>NW_027507764.1:406775429-408037058 GCF_037356315.1 Lithobates pipiens | reverse complement strand
ATTCATTCCCTCCCCCACCCAGCCAGCACAACACAGCACATCTCACAGAACAACAAACCATTTCACAGCACAGTAGAGTACAGTACAGTACAGTACATCTCACAGGACAAAAGCCATCTCACCTCACCTCACAGGACAAAAAGCCATGTCATCTCACAGCACAGTACAGCTCACAGGACAAAAAGCCATGTCATCTCACAGCACAGTACAGCTCACAGGACAAAAAAACATCTCACATTACATGTCCCCTCCCCTCCCCACTGCACAGCATAGACAAAAAAAACATCTAATCTAATCTCACTGCAAAGCACATCACACACTTACCGATGAGCAGTAGCTTCTTTCTTGATCTTCCAGGCGCTTGTTCTCTGCAATGATGAGTCTGCTGCTATGGATGCTGGATGAACACTGGCAACAAAGGCCACGTTGCCCTTACTTAAAATGGCGCCGGCCGGCGCCGCCTTGTATTGCGTAATTTCCGGTTCGGAAATCACGCGATATTACAGCCCAGCGGCCCCTAGTGCCTTCTGGGATTGATAAAAAACATCTCCCAGGAGGCATAGCTGACAGGGGATGATGCATTCACCATTCAGGCCGCGGCCGGAAACAGGAAGCAAGAAAACTATTGAAGATAAAACTGTGAGTTAAAAAAAAAAAAAAAATTATATGCCAAATGTGTTTAAGGGGTCAGAGAAGAAGGGGATGCAGGGCACTTGAAAAAGAGGGTGGAGCTCCACTTTAAGGTTGAGTTCCAGTCACCTGTGGAAAAAATAAAAGTCAGCAGCTAAAACAAACTGTAGCTGCTGACTTGTACCATGATCCAGTGGTGTGCTCACCTAGTTGGTCTCACTGGCTGTTTCCGGTCCCCGGCGCCAGCATCTTGACTATGGGAACCTGGCTGTGAAGCTGCAAGCTTTCACAGCCAGGCTGTGAAACGTGAATGGTGGATGCAGTCTGTCAGTGTCCCAGAAGACTGCAGGGGGGAGGGAAGGAGGAGAACTTCAGTTTCCAATTGCTGCGGAAGTGGGAAGCTGGTACCTGTCAAAATAAGGTATCTGCTCCCCCCCCCCCCCCCCCCCGATTTTCAAACTTTCTGTAGTGGAATGAGCAAAGTACACCCAAAGAGGCTTGACAGACAGCAGGGTGTTGGTAATCTTCAGTTAAACCATTAAATCAGACAGGTGCTTTCATTGCCAGACAAGCAACAGCAATTCAATGTTCTGGCTTAGGAGGGTTGGGCAAGTGCCCGCTCACCAATCTGTGTCCAGAGAGGCCCAAAGAGGGAATATTTGTGGTACTGATCCTTATGGGTGTCACTGGGCATCTCCTCAAGAAAACACCCCACACTGACAGGGATGCCTGGAGATGCACCCGGGGTCCTCCCTTTAGCTCTGGACATCTGCCGTCGACCTCAGGGCTGTAGCAGAAATGATCACACAGACTCAGAGCCACAGCACACTTCTCCAGCATCTAGTCTCCCTCACACCTCATGGTGACTCTCCTTTCTCCCAGGAAGCCTCTGGGGTAGAATTCCTCCTATCCAGCAATGCTTGTTGGGATCTGTAGTTCTCCCTATGCTAATAAGATTGGAGCAGCCTGTGCTGAGGACTCCATCTCCCAGCGTTCCTTGCTTCTCCTGCAGTCCTCACTTGATTGGCCAGCTTCCCTCTGCCAATGAAGAAACATCAGAAAGAGCAGAGTGGGCGTCCCTGCCTGTGAATATTCCTCTGATTCACTCACAGTGAGAGAAAAGGGAGGGGAGAAATTCCTCCACAGAAAGTGACAGGCAGTGTTTCTCCTTTCAGTGAGAGCCCTGAGATTGTCAAGGTAGCGAGGATGTGGGGCAGCCGCTATAGAATAAATAACCTCTTTTGTTGGGTGTCCTACATGTGTGGATGCTGTTGCAGAAAGTAAAACTTTTAGTTTAGTTTTTGACATTTTAGAAGGGGGTGCCTTAAAAAGGTTGATAAACACTGGTCTAAAAGGACAGAGAAAAGATAGGAATCTGCAAGGTTTATTAAAATACAGTATTTGCATTTTATAAAATACCCCATAGGAAATTGTTTATTTCTCAACAAAAACACTTTAAACTGACCCCTTCCAACATCTAACGTATAGTGTTTTTTGGGCTATTTAACCACATGCCGACCAGCCGTCGCAGTTATACTGTGGCAGAATGTAACGTCGCTTCGCCCTGTGGCCACCAGGGGGAGCGCGCACCCTCTGCTCACCCCCCGAGCCAATGCCAGTGCCCGGTGGGCTCGATCACCACCGAGTCCCGCGATTGCTTGGGACACACAAAGAACCGGGAACTGTGCATGTAAACACACCATTTCCGGTTCTCTGAGGAGAGAACTGACAGATCATCTGTTCATACAGGGTATGAACAGTCGATCTGTTATCTTCCCTTCCCAGTCCCTATCCCCCTTCAGTTAGAACACAAACTAGGACACACATTAACCCCTTCACTGCCCGCTAGTGTTAACCACTTCACTGCCCCTAGTGTTAACCCCTTCATTGCCAGTGATATTTTTACAGTAATCAGTGCTGATCGCCGCTATTACTAGTAAAAAAAAATGATTACTGTAATAAAAATGCCATAAAACTATTCCCTATTTTGTAGACGCTCTGACTTTTGCGCAAACCAATCAATTTACGCTTATTGCGATTTTTTTTATTTATTTATTTAGAATACGTATCAGCCTAAACTGAGGGAAATAAATGTTTTTTATATTTTTTATATATTTTTTGGGGATATTTATTATAGCAAAAAGTAAAAAATAATGCGGTGATGAAATACCACCAAAAGAAAGCTATATTTGTGGGGAAAAAAGATGTTGATTTTGTTTGGGAGCCACGCCGCATGACCGCGCAATTGTCAGTTAAAATTACGCAGTGCCAAAGCACAAAAAGTGCTCTGGTCTTTTGGCCAGCCAAATGGTCCGGGGCCTAAATGGTTAAAATACGTTTTTTCGGTCTTTCTCCCTAAATATTAAGAATACAACTTTTTAAATAACACACTTCTGGCTCTGTTCTCTTTCAACAGCTTGCTGTGCCCTACATCTAAAAACATTTGCAAGACACAGCAGCAAGGTGGCTAACCTCCTGCTACCACAAAGTTATTTTCTCTGCTCCTACTAATGACTGAAAACGGGGTAAAAGGCAGGTTACAATAAAGTCTCACACTGTTCTCTGATGAAGCTTGCCTTCCATTTAAATGAAGCACACTTAGGTTTATAAATAAAAATTCATTAGGTCACTTTGTAAGGGAATTTGAAACAAAGGAACCATTTCAGAGCGGGGGATACATCAAAGTAAAAGCCATAGTTGCCTAACTATATATAATATAATGAATGCCACAAAAGGAAAGAAAACCTTTTCCTAAAAATATTGTGTGTAACAGTATAAAATTATTTACTGTGCAGTTAAAGTGGATCTAAACTCAAAGTAAAGATTTGCTTTGGTATAAAGTAAATTTAGAAATGCTAATTGAGCCTAAGCAGTACTATGAAAAATATATGAAGCTCTCTTTTTGGGGGCTGTATGAGAAATGGCCCTCCCCAAACAGGATATTGCACTAAATCTGTAGGTAAAAAAAAAAGAGGAAGTACATTCGCTAAGTGAAAAAGTGGGCTTGATAATAAATTTGGCAGTGCCTCCACCCAGGACAGGAGGAGATTCCTTTCCTGGTATATAAAACAGCAATCTAATAAAGTAATTGGGAGCAGATGAACTACTATGGTCAGCATTAAACATTAACCATATGTATGTAGATGCACACCAGTATAGAAATATGCAAGCTTTACATGAGAAAAGTTTAATAATAGTACATACATCTATTGTTCAAATAGGTATTATTAGGCAAAGGGCCCAACAAGAGTCCTGGTGGAATTGTGCACATGTACTCTGGTATATACTGTATAGTTGTTAACAAAGATACTTCTAGGCGAATGTTGCAGCAATGTTCAGTTGCAGGGGGTTCTGAGGATGATCACAATGCAGTGTACATCTTGGTGAAGAAGAGCTGAAGACAAGAGCAAATGTGGAGATCCTCCAAGAGTTGTCCAGCCAGCCTGGAACACAGCTTCTCACCAGCAGAAACCATGGAGTGATACTCAGTGGCGGCTGGTGCTTAAAATTTTTTTTTTGGGGGGGGGGGGGGGGGGGTGCAAACAAACTCATTACTGCTGATTTTATTGGACATGTTTTATAACAGAAAGTAGAAAATATTGTTTTTTTTTTCAAAATGTTCAATCTTTTTAAATCTATATAGTAAAAATAAAAAACCCAGTGGTGATCAAATACTGCCAAAAGAAAGCTATATTTGCGTGAAAAAAACTATATAAATTTTCATTTGCATACAGTATTGCATGACTGGTCATGAAGGGGGTAAAACCTTCTGGAGGTCAAGTGGTGAAGGGAGTAAGTTCCAACAAGGTTTAGTTACAAAGAAAAGTAAAAAATTTATATTCACAAAAGTATAAAAAACACACATATACTTGAAAAAATATTCATACCTCTTGAAATTTTTTGTCATGTTACAGCCAAAAATGTAAATGTATTTTATTGGGATTTTATGTGATAAACCAACACAAAGTGGCACATAATTGTGAGGTGGAAGGAAAATGACAAATGGTTTTCAAAATTTTTTACAAATAAATATGTGAAAAGTGTGGCGTGGATTTGTACTCAGCCCCCCTGAGTCAATACTTTGTAGAACCACCTTTTGCCGCAATTACAGATGCAAGTCATTTTGGGGATGTCTTTACCAACTTTGCACATCTAGAGAGTGAAATGCTTGCCCATTCTGCTTTGCAAAATAGCTCAAGCTCTGTCAGATTGGATGGAGAGCATCTGCGAACAGCAATTTTTAAGTCTTGACACAGATTCTCAATTTGATTTAGGTTTGATTTCGGTCTGGAATTTGACTGGGCCATTCTAACACATGAATATGCTTTGATCTAAACCATTCCATTGTAGCTCTGGCTATATGTTTGGGGTTGTTGTCCTGCTAGAAGGTGAAGCTCCGCCCCAGTCTCAAGTCTTTTGCAAACTAACAGGTTTTCTTCTAAGATTTCCCTGTATTTGGCTCCATCCATCTTCCTATCAACTCTGACCAGCTCCCCTGTCCCTGCTGAAGAAAGGCATGCCCACAACATGATGCTACCACCATGTTTCGCGGTGGGATGGTGTTGTTCAGGGTGATGTTCAGTGTTAGTTTTCCGCTACACATAGTGTCTGATCTGACCAGAGCACCTTCTTCCACATCTTTACTGTGTCCCCTACGAGGCTTCTCGCAAAAATCAGACTTCTTATGGTTTTCTTTCAACAATGGCTTTCTTCTTGCCACTCTTCCATAAAGGCCAGATTTGTGGAGTACAAGCCTTATGGTTGTCCTGTGGACAGATTCTCCCACCTGAGGTGTGGATCTCTGCAGCTTAACCAGCGTTACCATGGGCCTCTTCTCTGATGAATGCTCTTCTTGCCCGGCCTGTCATTTTAAGTGGACGGTCATGTCTTGGTAGGGTTGTAGTTGTGCCATACTCTTTCCATTTTTGGATGATGGATTGAACAGTGTTACGTAAGATGTTGAAAGCTTGGGGTATTCTTTTATAACCTAACCCTGCTTTAAACTTATCCACAACTTTATCTCTGACCTGTCTGGTGTGTTCCTTGGTCTTCATGATGCTGTTTGTTCACTAAGGTTCTTTTACAAACCTCTGAGGGCTTCACAGAAAAGCTGTATTCCTACTAAGATTAAATAACACACAGACGGACTCCATTTACTAATTAGGTGTCTTGTAAAGGCAATTGATTACACTAGATTTTAATTGGGGTATTAGAGTAAAGGGGGCTGAATACAAATGCACGCTACACTTTTCAGATATTTATTTGTAAAAAATGTTGAAATCCATTTATCATTTTCCTTCCACTTCACAAATATGTGCCACTTTGTGCTGGTCTATCACATAAAATCCCAATAAAATACATTTACATTGACAATGTCAGATTTCAAGGAGTATAAAAACTTTTTCAAGGCACGTATATGGGAGTCCATAAGAGAGGATGAGCCTGTGGTGGAGGCACAGTCCTGAAAGGGTACAACTGGTTGGATGTTGATTTTTTTCCTCAGCTTCAGCTGAGCTGAAGAAGAGGAAGGTCCCGTTGCAACATGTACTGTGACCCGGCAAGCCACGGCACTACACATGCTTGCTGGGCTGTCAGAGCCATTTCCCTATTAACAGTCTGTTGCACAGAGATCTTTGTGACTGCAGCAGCTCATCATCCATCCATCCATCCAGCTATAACCTTTCAGCACTGTGCCTCCACCACAGGCTCATCCTCTCCCGTGAACTCCCATATACAGTATATTAGAAGCTGGACAACAAAGCTCAGCAGAGCGCCTTGATGCGATTCAGTTCGATTTGAACGCTATACAAATTATTAATTCAATCATTCATTCATTCATTTTTTATGCTTTTGTGAGTATTCATTTTTAACTTTTCTTTGTAATTAAACCTTGTTGGAACTTACTACACCAGAGTGGTCACGCTGTCTCCCTTCCTTCTCATCACTTTGTTTTGCAGATTGAGTCCCACTTCTGCACCTCTCAACTCCCCCAGGTCATCAGTTCTAGTTATAAGGGCTACCTGCTCATAATCTCCTCATTTTTGGTCTGTATCATTGTCTTTGTTTATTCTGTGGGTTATTTTTTAGCTTTGTTATTTGTATTTCCCATGAGTGATTGAGCACTTATAGCCTAGCGCCATTCCTTGTGTTGGGAAAATAATGTTTTGCAATGTTATGGAGGTCAAGTGGTTAATGTGGTAAACATTGGTTTAGGGAGACCACAAACAATACTAGTGATTAGTATGTTTTCCCTCCTCCCGCCCTCAGCTGCCACATTTGGCACGTTTTGGGAGGAGCGGGTACCTTGTTTTGACAGGTACCCACTCCCACTTCCAGCAGAGTTTACAGAGGGCCCCCTCCTCCTTGCCCTGCAGCCAACTCAATCAGAGAGTGCAGCATGGGTGGCACAGTGATGTAGTGGGTAGCACTCTCACCTAGCAGTAAAAAGCGTCGCTGGTTCGAATCCCAACCACGACACTACCTGCCTGGAATTTGCATGTTCTCCCTGTGCCTGCGTAGGTTTCCTCCAGGTACTCCAGTTTCCTCCTACACTCCAAAGACATGCAGGTAGGTTAATTGGCTTCTGTCCAAAATTGGCCCTAGTATATGAATGGGGACCTTAGATTGTGGGCTCCTTGAGGGTAGGGATGGATGTGAGTGTGCAATTTACAGGGATAGGGACAATTGTAGACACTCACTCAGGTTGAACTGGATGGACTGGTGTCTTTATTCAACCTTACTAACTATGTAACTATGCATGCTTCGTACATGCACAGCAGGGAATCGGCTGTTAAGCCACAAGGCTTCACTGCTGCTTTCTCTTAGTGGAGATTGTGGTGACAGCACCTGATTGAAAAATCAGCTTGGGTGAAGACACAGCTGGATTCATGGACAGTTAAGTGTCCTAATATTAAAAGTCAGCAGCTACAGTATTTGTAGCTGCTGACTTTTTATTTTTTCTGCGGGAGCCTGGACCACATACCGACCATCCACAGTACATTTCCTGCAGGCAGGCGGTGCAGGCAGGTGGATCCCGTACATGTACATCAGCCAGCCTTGGGCACTCAGCGCGCTGATCCTGTGATCGCTGTGTCCAACGAGTATTTGTCAATATTCCCATAGCATATGTTCCTGGACGCAGGCTCAGTAGTAGTGGGTGCTGTAGCAACTACCAGCTGAAAAGTGTAAACATCTCAGGTCAATGCACATATTTACCAGCACGCCAAGGATCATCAGATATCGTCCGAAGCTTTTGTTGCAGAAGGATCACAATACAAAGGACCAAGTGCATTGTTTTGGAGCCACGCAAGACCCCTTTACATAACATGCCTGACTAAGGGTTCAAAGGGGGTAAATATTGCACTTGGTACTTTGTGATGTGATCTTTCTGCAGTAACAGCTTCAGATGATAGCCGATGATCCCTGGTGTGCTGGTGAATATGTGCATTGCGGACATATTCACATGATCATAATGTCTTCAAAGCTTGTTATGAATGAATGTCATTCATAACAGCTCTGCTTCCTACACAGTGATGCTGTGATTGGCCCACAACTATCACATGGTTCATGGGCCAATCACAGCACCCTGTACCATGTGATTAGCTGTAGCCATACGCAGATCACTAGTAAACATAGCTGGTATGAATTTATGACAGTTCAAAACATTGTTGTTACAGTAATCACCACTGTAAAAGCAATAGAAAAAAAATCCCTGATCACCCCCCAAAGTAGTACAATGTTACCATGGTGACACTGAACTACTCTGATGAAAGCACGTAAAACAAAATAAAAAAATGTAAAAAACATTGAATAAAAAATGATTTACTTAGTTTTTAATATACTGTCACCAGTCAATGTCCCTGATTACTGCCTTACTCATTATATGATGATGCTATACTGCACTGGTGACAGTTTGTAAAAAGAAAAATTGTGGGGAAAAAAAATTTGATTTAATTTCTTTATTTTACAAAAAATTATGTCAAAAAATTACAATTTCAAAAAAAGCATTATGCCTCTTAACCACTTGATGCCCCCGCTATAGCCGAAAGATGGTTGGCGCACTCTGTGAACTTGGACCGATCCTGGCCCTTTACCATGTGATCAGCTGTCAGCCAATGACAGCTGATCACATGAGGTAAATAGAAGCCGATAATAATGACAGCGTGAGGAAAAAAAAGAAGCCGATTATCAGCTTGTGTAAACGGGACATGGGTCCCTCACAGTGACAGCCACTGCTGCTAAATAGTGCCCACCAGCACCATCTACCAGTGCCTATCAGTCCTGCTAACCAGTGCCCACCAGTGCCATCTATCAGTGTCCATCAGTGCCACCTATCAGTACCCATCAGTGCTGCCAATCAGTGCCCATCAGTGCCTCATCATCAGTGCCACCTATCAGTACCCATCAGTCCCGCCTTATTAGTGCAGCCGATCAGTGCCCATCAGTGAAGCTTATCAGTGTCCATCAGTGCAGCCTCATCAGCGCACATCAATGAAGGAGAGAAATGACCAAAAATGTATAACAAAACTACAAAAACCTTTTTTTTTTCTGTCTTTTTTTGTTTGTTTCTCAAAACACTAAAAACTCAATGGTAATTAAATACCACCAAAAGAAAGCTCTATTTGTGTGAAAGCAATGATAAAATGTCATATGAGTACAGTATAGCATGATCGTGCAATTCTCATTCAAAATGTGACAGCGCAGAAAGCTGAAAATTGGCCTGGGCAGGAAGAGGGTATAAGTGCCCAGAAGCAAGTGGTTAATAAATACCTCAGACTGTCTACCTTCCAAAAAGGGATAATTTGGGGGTGATTTTTTACCATAGATATGTGGCAGAATACATTTTGACGTAAATTTATGAAGAATTTATTATTTTTTCTCTTTATTGGATATGTTTTATAACAGAAAGTAGAAAATATGAGTGTTTTTTTTTCCATATTTTCGGTCTTTTTACATTTATATAATAAAAAATAAAAAACCCAGTGGTGATGAAACACCACCAAAAGAAATCTCTATTTGTGTGAAAAAAATATATAAAAATAATTTGGTCATGGAAGGGGTAAAACCTCCAGAGCTCAAGTGGTTAAATTTCAAACCCATTTGAATACTATAGGTCCCCACTTATTTTTTCTTTGTTCCTAGTTGTCTAAGTAAGCATGATATAAAAATAAGATTAACACTGAACTTAAAGTAGATATTAAAGAAAAAACATTGTAGATATTAAAAAAAGAATCCAGTTATATACTGGTAGTTACATATTTATTTAAAAATCATTACATTAACACCCCTTTCACACCAGGGCGTTTTACAGGCGCTATAGCATTAGAAATAGCGCCTGCAATCCGCCCTAAAGAAGCTGCACCATTGTGTGTAGTGTGAAAGCCCCGAGGCCTTTCACACTACAGCGGTGCGCTGGCAGGACGTCAGAAAAAAGTCCTGCTAGCAGCTTCTTTGGAGCGGTGAAGGAGCGGTGTGTTTACCGCTCCTCCACCACTGCTCCCCATTGAAATCAATGGGGCAGTGCTGTAATACCGCCGGCAAAACGCCGCTATTGCGGCGTATTGTGGGTGGTTTTAACCCTTTCGCGGCCACTAGCGGGGGGTAAAAGCGCCCTGCTAGCAGCCGAAATGCGCCGCAAATCCGCCGCAAATCCGGCGGTAAAACGCTGCTAAAAATATTGGCGTTTTACCGCCGACGCAATGGGTGGTGTGGTGTGAAAGGGGTCTAAATGTAAATGTGACTAGTATAAATACCGAAATTTGTCTTTATTTTAGCCTCATGTAATCTCCTGTACAATGGCATTCAAACTGGGAGAGGGAGGAGCAGTGCTTGAGGCCAATAAGGTGTTCCTTTACTGTAAAATCACAATCTGTGGTAGGGAAGTGATCTAGCTGTGTTCCTTATGTGTAGCAAAGAAAAAGCAGGCCACTAGGCTAAATGTACTGTGTGACAGGGCTGTATCAGTCTCAGAACTGGATGGACAGAAATACAAATCCTTTGGCAAGTAAGACACAGTGTGTACAAAAAAAAGTACAACACATTTTTGTCAACTGACGAAAACTATGACGAAAATCCGATCCGTTTTCATTATCGAATGACAACGAGACGAAAATGGCAAGGAGGGACGTTTCCCAACTTCCATTTTTTATGGAGCCCCGCCTACTTCTGCAATCCACTCCCAGCAAGCACTGTGCCACAGTGATGACTCTGAGTCCGAGAGTGCCAGTCTGCCAGATAGTGTGAGTGAGAGGCGAGCGGCACTGTGTGCATTATAGGCCTGAGCCTCCCAAGTCTCAAGTCTTGACTCCTCCTGAGTCCTGACGCCGCGCCAGGCTCCCACCGCCCAGAGGCAGAGCAGACTGTATGAGTGCAGACTAGTGCGATACTTTGCAGTACAATAGTACAGGCACAGTAGACCTGAGGCCTCCCCTCCCCTCAGACGACCAGCGTCCCTCCAGAGCACACTGTGCAACAGTGCAAGTGCAACTGTGCACTGTGTGCAGGCCTCCTCAGCCTGGCAGTGGCATCCAGGCCTCTTTGTCGGATTATAGGCCATCCCTCAGATCACCATCCAGGCTCCAGCACTGTTTATGCTGCATGCCATTTATTTCCATATTTTACAGGCCTACTTTACTCAGACTACTGTCGAGAGCACTGTGCAGTGTGCACACTGCACTGCAACATAGAGGCTTCCAGTTCCTCCCCACCGTCTGTCCATGACTCCAAACTATACCGGAAATGTCACTGGTAGAAAGAGAAGAGAAGATCAATGGATGTATTTTACATTTGATGTTAAGGACAACAAGACTCTTTGCAAACCATGTGGAGCAACACTCGCTGGTAAAAATACAACAAACTTGAAGCGTAATTTGTGGACAACTCATCCTGAAATTCATACAAACGTAAGCACAGCAACACTTAACTCCACTTTTTGGAGTGGCATTGCAGGCATTTTTTTTTACAAACTTTTTGGCAGATTTTCATACCTTTTGTTATTCAGAAGTAAAAGCTGTTTGTTTGTCTGTCTATGTTGTGACTTTAGTCACTGAATTTTAATGGGAGTGAGTGATTTGATTTCATAATCAGCTGCTGCTTTTTCCAAATTTAAGTATCTCACCAAAATACAGTATAAGTAGAAGGATGTGGTGGTCAGTGGTTACTGGGGGGGCTGGGGCACTGTCAATTTTGGCATAGCACAGGCACCTAAAGGCCTAAGGCCAGCCCTGGGAAGGGCTACACATGTAGTATATTATGGAGAGACAACTTGGAGCTGACTGTGTGGGGCGAGAGAGAATGTAAAATCAGAAAAAATTAAATGTATCCCCCTAATTCAACCCCACAGATACAGAAAACCTAAAATTATGGGCCAAGTCAAGCCAGTGGCAGTGCACAACCACAGCAAACTATTTGCACTGCTATTTTAGGTGCTTCAAGATACAAAACATGCCAGGGAGAAGGCCATAGCAAGATGGATTGGACACACCGGATTACCAGTCAGAACAATTGAAGATGGGGACTTTGTTAGCATGATGGAGACAGTGGATAGGAAGCTGACTGTTCCAAAGAAAACTAAAATGAGCAATCTGATTGACAAACAGTATGAAGATGAAAAACAAAAATGAAAAAAGAGAGTGGCTGCTGCTCAGAGAGTATCTATTTGCACTGATTTGTGGACCAAAGAAGGACTCTCAGCTTAATTTCTTGCCATAAGTGCATGCTACTTTTGTTTTGAACAACATAAACCTGAACAAATACAAGTACAAGTAGCCCACCCACACACTGCACAGTCAATAATGTGTGGACAAATGCTTGCAAGAGTGGGACATACCAAAGAGGAAGATCCTTACTGTGATAATAGACAATGTGAGCAATATGGTGGCAGCATTTAAACAAACTACAGCAGCAGCAGATGAACCACCCAGCTCTAGTAAGGAAGACTCCCCCATGACGGAAAGTGACTCTGAGGCTGAGACCGAAATTGATGATCTGCGGTGAATGAGTCATTTTTATTATTCTTTTACATGATGACATGGTTGACACCAGTCAATTATCACATGGCTATGAGATGATTGATCTGGGGCGCTATCTGCTCTACTCTACAGAGTGCACATTTGTTATTTTTCCACTTCATTTGTAGTCTTGTGTACTGTAAAAGTATTCCCATAAAATGTTAAGTGTTAAAATAATAGAATGCAACATAAACCTTTTCTATACTTTATGCGTATTTGGCTGTGTGTTCCACTTGTGAGGTACCAACAGATTGACATGGAAGATCAATAGTAAACCTCTTCCGCAAGTCTTCAATTGCAACACAAAAGTTATTGGAGCATTGTGGCCTTATTCTTTTAAATGACTGCCTCACACGCTGGTCAAGTACATACAACATGATCGCAAAAGACTCCTCAAACTGAAAGAGTCGGTTTGCCAAATTCCAAACAACATGAGATGGGACAGCTTGCTCCCTAGTGAATGGCAAAAGCTCACATCATTACATGACCTACTGCTGCCTTTTTCAGAACATACTAAAACCCTCCAGAGTGACACCATGTCCCTGGTTATCCCTGCCCTCTTTCATCTGCTCAGCCATCTTGAGGACTTTAAACAGAACACTAGCTACGAAGACCTTGCCACAATTGCACAGAGGATAAAAGGGAGTGTGAACCAATGTTTTGCTTCATTCTTAGATCCAACTGATTAAATTTTATTTCCACTTGCAGCAGCTGCTGGTTTTGTCAACCCTATCATCTGTAAAACCCTTGTTGATGTGGCAGATGAGAATATTCAAGAACTGTTTAAAAAGGCAGAGGAGTATGCCGCAAGAAAATCCACATTGCCACACACACAACACGAGGAATTGTCTGAAGAAGATGATGTAGTGGAAGATCTATCACAGGAAGTGGAAGAAGCATCGACATCTAAGGCTTCATATACACAGAACGTTGTTCAACCTCTCCTGAACAATTTAACTTGACAGCTAGAAACTGACTTCTAAAAAACAGAGGTTTACATGGCACGTTTAGTCGCATTTAGCTGCGTTTAGCCACATTTGCGCCTAGAAGCTTTTGAAAAAATATATATATTATTACGGTATTTTTTTGTTGGTTAAAATGAAAAACGTCTGTAAACAAAACGCTGCTAAATGCAAGTTACCATGTTTAGCAGCATTTACAAGCTGTCACAGGCATTTGGCATTTCAAATGCCTCTGAAAATTCGTCTGAACCCTTTTTTTGCTTTCCAAAAAACTGAAAATTGTATACTCAACTTCCGTAATTTTCCTTTGCTGGCGCATCTTCATGGCAGAACACACACTGGGTTGTGACTCCGCCCCCACAACCTGACAGGATTGTATTAGCTATAAATTTGAAGGGTAGACCCCCCCGCTGCATTCTCCGTATATATCATCACAAAGAGACAGGGAGGGAATCGTGTGCTGCCATGAAGATGCATCAGGAAAGGAAAATTATGGAAGGTGAGTATACAATTTTCAGTTTTCCTGACGCCTTCATGGCAGCACACACTGGGAAATAACTCGCCAGTCGGGTGGGTGCAAGTAAAAAATAAACTTTAATTCCTTATAACGCGGAAGAATTTTCTCTAGTGATAGATCTGCCGAAGTCAGTCATCGACAAGTAAGCTGAATCCACTTTGTAATGGGAAATAAAGGTATGCCTGGAGGACCAAGATGCTGCTCTGCATATTGTCTCCGGAGACACTCTACAATATGCTGCCCAGGAGGTAGCCACTGCCCTTGTAGAATGAGCCCTGATGCCTTCAGGAATTGTCAGTTGCTGGGAGGAATATGCTTTTTTAATGATCCTAACTAGCCAGGATGCGATGGTGCGTGAAGAGGCTGCTTGACCCCGCTTGGAACCGTGAGGGATGACCAAGAGAGAATCTGTCCTTCTGAACGAGGTAGTAGCGGATAGATAATTGATGATGGTTGACTTCACATCCAGAGGGTGCGGATCCCCCTGATCGTTACGGAAGGATGGAAGAATGATATCCTGGTTGTAGTGGAATGGAGTGGCTACTTTGGGTATAAACTGCTTTGAGGGTCTTAGAACCAGTTTGTCAGGAAAAAGGACTACCCGTATATACTCGAGTATAGGTCGATCCGAATATAAGCCGAGGCCCCCAATTTACCACAAAAAAAATGGGAAAACTTATTGGCTCGTGTATAAGCCGAGGGTGAGACATGCCTGTCCATCCCTGTGTGTCCGTCCATCCCTGTGTGTCCGTCCATCCCTGTGTGTCCATCCATCCCTGTGTGTCCAGCCGCCCTGTGTGTCCGGCCGCCCTGTGTGTCCAGCCGCCCTGTGTATCCAGCCTACCTGTGTCCTGAGCCTGTGTCCTTCTGCACATACGGCGGCCATGCCAGGATCGCCGCACCTCTTCTCGTCTGTGACAGACGGCGGCCATTCCACTGTTCAAAAGCCGCGCCTCTGTCTGTGATAGGCGGAACACTCAATTTCCCAGCAGTCTGTGTTCCGCCTATCACGGACATCCTCTCATCCTCGTCCGTAGTATGAGAATGAGCGGATGTCCGTGATAGGCAGACCACTGACTGCTGGGAAATTGAGTGTTCCGCCTATCACAGACAGGGAGGCGCGGCTTTTGAATAGTGGAATGGCCGCCGTCTGTCTGCCCGACACGCTGATCGGGTAGACAGACGGCGGTGACTCGAGTATAAGTCGAGGGGGGCACTTTCAGCCTAAAAAAAGGGGCTGAAAATCTCGGCTTATACTCGAGTATATATGGTAAATGAGGTTCCAAGATCATTAATGCTTGTATTTCCGATACCCTTTTTGCTGATGTAATTGCAATCAGGTCAGCTTTAAGGTCAAGTCCCATAGAGAGATTTTTTCAGATGGAATAAATGGAGGTAAAGACAGGGCGTGAAGAACTACTGATAAATCCCATGACGGAAAAATGGCTTCCTGGGGGGTTTGATTTTCAGATAGGCTCTCAAGAACTGGACAACTAGAGGATGAAAGGCCCACTTCATGTCCGTTTTGGTTGATAGGGCAGACACCTGAACCTTGAGAATCTTTCTCAAATTCTAGAATAAATAGAATTGGTCGTGAATTTCCTAGCTTGCATTAGAGTCGATATGACCTCTTGAGAACATCCCTAGGCTCTCAGCCTAGCCCTCTCAATTTCCAGGCCATCAGGTGCAACTTCTCCGGAGCTGGGTGCAGGAACTGACCTTGGGACAAAAGATCCACAGATACCTGAAGGGGAATAGGAGGTTGAAGGCTGAGTTGCAGAAGTGTCGTGAACCATGGTCTCCTTGGCCACAGTGGGATAATTGCGATCACCGTCGCTGAGGATCTCTGGAGTCTGGATAGAAACCTTGTGCTCAATGGAGTTGGAGGAAAAATGTACCCCAGCCTGAAATTCCATGGGCTATGGATAGAGCAGTTCCTAGCACATCCTCTGCGGAACCTCGTCTCACCCAAGCATCAGAATCCTCCTCTGAGGACGAGTGTCAGGATATGTCAGCCGGCTTTGACTTTTCCCTGGTGGAGCCTTTTGCGAAATCCGTTAAGGAGGCAATTGGCTGGCAGGAGGACGCGGCTAATCCTCCTAAGGTACGGAAATATTTTCCGACCCATTTAGAGACTGTACAGGAGGGACTTCCAAACAGGAGAGGCTTGAACCTGCTGGGGCGAATGCGGTAGAGGCTTTATTCATCTGTAACAAGGAAACTTGTCCGACCAACCTGTCAGGTGAGGATAAAAAAGAGAATGCAGCGGGGGGTCTCCCCTTCAAATTTATAGCTAATCCAATCCTGTCAGGTTGTGGGGGCGGAGTCACAACCCAGTGTGTGCTGCCATGAAGGCGTCAGGAAAAAGCTTCTAAACTCAGGCCTATAATCACCTGCGTACATGTACTGATAAGATAACATAGAGGAGAGTTCAGGGCAGCTAAAAAAAAAATGCCCAACTGCTCATAAACGTCTGTTTACCATCAGCAATGTACATGAGGCCTAAGCAGCCAGTCTTTTGGTTTCTTTCTAAATGCCGCAGACGACCCAGGCAGAGGATCTCCCCAAATAGCATAGAGCAGCAGATCAGAAAATATAAGGAAGAGCTTTTGCACCAAGTGAGGACACCGCAACAGATTTTTGGCTGTCAAAGAGTGACACTTTTTATCACCAGCAAAAGCTTTTTGCTTAGACCTACTGGCTATGCCAGCTTTACAAGCCTTTGCAGAGAGGGTATTCATTGTTACAGGTGACCTCTCTAGAGGTCAGCGGAATAGAGCAAGGGTCATGTTGGCACAAAGTGTTTTCTTTAAAATGAATCAAACCAAATAGGAGTGTTTTTTTGTTCTCTTCAGGTATTTCTATTTCTAATATAAGAAGCATACCAATACTTGTGGGTTGTGTGTATTGCGATAGGAAGAATCAATAGTTCAACAGTTTTAATTGTCAATTAAAATCCTTAGGAAAAATGCACAGGCCAAGGCTCAGGCTACAAATGCCACTAGTGCCATTAGTTGCCAATAACAACAACCACCACTTTTTATCAACTTGTCTTGTATTCTCTCTCTTAGCATTGACAAATTTGACAATATAGGTAAATATCACACTAATGAAAAAGAAAAATAGATCAGTAACAATAATGGACAGTCTAAAAGGGCAGCCCTTTGAGTCTTACCTTATGCTGGGGTCCTGCCCCGGTATTCTTTTAGTGTTATATTTACCTCTATTATTGTCATTGCGAATGCTGATAGAGAGAGAGAAGTTGATAAAAAGTGGTGACTGTTATAATCCAGTAAATCCACACACTAATGGCATTATTATAGACTGTGCACTTTTTCTTTGAATGTATCTGAGAATTAGAACTGTTGAAATAATAAACTGACAGTAAACTTATTCTTACTGAATGTATTTATTATTGCTGTGCCTGTGCCAGACCAACGGTAACAGTGTCTGTGCAGTGTGCTGCTGTCTGTGTGTGCTGTACTTGGCCATGTACATGTACAGCTATGGCCAAAATGACACCAATATTAATTTTGACAATGTCTACCAGTGCTGCTTCAGTGTTTTTAGATCTTTTTTGTGTCACATGTATGTATCTGGTATTCATGATCTGACATTTGTGTCAGATCATTATATCTGGTAGAGCATTCCATACGTATCAAAGTCAAATGCTTTTATTAACAATTACATTGCGTTTAACTTGAGTTGACCGTTCTTTTTCAAGACCTCTGCTCTGCTGCAATTCACCCTGGTCCTGGCATCATGGAATGTTTTCATTGTCACTCAACTTCATCTGCACCACATCCTGATTCCTGACTGATCTGGCACCGGCACTGGCAGGGGCTTTGCCCATTCTTGAATAATCAGTGCTGCAGCTTGTCAGAATTTGTCTTTTTTTTGCTTCACTCACCAGCCTCTTGAGGTCAGATTGACAATGACCACCAGTCCACCACAAGTTCTCAAAGGGATTAAGGTCTGGGTAGTTTTCTGGCTATGGACCCAAAATTTTAGTTTTTTGTTCTCACTTCCCCAAACCACTTAGTTATCACTTTTGCCTTATGGTAAGGAGCTCCATCATGCTGGAAAAGGCATTGTTGTTCATCACCAAACTGTTCTTAGAGGGTTAGGAGAAGTTGTTTTCTGAGCCTTAGGATGTTTTTGTACCATTTATTCATGGCTGTGTTCTTAAGCCAAATTGTGAGTGGGTTCACCACTCCCTTGGCTGAGAAGCAGCCAACCGCACACATGAATGGTCTCAGGATGCTTTACTGTTGGCATGACAGTCACGCAAAGAGTTCTTATTTTTTGGGGATTTTTACATTACCCTTTTTTCAAAGCGGTTTTACTTAAATAAAGATGTTATATAACGACTAAATCTGTGTCTGGAGAGCATGTTCAAAACTAACCATTAATAACATATTTGATTTTTCACTCCAGCAGCAGTTTATAATGAGTTTGGAAATTGTAGAGAAATGCTAAAATAATGCATTACAATTTAACTACACCCATTAGATTTTAGACAACTAAAATGAGTTTTAGTCAACTAAAATGTACTGGAGATTTAGTCGACTAAATACGACTAAAACTAAAACACTTGCAGAAGACTAAAATAGGACTTAATCTAAAATGCCATTTTAGTCATAAGACTAATGCCGCGTACACATGAGCGGAATGTCTGACAGAAAAAGTCAGAAGGAAGCTTTTCATCGTATATTCCGATCGTGTGTATGTCTCTTCGGACTTTTTTTTTAACGAAAATTCTGAAGGACCTAGAACATGTTTTAAATATTTCCGACTGAACCAATTCCTATTGGGAAGACCACTCGTCTTTATGCTGTTCCGACGGACCAAAAATTACGCATGCTCTGAAGCAACTATGAGATGGAAGCTATTGGCTACTGGCTATTGAACTTCCTTTTTCTAGACCCGTCATACGTGTTGTATGTCACCACGTTCTTGACGATCGGACTTTGGTGTGATCATGTGTACGCGCGGCAGTTTCAGTGGAACTCCTTCTCAGTTTATTCCGACGAGAAAACTGGTCATGTGTACGCGGCATAAGACTAAAACTAAATTAAAATCTGCTGCCAAAATTAACACTGGTAGGACAGAATCCATATATGTGTATAATTGAGTATTTAATAGTTTGTCTGGCATTCATTTAAAGGGGTTGTAAAGGTTTGTTTTTTATTTTCTAAATTGGTTCCTTTAAGCTAGTGCATTATTGGTTCACTTACCTTTTCCTTCTAAATGTTTTTTTTTTTCTTTGTTTTCTTTGTCTGAATTTCTCACTTCCTGTTCCTCCTCAGTAAGCTGTTCAGTAAGCTGTTCTGGCTGACTAAACACCGCTTGGATGATGGTGTGAAGTTTACTGAGGAGAAACAGGAAGTGAAATTCAGACAAAGAAAAAAAAACATTTAGAAGGGAAATCAAAGGAAAAAGTAAGTGAACCAACAAGGCACTAACTTAAAGGACCTATTTAGAAAATAAAAACAAAGCTTTACAACCCCTTTAAGCACTTTGTATTTATTCCTAGCATGTAAGTAACACAAATCTTTTCATATCTCATAAAAATGTGTAATCCCTATGGCACCACCAATATAAGTAATATAGCCACTTAAATGTGTTAATAGCAAATTACTTATACAAGATAAGGATAGTCTGAAAAAATTTCTTTGCTGTTGGATGCCAAAAAAACCTAAAATAAATAAATAAAAATCTCATCACCTTGGTCAAGAACTGCCCAAAGCACTTGGTTACACACCTACCTGTCTGTATGCAGCTTTGCAGCATATTTAAAAAAATGCAATGGTTCTCATTTATCAAGGTGTCTAACAAGAAAAGTATTTATTTCCCTACAGCAAACCTTTGCTGAAAAATACAATGGAAGAATAAAAGCTTGAACAGGATTTTTTTTTTTTTCTATATTATAATTTTGACCATACATTTATATGAAAACATAACAAGTTTCTGTCTTAGTGGTGGTGATGATGAATGTTTGTTGGTTCCTCTATGAGTGGGATAACTTCTCCAGTCTCTTTGATGAAATCTCCAGGATAGTAGGCAGCCTTTTTACAGGTGATAACATAGGAGGAGTCCATCAGGTGGTGCTTTGTGAAGTAATTAATGCACAACCAGGGTAGGACTTACCATTGGGCTTGACTGGGCTCAAGCCCATTGGCCCCGCCCAATAGGGGGCCCCGCCGAGATACATATCCGAGTTTACTCGGTTCGGCTCCACTCACAGTCACTCGGCTACTCTCGGCTCCACTTGGGACTGCGAGAGGACCCGAGAGCCGCCGGGAGTGGCCAAGAGCCGCCAAGAGGACCAAGAGCCGCCGAAAGGACCTGAGAGGCACCAAGAGCCACCGAGAGGACCTGAGAGGCGCCGAGAGCTGGCAAGAGCTCTCAAAAGGACCCGAGGGCCGCCGAGAGTCGCCGAGATACACAGGACTGTGTATTTTTAAACTTCAAGACTGCAATGACAAGGCTGCAAATGACACTGGGGCAAGGCTGCAAATGAAAGGCTACACTGACAAGGCTGCAATGACACTGAACAAGGCTGCAGATGGATGGGCAAGGTTGCACTGATAAGGCTGCATTGATGGGCGTTTAAATGCAAGTTTTTTTCCTTAAACATCCTTCCTAAAAGTTTTGTTCCTTAAAATTCCCTCCTAAACTTGGGGTGCGTGTTATATGCCGTCACGTGTTATACGCTGATAAATACGGTAATGTATAGAAGGTAGGGCCCGAAAGTGACTCAAGCCCAGTGGCCCCCACCCCCCTAAGTTCTGCCCTGATGATGAGATTAGCAGGATGTTCGGCTGATCTGCCAGCCCTTCTGGTTGGTAGCCTCTCCTCCTGGGAAAGAACACTGCTCTCCCAGGCTACCACCTCAGCACCGTACTGCAGGGATTGGTTAGAGGTGCATAAATATTCAGGCTGCTCATTTGATTCTCCCACCCACTGTAGTCTGAAAGTCTGCAGAAGGCAGGGGGGAGCAAAAAAATGTGTACCCCGCAGAGGCCAAAGGAGCTAAAAACAATCCCATGCTGCTGCCCTGTTTACACAAGAACTACATTTGCCTAATCCTTACTAACCCATCTAGGAGGATGATACATCATGAAAAAAAGGCATTTATAACTTTTTTTTATATCTATACGCAAATGTTTTGCCTTGCAATTCTGTTTTAAACTGAATAGGTTGTTTTACAAGGTAAGGGTTCACATGTACTTTTACCATTTAATTTGCTAACCTTCAATATAAAAAGGTAGTGATAGTATTCTTGTATAGTATATTCTTTCCTACAATTATTATACACAATGTCCTTGACGTGATAGAGCTGTTGTCACAGTATAAAACATCTTTGAATTTCTCACTTTAAACATGCTAGTGTTGTCAGCCAGTGAAATGATTATTGTTTTACACTCTAAAAGCTTATCTCTCCTTATCCTTGTAATCTCCTTTCACTCCTGTCACTGAACACATTAATTTATACCAATGCTTTAGCCCAGCTGAAAAACTGTACCGCTAAACTTTAAATGGCATCGATCACACCAAAAAATAACTGTATGAGAAGCCTCTGATAACATATTGCTGACTTTAATGTCTAATATTTTGAACATTCAGTAGAAAAAAAATCACTGTGGATTGTGTACATATTGTGTTTTAGGGTGTTAATAAGGAGGAGTACTTACTGGGGATGAACTACCAGTGTTAGACCGAATTTCAGCTGTTTGGAGGTTCAACGAAAAGCAGAAAATGAATGGATGTTTGGCCAAGCCAAACCTTCAGCTGCAGCAGGAAGTGAAACATTTACCAGTGGTATGGGACAATAGGCAGAACGAATAAAAACAAATAAACAAATATGATATACATATTTATGGAATAAAATTGGCCTTGGCCCCTTATTATTAGTTTATATAGTTAACCAAGTAAATAAATCTATTATAAAAACCCTCAACTTCAACTGTCAAGCCAACCACTGAACCATCAAAAAAAAATGCAAGAACTGTCCCAAATGCTTGGCACCCACCCACCTAGCAAGTTTGAAGAAGTTATTTAATCTTAAAGCGATAGTAAAGATAAGAAAATAAATAAATAAAGGGTCCTTCCTGCAGGTTTAAGCCACAATAAGGTAGTATGTATTGCATACTAGCACATTATGTCAAACTTGTAGTTAGAACAGATCCCTCCAGTGGTGCCCTGTCACCGCTGACAGGGATCCCATCTTCAATAACATCATGCATATAAACCGCACTGTGTGAAAAATGAAGCGAAGACAAACAGTAATAGACCAAAATAAAAAATTCTGCAGCGCTTATAAAAAAAATGGATACATAAATAACATTATGATAATGTCCACCATGTGATATCTGACAGAAATTCAGAAAAAAACAAATGGTCTGGAGATCATGGACAATGTCCGTGAGTAGGTAATTGTAGACCAGTAGACATCAAGTAGAATCATCTTGATCTTTCGGAGGCTTGGCACCCAACAAAGATACACGGTCAATGGTTAGAACTTGTTGAAGGTCTGAATCTACTTCATCCTGTCTATTGATAAGGGTTATAGACAGGACGAAATAGATTCAAAGATCGAGATGATTCTTTCAAATGGTCATTATTGACATCCTTTTCAATACAGCACAAACAAATAAAATCCATTGTCGATTGTCATTGGAGTGTGTTGAAGAGTGATCAGATTTTGGGATCTTTGATTCCAGAAAAAGCAAAGGTCAACTATAGGGGCGTCCCATCTTTAAGGAGTAAGATTGCCACCAATGTCATTAACCCACCAGTTAGATCTTCCTTTTTTCATAACTTAATTGCATACTATCCTTGCAAGAAATGTACAGTTTGTCAGTATAACATCTGTAGAAGGCGGGTTGTCAAAGAATTTTCATCTACCATTACTAAATGCACTTTTTCCATCAAACAATTTTGTATATGTACCACCACTAATGTTGTGTACTTGATGACCTGCCCATGTGGTAAACAGTATGTGGGTCGTACCATAAATACTTTTTCCGTTAGGGTCGGCGAACATATTATCAAAATAAAAAATTGGAGCATCAAACATACTGTTCCACGTCATTAATGGCAATTCCACAATTGTGATCCCAGGGGAACAAGATTCATGATCATTGACAGATTTATTCCTCCATGGAGAGGGGGTGCCTCCACTAGGGATGTCTCTAGATTGGAGACCTTTTGGATATACCAGTTACAGTCCCACTCCCCATTTGGTATGAATGTGGAGTGGGACATAAATGCTTTTAATAATAAAGCATGATATTTTTACATTCATAGTGGATTATCCATGTGATATTTTTCCATGGGAGCTCATTACTGTTTCCTCCCTTTATTATATTTCAGATATGTATATTTTATCTAACTTGTGTTATTATATTCCCACAGTTGTATATGGTTTAATTGCCATGTACACTTTGGCATTATCTTGACATTTTTATGTTTTTAGTTATTGTATAGGAGATCTCTCTTTCGAGAGTTAACTACCATTTTTCCTATAATTATATTCTAGATGTGCACAATTTATTTTAGGATGTGGCTTCAGCTTTAATTGGCCTTTATGGAGACATTGTGGCCGGCACCCCATTCCTTTATATTTTGCCCATTTCTGGTATTATATGCCCTTGGGCCGCTGTATTGGCTGACGTGTGTGATGATATCATGTTCCGTCGCACTTTTATGGACATATCGTGGTTGGTGCCCCATCTCTCTACATTTTGCCCATTTCTGGTATTATATGCTTTTTGGGCCGCTGTATTGGCTGACACTCGTGATGATACCACATTCGGTCATGATGTTCGACAGTCCTTCGTTTCTTTATGATCAAGGCTTGAGGCGCTTCCACTTCCGGTTTTCATCCAGAAGTGACTGTAGTGTCCATTCAGAGTGAGGCTTGAGGCGCTTTTAGGGGTCCTTTTGGTCAATAATATGGCTTCGGATCTCTGCACTCTGATATTGGGGCTTGATAGCAGCCCACATCAAAGTGTGGTTTATATACCATTTAGTTTAAATCTTGTATGGGATATATATGGGATATTGTTTACTATTGTTGGGCACCTGAGATTTTTCCTCCAGAACGGAAGTGACGTCTATCTGACCGGAACTTCCAGTAGGTGGAAATTCAATGTGGAGCCACACTACCTATAAAAGCACACTGGTGATGGCCACTTATACCCCAGTTGTCCCCAGAAGTCTATTCAGACGAAACGTGTCGGGTGAAGTGCTGCTATCACCATTGTGCCAACTTATGCCATTCATTTTTGATTGACATGTGAGTGTTTAATTTTTTATCAATTTTTAATAAAAAATCTGAAACATGATCACACTATGTGGAACCTTTTTTGTCATTTTGGTTTTACCGTGTGAGCTGATTCTCAACCTCCCTGGGTATCCTCCTCAACACTGTATCTTACTTTGATGTCCGTTTGAACACATACTGGTGTCCTATACCGTACCAAGTTTAGTGAGACTGAGGCTATCTGGATTCTCGCTGGTTTTTCATCAACCATGGTGTTTTGACACCCAAGCCTTTTTGACTTGAGAGGTATATGCCCCTCCATGTCCAGCCTTTCTGGTGAGCCTTCAGATAATTGGTGGCAGTCTCCTCACAAGATTCCCTCATCTTTTGACTTTTATTGATGTCTACTGGTCTACAATTACCTACTCACGGACATTGTCCATAATCTCCAGATCATGGATTTTATTTGTTTGTGTTGTATTGAAAAGGATGTCAATAGTGATCATTTGAAAGAATCTTCTCGATCTTTAGGTCTGAATCTACTTCGTATCGAATCTACTACCAGACGAAGTAGATTCAGACCTTCAACAAGTTCTAACCATTCACCGTGTATCTTTGTTGGGTGTCAAGCATCTGAAAGATCAAGATGATTCTACTTGATGTCTACTGGTCTACAATTACCTACTCACGGACATTGTCGATAATCTCCAGACTATTTGTTTTTTTCTGCATCTCTGTCAGATATCACGTGGTGGACATTATCATAATGTTATTTATGTATCCATTTTCTTTTTTTATAAGCGCTGCATAATTTTTTCTTTAGGAATTCCATCTTTACCTGATCTTCTTCCATGTCCATGGGGCTCGCAATGATGTCAACGTTGCATAGGCACACAGGTGTCCCAGGCACAGCACAAAACTCCACAGGCACAGGTTTGCCATTCCTTCAGAGCACATAGACCCTGGTGATGTCACTGGCTGCTGCTCCCTGGAATATCCTCGAAACGGTGCACGTTTAGGAGATATTAATTTTACCTACAGGTAAAATTTATTATAAGCTTACCTGTAGGTAAAAATGGCACAAAAGAGTTTACTACCACCTTAAGTCAGATAAATTCTGTGAGAGCAAAATAAACCAGGCACATCTCCTTCAAGCTAAATGGCAAGTTATTAATGGAAGACAAATGTTTAAATTCTGGTGATGCTAAACATGGCAAAACTTCAGAGAGTATCTGGGCGAAGTGAGGTGTAAATTAAATCTAATTTAATCTGATTGATAATATTTAAAGTATTGTGGTGCCAATGTCTTTTCCACTAAAGTGAAAAATAATAATGTGAGGGGTGGACCAGGTTACAAACTGCCTAGACAAGATCTGGTGTAGGCCATTCATTGCATACTACATTGACTGCAGCAAATAAACTTTAACCACTTGCCTACAGCCACATGTAGATTTACGTTGTCAGAATGGCACGGCTGCGCAAATGGGAGTACCTGTACGTCCCTTTGAATTTGCAACCATGCCATCGCATGCGTGCTGCTGCGAGCTCCGTGAGTAGGATCATGGATCCCGCAGACTTGATGTCCGTGGAGATAGACGTGATCGTCTCACGGACAGGAAGAATGGAGAAATGCTATTGTAAACAAGCATTTCCCCGTTCTGCCTAGTGACACTGTCACTGATCACAGC
This sequence comes from Lithobates pipiens, assembly GCF_037356315.1. Lineage (NCBI taxonomy): Eukaryota > Metazoa > Chordata > Amphibia > Anura > Ranidae > Lithobates > Lithobates pipiens. Next base: position 408,010,983 of record NW_027507764.1, on the reverse strand, counting down.
TCCCTGTAATGGGAGCAGTGATCAGTGTTGTGTCAAACACAGCTCCCCCCACATTTATAATCACTCCCTAGGACACACTTAACCCCTACAGCGCCACCTAGTGTTAATGTTGCCGCCATTACTAGTAAAAACAAAAATTATTAGTAAAAATGCCATAAAACTATCCCCTATTTTGTAGACGCTATAACTTTCAATAAACGCTTATTGCGATTTGTTTTACCAAAATTATGTAGAAGAATATGTATCAGCCTAAACTGAGGAAAAAAAATGTTATATATTTTTTTGGGGATATTTATTATAGCAAAAAGTAAAAAATAATGTGTTTTTTCAAAATTGTCGCTCTTTTTTTATTTATACCGCAAAAAATAAAAAGGTGATCAAATACCACCAAAAGAAAGCTCTATTTGTGGGGAAAAAAGGATGTCAATTATGTTTGGGAGCCACTTTGCATGACCGCACAATTGTCAGTTAAAGCGATGCAGTGCCAAATCACAAAAAGTGTTCTAGTATTTGGTAAATGATGAACTGTTCTGATGTATCAGAAGATGAGCATTGGATTCGGGTCTAAGGGGCCGTACACATGGGCCGAATATGGGGCAGCATCGGCCTGTGTGTACAGTAACCGGTGCAACAGAAGCCTGCTGTTTGGCCAGCATCTGTCAAAGAGGCATGACCGAAAATGGCCTGCTAATTGGCATCCAATCAGCTCTCTCAGCCAATGGCTGAGAGCATTGACTGGTGTGTTCTGGTGGGGGGCCACCCCCCTGTCAGAACAGAATCATTCAGTGGGGAAGATTGCTGTACTGACATAAGATTGTTAACATAAGATTAGTACAGTGGCTCCTCTCGACCTCTTTAATTTTTTTTTTCGTTCAGTCTTCAGGGTTAAATGAAAAAACATGAATAGTGTGTGTCAGGCTTAAGGCACAAAGATTTATTGAATGAAACAAAGAAAATATTTGAACCACACACTCCACCTAAACTTGCCAAGCTTGTCAGTCTTACACGTGCACAAACATATACAAATACAAAATCCTTCAAAAAATGTCTGAAGGGTCCTGTAAATTATAAAAAAGCTATTTAGAAATGAGAAAAGCACAGTAAAAAAAAGCATAAGCTTCAGATGAAATAGGGAAGTTTCATAGGGGTAAAACAAGTCATGCCAGGGGCTAAGCATAGTTGCCATAAGAGATCATTATTGATTGGAAGATGACTGCCAGGAGTGTGAAAATCCTTCAATGTTTTATGGAGAAAAAGAATATGTGCAAAAAAGTCTCCCATGCCCCAGGTCTTCCATGGTCTTCTTCCCAACTTACAAAAAAAGGATATGTCCACTAAAGTTTTAATTATATGAAAAGTGCAAGTAATTCTGTCATCAAATAATTAGGAAAAGATAATAATAAAGCTTCCAAGGACCAGGACCATAAGCATGTAAAAAGATTGCCACATGGACCATGCAAACATGTAACTGGCCCATGTAGATGGGGGGGGGGGGGGGCTACAAAGTTCTTTATAGAGCAATAAATTAAATATAATATACATTTTAGAGATGAGGTGGGCATAAACATCTTACTTTATCTGCTTTTGGCACCAAAGTGTGAAACTAAGACTTTTAAAAAGGTGATAGAGTCCCCTATCACATTAAACATATCCAACAGGTAACTAACCTGACCGTGCAAAAGGAAAAATATCAAAAATTACACAAGCAAACCTTGAAAACGTGGAATTTAAATGCATCCCACTCTTCGGCAATCTGGCTAAATGTTAAGACATGGTATCACTGCGTGTAGTTTTTTACAGGTGTTGTTGCTTTTAAGAGATATATCCCTCAGGGACTGCTGATTAATGTTGAAATATGAGACTTTGTGGAGTACCAAATAAATGTTTCTGTTTGAAGGTATTTGGCTACTTTCATTGACCATCATTATCATTAAAGCATAAACCTTTTTAAAAGGTCATGGGTTGAACAGAAGATTGTGGTACAATCACAGTTTTTTTGTGGTAACAATAAATTCAACTACAATCCCATAGTTGCCAACATTGTAAAAAAATGTATAGGGACACGTTTTTGTCTGTAGGTGGAGTCTTATTATAATTAGGGGCGGAGCATACATTTTTAGGTGTGGTGTAGCGGGGAAGGGAAAATGTGGTGCGGTAAACGTGCCATCGCGAGAAAAGGGGCATGGCTTAAATGTAATATTGGGCATGGCTTAAAGAGCATGGTTCAAAGGGGTTGTGGTTCGAGTCTGAGATGAACAAGGGATAGAGGGAGAAAGAAAGAAAGAAAGAAATCGGGGTCGTTCCTTACATAAGGTGCCCCCGCGGAGTCCCTCCTTACATCAGGTGCCCCAGCAGAGTCCCTCCGTAAATCAGGTGCCCGAGCGGAGTCACTCGTACATCAGTTGTCCACATTGGTGTCCCTCTTACATCAGGTGTCCCCAGACATTGGAGTCCCTCTTACATCAGTGTCCCCAGTGGAGTCCCTCTTACATCAGTGTCCCCAGTGGAGTCCTTATTACATAAGTTTCCCCAGTGGCATCCCTCTTACATCAGGTGTCCCCAGGCAGTGGAGTCCCTCCTTACATCAGGTGTCCCCAGACAGTGGATTCCCCCTTACATTAGTGTCCCCAATGGAGTCCCTTTTACATCAGGTGTTCCCAGTGGAGTCCCTCTTTACATCAGGTGTCCCTAGGCAGGGGAGTCCACCCATAGCCAGAGATTTCTTCCTTCATATCTCCCTTCAAATCTCACTGCATAGCCAGGCAATCTCCGAATCTCCCCCATAGCCAGACATACTCCCTCCATAACAAGGCATTCTCCATTAACAACCAAGCATTCTCTCTTCATAGCCAGAGACTGTCCCTTCATAGCCAGGCCTTCGCCCTTTGTAGCCAGACATTTTCCAATTGTAGCCAGACATTGGCTCTGCCTCTTGTTGGCAGCAGGCCAGGGGGTTGGCAGCAGCTCTATTTAGGTCTCTTTCCCCTTGTGTTCAGTGGAGAGTGGAGGGGCCTCCGATCCATGCAGCTTATCGGCTCCAGTGTACAAGCGAATTCTCTACTTGTACACTGAAGAGAGGATTAGAGGCCACTCCCCTCTCCACTGAACACAAGGGGAAATACCTGTAGGCCGGAAAGAGAACTCGCGGAAGTGGCAGCCATAATTTTGGAGCCAGAAGCTGCGGTCTTTGCCAAAAACAGTCCTGATTCCTGGGACAAATACCAGGATTTTCATTGGAATGGACTCAGATTGGAATGAGGGTCCAAAAATCAGGATTGTCCCAGGAAATCTGGACTGTTGGCAAGTATGCAATCCTACATCCATAGTGCCCCATCTTGTGTACTGAGAGTCTCAGATGAAATGACTCATCAAGTAAAACCATGCTGAACTATTAAAATACTTACAGCTATTTACATATTTTGAAACAATCTGCAGCAATGTTCTGGATGTTTTCACCCATAATAATTATGTACTTGCAGAATGCCTGCAGCCATTTGGTAAATGAGTGAGGAACATTGCTGTTCTTATGATCTTCACTTTTATCAGTTTCCTTTTAGACAAATCTATTCTGTTTCACTGAAGGTAGCAAGGACAAAATATCAATGTATAATCCTTTCTATAAATGCTCTTTAATGCTAGGGCTTAAATTAAAGTTTAACGACTTAAGCCGCGGATCATTTGGCTGGCCAAAGACCAGAACGTTTTTGGCGATTCGGCACTGCGTTGCTTTAACTGACAATTGCGCGGTCGTGCGACGTGGCTATTTGATCACCTTTGCAGTTTTTATTTTTTGCGCTATAAACAAAAAAATAGCGACAATTTTGAAAAAAACACAGAATTTTTTACTTTTTGCTATAATTGATGTCCCCAAAAAAGTTAAGGCCAATACCCATTCTTCTACATATTTTTGGTAAAAAAAAATCGCAATAAGCGTTTATTGATTGGTTTGTGCAAAAGTTATAGTGTTTACAAAATAGGGGATCGTTTTATGGCATTTTTATTAATACATTTTTTATTAGTAATGGCAGAGATCAGCGATTTTTATCGTGACTGCTTCATTATGGCAGACAGATCAGACACTTTTGGTGCGATTTTGGGACCATTCACATTTATACAACACCATTATATATATCAGTGCCATTAAAAATGCATTGATTACTGTGTAAATGTGACAGGCATTGAAGGGGGTTAATCACTAGTTGGCGCTGTAGGGGTTAAGTGTGTCCTAGGGAGTGATTCTTACTGTGGAGGGAGGGGCTGTGTGTGACACAACACTGATCACCACTCCCGATTACAGGGAGCGGTGATCAGTGACAGTGTCACTAGGCAAAACGGGGAAATGCTTGTTTACATTAGCAATTCCATGTTCTTCCTCTCTGTGATACAATCACGGGTATCCCAGCGGACATCGAGTCCCGGCGGGCGCACGCCCGCAACCCGCCTCTTAAAGGTTAATGTACAGGTATGTGATTCTGCTTGTACGTACCCTTCTGCCGCAGTATATCTGCGTGAGGCGGTCGGGAAGTGGTTAAAGGGGAAAACATACAAGTTATTGATTCTTTTAAACAAAAGTATTTTGATTGCCATTTCACTTTAAAGATATATACGTATGGTCTGGTCCCAGTTTCTGCATGTAGCTACATATATCTGGTCTCCCAGCTGTTGATTCCTGACACAGCACTGATGCCAACTAATGACTGGATCAGCTTCACCTTGGAAATGGGAGCCATTTGCTTACAGTATTTACTTTCCTTTTTGTCAAGATGCTTAGAGCAAAGGTTATTTTTCGTGTGCAATTTGTGATAAGAAATTAAGACTTTTGTCGCTCATTTTGACAGGGTCTCACTGAAGAAGAACTGTTGGGAAGCATTCTGACAACACATGCTTTAGTTGATAAGGGCATATTCTCCCTAAGTGTAATACAGCCTTTGGTTTGGGTCTTTTTTGAATTGCTATTTCTGTTTACCTGTCAGGGCCATGATGTTTTCACTGATCCTTTTAATATACTTCAGATTGGATTTTTGAGATGGCTGTTGATACATTGTACGTGTTCTTTTTTCCAGCAGTATTCAGCCTATTAACCACTTCAGCCCCGGAAGAATTTACCCCCTTCCTGACCAGAGCACTTTTTGAGATTCGGCACTGCGTCGATTTAACTGACAATTGTGCGGTCATGCGACGTGGCTCCCAACCAAAATTTACGTCCTTTTTTTTCCCACAAATACAGCTTTCTTTTGGTGGTATTTTATCACCCCTGCAGGTTTTATTTTTTTGCTATAAACAAAAAAAGAGCGACAATTTTGAAAAAAACGCATTATTTTTTACTTTTTGCTATAATAAATATCCCCCAAAAGTATATAAAAAAACATTTTTTTCCTCAGTTTAGGCCTATACATATTCTTCTATATATTTTTGGTAAAAGAAATCACAATAAGTGTTTATTGATTGGTTTGTCAAAAGTTATAGCGTTTACAAATTAAAAGATAGTTTTATCGCATTTTTATACTTTTTTTTTTATTGGCGGCGATTAGCAATTTTTATGGTGACTGCGACATTATGGCGGACACATCGGACATTTTTGACACATTTTTGGGACCATTGTCATTTATACAGCAATCAGTGCTATACAAATGCACTGATTCCTGTGTAAATGACACTGGCAGTGTAGGGGTTAAGTGTGTCCTAAGGGCATGTTGCTAAATGTGGGGGGTGTGGCTGTGTTTTACACATTACTGATCTTTGCTCCAATCACAGGGAGCAGAGATCAGTGACACTGTTGTTAGGCAGAATGGGGAGATGCTTGTTTACTTTAGCATCTCCCTGTTCTTCCGCTCCGATCGAGTCCACAGGGCCTGCGACCCGACTCACGGAGATTCCTGCCATGCACGCACAACCGGCGGCACTCTCGCGCGCCCCGCCGCCTCTTAACCACTTAACAACCGCCCATTGCCGATTAACGGCATCAGGGCGGTTGTTTAACTCTAAGAGGCCGTTAATTAACGGCCTCCTAGAATTCTGCTCTCGCGCGCCCCCCTGGGGCGCGCACACGAGAGCATCCGTGACCGCTGGGTCCAGTGGACCCGGCGCATCACGAATCACGGTAAACGGCCGCTCATCGCGGCCGTTTACCACGTGATCGCTCCGTCAAATGACGGAGTGATCACTTGTAAACAAGCCGGCGTCATGTTATGACGCCGGTTCCTCCCTCCCCCTCTCTGTACCGATCGGTACAGCGGAGGGGGAAGAGATCGGTGTCAGCAGCGATGTGGGCTGCATCTGCAGTGCCCACATCGCTGCTCACCGAAAATTAACCCCTCAAATCCCTGCAAATACTCTGCATTACTCTGCAATTCCCTACAAATACTCTGCATTACTCTGCAATTCCCTGCAAATACTCTGCATTACTCTGCAATTCCCTGCAAATACTCTGCATTACTCTGCAATTCCCTGCAAATACTCTGCATTACTCTGCAATTCCCTGCAAATACTCTGCATTACTCTGCAATTCCCTGCAAATACTCTGCATTACTCTGCAATTCCCTGCAAATACTCTGCAATGCCCTGCAACACTCTGCATTGTCCTGCAACACTCCGCATTGCCCTGCAACACTCCGCAATGCCCTGCAACACTCCGCAATGCCCTGCAACACTCCGCAATGCCCTGCAACACTCTGCAATGCCCTGCAACACTCCGCAATGCCCTGCAACACTCCGCAACGCTCTGCAATACCCTGCAACACTCTGCAACACCCGCCAATACCCTGCAACACTCTGCAATGCTCTGCAACCCCCGCCGATACCCTGCAACACTCTGCAATGCTCTGCAATCCCCGCCGATACCCTGCAACACTCTGCAATGCTCTGCAACCCCCGCCGATACCCTGCAACACTCTGCAATGCTCTGCAACACCCGCCAATACCCTGCAACACTCTGCAATGCTCTGCAACACCCGCCAATACCCTGCAATGCTCTGCAACGCAGTACTCTGCAACACCATGCTCTGAGATACCCAGCCATAGTCGGTGATACCCTGCAATACCCAGCCATAGACATCTCCCGCCGCCCTCCGCCCTCCGGTGCTTCTACCGAATCGCTAATACGATCAAAGCCAGAATCTTTTTTTTTTTCAGGCTTCCCAGCTTAGAGGTGAGATGTGGGTCTTATTGACCCCACATCTCACTGTAAAGAGGACCTGTCATGCCATATTCCTATTACAAGGGATGTTTACATTCCTTGTAATAGGAATAAAAGTGATCAAAAAAATTATTTTTGGGGAAAAAAATGTCAAACTAAAATAAATAAAGTAAAATGAACAATAAAAAAAAAATGTTTTTTTTAAAGCGCCCCTGTCCCCATGTGCTCGCATGCAGAAGCGAACGCATGCGTAAGTCCCGCCCACATATGAAAACGGTGTTCAAACCACACATGTGAGGTATCGCTGCGAACGTTAGAGCGAGAGAAATAATTCTAGCCCTAGACCTCCTCTGTAACTCAAAACATATAACCAGTAAAAAAAATGTAAATCGTCGCCTATGGGGATTTTTAAGTAGCGACGTTTGCCGCCATTCCACGAGCGTGTGCAATTTTGAAGAGTGACATATTAGGTATCTATTTACTCAGCGTAACTTCATCTTTCACATTATGCAAAAATTGGGCTAACTTTACTGTGTTTTTTTTTTTTTTAAGCACAAAACAGTTTTTTTTCCAAAAAAAAGCATTCGAAAAATTACTGCGCAAATACCGTGCGAGATAAAAAGTTGCAAAGACCACCATTGTATTCTCCAGGGTGTTTGCTAAAAAAACATATATAATGTTTTGGAGTTCTATGTAATTTTCTAGCAAATAAATGATGATTTTTACATGTAGGAGAGAAATGTCAGAATTGTCCTGGGTGCTCCAGAACGCCTGATGGCGCTCCCTGCATGTTGGGCCTCTGTATGTGGCCACGCTGTGTAAAAGTCTCACACATGTGGTATCACCATACTCGGGAGTAATAGCAGAATGTGTTTTGGGGTGTAATTTGTGGTATGCATATGCTGTGTGTGAGAAATAACCTGATAATATGACAATTTTGTGAAAAAAAAAAAAAAAGTAAAAAGAATCTTGATTTTGCAAAGAATTGTGGGAAAAAATGACAACTTCAAAAAACTCATCATGCCTCTTACTAAATACATTGGAATGTCTTCTTTCCAAAAAGGGGTCATTTGGGGGGTATTTGTACTTTTCTGGCATGTTAGGGTCTCAAGAATTGAAATAGGCCGTCAGTCCTTCAGGTGTGATCAATTTTCAGATATTGGCACCATAGCTTGTGGACTCTATAACTTTCACAAAGACCAAATAATATCCACCAATTTGTACTTATTTTTACCAAAGATATGTAGTAGTATAAATTTTGGCCAAAATTTATGAAGAAAAAATTTCTAATCTGCTAAATTTTCTAACAGAAACAAAGAAAAATTCGTTTTTTTACAGAATTTTCGGTATTTTTTCTTTTATAGCACAAAAAAAAAAAAACCCAGCGGTGATTAAATACCACCAAAAGAAAGCTCTATTTGTGTGAAAAAAAGGACAAAAATTTCATATAGGTCCAGTGTTGCATGACTGAGTAATTGTCATTCAAAATGCGAGAGCAGCGAAAGCTGAAAATTGGTCTGGTTATTAAGGGTGTTTAAGTGCCCAGTGGTCAAGTGGTTAAAGGGCAGCGTACAGGTACGTGATTCTGCCTGTACGTGCCCTTCTGCCGACGTATATTGGCGCGTGGCGGTCAGGAAGCAGTTAACAACAGGTGTTGTTAGATTGTATTACTGCTGTACCCTCTTTAATTAAGCAATTTAAGCAAGGGAAAAGGCAAGGGAGACCCCACAATATTTATTTATTCTTTTTTGCCTGGGGGCCCCCTTGACATCCATCACAGAACCTCATCAAGATTATGAGTCTGGTTTGCATCTTTAGGGGAACCCCATGCCGCGTATTATAGAAAAAGGGAATCCCAGTATTCTTAGTTTACAACCAGAATGAAGCAGGCATGTTTAATTTTGCCCTTTAAGCATTACTAAAATGACTGCTCCCACCAAATGGAAAGGAACTGCCCAGAACTCCATGCAATTGTATTAATAATCCCTTGCCTATTAACCTAAAACATGGTCATTACTGTTTTTTAACATTCAACTTTCATTGATTTCAGTGGTGTTTGAATTTTGCAACCAAACTTTCCTTAAGTTCTGGAACTTACCCCAATTCTGAACTCCAGGCATTTTGCTCCTCACTAGTACTCACCCCTCACAAGGATTGCAGGATTGGAGGTTTAAAGTACTAAAATAGGAATCATGACATAAGGTATTTTTTCATCACAATGAAACTTGGAATGACTTCCTCTTTCCCTTTTGTAGACTACATGCCCCCATGGTTTACTATGGATAATTCACTATACAGCCAGTGATGCCAGCCTTTAATGCCATGTACACACAACCCTTTTTTCCATCAGAATAAACTCTGACGGATTTTCCAGTGGAGTTCCACTGAAACAGTCTTGCCTACTCACGATCACACCAAAGTCCGATCGTCTAGAACGCGATGACGTACAACATGTATGACGGGACTAAAAAAAGGAAGTTCAATAGCCAGTAGCCAATAGCTGCCCTTGCGTCATTTTTGATCCGCCGGAACAGCATAAGACGAACAGTTTTCCCGATAGGATTTGATTCCGTCGGAAAGATTTAAAACATGTTTTATTTCTAGGTCCGTCAGGATTTTCGAAAAAAAAAAAAGTCAGGTGAAGCCCACACACGATCGGAATATGCGATGAAATGATTCCGTCTGACTTTTTCTGACGGAAAGTCCGACTGCATGTACACGGCATTAGGTATTTCCAAATCAATATATGGTCAAAGTTGTCTTGGATGTAACTGAGGCAGGAAGTACAGAAAAACGTCCTGCCCCAGGAGACAGCAATACAATTCTGGCAGAAATGAAATTGTTTCTCACCAAGCGTAAAACTGAATTGAATAGAATTGATGTTTGTAGTGTTGAAGTATGCATATGCTGTGTATGAGAAATAACTTGTTATTATGAAAATTTTGTAAAAAACAAAGCAAAAAAAAAAAAAACATTCCTCTTTTTCCCAAGAATTGTGGGAAAAAATTACAATTTCAAAAAACTCACCATGCCTCTTACTAAATACCTTGGACTGTCTACTTTTCAAAAATGGGTCATTTGGGGGGTATTTGTACTTTCCTGACATTTCAGAGCCTCAAGAAATGAGATAGGCATCAGGTGTGATCAGATGTGATTAATTTTCAATGATTTGCACCATAGCTTGTAGACTATAACTTTCAAAGAGACTAAATAATATCCACTAATGTGGGTTATTTTTACCAAAGAGATGTAGCAGTATAAATTTATGAACAAAAATGACTTATTTGAAAATTTCACCAAATTCCAAATTTTCACTCTTTTTTCACTTATGTCACAACAAATAAAAAACCCAGTGGTGATTAAATACCACCAAAAGAAAGCTCTATTTGTATGAAAAAAATTATAAAAATTTTGTTTGGGTACAGTGTTGCATGACTAAGTAATTGGCATTCAAAGTGTGAGAGCACAGAAAGCTAAAAATTGGTCTGGGAAGGAAGGGTGTATAAATTCCCTGTATTGAAGTGGTTAAACTTCCCTCCTAAAGGTTTTTTTCCTTAAAATTCCCTCCTAAACGTGGGGTGCGTGTTATACACCGGTGCGTGTTATACACCAATTAATACGGTACTTTTTCAATGCTATACCACCAAGAAGAGCTATCACAGTCCCACCCAAGACCTGGAACAAGTGCTCCATGTTCCCTGATCTAATTGATGTATATATTTCTGGGTAGACTACTGTGTTCTGGGGATGAGCCGACACCCCCCCCCCCCCCCCCCCCCGTTCGGTCACACCAGAACATGTGAACAGGCATAAAATGCAAACACAGTTAAAGTCTATGGCACATGAGCGTGAAAAATCAAAAGTGTTCATTTTAAATGCTTATTTGCAAGTTATTGCCATGAAAAGTGTTTGGGGACCCGGGTACTGCCCCAGGGGACATGTATCAATGCAGGCTCTTCAATGTACCCCATACCCTTTCACATAGGGGGGCCCCTTGTTAAAGAGGGCTTCCAGATTCCGATAAGCCCCCCCACCCACAGATCCCCACAACCACTGGGCCAAGGTTGTGAGGACAAGGTGCTTTGGGAAGACAAGTGGCCTGGTATGGTTCGGGGGGTGCTCACACGTCCCCCCCATCCTGGCCTGCCAGGCTGCTTGCTTGGAAAAGGGTCTGGTATGGATTTTGGGGGGGCCCCGATGACAATTTTTTTTTTTTTACTTGGCTTGGATTTCCCCTTAAATAGTATATATACTACACTGCCTGCACTGTATGTATGTATGTATGTATATATATGATAATTCTGATAATTTACAGCACAGATACAGGCCAATATTCAAGATTCATTTGTTCATAACCACATGCACCTGCTTCAGACTTCTTGGCCATCATCAGCCATTAAAGTATAATAGGACCAAAGAGGAGGGCTTAAAGAATGCATATATTTTTTCTAATTTTACTTCATCAACTTAGACTATTGTGTTCTGGTCCATTACATATAATTCAGATAAAAAAAAACACTGAACCAAAGGCTGTAATGTAACAAAATAGGTAAAAAGCCAAGGGGGTGAATACTTTTGCAAGGCACTGTAAGTTCAGTGCTTGCAACCTTTCTTCATAACTAATATCCTCCAGACCCTTTATTAGCTTTGTTGCCCTTCTTTGTATTCGTTCAATTTCCAGTACATCCTTCCTGAAGCCTGGTGCCCAGAACTGGACAGCATACTCCAGTGAGGCCAGACCAAAGTCTAGTAGAGTGGGAGAATTATCACTTTATCCCTGCAGTTAATCCCCTTTTTAACGCATGCCAATATTCTCTTTGCTTTGTTAGCAGCAGCTTGGCATTGCATGCCATTGCTGTGCCTATCATCTACTAGGACCCCCAGGTAACCTCCCATCCTAGATTCCCCCAGAGTTTCACCCCCTAGTGAGTAGATTGCATTCATATTTTTGCCACCCAAATGCATTATTTTACATTCTTCTACATTAAACCTCATTTGCCATGTAGTTGCCCACCACTAGGGATGAGCCGAACACCCCCCCGGTTCGGTTCGCACCAGAACTTTCGAACGGACCCCAAATTCGTACGAACTTTAGAACCCCATTGAAGTCTATGGGACTCGAACGTTCAAAATTAAAAGTGCTAATTTTAACGGCTAATATGCAAGATGCTGTCCTAAAAAGGGTTTGGGGACCTGGCTCCTGCCCCAGGGGACATGGGTCAATGCCTAAAATGTTTTTAAAAATGGCAGTTTTGGCGGGAGCACTGATTTTAATGACGATTAAAGTGAAAAAAAAGTAAATATCGTGCCTGGGGGGTGTCTGTAGTATGCCTGTGAAGTGCCACGTGTTTCCCGTGTTTAGAACAGTCCCTGCACAAAATGACATTTAACGGAAATAACATCATTTAAAACTGCTTGCGGTTTTAATGTTATATCTGGTTCCTGCAATATGGTTGAAAATCATTGAGAAAAATAGCATGGGTAGCCCTCCCTGCCTATTACCAGCCCCTTTGGGTCTTGTATGCATATTAAGGGGAACCCCGTATTCATATTAAAAAAAGGAAATACGTGTGGCCCCCAGGCCCTATATACTCAGGACAGCAGTATACAGGCGGTACAAACAAGACAGGGACTGTGTAGGTTTGTTGTGTTAAGTTGAATCTGTTTGTAATTTTCAACTGGTACATTTTTAAAGTGTAGCTCCAGTCAAAAAAAATATTTTTAAGTTTTTTGGAAAACATAACCCTTATTTTTTTGGAAAACATAACCCTTATCACCCCTGTATAATTTGTTTTGTCGTCCATCTTTTTTCATCTCACTTGCTGTTGTCTCCTTCCGTTTGCAAGTAGGAGTTGTTTGTAAGTTGGATGTTTGAAAGTAGGGGCCTGCCCTATATGCTCTGCAGAAATGGCGGAAAAAGGTGTTGGTTTTGCCACAACATTGTAAGCCCTCAAAGTGACTCTTGCTGGGCGCTGGAGCGCCCTGCTGTGAACGATTATATCAAGAATTGTAATTACATGCCATTGTTGAACAGTGGTAGAAAAATTGACCTTTGGTGGTTGTGGTGCTGGTGCCACAACACTATAAGTCCTCACAGTTACTCTGGGTGGGCACAGGAACGGGCCCTCCTGTGAAATATTATATCAAGAATTGTAATTACATGTCCCTGTTAAACAGGGGCAGAAAAATTGGGCCTTAGGCACTGGTGCTGGTGCCACGACACTGCAACCTCTCCCATATACTCTAGTTTTAGTGCAGGAATTAGCCCTGCTGCAAAGCATTGCATCGAAAAGTGTAATTAAACGCCCCTGTTCAACAGGGGCAGAAAAATTGGGCTGATGGCATCACCCAGAACCAGAAATGTTCTTCCAACATATCAGCGGAGGAGGAAGAGGATAGACAATCAACATAACAGGACAGTCACTCAGCATCAGCATAGTAAGCCAGAGGATTTTCGGTGGGAAAGGTGTCCAAGTCTGACCTTGCCCCTAGGTATTCCTGCACCATGTAAATCAGATGGTGGCAATGGTTGCTGGAACCGATCATACCTTGGGGCTGCAGACTTAAAAAATTGTCTGAAAGCATCGGTCAGACAGCCACCTTCTCCACCGCTCCTTCTGACCGATGCCTCAGCAACACGTTGTCCAGGACCAGGAGTTTGTAACCTCCCAGTCTCTGTGACGGCAAGATAAGGTCGGCAACCTTACCCTTGTACCGTGGATCAAGGAGAGTGGCCAGCCAGTAATGGTCTCTTTCCTTGATCCGAAGAATACGAGGATCCTTCCGCAGGCTTTGCAGGATCAGGGAGGCCATGCAGCGTAGGTTAGCTGAGGCATTCGGTCCGGAGTCCTCTGGGTCACTAAGGACAACATGATCCGCAGCTACCTCCTCCCAGCCACGTACAAGTCCACGGGTTTCTTGGGACTGTAAATCATCCCTACAAGACTGCTGCTGCTGCTGATGCTGAGTGCCAGCCTCCACCTCCATGCTGACACAATCATCCTCCTCCTTCTCCTCCTCCTCCTCATCCTCTTCCTGGTTGATGGGATGCACAGCAGGAACACTGTCTGGATAAAGGGGGCCTTGAGAGGCAAGGAAGTCCTCCACTTCCTGCCTCTGTTCTGCCTCAAGTGCCCTGTCCATTATTCCACGCAGCGTATGCTCGAAGAGGTGGACAAGAGGTACAGTGTCACTGATGCATGCACTGTCACTGCTCACCATCCTTGTGGCCTCCTCAAATGGTGACAGGACAGTGCATGCATCCCTGATCATGCCCCACTGGCGTGGTGAGAAAAAACCGAGCTCCCCTGACCCTGTCCTGGTGCCGTAGTCGCACAGGTACTCATTGATGGCCCTCTGCTGCATGTGCAGCCGCTGCAGCATGGCCAACGTTGAGTTCCACCTGGTGGGCATGTCACATATAAGGCGGTTCTTGGGCAGGTTCAACTCCTTTTGGAGCTCAGCCAGCCGAGCACAGGCATTAAATGATCAGCAGAAATGCACACAGACTTTCCTGGCCTGCTTCAGGACATCCTGTAAGCCCGGGTACCTGCCCAAGAACCACTGCACCACCAGGTTAACGACGTGAGCTACACAGGGCACATGGGTCAGTTGTCCCTGTCAGAGGGCGGAGAGGAGGTTGGTGCCATTGTCGCAAACCACCATTCCTGGCTTAAGCTGGCGTGGCGTCAACCACCTCTCGGCCTGCCACTGCAGAGCTGACAAAACATCTGCCCCAGTGTGGCTCCTGTCCCCCAAACAAACCAGCGCAAGCACGGCATGGCATCGTTTTGCCTGCGTACTGCGTAGCCCCTGGAATGCCTACGGAGCACCGTTGGTTCTGAGGACAGAGCACTGGAAGAGGCCATAGAGGAAGAAGAAGAGGGGGGGTGGAGGAGAGAGGTGTGTCACCACCAATAGTAGCATTTTGGAGGCGTGGTGGCAGAACAACCTCCAACACTACTGCACCTTGTCCTGCATCCTTCCCACCTGCCAGAAGAGTGACCCAATGGGCCGTGAAAGACAGGTAACGTCCCTGTCCATGCCTGCTGGACCATGAGTCAGCAGTAATATGCACCTTACTGCTGACCGCCCTGTCCAGCGAGGCAAGGACATTGCCTTCCACATGCCGGTAGAGAGCCGGAATCGCCTTCCGTGAGAAAAAGTGGCGTTTGGGGACCTGCCACTGAGGAACCGCACATTGTACAAACTCACGGAAGGGGGCCGAGTCTACCAACTGAAAAGGCAGCAGTTGAAGTGCTAGCAATTTAGCCAAGCTAGCATTCAACCGCTGGGCATGTGGATGGCTGGGAGTGAACTTCTTTCGCCGGTCCAGCAGCTGGGGTAGGGACATTTGCCTGCTATAATCGGACGTGGGTGTACTGCTAGCAGAGTGCCCGGAAGCACTTGGCTGTGACACACCTAATTCTACACCTTCATTCCTCTCAGAGCAGGTTTCAGAGAGGACTGAAGGTCTAGTGAGGTTGGAGATCCCAGCTGATGAGGAGCAAGGAGAGGTCCGCTTTGTTCTTTGGTGTGGGTCTTTGATTTACGCTTGCCAACGAGCTGCATGGCAGGTCAACATATGTCTGGTCAAGCATGTGGTGCCCAAGCGGCTGATGTTTTGGCCACGCGAGATACGCTTGAGACATATGTTGCAAATAGCAGCGGTGCGATCTGATGCACTCGTCTCAAAAAAGGCCCACACCAAAGAACTTTTAGAATAACGCGCAGAGGCAGCGCCCTGCACAGACGGAGCTCTGCGGTGTGATTCAGTCGGTGTGCTGCCCCTAAGCTGGCCCCCGGAGAGCATCCTGCCTTGTTGGACATGTGTCTCCTCCTCCTTCTCTCTCCTACCAGGCATCCACGTGGAGTCAGTGCCCTCATCATCCCCTCCCTCTTCATCGCTGGAGCAAACCTGGCAGTATGCTGCAGCTTGTGGAACATGACTGCCAGATTGCTGTCCTTCTTGAGCATCCCCTCTCTCTGCATTCACGCTACTGCCTTCCTCTAGCTGAGTATCATCATCAGAGCCTACAAAACACTGGGCATCCTCCTGGAGCATGTACCCAACACTGTGCTCAAAGAGTTCAGGAGACTCCTCAGGAGGACGTGGTGGGTCTAGGGAAGGAGTCACTGATGATGACATTGAGAGGAGGGAAGACGATGCGTTGGCAGCTGCTTTGCTAGTACCCTGAGACTGGGTGAGAGAGGATGAGGAGGATGAAGAGGGCTTGGTCATCCACTCTACCAAGTCGTTGGCATGTTGCGGCTCAACATGTCCAGCTGCCGAAAAGAAGGACAAGCGTGTCCCATGGCCATGTGCTGATGATGACGATGCACCACGTCCACGACCAGCACTGTTGTCTCTAGACACAGAGCCTGCTTGCCCTCTTTTATCGGCTTTCGCCTGTCTGCCTCTCCTTGCTGGCCTTCCAGACATGGTAATGGCCTGAAGGGAGTTGGGAAAACCAGCAATTGGGTAGTGTATATTGTGCTGGAGGCACACACAACTTCCACTAATGCCGCGTACACACGGTCGAACTGTTTGACGTACTTAGTCCGTTGAAACACATTTCAGCGGACAATCCGCTTGTGTGTGGGCTTCAGCTGACTTTTTCAGCGTGCAGTCCGGAGTACTAAGAATTTCGGATTTTCCAAAAATCTGTCCGTCGTACTTTGGTTTCAGCGGACAATACGGTCGTCAGTATGCTAGTTCGACGGACTAAGAATGGCGCATGCCCAGAAAGGATTTACACGGCGGAAGGGTGCTTTGCTGTGTCTTGGACTTCCTATTTCTAGTCCCGTCGTACGTGCTGTACACGTCATCGCGCAAGCATCCGTGTGTGGTCAAGTCCGTTCAGTGGAAAGTACGACAGATTGTCCGTCGGATTGTATGACGGACTAAGTACGTCAAACAGTTCGACCGTGTGTACACGGCATAACTCCTGCAGATGGCAGATGGCTCAAATAGAGAAGAGCTATGTAGGTGGATATAGCGGTGTATACTGGGTTCAGAGCACACAGACAGCACGCACAATCTCCTACCGCTGACTGCAAGCTCTATTTAAAACGAGCAAGATAGTTTGCTATATAGGTGGATATTTTTTATTTTAGTAAACTGCTACTGAATTAAAAGCTTAACATAACAAAACAAATATCAGTTTACATTCACTTTACAAAACAACTAACAACAATAAACTATACAGTCAAAAAGAAGAAAAAACAATATTTACATGTCAATTTCCCCCTCCTCTTCCCCAGAAGAAAAATTTATAAGCAGAGCATCACCTCTACTGCTAGGCCCTGCTGGTGGCCCAGGATCCACCTCAGGTGGCGGGGCCTTCTTTTTCTTCTTCTTCCCCTGCTTTTTCCTAATTGTGACCCAAGCCACTTCATCCTCTTCATCCGATACCTCTTTTGGGCGTTTCTGAGCCCCCTTAACCGAGACTTCCATCTCCTCCTCCCCAGACCTATCATCCCCAGCCGAAGACTCGGACGAGGAGACAGTGACCAGACGCCTGCCCGGCCTACATCTCCGAGGAAGGGGAGTGGGAACAGAAACTTGGGGACTAGAACCCTGTGCCCCCCCCCCACCCGGAAGGGGAGGCCCAACTTCCTCCGCCTGACTAATATCTGGACCTGACACCTGAGTTTCAGTGACAGGGGCCTGGGTAGCCTCTGCAGGCCGTGTCCCCTTCTCTCTTTGAGGGGCCCTACTTGCCCTTTGGGTTCGAGGCGCACCCTGTGGCTCCGCTGCAGGAGCACTATCCTGCCTTTCCCTTTCAGAACTCTGCTCAGCAGGAGGAGGTACACCATCCCTACCTGGCCCACCACCCGCCGCAGCTTCACCCCTGTAGGCCCTGGGGCATCTGCTAAAGGGATGCCCCATTTGACCACAAAGGTTACAGCAGATCAACCCACACGTGTCACCTGAGTGTCCAAACCTATTACACTTAGTGCAGCGCACAACTGTGCAATCTGCACTCATGTGGGTTGGGCACCCACACCTAAAACACCTACGGGGCTGGCCTGGGTAGAACACCAGGATTCTATCCCGTCCCAGGAAAGCACTCCCTGGGACATGCGCAACCGTGTTGCCAGATCTTTTCAAGCGAATCCTGGTATTCCATGCTCCAGTCCATACCCCACGCTCGTCTAAGCATTTATTTAGAGGACACTGCAACTGGCCGTGTCTTCCCAGCCAAGTTGCTATGTCCTCTGGGGGCAGGCTCTCGTTCCTCACTAACACCGTCAGGTTTTTGATCTCCTCCTGCCTACTCAGAGGGATCAGACGGAATCCTTTCCAGGGATCAGCCCCTTTAACCAACCCAAAAGCAGTTATAAAACGCTCCATGGTCACAGCATTGGTGAAACTGACATCAAAGTCAGGGGAGCCAGCTGGGTGGATTACAGCAAATAGCTCAGCCACCCTGAACCCCAACGACAGGACCATGTCGACCACCTGACCCCTCGTGGGGCACTGACCTTCACCTTCCCACCTCAGCTGGACTACGTTCCTACGCTTGCGCTCCGGACCACCTGTCCCCCTAGACCAAGTATTGGCCCCAGGGGTCTGACCAGTCGGGGGTACCCGAAAATTACTGGCCCCAAACTGGTGGTACAGGTGGTCCAGAGGCACACTAGACCCAGCCACATTGGCGTAGGAACGCCTCTCACCAAGTGCCGTCAGCAACCTTACCTCCGGTGTCCCCCTTAGCACGGGCCCCGGAGGAGGAGCCTCTGCCACAGACACTGGGGGTACAACATGAGGAGCAGCCCCCCCACTCCCAGCATGAGAAGTCACATTCCCCACATTGTTTACCCCAGCCTGAACCTTAGGACAAGTCTCATCCTCAGAGCTGTAAAGCAAGGCTTCCAAAGCTTCCTGCCATTCTACCTCCATATGGGCCCCGCAGGAATCCACCAACACCTGGCCCTGTTCCTGCTGGGATCCCTCTAAGCCACGAATATATGCCATTGCGGGGTTCTCCCCATCCAACTCACCCATTGGGCAGTCACCCCAGGCACTTGTAACTTGACCTGGCTCTACATTATTTGATATTACAATGCAAGTATTTTCATTGGTATTTCCCTGACCGGAAGGAGGGCCCGAAATCGTAGTAGTCACCGGCTGGATGTGTCCTTCGCGGCCTACTTCCGGTTCCGCCATCGTCACTTCCGGTCGCGGGCCAACCCCGCCGGAAGCCAACCCGCGCACCGGAAGTGCGTCATCCCCTTCTGTTACATTACCATTGGCCTCTCGACCTGAAGCACCGCCCCTCCTCCCGCGGGAGGACGGCGTTTTTTTGCTCACGGCCGCCATTGCTGAGTCAATAGATGCCATGCCGCCGGCTGATACTATACCGCTCCCCACAGCGGCAGCCAAGCTGGCCAGACTCTTCCCATCCTCCTCACACACCCCGGCTCCCTTACCCTGAGACCGACTTGCGGCAGTGGCGGCCGACAACGCAACTGACGGCGCACCCTGCTTGCAACTGTCGGCTGGGATCATTGGGGACTGTGTTGGTAAGTCCATTTTCTCTAGCCTAGCCAGCTGAACCACTGGAATCTTCTTCTCCTTGGTATTTTTCTTCTCTTTATTGTCTCTTTGTTGCTTCCTTCTTACATCATTGGGGTCTAACCTGCCTTCATGGGACACAGCCTCGTTCATAGGCTGGCAACCCTTAGGCTTACCTGACCCCTCTGTAAAATTACTGGAGTCAGCAGTTTTGTCTTTAGAGACACTTTTCACTTTTCCAGGTTTCTCTGTACCTTTATTCACTGGAACTGTCTCTTTGCAGGTCAATGGCTTTCCCTCACCCACAGTCTTTCTCACTGGTTTCTCACCATCTATCTTTCCTTCCACCACTTTTTCTGTCTCTTCACGGGTGGCCACCTCAGAGGGACCCGCCATTTCCTCCTCTTGCGTTGTGTTCGAGGCTGGATACAGTCTACGGCGTCTCCCCGCCTGGGTCCCCTCGTCACACGCAATTCTCATCGCTTTGTCTACATTAGATAGAAAGTCTTTCTCACCAGAAGCACTGTCAATCAGGTTGGATAACAGCTCACCCAACATGCCGCACTGCTTCTTCAATCCGTCTATCACCGTCTTATACTCTTGTCTCTTTACAACACCCGATCTGTCTCTCCGGTTCCTTAGCTCCGCCAGGACCTTCATTTTCTCGCAGTAGCTGCGGGAAGCCTTCACAATTAAGCTTTTAGCTTTCTTTCTTCTGTCTGCAGATTTCTCTGCATCCTCTCCTGGCTGTCTCAGAAACCAATCTGCAAGATCCAGCTGGTTCTCCAAAAACAACCTCTCCTCCTTGACGAGCTCCAGGAGCTTAGGGGCTCCACGTCCTTCATTAGGCTGAGAAACAGGCACCTGGCCTGGGCTGACTGAAGTCATCAGCTCCCTCTCTTTCTCCACCACTCTGGAAGTCCTCAGAGATCAGAGCACGCAGCCAGCACACACAAGCTCCTACCACTGACTGCAAGCTCTATTTAAAACGAGCAAGATAGTTTGCTATATAGGTGGATATAGCGGTGTATACTGGGTTCAGAGCACGCAGACAGCACGCACAAGCTTCTACCGCTGACTGCAAGCTCTATTTAAAACGAGCAAGATAGTTTGCTATATAGGTGGATATAGCAGTGTATATTGGGTTCAGAGCACGCAGACAGCACGCACAAGCTCCTACTGCTGACTGCAAGCTCTATTTAAAACGAGCAAGATAGTTTGCTATATCGGTGGATATAGCGGTGTATACTGGGTTCAGAGCACGCAGACAGCACGCACAAGCTCCTACCGCTGACTGCAAGCTCTATTTAAAACGAGCAAGATAGTTTGCTATATAGGTGGATATAGCAGTGTATACTGGGTTCAGAGCACACAGACAGCACGCACAAACTCCTACCGCTGACTGCAAGCTCTATTTAAAGCAAGCAAGATAGTTTGCTATATAGGTGGATATAGCAGTGTATACTGGGTTCAGAGCACGCAGACAGCATGCACAATCTCCTACCGCTGACTGCAAGCTCTATTTAAAACGAGCAAGATAGTTTGCTATATAGGTGGATATAGCGGTGTATACTGGGTTCAGAGCATGCAGACAGCACGCACAAGCTCCTACCGCTGACTGCAAGCTCTATTTAAAACGAGCAGGATAGTTAGCTATATAGGTGGATATAGCGGTGTATACTGCGTTCAGAGCACGCAGACAGCACGCACAATCTCCTAACACTGACTGAAAGCTCTATTTAAAACGAGCAAGATAGTTAGCTATATAGGTGGATATAGCGGTGTATACTGCGTTCAGAGCACACAGACAGCACGCACAATCTCCTAACACTGACTGCAAGCTCTATTATAAAAGATAGATATATCGCTAGCTATATAGGTGAATATAACGGTGTATACTGCGGTCAGGGCACGCAGACAACAACCACTACAGAGCAAGAACAAGAAATCGGCCGATAACGATCGGTGTATACTCTGTTGAAGGTACACAGAACACCCACTAACTGCTACAGACGCCAACACACTACACAAGGCCGCCGCGCTGGCGGCCTTATATAGTGTGGGCCGTGTACTACACAGCCTGAGCTATGATTGGCCACAGGCACCCTGCCTGTGGCCAATCATGGCTCTCCTCGCTGCCGGCGCTGTGATTGGCCAAGCATGTGGGGTCACAGTGCATGCTTGGCCAATCATGAGCCAGCAATGCACTGCGCCATCGCAGTGCATTGTGGGCCGTGAGCGCCACACGAATTTGGTGCGAATGGCCCATAACGTTCGGAATTCGCCGAACGGGCGAACAGCAGATGTTCGAGTCGAACATATGTTCAACTCGAACACGAAGCTCATCCCTACCCACCACATTAATTTGTTTAGATCTTCTTGCAAGGTTTCCACATCCTGTGGAGAAGTTATTGTCCTGCTTAGCTTAGTGTCATCCGCAAACACAGAGATTGAGCTGTTTACCCCATCCTTAGGATAACTGATCTCCAACCAGCTGGTACCATTCCAGTCAGTAGACTGTCAGTAAAAATTAGGAACAATGGTCTGGCAATTACTTGAATGAGTTCCCTAAGTATCCTCGACTGCAAGCCACCTGGTCCCAGTGATTTATTAATGTTAAGTTTCTCAAGTCTATTTGTAATTCTGTCCTCTGTTAGCCATCAGGGTGCTTCCTGTGAGGTGTCATGAGAACAAACACTGCAGTTTTGGTTACTGAAGGCCCCTGATTCCCTCATGAAGACTGAGAAGAAGAATACATTCAATACCTTCGCCATCTCCCCATCCTTTGTAACTGGATGTCCTTCCTCATTCTTTATGGGGCCAATATTCTCCCTTTTTTACTGTTTATATACTTTTGGGGATCGTTTTTGCTCTCCTTCGCTATGTGTCTTTCATGTTCTATCTTAGCTTCCCTAATTGCACTCTTACATATCTCGTTGCATTCTTTGTAAAGTCAGAATGCTGATGATGATCCCTCAGCCCCATATTTTTTTGAAGGCCTTCTCCTTTGTTTTTATATTATTGTTATTATTATTATACACAATTTATATAGCACCAACAGTTTACGCAGCGCTTTACAATGTATAGGGGGGCAACATAATTACAATATGGTTCTATACAAAAGGTACAGGAGGGCCCTGCTCATAAAGCTTACATTCTAAAGGGAGGGAGTGGCTTGGTAATAGCTGCAGAGAATGATTTGATGGGGGGTGGCTCGGGTACAGATGTTAGGTGGGTGTGGGATAGGCTTCCCTGAATAAATGAGTTTTCAGGGATCTCTTAAAGGTGCACAGGGTAGGGGCTGATCGGACATACTGGGGCAGGGAGTTCCAGAGGATGGGAGAGGCTCTGGAGAAGTATTGAAGGCGAGCATGGAAGGAGGTAACAAGGGAGCTAGAGAGCAGGAGGTCCTGGGAGGAGCAGAAGGGATGATTTGGGCGATATCTGCAGATGAGGTTGGTGATGTAGATGGGGGAGATCTTGTGGATGGCTTTGTATGTTATGGTTAGCATTTTGAATTTTACACGGTGGGGTAGGGGAAGCCAGTGAAGGGATTGGCAGAGAGGGGTGGCAGTCACAGATCAATTAGTGAGGTGTATTAGTCTAGCAGCAGCATTCATAATAGACTGAAGGAGGGATAACCTGCTTAAGGGTAGGCCATTAAAGAGAGAGTTGCAGTAGTCAGGGCAGGAAATAATCAAGGAGTGAATGAGTTGCTTTGTGGTGTCATTAGTTAGGAAGGGTCGAATTCTGGAGATGTTGCGGAGGTGAAGGTGGCAGGATTTAGCTAGTGATTGGATATGGGGGCTAAAGGAGAGATCAGAGTCAAGGATTACACCAAGGACCCTGACATGTGTGGAGGGACCAATGGTTGTGTTGTTGATATTAATGTTGAACTCACGGGGGGAAACTGTGAAGGAGGAAATACAACAAGCTCAGTTTTAGAAAGAAAGTTTTTATATGAATTTTTACACTAGAGTTAAGCCATTCAAGACTTTTGTTCACTTTTAAATTTATTTCCCAATAGGATGCACTGGTCAATGCCCTTATTTAATGTGCACTTAAAGCAAACCCCTCTCTCCTCCGTGTTCTTTGTTTCTAAGATTTTATCCCAATTTACATCTTCTAGCAAGGTTGGTCATTTAGGTATGTTGGCTCTTTTGAAATTAAGTGTCTTTGTGTTCCCCTTGTGTCTCCTATTTGTGTGATTTATGCTGAAGTCAATTGACCTATGATCGCTGTTTCCTAAATTGCCCCGTATTTCCACACCCGTGATCAGGTCTGTGTTATTGGTAATCAGAAGATCTAGTAACACCTTGTTTCTAGTTGTTGCATCTACCATCTGACCCATGAAATTGTCCTGCAAGACATTTAGGAACTGGCGAGCCTTAGACAAATGCGTGGTTCCCTCCACCCAGTCTATGTCTGGATAATTAAAATCCCCATTATAATAATGCTTCCCATCCTTGCTGCTAAACCAAATTGTGATAGGAGGTCTGTCTCCCCCTCCTCCTTCGGGTTAGGGGGCCTATAGCATACTCCCAGTATTATTTTCCCCTTAGCTTTAGTCCTTTGGAGCTCTACCCATAAGGATTCCACCTCCTCCCTAGCTTCATTATGTTGTATGTATGTTGTTGATGTCATCTCTCACATTCACTTGTACATTATTCTTGATAAATAGGTATACTGAGCCACGTTTTTTTACCCTCTCTATCCCTGTGATAAAGGGAGTACCCTTGAATTGTTGCCAGACAATCAGGAGAGCTGTTGAACCAGGTCTCTGAAATTCCCACAAAATCTAAATTCTCCTCGTTCAACAGTATCTCTAGCTTACCCATCTTGCCTGCCAAGCTCCTGGTATTGGTGAAGGTGCCACATAGTATAGACCAGCCGCATACCGTCCTCTTATTGGGTGTTCCAAGCTAGCAAATAGGACTTGTTACTATACTTACCTCGGGTTTATGTGCTTTACTCAACCTACCACTAATGCCCCCAATACTACCCTCTGGAATATGTTCATTGCTCACTATCTCTACCTCTGGACCCCCCCCCCCCATTGCCTAGTTTAAAAACCCCTCTAACTTTTTTACCATCTTTACTCCCAGCATATCTGCACTCTCTGATTCACCACATCTTCTATCTATCTGTCACAGATCAGCTGCGGAGCTGATCTGTGTCTCACCTTTACTGCAGTAGGTTGGCTGGCATCTGTTGTTCCACTAGCTGGTGTTCAGCTCTGTGCACTCTGCAGCTATGGGTGTCGCTGACTATCACCTGTTGCCTAATATATGTTTCCTTCCTGCTACTTCCTATCCAGCCCCTCTTGTGCTTCTCTATTTAAATTCCTTTCTAACCAGCTACTATTGCTTGAACAACATTTGTTTCTGAGCTCCCTTATGTAACCTGTTTTACCTGACCCCTCGTGAACTGATCCCTTGTGTACCGACCCGGCTTGTTCTGATTAAGTTGTCTGCAGCCCGCCCTGACCTTGGCTTTCTATCTTGCTTTCCTTTCCTTCATCCATCCATCCTTGTCTAACAGTGTCTTCTGGTACTTCCCTAGCGAGCAGGGTGAACCTGGGGGTCGGGACCTGGGGTCAGCACGCAGCTAAGTCCAAACCTTTTGTGAGAGGGTCCCTGGCGGAACACCGGATGGCTCTTAGATTCCACGCCCTGGGGGATCCTGTGTCACCTGCTCACCTGTGGGTTCACTGTAAGTAGTACCGTGACACTATCTGCACTTCTATTTTAGTTAAACATTTTTTCAGTTAGTGAATATATGGCAAATGCCTAATACCAGAGTAAATGCTCCCAAATAAATGTGTTGAACACTATAAAGCAAATACTGTACGTACCTTAACAGTTTGCTGCCTACAATCTGTGTGTTAGAATTTCTCTGTACAATGTCCCATACTAAGGATACGGTAATACTTTGACTAAATTGAATAAATTTAACATAAATGTGAAAAACAGAAAACCTACGTGCTTTGCACACAGCCATGAACTGGGATGTGCTATGTCTGTTAGATAATAAATATAACGTACAAATGGCCATTATTTTACTACAGTTTACTTTTGGTGGCTTATGCATACCAGGCCCCAATGCTGACTTCTCCGAGCATCTTAATCTGTGCTGTCAAATCCATTTAATGGTGCGTGACAGATATGTAAGCTGTACTGTATAGATAATAAATAGATTTAGTAGTTTGTTGTTTCAATAAGAAAATATTTTGCAGTAATTCTGTGACACAAGCTATTAAGCTGGTGATTATGCTGTAACTTAATTTTGTCCTTGTAGCTAAAAAAACAGCAAGATCTTCACTGGATGACTATGACTTTCCTAAAGGATAAAGTATGTAAATGATACACAAACACAGTACACTGTAATATTGACTATGCAGTCCCCTGACAACAGTAAAATGTTATTTTAAGACTAATGTTGTGAATTATGCATCCTAATAGACAACCTAGAACAGCTAATGGTGAGGTTCCGTAATGCAATTAAACAGAATGTTTGCTTAACTTTTTTTAAATTATCACATTATTTTTTTGACATATGACTACTTTGTTTTCAATGCATACCATTAAATTTCTTATGAATAACGGAAACTACTTATATGGATGTCTGTATTCATACATGCATATATGCAGAGTAAATCTAGTGCTCACATTGTGAAAAGAAGCGTTGATATGACAGGCAGTTAGAAAAAGTTTCCTATAAGTATTTGTCTGATATCTACAGAAATGGATCTAGGAACGGGCAATGATTTAATATAGAAAGCAAAAGCAGCCATGCAATGTTTGCTTTTTTATCGGAGACAAGGATGGCAAGCCATTGACATGAGAGAGCAGTCCAAAATCCAGGCACAATACAACTACCCTGAAGCTTGTCAGTTTGCTGGCTGCTATATAAATATGTATGCTAGATTCAGCTGATGGAGAGTGTAGCCCAGTCTGCAGCACTGACAAGAAAAGGATTTTTGTGTCTTATCAAAGGCAGTTTGCAGGCAGGGTTGCAGGAGGAAACTTCCATTGCAGAGCAGCCAGTGTTAAGCCACCGTGCCGGTTCACACTTGTGCGAGTTGATAACGAATGCGATGCGTTAAACAAAAACTAGATTTGCATGTCATCCAAAAAGTAATTGTTTTTCATTACGGTCGTTCACATATATGCGTTGCAATTCCTCTCCGAATGTGATGCGTTAAAAAAAAGGGTCTTGTGCGAGTTTACAGCGTTGCGTTGCGAATCTAGTTTCCATAGACATCAATGTAAAATTGTTCTGGAATCGCATTGTTGGTTCAGATATATTCGAATTCTTCACCTCCAGCTCCTCCTTCCAGTTCCGCCCCCTCACTTCCTGTTTCCTGTCTCATGTCCATCTGTAATCAGTCAAGATGGCCCCCAAGCGTCGGAACAGTGTAGACAATGAGGAGCTCATCAGACTCGTCTGTGACAGGCCATATATATGGGACAGCCGGATAGAAGAATACAAAAATAATGCCAGGAAGAGCAGAGGCTGTGATGAGATTTGCAGGAGTCTGTATGCAGACTGGGATGACTTCACACCTCAGGTTTGCAAACATAAACGTAAGTATATTTCCATTTACTCATCCCACTGACCACCAATCCCACTGACCACCAATATAAGGGCATGCATCCCACTGACCACCAATCCCACTGACCACCAATGTAAGGGCATGCATCCCACTGACCACCAATCCCACTGACCACCAATGTAAGGGCATGCATCCCACTGACCGCCAATCCCACTGACCACCAATGTAAGGGCATGCATCCCACTGACCACCAATCCCACTGACCACCAATCCCACTGACCACCAATCCCACTGACCACCAATGTAAGGGCATGCATCCCACTGACCACCAATCCCACTGATCACCAATCTAAGGGCATGCATCCCCCTCACCACCAATCCCACTGACCACCAATGTAATGTTGTGGAATGATATTGCAAACTCAGTATGTTGACACAGTAAGTGCAAAAAGTAGATGGACTCACTGTTGAACAATAAAACTTAATCACATTTATTGAAAAAAGTACTGATAGTAGACGATGCAGCAAAAAGGTTTTGGTGTTTATTGAATTGCATCAAGCTGCCATGATACCTGACCGGCAGGACTCATAAAGAAGTCAGTAAATTTCTCACGGATGCTGGCCCCTCTGTAATTGCCCCTTGTATGTGTCCAATCTGCTCCTTCCATCTCATCCATTAAAGAGTCCTCGAAAAGGTATCCATCCCTTTCACTGACAAAATTGTGGAGTGCACAGGCAGCTTTGACGGCAATTATGGTGCTTTCCATGCTCAGAGTTATTGGGGTGTGAAGAAAACGCCATTTGTTTGCCAGGATTCCGAAAGTACACTCCACAACTCTTCGTGCTCTTGTTAGCCGATAATTAAATACCCTTTTCTCCACAGAGAGTGACCGGTTAGCATATGGCCTGAGCATTTTTTCGGACAGAGCGAAAGCCTCATCACCGACAAATATTAAAGGGAGAGAGGGTTCAGATGTTCCAGGGAGTGGTCGTTCATTCGGGAGGTCAAGTGTGTTCTCCCGAATCGTTCTTCCAAAACTGGAGTGGGAAAAAATGCTGGAGTCAGAACTGCTCCCATAAGAACCAATGTCTATGTAGATGAATGAGTAGTTTGCATCAGCCACTGCCAGAAGAACAAAAGAAAAATATTTTTTATAATTAAAATTTTTTGTCCCACTACTGACTGGCCTCACAATTCTGATGTGCTTGCCGTCTATGGCACCAACACAGTTAAGGAAGTTGCAGCGCTCCCAAAACAACTCAGTTTTAATGTTCCATTCCTCTTTGATTGGTTTTCTCATGACCACATCTCTTAGGACCTGCCAGATGGCGATACAGGTGTCCCGCACAATTGTGCTCACTGTAGATTTCCCCAATTTAAACTTGTAGTGTAAGCTGGCAAATGAATTTCCAGTTGCTTGGTACCTGAAAAATAATATGAAATTACTTAGTTATGTTTTTTTTTTATTACAGAAGGTCTCATATGCACTAGGTGGCGGACCCTCAAAGACACACTTCAGAGACACCAGAGACTGCAGCGTGAAGCAAGGAGTGGGTCTGGTGCTGCCCCAAAGCACCCCTATGCCTTCGCCAGATACATGGATTTTTTTAAGCCAGTTTTAGAATTGAGGAAGTAAGTTATCATACATGAATCAGTCACTCTACCATCTCTATCTAATTAACATGTCCTACCCCTAACCTTTACTCCCCCTATCAGCTTTATACTTTTTCATTCATAACACAGATCCAATTTATATTTTTTGTATTGCACCACGGAAGCAAGTTGGGAGGAGAAGGAGGAGGGGGAGGAGGAGGAGCATGCTGCTAGTGTTGATGATGATGAAGGAGTATCATTTTCTTGCACATATCAGGAGGAGTCATCTATGGAGCTCCAGGGTGAGCAGATCTTTTTTTCTAATGGGAAATAGAGATGGAGAGAAAAAAAGATTAGGGGGAAAGTGGAGATGAAGATGTGAGGCAGGGAGGATGAGAGAGTGGGAGATGACAGGGAGGATGAGGTGGAGATCTAGCGTTTCAGTTACTAAAGTTTTGAAAGTTAGAATTAAAGTTCAGTGCAGGTAAAGACAGACAGTCAGAAGAATTTATAGAGTGAGGGGGAGTTAGAGAGTCAGAGGAAGTTAGAGAGTCATGGGGAGTTAGAGAGTCAGAGGAAGTTAGATAGTCATATTGGAGAGTGAGAGGGAGTTGGAGAGTGAGAGGGAGTTAGAGAGTCAGAGGGAGTTAGAGAGTCAGAGGGAGTTAGAGAGTCAGAGGAAGTTAGAGAGTCAGATTGGAGAGTGAGAGGGAGTTGGAGAGTAAGAGGGAGTTAGGCCGCGTACACACGCGCGGACTGTTCGCCCAACTTTGTCCGCTGAACAGTGTTTGGGCGGACAGTCCGCTCGTGTGTGGGCTTTCAGCGGACAGTTTCAGCGGACAGTTGGACGGACAAGGTTTTTCGGAAATTCCGAAAAACTGTCCGCTGAAACCTTGTTTGAGCGAACAGTCCGCCCGTGTGTAGGCTTGTTCGTCAAACAAAGTTGCGCGCATGCTCAGAAAGGATTTTCACGCCGAAAGCTATAATGCAGTGTATAGGACGTCGTATTTTTCGTCCCGTCGTACGTGCCGTTCACGTCATCGCGCACGGTTTCAGCAAACTGTTCGTTCGTCGTGTGTGGGCATGTCCGTCCATGCTAATTTTGAGCGGACTGTTTGCCGAAACTGTTGGACGGACAAAGTTGGGCGAACAGTCCGCGCGTGTGTACGCGGCCTTAGAGAGTGAGAGGGAGTTAGAGAGTCATAGGAAGTTAGCGAGTCAGATTGGAGAGTGAGAGGGAGTTGGAGAGTGAGTGGGAGTTGGAGAGTCAAAGGGAATTAGAGAGTGAGAGGGAGTAAGAGAGTCAGAGCAAGTTAGAGAGTCAGATTGGAGAGTGAGAGGAATTTGGAGAGTGAGAGGGAGTTAGAGAGTGAGAAGGAGTTAGAGAGTGAGAGGGAGTTAGAGAGTCAGAGCAAGTTAGAGAGTCAGATTGGAGAGTGGGAGGGATTTGGAGAGTGAGAGGGAGTTAGAGAGTCAGAGCAAGTTAGAGAGTCAGAGGAAGTTAGAGAGTCAGATTGGAGAGTGGGAGGGATTTGGAGAGTGAGAGGGAGTTAGAGAGTGAGAGGGAGTAAGAGAGTCGGAGCAAGTTAGAGAGTCAGATTGGAGAGTGAGAGGAATTTGGAGAGTGAGAGGGAGTTAGAGAGTGAGAAGGAGTTAGAGAGTGAGAGGGAGTTAGAGAGTCAGAGCAAGTTAGAGAGTCAGATTGGAGAGTGGGAGGGATTTGGAGAGTGAGAGGGAGTTAGAGAGTCAGAGCAAGTTAGAGAGTCAGAGAAAGTTAGAGAGTCAGAGCAAGTTAGAGAGTCAGATTGGAGAGTCAGAGGGAGTTAGAGAGTGAGAGGGAGCTAGAGAGTCATAGGAAGTTGGAGAGTCAGAGGAAGTTGGAGGAGTTAGATCTTTTTGACAATATTTCCTGCAAAATATGTAATTGCAAAATAATTACAAGTTTTTCTAAAAAAATAAAAAAATACTATTTGGAAGACAATTTTGTTGTGATATCTGTCTGCATTCTTTGCATTCATTACTAGAGCTTACTATGGTGCATAGCATACATTTTCTCAAAGTATATCTATGAAATTTACCTTAATGTAACAAGCAACCTTTCCGCTGGCTCCACACTATTCCGAAAAGGTGGTGTTCTGATACTCCAAACGTGTACCAAGCAGCTGAAGTAATTCATCAAAACTAAGAATAAAACCACAATACCAATGTAAGGATAAAGCACATACACACAATCAAATTGAATGCTAAGAGGCAAGAGTTCTAGTAAAAGGAGAAAAGAGATAGCAAGTGGGATTGGTGGTCAGTGGGATTGGTGGTCAGTGGGATGCATGCACTTACATTGGTGGTCAGTGGGATTGGTGGTCAGTGGGATGCATGCCCTTACATTGGTGGTCAGTGGGATTGGTGGTCAGTGGGATGCATGCCCTTACATTGGTGGTCAGTGGGATTGGTGGTCAGTGGGATGCATGTCAGTGATAGAAAGAAGGAGGGAGGAGGAGAAGGAAGAGAGGTACAGTTACTAACCTATTTACTGACATCTGGGAATAGTTGAAGAACTTCTCCTCATACTGCCTGAGATCATTATAGAGGATCCTGAACTGGCCTCTCTCTTCCCTATTTTGGATAATTGGATGGACCCAATATCTTCTTGTACTCATCAGTCTCTTCCTCCTCCTGCTCCTTTTCCTCCTGGCTTTGTTCATCAGCACTGCAGCAGTAGCAGTAACAACTGCTGCCATGATTAACAGCATATGATGAAACATAATGGCCAAAAATCAAAATCCTCACTCACTACACACAAAGAAACCACACTCCTCCATGTCAATATTCTCCCCACAAAAGAAAACCGGGAGGAGCACAGGAAATTAACACCCATTTTTTTTTTGCCTTTTCGATTGGCCTGAGCACAAAACGCACCTGTACCTCATTTACATTCTAAGCGCATTGAATTTGCATTAAATTCGCAATACAAACGCGCTGGAAATAACCAAACACGCAATGAAAAAATTACCATCACAATTGCATCACACAAGTGTGAACCAGCACTCCATCCACTAGTGGGTGAACTGTGGATGTGGACTGCCAGAGACTCTATAAAGACATGTGGAGGATAATGGAGGATAATGGTAGGTGTAGTTTCTAATAGAGTTGCTACCTCATCCCTTTAAACCCAAACACATATTAATCACACAGGTTCTGTGGCTGATTAAGGTGGTAATCAAACTCAATTAGTGCCTTATCTGCATTCAATTAGCCACAGAACCTGTGTAATTCATATGTGTTTGGGTTTAAAGGGATGAGGTGGCAACTCTAGTTTCTAGGGGCCCCTGGAAAACATCTGTTGTGATGGAACATATACCGGGGGTCCCCGGGTTACAAACAAGATAGGGCCTGTAGGTTTGTTCTTAAGTTGAATCTGTTTGTAAGGAACATGTACATTTTTTAAGTGTAGCTCCAGTCAAAAAATCGATTTTTAAGCTTTTTGGATAACATAGGGAAGGGTTATCACCCCTGTAACCATGGGCGTCCGCAGAACTTTTTTCAGGGGGGGCATCATTTTAGGGTTACCCATGCACCGCCCCTTTTGGACAATGTAATTATCACATTATCATGGTCAGACTGCAGTAGTAGTACGTAGTACTGTCCTTAGGATAAGTAATGGATAATGGCCAACAGGCCCTCTTACCAGACCCAGCAACACTACAGCAGTGATCCCTCTGGCTGGACAATCGCTCAATCTGGGTTCCCCGGGGGCAACTCTGGTCAGTAGTGTAGCATCTCTGTACCTGGTAGTGGCTCAGTCTTTCTCACTCTGGTGGTGCTGGGCAGCGTGGCTCTCTCTGGTGGTACTGGGCAGCGTGGCTCTCTCTCTCTCTGACTTCCGCCCACCACACTCCTTATTCTTTGCCCTGTAGTGCTCTCTCCCTCAGCTTTTTTCCAGGCTGGGGTCTCTCAATCTCTCTCTTGATCGAGCCGTAGCCTCCTCCCTGTGGAAAATGGGGCCGCCAATCTTTGGGACTACATGTTCCATGTTGCTCTCCTCTCCTGGTCTCCTTTGATTGGCCCTCATTTATGTCCAATAGGAAAGGAATGGAGCAGGCAGGAAGCTAGGCAGGGAACCTGGTAAGAGCCGCCATCTCTTTTCCCTGACAGGAGAAAGGTTGGGTGAATGGGGGAAACCTCTGATAGCCCGCAGCTGGCCTTTCTCCTGTCACAGTGCCACAGAGTTCTCTGCTGGGCTGAGCAGGGAAAAGAGCCCAAAGTCACACTGCACTGATGGAGGGGCTTGACAGGACCTTAAAGGGGATATCCCATTGGTGGGTGGCACCCGAGTGCGGGCTGCCCGCACCCCGATAGTGACACAACTGTGCTGAATCTAAGATCCGATCCCTAATTCCAGAGGGGGCACTTGACTCCCCTTGCCCCTACCTGCGGACGCCCTTGCCTGTAACATTTGTTTAGCTGTGCCCCTGTACATAAGATTTCAACTCATTTTCTGTCCCAATGATAATTGGATTTTGAAAATGTTGGGCTGTTAGGGAAACAAGGATTGGTGATAAAGCATCAGTGGAGACACCTTTTTCCCATATTAACTCTTACAGGAGAGAATTTCCCTTCCTAGAGGTAGATTTCCTCTCACTTCCTGTTATCTCCCTCCGTTTGTAAGTAGGAGTCGTTTGTAAGTTGGATGTTTGTAAGTAGGGGACCCTCTGTATAGAGGAGCTTAGCTGTGACGTCATCATGCCAATAATGTTTCTTTTACATCTATATGTGAGTACCTCTCTTTTATAAATAAATGTTATATGTATATGTTACATGCTAAACTATGGAGTTCCTCTGCTTTGATTACTACCCTTGGACTGCCTTGGTGCCAGTGTGCTTTATTAGACCTCCTATTGTTTGGAGGTCTAAATTTCTGTTAAGCTGCTATTGTGTACTCTTGGTGGTAGAACACCAGCTTGACACCGAAGATTTACTCAGTACTTTATCGACTTTTTACTTATCTCGTAAGGGCCACATTCTGTGTGTATTTTTTATATATACACTGGAGTTTTTGAACAAGTGATGTTTAACCGCTCGACCTCCCCATGACTAGGGATGAGCTTCGTGTTCGAGTCGAACGTACGTTCGACTCGAACATTGGCTGTTCGTCCGTTCGGCGAAATCCGAACTCTTGGTCCGTTTGCGTCAAAATTCGTGTGGCGCTCACGGCCCACAATGCACTGCGATGGCGCAGTGCATTGCTGGCTCATGATTGGCCAAGCATGCACTGTGACCCCGCATGCTTGGCCAATCGCAGCGCCAGCAGCGAGGAGAGCCATGATTGGCCACAGGCAGGATGCCTGTGGCCAATCATAGGTCAAGCTGTGTAGTGCACGCCCCACACTATATAAGGCCGCCATTGAGGCGGCCTCGTGTAGTGTGTTGGCATCTGAAGCAGTGGGTGTTCTGTGTACCTTCAACACAGTACACACCAATCGTTTTTGGCTGATTTCCTATCTTGCTCTTGTGTAGTGGTTATTGTCTGTGCCCTGACCGCAGTATACACCACTATATTCACCTCACCTATATAGCTAGTGATCTAGCTTTAACCACTTAACAACTGCCCATTGCCGATTAACGGCTTCAGGGCGGTTGTTTAACTCTGAGAAACGGCCTCCCAGAATTCTTTAATATCTTTAATAATAGAGCTTGCAGTCAGTAGTGTTAGGAGATAGTGCGTGCTGTCTGCGTGCTCTGTACCCAGTACATACCGCTATAATCCACCTACATAGCTCTTCTCTATTTGAGCCCACTTGCCATCTGCAGGAGTTATTGGAAGTTGTGTGTGCCTCCAGCACAGCACAGTATACATCTGTATATACCCCTTTATCTCTGCTGTTTTCTGGTTATTGTCTGCGTGCCCTGACCGCAGTATACACCGCAATATTCACCTCAGCCTAAGGCCCAATTTTTCTTCCCCTGTTTAACAGGGGCGTTTAAGTACAATTTTTGATGCAATGCTTTGCAGCAGGGCTAATTCCAGCAAAAAAACTAGAGTATATGGAAGAGGTTGCAGTGTGGTGGCACCAGCAGCAGTGCCTAAGGCCAAATTTTTCTGCCCCTGTTTAACAGGGACATGTAATTACAATTCTTCATATAATATTTCACAGGAGGGCCCCTTCCTGTGCCCACCCAGAGTAACGGTGAGGACTTATAGTGTTGTGGCACCAGCACCACAACCACCAAAGGTCAATTTTTCTACCACTGTTCAACAATGGCATGTAATTACAATTCTTGATCGTTCACAGCAGGGCGCTCCAGCGCCCACCAAGAGTCACTTTCAGGGCTTACAATGTTGTGGCAAAACCAACACCTTGTTCCGCCATTTCTGCAGAGCATATAGGGCAGGCCCCTACTTTCAAACATCCAACTTACAAACATCTCCTACTTGCAAACGCAAGGAGACAGCAGCAAGTGAGATGAAAAAAGATGGACGACAAAACAAATTATACAGGGGTGATAACCCTTCCCTATGTTTTCCAAAAAGCTTAAAAATAGTTTTTTTGACTGGAGCTACACTTTAAAAATGTACCAGTTGAAAATTACAAACAGATTCAACTTAACACAACAAACCTACACAGTCCCTGTCTTGTTTGCACCGCCTGTATACTGCTGTTCTGAGTATATAGGGCCTGGGGGCCACACGCATTTCCTTTTTTTAATATGGGTACAGGGTTTCCCTTAATATGCGTACAAGACCCAAATAGGCTGGTAATGGGCAGGGAGGGCTACCCATGCCATTTTTCTCAATGATTTTCAACCATATTGCAGGAACCAGATATAACATTAAAACCGCAAGCAGTTTTAAATGGTGTTATTTCCGTTTAATGTAATTTTGTGCAGGGACTGTTCTAAACACGGGAAACACGTGGCACTTCACAGGAATACTACAGACACCCCCCAGGCACCATATTTAAAGGAATATTTCACTTTTTTTTCACTTTCATTGTCAGTAAAATCAGTGCTCCCGCCAAAACTGCCATTTTTAAAAACATTTTAGGCATTGATCCATGTCCCCTGGGGCAGGAGGCAGGTCCCCAAACCCTTTTTAGGACAGTATCTTGCATATTAGCCGTTAAAATTAGCACTTTCCATTTCGAACGTTGGAGTCCCATAGACTTCAATGGGGTTCTAACGTTCGTAACGAACGTGGGGTCCGTTCGAAAGTTCTGGTACGAACCGAACCGGGGGGTGTTCGGCTCATCCCTACCCATGACCTGCTACTTTAACTGACAATTGCTTGGGCATGCAACACTGTATGCAGATTAAATGTATGTATTTTTTTCACACAAATAGGTAGAAGTGCACTGAAATGTTGGTCTCCTCACACAGAGCAGCGATCTCCCTGTGTCACGAAGCTGAGTTGTCCAGGTGGCCGCAGTAATAAAAATGTCCCGCCTCCTGTGATAGATGGCACACTGATCCAATGCCTGGACATTGAATCAGTGTGACGTATCACAGGAGGCTGGACATTGTTACTTTGGCTGCCCAGCCCGGGAAATTCAAATTCAGCTCTGTCACACACAGAGATGACCTTTCTGATCCGGTATTGATGAGGCTTCATCTGACAGGCACTGGTGAGGCTGCATCTGACCAGCACTGGTAGACTGCACTTGAAAGACACTGGTGAGACTGCATCCGACAGGCACTCTTAGCCCCTGTACACACGGTCGGAGATTTCCGCAACCAAATCCGTCGGATTTTCTCCGTCGGATCTTGTCCGAAACTGTTGCATACACACGGTCGGACTAAGTTGTCGAAAAATCCGATCTTTCAGAACGTGATGACATAATTTTGTTACGATGGGACTATATTCAGGCTAGTAGCCAATAGCTTTGATGTAAATATTTGATCTGAGCATGCGTGGCACTTGGTCCGATCAAAATTTTCTACACATGATCGGAGTATGTCCGACCGGCCCAGTTGGTCGGGAAATATTTCCAACATGTTGGAAAATTGGGTCCAACGGTTATATCGGGGGGATCAGTCCGATGCATACCACACACAGTCGGATTATCCAATGACACGGTCCGATAGGACACATTCCGACGGATTCTCCGTCCGTGTGTACAAGGGCTTAGGCTGCATCTGACAGGCACTGGTAGGCTGCATTTGACAGGCACCGGTGAGGCTGCATCTGACAGGCACTGGTGAGGCTGTATCTGACAGGCACCTGTGAGGCTGAATCTCACAGGCACTGGTGAGGCTGCATCTCACAGTCACTGGCGAAACTGCAACTAACAGGCACTGGTGAGGCTGCATCTGGCAGGCACTGGTGAGGCTGTATCTGACAGGCACCAGTGAGGGTGCATTTGACAGGCACCGGTGAGGCTGCATTTGACAGGCCCTGGTGAGGCTGCATCTGACAAGCAGTGATGAGGCTGCATCTGATGGGCACCATTGAGTCTGCATTTGATGGAAACTGGTGAGGCTGCACTGATCTCTTGTATCATGTCTGCAGTCTCTGACCATCTCCCTTTTCATGTCTGCTAGAGGTGCACCAGATAGAAATTTTGCTAATACTATTAGCGGTGTGTTTAAGTTTAACTACTTCAGCCCTAGAAGAATTGGCTGCTCAACGACCAGGCCATTTTTTGCGATTCGGCACTGTGTTGCTTTAACTGACAATTGCATGGGCGTGCAACATTGTACCCAAACAAAATTGACGTCCATTTTTTCCCACAAATAGAGCTTTCTTTTGGTGGTATTTGATCATCTCTGCATTTTTATTTTTTGTACTAATAACACAATATTTTGTACGTTTTGCTGTAATAAATAGCCCCATTTTTAAACACAACAAAAACTATTTTATTACCTCAGTTTAGGCCGATATGTATTCTTCTACATATTTTTGGTAATAAAAATTGCAAAAAGCGTATATTGATTGGTTTGTGCAAAAGTTATAGCATCTACAAAATAGGGAATAGATTCATGCCATTTTTTTTTTTTTTACTAGTAATGGCGGCGATCTGCAATTTTCATCAAGACTGTGACATTATGGCGGACACATCGGACACTTTTGACACATTTTTAGGTCGATTGACAATTATACAGCGATCAGTGCTATAAAAATGCACTGATTACTGTATAAATGTCACTGGCAGGGAAGGAGCTAACACAACTGGAGGGCAATTAAGGGGTTAACAGTGTTCCCTAGGTTTGTGTTCTATGGCACCCTCGCTGTGCAGCAGACGCGGGAACCTCCGGCAGCACGCACGTGCCCCCTGGTGACTTTTAAAGGGGACAGCGTACCCATACAGGGTTTTGCCCAGCAGAGCCATTCTGCCGATGTGTATATATATATATATATATATATATATAGGCGTGAGCCAGTCGGCAAGTGGTTAAAAAAGAAGAAGTTGCATATTTGAACAATGCGTTCTGACACAACAATGTAGAGTGAGGGTCGGCAACCCGCCAATCACAATGTACCTATTGATTGAGGGTGGCTAGCAAGTAGATCATGTCCCTTCCTTGTCAGCCCCCCAACCTGGACAGGAGCTGGGGCAATTACTGGAATCGATCCCTGTATTTTCAACCTGCAGCAGTGGAAAGCCTGCTTCTCCTCTCTCTCATATTGAAATACAGTATGTAGACCATATCTTTTTTTGTTTACAAATGTTTTTTATTATGGAGAAGATCAAGGTATATAAAAAATTACAATGATGGAGCAGGTATGTATAGAAATATCTTTAACAATGAGCATTGTACAGGAAATGTATATGGTTATAATCAGTCCATTCAAGAATATTGTAGTGGAGAGAAGAAAAAACAACAATTGCATGTATGTTAAGAAGAACATCCAAG
This sequence comes from Lithobates pipiens, assembly GCF_037356315.1. Lineage (NCBI taxonomy): Eukaryota > Metazoa > Chordata > Amphibia > Anura > Ranidae > Lithobates > Lithobates pipiens. Next base: position 407,972,330 of record NW_027507764.1, on the reverse strand, counting down.
AGAGACCATTTTTTTGATAGAGGGGCATAGAATCGTATAGCGTATGGTGAATTCTTATTTTTGTATAGTTTTCTAGTTCAGTATGCGATTATGTAGGTTATATTAGGTTATATTTTGTTTGTAGTTTAATAAAATTGAGGAATGAGTTGTTGTGGTAAAGCGATTTTAAGTGTGTTAGGTTATGTAACTTCCAACTCCTTAGAGAGTTTTGATCTTGAGCTCTATCTGGGGGGGGGGGCGAGGGTCACACAGAAAGGAAGCCAGGGGGTAATGTCAGAGGATAACTTAAATTTAGAGACTTGTTTATTCCTTAGTTGGAGGGTGTGAGTGACTATAATGTTTAATGCTTTTATTTTTTGCGGAGGAATAGTCTTGGACCAGAGAAGTCCTTGTAAATTGTGGGGTAGGATACATTCTTCCTCGAACTAAAGCCAAGAGATTTGGAGTGAGGGGGCCATTGGGCTAATTGAGTGAATCTGGCTGATAGATAATAAAGCCAAAGGTTGGGAATGCTGAGGCCTCCTTTTATTTGGGGTCTAATCATACGGGAATTACTAAATCTGGGTTTTGTTATGCCAAATTAATTTGTTGATCTCTCTCTGTAGAGATTCTAGTGTTTTTTTAGGTAGAATAAGAGGGAAGGGTCTAAAAAAAGAATACAAGTTTGGGTAATATCATCATCTTTACAGCCACTATTCTGCCAGAGAATGAAATCTGGTATGGTGACCAAAGTGTAAGTAGATTTTTAACACTGTTAAATAAGGAAGGGTAGTTTGCTTGGTATAATGTTTTATATGAGGTTGTAATCTGAATACCTAGGTATCTGAAAAAATCCGCGTGCCAGTTGAAAGAGAATTTGTCTTTTAGTGAAGATATTAAGGCTGGGGGAATATTGATTGGTAAAGCGGAGCACTTAGATAGATTTACACCCAGACCTGTCAGGTCGTAGAAAATGTCTAGGGTTTTAGTTACAGTGCCTTGCGAAAGTATTCGGCCCCCTTGAACTTTTCAACTTTTTTCCACATTTCAGGCTTCAAATATAAAGATGTAAAATTTTTATTTTTTGTGAAGAATCACCAAAAAGTGGGACACAATTGTGAAGTGGAATGAAATCTATTGGATTTTTGAAACTTTTTTAACTAATAAAAAAATGAAAAGTGGGGCGTGCCAAATTATTCGGCCCCCTTGCGTTAATACTTTGTAGAACCACCTTTTGCTGCGATTACAGCTGCAAGTCACTTGGGGTATGTCTCTATCAGTTTTGCACATCGAGAGACTGAAATTCTTGCCCATTCTTCCTTGCAAAACAGCACAAGCTCAGTGAGGTTGGATGGAGAGCGTTTGTGAACAGCAGTTTTCAGCTCTTTCCACAGATTCTCAATTGGATTCAGGTCTGGACTTTGACTTGGCCATTCTAACACCTGGATACGTTTATTTGTGAACCATTCCTTTGTAGATTTTGCAGTATGTTTGGGATCATTGTCTTGTTGGAAGATAAATCTCCGTCCCAGTTTCAGGTCTTTTGCAGACTCCAACAGGTTTTCATCCAGAATGGTCCTGTTTTTGGCTGCATCCATCTTCCCCTCAATTTTAACCATCTTCCCTGTCCCTGCTGAAGAAAAGCAGGCCCAAACCATGATGCTGCCACCACCATGTTTGACAGTGGGGATGGTGTGTTGAGGGTGATGAGCTGTGTTGCTTTTACGCCAAACATATCGTTTTGCATTGTGGGCAAAAAGTTCAATTTTGGTTTCATCTGACCAGAGCACCTTCTTCTACATGTTTGGTGTGTCTCCCAGGTGGCTTGTGGCAAACTTTAGACGAGACTATATGGATATCTTTGAGAAATGGCTTTCTTCTTGCCACTCTATGCTATGGAAATACAAAAACCCAATATATCCAAATGATTGTATACCCTCAGTTTTTAGATTTATTTTTTATATTTATATTATATTTATATTTTGGTATCTCTCCCCCCACTAGTTTGTATCCTCATTAGGATCTATATTAATATTTCTCTTTTCGGTAATGGGTCATTATATCAAAGTCTCTTTTTATTAATGTTCTGATATTTCAGCTAATCAGCTTTCTTTTTTCATGCTCTTTGGCTCGTCCAGCCCACCGGATGGGTGGTCCTGTTAATTTGGTCTTTCTCTCCTGGGGTTGCGAGGCATCCAGGTCCCTTTCCCCCGCCCATCCCTGTTAGATGATGGGGGCAGAGTGGGACCTTGATGCTTCGGCGTCATGCCAGCACGCTGCATGCTCGGCATCTTGCTGATGCCGGTTTGTGTGGCAGTGCTTTTTCCATCTAGCTAGGCTATATGGACGGGATGGACTACAGCTGTGGTCTCTGCACCACGGGTGGGTGTCCATTCTGTCCAATCGCATGACGTTGGCGGTGACACGCCCCATGTCTGTGGATACAAAGGCAGGGTCAGGCCTGCAGCTCACTTCAAACATTCCATCAGGAGGAGAGGTTCTATGGGCTCTGATCTACACTCTAGGTAATTAGGAGGTCCTATTTAAGGATCAATCTAGACACATGCTTGCATAACACTCAGACCTTTATGTATATATAGGCTATTTTATTTTATTTTTTATCACTTACTACTTACCGGTAGTTTATTTCATTATGTATACACTCACCTATTTGTAATATGTTTTTCATCACCTAGTCACTTTTTGTTAGGGGTGTAAGCCTAGGTGGACAGTGTTGTTTTTTGCAACCCCCCTTACTTCACACACATTTTTCAACACAATTATTTTTTTTTTCCATTTAAAACCTTATTATTCATCATAGCTTTTATCATCCAATTTTTATTTTATTTCACTATATTTATTTTATTTATTCACTCTTTTAGATTCTGATCTGTGGCCCATATGTGCATACCTCATACTCTGGCATTGTGGTGTGGCTGTTCGCTTCTCCCGTTGGTCGCTGTTTCCCACTGCCCCTTCTCCATTCCTCCATGTTCCTTGGAGAGCTATGGCTTAGGGTGAAGGGGATGTGTCCCCGCCTCAACCCCGGGGGAGACGGTTCATTCAGTGCCACCATCCTATTCCCTTTTTGGGTCTGTTGGGTTACTTATCTGAACGTGGCCAAAGGTAATGCATTCACATTTAACACCTGCTCTCTTTTTGAAAGCAATTATTTTTCATTTGAGACTGTGACCGACCAATTTATTCATTTATTTCATCTCTTTATTTAGCGATTTTTAATGCATCCCACTCCTGATGATTGGCTGAAATCGCATGAAACGTGTAGAGTCCATACTCAGGGATGCCAAGTCAAGTTTGCTACAATCATGAATTTCTTTTATTCATTTATAGTTATATTTATTAGGATAACCATGTTCACCTGCTCTGTATGTCCATTCAATTTTTTAATTGTGATTGCTTGTACCAATTATGTTTATCCACTATATACATTAAATATGTCAATATGATTATTACTACAATTAATTATGCTTCTTGTTGCATGACCCATGTATTATATATTATGATACATAATATATACCTACTATTCAGTATCTGTATTTAATTTATTGGATTGATTAGCAACTTTTTATGTTTATACAAATTGTCAGGGCTCGGGCCGTTCCGTGCGAGCGGATCGCTGCTCGCGCATGCGCACTCGCGCCGCGGGTCGGCGCTTGCACGCGCGCCGCCGGGCACCTCAGGCGCTCGCTGGTGCACGTCGTTCGCGTGCGCGCGCTGCGCGCGCGTGGCGCGAGCGTGCATGTGTGCGCGCTAACGCGATTGGTGCCAGTGGCCCTTTTTAAAGGTACAGCTGCAGATGTTCTGTGCTGTTCGTCTGCAGCTAGTACCTGAAGCAACCCGTTTTTCTGCCTAAAGTTTACCTGATTACCGTACCTGGCTCCTGTCTGACTCCGCTGCTCTCTCCTGCCCCGACCTCAGCTTGTTTGACCTATCTCGGACTGATTACCATTGCTGAACCTCTGCTTGTTGACGTTTCTTCTTGCCTCTCCCCTGCTGGTTCCTGCTTGTTGTCGGACCTGTTTATTCTCCTGCTCAGAGACCTTCCTGAACCTGCTACTGCCTCTCAAGGTCCGTGGACTGTCCACCCAGCCGCCACAGTCAGCTTGCCAACCATCATCGGCTGCCATCTGCTGCTGAGGTTCCTACATCTGGAGGATCTCCATCTCATCAGCATCTGCTGCTGCATCTGGCCAGACACTCCTACCCCGCTGTGCTCTTGTCCCTCTGTTTCCACTTCAGGGGGACTTGAACCAGAGCCGTAAGAGAGGTCTCCTTCCACCAAGTCAGGCTCACCACCCAGGTACCTAACAGTACGAACAGCCATGACTGAGCCTGCGGAAGGGGCCTCCACCATAAAGGAGATCTGCTCGCATCTTGCGGCCCTCACCCAGGCTGTGAAATCCCTTCAGGACGGATACACCAGGTTGGAAGAGCGTGTTCAGCACCTATTTAGTTCCGGTCCAACAGTCACGGTACCTCAGCCTCCTCCTGCTCAACCAGCTACTCACTCTGCCGTTATGATGCTTCCACCTGAACCAAGGGTACCTATCCCGGAGAGGTTTGCAGGGGACTGTTCCAAGTTTCGGGCCTTCCGCAATGCCTGCCAGTTGTATTTTGCCCTTCAGCCCAGAACCTTCTCCCTGGAAGCGACTAAAGTGGGATTCGTCATTTCCCTTCTGCAAGGAGAACCTCAGTCCTGGGCCCATCATCTTCTGGAAAACAATAACTCCCTCACCCAGACCCTCTCTTCTTTCTTCAAAGGAATGGCCCAGCTCTATGATGACCCCCAACGGACTGCCACTGCGGAATCTGCTTTATCTGTGCTTCAGCAAGGCCGTAGAACGGCTGAGGACTATGTTTCAGACTTCAGACGCTGGAGCGCAGACACCCAGTGGAACGAGTCAGCCTTGAGACATCAATTCCGTATGGGTCTGTCTGAAGGCCTTAAAGACGAACTGGCCCGTGTTGGTACCCCAGACTCCCTGGAAGGCCTAATTGCTCTGGCCATCCAGATTGACCGGAGGCTTCCTAAGCGAAGGGCCGAACGCTCCTCTCAACCTCATAGACCAGCCTGGATGACCGCAAGAACTCCTACTCCGGCACCTTTCTTCACCTCTTCCCCTCAAGGGGGACCTGCCAGTGTTGCTCAAACCTCTGATGAGCCCATGCAGCTCGGACTACTGCAGCCCACCCTGTCACCTGAAGAGCGAGCCTGGCGCCGGCAGCTGAACTTATGCCTGTATTGTGGCGGATCTGGACATTATGTGACCAACTGCCCTGTTAAGACACGTAAGTGCCTTTCTTCTGTGTCCAACAGTTCCATAATCTTGCCAACCAACACCTCCCACATTGCTCTTCTACTTTCATTACAGCTTCAGGAAAGGACAGTCCCCATCAACGCTATCCTTGATTCCGAGGCCTGCAGTTGCTTCATCGACTCTGCCTTCACCGACTTGCATTCCATACCTCTTCGGAGGAAGCCTCATGGACTTTCCATCTTCCTGGCAGACGGTTCTCAAATTAAATCCGGTCAAGTCACCCAGGAGACCTTTCCACTACTAGCTACCACCCCTTACCAGCACACAGAACTACTAACTTTTGATGTTATTTCTTCACCACTGTTTCCGGTGATCCTAGGCATACCGTGGCTTCAGGCCCATAACCCCACCATTGACTGGTCCTCCGGGGAGGTGAAGTTTCTATCCCCCTATTGTCTAGATCACTGCCTTCCTGGAGTTCCTGCTCAGCCCGGAACGCTTCTCTGTCTGGACTCAGACCTGGACTTGTGTCAGTCAGTTCCTGAACCCTATCACGAATTCCTGGACGTTTTCAGTAAGCGGGGGGCTGATTCCCTTCCTCCGCACCGTCCTTATGATTGTCCCATTTAGCTTCTTCCAGGAGCAGAGATCCCGTTCGGACGTGTCTTCCCTCTGTCTGAGAAAGAACAAGAAGCCCTGAAGGACTACATTGCTGAAAACCTTAAAAAGGGGTTCATCTGCCACTCCACATCTCCTGCTGGTGCCGGAATATTCTTCGTCACCAAGAAGGATCGGTTACTTCGGCCCTGTGTGGATTACCGGGAGCTGAACAAAATTACGGTTAAAAACCGTTATCCTCTACCCCTGATACCTGAACTTTTTCAGAAGCTGAGGTCGGCTACTATCTTTACCAAGTTGGACTTGAGGGGAGCTTATAACCTGGTCCATATACGGGCTGGCGACGAGTGGAAAACAGCCTTCCGAACTCGTTTTGGGCACTACGAGTACCTGGCTATGCCCTTCGGGCTCTGTAACGCCCCTGCCACCTTCCAGCATCTGATAAATGATGTTTTCCGGGACTTTCTGGACATTTTTGTCATTGTGTACTTGGATGACATCCTGATCTTCTCCGGGTCTCTAGAACAACATCATGGGCACGTCGGCAGAGTGTTGCTTCGGCTCCGGCAACATGGGTTATACGCCAAAGCCGAAAAATGCAAGTTCGAGCAGCAGAACATTCAATTCCTTGGCCTTGAAATCTCCCCAGCAGGCATTAAAATGGACCCGCAGAAGGTATCCGCTGTTCTTGATTGGCCAGCTCCCACTGATAAGAAGGGGATCCAGCGATTTGTGGGCTTTGCCAATTTTTATAGAAAGTTCATTAAGGGGTTTTCTGCCATCATCTCTCCCATCACCCAGCTCACTAAGCAAAATGTACGCTTCTATTAGGGCCCTGAAGCACAGGTAGCCTTTGAGAAACTCAAGAACTTGTTCACTTCTGCTCCCATTCTCAGCCATCCTGGCCCGTCTCGCCCCTATATTTTGGAGGTCGATGCTTCCGAGGTAGCAGTGGGGGCAGTGGTTTCCCAGCGTCAGGGCAACAATGATCTGATGCACCCCGTAGGGTTCTTTTCCCGAAAACTTTCTCCTGCGGAGAGGAACTACGACGTGGGGGACCGGGAGTTGCTAGCCATCAAGTCTGCTTTAGAGGAGTGGAGATATTTACTGGAGGGGGCGGTCCATCCCATACTCATTTACACTGATCATAAGAACCTTGAGTACCTCCGTACCGCTAAACGTCTGAAGCCTCGGCAGGCCCGCTGGGCCCTCTTCTTCTCTCGGTTCTGCTTTCATATTACTTATCGTCCTGGTTCAAAAAATGTGAAGCCGGATGCGCTTTCTCGCATGTTTGATGGTTCCAAGGACACCGCACCCCCAGACACCATTCTTCCTGCTAGCATCTTTTTGCTCGTCCAGCCAGACCTGCTGTCCCAGTTAAGAGGGGCTTCCCTTATATCCTCTTGTCCCCCGGGGATTACATTGGTATCCAGAGAGGGTCTGCTATGAAAAGACAATTTAATCTTTGTCCCTGAAGACATCCGAATGAGGATCCTGGATTTTCTTCATGATCACCCCCTCGCAGGGCACTTTGGCTTTCGCAAAACACTGGAGCTTGTACAGCGTACCTTCTGGTGGCCTGGCATGAGGGAATTCTGCAAACAATACGTTAACTCCTGCCCCGTGTGTAGTCGAAGTAAAGTTTCCAGAAACCGGGCCTGGGGGCTGCTAAAACCACTCCCTGCACCTGACCGACCCTGGCGGATGATCACAATGGATTTTATTGTTGAACTTCCTCCCTCTGAGAACTGTACAGCCATTTTTGTGGTTTGTGACCGCTTGTCCAAGATGGCCCATTTCCTACCCTTGAAGGGAACCCCCTCTGCATCCGAGACGGCTCACATCTTCATTAGGGAGATAATCAGACTTCATGGGGTACCCGCTAATATCGTGTCAGACAGGGGGGTCCAGTTTTACATCTTTTGTACAGGACGATTGGGTATCCCTTTTGCCCTTGGCGGAATTCGCCTATAACAACGCCAGTCATTCTGCCACAGGGCAGTCCCCGTTTTTTGCAAATTATGGTTTTCACTTGTCTTTTCTTCCTGATCTCCTTTCAGAATCCCATTTTCCAGCAGTCCAGGACACGGTGTCCTTTCTTCATCGCAACAACCGGATCCTACAAGAAGCCATAGCTAAGGCTCAGGCGGACAGTAAGAAGGTCTTCGATCAAAGGAGAAGAGGAGAACTGGTTCTTCAAATCGGGGATCAGGTATGGCTTTCCACTTCTAACTTGAAATTAGCCTGTCCTTCCAAGAAATTGGCACCCACATTTTTGGGGCCGTTTCCAGTTAAGAGGAGGATTAATGAAGTGTCTTATGAACTATCCTTACCTGACTCCATGAAAATACACCCGGTTTTCCATGTATCTCTGCTCAAACCTTCTGTACCTGATCCCTTTCCTGATAGAGGAACAAGACCGCCTGAGCCTGTGCTGGTTAATGGAAACGAAGAGTATGAGGTGGAGGCCATTTTGGACTTCAGAAGACGGCAGGGACAAGGTCAGTTCTTGATTAAGTGGAAGGGCTATGGCCCGGAGAATAATTCTTGGGAACCTGCTGTTAACCTGCATGCTGACAGATTAATTCGGGCCTTCTTTTCCGCGCACCCGGAAAAGAGAGTCACTAGGGGCACCCTTGTGGGGGGGCAATGTCAGGGCTCTGGCCGTTCCGTGCGAGCGGATCGCCGCTCACGCATGCGCACTCGCTGGGCGCCGTGTGTGCGCTAACGCGATTGGCGCCAGTGGCCCTTTTTAAAGGTACAGCTGCAGATGTTCTGTGCTGTTCGTCTGCAGCTAGTACCTGAAGCAACCCGTTTTTCTGCCTAAAGTTTACCTGATTACCCGACCCGGCTCCTGTCTGACTCCGCTGCTCTCTCCTGCCCTGACCTCGGCTTGTTTGACCTATCTCGGACTGATTACCATTGCTGAACCTCTGCTTGTTGACGTTTCTTCTTGCCTCTCCCCTGCTGGTTCCTGCTTGTTGTCGGACCTGTTTATTCTCCTGCTCAGAGACCTTCCTGAACCTGCTACTGCCTCTCAAGGTCCGTGGATTGTCCACCCAGCCGCCACAGTCAGCTTGCCAACCATCATCGGCTGCCATCTGCTGCTGAGGTTCCTGCATCTGGAGGATCTCCATCTCATCAGCATCCGCTGCTGCATCTGGCCAGACACTCCTACCCCGCTGTGCTCTTGTCCCTCTGTTCCCACTTCAGGGGGACTTGAACCAGAGCCGTAAGAGAGGTCTCCTTCCACCAAGTCAGGCTCACCACCCAGGTACCTAACACAGATTTTCCCCGCAGGGACAGTGACAATGAATAATATTTTAGGTATCCTAGACCATTTCAAACACATATCCATGCCTCATTTAAACTCCCACAATCCACTTTCATTTTCTTCTATGTGTGAGTTGTTAAAGGAGACTATGTGGTGATCAGACCAAGGGCATGCATGGATATCTGCCTTAGAGGAAGTAGGATTGGGGTGCAGAAGATTATACGGGTGGGAGTAGAATGTGTAGGATTTGGTTCCAATGCTGTGGGCTCTCCATGTATCTACTAATTGATAATTATATAGTGATCTATTTAGGGATTTGGGGAAAGCTTTAGAGGATGGGACAACCATGCTTCTGTCTAGGGCTGAATGAGCTGCTAAATTAAAGTCACTACCCACTATCAGATGAGTGGAATGATACTTGTCTAGGGTGTCGAAGCAAATTTATGGAAAAAGTTTGCATGGGCTTCATTGGGGGCATATACTGAGGCAATAGTGACAGAACGTCCTTTAATTAAGCATTTCAAACTCAAATAACGACTTTCTGGATCCCTAAAGACATTCGGAACCTCAAAAAAAGTTCCTAATAAATATAGCAGCACCCCTGGATTTTGTGTTGTAAGTAGTGCAATAAAATTGGCTGTAACTTTTGTCAAAGAATTTCGGGTGTTTATCTGTTGCAAAATTTGTTTCTTGCATTAAAATTATATCAGCTGCTAATCTTTTGTAGTGGCGAAAAGCTTTCTTTCTCTTGTGAGGCAAATTAATGCCCTGGGCATTGTGAGAGACTACCCTAAGACCCATTGTGTAGGATGTAAAAAGCAATGATGGTTATGAGGTAGAGGCAATGGAACACAAGGCCCAGGGGTAAGCATATAGCAAAATATATGTGGTAGTAGTAATATGATTATAACCATTAACATTAGAAAAGAAGAATTACCTGAGATAAAGGGAATATTAGTGGTCGCTGTGTTGCTATCAATATCTTCATATGTAAAATATATAAAAATCTACATCTGGATCCTGCATATGTTTTTTCTTGCTGACGTTTCTATATCACATAACCTATTGTAACTATACATATAAACATTGGAGAATATAGTACTTGAATAGAGGAATCCTAGAAGTAATATACTCGTGAATAATAACAGTGGTGCATTGCATAACGCCTTTCCATCATAATACTTTAAGTAAAATTTAAGTAAAATAGAGAGATTTTGTTTGACATTTTCAAAAATTTGAGTATTTTAGTGTAATTATGAGAAATATTAATTATAGCTTGGGGGTCAGGATGGGAAGCACCACCTGACCGAAAATAATATTGTTGTGGACAATACTGTACATTAATCACAAGAGGAGCCTCTATCATTAAAATAAGGGATAGCAAGAACAATCGCAGAAGAATATCTACTAGTTGAATCTTGCTTTTGGGGTCCATTGTGAGCAGCTGGACAAACTGGCAGAGGCGGATCAGATCAGCCTCAGCGAGGATTCTATAAACATAAATAAAACTGTATGCTGTAACATATGTTAAAAAAAAAAAAAAGAAAAAAGGTAGAAACACTAACATAAAAAAAAAAAAAAAAAAAAGTTAAATGAATACGTTTTTTTTCCTGAGAGTTACAATGGTATTCCAACCCAATTCAAATTAAAGAAGTAGAACAGCTGTTTACATTACACAGTCAAACTATAAAACATTAAAAAATTTAGAACTGTAAAAAATTGTTCTTTTGAGCCTTGTGAAAAAGAGGAGAAAAGCAAAAAAAAATTCCTTTTCCCACCTCCCTCCCCTTTCATCCAGCTGGAGAAGGGTAAACTTTCAGATGCAGGCAAGTGTCAGCATTATGTTCACGTATTCAAATTTTTGAATGATGATCGCCATCTTCTTTGGTCACGACGCATGGATGGAGTGGCCCAGATAGGTCAAGTATGAGGAGTGGTAGGAGGTCTTGCAACTGGACCTGGATCTAGGAGACCCAACTTAACAAGAAGATCCTTGCCTTCCGAAATGTTGAAAACTGTGTAGGTGGTGCCGTTATGTGGCACTGTTAATTTAAATGGAAAACCCCACCTGTATCTAATATGAGCTGATTGTAATACTGAAATTATCTCCTTCATTTTGCGTCTTCTTTCCAAGGTAGCTTGTGAGATTTCTGGAAATATTTGAATTTTTGTGCCATCCAATTCAATGTTATGCATATTTCTGGATGCTCTTAATATGCTTTGTTTCGTGATGAAATCTTTCATACATAGAATGATGTTGCATGAAGGTTTGTCTGGGGGTGGTTTAGGGTGCAAGGCCCTATGAATTCTATCACACGTAAATGAGGATGGAGGTAAATCAGGAAGGAGATTATGGAACAGTTTGGATACTGCTGGCATTAGATTGGTGACTGACTCCGGAACACCATGAATCCTTAGGTTGGTCCTTCGGGTTCGATTGTCCAGATCTTCCAATTGTGATTGTAAGTATGAATGGTTTTCAGCTAAAAGTTCAAAATCCTTTCTAAGATTGTTGTGCGCAAGTGATAGTTCATCATGTTTGGTTTCTAGAACATCTGTGCGTCCTCCTAGAGTCGCAATTTCTTGTGTGAGCGTGTTTGTTGTTTTTTGCAATTTGAATGCATTGCAATTTGTCAACATTTTTTTGGAGATCATGGTTAAGCTGGAGTCCAAATCTGCTTTTGTGATCTGAGAGGAGAACTCCCTGTTATATTGTGTAGATGCAGACTCCTGCAATGGGCCACTGGCAGTTATAGGAGACTGCACAGGTGGTGAACCAGCGCCTTTTTGAGCCATTTTCTTCTGCTCTTTATTTCATAGTGGGTATGTGATCAAAGAGTGCTGTTGTGCATGGCGATTGTACGCTTCTTGCCCAACAGCTTACACTAGTGTGAACAGCAGGAATGCCAAAAAAGTGATTATACCGATTATTCCTTATAGTATGGATTATATCCTTTCTGAACCAGTAGGGCTCTTAGATAAAGATGGTGATCTGCATCGTGCCTCACATGCATCCCCACTTAGTTGGGTGTCCTTTAGCCCATCCTGTTTCTTTAAACTCGGGTGGATATCTCACTCTCAAATCTTCTGTGGGACTACATGCCACATAGTGAGGAGGGCTTGGGATCAAGTTTAGGGTGTGGATCGATCCGCTAGGAATTTGGGAGAATGAGCTTATGAGGTGTAGTCCTGTGTATGATGCAGAGTGTGGCACCTAATGAAGCAGGTGGGGGGGCTCACATCAGGGCCACGGGATGCAGACTGGACAGCTGTGCGAGGATCGCCTCTCAGCTGGTTGCAGGACAGGCCTTTATGGATCCAAGCAGCCCCAGGCCCACTGCTGCCGGGTGCAGTAAGATGGTCGCCCCACTTAGGTGTAAGGATAAGGCCTAAGGAGCCACCAGGGCCGCTACATGAGTAGAACACACACCAGTTCCTGTCCTGGGTTACCATAATGGCAAACAGGGTAATTCTAAAGCTCTGTGGGGCTTGAATCAGGAGCAGGGGGGATGAGGAGGGAACTAGTAGGTGAAGCAAGATGGCCGCCACTCACCGCCTCTCACCTGTGTCCCTGCAGCGCTGCTCACAACAGGGATCCTCCAGCGGCCCTCTGCTAGACCAGTCGCCATCCTCACTGGCCGCAGAAGCCACCGGGGGTGCTGGGACAGGGCCGTGGATTTCCCGCAGGGAGCTGCATTCAAGTGCGGTGGATGCGGAAGCCTCGTAATCCTCAAGATGCTGGCGGTACCCCCGTTAATGGAGCCAGCCGCGGGCCAAATAAATGTTCAGATGGCTGTCCGGGTACCTAATACAGGTACCAATCTGCTACGGGGACAACCAGGATTAAGGATCGATGTCCTGGGGGCCTGTTGTGGAGGAGCTGGCTGAGGATGGTGGTGGATTCCTACAGGGACAGCGGAGCTCAGCAGCAAGAGGTCTATTTCCTTTCACTTCCGGACACGCCCCCCCTGTAGACCATATCTTTGTGCACAATATTTGGGAGCCAGTCAGGGATGGCCTAGGCCAGGGGCAGGGTGGCAATTTCCCCCCAGGCTGCCCTAACATATACACATAATGGCTGTCAGCCGCACGCTCAAAATTTTTTTTTCTTTTCTGGAGGAAGTCGGGTTAGGGCAGGAGACACAAGCTGAAGCAGAGGGAGGGGCGAAGAAGTTCAAGTGGCACTCACTTATATAGCGGGGGCCGCTCTGTTCCCACAGCCCCGCACCTCCCATCGGTCGTGCTCACACTAATCCACTGACAGTGGAGTGAGAGCCAACCTTTCAGCTTATGTGGGGGATTGCCCCCTTTCATCTCCTCTGAACACTGCAGCATGTGTGAGTTCCGCTCACAGAGCTCGGCTGCCCACTCTGTACCCTCCCTGCTTCCTCATTGGTAGAGGGAGGGAGCCCACCAGCCAAGCCTCCAGCTGCTGCAAAGCATCGTGGGACATGTAGTCCCTATCGCCAGTGGCCCAATAGCAATTCCTGGACACAAAAAATTCCCCAGCCTGCCCAGAGGAGGAGGATGGATGAGAGGCTGCAGGGGAGCAGACTGTCACTCCATGAGGCGTGAAGACAGAGCAGAGATAATGTACGTTTTATGTCACATGGTATTTGTGCAGCGGTTTTTCAAATACAATTTTTTTGGAAGAAATACACTTTCATTATTTAACCACTTCAATACCGGGCATTTTCACCCCCTTCCTGCCCAGGCCAATTTTCAGTTTTCAGAGCTGTAACTTTTTGAATGGCAATTGTGCGGTTATTGATTTATGGCATTGTTATTACTTTTTACTAGTAATGGCGGGGATCTGTGACATTGCGGTGGACAGATCAGACACTTTTGACACTATTTTGGGACCAGGGGCACTTATATTTATCAGAGCTATATAAATGTCACTGGCAGGGAAGAAGTTAACACCAGGGAACGATCAAGGGGTTAAATGTGTTACCTAGGGAGTGATTCTAACTGTGGGGGGATGGGACTGACTAAGGGAGGAGACCGATCGGTGTTCCTATATACAAGGACAAGGTCAAGGAGGGTTGCCAACCAATAATCATCCTTCTCCTTTATGACACGTATTCTTGGGTCCTATCAGGGAAGTCATTTGGATCAAGCTCACCATCTCCCTGCGCAAAGACGCACACAAATTCGTCATGGTTCAGCGCTCCAGCGCATGCACATTCGTGGCCCTACTGAGCGGAGTGCGCACAAGCACAAGCACAATAACGTGAATTCCCTGACCAGCCTATAAAAGGAGCCTTAGCAGACAGACAAGTTGGTGATTTGTCTCAGCTCAACTGTTCATCTGCTTCCTGTTCCTGTTTACCACTTCCTGTTGTGACCAAGATTGCCTGAAGACTACACTGATTCTCTCCTGACCTGACCCCTGGCTTGTTTAACGGACTTCCTGCTCTTAGCCTTGCTGGCTCCCAGACTGGTACCTGTGTTTGACCCTCGGCCTGCCTCTGGATTATCCTCTGCACTCAGCCTTGTTGGCTCCTGGACTGATGCTGTGGTTAAATAATTCAGCTGACTCCTCCATGGCTGATGTTGGGGCTATCGCAGGAATAGATGTGTGTAAGTACCATCATCCACAATTCATAATATGAAAGAAATGGTTGGTGTGGGAATGCTGGGGCAGCAGCTCACGCTAACCCTTTAAGCAGACCTAAACCACAGTAATGTTACTTGGATTTTACCGGTACTTAAAGTAAAATAAAAACATAACTTAAAATTTCATATTATTTAATAAACACATAGAAAAGTAACAAAACAACACTATTAAAATACAGATAAATGTACACCACAATAAAAGCGTTCTTGGTGAATTCTCCACAAAGGGAGTTAAAACTTAGTGGCGCACAGGGTCTCCTCTACTAGTTTTGTGGGACAAACCGCTTCTTCAGGAGGATATCTATACAGGACATAGTAAATAATGTATAAACAATTAGCAAACAAAACAAGCACAACATAACATAGAAATAACCATTTATATATAAAGTCCAAAAAATGAATTGTAGACAAACGGACCCCTATATTCCCTCTACGGTGGACATGGGGGATTGGTTAAACGGCTCTGGTAAGAAAAATTTATATTCAATTAACTGCTAAAGAAATGGCAGTTAATGATGGAAAGAACTAAAATTTAAAAAAAAATTAAAAATGGAGGAAAAAGGGGAGAAGGGGACACCAAAATCTATACCCTTCATCAATTGACCACTATATGGGCTCCCCGACACACACCACGTCAGACGCCATGTAGTCAGTTCCTCCACACTGCGCAGGTGCAGTGTTCAACCGCAACTGCGCAAGTGCGCAGGGGAAAACAAGAAAGAGATGCCGGCAGACCGGATGGTCCCAGCGTTAACCCCTGAAAGCCAGGGAAGAGTCATACCTCATCCTCAGCCAGGGGGAACACATGTCCACCGAGGGGGGGATAGAGATGGGGCCCTAATGTCAAAAAAAGAAAGAGGGGGAAAAAAGAGAAAAAAGGGGGGGGTTTATTTGAAGGTTGGGGTAACGTCTTGAGACAAAGATTTAAAAAAAAGGCAATTGTCTCGTTAAGACCTGGAGGGTGGGTGGCATTGAGCCATTCGATCCACAGGGTCTCCCTCTGTAGGATCGTTCGGTCCCAATCGCCGCCCCTAGGATTTGGGGAGACCACCTCGAGAACAAAGAACTGGATCACAGAGGTATCGAAACGGTGATGGAAGCCGATATGTCTACCAATCATTGTGAGTTTGCCACTTTCAGAATAATAAAGATGATCCCCAATTCGCTGTCTAAACTCACGGATAGTTTTTCCAATATAAAATGCACTGCATCTACAAACCATTATATATACAACGCCTCTGGTATTGCAATCAGAAAATATGTGTGGTGAAACGAATTCACCATTTGGTAGGACAAACTGTTTACCCTCCATAACCCATGGACAACGGGAACAATTGTTACATTTAAATGTACCACCAGGGGCATTACGTATAGAATTAGTGGATATGTAGTGACTACATGTTAATCGATCCCCAAGAGAACATGCTCTGCGGAAAACTAGTTCCAGGGTAGAATGTACATATTTAGCCAAAATGTGGTGGTCGGTAAGGAGATGCCAGTTTTTACTTAAAATGTTATGAAGTGTTTTTTGGTGGGCAGAGTAAGTTGTAATACATCTGACAGATTTCTTACCTGTAGTTTTGGGGCGTTGATGTAGTAATACACTACGGGGACGTGCCACAGCTTTATTGAAGGCTTTTTTCAAGCTTGTAGGGGAGTAACCTCTTGCCAATAGTCGGTCACGTAAGGCATCTGCCTGAATCTTAAAATCCGTGTCTAAGCTACAGTTTCTACGTAAACGTAGAAACTGTGCAAAAGGGATACTACGCACAAGGGGTTCTGGATGGGCACTAGTGGCAAACAATAAAGTATTACCTGCAGTGGGTTTACAGTAGAGATCTGTGCATAAAGTACCATCAGATTGCTTGATAATAGATAAGTCCAAAAAAGGGATCCGTTCGGAATCAAAGGTAAAGGTAAATTTAAGGTTAAAATAATTTTTACCCAATTCCTGTATAAATTGTAAGAGTCTTTCCTTAGTCCCAGTCCACATCATAAACAAATCATCCAGATAATGGTACCATAGAAGTGCGTCTTCCAAAAAAGGGGCAAGTCTCTCATTTGAATGGACCTGTCTCTCCCAGCCCCCCAAATATAGGTTTGCATACGCCGATGCACACGAAGTCCCTATAGTGACGCCTTGGAAATAGAATTGGTCATTGAATGTGAAATAATTTTTTCTCAAAATAAATTCTAAAAGTGTTAGAATAAATTTATTAAAGGGCCAGGTAGTTGTATCCTGTTCGTATAGAAAGGATCCAGCCATCAGGACACCCCGCCCTTGGGGATACTTGAGTAAAGAGCCTCGATATCTATTGCCACGAGCAGGGCATCTGGAGGGATCTGGATCCCCTCAAGATGTTGTAACAAATCTACGGTGTCTTTAATGTAGGAAGGTAGGCTCCGCACGTGGCGCATCAGACAGGCATCAACCAGCTTACTAGCGTTGTCTGTCAATGAGCCCATCCCCGAGACAATCGACCTGCCCGGGGGTAGTTGTAGATTTTTATGGGTTTTTGGAAGAGCATAGAATGTAGGGGTCATCGGGAACTTAGGAATCAGGAACTCCAAAGTGTCCTTGTCAATGAGGCCCGCCATAAGGGCCTCAGTGCAAAGGACACAGAGTTCCTGATGAAATGACACAGTTACAGATTGATCAATTAAATGATACCAAGTACAGTTACTAAGAATAGTCATGCACATAGTTTGATATTGGTTTTGTGTTATGAGGACAATATTTCCACCTTTATCTGATTGTTTGATGACCAAGTCCGTACGTTTTTGTAAAGATCTAAGTGCTCGAGGCTGTCGATGGTCAAGGTTAGGGGTAACATTATGCCATTGTTGTCGTTACAGATCTCTAATTGTGGTCTGAAGAAAGGCCCAAATAGTGGGGCACGTCACGAGATCAGGGAATCTGCGAGAGCGTAGTCGAAATATTTTAGGGGTTGGATCCAACTTTGCAACCGAAGTTGGTTGGGATGTACCACAAGGTATTGTTTGAGAGGGGGAGGGGTCTTTAATAGCACCCTCATCATAAAGGAGCATAAGATCCCGTAATGCCCGAAATTCCACAGCCTGGGGACACATTTGTTTCTGGCCCCCTTACAGTCCTAAGGGAACGTCTGACTCTCCTTGTTGTCCTCCCAGACATTACTGGGATGGAGGGGGTAGTGCTTATAAGCAAATGTAAAGAAGAAGTGGAAATCTGTACATAGATGCACTTTAATCAATCTATACGTAGATGCACTTTTATCAATGTAAAGTGGTGTTTGGTGCACTTTAATTTGAGTACTTACACTACAGAGACACACTCCACGGATACACTATAATATACTGCAATATAATGTGTCAAACGTACAGTGGCGAACAGAACTTTATGACATTAAACTTGCAGTAACGCACACAGAAGTAAATGGCATTAAACCTGCAGTAACACACACAAGTAAATGGCTTTAACCTCCCTGGCGGTATGATTCAGTCTGGTTTTAGGTGCTGAAAGCGGTACAATTATTTTGCATGGAAATTTGGTGTTTTATATTGTAGTTCTGTAATTCTTAGGAATAACTCTCTTAAATCTGTTCAAACCAGAGTCTAGCAGACATCCCGGGTATGATAAAGTTTATAATATAATAAATAGTAATAAAAATTATTCAATAATGTAATCAAATCCAAAAACACTGAAAAGGGGACACTTTCTGGTTGCTATGAACAATCTCCAAATTTCAGGCAGAAAAAACTGTATTTATAATATAAAAGTGCATGCAGGACATTTCACAGACCACTAGGGACAAAGGGGGGGTGTCATTTTTTAATACAGTACTGTAATCTGTAAGATTACAGTGCTGTGTGTGTTTTGTGTCTTTTTACTTTTTTTAATTTGCCGCCGTTCTCCACTCCCGTGTGCCGTAACGTCACAGGGAACGGAGCTCGGCGGCATTCGGCACTGTGAATCGAGCGGAGGATAGCTCGATCACACAGCGCAGAGGACATCGCTGGATCCAGGGGACAAGGTAAGTAACTCTCCTTGTGTCCTCCCCTGCATCCAGCGATGTGATCCCAAGTCTGGCTCGGGGTTACCGCTCCTGTCAGTAAAATCCTAACCCGAGCCAGACTCGGGATTACCGCTAGGGGGGTTAAACTTGCAGTAATGCACTAAGAAGTAAATGGCGTTAAACTTGCAGTAATGCACAAAACTATATGGCGTTAAACTGCTAGTAATGCACACAAAACTACAGTATCTCACAAAAGTGAGTACACCCCTCACATTTTTGTCAATATTTTATTTTATCTTTTCATGTGACAGCACTGAAGAAATTACACTTTGCTACAATGTGAAGTAGTGAGTGTACAGCTTGTATAACAGTGTAAATTTGCTGTCCCCTCAAAATAACTCAACACACAGCCATTAATGTCTAAACCGCTGACAACAAAGTGAGTACACCCCTAAGTAAAAATGTCCAAATTAGGCCAAAATGTCTTAGTATTTTGTGTGGCCACCATTATTTTCCAGCATTGCCTTAACCCTCTTGGGCATGGAGTTCACCAGAGCTTCACAGGTTGCCACTGGAGTCATCTTCCACTCCTCCATGATGACAACATGGAGCTGGTGGATGTTAGAGACCTTGCGCTACTCCACCTTCTGTTTGAGGATGCCCCACAGTTGCTCAATAGGGTTTAGGTCTGGAGACATGCTTGGCCGGTCCATCACCTTTACCCTCAGCTTCTTTTTTATCAAGGCAGTGGTAGTCTTGGAGGTGCGTTTGGGATCGTTATCATGTTGGAATACTGCCCTGTGGCCCAGTCTCTGAAGGGAGGGTATCATGGTCAGCTTCAGTATGTTACAGTACATGTTGGCATTCATGGTTCCCTCCTGCATATATTTCTCAGAGGACTGCTAAGCATTCAGCTGCTGTGCAGCCTAGCTTATCTCACTTTAGATTCCGACCAACATCTGAAGCTGATGCTTGCAGGCTCTTGATTACTCTCTGTCTCTTTACAGTGTCAGCTATTTCCCATTCTTCAACAACCTGCACAGGTTGGTCTATCCAGTTGTCAAAGTCATCTTCCCTCAAGGACATCAGGGTCTTCCCAGAGAAGAATCACAGCTTTCTGTACCCATAGTTAAATGGCACAGAGCAGTGGCGGCTCATCCATTTGGAGAGTAGGGGCGCCACCCCCTAATCCATGCGCCCGGCCCTTAATCTACATTCAGAGTGCCAGACGCATTGATTCCAATTTTTTTTTGTTTTTTTTAGGAGCATGTGATTAGAGTCTGAGGTTCTAATTGGCTTCAAAAAAGGGTGGGCTCGGGGCGCAGAGCCCTGCGCCCTGAGCCTACCCAGTTGTGTGATAATAATAAATTATTAATTGCTATTGTCTTCCTGATTCTCCTCCTGGCCAATCAGGAAGCGGGTCCTGAGACTTATCACCTGATTGGCTGAGAGGAGAAGCAATCCTATTGACAGCCGAGGAGGAGGAGGGAGGAGACGCGGGGGAAGCTACCAAAGCTGAGGACTAGGAGACACAGGGTGAAGCCGCCGCCCAGAGGAAGTGCTGCCTAGATGGAGTAAGTGTGGGGCTGGTGACCGACTGACCAGGGGGATGGGTACCTATGACCCAACCGGGGGTGGCGGTGGGGGGATTGTTTGCCCCCCAAAAAATATACCACCAGCCGCCACTGGCGCAAAGGCGTTCTTTATGAAATTCTCTACCAGCTTTCCTACATTAATGAAAACTGAAGCTGGGGGAACTCTGGGGATGCCCTTGGGGCTGTGCTGTATCTTGACCAGATTTTTCTAGGTTGGTATCTGGCATTCTTAGCTGAATCAGGTGAACTTCAGCTTCATCAGTCAACTGGAGGCTAACCCCTTGGAAACAAGCAGGTACTCCCATTCTAACAGTATGTAAGTTTGAGGGGTAGTTTGCTCTGTTTTTCATATCAAGTATATATCAACGCTCGCTGATCAGGAATTAATATCACCACCTCCTGTCATATCTGTTCTTCAGTTCAGTTGTCACCAGGCATGTTGATTACAGCACTTAACTCCAGTCAGCCATTCTGCTCTTGGCATCACTTGGTGGCTGCAGCAGGGTCCATGTCGACTGTATTGGACTCTTTTTCTACATGCAGAACAAAGGCTTCCTGGACAAGCCCCCACATGGAGCTGCTTGGTTGATTGGGTCCATTGTTCTTTGTCTCGACTCCATGAATATCCTCAGGCCCTCTGGCATACCCGGTTGCATGAAAACTTTTAAGAACACAAGTATGGATACTACTTTTAACTTGACTGTCAAATAGTATCAGGAAATAGACACAATACTGCTTAGTGGTAAATAAACTCAATATATTGGTATGGTGGTATAGTAATAAATAAGCAGACAGAGGGTAGATTCAGACACAGTCCGCTAGACAGCACAATCACTATGCAAAAGTATCTTAGTACAGGTCAAAAGCCCTTAATTAAACAGTAGAGTCTCCTCTGCAGAGGAGGTCTAGAGTTCAGGGCTGCACTATACATAGAATGCAGAGTTTAGGGGTGCTACATACAGAGTGCAGAGCTCAGAGTTCAGTACGTGTTTTACTTTTGTTGTTGCATCAGCTAAACTACCGGGCTGGCTCTGCTACTTCCCCACATACAGTAACCAGCTCAGCATCTTGCACTTGCAAAGAGACATTCAGAAGGGTGTCAGCATTTGAACATCAAGGAACAGATGGGGATAACAGAGGCGCTGCCTACCATGTAATGCACTCCTCCTGCCCATGATTGCACTGCTCCCAAGCACCTGCATCTCCCTTATCCCTACCCTGAGTGCATGACAGGTAGGGATTTGTGGGAGTTGCTGGGAGAGGTAAATTGTCACTTGTAAAAATGTTTTTACAAGTGACAGTGGGGTATGTGGAGCAGAGTGCTAAACCTGGAGGTGGCAGTACTGAGTTCTGCCACAGTCTTGAAAAAAGTCTTATCACTAACAGAATCTCTAGAGTTAATGGATCAGAGACACAAACGTCACCAATATATAAGCAAATGGAATGGAGCTGAGGAAGGAGCAGTCTGTGCACTCTAGTCCAGGGCCAGATTAAGGGCAATTAATGCCCTAGGCACAGCCTAACAATGGTGCCTCTTTAGCTCCTCCATTGATTTATTATTAAGACATTAAAAAAGAATTCCAGGTATTGGTCCCTAGCTATGTATATACTTTACCTGATTGATCCCATGGAAGCTGGAAATCACTGAAGTAGACACTGCTACTCCAGTTATCTCCATTTGCTTCCAGGTCCCGTGTCAAGTAGCTGCCCTGCTGCATTCTGAACAAAGAAGGTCAGCCACTCGCCATGGGAATTAAACTTAAATCCTCGCTGGCTGAATACAAACAAAAACACAAACACTTTAGGGAACACGGGAATGTAATGACATCAGCATGCAGCTCTACCCAGTTGTTCCCACATTCCTGGAAGTGCGGGTGTTTTTGTTTGTATTCAGCTGGAGAGGATTTTACTGTATAGTGCTATGATTACTTCCTGGATGTAAGTGTAATTTTAACTTTCAATAAATCTAATATAATACTTGCAGCATTCCAGCTGTCTGACACCCCCAGCACCTACAGGTAGATCCTTAGTAAGGGAGATAACAAGAGCCTTCTCTAGACCCAGGATTTTAATACAGTGCCCTCCAGCAAGTGTAATCCTAAGGCAATCTTCCTGAGGACCTTAGCCCAGCCTAAGGCCCAGACTGCAGCTTTTTGTCTCTCTCTGGCTATTTCCTAAGGGCAACAATTCCCCAGAAGAACTGGAACCCTCCCTGATAAAGAAAAGAGCACTCTGTTCCTTCCAGCGATTGGCTAGGGCATGATAAATATTTAACATATCATTCTAATCTCCCAGCTCTATGCTGTGGAAACTTCTTCTAGAGGTGGAGAAAGCAATCAAACATTCAGCTCAGGAATCCTGATCAGATCAACACAAACAACAATCACTGAACTCACTACAGTGGAACTAAAAATTAAGTTTACCTAGAAGCCTAGCTAGGAGGCCTCTACACATGCTTTGGTATTTACCCCAGCATACACTTGCTCTACTGTACTCCCCACTTCCCAGAATATACTTACCCAGGTACCATCACAGCCCTATTTCTGCAGTTTCAGTAACTATTTATCAAGATGTAGTTTAAGTGCCTCTGTGGTTCGGATCCTCAGTGCAAGGAACAGAAGAAGTGACTTCTAAGGGATCACAGCAGGGAACTTCACTGGTATATTTGAGCAGGAAATCACAGTAATGGTTCTTTTGCCTTTTGAAGGTGCTGTGTTCCCTTGTTCCTCAACCAGTGATACCTGAAAAGAGCCTTTTATGTGTCAAATGAAGATTGCTATAAGGGCTTACTATTCCTCCTCTTTTTACATGACATGTGGTAGAAGATGTTCATGTGTTGACATACCCATGCAAGGCAAGAAGTCATTGCAGGTGAACACTATTGGGTAAAATAGTGACAAGAACTTAGGTATGCTGAGATGTTCGGCAATTATACCATCCATGTTCCAATGGCTCAGAAAAGCTTGGGGTGTATTGCATATGCTTTGGGTAGACTCTTCACCTGTCCTTCAACTCTCATTCATTTGTCAGTTATGTGTTGAAGGATTTGCATGTTGTTAGTACACCTGTCATTTAGAATCCCAGTCAGCGAAGCATCTAGGGTCTTGACAGAGGGAGCAGCTTCTGCAGTTCCTAATCATTAAATCATAAGATAAGCCAGGCTTTATATTATCACAATGTGAGCCGCTAATTGTTTAGCTGCAATGCTTCCTCCAGGGAGCAAAATGTTGTCCAATAATATGCATCTGAGTCACCTACAGAGTTTAAACAAGTTACAATAACACGCGGACAGCATGCCAACAAATGAAAATAATTGCCACATTAACATCTCTGGGAAATTGGATTAGCAATAAGAAAACATAAAAGGAGAAATCAAGTTCACTCCGTAATCTTTATTACAGAATTTAGGTTGATTATAAATGTATTATTTTATTTGTATTTATTCTGTTTGTTTAATTGAACAAATTTTGCACAGAGATGTAAACTCTGGTGATTGCTTCCACGTGCCTGCACTGCATAACTGCTACTGCTCAATAACTATGCATATTATACACTAATGAGCCACAGATCAGGTCAGTACTGAGATATTACAAAGAATGTACTGCTAATAATTACGCTGTTTGTTCCTCATTAACAATATTATACATAGTGACGATAGAGAACATCAGTGTTCCTATGGCTACTTTTCATTATAACAACGTATTTTATCATATGTGCCACATATACATTTAATGTTCAGCAGGCTAACCAACAAAAGGAGTATGTTATCTGTTACAGAATAATTCCATGCCAGACCATTTATTTCAGCATTAGACTCACTACTGTCACATGTTTAGTTTAAGGCCCCATTTAAAAGTATAAAGGCTGATCATGTGCAGGTAATTGCTCCATAAGCGATTACAAGTGAGAGGCTGCGAATAGTTGCAGAATATATTAGCCTCCTCTTTTGAATTAGGCTTCTACCCACAGCTAACCAGTAACCACTAACTCACTTGGTTTCTTGCATTTAATCACTATCGTTTTATATATTACATAGGTGCCAACAGTCCCAATTCTCCCAAATAAATCATGGGAAATGTACTTTTCCTGGGGGATCTCTGGCCACAGCTCCCGGCTTTGAAGAGACATGGCCGCGATGGATCTCCATGCAGCTAGCAGATCTCTTCCATGTGTACAGTGGAGAGGGAAGCTAATCAGCGAATCGGCTTCTCTCTTTAGTGTACAAGCAGAGCAATTCGCTTGTACACTGCAGGTGAGTAGCTTCCTGACCGGGTCAGAGGCTCCTCCCCTTTCCACTGTACACAGAGAAGAGATCTGCTGCCATCTGCCCCCGTCCTGCAGGCACCAGGATATTGCAGGTGAGTGGTCATGGGGTGATGATGACCTGCTGAACATTCTAACCTGGCTCCATATACCACCCCAACCTGGCTCCATATACCACCCTAACCTGGCACTATATACCACACTAACCTGACACTATATACCACCCTAACCTGGCTCTGTATGCCACCCTAACCTGGCACTATATACCACCGTAACCAGGCTCTATATACCACCCTAACTTGGCTCTAGATCGCCCTAACCTGGAACTATATACCACCCTAACCGGGCTCTGAATACCACCTTAACCTGGCTCTAGATCACCCTAACATGGCTCTATATCACCTAGCCTGGCTCTAGATCACTGAACCTGGCTCTATATACCACCCTAACCTGCCTCTATATCAACTAACCTGGCTCTATATCACCTAACCTGGCACTATATACCACCCTATCCATAGGTGCTAATAGTTTTAATTTTCTCACGTACCATGTCTACACCCTCTCATGTACCATGTTTGCACCCTCTCACTCACCATGTCTGCACCCTCTCACCACTTATGTCTGCACCCTCTCACCCCTCACGTCTGTACCCTCTCACCCACCATATCTGCACCCTCTCACATACCAGGTCTGCCTCCTCTCACCCTCTCCCATACCATGTCTGCACTCTCTCATCCTCTCCTGTACCATGTCTGCACCCTCTCTGACAGTCTACTGTACCATCTCTGCACACTCTGTAAATGTCTCTTGTATCATCTCCACACATTCTCTCTTCCTCTCCCTTTATCTCTTTTTCTCTCTCCCTCTTTCTCCCTTTCTATGGTTATCTTTCCCCTCATCTTTGTCTCATTATTTCTATCGCCCTGTTCTTTATCCCTCCATCCCTCTTTCATCTCAGACTCTAACCACACCCTCGTTAAGCCACGCCCAATATTTAGTTTAAGCCACACCACATTTTTTTCTCGGCTAAGCCACACCTACAAATTAATGCCCTGACCCTAATTACAACAAGTCTACCTACAAAAAAGTGTCCCTATTATTTTTTTTAGAATGTTGGCAACTATGATATTGACACTATCACATGGGGCCAAAAGTAAGCAGCTCCTCTTCCCCAATGCCAAAAGCATCTCAAGCCAAAATTTATTTAGATTTGGATAAAGCAGGAAAGGTGTAAAACCTCTGTCAGCTTTCTTTTGCTGTATGGGTTCATGTTGAGAAGATTTCCTTTGACTTCCTGTCAGGACAGGAAGTTATGAGACATCTTTCCAATGTATATAGAGAATAAAAAAAAAGAATTTTATTATCAGCTGTGAAGCGCCTAAAACTAAACACACTAAAATTGCATTTGCAATTTGTGAGTTTTGTTTTAAACGCTGCATAGTTGATTGTTTACACGTATTGATACACATGTGGGATTGTGATTAGTGTCAGCAGCTTTTTAGGCTCCCCATTAGAACGTTATAGGAGTGGCGATTTTTATTATATTATAGGAGTGTTAACCTTTTTATTGTAGTCCGTGCAATTAAAATATGGATCTCACAAGGGCAAGCAGTGGGGGGGGGGGGGGGGTCTGCGCTAATGGATTGCAGACACAAATAAAAATGTGACAGAATTTTTTACCTCTATTTATTAAAAAAAAAATGTTTACAATGGAGGAGGGTATTTCTCATTTAACAACACCCTATTGCCTGCATGTTTGAGCTAAGGGCAGATGGGTTCCAGGAAGTAAATGCTACATGAATCATCTGCCCTTACTCAAGACGAGCGCCACTAGAAATGCTAGGGTGGTATTTTTCAAAGTGATTTCTCTCGTGGAGATATGGATGAATGGGTGGATGGGCCTTGACACAGAGTAGCAGTGTATTTGCGTACCAAAATGTAAACAACTCTGTACCGAGTGCACGCTCACGGCACAGTTACCGGTGCCTAACCAAAATCATGTTACCGCTGTGATAACCAATTACAGAGGTCACATGATTATAAACCCCACCCTGCCTCCCGGCATCTGAAACCCCTTAAAGTGGTTGTAAACCCTTACAAACCACTTTGACCTACAGGTAAGCCTAGATTAAGGCTTACCTGTAGGTCCAAGAAATATCTCCCAAACCTATATGATTTAGGAGATATTTGCCCGAAGACATCGGCGCGCAGGCGCACTGAGCGGGGTATCGTCGATGACGGCAATGCCGCGAGTCTCGGCTCCCGTGCGCATGCGCGGGAGTGACGTCATCGCTGCTCCGGCGATTCACAGCGCCGGAGCGGCGAGACTCACGGAGACCCACCAAGAAGATGGACGCTTGGAACTACAGGGGACAGCGGTGACTTTGCTGGCTCCTGTGTCAGGTATGTAACACATAATGGACTACTATGCGATGCATAGTAGTCCATTATGCTTTGCCTTTACAGGGAATGAAAGAGGAAGTAAACTCATCAGGGTTTACTTCCTCTTTAAAGCAGTGGTCATCAACCCTGTCCTCAGGGCCCACTAACAAGCCAGGTTTTATGCATTACCTTGGGGAGATGCAGACTAGAATACTGCAATCACTGAGCAGCAAATTATATCACCTGTGATGTTTTTCAGTTACCTTGCAAACCTGGCCTGTTGGTGGGCCCTGAGGACAGGGTTGATGACCACTGCCTTAAAGGACCTGGATGTTCTGTTGTGATATGGGGTTAAAAATGAATTAAATAGCATTTCCGGTTTGTGGTGCTCAAATACAGTTTAGTTCTGTTTAATAATGAGTGGACCTTATTCATTTGGCTATCTTGCTTAAGTTGAAGAATGCCAAGAAATACATAGTCAACCTACATGTTCTTTAATACATATTTCTAACATAGATATGTCCGTGAAATTTTTTCGGCCTACATTCTCCTTCACTGTCAACCACAGACATGTTATGTCACCTGGACATTCAGGAGTTATTTCAGTACCTGCTTATCTGTTTGGTATGGTTAAAGTGGTTCTAAAGGCTGAAGGTTTTTTACCTTATTGCATTAAGGCAAAAAATATTTTGAGTACAGCTCCCCCTCAGCCATCCTTATACTTATCTGAGCCCAATATCAATCCAGAGATGTGCATGAGAGCAGCAGCTCTCGCCCTCCTCATAGGCTCAGACACAGCAGTGGGAGCCATTGGCTCCCGCTGTTGTCAATCACAGCAAGTGAGGCCGGAGCAATGGTGGGGCCAAACCACGCTCTGTGTTTCAATGGATACACAGAGCACAACTCGGGATCACACTCCGCATGGGGAGAAGAGCCAGGAGCGTCAGAGAGAGAAACGAGAAGAGGAGTATCATTATTCTGTACAAAACCACTGCACAGAGCAGATAAGAATGACATATTTATTTAAAAAAAATATAGGTTTACAATTACTTTAAATTGTATGCACAGTCAAAACATTTTTTAGCTTTGGACAGAGTAGGGAGGAATTAAAACCCCTTCAGGTTATTGTTTTTACTGTCTGACTATTGTAGAAATAATCCTTCCATTCCTGTGCCATGAACACAGCAGGAAGTTGAAGAATTAACTCAAAAAGGGGGGAATTCCCCTAAGAAAAAAAAAAGAAAACTACTTCAGCCAACATATTAAAGGATCAGTTATGCCTCGTACACATAATCATACAATTCGGTCGAAAAGTCCGGCAGACTCAAGTCCGCCGGACAATCCCCCCGTGTGTAGGCTCCGGCGGACTTTTTTTTACCCAAAAGTCCGGCGGACTTAGAAAGTATTTTTGCACTCCAATCTGTCCGCCGGACTTGCATTTCGGCGGACAATCCAGCGTGTGTGTGCCAGTCCGCCGTACTTTTGAAATTAACTGACTTTTCCCGCCTGGAGAAAAGTCTGCTCATTTTGAGAGCGTCTCCAGGTAGCAGGGGCCAGCGAAGGAGGTGTAGCTGGCCCCGTCACTTGGTATGGACTTAAAGGGGAACCCCTATGCCGAAAAATCAGCGTGGGGGTCCCCCCTAGGTCCACATTAGATCCTTATCCGAGCATGCAATCCAGCCGACCAGGCCGCGTGCCCTCAACATGGGGGGTGCCTTGGGGAAGGGGGGGCCGCGCGGCCCCCCCACCCTAAAGCACCTTGTCCCTATGTTGATGAGGACAAGGGCCTCTTCCCGACAACCCTGGCCATGGGTTGTCGGGGTCTGTGGGCGGGGGACTTATCTGAATCCGGGAGCCCCCTTTAATAATGTACCCCTACCCATTCACCTGTAAAAAAAAGTTTAAAAAAACACAACACACAAGGGTTAAAATAGTTTATTGCACAGCTCCGGGGGTCTTCTGTCCATCTTCGGGGGTCTTCTCGCCGGACTCCTCCGCTATCTTCTGCTAGCTCTTTTGCTAGCGGAGGAGCCCGGCTTTCTTCTTCGCTGCCGCCCTCTTCTTCCGACTTCGGGGGTCTTGTCCCCCTCTTGGGTTCTTCTTGCCGGGCCACCACGCCTTCTTCTAGCTCTTTTACAGGCGGTGGCCCGGTCTTCTGTCGCTACTGTTGCCGCAGTCGCCGTCTTCTGTTCTTCTCTTCAGATGTTGCCTCGTCGCTGCCTCCGCTCACAATGACGGGGACGTGGCATGCGGCGACTTATATAGGGACATCACCGGATGATGTCCCCGCCCATTATGATGTCACAGTCCCAGCATCCTCTAAGTCACATCCAGTAAGTCACCCTGGTAAATATCTCCCTGGGTTGACATGTCTAAAACAACTTGACAATCACATTTCTAAGACTTTCTAACACACTCTCACTTTTGATGCCCTTCATTCATTGCCCAAACCCATGTGTTGATGATCCATCACTGCTCCCTTACTAGTGATTGGAATCTTCAAGTGTTTTGCCCAGTTAAGGGATTGAATTTATCAGTGTGACATGCCCTTATACAGAAGAAGTTGACCAGTGTCAGATGTTTTATTATTGCATTCAGTCATAACCTAGAACTTTCCTGTTATATCTCACGATTTGGAACTAAACTGGGTCAATCAGCTTATAAGGTCACCATAAAATTCACAATAGCAGAGTATTTTCAGAGATGAATGTGAATGTTCTCTTGGGATGCAGGGGCTTTGTGTGATTTACTGTTGCCAACAAACAATGATACATGGGGAAAAGTCAATATACTGTGATGTTCCCATTTACGCCTCTAGCGGGTACACCTTAAGACACCAGCTGGTCTGGTTACCTAGTAGCCCTTACCACACATAAGAATCAAAAGACACACATGACGATTGAATGATCTCCAGACAAATATCTACTCATCCTAACTCTCGAAACTCACATTGCTGATTTTCGTGATGCTTGCTTCTAAACAAGACTCTGTATTGGAACATTGGTGTCACTCACGATTCCATATGTACGGAATTCGAAAATCTCCTTTTGCTATGTGTTTACACCCATTATTTAAGGTTGTTCAAGATAAGCCTCTCATGTAAACCTTGTCTTATATTTTCTGCAGCTCACAGTCATTCATGCTAAGGTACTTTTTTGTATTGACTTTATTTTTGGAACCTGTATGACTTGTTTGTACCTCCCTCGTTATACCCTTTTGTTTGTATGGTTGTACCCCAACGATTTGTATACTCATTTATGTCAAATAAAATTCTTGAATGGAAAAAAAAAAAATATACTGTGATGAGAAGGGGAGTTGATGCAAACCGCAAAAGACAAGAGCTCATGAATGATTAATGGTTTTCCGGCAGCAGAATATTTGTGTGAGCCTCATATTCAACTATTTCAGTTAGATTGTGTTGTTAAATGCTTTGTATGTTATAACAACTATGCAATTCACCAGCAAAAAGAATTGGTACAAAAGAACTTAAACATGCACTCCAAGAAGATATAAAAGACATGGAGGAATGCCGCTGTGTATTCATTAATGTTTCATTACATTTATTTTTTCAAATGCAAGCATTTGGTATGTCTTGCAGTCTACAGTACACCAGGGCTCAGAGAGAGGGAAGAAGCACCAAAGGGAGCCAAGAGAGAGCAGAGTGACAGAGATGAGCTGATTACTGTGCTACTTTTCTGTTCACTGTCCAATCACAGAGCAGGGAGGAGACCTGTTTACCCTAAATGTAAGTATGTAAGTGTAATTGCACCATAGAGAAATCAGATCTTCTGAAATAGCAGACAGGTTTGTGCTGTCAGGCAGGAATATGAAATCTCAGAACTGGAAGGACAGATATCCAAAACCCTTGGCCAGTAAAACAGCTCCCACATATATATATATATAATTTCTTTAAAGCTGAACTCAAGACAAACTAAGTAAAGGATAGCTGTGCTTTATGTAAACTTTCGCTAACCCAGCTCCCAAGCTAAACTACATTAACCAAAGCCCAAAAGGACACATAAATGCAGCTTATTCACACAGGATAGATTCTACGCAAAGTATATTAAGATCCAAATCCACTACGGCTCTGAGGAGAGATCTGCTTTCAGATTGCTTTTCAGAGACAATTGACAGGCAGTGAGGAGGAGATGTCACTGCCTGTTTTAACCCCATTTTTTGTCAACAAATGTGCCTAAACCACATGCATTGCTTGCAGCACTTCCCTGTTTGCTTTGAAGCCTTGCGTTTGGCAGGCTTGCCGCTCAACACTTGCCCCATGCTTTATAGTTTTTGCTACAGGCACAAAACATTGCAATCAAGAAATTTAAACATTCCCGTTTTCTGCCATTTGCAAATTAAGGGAGGTATTGGATACACAGCTCATCCACACATTTTTACTGCCCCCAACCTGACGTCTAAATGAAGCCTACGATAGATTTAGTGTAGTTTAGCATGAAGAGTGGATTGGTGAAAGTTTACATGTAGCATAGCTCAGATCCAGACAGAATTCAATTTCGAACAGAGTTGTCAATTCTTAGAATCTAATAGCTGGCCCTAAACACACATAGATTTTTTTCTTTGAGCGTGTCTAAAAAATATAAAATACTTAATAACAATTAATGTACAAAACATATGTTGTTTTCATTGTATCACCTGAAAAGTCCCTATAAAGGTTCTCTATGAAACAAATATTTAGATACAGTATTTGATTTAGAAGAGCGGTTGATATAGAGTCAATGTAGCAACCTGTGGGTATGTATGGGAGAAAACTAGTAAAGAATTTAGGTTACTGAATTTGTCATGACTAAGGCTTGGTTCACACTGCCGAGACAAAAAACTTGTACGACTTTGCCCTTTGCATATGACTATATCTACTTGGATGCTATTTAGGAGGCTGTACCCAAGGTGGACCAAAGTATTGCAGGAATCTTTTCTAAAGTTGGAGCAACTTGTGTAGCACCAGTTAAGACGGCTCTCATAGGGAAACATTGAATTTGGCATGTCATGTGACCTGGGGTCCTTACAAGTTGGATCCCATGTCACAACAGTGTGAACCAAGCCTAAAGATTACACGAAGGCAGAAAAGTTAAAACATTATCAGTCCTATCAAAATATTGCTGAAACAGAATGATATCATATTCTACATTACAGAACAGTTATTATATACAGGAGTCTGCATCAGGAGTACAAGTCAAAGTGAGGATTCATTCACACCTGCATTGTCCAACACAGTCCCTTTGCATTGACAACTGCATCACAGTTCCATTACATAGGCAAGGCAATTCGCCTTATGTCCTACTGCTTCAGTTCACACTGAGATTAACCACTTCAGCCCAGGAAGATTTTACCCCCTTCCTGACCAGAGCACTTTTTACAATTTGGCACTGTGTTGATTTAACTGACAATTGCACGGTCATGCAATACTGTACCCAAATGAAATTTGCATCCTTTTTTCCCACAAATAGAGCTTTCTTTTGGTGGTATTTGATCACCTCTGCGGTTTTTATTTTTTGTGTTAAAAAAAGTGTGACAATTTTTAAAGAAAAACTATATTTTTTACTTTTTGCTATAATAAATATCCCAAAACATGTTTTTAAAAAAACAACATTCTTCATCAGTTTCTTCTACATTCTACATATTTTTGGTAAAAAAAATCACAATAAGCGTAAATTGATTGGTCTGTGCAAAAGTTATAGTGTCTACAAACTATGGGAAAGATTTATGGCATTTTTTATTATTTTTTATTTTTTTACTAGTAAATGCGTGATCTGCATTTTTTAGCATTACTGCAACATTGCGATGGACAGCGATCAGAGCTATAAAAATGCACTGATTACTGTGTAAATGTCACTGGTAGGGAAGGGGTTAACACTAGGGGGCGATCAAGGGATTAACTGTATTCCCTAGTTAGTGTTTCTAACTGTATGGGGATAGGACTGACTGGGGCAGGAGACATACCACTGTTCCTACTTAGTAGGAACAAACGATATGTCTCCTTTCCCCTGACAGAACAGGGATACACACACAAATCCCTGTGTTAGGTCTCCTGCCTGTGATCGCGGGTAGCTGGTGGCGGGTCATGTATGTGCCCCCTGGCGGCTCTTAAAGGGGACAACGTACCCATAAAGGAATTTTTGAACAACGCATTCTGACACAATGTAGAGCGAGGGTCGGCAACACAGCGATCGCAATGTACCTGTCAATTGCGGGTGAGTGACAAGTAGATCATGTCCTTTCCTTGCCAGCCCCGCAACCTGGACAGGAGCCGTGGCAGCATTTACTGGAACCGATCCCTGTATTTTCCTTCTGATGCGGAAAGCCTGCTTCTCCTCTCTCTCATACTGAGATATAGTATGTAGACCATATCTTTGTGCACAACATTTGGTAGTCAGTATTCCTGACGCTTTCCATCACAATTATAAATGACAGAGCAGCTATCTGATGTACTGCAAAAACAGTGATTGTATCTACCCCCCTCCTAAACTTGGAAAAGATTTATAGACAAATCAAGAAATGGGGAATGTAGCACAGATTATGTCACAGAGCCATACTAGTCTTGCAAAGCTTTTTTGTTTTCCTTTTGTAAATATACATTTATAAATATTCGACGAACACAGTAGGGGTTATTTACTGAAGGAAAATCCACTTTGCACTGCAAGTGCACTTGAAAGTAAAGTCGCTGTAGATCCAAGGGAGACATGTAAGGAAAATAAAAAACAGCATTTTAGCTTGCACATGATCAGATGATAAAATCAGCAGAGCTTGCACTCATTTCAGATCTACCCCTTAGATTTAGAGGGACTGCACTTCCAAGTGCACTTGCAGTGCAAAGTGGATTTGCCTTTTGTAAATAAACCCCAAGGTATCCCTCAGTATCCCACGGGGAGACATGGGAATATGGAGTAATTTTTAACATGAACATAACGTTTAACGTTCACGTAACGTGAACAGTGCTGCCAAGTTTGTTATACAACCAACAGAGCCAAAGGCGGTGGTGGAATCGATGCTTTTCACCCAGATTAGGCTTCTTTAGGATCCACTTGAAGTTCACACAGTATAATAACTCAAAACAGCAGATATAGCGAAAGGTGCATGAAGAGGCTGATTCACAATAATTATACCCCGAAGTTGGTATCTGGAAAATAGTTTTTTGATGATAATTATATCTAACCAGAAAAGGAGCCACGCATTAGAGCAACTAGACCAGGGCAGAGTGATGAGAGGGGATCGTGGTCATAGCCTTGGATGGAAATACCACCAGCCATCTACATGCGTCATAAACAGTGCCAGCCATATATATAGCCAAATAGGCAACAAGAAATGCCACAAGGTCAGCCCGAGTGGCAGCAATGACAAAGAAACATCCTATAACTAGTAAGTAGTTGCATACCGGGGGGTACCATTTGCATAATTATTTGACTTCTGAAAGCAACTGACTATACTAGAGTTTATTTCAAAAGTTTGCTGTATGAAAAGGTTCACTGAAGAAATGTGACACACATTCACACAACTCCAATTAAATTTGCCATATTCTGAAATTCCATTATTTTTTTTTTTTTGATTGAGATATTTAAAGTGGTTCTAACGTCTGAAGTTTTTTTTACCTTCATGTATTCTTTGCACGAAAGAAAAAACTCTCCTCCCAAAACATTACCCTTATAAAAACTTTAAAACAAATACCTCATTATGGCCAGTGAAGGATGTAGACTTATTTCCCAGTTCATTACTAACTATTTTGTGTAGATTACTGGGATAAAAATTAACCCATTTTAATTCTGGCTTGCAGCATTACGAAGTCCAAGGAGGTGAAAACACTGTATTTGCTAGAAAAAAAAAATTTAGTAGGTAAGCCCCCTGTTAACAGTGGACAAGACAGAAAGACTTTCCTACTGGCAGCTAAATGAATCCCAGTGGGCAGAAAAATCCAAAGACAAGGTCTCACTTTGTCTAAAGATATATTTCACCAGAAGACAATGTTCAGC
Source organism: Lithobates pipiens (assembly GCF_037356315.1). Lineage (NCBI taxonomy): Eukaryota > Metazoa > Chordata > Amphibia > Anura > Ranidae > Lithobates > Lithobates pipiens. Next base: position 407,937,344 of record NW_027507764.1, on the reverse strand, counting down.
TCCAGCCAATTAAACCAGCTTTACGGTCTGTGTTTTCAGCTTTCAACTTCAAGTAAACTCACCACAGCTTAACAGCACATATCTGAAAAGCTTTCATCTCCTGGGCTTCAAAATTGAGGCTTGGTTGAGTTTATGTTTCTCCACTTGACCAAGCACAGTCTTAGATGAAGGTGTGTGAAGATGCATATGGAATGAAATAAGTAGCATCATGATAAGGAGAAATATTTCAAATTTTTGGACAGCTAATACACTGCAATTCCATTTTTTTCTTCGTGTAACTGCTGACTTTTAATAATTAGATACTCACTTGTCCCACAGTCAAGAGATGTGGGTGTATGAAGCCCTGCCTCTCTCCGAGGCGCTGGCATTCTAACTGGGGGTGCCCGGCAGTGGCTTCACAGCCGGGCACGCACTAAGCATGCGCAAGCTGGGTATCTGCTCCTCCCCCTCAAAAAATGACATGCCAAGTGTGGCATGTCAGGGGGTCACCTGCACTTAAAGCAGAAGTTCTATTTTTGGGTGGAACTCCCGTTTAAGTTGAAATAAAAGAGATACCAAGATAGTAAATGAAAAATGCCAGTTTTAAGTGGACAAAGGAGTGCAAACTGTAAGAACGTGTTTCCAAGTAACTGTAGAACAAGATGTGTGAATCTATGCAGCATGCAGAACTGTCTGTCTTATCGTGAACAGTTAAAAAAATGGAACACAAGTGGTCTTGCATTTTCCATATACTACAGAAACTCAGAAGATTTAGAGGAAAGTGTTACGTAAAAGCCTGTAAAATAAAACAAGGAATTTATATACTTATTACTAGCATTCTCTCACAATTACCAGAATATAATACATTTTGCTACAGTAGGTCTTTAAAGCCTAACTGAATCTTTAGTTTAAATAAGCTGAACACAGCATGGATGCATCAAAATGCACAGTCTACAAATTCTAACAATGTGTGTTGCTTATCAAGTATCTACAGTCTGAGCAAAAAAAGCCTGTCCCTGCAAAGAAGGACATGGTGTAAATCAGGTGTCAATCAGGGCCAGGACAAGGGGTGGGCAGGAGGGGTGGCTTAGCTGGACACGGTGGTATCATGTGAGATGGAGGGGCACCACAAGAAAATTTTGGGGGGGGGACTTGTGTGGGAGAATTTGGGGGGGGCAGTAGTGTGTAAGAATTGTTCTAGGAGGGGAAATGTGGAGGGGGCAAGGAAAGTTGATTTGGGGAGATTTGTGTTCGGAGGGGGCATGCTGCGGCGGGCAGCAGGTTAATCATGATGGTGGATCTCGGTAGGACCTGCAAAATGTAGCTGTGCCCTCGTGGGTTTGCTGCGTGTTTCAGCTCCACACATCACCCTGCTTGGCCAGACATCCATTTCAGGCACACTTTCTTCAGTCAATGAACAGTCAACAGTTTATTAAGGGAATAAACTTGGATGGGGAAAAGGGACATGGGAGGCACAGATGATGAATCTTTCTTAGTTGAAATAAAGGTAGTTGAATCTAAATTGACAGTCTCTCTTGCTTCACATATCCTCCAGCACACTACTTGAGATCACTTTCTTTCCTCTACTGTCCAATTCTAGATTCTTGTCACTGTTAGCAAATGGCTAGGCCTCACTCTAAATAAGTCCTAACATTTTCCTAGTAGCCATTTGCCGGCGAGGGTCTGCAGACCTCTTTGTGGTAGCAACCATTTTAGATGAAAAGGATAGTTGTGCTAACTGATACTTGGTGGACTACTGATCCCAGAAAGTCTGGTGCAAATCCTGCCAAGCTTCCTGCCTGAAGCGACTTGACTTCACAACACCACAGTCTCTCCCTCTGGCTTCACATCCAAATCCTGGCATGTCTCTCCCAGAGCTTTTCATTATGCTTCTCACTCACTGACCCCGGCGTTGATCCCTCCTGAATAACTTGCCCAGCAGTGCTCCCCGCTGTTCCTCTCCTGCTCCTGTTCTGGGACATCTCTAAATGTCCGTGTAGAGAGAGGCTCCCTCCAGCTCCTGAGCTCAAGGCCTGAGTTCACCCCCTCAAAAAAGGGGGTTCCCTCAAAGGCCATGACAGTCTAACACTCCTTTATTCAGTTCTTCCACCCGACAACGCCTCCCACAACAGGCTGACCATGGGTACATATAGGAGGCATGCCCCCTGCCAATCCTAGTTGGGGATTGGTCAGGGCTCCCAAATACACCCATTTCACTCCAGCTCCTTGCATTACTTCTTTTCCAGAACCAGTACATGTCAGTCTCCTGTTGCTACACTAAACCACTCCCCTGCCCCCAGATCAAAAACAAACAGGCCTAGCTCACAGCTAGGCCTGCCTAAATTTACTTGCACTGACAGTACACACAAAAAACACTACTCTAGGTAGAGGGTGCTACACTCACCCTCAACAGAATACAGATGGCCCCCAGCTGAGGAAAAAAATAGAAAAATGGCTCCTGGGCCCAGGAGTAAGGGCATCCCATGAATTAGTTGGATGGGTTAAGGGAAACAACTTGGACAGGGCTATAATACAAATAGTTTACGTACAAAAATAAATATGTACATTTTTGTCAAGTGTACATTACCAATAAATAGACAACCCTAGCTACAGGTCCCTGCAGCTAGACACATGACACACTTTTGAGCCAGAGCATTTCTGCTCACAGAATTCTTGTCCTCTGGAATGATGGAGGTGGACAGCTGTCCCATCCCTGAAGATCCTAAAAGAAGACATAATTCATAACATCCTACACTTACATGCTACCTGTACACTGTACATCACCACTAGGGATGAGCCGAACACCCCCCGGTTCGGTTCGCACCAGAACTTTCGAACGGACCCCAAATTCGAACGAACGTTAGAACCCCATTGAAGTCTATGGGACTCGAACGTTTGAAATGAAAAGTGCTAATTTTAACGGCTAATATGCAAGATACTGTCCTAAAAAGGGTTTGGGGACCTGGCTCCTGCCCCAGGGGACATGGGTCAATGCAAAAAAAAGTTTTTAAAAACGGCCGTTTTGGCGGGAGCACTGATTTTAATGACGATTAAAGTGGGAAAAAAAAGTGAAATATTCCTTTAAATATGGTGCCTGTGGGGTGTCTGTAGTATGCCTGTGAAGTGCCACGTGTTTCCCGTGTTTAGAACAGTCCCTGCACAAAATGACATTTAACGGAAATAACACCATTTAAAACTGCTTGCGGTTTTAATGTTATATCTGGTTCCTGCAATATGGTTGAAAATCATTGAGAAAAATGGCATGGGTAGCCCTCCCTGCCCATTACCAGCCTATTTGGGTCTTGTACGCATATTAAGGGGAACCCCGTACCCATATTAAAAAAAGGAAATGCGTGTGGCCCCCAGGCCCTATATACTCAGAACAGCAGTATACAGGCGGTGCAAACAAGACAGGGACTGTGTAGGTTTGTTGTGTTAAGTTGAATCTGTTTGTAATTTTCAACTGGTACATTTTTAAAGTGTAGCTCCAGTCAAAAAAACGATTTTAAAGCTTTTTGGAAAACATAGGGAAGGGTTATCACCCCTGTATAATTTGTTTTGTCGTCCATCTTTTTTCATCTCACTTGCTGTTGTCTCCTTCCGTTTGCAAGTAGGAGATGTTTGTAAATTGGATGTTTGAAAGTAGGGGCCTGCCCTATATGCTCTGCAGAAATGGCGGAACAAGGTGTTGGTTTTGCCACAACATTGTAAGCCCTCAAAGTGACTCTTGGTGGGCGCTGGAGCGCCCTGCTGTGAACGATTATATCAAGAATTGTAATTACATGCCATTGTTGAACAGTGGTAGAAAAATTGACCTTTGGTGGTTGTGGTGCTGTGGCCACAACACTATAAGTCCTCACCGTTACTCTGGGTGGGCACAGGAAGGGGCCCTCCTGTGAAATATTATATCAAAAATTGTAATTACATGTCCCTGTTAAACAGGGGCAGAAAAATTTGGCCTTAGGCACTGCTGCTGGTGCCACCACACTGCAACCTCTGCCATATACTCTAGTTTTATTGCAGGAATTAGCCCTGCTGCAAAGCATTGCATCAAAAATTGTACTTAAACGCCCCTGTTAAACAGGGGCAGAAAAATTGGGCCTTAGGCACTGGTGCTGGTGCCACCACACTGCAACCTCTGCCATATACTCTGGTTTTATTGCAGGAATTAGCCCTGCTGCAAAGCATTGCATCAAAAATTGTACTTAAACGCCCCTGTTAAACAGGGGCAGAAAAATTGGGCCTTAGGCACTGGTGCTGGTGCCACCACACTGCAACCTCTGCCATATACTCTAGTTTTATTGCAGGAATTAGCCCTGCTGCAAAGCATTGCATCAAAAATTGTACTTAAACGCCCCTGTTAAACAGGGGCAGAAAAATTGGGCCTTAGGCACTGGTGCTGGTGCCACCACACTGCAACCTCTGCCATATACTCTAGTTTTATTGCAGGAATTAGCCCTGCTGCAAAGCATTGCATCAAAAATTGTACTTAAACGCCCCTGTTAAACAGGGGCAGAAAAATTGGGCCTTAGGCACTGGTGCTGGTGCCACCACACTGCAACCTCTGCCATATACTCTAGTTTTATTGCAGGAATTAGCCCTGCTGCAAAGCATTGCATCAAAAATTGTAATTAAACGCCCCTGTTAAACAGGGGCAGAAAAATTGGGCCTTAGGCACTGGTGCTGGTGCCACCACACTGCAACCTCTCCCATATACTCTTGTTTGATTGCAGGAATTAGCCCTGCAGCAAAGCATTGCATCAAAAATTGTAATTAAACGCCCCTGTTAAACAGGGGCAGAAAAAATGGGCCTTAGGGACTGGTGCTGGTGCCACCACACTGCAACCTCTGCCATATACTCTAGTTTTATTGCAGGAATTAGCCCTGCTGCAAAGCATTGCATCAAAAATTGTACTTAAACGCCCCTGTTAAACAGGGGCAGAAAAATTGGGCCTTAGGCACTGGTGCTGGTGCCACCACACTGCAACCTCTGCCATATACTCTAGTTTTATTGCAGGAATTAGCCCTGCTGCAAAGCATTGCATCAAAAATTGTAATTAAACGCCCCTGTTAAACAGGGGCAGAAAAATTGGGCCTTAGGCACTGGTGCTGGTGCCACCACACTGCAACCTCTCCCATATACTCTTGTTTGATTGCAGGAATTAGCCCTGCTGCAAAGCATTGCATCAAAAATTGTAATTAAACGCCCCTGTTAAACAGGGGCAGAAAAATTGGGCCTTAGGCACTGGTGCTGGTGCCACCACACTGCAACCTCTGCCATATACTCTAGTTTTATTGCAGGAATTAGCCCTGCTGCAAAGCATTGCATCAAAAATTGTACTTAAACGCCCCTGTTAAACAGGGGCAGAAAAATTGGGCCTTAGGCACTGGTGCTGGTGCCACCACACTGCAACATCTGCCATATACTCTAGTTTTATTGCAGGAATTAGCCCTGCTGCAAAGCATTGCATCAAAAATTGTAATTAAACGCCCCTGTTAAACAGGGGCAGAAAAATTGGGCCTTAGGCACTGGTGCTGGTGCCACCACACTGCAACCTCTCCCATATACTCTTGTTTGATTGCAGGAATTAGCCCTGCTGCAAAGCATTGCATCAAAAATTGTACTTAAACGCCCCTGTTAAACAGGGGCAGAAAAATTGGGCCTTAGGCACTGGTGCTGGTGCCACCACACTGCAACCTCTCCCATATACTCTTGTTTGATTGCAGGAATTAGCCCTGCTGCAAAGCATTGCATCAAAAATTGTACTTAAACGCCCCTGTTAAACAGGGGCAGAAAAATTGGGCTGATGGCATCAACCAGAACCAGAAATGTTCTTCCAACATATCAGCGGAGGAGGAAGAGGATAGACAATCAACATAACAGGACAGTCACTCAGCATCAGCATAGGCAGTCTTGAAGGGATGTGGTATTTCAAAAAAAATTATTCGGTTACATCAGCTTCAGGTGCTTGGTAGCTGTGGGTGATCCAAGACTGATTCATCTTGATGAAGGTCAGTCGATCAACTGATTCGGTGGACAGGCGCACCCTGTGATCGGTAACAAAGCCACCAGCAGCACTGAAGGTGCGTTCCGAAAGAACGCTGGATGCAGGACAGGCCAGTAGCTCAATTGCATACAGTGCAAGCTCTGGCCAGTGATCCATCCTCAAGACCCAGTAAGCCAGAGGATTTTCGGTGGGAAAGGTGTCCAAGTCTGACCTTGCCCCTAGGTATTCCTGCACCATGTAAATCAGACGCTGGCGATGGGTGCTGGAACCGATCATACCTTGGGGCTGCGGACTAAAAAATTGTCTGAAAGCATCAGTCAGACGGCCACCTTCTCCACCGCTCCTTCTGACCGATGCCTCAGCAACACGTTGTCCAGGACCAGGAGTTTGTAACCTCCCAGTCTCTGGGAACGCGTTGCACAGACCTTTCTGCAAGGCCTCCCAGAGATGTCTCATCCTCTGCTCCCTCTGCGATGGCAAGATAAGGTCGGCAACCTTACCCTTGTACCATGGATCAAGGAGAGTGGCCAGCCAGTAATGGTCCCTCTCCTTGATCCGAAGAATACGAGGATCCTTCTGCAGGCTTTGCAGGATCAGGGAGGCCATGCAGCGTAGGTTAGCTGAGGCATTCGGTCCGGAGTCCTCTGGGTCACTAAGGACAACATGATCCGCAGCTACCTCCTCCCAGCCACGTACAAGTCCACGTGTTTCTTGGGACTGTAAAGCATCCCTATAGGACTGCTGCTGCTGCTGCTGATGCTGATGCTGAGTGCCAGCCTCCACCTCCATGCTGACACAATCATCCTCCTCCTCCTCTTCCTCCTCCTCACCCTCTTCCTGTGTGATGGGTGGCACAGCAGGAACACTGTCTGGATAAAGGGGGCCTTGAGAGGCAAGGAAGTCCTCCTCTTCCTGCCTCTGTTCTGCCTCAAGTGCCCTGTCCATTCTTCCACGCAGCGTATGCTCCAAGAGGTGGACAAGAGGTACAGTGTCACTGATGCATGCACTGTCACTGCTCACCATCCTTGTGGCCTCCTCAAACGGTGACAGGACAGTGCATGCATCCCTGATCATGCCCCACTGGCGTGGTGAGAAAAAACCAAGCTCCCCTGACCCTGTCCTGGTGCCGTAGTCGCACAGGTACTCATTGATAGCTCTCTGCTGCGTGTGCAGCCGCTGCAGCATGGCCAATGTTGAGTTCCATCTGGTGGGCATGTCACATATAAGGCGGTTCTTGGGCAGGTTCAACTCCTTTTGGAGCTCAGCCAGCCGAGCACAGGCATTAAATGATCGGCGGAAATGCACACAGACTTTCCTGGCCTGCTTCAGGACATCCTGTAAGCCGGGGTACCTGCCCAAGAACCGCTGCACCACCAGGTTAAGGACGTGAGCTACACAGGGCACATGGGTCAGTTGTCCCTGTCGGAGGGCGGAGAGGAGGTTGGTGCCATTGTCGCAAACCACCATTCCTGGCTTAAGCTGGCGTGGCGTCAACCACCTCTCGGCCTGCCCCTGCAGAGCTGACAAAACATCCGCCCCAGTGTGGCTCCTGTCCCCCAAACAAACCAGCGCAAGCACGGCATGGCATCGTTTTGCCTGCGTACTTGCGTAGCCCCTGGAACGCCTACGGAGCACCGCTGGTTCGGAGGACAGAGCACTGGAAGAGGCCATGGAGGAAGAAGAAGAGGAGGGGGTGGAGGAGAGAGGTGTGTCACAACCAATAGTAGCATTTTGGAGGCGTGGTGGCGGAACAACCTCCAACACTACTGCACCTTGTCCTGCATCCTTCCCAGCTGCCAGAAGAGTGACCCAATGGGCCGTGAAAGACAGGTAACGTCCCTGTCCATGCCTGCTGGACCATGAGTCAGCGGTAAGGCAGCAGTTGAAGTGCTAGCAATTTAGCCAAGCTAGCATTCAACCGCTGGGCATGTGGATGGCTGGGAGTGAACTTCTTCCGCCGGTCCAGCAGCTGGGGCAGGGACACTTGCCTGCTATAATCGGACGTGGGTGCACCGCTAGCAGAGTTCCCGGAAGCACTTGGCTGTGACACACCTAATTCTACACCTTCATTCCTCTCAGAGCAGGTTTCAGAGAGGACTGAAGGTCTAGTGGGGTTGGAGATGCCAGCTGATGAGGAGCAAGGAGAGGTCCGCTTTGTTCTTTGGTGTGGGTCTTTGAGGTACGCTTGCCAACGAGCTGCATGGCAGGTCAACATATGTCTGGTCAAGCATGTGGTGCCCAAGCGGCTGATGTTTTGGCCACGTGAGATACGCTTGAGACATATGTTGCAAATAGCAGCGGTGCGATCTGATGCACTCGTCTCAAAAAAGGCCCCCACCAAAGAACTTTTAGAATAACGCGCAGAGGCAGCGCTCTGCACAAGCGGAGCTCTGCGGTGTGATTCAGTCGGTGTGCTGCCCCTAAGCTGGCCCCCGGAGGGCATCCTGCCTCGTTGGACATGTGCCTCCTCCTCCTCCTCCTCCTCCTCCTCCCTCCTTCCAGGCACCCACGTGGAGTCAGTGCCCTCATCATCCCCTCCCTCTTCATCGCTGTAGCAAACCTGGCAGTATGCTGCAGCTTGTGGAACATGACTGCCAGATTGCTGTCCTTCTTGAGCATCCCCTCTCTCTGCGCTCACGCTACTGCCTTCCTCTAGCTGAGTGTCATCATCAGAGCCCACAAAACACTGGGCATCCTCCTGGAGCATGTACCCAACACTGTGCTCAAAGAGTTCAGGAGACTCCTCAGGAGGACGTGGTGGGTCTAGGGAAGGAGTCACTGATGATGACATTGAGAGGAGGGAAGACGATGCGTTGGCAGCTGCTTTGCTACTACCCTGAGACTGGGTGAGAGAGGATGAGGAGGATGAAGAGGGCTTGGTCATCCACTCTACCAAGTCATTGGCATGTTGCGGTTCAACATGTCCAGCTGCTGAAAAGAAGGACAAGCATGTCCCATGGCCACGTGCTGATGACAATGCAACGCGTCCACGACCAGCACTGTTGTCTCTAGACACAGAGCCTGCTTGCCCTCTTTTATCGGCTCGCGCCTGTCTGCCTCTCCTTGCTGGCCTTCCAGACATGGTAATGGCCTGAAGGGAGTTGGGTAAAACAGCAGTTGGGTAGTGTATATTGTGCTGGAGGCACACAACACCCACTAACTCCTGCAGATGCCTTTATTATAGAACACCAGAGATAAAGGGGTATATACAGATGTATACTGTGCTGTGCTGGAGGCACACACAACTTCCAATAACTCCTGCAGATGGCAAGTGGGCTCAAATAGAGAAGAGCTATGTAGGTGGATATAGCAGTATGTACTGGGTACAGAGCACGCAGACAGCACGCACTATCTCCTAACACTACTGACTGCAAGCTCTATTATAAAAGATAGATCACTACTACTAGCTATATAGGTGAGGTGAATATAGCGGTGTATACTGCGGTCAGGGCACGCAGACAATAACCAGAGAACACCAGAGATAAAGGGGTATATACAGATGTATCCTGTGCTGTGCTGGAGGCACACACAACTTCCAATAACTCCTGCAGATGGCAAGTGGGCTCAAATAGAGAAGAGCTATGTAGGTGGATATAGCGGTATGTACTGGGTACAGAGCACGCAGACAGCACGCACTATCTCCTAACACTACTGACTGCAAGCTCTATTATTAAAGATAGATCACTAGCTATATAGGTGAGGTGAATATAGCGGTGTATACTGCGGTCAGGGCACGCAGACAATAACCAGAGAACACCAGAGATAAAGGGGTATATACAGATGTATACTGTGCTGTGCTGGAGGCACACACAACTTCCAATAACTCCTGCAGATGGCAAGTGGGCTCAAATAGAGAAGAGCTATGTAGGTGGATATAGCGGTATGTACTGGGTACAGAGCACGCAGACAGCACGCACTATCTCCTAACACTACTGACTGCAAGCTCTATTATTAAAGATAGATCACTAGCTATATAGGTGAGGTGAATATAGGGGTATATACTGCGGTCAGGGCACGCAGACAATAACCAGAGAACACCAGAGATAAAGGGGTATATACAGATGTATACTGTGCTGTGCTGGAGGCACACACAACTTCCAATAACTCCTGCAGATGGCAAGTGGGCTCAAATAGAGAAGAGCTATGTAGGTGGATATAGCGGTATGTACTGGGTACAGAGCACGCAGACAGCACGCACTATCTCCTAACACTACTGACTGCAAGCTCTATTATTAAAGATAGATCACTAGCTATATAGGTGAGGTGAATATAGCGGTGTATACTGCGGTCAGGGCACGCAGACAATAACCAGAGAACACCAGAGATAAAGGGGTATATACAGATGTATACTGTGCTATGCTGGAGGCACACACAACTTCCAATAACTCCTGCAGATGGCAAGTGGGCTCAAATAGAGAAGAGCTATGTAGGTGGATATAGCGGTATGTACTGGGTACAGAGCACGCAGACAGCACGCACTATCTCCTAACACTACTGACTGCAAGCTCTATTATTAAAGATAGATCACTAGCTATATAGGTGAGGTGAATATAGCGGTGTATACTGCGGTCAGGGCACGCAGACAATAACCACTACACAACAGCAAGATAGAAAATCGGCCGAAAACGATCGGTGTGTACTGTGTTGAAGGTACACAGAACACCCACTGCTTCAGACGCCAACACACTACACGAGGCCGCCGTGATGGCGGCCTTATATAGTGTGGGGCGTGCACTACACAGCCTGAGCTATGATTGGCCACAGGCATCCTGCCTGTGGCCAATCATGGCTCCCCTCGCTGCTGGCGTTGCGATTGGCCAAGCATGCGGGGTCACAGTGCATGCTTGGCCAATCATGAGCCAGCAATGCACTGCGCCATCGCAGTGCATTGTGGGCCGTGAGCGCCACGCGAATTTGACACGAACGGACCAAAATGTTCGGATTTCGCCGAACGGACGAACAGCCAATGTTCGAGTCGAACGTACGTTCGACTCGAACACGAAGCTCATCCCTAATCACCACCACTGAAAGGGGGTTATGATCCTTCCAGCAGAGAAAACTAACACCAGCACATATATATTTCTGCTTGTTTTGTACTGTCAGAAGGGAACTACTAACCTAAAAACAGAACAACCACAACAAAACATATATGTACAATTTATGAACGGCCCTTCTTTTGTTCCTGATAGGAGGGGCCCCTCCTTGGACAACAGCCTCCAAAAGAGGTGGGCAGGAACAGTACACCCAAAGTGTCCGTGATTAGACAGTATCTCTATCAGGCATACTGGGTGGCAGGCGTAGGCCGGTCCTGCAAAAGTCAGAAAGGAAAAACACACACAAATATGCCCCTTCCCTGCAGTCCCTGTAGCTGCTTCTATGGTGGCTGTACAGCACAACAGTCTATCTCACACATAGAAGCAGGGATCCAGAAATCTCCTCCTGCTATCCCCTTCCTCTCTGACCAAGACCTAATGGCTACTAGTAGGCCGACCCGCATTTACAACCAGGAATCGATCCCTGTAAATACCACCTTCCAGCTTCTGTTCCTCTCGCATATCGACAAACCGGGCCCAGGCAGCACCCGTAAAGGCTTTAGGTTGTGCAGAAAATCCCAGACACGGTCATCCCCAAACTCTCCCCGGGAGTTCTCTGCAATGTCCATTATCTTGGAGGTGACATATGGGTAGTCCAGACCCCATTCCAGATCAACCCTTCTCTGTATCTCCCTCTGGAAGTGATAGAACCTAGGTGATTCTTTAGGCTTCCCCTTTCCTGACAGGACACATGCATCCCGGGATCTCACCACCCACTGCCTGTAGGTGGGTGCTATGGCCTGGGTAGTGGTGAGTCTGCTTACAAAGAGTTTACTGCAAGGGACAGGGGTCTATTCTGTAGGCTAAGCATTGTCTCCTGCCTCTGTCTGGGTCTCTGTGGGAGGGGAAGCTGCCGTCTCCCACTCCTCCTCTTCGGATATTTACTCAAGGGATGACCGCTCAAATAGTGCCTCCAGAGACCCAAACTTTTCCAGTATTCTGGAGGAACTCCAATCTATGATTCGGCCCTCGCTTACCTCATCCAGCTCACCTGAAGTCACACCTCCCTCTACCTGGGCTCCTTCTGGACAGGTACAGCAAGGGACTTAGAGCTGGCCGGCTCTTCAGGGACACTAGCACATGAATTCACCAGGCCCCTGGCCAGGCTGCAGGTCAGGGCAGTCTCTTCTTCATCCAGGTGGACAACATCACTGCCCCTCCCCAAGTGACACTGTTTAAGCCTGGTGACAGTCCCCTCAGGCCCAAGCACATACGCATGAAGTAGGTCACATACTAACCCATTCCCAGTGAGAGCAATGGAGGAAAGATTCTGATAGAGTTAGGATATGATGACGAAACAGTGATTAGTGTGTATACCTACCTGACAGCAGTCACTGTCATTTTACACTGACTGGGCAAAGTAGAAAATGTCTCTTTAAAGTGTTACTAAACCAACAACAGTAAAATCTGTCTGTATATGCAGAATAGCATCCTTGCTATACTCACTGTGGAACTTAAGGGGTTAATCCTCTGCATTGTGTAAAAAGGCTCTTTGATCCTGTATCAAAAAAACTGAGGAGAAAGGCCCCAGGGATAGTACAGGTAAGGGTTTTGATGTGTATCAATGAGTAAAGAAGTATAGAAAATATAACAAAATTGTATTTAAAAAATATATAAAAATACATAATTAAAAAAATAGAACAGTACAGTACAGATAAATCTTCTGAAAAGTAGGTCAGAGAGATTCTCTAAATCAAGAGCACAGACTGACATATCAGAACACGATACCCAACATGTTTCGGAAAAATCATTACAGTTCCTTCTTCAGGGGAATGAAGATATATACTGTAGTGTCTAGCATAAAGACAAATAAGTACAAATTAGAAATATAATATATAGGATTTATGCATCAAAACATTAGGACAAAGGCATATGCACATGGCGACATATTTTAAACGAAAAACTGAGGCACTTACTAGAAATATTTGGTTACAATTTGTATGATGCTGGTACAAGATGATAACTTGATTCAAACAGGGAATATCCCAGCGCCCCGGTTTCTAATATTGGTGTTCTAAAAGTGGAAACTTTTTTTATTTTTCAATTTTTCAAGTTTTCAATCCACCCATCTGTGTGCTAGTCCGCCGGACTTTTGAAATGAATGGACTTGCCCACACACGGAGTAAAGTCCATTCATTTTGACGTCGCTCCAGGTAGACGGAACTAGCGAAGGAAGTCAATGTCGCCGCCTCCATTGGCGAGATTGACAGCTCGCTAGCCCTGTCACCTGGTATGGATTTAAAGGGGAAGCCCTACGCTGAAAAAACGGTCCACAGCCCATAGCAGACCCTTATCCGAGCATGCAGTCCAGCTGGTCAGGAAAGGGGGTGGGGATGAGTGAGCGCTCCCCCTCCTGAGCCATACCAGGCTGTGTGCCCTCAACATGGGGGGGTGCTTTGGGGAAGGGGGACCCCCGGAGCTGTCCCTATATAAGTTGTCGCACAACGCATCCCCAGCATTACAGCCAGAGACAGCGTCATGTCAACATCGGAAGAAGAAGCAGAAGGCGGCGGAGGCGGCGGTGATGGCGACAGCGACAGAAGACCGGGCAAGAAGGAAGGAAGAAGGAAGAAGAAGCAGAAAAAGCAGAAGGCGGCGGCGGTAATGGCGACAGTGACAGAAGACCGGGCCAATGCTAGTAAAAGAGCTGGAAGAAGAAACTGGAGGCCCGGCAAGAAGAACCGAAGAGCGGGACAAGACCCCCAAAGAGCGGGACAAGACCCCTGAAGTCAGAAGAAGACCCCCGGATGACAGCGGAGATGAAGGAGAAAGCTGGGCTCCTCCACTAGTAAAAGAACTAGCAGAAGATAGCGGAGGAGTCCGGGGAGAAGACCCCCCCAAGATGGATGAAGAGAAGACCCCCGGAGCTGTCTAATAAAGTATTTTAAAAACCTGTGTTGTGCTTTTTATATGTACACTTTTTTTCCCCAGGTGAATGGGTAGGGGTAAAATGTACCCCATACTCATTCACATAGGGTAGGGGGCCGGAATCTGGGGGCCCCCTTATTAAAGGGTGCTTCCAGATTCTGATAAGCCCCCGCCCGCAGACCCCGACAACCATCGGCTAGGGTTGTCGGGAAGAGGCCCTTGTCCTCATCAACATGGGGACAAGGTGCTTTGGGGTGGGGGGGCCGCAGGGCCCCTCTTCCCCAAAGCACCCCCCATGTTGAGGACACGTGGCCTGGTATGGCTCAGGAGGGGTGGCGCTCGCTCGTCCACACCCCGTTTCCTGACCGGCCAGGCTGCGTGCTATGATAAGGGTCTGCTATTGACTTTGGGGGACCCCCACACCATTTTTTTTGGCGAAGGGCTTCCCCTTTAAATCCATACCAGGTGACCGGGGCTAGTGAGATGTCAATCTTGCTGATGGAGGCGGCGACATTCATTTCCTTTGCTAGTTCCGTCTACCTGGAGCCATGTTCAAAATGAACGGACTTTACTCCATGTGTGGGCAAGTCTGTTCATTTCAAAAGTCCACCGGACCTAGTCTGCCGGAAAAGTCCAGTCGTGTATGGGCAGGTCCGCTGGTTCGAAAAGTCCGGTGAACCTCCGCTGCAAAGTCCGGCGGGTTGCCTACTGGACTAGGTCTGCCGGATAGTCCAATCGTGTGTATGCGGCATTAGGGGTAGATCTGAAATGAAGCTCTGCTGATTTTATTATCCAATCATGTGCAAGCTAAAATGCTGTTTTTTATTTACCTTGCATGTCCCCCTCGGAATCCAAAGCAGCTTTAGTGCACTTGCAGTGTAAAGTGGATTTTCCTTTAGTAAATAACTCCCTGTGTGCAGGGGCGGACTGACCATTGGGCTACTCGGGCACTGCCCGAGGGCCCCATGCCACTAGGGGGCCCCATCAGGGTTGCCAGCCTCAGTAAAACCCAAGATTATAGTTGCCCCACCTCTCCAGTACCTTCTCAGCCAATAGAAACATGTCTGTGTGTACTGTGTGTGTGATATTATACTGTGTGTGTGTTTGTGTATACTATGTGGCCCCATAATCTCTGATTGCCTGGGGGCCCCATAATCTCCTATTGCCCGGGGGCCCCATGAGTTGTCAGTCCGCCCCTGCCTGTGTGTCAACATGAGTTATCTGCCATCAGGGGATATCAATGTACGCGTTTTGTGGAAATCCCCAGTTTGAATCCCAATTTGTGTGCATCTTCAAAATGTAGCTTTTGCAGGGGTGACATCACCCCATCTGATGATGGCAATATCAACAAAGTTTTTGCATACTAATGTCTGATATTGTCTTCACTTTATCAAAGTTGAACTTTGTAAGTTCCCGAGTTCTGTAAGTTATGTTTTGAAACATGCCTGTTTAACCAAAAAATGCTATTTCTAATTAATGTGACAAAAAATAATGTTACTAAAGATGTTGGTTTGTTCAAAAACCCTTTTCTAAAAGCACATGTGAATGTGCTTTGAGTAAAAAAAATTCTACTCAACGTGTGGCTTCTTCTTTCAATGATCAAAAGCATTTTTTGGAGTAAAAGTTGGTGTTTACAGTGACAATGGGGGTTATTTACTAAAGACAAATCCACTTTGCACTTCAAGTGCAGTTTCATGTGCACTTTTAAGTGCACTTGGAGTGCAAAGTGGATTTTCCTTTAGTAAATAACACCCACAGTGCTTTCTAATTTGCCACAATAATGCCATTTTCATGACTCCACAAAATTCATTCAGGGTGCTGAAAATGATGATTTTTTTTTTCATTACATACATTAACAACAAAAAGAATGTGTGTGTAGCAGACCCACAACATAATAATAGTTCGCTGAAGAAGAGATTGTCACCTCATGTATCAAATAAATTACATTTGCACTATTGAAGAAAATGGCCAACAAGAAAAGCCCATTGGAGAACCAAGTAGACAGCTAAAAGAAACCCAGGTAGTAAATCAAATAAAATATTCTTTCAGTTTAAGTTAAAAAATGTAGGATAAAATGTTTCTTAAACAGTTTCTGGCATATCAATGCCCCCCCTCCCCACCCGCAAAGTACTCGACATACTTCTGTCTTACTTCACGGCCGCTTTGAGGGGCAAGCCTGGACGGCCAGCTTCAAGCGCCGTCAGGGTTTCTTGTTGAAGTCCGGCCTTAGGCCCAACTGAGGCCACATAGTTCATTGAATTTCTCCTTAAATAGTTGTGTAGAATGCAGCATGCAAGGATTATCTTGTTAGGTTTATATTCTGCCATGTTGAAAATCAACTGAAAATCAAATACGTAATAGAAACACGAACCCACAATCACAAACTGAAGAGCAGTAACGATCGTAAAAGCAGGAGGCTGAAAAGTGCAAATCCTTTGCACCAGACTTCTACTAACACAAGATTAGCAGAAGGAGCCCAAAGGGTGGTGCACTTGGTATTTAACTTCCTCTTTCTAGTGCCATCGTACGTGTTGTATGTCACTGCATTCTTGACGTTTGGAAATTCTGACAACTTTGTGCGACCGTGTGTGTGCAAGACAAGTTTGAGCCAACATCTGTCGGAAAAAAAACATGGTATTTTGTTGTCGTGTGTATGCGGCATTAGGCAGGAAAGCTCTTTGTCCACCAGTGTTTGTTAAAGTACTGTGTTCCAGTGATTAGCACCTGCTGGCACCCTTCATGCAAAGATAATGAACATTAAAAAGGTAATCAGTGGGCTGTAGTTGGAGTTGGACCCATAGATTATTCATGGAGCATAACCTTTATTTTATTTTATTTTTTGTTTTTTTGTTTTTGTTTTTTAACTAGGTGGACTTTTTCAACCTGACTAACTATGTAACTATAACAAAAGGCATAATAAACATGCAGAGGGTGTCATCAAGGGGGAAGCGGAGGGAGCCTGGAGTCCTGCAGGTAATTTGTAGAAGGAGTTCATTGCTGCCCAAGTATTTTTCCTGTAGTAAGTAAAGAAGGTGGGCAATAAGTCAAAATTTCTGTCTAGGGGAACACCTGGGCAGTTTCTCTATGGATGTACTATATACTGTATATATGAATGCTTCCGTTGTAATGTAGCAATGGATCCTGCAAAGGAGAAGAGAAGGTGGATCTGTGGTGCCAACATACGATTAATTATATATATAGATTCTTAAGATAAGTTCTACTATGGGTGCCATAATGAAGATTGTTGGAGTAACACTTAAGTCATGTTTTCTGTCAGCCTTGTGAAGTAAAATTCAATATTCATGTATGGAGGGGGGGGGGGGGGCTGCTAATGTAGTAAGTATGTAAAGCATTTGTCATTCCTGTCCAAGTGAATGTATGAGCCATGGAAATTTCTATTTTACTACAAATGTATAGCAATGGCCCAAGAAATGAATATGTGTATCACAATAAAATACTGTCCATTTTCTGTGATATCCCACAAATTTAATAGCTAACTCGCATTCATACTGAAGTGTGCTCTCACAGTTTTCTTAGAAATGTACTCTAAAAGCATGTGCGTTTTATGATTCCAACATTGTAGCATTTTCTATAGTGTTTATGAACATTTTTCAATGCAGGGAATTCTTCTTATTTCTAGTCCTTTTAAAATAGAGCATTGAATGACATGCAATTTAATGTAATTCCTTTGTTCTGACAAAAATTATTCTGGATCCTTTCAATATTTCTCACATGAAAATGGAAACACTGTTATTGCTGCTATTGAAATATATTTCACATAGCTTTGTTATTGTTGTTATAATCAATTGAAACCCTTTCTAAGAGAAATTTTGAGTGTCCCACAATGTCATCATGACTATAGCTGTCTGTACCATTCTATTGAGCATTTAATCTGCTTTGTGTTTTATTTGTCCATTCTGAGCCAAGATTGCAAATTGTCATATAGTTTGTATAGATAGAAACTCAAGTCTACCATAACTTTATTTTGTTGTTAGTACATTCTACTATGTAGGGGACCTATTTATGTTATAATGATTTTAAATGACAATCTATAGTCTATGAGATTTGTTCCACATTTGTTGTTTCAAGGAAAGGGATTTTAGGGCAGATTAGAAAATTGCAACTATTTTCTATGAGACAATACAACACCACCACTGTCTGGATAGAGTGAAGTTGCACATAGTCCCCAACTGCCCCTGATTTTGAGGAACTGTCCCTGATTTGTATCAAAGTCCCTCTGCCCCTCTTTTTTCCTCATTTGTCCCTCATTTTGGTCTGATCTACATACAGTAGTTTTGAATAAAATGCACTTTTTTCGTTTTCAAAAGGTGTTTCCCAGCACTAAATCTTTCACCTAATTTCTAAATTGCTGCATTTGTTAATTGCAAAAGCCAGTAAAAAGGAATAGTAGTGGTAAAAAAAAGCACTTGAACTAATAATTTTTTTTGTATAATTTTCCTTTAACCGCTTGGCGCCCACCGGCTCTCGTTCTGAGTGGACATAATATGACGGTCTCCCAGAACGACCGTTTTCGCATGCCCATGGGGCCGTGTATCGCAGCGATCAGTGGTGCAGTGACACTGTGTAATTTGGCCACCTTGTATCACCTAAAAAAACTGGCTGATACTGCCTGGTTCTGCCCTCCCCCTGTAAACTGACCGTGGTTTATAAAGGCTGCTGAGCCCTGACACCATGGTCAGTTTACGTGCCTCCATCATCTGCAGCTCTCCTCTCTGCTCTCCCCCATCTTCTTCCCCCTTCCCTCCCTGCCTGTCAGCTAAGTCAACTCCCCAGCCCTCCCCTCCTGCTGCTATCATAACTACAGTATAACCATACAATCCCCTCTGTAAAATTGCATTATTTGTCCCAGTGTCTGTGTTTTATAAAAAATATGCTGATTACTACCATATATCAGAGTGTCTCCTGGCACTCACGTGACTCCTCCTCTCCTCCTGGATGATATCAGCAGGAGTTCTTTGCCCCTCCCGCTTTAGCTGCGAACCAGAGAGAGGAGAGAACCAAAGTGTCACGTGAGCGCTGGGAGGCACTCTGATAAGGTAGAAATCAGCATCTTTGTTATGTTATTTTACAGAGGGGATTGTATGGTTTTACTGTAGTGGCTTAACAACCACTTTAAAGTGGAGGGCCACCCTGAAAAAAAAATACATTAAAAATGTGAAAAAAATCAGAAAAAAAAATGAAAATTTTTTTTTTTTTAATTACCAGAAATGCCTGTTGCTAGGCACATCATCCTAATCTGCCTCTTCCTCCTCCGCGGAGATCTTCTCTCTTCTGTCCTCCGTGCGGCGCCTTCTGGGTAATGGGTCGCGCTGTGTTCTGGGAACTGTGTGTCCCAGAACACAGCGCGCCCCATTCACAAAGCGCTGAGTGACTCGCGCATGCATAGTAGGAAACAGGCAGTGAAGCCGCAAGGCTCCACTGCCTGTTTCCCTTAGATAGAATGGCGGCGCCGGGACCCGAGAGCTGAGGGATGAGTCAGCCTCGGGCGGCCGACATCGCGGGCACCCTGGACAGCTAAGTCTGCTTATTAAGTCAGCAGCTACAGTGTTTGCAGCTGCTGACTTTAAATTTTTTTTTTTTTTAAACCGGCCCTCCTCTTTAAGTTGTTATTGTAAACATTGTAAGTGGCGTTAACAGTTTATCTGGTTGAGAACCCTTTTTTTCCTGATTGTTTTTCACATATAGATTTTTAGATTGTTTTTGTATGTCACAGTCACATATATCATAATCCGTATGAAGAGACTATGGTCTTCATTAGTTCTGTGGTGTTGCACAGGATTAAAAGGAGCACTAAGCACAATCATTGTGCTGCACTACCAAGAGGGAAAAATAGCATATATATATATATACAGTGGTGTGAAAAAGTGTTTGCCCCCTTCCTCATTTCCTGTTCCTTTGCATGTTTGCCACACTTAAGTGTTTCGGAACATCAAACCAATTTAAACAATAGTCAAGGACAACACAAGTAAACACAAAATGCAATTTGTAAATGAAGGTGTTTATTATTAAAGGTGAAAAAAAATCCAAACCTTCATGGCCCTGTGTGAAAAAGTGATTGCCCCCCTTGTTAAAACATACTATAACTGTGGTTGTCCACACCTGAGTTCAATTTCTCTAGCCACACCCAGGCCTGATTATTGCCACACCTGTTCACAATCAAGGCATCACTTAAATAGGAGCTGCTTGACACAGTAAGGTCCACCAGAAGATCCTTAAAAGCTACACATCATGCTGAGACCCAAAGAAATTCAGGAACAATTGAGAAAGAAAGTAATTGAGATCTATCAGTCTGGAAAGGGTTATAAAGCCATTTCCAAAGCTTTGGGAATCCAGCGAACCACAGTGAGAGCCATTATCCACAAATGGCGAAGACATGGAACAGTGGTGAACCTTCCCAGGAGTGGCCAGCCGCCCAAAATTACCCCAAGAGCGCAGCGACGACTCATCCAAGAGGTCACAAAAGACCCCACAACAACGTCCAAGGAACTGCAGGCCTCACTTGCCTCAGTTAAGGTCAGCGTTCATGCCTCCACCATCAGGAAAAGACTGGGCAAAAATGGCCTGCATGGCAGAGTTCCAAGGAGAAAACCACTGCTGAGCAAAAAGAACATCAAAGCTCGTCTCAATTTCTCCACAACACATCTTGATGATCCCCAAGACTTTTGGGACAACATTCTGTGGACCGATGAGACAAAAGTGGAACTCTTTGGAAGGTGTGTGTCCAAGTATATCTGGCGTAGAAGGAACACTGCATTTCATAAAAAGAACATT
The DNA here is from genome assembly GCF_037356315.1 of Lithobates pipiens. Taxonomy (NCBI): domain Eukaryota; kingdom Metazoa; phylum Chordata; class Amphibia; order Anura; family Ranidae; genus Lithobates; species Lithobates pipiens. Next base: position 407,916,604 of record NW_027507764.1, on the reverse strand, counting down.
ATACCAACAGTAAAATATGGTGGTGGTAGTGTGATGGTCTGGGGCTGTTTTGCTGCTTCAGGACCTGGAAGACTTGCCGTGATAAAAGGAACTATGAATTCTGCTGTCTACCAAGAGATCCTGAAGGAGAATGTCCGACCATCTGTTCGTGTACTCAAGCTGAAACGAACTTGGGTTCTGCAGCAGGACAATGATCCTAAACACACCAGCAAGTCCACCACCGAATGGCTGAAGAAAAACAAAATGAAGACTTTGGAGTGGCCTAGCCAAAGTCCTGACCTGAATCCTATTGAGATGTTGTGGTATGACCTTAAAAAGGCCGTTCATGCTCGAAAACCCTCTAATGTAACTGAATTAGGACAATTCTGCAAAGATGAGTGGGCCAAAATTCCTCCAGGACGCTGTAAAAGCCTCATTGCACGTTATCGCAAACGCTTGGTTGCAGTTGTTGCTGCTAAGGGTGGCCCAACCAGTTATTAGGTTTAGGGGGCAATCACTTTTTCACACAGGGCCATGATGGTTTGGATTTTTTTTTCACCTTTAATAATAAACACCTTCATTTACAAATTGCATTTTGTGTTTACTTGTGTTGTCCTTGACTATTGTTTAAATTGGTTTGATTTTCCAAAACACTTAAGTGTGACAAACATGCAAAGGAACAGGAAATGAGGAAGGGAGCAAACACTTTTTCACACCACTGTATATATATATATATATATATATATATATATATATATATATATATATATATATATATAGATATAGATATATAGATATATATATATATAGATATATAGATATATATATATATATATATATATATATATATATGTAAGAAGAAAAACTAAATCAATGAATGCATAATAACTATGGTACATAACTTCAAGCAGTGCATAAACATGATGTTTTAAAACATTTGAAGATATTTTGTTAGCTGAGCAAATAGAGAAATAGCTAAGAAACAAAATAAAGTTAAGAAGAATATAGTACACAGGTGAAACTGGCCTTTTTTAATGTTGCTGTTCCGTTTCTCATTTATTGTCATTCTGCTGCAAAGTTCATGTCAAAGGTTAGCATGTCAAACACTCAACCAGCCTTGCAAACTTGACTTATGACAACAAAATGAAGGCAATTATCTTAAAATGGTTCATGGATCAGACAGGGTGAACCAGTGACCTTGATAGCAATATACTTATTGGCCTAATCATTTTTAGGAGATCAGATTATCCTGTAACTCTGTAGTCACTCACAAGGATTATGTTGTCTCATTCTGCAGAACTTGCAAAATAGTTTTGTGAACCTGCATCGCTTCAAATGAATGCATTAAAGCAGGGGTCATCAACCCCCGGGCCGCGGCCCACTGCCGGGCCGTGGCCTGCTTGCAGCCGGGCCGCGAAGGCTGCACTCTGATGAGCGGCGGCGGAGCAGGCAGAGAGATGACATCATCTCTCACCGCCCGCCCGCATTACCGCTGTTCCGCGCTCAGAGCGGGGCCGCTATATGGAGGCGAGCGAGCAGTGAGATGAGATAATCTCCGCCCGCCCGCATCGCCGCTCTTCCGCACTCACAGCGGGGATGCTATAACGCTGGAGTTGAGGCGGGGGAACAGAGAGATGAGCTCATCTCTCACTGCCCGCCCGCTTTACTGATACACTATTGAAGCTGAGGCAGGTGAGAACATTGCTCACTACTGGCGCCCCACTGCTGTTCTTCCTTACTATCCATTAGTGCAGGCTTGCCTCTGAACTAATGTGCACACCTGTGCTGCCACCACTGCAGTGACAACAGTCATGTGGTGGCAGGTGACAATCCACATTTGGTGGCAGGTGTCATGGCAAATGACAAGCTGCATCTGATGGCAGGCGATGCCGCAAATGACAAGCTGCATCTGATGGCAGGGGACGTGGCAAGTGACAATCCAAATCTGGTGGCAGGTGACGTGGCAAGGGACAAAATGCATCTGGTGGCAGATGACATGGCAAGTGACAAGCTGCATAAAAGGCAGGCGACATGGCAAGTGACAATCCGCATTTGGTGGTAGGTGACGTGGCAAGGGACAAATTGCATCTGGTGACAAGTGACGTGACAAGGGACAAGCTGCATCTGGTGGCAGGTGACATGGCAAGGGACAAAAAAGCATCTGGTGCCAGGCGACGTGGCAAGGGACAAAATGCTTCTGGTGACAAGCTGCATCTGAAGGCAGGCGACGTGGAAAGTGACAATCTGCATCTGGTGACAGGCGACGTGGCAAGTGACACTCTGGCACATTCTGCGTTATGGTGAGTTGAACTATTTCATTATATATTACAATGTAATAATAGAAATAATGCGCTTCAATCATCCTGACATCATATCAATGATGGTCCCGGGATGATTGAAGTGCCAACGCCAGCCATCGCCCGATAAATTGCCCGCGAAAAGCTGCATACGCCCCCCTGGGCCTTGGCACAATTTTCTTCAACTACGCCGGTCCCCGGTGCCAAAAAGGTTGGGGACCACTGCATTAAAGGGATGGAGTTTAAAAAGAAGAGATAGAATGCAAAAAGTGTGTACAAATACTGTATGTGCAATTCCTGTGACAATGGCACATTTACCCCAGGATTACTGACTGTAGAAATTCCTAAAACGTCAAACAATTGGTCCTCAGTGTACCACTGACTTATCTAGACCATCTTAAGTACAACTGCACTTCCCGACTTAAAGCAGCCATTCATTTAGAAGATGTTGTATGTGGTCACCAGCACTTTTAATGTGCAGGTCTAAGGGTATGGTGCATCATATACAGTATACGGTATATAGATTATAGATTACAATTTATCATAGCACAATACTCCTTCATAGGCCATGTTCTATAGCAATGCAGAACTCTTGTGGGGAACTGAGACTAAACACCAGCTGATTTTTTAGTAGATGCACCTAAACCTGGAGTCTGAATGTGCCAGTGGTCCTTTACAGAAAGGCATATAGACAACAGTGGATGCCGTGTGAGGGCATTTTTTTTTTGCCACTTGAGTACTGCTGGATTCTCTAACAAAAGATAGGTGAGGTTGAAAAAAGACACAAGTCCATCAAGTCCAACCTATGTATGTAATTATATGTCAGTATTACATTGTACTTAGCTAATAGTTTTTTTAAATTATCGATGCTCCCTGCTGAAACCACCATCCGTGGAAGGGAACTCCACATCCTTGCCGTTCTTACAGTAAAGAACTCTCTATGCAGTTTAAAGTTAAACCTCTTTTCTTCTAATTTAAATGAGTTGCCACGTGTCTTATTAAACTCCCTTCCACTGAAAAGTTTTATCCCTATTGTGAGGTCACCAGTATGGTATTTGAAAATTGAAATCTTATCCCCTCTAAAGCGTATCTTCTCCAGAGAGAATAAGTTCAGTGCTCGCAACCTATCTTCATAACTAATATCCTCCAGTCCCTTTATTAGCTTTGTTGCCTTTTTCTGTACTCTCTCCATTTCCAGTACATCCTTTCTGAGACCTGGTGCCCAGAACTGGAAAGCATACTCTGGGAGAGGCCGGACCAGAGTCTGGTAGAGTGGGAGAATTATCACTTTATCTCTTGAGTTAGTCCCCTTTTTAATGCTTTCCAATATTATGTTTGACTTAGTAGCAGCAGCTTGGCATTGCATGTCGATGCTGAGCCTATCCTCTACTAGGACCCCCAGGTCCTTTTCCATCCTTGATTCCCCCAGAGGTTCTCCCCCCAGTGAGTAGATTGTATTCATATTTTTCCCACCTAAATGCATTATTTTACATTTTTCCACATTAAATCTCATTTGCCATGTAGTTGCCCACCCCATTAATTTGTTCAGTTCTTCTTGCAAGGTTTCCACATCCTGTGGAGAAGTTATTGCCCTGCTTAACTTAGTATCATCCGCAAATGCAGAGATTAAACAGTTTACCCCATCCTCCAGGTTGTTTATGAACAAATTAAATAGGATTGGTCCCAGCACAGAACCCTGGGGGACCCTACTTTCCACCCCTGACCATTCTGAGTACTCCCCATTTTTCACCACCCTCTAAACTCGTCCTTGTAGCCAGTTTTAAATCCATGTACTCACACTATGGTCTATGCCAGCGGACCTTGCTTTGTACAAGGAACTGTGTCCAGATCCAGATACACCACATCTATGGGCCTTCCTTTATCTAGATGGCAGTTCACCTCCTCATAGGTTAATAGATTGGTTTGGCAAGAACAATTCTTCATGAATCCATGCTGATTTCTGCTAATGATATCATTTTCTGTACTAAAATCTTGTATATAGTAATAATGTACTCTTGTATATAGTAATGATGTACTAAAATCTTGTATTGATGTTAGGCTAACTGTTCTATAATTCCCAGGCATGTATTTTGGCCCTTTTTTAAATATTGATGCTACATTAGCTTTTCTCCAATCAGCTGGTACCATTCCAGTCAGTAGACCGTCAGTAAAAATGAGGAACAATGGTCTGGCAATTACTTGAGTTCCCTAAGGACCCTCAGGTGCAAGCCACCTGGTCCTGGTGACTTATTAATGTTAAGTTTTCCAAGTCTATTTCTAATTCTGTCCTCTGTTAACCATGAGGGTGCTTCCTGTGATGTGCCATGAGGATAAACACTGCAGTTTTGGTTACTGAAGCCCCCCGATTCCCTCATGAAGACTGAGGATAAGAATAAATTCATTACCTTCGCCATCTCCCCATCCTTTGTAACCAGATTTCCTTCCTCATTCTTTATGGGACAAATATGGTCTGTCCTCCCTTTTTTGCTGTTTATATACTTAAAGAATTTCTTGGGATTTTTTTTTGCTCTCCTCCGCTATGTGTCTTTTGTGTTCTATCTTATCCGCCCTAATTGCACCCTTGCATTTCTTGTTGCATTCTTTGTAAAGTCTGAATGCTGATGATGATCCCTCAGCCTTGTATTTTTATGAAGGCCTTCTCCTTTGCTTTTATATGCATTTTTACATTGGAGTTAAGCCATCCAGGACTTTTGTTCGCTCTTTTAGATGTATTCCGCAATGGTGGCTCATGCCCTTATTTAATATCCTCTTAGAGAAAAACCCATCTCTCCTCTGTGTTCTTTGTTCCTAAAGATTGTATCCCAATATATATCTCCTAGCAAGGTTTGAAATTATTAGAGAGAACAATTTTGTTGAAAATTATGGACTTTGTAGGCATAACACACAAATTTTTAAAAAAGTTTAACAAAATTTATTTACAAAATAGAAAATACTAAATGCAAAAGACATACAGAGATTTGCATAAAACACTGATTGCCTCAGAGCATAGAGATTACACTGTCAATATTGTCAACTTAGATCATGTATCAATCGAAAACTAGAATAGTTACATTTAGATCTAACAAATAATAGTTTGACATAAAGAAACACAATATGCAGACAGTGTATCATAGATGACTCAGCTCAGATTGCCCTATATGTTACGCGTTTTACAAACACTTCATCAGGAACTTTTGACGTTTTCTGAAAATAAATAAATAAAATTAAGAACAATATATACAGAGATTCACAGATAATTCCTATAGTATATATATTGTTTTGTAATTGTGCTCACATAAACTCGAAACATAGAATTTAATCTGCCACCATCATAGACTTAAGAAGGGAAAATATGAAAGAAAGAAAAAAAGAGAAGACAGACTTATGGTTAAACTGTCAGGTGTGAGGAAAAGGCGCACCATGGGTAACAAGCTCCAGAATTTTAATAGGTATAGGCACTGTTAAATATAAAAGAGTCATTTTATTATTACTTACATTCCCTCCTACAGGTAGAGTATGCATGGGTGCTTCTTGTCCTAATTAGGAGGTGATCTATGTAATATATATGATTATAATTATGTAATGTAAAATTACACCATTTCAATTTAGGATTGGTGAAAGGAAAAAAAAAAAAAAATTATTATGTAGTTTTTAATATATATATTTCCTCACCCAGTAATTAGTAAGTTGAGGTGGTCACTACTTTTAGATTTACCCGGGGGTTCTCCAGGAGTATTAAACTGCAAGTAAAGGCAATCCTGGGACATTCCCAAAAACGGGAAAAATTAATATCTTTTGCTGGTAGAAGACCACCATGATCTAATCAACATAGGAAGAAGAAATAAAACAAGAAATGTATATAATATAGTGTATATATTATATAAATATGCCTTAGAGTATGTGGTAATGTGATTGCATATAATGAAAGATAGAGTGCATGTGTCAGTATTTACCTCTCAGATACAGGTTTCTCACGTTCCCCCACTCAATGACAGCACCGCATCATACAAGGGCTGCTGTAACGGATGCCAGCCCACGGCGTCTTTTATTTACATCCGTCCCGGTAGTGACGTCATTCCACATAGTGGTTATGATGCTCACACACCCGGCCAGGTTCCAAAGTGCATGAGCTATGACCCACGGGGCGCTATGTCACGCCGTAGGCATAGCGGACTATCCGGGCAGTCTGCGCATGTGCGGAACATAGCTCCCGGAAGGAACATTCTAATTGCTCTCTCCCGGGGCTAAAAGTGTTGCCAAACTGCCTGATGGCTGTATCGAGCGACGCTTTGTGGCCGCATAATGCACTACAGACCTTACACCAAACAGGCCCATAAAAAACAAGGAAGAGAAAAAGAAAAAGAACATTGGATAATAAAGAAGGCGGCAGGTGGAGGTCCTGGGTGTTGGGTCCAATAGAGCAGCAATCACAATATGTTTAACCACTTGCTTACTGGGCACTTAAACCCCCCTCCTGCCCAGACCAATTTTCAGCTTTCAGCGCTGATGCACTTTGAATGACAATTGCGCGGCCATACAACACTGTACCCAAATGACATTTTTATCATTTTTTTCCCACAAATAGAGCTTTCTTTTAGGGGTATTTAATTACAGCTGGGAGTTTTATTTTTTGCTAAACAAACAAAAAAAGATGCAAAATAAAAAAATAAAAAAAAATCATGTTTCATAGTTTGTTATAAAATTTTGCAAACAGGTCATTTTTCTCCTTCATTGAAATGCGCTGATGAGGCGGCACTGGTGGGCACTGATAGGCTACACTGGTGGGCACTGATAGGCTGCACTGGTGGGCACTGATAGGCACAGTTAAGGCGGCACTAATAGGCACAGATAAGGTGGCACCGATAGGCACAGATAAGGCAGTACTGATGGGCACAGATAAGGCGGCACTGATGGGCACTGATGGGCACAGATAAGATGGCACTGATGGGTGGCACAGATGGGTGGCACGGATGGGTGGCACTAAGGGGCACTGATAGGTACCACTGATAGATGGGACTGATGGGCACTGATATGTGGCACTGATAGGTGGCTCTGATAGGTGGCACTGCTGGGCACTGATGGGCGGCACTGATGTGCACTGATGGGCACTGGTAGATGACACTGATGGGCACAGATATGTGGCACTCGGGTGCAGCACTGTTGTTGAGACAGCTTGTGGGCACTGATAGGTGGCACTGTGGGCACTGATGGGTGGCACTGTGGGTACTGATGGGTGGCACTGTGGGCACTGATGGGTGGCACTATGGGCACTGATGGGGGCACGTTTTTATTATCTAGGTGGCACTGGCAGGGGGCAGGTGGGCACTGATAAGCTGGTCACTGATCATGGCCGCCGGTGATCGGCTTTTTTTTTTCTCCTTGCGCTGTTAGCGCGAGAAGTAAAAATAGCCAATTACCAGTTCTGTTGTGTCACATGATCAGCTGTCATTGGCTGACAGCTGATCACGTGGTAAGGGGTTGGGATCGACCCCTTGCTTCGATCCGTGATCAGGCGAGTCTCATAGACTCGCTGATCACAGAGCGCGCCACGGGCGCGCAGGCCGCTTGTGCACGGGACGACGTCAATAGACATAGTCCCGGCAAAGCAGGTCCACGCTGTAGCCATCATTCGGCTATAGCGCGGATCCCTAGTGGTTAACATATACATTCAGCAGAATGTTTTTATACAGATGGGAAAATAATACAAAATATAAGACGATATAAAAGCAAAATAGTTGTTATTAAAAATTTAAATAGTATAAGGTCAGTAAATGGCTATTCAAATTTGAATTTAAATATAGCACCTACACTGACTCTACGTTAGTAACAAACTATTCAATCCAAAAATTCATAAAACATGGATAATAAAAAAAAGAAAGAGAAGAAAAAAAAAGGAATAAAAAAGGTATATTTAGAAAAGAGGGGGGAAAGAGAAAAAAATTCATTAATTAGGCGGAAAAAAATTTTTTTATGGGACAAAGCAGACAGGGATGGGAATTTTCAAGGGGTCATAATATTTTATTTGTATTCAAGTGGGTTAGTGATGTTATAAATACCCCAAACTCCCTACTCACTAAAGGAATGACTTATATGATTGTGTCTCATTTAGGCCTGGGACTTGAATAGCGTCCAACCGTTCGATCCATAATGTTTCTTTTTGTAATATTCTTTTGTCCTAATGTCCTCCACGTGGATCTTTTGGAATGGCTGCCAAGACACTAAATGAGACACAAGTAGCATCAAAACCGTTGTAAAGGTCAATGTGCCTACTAACCGTGGTTAGCATTTTTCCATTGGATAAGACATAAACATGATCCTTTATGCATTGCCAGAGACAGCGAGCTGTCTTCCCGACATAAAAAGCCCTACAGGTGCATGACATTAAATATACAACCCCCTGTGTATTGCAATCTGCTCTAGACTTGAGTTGAAAAGGCTCCCCCTTTGGGAGTGTGATCGTTGGACCCTGGCAAATCCAGGGACAAAAGTCACAATTCCCACAGCTGTATGTGCCATTACATCTGTCTCCAACATGGGGAGCTGTAGAGTAATGACTAGATACAAGTCGGTCACGTATAGAGGTTGCATGTCTGAAGGTGAGTTCTGGCCTGATACCTGCATGTTTTATAACCATTGAGTCTTGCTGTAATAAATGCCAGTGGTTTGTAAGTATGTTACGTACTTCCTGATGTTGGGATGAGAATTGTGTAATGATTCTCAACTTAGAATTGGTCTCGGAAGAGTAGTCTTTTTTGGCATACAGCAAACTATTTCTTGGTTGTTTAAGGGCCTTATTATAGGCTTTCCGTAAAAGAGATTTACCATAGCCCATAGCCAGCAGGCGTGCACTGATAGATTTGGCCTCAGAAATGAAATCCTTTTCGTAAGTACAATTCCTGCGTAGCCTTATGTATTATGCATAAGGGATACTCTGGACTAGAGCAGCAGGATTGGCACTAGCTGCATGCAATAGGGTATTGCCGGCGGTTTCCTTACGGAAAAGGCTGGTAGCTAGGCAGTTGGTTTCATCTTTAAAGATCACTAGATCCAAAAATGTGATTTTCTGTGGATTTGAGTTTAACGTAAATTTCAAATTAAAAAAATTGATGTTGAGTGCTTTGATGAAAGCAGTCAACATAGTAGACGTCCCCGTCCAAATAAAAAAAATATCATCTATATAACGCATCCAGGACATCACCTGGTCGGTATACATAGATAATCCTTTATCCGCAAAAACATAGCGTTCCCACCCCCCCCAGGTAGAGGTTTGCATAGGCCGGTGCACAGCACGTGCCCATAGCAACCCCCTGCACCTGGAGGTAGTGGGAACCCTTAAAACCAAACCAGTTATGAGTCAAGACAAATTTGAGAAGAGTTAGAATAAACTCATTGTATTTCCACTTTGTTTATGATTCTTCAGATAAGAAGGTACGGACCATTCCGCTGCCCTGCTCGTGAGGGATGCTGGAGTATAATGACTTTACATCCAATGTCACGAGGAGGGCGTCGGGAGGGATCACCATGCCTTCAATTTTTTTAAGTAAGTCGAGTGTATCGCTGGTGTATGAAGATAGACTCATCACGAGGCATCAAAACCGAATCTATAATGAGCCTATTCCCAAAATAATTGGTCGACCAGGCACAGGTGTATAATTTTTGTGCACCTTTTGTAGTGTATAGAAGGTTTCTTCCCTAGGATATTTATTCTTGAGAAAATTGTATGTGTCCTGATCAATGAGGCCTTGTTGGTAACCTTCATTGATGATAGCTAGATATTGAGTCTTAAAAATCGGGAGGCTTAGAGAAGAGATTTGTTTATACCAATCCTTATTGGATAGTATATCATAACACATGGTTTCATATTTTTGTTTTGTCATTAAGACGACATTTGCCCCCTTATCTGATGCCTTTATAATTAGATCTGGGTGATTACTCAGTTTTGTAATAGCCTGTTTCTGGGAGGCAGTGAGATTATTATGATGGGGCGTAACCTGCATACATTTGATGTCACTCACTACACTTATTAAAAAGGTCAAAATATACGGGTTGATAGTCAAGTCTGGAAACCTTGGCTATGTTTTGTCTATGTTTGTTCTTTTTACTTTTATTATTAAACAAGTGTGATTTAACTGTACTTCTGTCTCGGCCTGATTTCATGGTTTCTGACAGTTTGACTACTGTGATCAATCCATAACGTGGTCAGGCACGGTTATCGCGAGGGTGTTCATGCAAAGTTCAGAGTACTGTGTCCAGGCCTGATGAAAAGAGATGGTCTCAGAGAAGGTTCTGTTGCACTCCAGTAAATTAGGTATATAGGTAGTTGTTAACAATGCCAGAACTCTCATAGATCACTGAGCACTCACAGAGTAGGGCAGGAATCACTATGGTCTGGCTGGCAGAGGTGATGATGTAAGTAAACTGGCATAAGCCAGTAGTACTCAGTACAAGGCAACCATGTGTTGTTCTAGTGTGAGTACACGCTAAAGCCTTGTACACAAGGTAGGACATTCCGACATCAAAATCTGTCTGACTTTTTCAGATGGATTTTGGCCCAAACTTGTTTTGCATACACACGGTCGCATAATGTTGTCAGAAAATCTGATCGTTTAGAACGAAGTGACGTACAACATGTAGGACGGGACTATAAAGAGGCCAGTAGCCAATAGCTTTTGTCTCGTAATTTATTCTGAGCATGCTTGCCACTTTGTGTGTCGGAATTGACTACACACGATCGGAATTTAAACAATCAGATTTTGTTATCGGAAAATATTTGATCCAGATTTTAAACTTTGTGTGCCGGAAATTCCGATGGAGCCCACACACGATCGGAATTCCAGCAACACAATCCAATCGCACATTTTCAGTCGGAAAGTCTGACCGTGTGTACAGGGCAGTACAGGGAAAATATCCTACAGAACCTGTTTGACTTTTTTGGGTGCATTTTCCATAGTTCAGGTCCTCTTTGAATGCAACCCTGCCTAGTTCTTTAATATATTCCAACAGCCAGCATTTTTTACATATTTCACTACATTTGAAACCTGTAAAAGAAAACTTTACATTATATGGGTGCCTCGATTTTTCACTTGAAGAAGATTGGAATTTAATATCCTTTAAAGCACACTCTCAGTAAATATCTTGAAATAATCAGACTTTCAGAGTTTTTGCTGAGTTTTTAACAAGTAACCAATCAAAAAAATGTAGAGGCAGAAATAAGCCACAGACAAAGTTGACTAATGATGTGCAGGACGAGTCAGTAATGAAAGAGGCTGTAAATAACTTTGTGTAGACAAGATAGAGATTGATATGAATATAAAGGACTTTCGAAAACAACTTATACAAATTGCACCATGCAAGTAAGCACTATCTAATAACATTGTTTTTACAATTCCATGATTCACCTTGACAGAGAATTACTTTCATAATTGCTTGAGTAGAAAGCAGAGAACGCAGTCAGGGGAACCCAATTATACACACAAACCAAGAATGAAAATGCCTAATTGATCTATATACATGCTCCAATTTTAAGGTTTTAGCTGTTTTGTTTTTCTTCTAGTCTCAAAAAATAAATGCTTTTCACTATTTAAATTACTTTGCTTCTAAACTTTACTTTCATTACATTTTCCAGCCAATCAAGTCAAAATCTTCAAGAAGCAATTATTATTTACAATTAATTCTATCAGGTATAAAAAGAACATTGATTTGGAAAAGCAAGTCTTAAACTCAAGGTTATTCGGGTGTGTAGATGCAAATGTAACAGTAAAACAAGATGATGGAAGGAAAAAAAACAAGAACTATTTCACTAAATTAAGAAAACAAAACAATAAAATCAGGAGAGATTTTAAGAAGGGTATCAGTCAAGACAGAAATCATCAACAAACATATATAATATCATATTTAAACTTGGAGATTCCTTGTTTGAAATGTGAGTTCAGGAAGCCCCTGTTGAAAACTGAACCCCATGCAAGCAGCTAAATACACATTAAATACATATAAGCCTTTTGTTTTGTCTGCAGAAGTATTGTCCACCCAGTTCTGACATTTACACAGCTCTGCAATTAAAGTGTAGTTGTGCCCCCATGGGGCCCCTGCATGTAGTAGTTCCGCACATTACCCTGCTAGGCCAGGCATTCACTTCAGACATACTTTGCCAATCAATGAACAGTCCTTTAGCTTGGTTTTTGTTGTTTTTATTTAGGGGATTTAACTTGCATTGGGGAAAGGGACATGGGATGCCCAGATAATTGATCTTGTTGAATTGAACAATTGTTTTGAATCTATATTGGCAGGCTCTAAAACTCTATAGTCCTCTAGCACCTCACTTGAGTAAACTCTGCTTCCTCTACTGCGCAATTAAAGTTTTCTGATACAGCTACCACACGTTTAGGCCCTACTCTGAATAAGTCCTAACAGATGAAAAGCAAGCAATGGCAATATGAAGAATACTTCTTGTGCTAGCTGCAAAACTTGGTGGACTACTGATCCCGGTCTCAGACAGTCCTGTGCAAATTCTGCCGACCCTCCTGGCTGCAGCAACTTAACTCCAACACTGGTAACATCACAGCCTCTCCTTCCGGTTTCACATCCACTCCTGCATATATAGCATATATATAGAGGGCTCCCATGTAATGGAAAATGCAACCAATTTTATTGAATAAATTACACTCACATTAAAACAAACTAATTATGCTTTATAACCAGGTATAAAACCAAGTATCGGATTCTCATCCACATCAGTGTCTGATCTCACAAATGCGCTTTTGGAAGAATGGTCACACATTCCCATAGACACTTCTAAACCTTGTGGACAGCCTTCCCAGAAGAGTTGAAGCTGTTATAGCTGCAAATGGTGGGCCAACTCATTATTGAACCCTACAGACTAAGACTGGGATACCATTAAAGTTTATATTCGTCTAAGCCCTTGTACATACGATCAGACATTCTGACAACCAAATCCGTCAGATTTTGTCCGACGGATTTTGTCCGACGGATTTTGTCCAACGGATTTTGTCCGAAACTGTTGCATACACACGGTCGGACAAAGTTGTTGGAAAATCTGATCGTTCAGAACGTGATGACGTTATTTCGTTACGACGGGACTGTGTTCAGGCTAGTAGCCAATAGCTTTGGTGTAGGAATTTGATCTGAGCATGCATGGCACTTTGTCCAATCGGAATTCTCTACACATGATCGGACAAGGTCCGATCGGATCATGTTGTCAGAAAGTTTTATAGCCGAGCTGGAAAACTTGGTCCGTCGGATATTCCGACCACGCGGTCCGATTGGACATTTTCCGTCGGAATGTCCGACCGTGTGTACAAGGGCTAAAGGCAGGTGTCCCAATACTTTTGACAATATAGTGTACAAGTAACATGTAGGGCGTGAGCGGAGGCAGATGTGGACCGGAAGTGATGCATTAGGAAATCCTGTACTTGGCTTTATTCCTGGTTACAAAGCACAATTTGTTTCAATGTGAGTGTAATTTTATTCAATAAAATCGGTTGCTTTTAACATTACAGCACTATGGAAGCCGCCTATATATGTTTCTTTCATTGAGAGCTATGCAGAAAGGCTGCATGAATAATTAAGGTAACTTTCAAAAGTTGCACCTTTTTAATTCAAGGAGGCACTGTGGAGTGTATGAAGTGAGACCCTTGGTGATGGGGAGTTAAAGTGGTCCTGACCAGAGGAACAGGGAGACTACAATGTCTGAGCATTACATGCTATAATTCTATATGTTGGAGGTGAAAGTTCTGGGAGCTTGTAGGGAACATGTGGTGATATTTAATACAAGTAATGTGTGAAAGGTTCAGATGAATGTCTCAGATTCAGATGATTCCCCCATTTCTACAATTAGTTCCTCATAATTTATGGCCATTTTAGATATTGCTACAGTGACAAATTACACATTATAAAGATAGTCTGGTGTGTACAGAGTGATATCACTAAGCAGATTTTCAAGACATATGAGAAGGGGCTTGGTCCTTCAGTTGATTAAGGCATATGTAGCACTACCCCTGCAAGGTCTGCTAGTCACTGGTCCCCCTATGTCTGCACAGCCAGGCAACACACATTTTCCACTTGCATCCAGACACAAGAAATCAGTCCATGGGCTTGTTTTTGTTGTTTTAATGTGGGAAACAATTTGGATAGGGTATAGGGATTATGGGATGCTCAACTTGACTTGAAGAACACACATGAGAACAACTTCCTTCCTATGTACAGAGAAAAGATCCTGGACTGCTCTCCTTCCTAGAAACACCCAGTCTATTAGATCAGTGGCAAAGTCCATTACAGGAAAAAAATATAAAAAATCTGCGCTTAGTAACAAAAAAATTAATTTAAAAAAATTTAAAATGAAAAGAACAGCAGCTGAACACTATAACCAAGATACTAGGCACAACAAAACATAAAAGATAAAAGTGCAGCGCTTAACCTATGAAAATAAAAATGTGACTTAATATATAAAAATTTATAAACTTTGGCAAAAAACCCAAACAATGAAAATCAAAATATTAGTGAATCCAAATGCAGTGAAAATCAATAGTGAAAATCAATAGTGAAAAAGTATTCTCAAAAGTTAATTATCAAATAAAAAACCTTTATCAGTAATCCAAAAGTCCAATACATTTGAAAAAAATTGTGAAAAAATTCAAAAAGTGTATAGTAGAGCTACACAGTATAAATAATGTCCTATGTGAGTGAACAACAAAAAGTGTGGTTGATCATTGTTTGTTCAAACAAAAAATAGTGCTTGACCACGTGGACCCTTCACTGCTATAGGTCAGTAATGAATGGAGGCTAACCAGATCAACGGTCGGTATACGCAAATACGGTCATCCAGACGGTTTGATGCGGAAAGCTGGAAAACGACCCAGTCCCTCAGATGTTCCACAATCACCGAATCAGTTTGAATCCTCTCGTGAGCCAGTCTGCATGGCTGCGAAAACGTAGGAGTTTCGATACAGGAAGTCGGAAGACAACCCACACCTTCGAATGTCTCGTAGTCACCAAGTCCGTTCTGGTCCTCTCAAAAGTCTCAGAGTATCATATCATTGTAAAGAGTGGGAGTTATAAAGCTGAGGGGTCTGGCTTCTGCTTCCTCTGGAGCTCCCTTTAATCAAAACAGAGGAAGCAGAAGCCAGACCCTTCAGCTTTATAACTCCCACTCTTTACAATGATATGATACTCCGAGACTTTTGAGAGGACCAGAACGGACTTGGTGACTACGAGACATTCGAAGGTGTGGGTTGTCTTCCGGCTTCCTGTATCGAAACTCCTAAGTTTTCGCAGCCGCGCAGACTGGCTCACGAGAGGATTCGAACTGATTCAGTGATTGTGGAACATCTGAGGGACTAGGTCGTTTTCCAGCTTTCCGCATCGAACCGTCTGGATGACCGTATTTGCGTATACCGACCGTTGATCTAGTAAGCCTCCATTCATTACTGACCTATAGCAGTGAAGGGTCCACGTGGTCAAGCACTATTTTTTGTTTGAACAAACAATGATCAACCACACTTTTTGTTGTTCACTCACATAGGACATTATTTATACTATGTAGCTCTACTATACACTTTTTGAATTTTTTCACAATTTTTTTCAAATGTATTGGACTTTTGGATTACTGATGAAGGTTTTTTATTTGATAATTAACTTTTGAGAATACTTTTTCACTATTGATTTTCACTGCATTTGGATTCACTAATATTTTGATTTTCATTGTTTGGGTTTTTTGCCAAAGTTTATAAATTTTTATATATTAAGTCACATTTTTATTTTCATAGGTTAAGCGCTGCACTTTTATCTTTTAAAGTCCATTACAGACCAGGAGCTCTCTGCCCCCTTTTAAAAATAGCACAACCTTCTGCAAAACTGTATGCAGGAGTATTTCTTCTCCTCTTGTAGAACTGCTTCCAGTTTCACTTCCTACAGGTACTACAAGCCCTCCTGGCTGCTTGTCTATCAGCCCACCTTGCTGTTCCAAAGATCTCCCAGGGCAAGGGATAGAAAGGGTTAAGCACAGCACTGTCCTTCAGAAATCTTGCTACATATGGCAATCTTTCCCTTTGTGAATCCCTGGGGGTGCTGGTGTATTCACACTGTCCTCCTTACTACCTGTTGATCCTTAGGCAAGATTCTTTCTCAAACCATGACACTGATAGGTTCTTACCAATCAGCCCAAGCCCAGCCTGGAGGCAGAGCCCCTCCAGAAACAAGGATCCCTTTGCTGCAACCAAAAACTCGCTGCGGTTTAAGATGAGTGGGGTTGCCAATAAAAATGAATGGCTGCCCCGTGCATCTGCAAAGGAGCAGTGTAATTTGGCTGACTATGGTTTTGGGTCCGGAACAGGTAAGATTTACCCACTGTCCCGCACCTGCAACCACCTGCACAAGTGTGAACCTAGTCTTAACTCCAGGTACAAGCAATATGATTTTGGATAAAGGTCTAATGTGTACCCCCGGTCGGAAATTCCGATGGAAAAGGTCCGATCAGATTATGGTGTCGGAAAATCCAATCGTGTGGGGGCTCTATCTGACTTTTTCAATAGGAAATTTTGACAGAAAAAGTTTGAGAGTTGGATCTAAAATTTTCCGACAACAAAATCCAATCTGACTTTTTCTGATCGTTTGTAGAGAATTCCGATGGACAAAGTGCCACGCATGCTCAGATTAAATTACGAGACCAAAGCTATTGGCTACTAGCCTCTACGTAGTCCCGTCGTACGCAATTAATGTCACCGCATGATCGGATTTTCCAACAACTTTATCCGACCGTGTGTATGCAACACATTTTGTGGTCGGAATGTCCGACTGTGTGTACAGGGCATTATAGTTCTATCTGCAAACAAGAGACCTCAAAATCTCAAGCGCCTCACTATGTTTTCCAATAACTTGTTGTATGTAACACATTGCACCCAATAGCACAAGGGTCAGCTCAACCAAAAGTGAAATTTCAGTTAGAAGTGGAGTATCTGCAAGGTATCTGTGGCTACTCAGCTTGAATAGTTAGCATAGTTTGGGGTGTTCTTTTGCATTCTTCTAATGTTTATACAACTCCAATTCCAGAAAAGTCGGGATGCTGTGTAAAATCTGCATATAAACAGAATGCAATGATTTGCAAATCTTATAAGCTCGTATTTTATTCACAATAGAAAATAGAAATCACATAAAATGTTTCAACTGTACCATATTAAGAATAAAAAAATAAGGTCATTTAGGAACTTATGACAGCAAAATGTCTCAAAAAAAGTTGAGACAGGGCAGCAAAAAGCTGGCAAAGTAGTGGTACTAACAAGGAAGAGCTGGAAAAACATTTTGCAAATAGCTAGGTTAATTGGCAACAGGTCAGTATCATGATTGGGTATAAAAAGGGCATCCGATCGGACCGTGTTGTCGGATAATCCGACCGTGTGTGGGCTCCATCGGACTGTTTCCGTTGGAATATCCGACCAACAAAGTTTTAGAGCAGGGCTATAAAATTTTCCAACGACATGATCCGATTGGACTTTGTCCGATCGTGTGTAGAGAATTCCGTTCGGACAAAGTGCCACGCATGCTCAGATCAAATTCCTAGACCAAAGCTATTGACTAGTAGCCTGAACGTAGTACCATCGTAATGAAATAATGTCACCACGTTCTGAACGATCGGATCCAACGGATTTGGTTGTCAGAATGTCCGACCATGTGTACAAGGGCTTAGAGCAGAGGTCTCAAACTAGCGGCCCTCCAGCTGTTGCAAAACTACAAGTCCCATGAGGCATTGCAAGCCTGACAGTTACAAGCAGGACTCCCACAGGCAGAGGCATGATGGGACTTGTAGTTTTGCAACAGCTGGAAGGCCACCAGTTTGAGACCCCTGGCTTAGAGTGTCTCAGAAGTAAAGATGAGCAGAGGTTCACAAACCTGTAAATAGCTGCTTCTAAAAATTGTCAAACATGTGACCTCCTCTGTAACTCAAAACATGCAACCTGTAGAATTTTTTAAACAACGCCTACAGAGATTTTTAAGGGTAAAAGTTTGATCTCATTCCACGAGTGGGCACAATTTTGAAGCATAACATGTTGGGTATCAATTTACTCGGCATTACATTATCTTTCATTATATAAAAAAAATTGAGCTTACTTTACTGTTGTGTTATTTATTTTATTTGAAAAAGTGAATTTTTTCCAAGCAAGTGCACTTGTAAGCCTGCGCTGCACAAATATGGTGTGACAAAAAGTATTGCAATGACCACCATTTTATTCTCTAGGGTGTTAAAAAAAAAGTATAATGTTTGGGGGTTCTAAGTAATGTTCTAGCAAAAAAAACTTGTTTTTAACTTGTAAACACCGAGTCTGAAAAAGAGGCCTGGTCTTTAGTTGGTTAAGGAAGGCCTTGCAAATTTCAGCAGGGCAATGCTAAACTGTATACTGCATCTATGGAAACAACATGGCTTCATTGTAGAATATCCCAGGGGCTTAAATGGCCTGCCTGTAGTCCAGACCTTTCACCAATTGAAAATATTTGGAATGTCTTGAAATAAAAAAATACAATAAAGAAAACCCAAGACTGTTGAGCACTCAGAATCCAATATTGGGCAAGAATGAAGCAGCATTCCTCTTCCAAAACTCCAGCAACTGGTCTCTTCAGAAGAGGGGATGCTACAACGTGGTAAACATGACCCTATCCCTATTTTGAGATATGTTGCCACCATCAATTCCAAAAATACTTATTTCCTATTTGTTTCAAAAACTCCAAAGACATGCAGGTGGGTTAATTGGCTTCTGTCCAAAATTGGCCCTAGTATATGAATGGGGACCTTGGATTGTGGGCTCCTTGAGGGTAAGGACCGATGTGAGTGTGCAATGTACAGGGATAGGGACAATTGTAGACACTCACTCAGGTTGAACTGGATGGACTGGTATCTTTCTTTAACAATACTATCTATGTAACTATGTAACTATGTTTCTTAAAAATGGTACATTTTTTAGTTTAAATATTTGATACATTTACTATTTTCTATTGTGAATAAAATATGGGTTTATGAGATTTGCAATTAATTGCATTCTGTTTTCATGTAGATTTTACACAACGTCCCAACTTTTTTGGAACTGGGGTTATATGTAAGAACATGAATATAATTTATTACCATTCATCAGAACCTCAGATTGCTTTACAGAAGGTGCATGTTTTGCACCACAAACAAAAAAAGGAAGCTACTAAAAACATAAACTAAAGAGCAATAAAGTAAGCTTTATAATACAAAACTTATCAGCCACTGTCACTTTGTCATATAGGCTGTGAGATAGCATAACGCTGCCACCTACAGGTGATGTATGTATAAACAGTTGCAATTTTTACACAATATCCCCAAGTTTTTTTCCTATTATTTGTTTTTATTAAATGCTAGATAATTTGAACCAAAAAATGTTTATTTAAAGCAACATAAAAAAAAAAATCCTAAGCACAGACATATGCAGCCACGCTTCTTAAAGAATTTACAGAATGCTGTAATATGTATTGGAAATCTTAATTCATAGCCTCCAGCAAGCAGTGGTCTGTGTCCATGAGTCAATGTAATAAGGATTAAAGAGTGCTTCAGATATCAAAAATTTGGATCCAGAAAGGTATTCCTAAATGGAATACTCTCTTGAATCCATAATTAAGTTCTCAGAAATTGCCTATTCTTAGACGTGGCCTTGAGCAGAAATTGTCACGGGACACCTTAGATAATGATGAAGTCTTTTGCGGAAGAAGTTGTGAATAAATTGAATGCATAAATTGAAATCTATTAAAATTAACATTCTTCACGCATGGAGATGCAATAAATAAATACCTTTGCTCTCAGCTTTGAGGGCAGTAATTGCATAGCGGTTTTAAACTTACATGAAATCCAAAATTAAATATTTATTATATATTACAAACGTATTAATAATACAGTGAAGCATGCTAACCTTCATGTTCACCGTGTCTAGTAATAAAATTAATTTATTTAAACCTTAATTAGGTTTGTTTTATATTACAAATAAAAAACAGCTTTCAGTTGCGTTGAACAGACAGACTAATATTACTTCTTACAACTTTCTATCTTTATTATACCTTTACTGCTATTAAAGCAGAACTCCAGTCAAAAATATTTTGCTTCAATCCAGAAATTCCCCCCACAAAGCTTTGTTCTTTCTCTAGATTCCTCAAAAGACCTGCATCATTTAACCCATTTCCTTTTGCGCTCCGGTCGTCCTGGACCCACCCCAGTCTCTGACTAGACAGAAGAAGCAGCACAACGATGAGCTCATCTCTCTGTTACTCTGCTTTCTTCTCCTAACAGAGTGCTTCTTGTCAGGACATAAACTGATTGGCTCCTTGTGCTTCTTCCCTCAAACTCCAGCCCTGCTGTACAGGGACTGCAAAAGGCTGATACCTGGAAAAGTTCAGATATTTACAATAAGCTATTAGTTAACTTTTAGGGCTCATTTACACTTGCTTCAAAATGTGGAATGCTTTTTTAACCAGGCCATTGGCAAATGGCATCCTGGTCAGCAAGTGGAATGCCGGGGTTATGATTGCCGCAATATGCCATAACCCCAGCATTGTTATTTCAGCTGGCAATTTTCTCCAAGATAGAAGTGGTTCGAGTGGCAAATTTGCCACTGGTCACTTTTATGGCTGGAGGGGTGCACCCCCATATAACCCCCACTGACCACCCGCCCCCCCCCCCGCCGCTTCCCGGTGGTTCCCAGGCTTACCTGACAGATCGGTGAAGCCCGGGACCCATACGGCGCCGGCGATGGCTTGCAATAGAGATCACTGAAGGCAAGATGGCCTCATCATTATGGCCTTGGAGGACTGGAGCAATGGCAAGACGTCACTTCAGGTTCCTCCAGCATGTAAACAAGGCTGCTTTTTTTAAAGAAATTCCACGAGCATGCGCAATTTTAAAGCATGACATGTTGGGTGTCTATTTACATCATCTTTTATATTTTACAAGGGTTATATATTGTTTTGTTTTTTAATTAATTAAAGTGTATGTTTTTATAATCACTGCGCAAAAACTGTGTGACATAAAAAATTGCAACGACCACAATTTTATTCTCTAAGGGCTCTGCTAAAACATATATATAATGTTTGGGGTTCTAGGTAATTTTCTAGCAAAAAAACACTGATCTTTATATATATGAGAAACGTGTCAGAATTGGCCCAGTAGGCAAGAGCAGTCTGAATGCCAGTCAAAGCCCTTGTCAATAAATAAAATAGTTAGCTTACAGTCCTGTTCACACTGTTGTATTATACCCCATGTCCTTGGTGTTTCAATGTGTCTCCAAAGCCTCTGGAAAATTCTACCACAACTTTCGCTAACAGCACTTGCAGCATTTGAGGTGCGTTTATTCAGAGTTTGCATTGCTTTGTTTTGAAGGTATTGAAGGTAAGAGATATCCCAGAATATACTGAACCAGAAAGAAATCATCAGCAGTTACTTCTGGTTCATGTGTATATATTCAGTCTGGTGCAGATGTCATATCTGGTGTACAGCATGGAGCAGCAGGAAGGTAAGCAGGGTCCAGAAAGGAGCGGGGCAACTAGCAGACAAGAAAACATTGTGCGCAAAGTGGGAATGCTATAGCAGAAGATAAGGGAGGACCAGGGAGATAGGACTGAAAGGCAGAGAAACAGCAGAGCTGGGGAATCAGAGTAGGAGAGACTAGCAGGTATCACATATACCCCAAAACACCCTCCTCATGTTGATGGCATGTGGCCTGGTACGGTTCAGGAGGGGGGGTCTCTCTTGTCCTCCCTTTTTTCCAGTTGTGTGCTCAGATAAGGGTCCGGTATGGATTTTGGGGGGGCCCACGCCAATTTCTTATTATTTTGGCTTGGGGTTCCCCTGAAAATCCATACCATACTTGAAGGGTCTGGTATGCATTTTGGGGGAGACCCCCAGGCCATTATTTTTAAAAATGTTGGTGCGGTTCCCCTTATTATCCATACCAGACCTGAAAGGCCTGGTATGGATTTTAGGGGGACTCCCATGCAATTTTTGTTTTTTCATTTTGGTGCGGGATTCCCTTTAATATTCATACCAGGACCAAATGGACTGGGGGAGAACCCATGCCATTTTTTTCAATTGCCGGGATCTGACGATTCATTACAGCCCCGAGCAGTTTTAAATTGTCTAAGTGAATATCTAAGTATATCTAATATCTAAGTGAATTGGACCTCTGCCCTATTCCCTGGATACCCCATCGGACCTCTGCCCTATTCCCTGGATACCCCATGCATCAAGGAAACTCTCTAAAAACATCTCACCCCTCACCACCTCATCCCTGACCATCTGGGATAGTCTTTACAAGAAGCTTATAACTCCCCTTTAATGCCTCTCCTACACCACGACCACTTCATGCCTGGAAAACTTGATCCCGGATTTCAAACATGGTCTCCAGAAGGACCTCTATTACTTCACCAGGTCCTCGTATACAACACCCCTAAACCACTGTCCGAAATCCTTGGGACTAAGCCCCTTACATTTATGGACAAATGGAGATATAATCAGTTGCACAGCTTCCTCCAATTGCTCCCTCAACCTCTGCGATCATTACAAGACCTCAACGGTATACAGTAGAATCAATCTTCAGCTATGTAGACCCTCCTGAACACTCGGTCTCCCAATTCTACAGAGCCCTGATTGAGCACCCAAATCCTCAATACCCTGCCTTCCTATCCAAATGGGAATCTGACCTTGACTCGACCATACCAGATAAGAAAAAAGACAAAATACTCCAGCTTGCACACATCTCCTCCCTTGCCTCTTCAATGGTGGAAACAAACTACAAGCTCCTCACCAGATGGCACCACACCACTGCGGAACTCCATCGCATGTACCCCTCTAACTCATCAAGCTGTTGGAGAAACTGTGGAGAAGTAGCCACCCATGCTCACATCTGGTGGACCTGTCCACACATACACCCTTACTGGACCAAAATACTGGCCTTAACTTCCCTGGCGGTATGATTCAGTCTGGAATTAGGTGCTGAAAGCGGTACAATTGTTTTGCATGGAAAATCTGGCGTTTTATTTTGTAGTCCTGTAATTCTTAGGCCGCGTACACACGCGGGGGCTGTTCGCCCAACTTTGTCCGTCAAACAGTTTCAGCAAACAGTCCGCTCAAAATTAGCATGGACGGACATGGGCACACACGACGAACGAACAGTTTGCTGAAACCGTGCGCGATGATGTGAACGGCACGTACGACGGGACGAAAAATACGACGTCCTATACACTGCATTATAACTTTCGGCGTGTAAATCCTTTCTGAGCATGCGCGGAACTTAGTTTGACGAACAAGCCTACACACGAGGGGACTGTTCGCTGAAACAAAGTTTCAGCGGACAGTTTTTCGGAATTTCCGAAAAACCTTGTTCAGCGGACTGTTCGCTGAAACTGTCCGCTGAAAGCCCACACACGGGCGGACTGTCCGCCGAAACACTGTTCAGCGGACAAAGTTGGCTGAACAGTCCCCGCGTGTGTACGCGGCCTTAGGAATAACGCTCTTAAATCTCTTCAAACCAGAGTCTAGCAGACATCCCAGGTATGATAAAGTTTATAATATAATAAAGAATAATAAAAATTATTCAATAATGTAATCAAATCCTAAAACACAGAAAAAGGGACACTTTTTTGGTTGCTATGGACAATCTCCAAATTCCAGGCAGAAAAAACAGTATTTATAATATAAAAGTGCATGCAGGGCACTGCACAGACCACTAGGGACAAAGGGGATGTGTAATTCTCTTATACAGTACTGTAATCTGTAAGATTACAGTGCTGTGTGTGTTTTGTGTCTTTTTACTTTTTTGAATTTGCTGCCGTTCTCCGCTCCAGTGCGCCGTAACGCCGCAGGGAACGGAGCTCGGCGGCATTCGGCACTGTGAATCGAGCAGAGGACAGCTCGATCACACAGCGCGGGGGACATTGCTGGATCCAGGGGACAAGGTAAGTAAGTCTCACTGTGTCCCCCCCTGCATCCAGCGATGCCAGACTCGGGATTACCGGCCGCTAGGGAGGTTAATCTATGAGATCACTGATATCAAACTTCTCCAGGATCCCTGGACTATTCTCTTCCACGCCACTCAAAGGCCAATCAGCAGATACAAGAGATCCATAATCCCTCTGCTAAATGCGGCCAAAGCCCTCATTCCCACCCAATGGGGCCAATCTTCAATCCCGTCTATGAAATCCTGGATTCAAAAACTGAATGAAGTGAACCTTAAGGAAGAACTCATGCACATAGTAAGAGGTACCTCGACTCGCCACAACCTAACTTGGGCGCCTTGGTCCTCATTTCTTACCTCAACCTCTTACAAAACCATCATCTCCTCTTCGTCTCAGGACAGTTGAAGCGGGAGGAAGCTCCCTCACTTGGCTAAACACCCAACCCAAACCAATCCATTTTTAAATGTCTAACTCATTTAATAAGACTCTCAATGTATTAATTACTGGTATTTGTACTTATAGGATCTGTAAAGAATGCCATGCTCTATCTCTTCACCTATTACGACCAAGTGCCTACCCCTCTCCCTAGTGACATTGGGTGGGAGCGTGGATGCTTTAATTGATTGTTCCTGAGATATAATGAGATAATAACCTGGTATGTCAAGATATTTTCATGTTGTATGTTTTTCCTCTGTTTATTAAAAAGATATTGAATAAAAAAAGAAATTAAACAAAAAACAATCATTTACCCAATATCAGTGTTTATATCAGTTTGATTCAGCTGTGTTGTGTTTATTTTAGATGCTGTAAAATAATTATAAACCTTTTCATCACTCGTGTTCAGACTTTACGTATTCAATTGATTTCTTACAGTGGTTTTCGCCCAATATCAAGTAAAAATAGCCCAACGTGTGCCCAAGATTTGCCCAGGTGAAATTATTTTCAAACAAGATATACCCACATCTGTTCTTAAACTCTTATTGAATGCTTATATGTTCAGGTATTCTCTCAAGATCTGCCCATTTTTGCCTTCAAACATTATTCACCCTGTCCCTTAGTTGGAAGTGGGTGACACAGGAGTGTATTTACTAAGGCAAAAAAAACTGCGCACTTTGCAATTTTACCAGAGCTTTGTAAATGTGGTAAAGCTATGCTGATTTCTATCATTGAATCACGTGCAAGCACAAATGTTTTTTTAATTGTTTTCTTTGCACCTGATTGGGTAGTCTTTATAAAGTGAAGCTTTACCACATTACATTTACTAAGACAAATGAGTGCAATAGCTCCTGCAGAGTACAACTGCATGGTCTATTTGCCGTTATTAAATCAACCCAATTGTGTTCCTTGCTTTGGATTTTTTGTCCATAAGAATGCTGAGCCTAGATATTTAAGACCAGATAGCACTTGCATGTTTCATTTTTATATACTTTTTTTTAAACCAGGCTGCCATGCTAGACATGCAAACTGATTACCATTTAGCAAGTAAGTGGTGAGCATGCAGGCCTCCTATTAGGATACCAGCCCCCATGCACATTAGCTTTGGTGGGTGCCTTGAGAAGAGCTTCTGCACTAGGCCCAATGCTAATGGACATTATTCAAACATGGCTTGAGCAGTGAGGAAGAAAGGATCTGACCTCTCCCTTTCTCTGACCTCACAATGCTGGGGGGGTGCTGCAGGAATCTTTGGACACCGCTAGACTCTGGAAAGACAATTATTTAGTGTAGCGCCGGCTCCTGAAGAGCACGTGCTATGTGTTTTTGAAATTTAAAGTTACACCTAAACTGCACTTTGGTTTGGGTATTATTATTCCAAATTTTAACCTCAGCATCAGTCTGACTGAACTATAGGGTGTTCGGCTTGGCCATAGTGGGCACTGTCTCCTCTGGTAGGCATGGAAACACAGTCTGGTTGGGTGCTTTAAGGTTACTTTCCCTCAGAGAAAGCCCAGTGGGAGTGTCACTCTTGCTGTGTCTTCTGGGAGAGGGTACTTAAGATGCGGATGTCACGTGGGTTTGAAGGTTCCAGTCCAGAAGTATGTTGTGACTCCATGGTCCTGGTCCTGGTCCTCCTGACCAGCCCCCAGAGGCCCTCATGGCCTGGGGTGTGGATCCATCCATTTCTGAGTCTCTGGGCTGGCTAGCCCAAGGCACAGTAACTGGAAGGAGAGTTCCAAGGTGGTCCGGTGCCGCCTCAGTTTTGGAGAGGCCCAGCAACCGAAAACGCAACCAGGGGAGGACTCTTCAGAAGAGGGTCACGCACAAGGCTGGCTGCTCAGCAAGAGCCTGGAAGCTAAGCTGGAAAGGACACCAGGTGAATCCACACTCGTACGGTATCACCAGACTGGCTGCAAGATACTGGTACCGTATGAGAGTTCTCTAATTTTATCCTTCAGTTACAACCAAGTCTGTGAGAGAGGCTTTTCATTCTAAGTTCTACAACCAAGTCTGTGGCAGAGACTTTGCTTTATCCGAATCATCTGTCGGTTGCTAAATTCACAAAAAGGGGATTTATCCGATAGTTGTAATATCCAGTTGCAAATGGCTATTCCCTGGATTGCATAGAGAGACACATTCAAGTGTCAGCAGTTCCAAGAGTACCTGAGCTTTTCTACCTATACCCTCTATTCCCTGATGAGAGACTGTGTTTTGTTCAACGTTTTTGCAAATAAAAATGCCTAAAGTGGATCAAGTGTCAGTCTTTGCAGTTCATTGGGCCATCTACCTCGGGAAACCCCTAGATGTACACGAGGTGAAGAAGGTAACGGTAAGCCCAATAATCTCAGCAGCTCCTTCATTCATTTAAATTGAACACAATTTTTTCAATGTTTGGTGTGTTTGTATTACAAATTTTTCTCACCGGCATGCACTGGTAAACTTCATCTGTCATCATCAAGCTAGGATGCTTTGGGACAGCAACTGTTGTTTAGGGAAACCCTTTTAAAGCAACTCCTTCTTAAAGTGGTTCTAAAGCCTTAAGGTTTTTTACCTTAATGAACGCTATGCGTAAAAGACCTTTTAGACCTTCTGTACTGCATGATCCCCCCAGCCCCCCACTTATACTTCCCCGAGTCTAATCCAGTGTTGTGCATGAGAGCAGACTGATAGCAGTGGGAGACATTGTGGCTTCTACTGCTGTCAAACCAATGCAGTGACGAGGGCGCGGAGGGGGGGGGGCTGAGATGCCTAATCTGTGTCAATAGATGCAGACAACAAGTTGGATCAGGAATGAGCTTGCCCAAGTGCCCCCATAGCAATTGCTATGAGGACACTCGCTGAAGAGGAGGATCCAGGAGTGCCAGCGGGGGACCCCAGAAGAGGCAGATCAGGGCTGCTCTGTACAAAACCATTGCACAGAGCAGATAAGTAGAACATTTTATTATTCTAATGCAAAAAAAAAACACAGGTTTAATGTTACTTTAATGCTGAAGGGCAGACGGGCTAGTATCAGCACAGTAAGGGGCCAGGGGCTGGGCCATTGAGACCAGCCCAATGTTCCAGGGGGCCCATGTGGCCTTCCTGTATGCCTGGATAGGAGGGTGGCAGGGGCAGGGGCATGTAGAGGAACTGATACCTCCATGCAGCCGCTAAATGCCTGCTTTTCCTCTTCTCCCTCCCGCAGACATTCATCGGCTGCAGCAGAGAAATGGAGGGCATCCGTCCCTCCACATGCCGTTCCCCCCGCCTCCTTATCCCTGTCCAGGCCTCTCTGTGCTTCCCTGCTACCCCCTGCACAATGCTGGTGACTGCAGCAGGGGATCTGTCTGGATGGAGAGTGAGGAAGGAGTCTGTAAATGTGTAATGTCCTGAATAGAGTCAGTCAATGCTGTATCTTGGCCTAGGCCAACAAGGTCCAGGCCTAGGGCGGCACTTTGGTGGGGGCGGCAAAAAATCTGCCCCCACTAGAAAAAAAGCCTACTCCCAGCTCCTGCATGAAAATAGCCCCCCCCGCCGGCTTGTGGCATGGGTCTAGGGGTGCACGGAGCATGGACCACACCTGGGTGACTCCCACCATAGGAGTGACACCTGTCCACAGGGCTGCATGTCCTAATCACTGGTTGTGGTGTCTGTCACCAGCAATGAGGGGGCTGACTGCATGCTGACAGGAGGGGGTAGATGGAATCTGATTGGCCAGGGCCGTCCATGTGACAGTGCTGACCAATAAGAATGCAGTTTCTGCTGAGAGTTACAGAAAAGATGATGCCACAGGGTTTTAAAATCCCTGGACTTGTGAGGCGGCATCCTGACAGCGGGGGATCGTAGGACACTGAAACAGGGGGACTGGGGGAATGGGGAGGGTATCCAATGAACTTACACTTTAATGTCATGCTGAGATCCAAGGACAACAGAGGAGGGGAGGGCTGTGCTGTGTACACAGTGGATGATCCTCACTGCTCCCTACCTGGGACCCCGTCCATCACTCCTCCTCATCTGACATTGACACAGCTGACATGGATCTCAGTGAGTTCCTATCTGGGTGACCCGGGATGTGTCCTCCCATAGGAGAAGAATGTAGGATGCCTGGCTCAGGGATGTGCTGCCATACTACACAGGCTCTCCTCTGCCTACCAGGAATAATACCCTTTGAACAACCCCTCTCTCCTGGATCTTCGTGGTGACCGATGGGGATCCTCCATGACTGGGAGTGATTTGAGAGTCCTGATCCCTCTCCCCTCCATCATCCTAGAGAAGAGTATAGGAAGAATTCAGCACATCTGCAGCCTTCCCCACACTGACCATGGCTGCGGCTATAGCCAGCTCTCTCATCTGACAAAAGAGACAAGCCAGGGCATCCAACAGTGGCTGGGTGTGTACCTCCAAGAGATGTGGCAGCCCCAGCAAGAGCGACCGGTCCCTGTGCAAGAGGCATGTCCTGGGTGTATTCACTAAAATCCACTTCTGCAGTGGGAGGAAAAAGCCATTCTGGAGAAAAACAGTGAGTGGTTATTCACACTCCATACATCCCTCCATATATCTGCCCCCCCCATACACCCTTCCCTCCTTCCATTCATCTATCCATCCGTCCTTCCATTAATTTCTCCATCCATAAATCTGTCCATCCTTCCATTCATTCACCCCTACTTCTATTCATCAATTTAAAATCAGATAGGACATTCTCCTTTAGATTTACCAAAATGATATAATATAAGGACATAGCTAAACATACATTCACTCTGTATCCAATCAGGCAGGCCCTTGTACTACACATTTGATGGTAGCTCAAAAGGAGATTGTACAATCAGATTATATAGAATATGGCCAGCTTAAGGCATGCATGCATGTTACAAAAAGTGGAGCCTAAAGAGGAAGGGGTACAGTTTACAGATGACAGGACAGGTCTTAAACAGGAAGAGGTGTGGCCTTGACAGGAAGTGGTGGGTCATATTTAAATTAGGGGTGCTTGAGTTTAGTCAGGCTTAGGGCAGCACAAAATTGAAATATTCAATGGACTCCTGCGCTTAAATGGGATTTGTGAGGAATGCTCTTAATTAGTGGATGCCGCAGGCACTTTCATGAGACACCAGCTCATGTATATAGACTAAAAGAAAGAAATGGTGGTGCTGCGCTTCCAGAAAAAATGGGACCTTACATGAAAGTTTTGTATAGCTAATTATTCAGATGGAGATATGTCAGATGGTATGTGTTCAAACTAGTATGGTAAAGTAGTAAGGGAGAACTCTTATCCTGATATAGAAATTATTCTATCAATAGTGCCTGCAACAGTGTGTACACAAAGATAACTGTCACAATATCAAGTGCAACTTATATCTCTATGATATAATAATAGTGCTAAGTGCAATAGTACATATAAAACCACATACAGAGGTCTAGCTATAAATCAGACTTCTACGGCAAAAAGTGCTGAGTGCATCATAGCAAAACCAAAGTGACTGAAATATAAACAGTTACTGGCTACGTAAGCATAAACTAGTGGCAATAATAAAGTGCAAAAAATGCAAAAATAAAGTGCAAAAAATGCAAGCAAGCAAAAAAAAAGTGGAAAAAATGCAAGCAAAGTGCTTAGTGTAACATAAAATATTAATAAAAACATATAATAATCGAACTATAGATCAAAACTCCATAAACAGAAGGTGCTGAGTGCAAAAAATTGGACTATATCCAGCTGTTAATGACGTGAACACAGTCCCGTGATGATGTCACATAAACATCTAAAGTGATTCTGTAATGAGAAATGTCTCAGAGGTTCTTCCTCCACATAAGTGATTCCACGCATAAGTGTGCACACTGGGTAATTACCTTCCCGCTATATAAAATATAGCATATATGCAGCCTCCTCTTGGATATACCAGGAGTCCCAGGAAAGGGGGTGGAAGCGGGGGGCCTCAGGGGGTCACTCTCAGATCTCCGTAACAATATACTCCAGCAAGATGTTCCAATATAGCTCAGAGAATAAGTATAAGAGCAACCATAGTGTAGTATGTTTTTAAAAATCACTACTTTATTAAAAGGTTAAAATTACTCACAAACAAAATGGGGTAAATAGGCAGTATTAGCAGCAAGACAGTTCAAATCGACCGCTCTGGTGCGAGCGTCACTTCCGGTCTCCGTATCCTACGCGTTACGTCACTTCCGGTGACTTCAACTGGGATAGAGGAGCATGGAGCAGGAAGTGCAGTATAAAGGAGGACTGGGCGGAGACGAACCACCCCACAATCGAATGCTGATGCCCCTTACTAGAGCGTCAGCAGGGTATACATATTCGAAAAACACCAGGCATTATACATAGTCCATGGTTATATATTCGCTATACAACCAACAGCGATGGGCGGCTGTGACATATTATGATGTGATGAATGTGCCATACCACACTATATTAAGACGAATCTGTTAACCATAGCCATTATCTCGGGGGGCGAAATAAAAGTGTCTCCTACTATGGTGGCGGCCATTTTATTGGAGGTTATGCAGCTAAACGATGTATACTTGTCTCCTTTCATTGAGGCGGCCATTTATTTGGTTATCTACTGGCCGTATTAGTATATTAGTCTCCATAACCTGTGTAGTCTGACCATAGACTGGAAGAGGGGAGAGAAAATTAATTCTATAGAGAGAAATTGACCAAACAATTTTATTATAATAATAAATGTTAATTACGCCACTTGTATAGTAAAATCATTCAAATTACAATCAAATAGAATATAAAAAAATTAATATATATAAAAAAGAATATATATAAAAATTGTTTATAAAAAAGGGGAAAAAATTAAAAATTAAAAATGTATTTATTTTTCTTGTAATTTTAATTTCTTATTGCTTTTTGTACTTAGGATCTATATCATGGATCTCGGAAGTGACGTTTGCATTACAATAAATTTTTTTTTTTTTTAATAAATATATATACATATTCCAAGGAAGAGAGGCAATTAAAATATTATCTTATCTTATTCAAGATCTCTGGAGGGGGGGGGGGAAGAAGGAGAAATTATCTAATTAGGGGGAGGGCATTTTTTTTTAAAAATCACTGATAAAGCAGTTCAGATCGAATTCTATATTTAACCCTTTGGGGTAAAATGTATCCAGAGAAAATATCCACTTGGATTCGATCTGACTCAATGTTCTCACCTTATGCCCACCTCTCCAGTGCTTTTTATGGTGTATCGCGAAATGTTTTGAAACGCTGTGCTTGTCAAAACCCTTAATGATGTTCTGCACGTGTTCCTTTATTCTAACCCTCAATGATCTTTTTGTGCAGCCTACATATTGTAGGCCGCAACTACATTCAAGCACATACACGGCTCCTTGTGTGTTACAGCAAATAAAGTCCTCAACCTCATACGTGTTGCCTGTGCTAGTGGCTGTGAACTGGAAGATCTTCTCCGGCTTACTGGTTCTTGTGCAAGCAAAACAGCGCTTGCAAGGGTAAAAACCCTTACCCGAAAAGAAAGTATAATTCTTTTTAGGTGGATCTGGGATGCTCTTAACTAGTCTATCCCTCAAAGTGGGAGCACGTCTATATATGAATTTTGGTATTTTAGGTAAAACATTCTGTAGGTCTTTGTCATTTAATAAAATGTGCCAGTGTTTTTTGATGATTTTTTCTATGCTCTTATATTGGACATTATAGTCCAAAATAATGGCTCCTTCATTAAAACGTTTGCTTGTTACTTCTTGTCTGGTCTTATCTTTTACCAAATCTTGATGATTCATGTCTTCTACTTCCAATATTTTATCCTCAATAAAAGTCTTTTGTAGCCTTTGTCCTGGAATCTTTGACCCATCAGTCTGGCTTGTTCTCGAAAGTCCTCCTGCTTACTGCAGTTCCTCTGCAGTCTCATGAGCTGACCCTTTGGAATATTGTAAATCCAGTTCTGATGATGGCAGCTGGTCACCGGGAGATAACTGTTCCTGTCTACATTCTTGAAAAAGGTTTTTGTATGAAGTTTCCCCTCTTCTTGTGAGATCCCTAAGTCCAGGAAGGTGACCTGCGTTTCACTGGAGTCCCATGTGAGCACTATATTCAAGTTATTCTTATTGAGTTTATCTTGAAATTCATTGAGACTGCTTTTACTGCCTTTCCAGAGAACTATAATGTCATCTATATATCGTTTGTATATGACCAATTCGACTGGTGGGTTGGAAAACACCATCTTATCCTCCCATTGAGACATGAATAAACCCGCTACGCTAGGGGTAAACTTGGCACCCATAGCGACACCTGTAGTCTGATGGTAAAAGTTTTTGTTATACCAGAAATAGTTGTTCTTTAGACAGAAGTCCAAACACTTCACCAGGTATTTTCTTTGAGCACAGATCAAATTAGAATGTTTTCTAAGACCCCATTTGACTGCTTCACA
Source organism: Lithobates pipiens (assembly GCF_037356315.1). Lineage (NCBI taxonomy): Eukaryota > Metazoa > Chordata > Amphibia > Anura > Ranidae > Lithobates > Lithobates pipiens. Next base: position 407,883,552 of record NW_027507764.1, on the reverse strand, counting down.
AGCCTCATAGTGAGGGATGATAGTATACAATGAGGCTACATCAGTTGTAGCTAAAATATATGGACCTTCATTTGAGCATTCTTCCAGAATTTGTAGAATGTGTTTGGTGTCTCTGAGATAAGCTTTAGTATTTTTCACCACCGGTTGGAGAAAATTATCGATATACGCCCCCATTCTTGAGGTAAGCGAATCAATACCTTTCACAATCATTCTTGGTGGGGGATTGTTCTTGTCTTTGTGAAGTTTAGGTAAATAGTAAATGACTGGGGTCCTCACCGACTCTGGTATCAAAAATTGAGCTTCCTTTTTATTTAGTATAGATTTTTTGAGACCTAGGTGAACAACTAGTTCCAGCTCCTTCCTACCTCTAAACACCGGATTCTTCGGTAGTTGTTTGTAGGTATTAGTGTCCCTTAGTAGATTTACCATATTTTCATTATATTGAGATTTTGACAAGATCACAATTCCACCACCCTTGTCCGCTGGGCGAATCACAATGTCCATTACTTTGCCTCAGTTTATGAATGAATGGGAAGCTCTGTAGAGAGTTATTCCTGTTCTTCATTGTGTGCAGCTGAGGCTGCAGAGAAAGGGACTGATTAATCTGTCCTCAATCCCTTTCTCTGTCTCAAAAGTGAGACATCAGGGGTCTGTTTAAACTCATGATATTTCACCAAAGGTCCTAAAAAATATGTAACAAATCATTAAAAAAATGTAATTGTAAAAGTAAATAAATAAATAAAATGATTAAAAAAAGATATAAAAAAATAAAACAACAAAAAAAACTACTGACACCAGTGGCAGATTTACCAGGGTCGCAAAGGTTGCACTTGCGACTGGGCTCTGGCATTCCCACAATGGTAGTAAAGAGCTCCGTGATCAGTGGAAAGGGCCCCAAAATTAATTTTATTTTTTTTATTTTTTTTACACTGGGGCCCTCCAAAGGGGCTGTGTACTAGCAGTTCCTTTGCTATGGGGATATCAGCTTGCATACTTGGTGTGGCAGGTTGGTTGGCTCTAGGGGAGGAAAAAATGACTTTTTAAATTATATTTTACATTTCTTTTTTTTATTACCCTCCTAGTGCTAAAACAGTGACTACACAATTTCAGCAATATTACAAGTAATATTGGGAAGTGAATCAAAGGACATACCTGTTACATGATTTGCCCAAAATATTCACTCTAAAGCCCCATACACACTATCAGATTTTCTGCTGATTTTTTTCCTTCAGATTTACCCAAACCATGTACTGCAAGGGCCTGCGTGATTGCATACAAATTGAAACTCCTAAGGTTTGACCTCATATTATATGGTTTTGTTTTTTCTGAAGGAAAAAATCTGCAGAAAATCTGATAGTGTGTATGGGGCTAAAGATTCAACCAAAAATAAGGAAATAACCCCAACTTTACTGTATACGCTTGAAAGACATTCAATTTTGCAACATTCCATTATGCAATATTCACCGATCAGGTGCCTGCATAAAAACAAAGGGAGAATACAGTTAAATCTGTACAGAGAATCTTTTGGATAAAAACTTACTTGGTGAACTGCATAAAAAAAAAAAAACAACCAATATCTAAACATTTCGTTAGCATGTTTATGAGGGTAGAAGGGACCTGGAAGGACTAAGGTTCAGCTTTGAGCCAATAGAGGCAGGCACAGCCATTTTCCAATACATACTTAATTTAAAGGCAATTGACTATGGTTTCTCTTTATGGCTGTTTGTATCAAATGCACCATCCAACAATGCTATTAAATGTAACTCTAAAATATCTTGCACATCCCCACGCAAAACAGGATTGAATTCTTTGGAAATAATGCATAGCATTAGATCAAGATTTCACTATACCTAGCAGATTTATAATTTCCTTAGCAGCCTACAAAGAACTAAAATATTTTTGACTACAATGCATTACAAAACACATGCCTTTAAATTGCTTGCATCTGTCATCCAACCAATCAGCTTGTGCAGTTTATAAAAGATTCAAGGTCGTTCTCCAGACATAAAGGATTTTGCAATCATGGATGTTAATAAATACCTGAACTTGTGGGTTTGGGATAATGACAATGGAACTCTGGTTGGTAAAGATGGCAAACTGTGTATGATAATGAGATGAAATATTACTTAATTAGAATAGACAGCCTTTCTCTATAGATAGGCTTTCTCTTGAAAGTTCAAACACAATGATCTTTCCTTGACTTGAATGCTTTAATCCCAAAATAAAGGATTTCTTCTAGCTTCCTAGTGTTCAACCATTTGAACAATTTGCAGAGCAAATGGCAAATCCTAAAACAAACTGCTCCGAGCAGTGTATAAGCATTAGCAGGCAATAAGGGTCTTCTAGAGTGCTCTTCATAGCATTACACGCCTCATTTCCTGAGGGTCACATACTCAAGAACTCATCCACCGTACCTTACCAATGTTCACATTAGGTCTGTCATAAGTTCTATGTTGTTATGACTGATGGGGCAGAAAAAGTGCATAGCAGGCTGTCTATATGGACTTCTGAAGAGTAAGGTGTGCCACGATTACATTTCAGCTTATGAAAAGAAAAAATACAAAAAATGTCTGTTTCAATTTCTTGATATGTTGCAGATTATTAATTCTTATATTTACTGCACTCACCTTCATATGAATGGAATCTGTTTTGACCCTTTTAAGTATACTAAACAAAAATAAAAAAATAACAGAGATATTAAAAGGTTCAATTATTTATGAATTTTACCCAAAAGTAATATTTAATGTGATTTTCACTTTCTGTGGTATTTAGGTATTATGTCATAGTCATATTTTATATGCAGGACTGTAGGTGCTCCTTGAGTGGCTACCTCAGCAATTCAGTGCAGAAAGCATCACTGCCTAATGACTGCTGAAAGAAAAAAAAATTAAGCCTGAACTCCAGGAACTCTGGCACTCACTAAAATGTTCTGGATTACTATGGGTTAAGAACAACAGGGTATATGCCACCTCATTGACTTTTTTCTTCAATATACAATATACATTTTTACTAAGTACTGGGAGCATAGCTATCACAATACTTCCGACGCACCAACACTGGACCTTGGGTTGCAGCTCCAGCAGCTGCAGAGTCACGTGCAGCCACTCTGACTGCCTCTCCTCTCCTCTTACCCAATCACAGAGGACTTTGAATTATGTGAACCTTTCTGTGAATGGATAGCGGAGGGGTGAGGTGAGCAGAGCAGCTGCTGTGAGCAATATTCCTCCTGTCAGAACACTGGGAGTGCAATGATAGCTGTACTCCTGCCACTCAGTAAAACTGTCAATTATAAATAAAATAATTAACCACTAGGTGCCCACGCTACAGACAAAAGACAGCTACAGAGCGGCACTCAATTGCCGGGACGGCGTCCCTGGACGTCCTCCTGTTTACCTGTACCCTGCGTGCCGCCACAGGCACGCATCGGGAAAAATCTGTGTTGGCCATGTCCTTGGACACAACCAATCACAGATCATGCTAAATGGGCAATCAGAGCAGCGATTTAGCATTGATTGGCGTGTCCAATGAGAGATGATCTCAAGTGTAAACATATGAGATCATCTCTCATTGCTGGCTCTGTGCCATGCTGCAGCGACCCGTGCTGCAGCGTGAGTGAACACTAACTAAAACACAGTGTCCACAGTACCTATCAGTGCCATCTGTCCCCAGTGCCACCTGTTCCCAGTGGCACCTGTCAGTGCCATCTGTCCCCAGTGCCACCTATCAGTGCCATCTGTCCTCAGTGTCACCTGTCAATGCTATCTGTCCACAGTGCCACCTATTAGTGCCATCTGTCCTCAATGCCATCTGCCCCGGAGCCACCTGTCAGTGCCATCTGTCCCCAGTGCCACCTATCAGTGCCATCTGTCCCCAGTGCCACCTGTCAGTTCCATCTGTCCCCAGTGCCACCTATCAGTGCCATCTGTCCCCAATGCCATATGTCCACAGTGCCACCTGTCAGTGTCATCTGTCCCCAGTGCCACCTGTTAGTGCCATCTGTCATCAGTACCACTTGTCAGTGTCATGTGCCATCTGTTATCAGTGTCAGGTGTCATGAGTGCCATGTATCAGTGCCACATCAGTGTCACGTGTCATCAGTGCCATGTATTACTGCCATCTGTCATCAGTGCCACATCAGTGCCACATCAGTGTCACGTGCCATCAGTGCCACGTATTAGTGCCATCTGTCATCAGTGCCACCTGTTAGTGCCATCTGTCATCAGTACCACTTGTCAGTGTCATGTGCCATCTGTTATCAGTGTCACGAGTCATGAGTGCCCCGTATCAGTGCCACATCAGCGTCACGTGTCACCGGTGCCATGTATTAGTGCCATCTGTCATCAGTGTCACGTATTAGTGCCATCTGTCATCAATGCCACATCAGTGTCACGTGCCATCAGTGCCACATATTGTGACACTGATGTGGCACTGATGACAGATGGCACTAATATGTGGCACTGATAAAATGTGACACTGATGTGGCACTGATGACAGATGGCACTATTTCATCAGTGCCATTTGTCATCAGTGTCACGTGTAATTTTTCTGGTGCTCCAGGGCCTTCAAAAGTGTAATAGGTAGTCAGCAAGTTAGATATGTAATTTATGCTCCTAGAACACCTGATGGTGCTTCCTGCATGTTGGGCGTTTCTATGTGGCTAGGCTGTGAAAAAGTTTCACACATGTGGTATCGCCATACTTAGAAGGAGTAGCATAATGTATTTTGGGGTGTCATTTGTGGTATACACATGCCATGTGAGAGAAATAACCTATTACAATGACAATTGTGTGGAAAAAAATTTTTCATTTTGCAAAGAATTGTGGGAAAAAAATGACAGCATCAAAAACCTCACCATGCATCTTACTAAATACCTAGGAATGTCTAATTTAAAAAAGGGGGTAATTTGGGGGGTATTTGTACTTTCCGGGCTTGTTCGGGTCGCAAGAAATTAGATAGGCCACCAGTACATCAGGTGTGATCAATTTTTTATGATTTGCACCACAGCTTGTAGACTCTAACTTTCACACAGCCCAAATAATGTACACTAATCTGGGTTATTTTTACCAAAGATATGTAGCAGTATAAATTGAGGCCAAAATTTATGAAGAAAAGTTAATAATTTTCAAAATTGTATCACAGAAACTAAGAAAAATTCGTTTTTTTTCAATATTTTCGGTCTTTTTTCATTTATAGCGCAAAAAATAAAAAACCCAGAGGTGATCAAATACCACCAAAAGAAAGCTCTATGTGTATGAAAAAAAGACAAAAAAATAATTTGAGAACAGTATTACATGACTGAGTAATTGTCATTCAAAGTGTTAGAGCACTGAAAGCTGAAAAATGGTCTGGGCAGGAGGGGATTTAAGTGCCCAGTAGGCAAGTGGTTAAGTGGCATGCATCACATTAGACTTAATCCATAGTAAGCCAGCACGTTTTAGAAAGTGTCTCAAATCCTAGATTTCAGCTTTCTTTTCTTTTTAAAATAATTTATTGAGAATGATGCAATACAAGTTAATAATACAAGTTTTAACATTGTATAGGGCTATCAAACTTTTTCAGTTATTAAATTTGAATAAGAAAAGTACAGTTACCGTATAGAGAGTAATATGGGAATCTTTTATCAGTAAAAATATGTGAAGAATATAATCAAAACAATTAAAGCAGTAGTAAACCCAGTTTAAAAAAACACTTACATTCCCGGCATGCCAGAAATGCTAACTTTCACATTGGTTGTGCTCTCAACCAAATTTTCAAACCATCCAATAGCTGGTTTCATAACTGATCACATGTGCAGCATTATGGCAGTTGAAGAATCATTAGAGGCCAAGATGGCAGCTTCCTTGACTGAAAACGATAGAAGGGTTTACTTCCACTTTAATAAACCTTGTATAATTTGCATAAAGGAAAAAAATAATATGTCATATATTAAAGAATTAGACATAGAGATACAACTATGTTGGATAAATCGGTCTGTATTGGGATGTCCTGGAGAGAAACCCACCCAACCAGGGCCAAGGTCTGGCTATGTGGCCAGCTTTTCCCGGGTGAATGAACGTCCCACCAAAACATCCCCAACAAAATTTTGGGTAGATTGTTTCTAAACCGATCATTTACTTTCTTCCAAAGAGTAATTCAATATAAGAATGGAATAATACATTCCCACTATTATACATATCTAAAAATTAAGTTTAATAAGTAGGAAAAAAAGGGGTGGGATCTAAAAGGAGGTTGGAGGGAATGAGGGGCCTCCCGAAGGAATCGATTGTTCAAATATACAAGACATCATATAACATTAGTGTCCGTAAAGGTGATGAGCCTCATCAGGGTAAAAGTCAAAATCTGGCGGTAGAATGTGTGTTATCCATGGAAACCATAGTGCTTCAAATTTAACAAGTTTATCAAGTATCATTGCCTCCATTTTGGCATGGATCATAACTTGGGTTACACGTTGTTTTACCGACACTTCACAGAGCTTGTCTGACTTCCAAGATTTAGCTATAGATTGTTTTGCTGCCGTTGTGACATATAGTAGGAGTTTAAATTGTGTTATGTTTTGTGGTTTATTATTTAAGAGAGCCACCGATGGATCAAGTTGTAAAGTAGCCTCAAATATTGTAGAGAAAATATTAAATATTTTTGACCAAAAGGTCTGAGCTATGAGACAAGTCCACCAAATTTGTAGATGTGTACCTGGGTCACTACAGCCTCGAAAACATTGAGGGGGGTATTGGGGAAGGAATTTTGATATTCGTGCTGGCACTAGGTACCACCTGGTAAGAACTTTATAATTTGTTTCAAGGGCTACTATGTTTGGTGTGCAGATTTTGTATTTTGCCAGATTTGTGCCCAATCCAATGTGTCTGGAGGAAGATTTAAATCAGCCTCCCATTTAGAAGTATAAGATGGGGGAGAGGAGGTTGTATGTGAAAGCAGTTGGACATATAGGTCTGAGATAAGTCCTCGTCTGTGTGGATCTGACATATAAGCTTGTTCAAAGGTAGTATAGTTTGGAGTTGTCGAGTTTGTGGGGGCATTTTGGGACAAAAAGTTTTTAATTTGTAAATATCTAAATGTTTCATTATTAGGTATATTGTGAGAATTGTATAGTGTTGGGAATGTTATGACTTTATCAGATTCGTAGAAGTGATGTATTCGTGTAAGACCCACATTTATCCAGGCCATGAAGGAGGAAGGTAAAGTCCAAGCTGGGTAGAAGGAGGGATTGTGTAAAAAGGAGAGGAGTGGGTTAAGTGGAGATTGGAGACCAAATCGGGATTTGAGTCTATCCCAAATTGAGAGGCTATGTTTTGTGACTGGATTTGTTATTGATCAACATTGGGATGATGAAAGCCATAATAGATTTGATGTGGAAAGAGGATCACAGTCCACCGATTCCATTACTACCCAAAGAGGAATTTCTTTTGTGGCATGGTACTTAGCTATTTGTGCTAATTGTGAAGCATAATAATATTTTGAGAAGTTAGGAACACTTAAGCCCCATACACACTATCAGATTGTCTGCTGATTTTTTCCATCAGATTTACCAAAACCATATAATATGAGGTCAAACCTTAGGGGTTTCAATGTGTATGCAATCAGGCAGGCCCTTGTACTACATGGTTTTGGTAAACCTGAAGGAAAAAATCAGCAGACAATCTGATAGTGTGTATGGGGCTTTAGGCCTCCACGGATTCGGGGCATAAATAGGGTAGGTTGTGGTAATCGTGGTTTAAGCTTACCCCATATAAATTGGGCTGATTTGTGCTGCAGTATACAGAAAAAATTAGCAGGAACATGTATAGGGAGAACTCAGAACAGGTATAAAATTTTAGGTAGTATTGACATTTTAACCACAGTGATTCTACCCATCCATGCTAACGGTAAAGAATAAAAAATTTTCATTAAGGCAGTTAGTTGAGTTAGCATGGGTGGATAATTTGCAGAGTATAAGTCAGCTGGATTAGCAGTTAATGAGATCCCTAAGTATGATATATGTTTTGTCGACCATTTAAATGGAAGGGAGTCTTGTATTTGTTTTTGTAATTCAGGTGATAATGAAATATTTAGGGCTTGTGATTTATGTTGGTTAATTTTGAGGCCAGATAATTTACAGAATTTAGTAAGTATTTCAATGAGGTTTGGGGCTGATGGTAGGGGCGAGGTTAGAAATACTAAGACATCATCGGCAAACATACAGAATTTGTGATGGTGACCACCTAGTTCCAGGCCTTTTATATTTATATTGGATCTAATGGGTTGGGCTATGGGGTTCAATTGCTAAGGAGAATAGAAGAGGGGATAATGGGCAACCCTGCCTGGTTCCTCTTTCAATGTTGAAGGGGTCGGAGCGGTAACCCGAGTAGGATACATAAGCTTTTGGATTTTGATAAAGCCCTTGTACACTCGGTCGGATATTCCGACGGAAAATGTCCGATTGGACCGTGTTGTCACATAATCCGACCGTGTGTGGGCTCCATCGGACTTTTCCGTCGGAATATCCGATGGACCAAGTTTTCCAGCTTGGCTATAAAATTTTCCGACAACATGATCCAATCGGACTTTGTCTGATCATTTGTAGAGAATTCCGATCGGTCGTAACGAAATAACCTCATCACGTTCTGAACGATCGGATTTTCCGACAACTTTGTCCAACAGTGTGTATGCAACAGTTTCGGACAAAATCCGTCGGACAAAATCCAACGAATTTGGTTGACGGAATATCCGACCGTGCGTACAAGGGCAAAGAGAGGAAATCCATTTCAGGAACCGTTCTCCAAATCCCCATCTATGAAGAATGGCAATAAGATAAGACCATGACAAAGTGTCAAATGCCTTTTGTATGTCGATTGAGAGAAAGCAAGCAGGGATTTTGCGAGTTCTGCCTATATGGGCTAGTAGGGTAGCACGACGAATGTTATCACCTGTTTGTCTGGAGGGAATGAAACCAGTTTGATCTTTATGAATCAGTGTTCCGATAATTGGGTTAAGTCTGTTAGATAGGATCTTAGCTAGTATTTTAATGTCTATGTTGAGTATTGAGATTGGCCTATAGTTAGACCATGAAGTGTCATCAGTTTGTGGTTTAGGAATCATGGATATTGAAGATAGTAAGGATTCTGTGCGAAAGGAATATCCTTCTAAAGCCACGTACACACAGGCGGACTGTCTGGCCAACTAAGTCCGTCAGACAATCCGACGGACAGTCCGTCCTACTTTTGAATGAACGGACTTGACCACACACGATGAACAGACAGTCCGTTGAAAGCTTGCGCGATGACGTGTACAGCACGTACGACGGGACTAGAAATGGGACGTCCAATACACAGCAATGCAACCTTTCGCCGTGTAAATCCTTTCTGAGCATGCGCCATACTTAGTCCGTCCAACTTGCCTACTCACGAGCGGACTGTCCGCTGAAACCAAAGTTGGACGGACAATATTACGGAAATTCCGAAAGACTTAGTCCGCCAGACTGTCCGCTGAAAAAGTCCGCTGAAGCCCACACACGAGCGGACTGTCCGCTGAAATGTGTTTCAGCGGACTAAGTTGGACAGACAGTCCGCCCGTGTGTACGCGGCTTAAGAGAGAATTAAATGCGTTTGTCATAAGTGGGGATAGCAGTGTAGTAAAGTGTTTATAAAAGGTGGCTGAGAATCCATCAGGGCCTCGGCGTTTGTGTAGTTTTAAGGATTTAATTGCAGATGTGACTTCCAAATTTGTGATCTGTTTATCAAAGTTTTCTTGTTGAGTAGCAAAAAGGAGGGAAGTTGGATAGAGGATAGTAGAGTGTCTAAGCTTTTTGGGTCTAATGTATGTGTATTTTGGTATAAATCTTTGAGTTTTCTGCAGAATTCATTTAGTATTTTCTGTGGATTATTAGAATATGTGTTTTTGGTTAATTGTAGTCGAAACGGTTTTGGAATGTGCTCAGCTCTGCGTAATGTTAATGCTAAGAATGTGGTTGGTTTGTTTGCTTTCATATATAGTGTATGTTTTGTTTTGCGAAGAGTCTGAACCGCCGAGTTCGTCAAAAAGAGGTCCAGTTCTAACTTTGCTTAGGCTAGTTTAGTAGATTGAGAAGGCAAATTGTGGAACTCTTCAGAGGCTTTATAAAAAGTTTCCTCTAAATTGTTGTAAATTTCCTGCTTTAATTTGCGGCGGTAAGATGCTTGGCTGATACAGACTCCTCTAATGGATGGTTTAAGAGCTTCCCATAATGTCAGTGGATTTGTATCTGTCTATCCAGGACCAGCACATTCTGGATAGACTTATGCCGTGTACACACCTCCGGACTTTCCGGCAGACTAGGTCCGACGGAACCAGTCCGTCAGACAATCCAATCGTGTGTGGGATAATCCAATTGATTTTCATTAAAAAAAACAGACTCAATTCCTATCAGGAAAACCGTTCGTCTGTATGCTGATCCAACTGACCAAATACGACGCAAGGGAAGCTATTGGCTACTGGCTATTGAACTTATGTCATCACGTTCAAAACTTACAGACTTTCGAACTGACTTAGTCTGTTCATGTGTGGTCAAGTCCGTTCGTTCAGAAAGTCCGTCGGAACTCCGACGAAAGTCCGTCGGGAAGACCGTCAGACCTAGTCTGCTGGAAAGTCCGTAATGTGTACGCGGCATTAAAGTAACTGTGGTTTTACCCAGTTGTATTCAACTTTTTTAAATTGAACCATTTGTATATGGAAATGAAAGATTTATTTTTTAAGCCGTTTTGGTATGTGTATTTATTAGATCCGCAAAGGTACATCTAAAGTCCCACCACATTTTTGTTCTCATTCGCAAATTGCTTTATATGGGATGGTACCTTTGTAGGGTCATAATTGCCTCACATTCATCTCTCATATGTTTCTAACAAAACATTTGAGCTTCAATACTGTGAAATTGATTAAATCAAGTAGACTGTGACTACATAGAAGTCTATAATAATAATATAGAGTAAATAGAGCCCAGCACCAAGATGAAGAGTGGGTAGGAATGAAATGTGAAGATTCATATAGTGAATAGGGCCAAAACCATGATGAAAAAAGGGATGTATAACACAGGTGAGAGAAATTATGAAAGCCAACCCATGCTGCCTTCAATAGAGAATAGATGGGCACCAAAAAACATGAGCAGAAAACCCAAACAAGTAATTACCTGCTGGTGTGATAAAAGGACATAATCCACATGTATTGTGCAGTGTACACCCTTGCTGCCAGAAGAGCTGAGGGAACTAGGGATATTTAAGTGCTCAGCGTGATCAAACGGGCCCCTCCCAGTGTCATGCTGGCTCAGCAAAGGAGTGAGGGCACTCCCACTGGAGCGCCCAATGCCGCCCACAAATGATTTGGATGTATCTCCCCATGTGCTGGCAAAGATGGAATCCCAAACATGCCAACACCAGGACAGGATGCCATGTGCATGGCGCATGACGCAATGTAAAGGAATGTGAAGGGTTTCTCTACTGGCTTGAAAATTCTTTCCTTAAAGTGCTTATAGACCTTTTTTTCTAAATGGTCATTTATTTCTGTTAATTTCTGGTTTATTTCTGGGGGTGTGGCACCAATGTTTGGTGGGACTGGCCCGCCCGATCCCCCGCATCAACCCAAGGTAGATGGGAGGGGAGAGGGGGCACCCGATGTGCATTGCAGCTCCCGGGCAATGAACAACTGACCAGCCCATCAGAGAAATATCACAGTGAATTAACCAGACTTAACCACATATGGAAAGTGCTAAATGCAACGTAAATGTAAACTCAGTGTTTGCATGGGTCCTATTAAAAGGCGGTTAATAGATAGCAAGACTACATTAGGAGGAATATAAGGTCACAGACTCCATAATACTTCTGTCCCTAATCATATGAGTTACCCCTACTCTCAGTGAAGAGCACAAGTCCCTCAGCTACATTAAGGCAATCATCCTCAGAGGAGGGGTGTACCAGCTCTAGGTTTTGTGTTGATGAGCTATGTGCTTGTGTCAATGGATTCTGTTTGATTTTAGTTCAAAACACTACTGAGATCATTCATTGACAGATGTAGTTGACCTGCCTGAGGCAGAACATACAATCCCACAGAACTGTATGATAATGCAAAACCCACTTGAAGAAAAAAGCCCATCAAGCCCACGAAGAAGCACAGTGGCTAAGTGGCTAGCCCTTCCACCTGCAAACATTCAAAGGCAACCACAATTAGAAGCGCTGATCGGGACAGTCTTATATGGACAAATTCTCAGAAGAAATCAATATGATAAAATCATGTGTCAATTTATTAGCAACATGTAATGAATAAATTATTAAAACCTCCTTGCATAGATGGAACAATTCAAAGGCTTGCTCCCCGCTGTGACAATACCTTGCGAAACTGGTTGGAGGTGGGCTGGCTTGGTGAAGCAATGCTGCGATGGCAAAAACCTTAATGCTTTCCTGAGAATGAGGAAACCAGCATGTGCAGAGCCAGGTGGGAAGTGTAAAGCCTCAATCAAAGCCCAGATGAAGGATGGCAAGATGGCGAGATAGCCACAGAACGAGGAGGGACCGGCTCTGCACATCCTAGTTTCCTCGTTCTCAGGAACGCATGAAGGTTTTTGCCATCGCAGCATTGTTTCACCAAGCCAGCCCACATCTGACCGGTTTCACAAGGTATTGTCACAGGGAGGAGCAAGCTTTTCAATTGTTCCATCTATGTGAGGAGATTTTAGTCATTAATTTATTCATTACATGTTACTAATAAATTGACACATGATTTTATTGATTATTGATTTCTTGTGAGTATTTGTCCATACAAGACTGTCCCGATCAGCGCTTCTAATTCTGGTTTCCTTTGAATGTTTGCACTTGTATTCACACCTGTCCTGATGTGCTCACCCACACAGCTGCTTTCTGGGCTCCTATTGGACATCCACATGGTTCCCAATGCAATACATGGCCCAGTTTCCTGGCGCCAGACTTTTTTGTTATTTAACAGCCCTTCATCCTGGCAGCACTAGCATCATCTGTTTAAATCCCAACCACATCACTACCCGCCTGGAGTTTGCATGTTCTCCCTGTGCCTGCTTGGGTTTCCTCCCACACTCCACAGACATGGTGGTAGGTTAAATGGTTTCTGTCTAAATTTACCCTAGTTCCTTGAGGGCAAGGACTGTTATAAATTTAAAATATACCTGTATATGTAAAAGCACTGTGTAAATTGTCCGCACTATATAAGCACCTGTAAATACATAACTGATAAAATCAACACAGGCCCTTAAAGAGATCAGAATTCTCTTTAGAAGGGTACAACAGTTACCTCTGTGAAGAAGCTAAAGTACCTTGGTTCTTCAAAAGAAATTGAAATGTTAGATGTGAGATTCAGATGCACATTGATTATCCTTATAAAATACAATGACCAGCTAGGGTTTTTCTGATAAGGTTTGTCATAAAAATAATAGAAATAACAAAAGCAGAAGAACACACATTCAGTGAGTGTTGTTTGTACAAACTTAATTAAATATTCCCTCATCCAGGGAAAAAAAATAAGGGTTAATGTGTTACTAAACCCACAACATTAAAATCAGTCTGTATATGCAGTAAAGCATGCTTGTTATGCTCACTGTGGAACCTAAAATGTTGATCCTCCACATTGTGTAAAAAGGTGTTTGATCTTGTCTTCTCATATCCTCTCCTTCTTCCAGTGTCCCAAATCCATCTGCAAATAAGAAGGAGCACTAGGAAGCACTCTGCACATGTTCATTTTGGTGTCTAATGCTGGAGATAACATTTCCTGTATGATTGGAGCTATTCAGGTCACATGGCATTGACATCACAATGGGCGTGTTTACAGATCCTAAATTATAGCCCAGTCCCTCCCTCCATTCTCCATGCCCAGTAACTAGAAAAGAACACAGTGGGTGGGATGCCAAATCCCGACTGATGGAGGCACCACCTCCCATAAAAGTATGTGGACACAGGCTTTATCATATAGCCTGTACCCGTGCATCCATGTAACAAATAAAGTACCTTTTTTCTAGAGCATCCAAGTTGCCAGTCTTCTTGATTAAAAAAAAACAAAAAAAAACAGGGCTATGTTGTCACTTGATTCTGCAAAAGCTTTTGATAGCATAGAGTGGGACTTTCTATGGCACAGTCTAGAGAAGTTTGGATTTGAACCCCAGTTTATAAGCTGGATAAAACTCCTCTATGCTGTTCCGGTCACATGGGTTCAGGTAAAAGGGACATGTATCGGCCCCCTTTTCATTACAATGAGGAACAAGACAGGGATGTCTATTGTCACCTTTACTCTTTGCCCTTGCCATCAAACCTTTGGCTGCTGCTATCTGCCAATTGTCAAATATTTCTGGGTTCTGTAGGCCTCAAGGAGAGGATAAGATGGTCTTATATGCCGGAGACACACTTCTATTTTTGGGAGATACTTTGTCTTCCTTAATAGCAGTGATGTCCTTAAAGTGATTGTAAACCTTTGTGTTTTTTTTTTAAATAACAAACATGTTATACTTACCTCCATGGTGCAGCTTGTTTTGCACAGAGAGGTCCCAATCATCCTCTTCTGGGGTTCCTCGGCTCTCACGGCTCCTCCTCCAATCAGATAATGCCCTAGGAGAAGTGCTCTACTGGGGGGTTACCTTGCGGGCGTGCTCCCGAGTCCAGCATTTGTATCGATAGACAGGAATGCTGGATTTAGTCCCGCCACCCCGAAGCCCGTGTCACTGGATTTGATTAACAGCAGCGGGAGCCAATGACTATGCTACTATCAACCTATCCAATCAATCACAGAGAGGGAGAGCGCGTCTCTGTCGAGGGAAATACAAGGTTCAGGTAAGTAAAACGGGGGGCTAGGGGGCCGGTCACATTAAGGTGAAAAAACATGAAGGTTTAAAATCCCTTTAATTAACACATATGGCTCTTTTTCAGGATTTACAATAAATTGGGATAAGTCAGTTCTTTTACCTGTGGACCCTCTGGTGACCAATCTGCCATCATCTGCATCCCAAATAACTGTACATAGTTACATACATAGTTACATAGTTGGTAAGGTTGAAAAAAGACACAAGTCCATCAAGTACAACCTGTGTGTGTGCGCATTTATGCCAATATTACATTGGTAATATTGATATAATATTGATAACTGATCATTTGGAATTATGTATGCTCCCTGCTGAAACCACTGCCTGTGGAAGAGAATTCCACATTCTTACTGCTCTTAGTGGAAAAGAAACCTCTATGCAGTTTCCAGTTAAATCGTTTTACCTCTAATTTTAGTGAATGGGCGCAAGTCTTTTTAAATGCCCTTTCACGGAAAAGTTTTATCCCTATTCTGGGGTCACCAGAACGGTATTTGTACATTGAAATCATATTCCCTCTCAAGCGTCTCTTCCCCAGGAACAATAAATTCAGTGGTTGTAATCTTCCCTCATACCCAAGAACCTCCAGTCCCTTTATTAGTTTTGTTGCCCTTCTCAGTACTCTCTCCATTTCCAGCACATCCTTCCTGAGGACCAGAGCCCATAACTGGACGGCATACTCTAGGTGCAGCCGGACCAGAGTCTTGTAGAGTGGGAGAATGATTGTTTTAACTCTTGAGTTAATTCCCTTTTTAATGCATGCCAATATTGGTTTTGCTTGTAGCAGCTTGGTATTGCATGCAGTTGCTGAGCCAATCATCTACCAGGACCCCCAGGTTCTTTTCCATCCTAGATTCCCCCAGAGGTTCTCCCCCTAGTGAGTAGATTGCATTCATGTTTTTGCCACCTAAATGCATAATTTTTCTACATTAAACCTCATTTGCCATGTAGTTGCCCACCCCATTAATTTGTTCAGAACTTCTTGCAAGGTTACCAGATCCTGTGGAGAAGCTATTGCCCTACTTAGCTTAGTATCATCTGCAAATAGTGAGATTGAGATGTTTATCCCATCCTCCAGATCATTTATGAATAAATTAGATAGGATTGGTCCCAGGAAATAACCCTGAGGGACCCGACTTTCCACATTGGACCATTCTGAGTTTTCCCCAATTATCACTACCCTCTGAACTCGCTCTTGTAGACAGTTTTCAATCCAGGTACTCACCCTTTGGTCCAGACCTTAGTTTGTATAGTAAAAGTTTGTGGGGAACTTTATCAAATGCCTTTGCAAAATCCAGATACACTAGGTCTATGGGCATTCCTTCATCTAGATGACAGCTCACCTCCTCATATAAGGTTAATAGATTTGTTTGGCAAGAACGATTCTTCATAATCCATGCTGAATACTGCTAATGATACAGTTCTCATTACTAAAATCTTGTATATAGTCCCTTATGATCCCCTCCAAGAGCTTGCATACTATTGATGTTAGGCTAACTGGCTGTAGTTCCCAGGGATATATCTTGGTCCTTTTTTAAAGATTGTTGCTACATTGGCTTTTCTCCCATCAACTGGTACACTACCAGTCAGTAGACTGTTTGTAAAAATTAGGTCAACACTCTGGCAACTACTTGACTGAGTTCCTTAAGGACCCTCAGGTGCAAGCCATCTGGCCACGGTGACTTATTTATGTTAAGTTTTTCAAGTCTATTTCTGATTTAAATGTAGTTTCTACATTTAAATATTTAGGTGTCCAAGTCACACCAAAAGTGAGTGCATATGTAGAGAGGAATTTAGCTCCACTGCTTATGCGCTTTAAACAAGTGGGGAAAATTTGGAGTAAGCTACCTTTAACAGTAATTGGCAGAGCCAATATGATAAAGATGGTTTGGATGCTGCAATTCCTATATCTTTTACATAACTGTCTGATATGGTTGCCTCAGAATTTTTTTTAGAAAAGTAGATACCTTGTTTAGAGATCTTATCTGGAAATATAAACATCCCCAAATTAAACTGGGGACTATGCAGCTACCCAAGGATGGTTAGCTGTTCCTAATGCCAGATTGTATTATCTGGCATCACAACTTCAGCAATTAAATGGCTGGAATGTGATAGATCGTGAGGACCCCATACAGCAAATTATATTTTCCCAACTTCCAGTATATCCACCAGTCCAGCTAATGTAATGGATAAGAACTACAAATTAGTTCTTGGTTATTTGCTGCTATTTCTAATTAAAAAGTATAAATGTGCATGCACATTAGAAGTAAACACTCTCTTAGATACGTTCAGCTCAGGCTACTTCTAACTTCTGATTTATTGGTGGGCGGTGTTAATATTTTATACAGAAAGATACGTCATTGCTATGTCAGTCTAATAGGTACATCTCATTGGTTACAATACAAGAGAAATGAAGAAACTTGATGCTTGAAGCTTGGTTGAAGCTGGTTTTCTTATCTTAAATGAATTCTTCTAATGCGGGGGATGTAGGGTATAGACGCCATCTTACCTCCGAACAGAGTCAATCTGTATATTACATAATAAGTAAGGAGCGTAGGAACATGTATACACATAAGCAAATAGACATTTTCTGATTATCATTATGTACATTAGATTCCTTAACAGTCCCCCCTAAAATGGCTATTTTCTTCTGTCCCTCATCTAAAGGTCCTACTCACCTGGCCCATTCTCCTCAGCAACTCTTTTTTTTTTTCACGGTGAATAAAGTTCGCTTTATTAATATTAGAGACACAAGTTACAATTCAGAAAACAGCAAAAAGAAAAAAGGAAAACAAATTAAAACAGTTGGTGTACAAACACATACCAAAGAAAAAGGAAATTAGAATCCAGTACTACCCACATGGAATGCAATATATATTACACAACAACCTTCCCCAACAGACCCTGCGAGGGCAGTGGCCAACTAGAGATCTCACAAGATATAATGCAGAACGATAGCCACCATTCCCGCCTCAAATCCCACAGAAGGGGGGGGGGGGTGCATGTAGAAGTAGGGAAGACCGAGGGAAAAAGAAAAGGGCGGAGGAGAAAGGAGCAGCAGCGCGGGGGGGGGAGGACAAAAGGAAGAAAAAGAAAAAGAAAGGAAAAAAAAGGGGGGGGAAAGGAGGAGAGGGGGGGGGAGGGCAGTGGGGGAAGAGAAGGCCCGACCCACAGACCCATCAGTGAGAGTTCCTGTATCTATATCTCCGCCCTTTCTCCACCCGTCCAGGGCAGCCATATGCCGTCAAATTTCTTAGGGCACTTTCTACTAATATATGTCATTTTGTACAACGGGAGGGCTTTATTAATGATGTCCTCCCACAGGGTCAGCGTGGGGGGGGAAGCGGAGGTCCAGCGAAGGAGAATGGCCTTCTTGGCATAATAAAGCAGAAAGGCAATCAGGAGCTTGGAATAGCGTGGCCTCTGATCATCGTCCTGAATGCCAAGGAGAGCCAGCTCCGGAGATCGAGGCAGAGGGAAGCCCAAGCGGCCATCAATGGTGTCAAACACATCAGTCCAAAAAGCGGCCACCACCGGGCAGCTCCAGAACATGTGGAAGAACGTTCCCTCTACTGCTCCACATCTGGTACAGGCCGGGTCCCTCTGTCGATACAGTCTGTGCAACCGCTGTGGAGTGTAATAAACCCTATGTAAAAACTTGGTCTGTATTACCTTATCTCTAGAAGAAATCACCAGGCCAAGACTATCTTGGAAACAGTCATCCCAATCCTCCCTCTCCAGGGAAGGAATGTCTCTCTGCCAGGCCCTCCACAATTTCTCCATCTTGGGAGATTCCACACTGAGGAGCAAGGTGTACAGGGACGAGAGAGGCTTGGAGAGCTGGTCCAGAGACAGTAGTTCCTCCACAGGATCCATAGAAAGGGTCGCAGCTGGTGGCAGCTGCGCCCTAGCTGCATGTCTCAGTTGGTGGTAACGGAAATACATCCACCCAGGCAAATCATAGTTAGTGGCAGGTTCCCCAAACGTCTTCAGGGTACCCCCCGTGATAATATCGCCCAGCGTCCGTACACCGTGTCTCACCCACACCCCCGGGTCAGGGACCGTCCGAAAGTGCGGGAGGACAGGGTTCTCCCATATTGGCTGTCGGGGGGACCAGACTCCCGGCTTAATGAACCTTTTCCTGGCCAACCCCCACACCCTGAGCGTCGTTCTAGTTGAGAGCGGAAGCCCCCGACGTGCCCCAGGACCTTTGTATACTAAATCGGCCAGATCCTCCAAAGAACCCACCCCAGCCGCTTCAACGCAGCTCGCAGCGTTCGTCCTAGAACGGGCAAACCACCAACGGACCGACACAAGGACCGCCGCCCAATAATAGACCCTGAAGTCGGGCAAGGCCAGTCCCCCACACCGCACAGGTAGACACAAAGTGGACCTTGCGATCCTGGGGTTAGATCCCCCCCAAATAAAGGAGCCCACACATCCATCTAGATCCGCAAAAAAGGCACTCGGGAGCAAAACAGGGGAGTTCCTAAAAAAGTAGAGGAACCTAGGGAGGAAGACCATCTTTAACAGGTTAATGCGACCCAGTAGATTCAGGGGAAGCTTCCCCCAGGAGGCACATCTAGCCTTCAGCTGGAGGAGAGCCGGTTTCAAATTCAGTTCAAAATACTGTGTCGGATCCCTACCCACCACTATCCCTAGGTACTTGAATTCGGTGACCCACTGGAGGGGAGTGTCCGCCGCAGCCGCCCTCGACCCCGGGTCCAAAGGAAACAGGACGGATTTGGTCCAGTTTATCCTGACCCCGGAGAAACGTCCAAAGACATTGAAAATTTCCAATGCCGCTCGTAAGGAGGAGTCCGCATCTCTCAAATAGAGGAGAGCATCATCGGCGTAGAGTGACACCTTCTCCTCAAGAGGGCCGATTTTAAGCCCTACCACCCCCGGGGAGGCCCTCAGGGCCACCGCCAGAGGTTCCAATGCCAGCGCAAATAGCGACGGAGAAAGGGGACAGCCCTGCCGGGTGCCCCTCTCTAACCGAAACGCCTCCGACAGCCTACCATTAACCCGCAACCGCGCCCTCGGGCCGTTATAGAGCAACTGCAGCCAACTCAGGAAATGGGGACCAAACCCATATCTACGAAGTACCTCCCACAAATATCCCCATTCCACTGAGTCAAATGCCTTTTCGGCATCCAGGGAGGCAACAACCCTGGTCCCAGCGTTGACATGAGGGATAGTTAGATTAAGGAAAAGGCGTCTCAGATTGATGTCAGTACCCTTACCGGGCATAAACCCCGTCTGGTCCTCATGAACGAGGCTCTCCAGAACCTGTGCCAGCCGATTCGCCAGGACCTTTGCCAACAATTTGGCATCGACATTTATCAAGGAGATCGGGCGGTAAGACGCACAATCCTCGGGGTCCTTACCCGGCTTGGGCACCAACACCACGATCGCCTCTGACATGGATTCGGGGAGCGACCCCCTCTCCAGGGACTGGGCGAATAAAGAAACCATTTTAGGGGCCACCAACTCCTGGTAAGTAGCATAGAATTCAACAGGGATACCATCCGCCCCAGGGGACTTCCCAACCTGCATTTGAGCCATAGCCATCTGAACCTCTTCAAGCGTTATGGTCTTTTCCAAATGGGCCACCGCCTCACGGGACAAAGTGGGGAGTTCCACCTCATCCAGAAAGGCCCGGAGAGCCGGGTCCTCATAATCCACCCTAGTGGAGTACAGGGCACTATAATATTGCACAAACCGGTTCAGGATACCTTCCGGGTCCGTGATGAGGGTCCCACCCTCACCCCTGACCCCACCAACATGCGCACTAGTACAGTGTCCCCGAGCCAACCACGAGAGCAGCCTCCCATTTTTATCCCCATATTCAAAAATCCTTTGAGCAGTGCCCAGCATAGACTTCTTAGTCAATTCTATCCTATGGAGCTCAACCGCCCGAAGTGCCAACTCTTTTTAAGCTGTATATAGAGTTAGGCAGCAACTAGTTCACTACCCCCCTCGATACAGCTGGAGAAGGGCAATCAGGTGATATCTATCCCTATAACCCTAGAGGATTGTGAGATTTTGGATAGGGAGTGACTGTAGAGGAGTGAAGGGTTTGTCATCCTCCATCATAAGAGGGTCCTCTTCTTCTTGGTGGAGAAATGTAGGTGTGCTGTTGTCTACAGCCTTGCTCATTAACTTCTTTACGAAAGGTAGAATACAGCATACAATCGGGGCTAAAAGAACCAGGATTATTAGTACCGTTACCCCTATCTGGGCGAGCACCTTCTGCCACCCACTCATCCAGCTAAAATATTTATTATATTATTGAGTTCTTCTTCAACTCCAATGTCAAATCTTCTAATTTCTTTATAGCTAAAGTTACTTTACCATTTGGGCCGGTATTATCAGGAATGTAGGTGCAACAGATTCCCGTTTTTTCTATGATTTTACAGACACCGCCTTTCTCAGCTAACACCATGTCTAAGGCCACCCGGTTCTGGAATGTCATGTAGGAAGTGGGGGGTAACTGGTCAGTAGGGATGAGCTTCGTGTTCGAGTCGAACGTACGTTCGACTCGAACATTGGCCGTTCGGCCGTTCGGCGAATTCCGAACGTTTTGGCCGTTCGCGTCAAAATTCGAGTGACGCGCGCGCGGACCACAATGCACTGCGTTGGCGCAGTGCATTGCTGCCCGATGATTGGCCAAGCATGCACTGTGACCCCGCATGCTTGGCCAATCGCAGCGCCGGCAGCGAGGAGAGCCATGATTGGCCACAGGCATCCTGCCTGTGGCCAATCATAGCTCAGGCTGTGTAGTGCACGCCCCACACTATATAAGGCCGCCTTTAAGGCGGCCTCCTGTAGTGTGTTACTTTGCATCTGAAGCAGTGGGTGTTCTGTGTACCTTCAACACAGTACACACCAATCGTTTTTGGCTGATTTCCTATCTTGCTGCTGTGTAGTGGTTGTTGTCTGTGCCCTGACTGCAGTATACACCACTATATTCACCTCACCTATATAGCTAGTGATCTAGCTTTAACCACTTAACAACTGCCCATTGCCGATTAACGGCTTCAGGGCGGTTGTTTAACTCAGAGAGGCCGTTAATTAACGGCCTCCCAGAATTCTGCTCTCGCGTGCCCCGAGGTGTGCGCACTCGAGAGCATCCGTGACCGCCGGGTCCATAGGACCCGGCGCATCACGGTAAACGGCCGCTCATAGCGGCCGTTTACCACGTGATTGCTCCGTCAAATGACGGAGTGATCACTTGGAAACAAACCGGCGTCATGTTATGACGCCTGTTCCTACCTCCCCTTTCTGTACCGATCGGTACAGCGGAGGGGAAAGAGATCGGTGTCAGCAGCGATGTGGGCTGCATCTGCAGTGCCCACATCGCTGCTCACCGAATTTAACCCCTCAATTCCCTGCCAATACTCTGCAATACCAGTGCATACTCTGCAGTACCCTGCCATTACTCTGCAGTACCCCGCCATTACTCTGCAGTACCCCGCCATTACTCTGCAGTGCAGTACCCCGCCATTACTCTGCAGTGCAGTACCCTGCCATTACTCTGCAGTGCAGTACCCTGCCATTACTCTGTAGTACCCCGCCATTACTCTGCAGTGCAGTACCCCGCCATTACTCTGCAGTGCAGTACCCTGCCATTACTCTGCAGTGCAGTACCCCGCCATTACTCTGCAGTGCAGTACCCTGCCATTACTCTGCAGTACCCCGCCATTACTCTGCAGTGCAGTACCCCGCCATTACTCTGCAGTGCAGTACCCTGCCATTACTCTGCAGTGCAGTACCCTGCCATTACTCTGTAGTACCCCGCCATTACTCTGCAGTGCAGTACCCCGCCATTACTCTGCACTGCAGTACCCTGCCATTACTCTGCAGTGCAGTACCCCACCATTACTCTGCAGTACCCCGCCATTACTCTGCAGTGCAGTACCCCGCCATTACTCTGCAGTGCAGTACCCTGCCATTACTCTGCAGTGCAGTACCCTGCTATTACTCTGTAGTACCCCGCCAATACCCCGCCAATACTCTGTAATACCCTGCCATAAATTGCCATACCCAGCCATACTCAGAGATACCCAGCCATACTCGGTGATACCCTGAAATACCCAGCCATAGACGCCCCCCACCCCTCACCGCCCTCCGGTGCTTCTACCAACTCGCCAGTACGATCAAAGCCAGAATCTTTTTTTTATTTTTTATTTCAGGCTTCCCAGCCTAGAGGTGAGATGTGGGGTCATATTGTCCCCCCAGATTTCACTGTAAAGAGGACCTGTCACCCCATATTCCTATTACAAGGGATGTTTACATTTCTTGTAATAGGAATAAAAGTGATCAAAAATATATTTTTGGGAAAAAAAATGTCAAACTAAAATAAATAAAGTAAAATGAACAATAAAAAAATAAAATAAAAATTAAAGCGCCCATGTCCCCATGTGCTCGCATGTGCCACACATGTGAGGTATCGCCGAGAATGTTAGAGCGAGAGCAATAATTCTAGTCCTAGACCTCCTCTGCAACTCAAAACATGTAACCAGTAAAAAAATATTTAAAGCGTCGCCTATGGGGATTTTTTAAGTAGCGACGTTTGGCGCCATTCCACGGGCATGTGCAATTTTGAAGAGTGACATGTTTGATATCTATTTACTCAGCATAACTTCATCTTTCACTTTATGCAAACATTGGGCTAACAAGTGGTTAATAATAGAGCTTGCAGTCAGTAGTGTTAGGAGTGCGTGCTGTCTGCGTGCTCTGTACCCAGTACATACCGCTATAATATAGGGCAGGCCCCTACTTTCAATCATCCAACTTACAAACATCTCCTACTTGCAAACGCAAGGAGACAGCAGCAAGTGAGATGAAAAAAGATGGACGACAAAACAAATTATACAGGGGTGATAACCCTTCCCTATGTTTTCCAAAAAGCTTAAAGATAGTTTTTTTGACTGGAGCTACACTTTAAAAATGTACCGGTTGAAAATGACAAACAGATTCAACTTAACACAACAAACCTACACAGTCCCTGTCTTGTTTGCACCGCCTGTATACTGCTGTTCTGAGTATATAGGGCCTGGGGGCCACACGCATTTCCTTTTTTTAATATGGGTACGGGGTTCCCCTTAATATGCGTACAAGACCCAAATAGGCTGGTAATGGGCAGGGAGGGCTACCCATGCCATGTTTCTCAATGATTTTCAACCATATTGCAGGAACCAGATATAACATTAAAACCGCAAGCAGTTTTAAATGGTGTTATTTCCGTTTAATGTCATTTTGTGCAGGGACTGTTCTAAACACGGGAAACACGTGGCACTTCACAGGCATACTACAGACACCCCGCAGGCACCATATTTAAAGGAATATTTCACTTTTTTTTTTTCACTTTAATCGTCATTAAAATCAGTGCTCCCGCCAAAACGGTAGTTTTTAAAACTTTTTTTTGCAGTGACCCATGTCCCCTGAGGCAGGAGGCAGGTCGCCAAACCCTTTTTAGGACACTATCTTGCATATTAGCCGTTAAAATGAGCACTTTCCAATTCGAACGTTCGAGTCCCATAGACTTCAATGGGGTTCTAACGTTCGTACCGAACGCGGGGGTCGTTCGCAAGTTCTGGTGCGAACCGAACCGGGGGGTGTTCGGCTCATCCCTACTGGTCAGCAATTCCCTGGAGGGCATCTTTAGTGTAATTCACGAATCTTTGTTGGTTATAGTTTATGTAATTGATCCAATCTACATTCTTGTTCACAGTTATTATGGGGATCAAAGACTCAAAACCAACTTTTACCTGATCCCTGAATTTGAATTCATCAGGGACCCCCCTTGGAACTCCTATAGCATCTATGTACACATGAGGGTCTAAGCTTCCGGAGAGAGCTGCTCGCTTCCTCCTCTGACTGTGTGCTGGGTCAGTGTATGTATCAGGAGTATCTTCTGCTAGGATATGGAGGTGCATAATGACCTTTGCAAGGGCACATTCACCGGTCCAGATTCCTCTAATCTGGTCCTATGTTTCAACCCACTGTCCCTCCCAGGAACCACAATTCTGGCCCCAGTAACTATCTGTAAAACACACATATATATCCTTACCATCAGGGATGTCACTGTACCAATGCCATTGCCATGAAAGAGTCAAACGGACAAGGTACCATGTCACAGTAATCAAAGGTAAAGGTGGTCACATGTCTACCTGAAAAGTTGTACCAAAATGTAATTATGTTATCATTTTTTTTTGTTTTTTTTTGTGATGACCACCTCCTGGGCCTCCCCCCTAGACCAAACAGAAAAAGGATATGCAGCATGGTCGTCATGAAGTGGGGGTGGAGCTTTCTTGCAGTGGGAAGCGTGTATTCAGGTATTCTTCCCGGCCAATTCGACTGAGGTGGCTGTGGTCAGCAAAACTTGGAATGGACCATCATATCTGGGTTCAAGAGAATGTTTTCTCACAAATTTCTTTACCAGCCCCCAATCTCCAGGCAGTAGTTGGTGTGTTCCTTTATCTAATTCAGGATCTGGAATGGAAGAAAACACCTGGACATGCATTTGGGTTAATTCTTGTGATAACGAGGTCACATAATTAGTCAACACATCAGAGTGCAACTGTAACTGTTGTAGAAAGTAACAGCCAAGTCTGGGGCTGAACCAAACTAAATTTCATAAGGGGATAGGGCATATTTCCCCCGGGGTGTGTCTGACACTGAACAGGGCAGTGGGCAAACTGTCTGGCCGACTCATGTTAGTCTTTTGGGCCATCTTTAACATCCTGTTTTTTAGTGTCCCTTTTATCCTTTCTACCTTCCCGCTACTTTGAGGGTGGTAAGGGGTGTGTAGAGCCAACTGAACCCCCAGTGCTGCCCTAATCTTTTGTAAGGGTTGCTGTGAAGGCTGGGCCTGATCGCTCTCTATCACCTCTGGGACCTCAAATCTACATACTATCTCACTCAGTAGTTCCTTAGCTGTGGTCCTGGCAGTCATGTCCACCTCCACTAGGGCGTATTCGAATCTGTCACTCCTTTGGTATTTGGAAGTGATCAATTTGTATCCTCTGGAAGGGGTATAGAGCTTTTGCCAGGTGCTTCTTCTGTGCCTTTTCTGTACATTCTGGGTTACATTTGTTGCAGATAGTGCATGATCTGCAGAAGTTGTTGGTCAATGGAGTAACTCATAAGTTCATAAGAGTCTTTGTCAAGTGGGCAGCTCCATTTGCCAATTGCACCATGGCTGGGTGCATACTCCTGGCAAACAGTAATGGACAAATACACACAGTACAGGACATGACACCTGACACTCTTTGAACTGCAAAGATAGCTCTCGGGAAAAGCTCACCTGAGTCACAAGACTGCCAAATTCCAGCTAGCCTTCGTTCAGTCTGCCCAATTTTCCGCAGCTGAGATTAACCCTCAAGGAAAGCTTTCCCGAGCAGAACATTTATAGACGTTTTGCAAGACTGCCACTTCCGCAAGCCTTCTTTCAAACTGCCCTAATTCACAGCTTGAGATTAACCCTCAGAGGTCCTACACAGCCAACCTCGAGTAACCCCATCTATAAATGCCTGCACAATTCCACCCCACCACTGGAGGTAGAATCTAGGGGTGAGGATGGACACACGCCTGCAGCTGCACATTCAGTCTGCTAAATTTGCAGTCCTTCAGAATGACAGACACTGAACAGATAATAGTCAGCAGAAAACCATTAGCAGGTTCGTTAAAACAGCTTCAGGTGAGAAATAAGTTACCTGCCTCTTTGAACAATCAAAAGGAGCCAACAAGACAAAATCAACGGGCCCAACCAGAGAAGTCGTACAAATGGTAAGGATAAATATGCTTACCATACTGTTAGGGCTGCGCGATTAACCCCCTTCTCTGATCTGGCCAGCTGTTCAGTCCTGGAATGCGGTCTCCCTTCGATTGAAGCCTGAAGCCCCACACACGGGCGCCAGTTGTAATGGATAAGAACTACAAATTAGTTCTTGGTTATCTGCTGCTATTTCTAATTAAAAAGTATAAATGTGCATGCACATTAGAAGTAAACACTCTCTGAGATACGTTCAGCTCAGGCTACTTCTAACTTCTGATTTATTGGTGGGCAGTGTTAATATTTTATACAGAAAGATACGTCATTGCTATGTCAGTCTAATAGGTACATCTCATTGGTTACAATACAAGAGAAATGAAGAAACTTGATGCTTGAAGCTTGGTTGAAGCTGGTTTTCTTATCTCAAATGAATTCTTTTAACGCGGGGGATGTAGGGTATAGACCCCATCTTACCTCCGAACAGAGTCAATCTGTATATTACATAATAAGTAAGGAGCATAGGAACATGTATACACATAAGCAAATAGACATTTTCTGATTATCATTATGTACATTAGATTCCTTAACACTAATAGTAGCTCATCACTTCTACAGTAAATGCTGTTTTCCTACATTTCATCGAATTCATAAAATTTGGACTACTGTTCAATGGGATACCTTTCATGAAGAATACACCCAATATATGACCATTTGGAAAAATTTGCAACTACCAGAGGTAGAGAAACTTGAAAATTTTGACCCATGGAAAAGGGCCAGTATTTTGTTACTTCATCAACTTTTTGATAATGAGGTTTTACAACCATTTGAAAAATTGGCAGAGAATATCATCTAATAAATTATGTCTACAGTTACTTTTCTATTAAAATATAATCCATCTTTAATTTTAACTATTGCAGTAACTATAAGCCCTTGTACTCACAGTCGGACATTCCGACAACAAAATCCGTCGGATTTTTTCAGACGGATTTTGTCCGAAACTGGTGTTGCATACACACGGTCGCACAAAGTTGTCGGAAAATCTGATAGTTTGGAACGTGATGACGTTCGTTCGTTACGACGGGACTATGTTCAGGCTAGTAGCCAATAGCTTTGGTCTCGTAATAAGATCTGAGCAAGTGTGGCACTTTGTCCAATCATAATTCTGTACAAACCTCGAACCACGTGACTTTGTCCGATCGGATCATGTTGTCGGAAAATTTTATATCCAGCTCTCAAACTTTGTTGGTCGGACATTCCGACGGAAAAAGTCCAATGGAGCCCACACACGGTCGGAATATCCGATAACACGGTCCAATCGGACATTTTCCGTCGGAATTTCCAAAGATGTGTACAAGGGCTAAGATGCTCTAAACAGGGACTTATTGGGGATATATACTCTTCCCTAGAAAGGACAGTTTGAGTTAATATAAAAAAATGGCAGTTTTGGATAATGGTGTAAGCACTTGGAGACTCTTAGTGACGAAGAGTCGGAACAAGCTTTGAAAAACTTATTTAGAGCATCCTTATCTAAAACTACATTCCTGGGGTAAAGCAATTATATGAAATTGTCCAAGGTGCACGAATGATATGGGTACACTTATACATATGTTGTGGCGATTGCCCCAAATTGCATTGCTACTGGGAGTATGTATTTGATATTTTAAATACTCTATGTTCTATACAGGTTCAGTCTGACCCAAAAACAGCATTGCTAGGGATTATGTCGACAGACGTTCTCCCAACTGAGATGCATGCGATGTGGTTAAGATCTATGTATATAGCCTGTAAATTTATACTACAAAAATGGATATCAAATTTTCTGCAAACAATAGCTCAATGGTCCGAAGTGATTATTTTTAATCTAATATGGGAGGAACTGGCATATAAACATAGGAGAAATCTTAATACATTTTTGAAAATTTGGTGGTTAGTCTCAAACTTATCCAAGTGTAGCGCCGGCTCCTGAAGAGCATGAGCTATGTGTTTTTCAAATTTAAGGTTACACCTGAACTACAGTTTGGTTTGGGTACAACTGTCTAAATTTGGACTACAGCATCAATCTGACTGGACTATTGGATGTTCAGCCTGACCACAGGGGGCACTGTCTCTTCTGGCAGGCATGGAACTATGGTCTGGTTGGGTGCTTAAGTTATTCTCTCTCGGAGCCCACCCAGTGGGAGTGGCGCTCTTGCTGTGCTTTCTGGGAGAGGGTATTTAAGATGCGGATGTCACGTGGTTCGAGGTTCCGGTCTAGAAGGATGTACTGACTTTATGGTCCTGGTCCTCTTGACCAGCCCCCAGGAAGGCTATGGCCTGGGGTGCGGATCCACTCGATTTTGTTGTCTCGGGGCTGGCTAGCCCAAGGCAAGTAAACTAAAGGAGGATTCTGAGGTGTTTGGGTGCCGTCTCCGGTTTTGGAGAAACCCAGTGACTTCATCCTATCTAGGGGAGGACTCTTCAGAAGAAGGCCACGTACGGGTTGGTTTCTAAGCAAGAGCCTGGAGGAGCTGAAGTACCCAAGAGAATCCGGTCTCGTGGATATCGCCAAGCTGGCTGAAAGATCCAGGTATCACACGAGTGTTCTACAAGTTTAGTTTTCCTACGTGTTCTACAACAACGTCTGTGGCATAGACTTATCCTTGTATGGTCTACAACAAAGTCTGTGGCAGAGACTTGTTCCTGAGTAAGCACCTTGTTGGCTGCTAGGCCTTGTGAGAGAGGGACTGTCCAACTTGAGTGAACATCCAGTTGCGAATGGCTATTCTCTGGATGTAGTCAAAGTAAGCAAGTTCTTCAACATTGACTTTGACACTAAGAGTACCTGAACTTCCTTTCCAACCCTCTGATCCCATTTTATGAGACTGTTCATTGTCTACGTTTTTTTTGCAAATAAAATCCATTTAAGTGGATCTGTCGTCAGTCTCTCAAGTTACCGGGCCATCTACCACGGGTCACCCCTAAACGTGAAGTGAGGAGAAAGAAGGTAACGGTAAGCCCAATCTAACCAGCAGCTCCTTCGGGAGTTAGTGCTACACAAGCAAATAGTTGAGCATACCAATGATGCTGAGGAAAGTTAGTAATGAGATGGATTCATGATGGAGGATAACTGTATATGCATATATAAGTTGCTAGGGTATAGTAATTATATTTAATTGAATACAATGGTTGGCTTTATATTGTTAATCTCATGTAGGAAAAATGTAATTATTACATTGAAGGTTTAAAGCAAAACTCAAAATGTAACTACAAGGCATAGGGGTTGATTTACTAAAGGCAAATCCACTCTGCACTACAAGTACACTGCAAGTGCAGTCCCTGTAGATCTGAAATGAGAGGAAGCTCTAATGATTGTATCATCCAATCATGTCCAAGCTAAAAAAATTATTTTCCTTGCATGTCCCCCTTAGATCTACAGTGACTGCACTTCCAAGTGCACTTGTAGTGCAAAGTGGATTTGCCTTTAGTAAATAACCCCCATAGTCTTTTGTTTTTTGTTGTTCTTGGGTGGGGTTGTTTTGTGGGAATGATTTTGTTTTTTGTGAATTTGAAAATTAAATAAAAAATTACTTGATTGAAAAAAGAAGTGACTGTGAATATGCACAACAGCATTTGCATCTCTTTCTTTGGTGTCACCCATCTAGTCTTTGGTGAGCTGCAGTGCTAATAACTATGACTGGCACTGCAGCTTTCAAAAGATTATAGATGGGTGACACCATAGATAGAGATGGAAATGCTGTTGTCTATATAAACATAGTCACTTCTGAGTATGCTTGTAACTTTAGTACATCAGAAATTGAATTATCTGTTGTGAGAACAAACTTTGGATCCCCTTTGCCACTATGGCCCTCATATCATACATCCATGTGCCTCAAACTCCACACACTATGGGGAAGGATAATTGTTACTCAACCCCAATATTGAACAAGAAAACAAGTTTCACTGATCTTGTGTCACCACTTAAAGTGATATTAACCACTTGCCGACCGTCGCACGCGGATATACGTCGGCACAATGGCAGCGGTGGGGAAATGGGCGTACATGTACATCCCCTTTAATTTGCGGGGCTAGTGAGCATGCGTGCCACGTACAGTGTGATGGTGCCCTCAGTTCCTGTGATCGTGTCATGGAGAGGCAGAGCAGGGAGATGCCTATGTAAACAAGGCATTTCCCTGTTCTGCCTAGTGACATGATAGGGATCTACTGCTAGGACACACTTAATCCCGTGATCGCCCCCTAGTGTTTAACGCCTTCTTTGCCAGTGTCATTTACACAGTAATCAGTGCAGTTTTTATAGCAATGATCGCTGTATAAATGACAATGGCATCAAAATAGTGTAAAAAATTTCCCTATTTTGTAGACGCTATAACTTTTGAGTAAACCAATCAATATATGTTTATTGCAATTTATTCTACCAAACATATGTAGAAGAATACATATCGGGCTAATCTGAAGAAAAAATTAGTTTTTTTATATATATATTTTTGGGGGATATTTAATATACCAAAAAGTTAAATTTTGTCGCTCTTTTTTGTTTATAGAGCAAAAAAGACGTCAACTTTGTTTTGGTGTAATGCCGCGCGGCCGCGCAATTGTCAGTGCAGAATTGCAAAAAGTGCTCTGGTCAGGAAGGGGGTAAACTCTTCTGGGGTTGAAGTGGTTAAAGTGTTTTTTTTTAAATAACATATCATAGCTACCTGCTCTGTGCAGCCTTTTGCACAGAGTAGCCCCGATCCTTCTCTTCTCAGGTCCCTTGTCTGGGCTCCGAGACCCTCCCTCCTCTGAAGTGCCCCTGGAGCAAATAGCTTGCAATTGGGGCACCCAAGCAGGCTCGCTGCTGAGCCACGAATCTACGTGTCCATTCACATACAGAGCCATGGTAAGGTCCCATCCCTCTCTCTCCTCATTGGCTCACTGGCTGTGATTGGAAGCAGTGGGAACCAATGGCTCCTGCTGCTATCTCAGGTAATGAGGAAGGAGAGTCCCTGGAGAGCCAAGGCTCTTATGCACATCGCTGGTTTGAGATAGGGCTCAGGTAGGTATTGGGAGGGCTGGGGGGCTGCTGCATCGAGAACGTTTTCTTACCTTCATGCATAGAATACATGAAGGTAAAAAAATCTTAAAGCAGAACCTTACACTCTCAATCAACATTGACTAGGATTATTAAATAAATATGAAAGTATAACATATTTACAGTATTTATTGCCGTATAACACTTTTCCCCCTGAAAATCGTGGGAAAATAGGTGTGTGTTATACACCAACATAGTGCTGCCTCGGAGGGGAAGGAGGGGACGAGTGCCACTAGATTAGACAGAGCCAGGATCTCCTGTGTACTCGGCTCATCTTGGCTCACAGTCACGCCCAGTCCCGCCTCCTGGACGGCTCCTATCACATGTCCCGAATTGCAAGCCGAGTGTCGAGCTGAACTGAGTACACAGGAGATCTGGCTCTGTCTACATCCGCAATGGATATATTAACAGGTACTGGTGAGGCTGCAGATGGGCACTGAGCAGACTGCAATTAGGGTTTAAGTATACGGGACCGATAACAAGCATTTGTGCGAGTACTTGTACTCACACAAATGATCACGATGCCTAATCCGATACCTGCAACCAGAAGTCAGCGGGTGGAGAGGGTGGAGCGGAGATCGCTCTGGCACCAGTAGAACTACGCATAAGCTGGCCGGAGCAGGGATGCAGGGCTCCGCAGCATATTCTGTCCAAAACGCTGACCGGAGATGTCACATTCGGTACAGGAAGTGACGTTCCGTGTCTCCGTTGGAGGGTAAACATCACGACTCCCCTCTTGGTACACCTTGCACTCAGCTGCAGTAAGCTAGTAGTGGACATCTTATTATACCCAGCCCATATAGTTCGGGCTGGGTATAACAAGATGTTGGCTGCTGGCTTACTGCAGCCGAGTGCAAGGTATACCAAGATGGGTGTTGCAGCACACTTACCAGATGTTAAATGACATGAATTATGGAAGGCAAGGAAGGATTTTGCAATGCTATATGCCATATAGTATTGCAAAATCCTTCCTTTCCTCTCATCATGCATGTCATTTATTAGGAAATTGCCAATCAGTGCTGCAGTTCAAGAGTCTTCAGGAGGGGATTTCTCAGCTAAGCATAGCCTCCTGTCTGAATGCCTGAACTAAGGAAAAGTGAATTCCAGGAAGTAAATGCTTCATGAACCATCTGCCCTTAACCCCCCTAGCGGTAATCCCGAGTCTGGCTCAGGGTAGGAATATACTGACAGGAGTGGTAACCCCGAGCCAGACTCGGGATGGCTTCGCTCGATGCAGGGGAGGACACAGGGAGCGTTACTCACCTTGTCCCCTGGATCCAGCGATGTCCGCCGCGCTGTGCGATCGAGCTGTCCTCCGCTCGATTCACAGTGCCGAATGCCGCCGAGCTCCGTTCCCTGCGACGTTACGGCGCACGGGAGCGGAGAACGGCGGCAAATTCAAAAAAGTTAAAACACACTAAACACACACAGCACTGTAATCTTACAGATTACAGTGCTGTATTAAAAAATACACACCCCCTTTGTCCCTAGTGGTCTGTGCAATGCCCTGCATGCACTTTTATATTATAAATACTGTTTTTT
The DNA here is from genome assembly GCF_037356315.1 of Lithobates pipiens. Taxonomy (NCBI): domain Eukaryota; kingdom Metazoa; phylum Chordata; class Amphibia; order Anura; family Ranidae; genus Lithobates; species Lithobates pipiens. Next base: position 407,850,327 of record NW_027507764.1, on the reverse strand, counting down.
ACTGCCTGGAATTTGGAGATTGTCCACAGCAACCAAAAAGTGTCAATTTTTCAGTGTTTTAGGATTTTATTACATTATTGAATAATTTTTATTATTCTTTATTATATTATAAACTTTATCATACCCGGGATGTCTGCTAGACTCTGGTTTGAACAGATTTAAGAGCGTTATTCCTAATGCCGCGTACACACGGGCGGACTGTATGGCCTACTTAGTCGGCCGAAACACATTTCAGCGGACAGTCCGCTCGTGTGTGGGCTTCAGCAGACTTTTTCAGCGTGCAGTCCGGCGTACTAAGTATTTCGGATTTTTCGAAATACTGTCCGTCGTACTCGCATTTCGGCGGACAATCCGCCCGAGTGTATGCCAGTCCGCCGTACTTTTGAATGAGTGGACTTTTCCCGCCCGGAGAAAAGTCCGTTCATTTCGAGTGGGTATCCAGGTAGGCGGGGCCCGCGAAGGAGACGTCACTGGCCCCGCCGCCTGGTATGGACTTAAAGGGGAACCCCAAGGCCGAAAAAAATCGGCGTGGGGGTCCCCCCCAAGTCCACAACAGACCCTTGTCCGAGCACGCTACCCGGCCGGCCAGGAAAGGGGGGCGAGCGAGCGCCCCCCCTCCTGAGCCATACCAGGCCGCGTGCCCTCAACATGGGGGGGTGCCTTGGGGAAGGGGGGGCCGTGCGGCCCCCCCACTCCAAAGCACCTTGTCCCCATGTTGATGAGGACAAGGGCCTCTTCCCGACAACCCTGGCCGTTGGTTGTCGGGGTCTGCGGGCGGGGGGCTTATCGGAATCCGGGAGCCCCCTTTAATAAGGGGGCCCCCTTGATACCGGCCCCCCACCCTATGTGAATGAGTATGAGGTACAATGTACCCCTACCCATTCACCTGTAAAATAAAAGTACAAAAAAAAACACAACACACGAGATAAAATACTTTATTGCACAGCTCCGGGGGTCTTCCGTCTTCGGGAGTCTTCTCGCCGGACTCCTCCGCTATCTTCTTGTAGCTCTTTTGCTAGCGGAGGAGTCCGGCTTTCTTCCTCGCCGCCGGCCTCTTCTCTCTTTCTTTATGTCACATGGGTTGGTGTCACATGGTGACCCCGCCCCCTTACGATGTCATAGTCCCGATGTGACATCAACCCATGTGACCAACCCATGTGACATAAAGCCATGTGACACCGCCCCTTGTCCCTATATAAGTGGCCGCGCAGTGCGTCCCTGGCATTCCGGCCGGAGAGATCGTCGAGGCAACATCTCCTGGAGAAGAAGAAGAAGAAGAAGAACGGAAGGCGGCGGCGGCGACAGAAGACCGGGCCACCGCCTGTAAAAGAGCTATAAGAAGGCGCGGTGGCCCGGCAGAAGAACCAAAGAGGGGGACAAGACCCCCGAAGTCGGGAGAAGAGGCCGGCGGCGAGGAAGAAAGCCGGACTCCTCCGCTAGCAAAAGAGCTACAAGAAGATAGCGGAGGAGTCCGGCGAGAAGACCCCCGAAGACGGAAGACCCCCGGAGCTGTGCAATAAAGTATTTTATCTCGTGTGTTGTGTTTTTTTTTGTACTTTTATTTTACAGGTGAATGGGTAGGGGTACATTGTACCCCATACTCATTCACATAGGGTGGGGGGCCGGTATCCTGGGGCCCCCTTATTAACGGGGGCTCCCGGATTCCGATAAGCCCCCCGCCCGCAGACCCCGACAACCAACGGCCAGGGTTGTCGGGAAGAGGCCCTTGTCCTCATCAACATGGGGACAAGGTGCTTTGGGGTGGGGGGGGCGCGCGGCCCCCCCTTCCCCAAGGCACCCCCCATGTTGAGGGCACGCGGCCTTGTACGGTTTAGGAGGGGGGCGCTCGCTCGCCCCCCTTTCCTGGCCGGCCGGGTAGCATGCTCGGACAAGGGTCTGTTGTGGACTTGGGGGGGACCCCCACGCTGATTTTTTTTCGGCATTGGGGTTCCCCTTTAAGTCCATACCAGGCGGCGGGGTCAGCGACGTCTCCTTCGCGGGCCCTGCCTACCTGAAGACGCGCTCGAAATGAGCGGACTTCCCTCCGCGTGTGTGGGCGAGTCCGTTCATTTCAAAAGTAGGGCGGATAGTATGGCGGACTTAGTACGCCGTATTAGTCCGCTCAAAAAGTGGTGTGTGTGGTCAAGTCCGTTCATTCGAAAGTATGACGGACTGTCCGTCGGATTGTATGACGGACTAAGTAGGCCATACAGTCCGCCCGTGTGTACGCGGCTTAAGAATTACAGGACTACAAAATAAAAGCCAGATTTCCGTGCAAAATAATTGTACCGCTTTCAGCACCTAATTCCAGACTGAATCATACCGCCAGGGAGGTTAATCAAGATGGTCACAGCCAGAAATGCTGGGGGTTATTTGTCAGCAAAATAAAGTATGGAGACATGGATGGAAGGGCATGTTTGCTTTGAATATTAACTCATATCCACCATTGCAACCAGTAATATGTCTGATTTTTGGAACAGACAGTACTGTATTCTACCTTCCTACATACATACTACATATCCCTTTCAGGGGAAAGTCATGGTGGATGTGTGTTCAGGTGCCTAACTGGTTTTGATAGAAATGTCTAGCTTTATCAGAGGCCACTCCTCAAACAGTTTTTTTTGCCTTTTATGGGGTCCAGCCAGGGCAACATAGTGTCCACCTGTCGTGCCGCAGGGCACACTCCTTCTTGATCCCATGTGTACTGCTCTCTTTGCTCTGGAGCTTTTGCATCATTCTGACCCATAATGTCACAGCACATGCATGTTGTCTGTGTCATATTCTACATTAGGAGTTGGGCTGGCACACAATTCCAGGAACGGCAATGTCCGATCTCTCCAAAAGATGGTATCATCGGTTTCAATCAATTCACACTTATAAGAATCAAAATAGAAAAACAATAACACAATGTACTCAATAATGGCCGAAGGGGGAGCAAAGGGGATCAGGAAAACTATGGCCACTCTCCAATACACATATGCATAGTTTGATACAATGTATTAGTATAACTATGCAGGATATATACCTTTTTAATTGCAGTGTCCAATCTCCAGCCCCTTTCACATCGTATCCCTATTTTAACTAACATATGTGTGTTATGTGTATCAATCGGTTCTATTTACCAGAATTTAAGTCTAAACATCCAATCACAGTAAGAAACAGCAATGCGAAAAGTGTAGTAACCCAGTGCAACCAATCACGTTTAATTTTGATCTAACTAGGGTAAACTCAATGATTGGCTACCTCCAATTCATCATTGCTGTCTCTGTTGCTTGACTGAATAAAAAACATCTTTCACTGGTCTGACCACAGAAGCTTTTCCCAACCAGGGTTCTGTGGAACCCTCGAGTTTCTCCAGAGGTTGCTAGGGGTTCCATGAGCAAGGTGAGACTTCGGACTCTCAGATAAGTAACCACTAATACTGGTGATCTTTTTAATTATCTGTAAGGGGGTATTCTTTCCACTGACCACCAGTGTAATGGGGCCTTTCTCCCAGTGACTGTCCCAGTGACCTCCTGTGTAATGAGGCTCTTCTCTTATCACATCTTCCAATTGTTTCCAATGTAAGAAAAATATACATGTAGCACTGACCCCCGAAGGAGCTGCTGGTTTTATTTGGGCTTACCGTTACCTTCTTGTTTGTTTCTGCGTCTAGGGGTTCCCGTGGTAGATGGCCCAAAGAATGTGGAAACTGACACTGAATCTTTTTTTGGGTTATTTATTAAGAACAGAAATAGAGTCTTTCAATAAAAGGTAGAGGGTTAGGAATGAGTTCAGGTACTTAGATTGCAAAAATAATGCAAGTCCTTAGAGAAAATCCAGAGAATAAAGACCGTTTCACAGCTGGATTTAACAAGCCCCGGATAGATCTCCTCTCACTAGGCCTTGCAGCCAGTAGGGTGCTCGACAAAGTCTCTGCCACAGACTTGTGATGTACACTTGAGCGTTACTGAGGGACGTAGATAAATTTAAAGAGCTAACATACGGTACCAGGTTCTTTCAGCCGATCCGGCGATACCGTATGTGTGTTGATCCAGGTTGCGTCCTTCAACTAAGCCTCCAGGCTACTTCAGAGAAGCCAGCCTTGTGCACGGCCTTCTCCTGAAGAGTCCTATCCTGGGCCTCTTCAGTTGCTGGGCCTCTCCCTTACGATGAGATGGCACCGGACCACCCTTGGAACAGTAGGTACCGAAATCAAGTCAGGCCTGTCCCTGCAGTTGCGTCGCCTCAGGCCAGCTGGCCCCGAGACTCGGATGCATGGTTCCACACCCCAGGCCTGGAGGGCCATGGGGCTGGGTCAGAAGGACCACCAGAACTGAACAGACAGAAAATAAAAAGCCCCAACCCACATGGCGTGGGTACCTCGGTACCTTAAATACCACCTCCCAGAATGCACAGCAGGAAAACACTCCCACGGGGAGTTCTACTCTTGTCGGTGGTGACAGCGACACCTGCGGTCAAGGAGAACCCAATGCAAGCTAGCTGTACTGGTACTGAAACCAGAAATTTAGAGAAATAGTCCTGAAACCCAACTGTGGTTTCAGGCAAATTAACTTTCCAAAAAACCATAGCGCCTGCTCGTCAGGAGCCAGCGCTACATACATCACATTCTTTATTCTTTTAATTTTTTTCTTTTATATAACAACTTTTTCTATATCTAAACTGTTCTATGACCTATAAATATATATATGATTAGGGTTTCCTGGGAAATTATTTGAAGAGTTATTTTAAATAAAAGGTTGTGAAAGGCTGGCCTACAGTAAAGTGGTATGTGACTTCAATAGTTTTTGTGAAATCTGCATATTATTGTTGCATTTCCTTATTGAATGAGCCTAATATCTCCAGGGATAATCCTAATTTTGGAATCTGGCTATTTCTCATTTTGAATGGCACTTTCTTAACACATTTACAAATTTTCACATATTGCATTCTAATCAGAACACAGATGCAAGACAAGTTCCCAGACATCGCTGCAGGCACAGGGATTAATGAATCCCCTACCAGCTTAGATCTGATGTTTACATGGGCAGCAGAGTGAAATGCAGGTCAATCCAAAACTCCAGACAATAAATCATGAACTCCAATCTATATGTGGATGTTTTTTTATTAGCCTGGAATTTATTATTAGGGCACTTACCTGCTTTTATTGTCTGTAGTTTGCTTCATTAGTCATTAGCTACGGCTGCTATCCTAGCTAAAGTTCAAACCGTAAAATGCAAGTGGTGGTCAAACAAGCATAACATTAAAGCAGGACGTTAGCTTAATTCAAATATGTTATTAGAATAAGGAGCTATTGGAATAAGTAACAATAACATACTAGCATGCTGACCTATTTTTTTTACTGGGGAAAACATAATTTGCTGTCAAAAAATCCTCTTAAAGTGACACAAAATTCTGGTTTTAAAAAATTCTATTCAAGTACAGTATGTATTCTTAACTAAAAAAAAGGATCTTCAATTGCTCTCAGCTTCTCCAAATCCACAAATTCCTTTTTTTTTTGCTGCTGTAAATTTACTTTCTGTTAGAGGGGTGGCTACATTCTTTCTCTATGGTCCCACTGCATGTAGGAACGTAGCCACCCTCTCTTGCTCACTCGCAGGACAGATTAAGGACTATGAGATTTGTAGTGCACACAGAGCAGTGTACACGATTGTAACTAACTGCACTACTTGATCCAAACAAACGGAAGTGAGGGGGAAACAGAAGTGAGGGAGCTCATGGAGGACGTTACAGCAGAAAAACACAGTAAGAAATGATTTCATGAGAAAATGTTACAGGGCCACTAAGTAGTGAATGCACACAGATTATTTTTGGAGAATTAGGATATAGTTCAATATCAGTTTAAGATAAAGTATTGTAGCCCTCTTTTTTTTGGGGGGGTATGAGAAATGCCACTTCCGAAACAGGATACTGGACTAAAGCTGTAAGTAAATAACCAGAACATTCGCTAAGTGGAAGAGACGGTTTGATAGTAAAGTTGGCAGTGCCTTCACCCAGAACAGGACCTCTGTAAGCAGAGGGGATTTCTTTCCAAGCAAATAACCCACAATCTAGAGGAACTATTGCAACCAGCATATAACATTAAGCATAAGCATTTAAATGCACGCCAGCATAGAAATAATGCAAGATTTATAAAAGAAAAGATTAATAAATGTGCATGCATCTCTAGCGATGCCCCCCGTAGGAGCCACTGAGTGTTGTGGTCCACCTGTCACCCTGTCCAGCCCAGCATTCAATGCTCAGTCACCCAAGACAATGAACAGTCCATGTGCTTGTTTTTGTTTATTTTATTGAGGGAATTTAACTTGGATGGAGTAAAGGAAATATGGGATGCCCATTGCCCAGTGAATTATGAAAAACAATCAATTGGCGGATTGTAGAACAATCAACTGGTGTATTGTAGAACAATCAATTGTGACTATGTACACTCCCTGTACATATCAATACTCCAGACTCCTCCTGCACAAACTTGCTTGCAGACTATTCCTCTCTCTTCCTCCTGCATAATTCTTACTCACACATTCAAATCAATGGGCTGCCTAATGAAATACACAATAAAACTTAAAAACTTGATTGATCCCCTCACACAGATGTTAATCCAGCCTCAGGGTCTGTGTACAACAATTGTTCCTAACAGGAAATGAGACACAACAGGCATAAGAGCACCCCCGCTCAGCCTATGAATGCATGGGATCCATTTTATGAGGAGCGCAGCAAAAGTGTACTGTTATGTGGAGCAATCAAACCCCTGCTGCTGAATGAAAAACAAAAGTTCTGATTACTTACTACAGAGATCTCAGTGTACAGAACTATCAACTATTGCACTACTTTACTGTCACTCTAACCCACATATAACCACGCTCTGGAATGAGACACTCTCAGTCCTGGAGGCACTGTGGGCACAGTGTTGCCCACAGCAAAAATTGGAGCTCTTGCACTGAAACAAAGTCGGGCCGCCAGCAGCATGTGCGGCTGGAATATGAAGAGCCATCATACCATCTGGCAGAAAGTTGCAGCTGACTTTATTGCCTAATAGTTATTCTTTGAGCCCTAAGGGAGATCTATTATGCCTTAAAATTAGCTGCAGCATACACTCTAGTAATTGTAAGGAAAGCTATAAAATAAAGCATCTCTGCTCATCTGCATTATGTATCAAATGTACTATGTGTTCTGTACAAATAGTAGGTTATTATTGCTGCTTGGTTGTCTGTAGACTGCAGTGCTACATTTAAGAGTACGAAACTGAGTAAAAGGGGGGGGGGGGGTGTTGGACTTTATGTGACGCATGCGGTGTAGAGTGGCTACAAATATGTCTGGCAACTATCCTGTAATGTGTAATGGTATAAAAAATGCTATATCATAGTACAATATAAACAAGGAATTATTTTATATAAAATAAAACGTATTCCATACATGTAATACATACAGGCATCATAGCATATTATCATGGTAGCATAGTAATAGATGGTAATGCCAGACCCTTTTGATCCATATGCATACCATAATAGTAAATTATACACAATAGTTACAGCATGGTACAGTATAAGATTGTTAAAAAATATTCTTAAGATGTAAAACGTAGATAGCATCAAATAGCTTTACGCGTTTCGTGGAAGAACCTCCACTCATCAGGAGCAGATGCAATTAGGATGCAATCTAGAGCTATTAATAGATAATAGTAATTAACAATGGTTCTCAGCATAGGAAAGGGAGGTACAAAGGGAAGAGGGTAAGGGAAGGAAACCCACCATGCTCAGGATCAACTAGGAATCTGAGTGTGAAACGATAGGACTGAAGGCCAACCGGGATAATTCATCAGTCCCACCAACCCCTGGGTCCCAGGACCTCTGGGGTTACATCAGTCATGATCACACAGTCACTACTGCAGCACAATACTTACTGTAACCTGCTAATTTAATTCCATATCACCCTGCTAGGGACAGCCTGAGCTGGCCCGGAACTAACATTTAATTGGCAGGAGTTGCAGCATTTGTTAAACCGTCTGCACACAAAATAAAGAAAAAATCCCTTCTGTGCTCCCACTTCTAGGGCCACGCTGCTGAACTGATGGGGCACAGGGCTGTTTTTTTTTACTGGGAGCCATGGGCAATGGAATTAAAGCCACCTGCAGCTTCACTGATAGGGAGGGTTTTTAGGTTTCCCAGAGTTAGGCTTCAAAATTAAACTCTGTCCCTGGGAACACCTGTTGAACTAATGGGACCTGGGTTCATTGTGTTTTCATGTAAGTTGCTGTGTATTTTAATGCAGGAATAATTCTTGGACACATCAAAATTTGTGGAAAATTGTTTTTTATGGAGCAGACCAAGTAGCACGACTCAGGAGCTGACATAGCAGAAGATCCAATGGTGGGCCCAACACTGTCAAATTACACCTCTAGCACTCTGATGTTTAGGCAGGGTTGCTATCAAATTTAGTTGCCAGGTGATAGTTGTCTTGGCCAATTGTTAGGAGATCAATTGATTTCCCCCCAATTCTGGAATTGCTGCACGTTTCTCTTCTGTCACTAGGTGGCATTGTAGCTGGTGACATTAGATAAGACAAGGGCATAGCAAGGGCACATTAGGAATGAAGGGGATGGGCAGGATTTGGCCTGCTGGGAGAGTCTATTTATTTGGGTGGAGTCAGATGATCGGGGATCTGTGCCACTTGGACAGCTGTCTGGGTGGACTTGTGTTGTATCGACCCAGGCGGCTAGGCCAGAAACCTAAGGCCTATCCCAGGGACATCTGGCTGCTAGGCTGTCTGAGGGCCTATCCAGAAGCAGGAGAAGCAGCATAGGGTTGGGACTGCATCCTTGTAGTCCAACCAGAAGTAACGGTTCCGCCGGCTGGTGAACCAGCTGTATTAGAGGTAGAGGGGAAGCTGTCGCCTTTAAGGGACCGTCCACCTTGCTACCGAAGACCACTGTGAGTAAGCTGAGGCAAGTACCAGAACACTTCTTGTCACTTCTGACTTCTCGCCAGCTGGGGACGGTTAAGAAGTGGGAAAACTTCAGCAAGTGCCAAGTCAGGGACCCAGCAGGACAGCAGAGGTGACGCTTGCAGAGCATCAGTGAGTATCTGTGAGTGCCAAGCTAGGGACCCAGCAGGGAAGGGGGGGTGATGCTTGAAGAAGATACTGAGTGCTAAAGTGAAAGAGTGGCTGGAGGCCTTCACCTGTATAGCTGTCTACCTAAAGAAATCTTGGAAGTCTGATAATTAGCTTTGCATCTGCCTAAGGGTGCCCTGGCGCTAACCCTCTCTCCTACAGTTCTGTTTAAGAGACAATAAAATCTCTTTGCATTCAAAATGTCTGACGCCCACCTGTTCATCTTGCATTACACCCAGCATGCCTTGTAACCCACTCTACACTGAAGGATGTCAGCTCTCTCTAGCTCTGGAGGTCACAATTAGGCCTAAAGAGGCTTTGCTACACACCTAAAGCTCAACTCTAAGAAACTTAAAAACCCTCCCTTGTAGTGGGACTGCACCCACACTGGAAGTGTTAACTGCTCATTTATGTTTAGGAGACAGAAAATCAGTTTTATTTGCCTGAACCTTCACTTCCCCCAGAAGAAAGCTCTCCCCTATGCAGCGGCAGTGAACTATCCCTCTCCGTCCTCATGTCCATCATAGGGTTATTGTCCCTGCATTGGTCTTGTTGATGCCAGAGGAACTTGGATTGCTGGATTGCATGGCATAATAGGCTGCAGGAACCAGTCTACAAGTGCAATGGAGACTCCAGGAGCAGAGAATTGGGTAAAAGTGCTTTACCAAGTTTCCTAGAGCATTTCACCCAAATGTCCTGAATACTACCCGCCTGTCCCAGTAGTCCTGGAGTCCAATAAGAGAACGAGTTCCAGCACTTGGCCTCACTAATCTATTTTGCAGAGATACACCGGTGCCAATGGCACGTGCATCACATCTCCTACAGGGTGCCCAGGTCCCTGACACCGAGATCACCCACTCTACAGCTAGCATCTCTCCTAGCCCATTACAACAAAATACATCAGAGCTAAGAGAAGCTTCTCATTTGTTCCTCCTTGGCTCTGACAATATCTTGCACAACAGAGGGAGAAGCCCAGGACAAAAAATACCCCCTTGCATTGAGCTACACTGTATCTGAGTTCTTTAAGTTTCAAAGGGAGGGAAAATAGCACTAAGAGGACACAATGACCTGTGGGGGGGGGGGGGGGGGGTGCAGGAGCTGGGGTGGAGGATTTTTTTCAGGGATGACTGACTGGGTGAGGGGGGATAAGAGGATATGTGATGGGGCAATTTGAAAGGGGAGGGAATTTGTGCTAAAAAGGAGGGTTTGGTGCTAGGAGTGGGGAAAGGATTTGTGATGGAAGGGGTGATTGGGGGAGCAGGGGTGCAGAGGGGGGGATTGGATGGAGAGAATATGTGTGAGAAGAGGGTATTTGGAATGAGAATTTTTGCTGGGAGGGGTGATGGGGCGGAGAGATTTGTGCTGAAAAGGGAAGACGATTTTTGCTGGGGGGTATTGGAAAGGGGGTTGTGCTAGAAGGGGGATTGGGGGGGAATTTGTGCTGGAAGAGGTGATTGAAGCGCTGAAAGGGGAAGAGGACTGGTGCTGGGGGAGGAGTCTAGGGGGAGAGGATTTGTGCTAGAAGGGAGAAACTGGAGCGGAGGATTTGTGCTAGGGATATTGTGCTGGAGGGGTTTGTGGTAGGAGCTGGGAGGGGAGATTTGGAGGGGAAGACAATTTGTACTAAATGAGGGGTTTGAAGGGGTAGTATTTGTGCTGGGAGGAGAAGAGGGTTTGTGTTTGGTGGGGAATATGAGGGGAAAGAAGAGGAATTGTGCTGGGAGAGGAGATTGAAGGGGGGGGGGGAATTAGTGCTGGGAGGAAGGATTTGGGGATTATGGTTTATGCTAGAATGGGGGGGGATTTGTGCAGGGAGGAGCAATTTGAGGGTGTGTGGATTTCTGCTGACAGGAAGGGGGGAAGGGGGTGGCAAAGGTTTTTACTTGGAGGGGAGGGCATGCAAATTAGTATTGAATTTTTTTTGGAAGGGGGGAGAGGGGATTTTTGCTTAAAGGATAAAAGGGGGGGTTGCAGGGGGGATTTTGCATTCTCTTGTGGGTTACGCGCCCTTAACTCCTGCACTTTTTATTTTTTGTACTCCTGACCCCCTACTATGCATTACACACTCTTATCCCTTGCATTCTGTGCATTACTCCCATTCCCTGCTCTCTGTGTGTTATGTACTCCTAAAGACTAACACTGAATGCAGCACTCTGTATGTTAGATACTCCTCCTGACCCTTGAATTCTTTGCATTTCACACATGGACCCCTGACCTATATACATTGTATTGTACAATACATTCTTCTCACTAAAGTGTTCAGTGTCTCAACAGTTGCTGGTTACTAAGCATTACTGGAATGCCTTCTTCTTTAACCTCTTGAGGTCCGGGATATAGCCGAATGAGGGCTACGGCGCGGACCTCAATTTCCGGTAGGCCGTCAGAGGATGTCCTCCCCTGTGCACGCTCCCTGTGCGCGCTGTGATCACCGAGTCACTGGGACTTGGGTTATCACCGATCCAAGTAAGGGGCCCTTAACATGTGATCAGCTGTCAGCCATTGACAGCTGATCACATGATGTAAACAAAAGCTCGGTAATCGTTTCTTTTTTCTCCTCACGCTGACAGCATGAGGAGAAAAAAAAACGATCACCGGCTTATGTTAAAGGGACATCGGTCCCAAAGAGGAAGAAACACAGGCACCTCATCTGTACCAATCAGTACCCCCTGCCAGTGCCACCTGTTATTGCCAACTGCCAGTGCCCATAGTGCCTACCAGTGCCACCTATAAATGCCCATAAGTGCCACCTATCAATGCCCACAAGTGCCACCTATCAATGCTCACCAGTGGTGCCAATCAGTGCCACCTATCAGTGTAAGCAATCAGTGCCCATTATTGCCACCCATCACTGCCACCTATCGGTGCCCACCACTGCCACCTCATCAGCGTACGCCAATGAAGGAGAAAAATTACCTGTTTTCAACATTTTATGACAAAATCTAAAAAAATATTTTTTTTTTTAATTCTGTGTTTTTCAATTTAACAAAAAATAAAAACCGCACAGGTGATCAAATACCACCAAAAGAAAGCTCTATTTGTGAAAAAAATTATAAAAATGTAATTTGGGTATAGTGTTATATGACCGCGTAATTGTCATTCAAAGTGCATCAGTGCTGAAAGCTGAAAATTGGTCTGGAGTCTGGACAGAAGGGGGGTTTAAGTGCCCAGTAAGCAAGTAGTTAAGGTAGGTCCAGACAAAGTGTTAGCTCTCTGTCTACTTTCAGAGCGCAAAAAGCATATGTAATGATGGAATTAATTTTTTTTATTTTTGGGGGTGCCTGCTGGGTCCCTCCCAAAACTCTAGCACAGTATAGGCAGTGCAGTAATGATGTCACCAAAACGTTTACAAGTTAATTACTGCACTTATGGTACATTTGCTTTTGGTGAACAGAAAGTAGATTTCCATTTTTTGTGAATACTGAAGAACATATGTGAATTTGTGTTTTGTTTATGGAGTTTAGCTTTAAATGAAAGGTGTATGTGATGCAGAAGAATATCTTTAGGGCCTGTGTCAATGGGCCTTTGAACATGTCAGCAAAACCCATATGAAACAAGTGCATGTGCAGGTCAGATGAAAGTCAGCTGGTAGGTCTAGCCCTATATAATGTTTGGAAGAATTGCACACTAAGTCAGTGATGGCGAACCTTGGCACCCCAGATGTTTTAGAACTACATTTCCCATGATGCTCACCTACACTGCAGAGTACATGAGCATCATGGGAAATGTAGTTCCAAAACATCTGGGGTGCCAAGGTTCACCATCACTGCACTAAGTAGTTGTCAGTCTCCACAACTTGGAGAAATAGAAAGAGAAAGCCCGTGTCTGCAGTAAATTAAACTTATCTTATAAAAAGCAAAACACCTTAAGGTTAGTTTTTGGGCATAATGTCTACCAAATGTGAAACGAATGCCTTGTACACACGGTCAGACATTCCGACCACAAAATCCGTTGGATTTTTTCCAAAGGATTTTGTCTGAAACTGGTGTTGCATACACACAGTCAGACAAAGTTGTCGGAAAACCGAATAGTTCGGAACACGATGACGTTCGTTCGTTACAACAGGACTATGTTGAGGCTAGTAGCCAATAGCTTTGGTCTCGTAATTTGATCTGAGCATGTGTGGCACTTTGTCCGATCGGAATTCTCTACAAACGAACGGAAAAGTCAGATCGTATTTTTTTTGTCGCAAAATTTGAGATCCCGCTCTCAAATTTTTTCCGTCGGAACTTCAGACGGAAAAAGTCCAATAGAGCCCACACACGATCGGATTTTCTACCAATATAATCCGATTGGACCTTTTCTGTTGGAATTTCTGACCGTGTGTATAGGGCATAAGGGGTTTTTCACCTAGCCAAATACTCCAATATTCGACATTATAAAAAAAATGGTTTCCATTTTGTCTGCTAGAATGCGATGAGCAATAAGTTACAAAAAAAAAAGATTTTATATATATATATATATATATATATATATATATATATATATATATATATAACTTTTTTTAAACATTACTTAAAGATAGTTACAAATGAAGATATGACTAACAGGATTGAATCTGTGGAGCAGACATCCATAGAAGTAGATTTTGTGATGTTATGAGAGAGCCATCTTGTGGTTATATTACTAACGACACCTAGTTAATTTTGTAGAAGGTTATTTTTAATGAGCATGTTGGTACATATTACCAGACTGACAGACTTGTCATAAAAAAAGTATTATTAATATTCACAATGAAAATTAATATTATGTCACAGCAGATAGAGAACACTAATTATATGCCCTAACTGTTAAATAATGTCAGTTTGCTTGACACAACAGAAATTTCATATTTCGTATTTACGTACTAAAAAAGCCTGCTACTAATCCTATTTGGAGGTTGCCAAAAGGCATACGGGATATACAATAAACATGTGAAAAACATTTTTTTGGGCTTCAGGATTTAACTTTTAGATCTAGTGCAAAATTCTGTGTATATCTGAAAGCCAACACTGCTCATTACCTTGATGCATATACGCTCACCGGCCACTTTATTAGGTACACCTGTTCAATTGCTTGGTAACACAAATTGCTAATCAGCCAATCACATGGCAGTAACTCAATGCATTTAGGTATCTAGACGTGGTGAAGACGATTTGCTGAAGTTCAAACCGAGATTCAGAATGGGGAAGAAATGGGATTTAGGTGACTTTGAATGTGGCAGGTTTGTTGGTGCCAGATGGGCTGGTCTAAACATTTATATAACTGTTGATCTACCTGGATTTTCACATACAACCATCTCTAGAGTTTACAGAGAATGATCCAAAAAAGAGTCACATTAGTTGTCAACATCCAACCGGATCGCTGCCCCAGTGACCCATGAAGTCATAGGGGAAGCACTGCCGCTGCAGTTGAGCGCCACCTGCGGTGGAGAAAATAGACTGCACCTGCATACACATTGGCTGTCACTGCAATGGTGCACTTCACTGCTAAACCAGTCCATTTCTCCACTGACTACTGCAATGGAGCACTGGTCCAATGTACCTTCACACTTCTTCACTGACTGCCACTGACCACCACCGCAGTGACCATCTTCACTGACAGCCACTGCAATGACAGCTACTGTTGCGGTGCACTTTACCACTTACCATCACCTCAACGGTGCATTTTTTACTGTATTAATGCACCATATACCATAACCTGATGCACTATGTACACTGTGCTATACATTACATTACCCAGGCTACTGAACCCTGTATTTTAAATTCATACCATTAGGATATTTAGGAATTCGGTATTTTAATCCTGTTCAACAAATACATACATTTTTGCTAGTTTATGAGTAAAGTAGAAAACAACCCTAAAGCCTCATACACAGGATCAGATTTTTTGATGGAAATTGTGTGATGACAGGCTGTCGGTGGAAAATCTGACCTTTTGTACGCTCCATCAGACAATTGTTGTCGGATTTTCTGCAGACAAATGTTGGATGGCAGGCTTTAACATTTTCAGCGGAAAAATGTCTGTTGTCCGTCAGACAAAAGTCTAAAGTACAAACTATGCATGCTCGGAAGCAAGGACAAGCCAGAAGCGGTCGGTCTTGTAAACTAGCTTTCGTAATGGAGAATTAACATTCGTGACGTGGCAAATTATGATATCTCGAAATGCAGCGCACATTCTATTCTTCTTTAATAGGATAATAATGAAGCTGCTTTTCTGGTGATACTGATGGAGTTCTGCCAAACTTATTTTTTAAAAAGGCTTTTATTTTCTAGTGATATCAATATTGTGGTGCCTTTGTTAAGGCTTGTAATCTTCCTATTGACTTTTTGGTTTAATTAGATTAATCTATGCTGCCATCTAGTGGCCATTTTGTATAACTGCGCTATATCTGTTTCAATGTAGTCATTTAGAATGGCTGGTTAGATTTGGTACATGCAAGCCTACTTCCAATCCCATCAGGCCTTGCATCAGCTTCTTCAGCCTTTTCCTTTCCCTTTCACCCTGGAAGCAAGCACATCGGCTGCTAAGTATTGTCAGCTTCCATATAGCCAGACACCATATCACAAAGTCAGAGCACTTCACGACAAGGTCATAAGTTTACTCCATGAGCAAAAGGAGGTCAGTGAAAAGCGAAACAATCACCATTGCCTGCTCAAAGACGGAATCTGCAAAAGTAAAAGCCGACTTTGCGGCAAAGGTGGCCAAAGTAAAAGCTGCGTTCGCCGGAAAAGAGATGCAAATGCAACTTAAATTAGAAAAGTTACGCATGGAAACTGCATTAGAGGAACTAGCTGCAGAGAAGGAGTCAGCGGCTGCTGCAGCCGAGGCACACATCTTAGAAGAACTTGCAAAGCCCACCAGTGTGCGGCACAGCGACATACTTGAAAAAAAATCCATCCCTGACGAGAGTACAGAGCGTACAGTACAGAATACGTGAGGCGACACACCGCACCAGACAACTGCCCACTTACAGCGCCGAGAGCGGAATCAACCTCCGCCATTCATACACCTTACATCAAGCAATAAAGTAAGCCCGCACTCAGTTTTCAGCATATTCTGCATCCAGGCTATCAAAACACTACGTCACAGTTGACCAAATTGAAAATGAAGAACGACGGGTTAAAAGACACAGCGTCAGTATCTCTGATAACTGCAACTACCAACCATGTTCCTGGCACAACAGAGTGCCCCCTGGCTACTCACACAACAATCAAGGTATGTCAGATTTCTTCAAGTTCTTAGCAGGACGTGAACTGTTGGCAAAGGGACTTGCAAAGTTTAACGATCACCCTGAAAGTTATAGAGCATGGCGTTCGTCCTTCAGAAATGCAACTAGGGATCTTGATTTAAAGGCAAGTGAAGAAGCCGATCTCTTAGTCAATTGGCTGGGGAATGAGTCATCAGAGCATGCAAGGAGAATCAGAGACATTAACATTAATTTCCCAACCAAAGGGCTGAGCATTATATGGGAGAGGATTGATGAATGTTATGGTTCCACAGAAGTTATAGAAAACTCTATTTTTAAAAGAATAGAGGACTTTCCCAAGATTCCTAACAAAGGCTACCAGAAGCTGAGAGAATTGAGTGACCTAGTGACAGAACTCCAAATAGCCAAAGCAGAAGGAGACTTGCCAGGCCTTGCCTTTCTGGACACAGTCCGTGGCTTTAACTCTATAGTGCAAAAGCTACCTTACAGCCTTCAAGAAACCTGGGTTACACAAGGCTCCAACTACAAGCAAAGGCAACGTCCCCTTACCGCCATTTTCTTATTTCGTGGACTTTATTCGCCATCAAGAAAAGGTTAAAAATGATCCTAGTTTTGACATCTCATCATCTGACTCTGCTTTCCCTAGGTCAAGTAAGCCTGCTCTAACCCGCAATTTCATAGATGCACCTGTTGCAGTACGCAAAACAAGTGTATCTCCAGCTCAGAATCCAAGCAGAGAGTGTCCTCTTCACAAGAAGCCTCATTCGTTGTTAAAGTGCAGAGGCTTTACAGAAAAGACTCTCCAAGATCGCAGAACCTTCCTCAAAGAAAACAGAATTTGTTGCAGGTGCTGCGCATCAACTTCTCACCTTGGGAAAGACTGTAAGGTGAGCATCAACTGCTCTGAGTGCAACAGCACAGAGCACAACACAGCTCTACATCCAGGGCCAGTGCCATGGACTCTTACCCCCTCAACTCAGGTGGAAGGGCTCGGCGGGGAGCAACAAGACACAGTACCTTCTGTAGTTACACCCCAGTGCACCCAAGTCTGTGGAGAAGGTCTGTCTAACAAATCCTGCTCTAAGATTTGTCTTGCTACAGTTTACCCCACGGGTCGCAGAGAAAAAGCAGTAAAGCTATACGTGATCCTGGACAATCAAAGTAACAGATCACTCACCAATTCAGCCTTCTTTGACACATTCAAAATCAAGGAAGCTGGCTCTTCATGCTTACTCAAGACTTGTAAAGGGGTAAGTGAAGAAAGTAGGAGAAGAGCCATTGGTTACCAAATCAAATCCTTTGATGGTCAGACAACCCTGCCTCTGCCAACTCTAATCGAGTGCAATCAGTTCCCAACGGACAGAGAGGAAATCCCTAGAAGTGGCACTTCATCACGGACATCTGAAGGGCATAGCACATTTCATCCCTGAACTGGATCCCCAGGATGAGATAGTGCTTCTCCTTGGGAGGGACAACATCAGAGTTCACAAGGTGGGAAAACAAATCAATGGTCCCCACAACTCCCCCTATACCCAGAAGCTAGACCTAGGATGGGTCATCATAGGCAACGTATGCCTAGGGAGTGTTCACAAACCTACCAACATGAACTCTCTCTTTACAAAGACACTGGAAGGCGGGTGTCAATCCCTATGTCAGCCTTGCACCAACAGATTCCTCGTAAGAGAGAAGCCTGCCAGTGTAATTCATTCCAACCCTTACACCGCTAATCTTCTTTGTGATGAAGACAGAGATCATTTAGGGTGCTCAGTTTTCTGAAGGACTAAAGAAGATCATAAAATTGGCCCACCTATTGAAGATCATATCTTCTTGGAGATAATGAGACAGGGATTCTACAAAACCAATGAAAACAGCTGGGTGGCACCCCTGCCTTTCAAAGCGCAGAGACCCTGTCTTGCTAACAACAGAGAACAAGCTTTGCAACGCTTTTCTTCCCTCAGATCCAATTAAAAAAAAACAGAAATGAAAGGGCATTTCTTCTCATTCATGAGTAAGATGTTTGAGGATGACCATGCTGAGATATCCCCACATTTAAAAGACAATAAAGAGTGCTGGTACCTACCAATCTTCCGTGTCTACCACCCCAAGAAGCCAGGTAAAATCCGGGTAGTGTTTTACTCAGGAGTCAAGTCCTGGGGAAAAAAGTGTGGGAACTTCCACCTAAGATCCACTCCCCCACAAAAAAAAAAAAAAAAGATACGCTCATATGCACAAACGCTTCAAAAGTGGTATTTTTCATCCAATTTTCGTATTGTGTGTATGAAGCTTAACTGTTATTACATAAAAAACAATCCTCAATAAACATAAATACGGTAATTCTCTGAATAATCAGCATTCATTCAATTGTGCGTCCATACAAATGTGAATATCATGTTCTGATCTTTATTGGGGAATTATATTTTGTATATAGAGTGTTTATGTGGTGAGTTTACACTTTTCATTGAACAGAGTTTGGATAACACAGGGTTAAACGGAAAGGTCATAAATTAACTGCACATTATCTGGACAGAATGCTTGGGGAGATAGTGATGTGTTCCTGCTTAGGAGATGTATGTTAGCTTGAGGGGCTGCAAACTCTGCAGGGCTCCAACACACACTCGCTGCTAATCCAACCCTTCACATATTTCCACATAAACTTCCCTCCTGGCATTAAACTTTGCCAGGTATTGTGCTCAGCTTACCACCCCAAACTGATGTTCCTCCCTCAGCTCACCTCTCTCCCTGCATGTCCTGTGAGCAGAATAGCTGATCTACCCGTCAGCTAGACCTAGACCTGATCTACCCGTCAGCTAGCTGTGATTGACAGGTGTATCGAAGCAGAAGCTGTCATGGGGCCCCTTACTGGCAATGCCTGAATGGTCAGGTGTGCGGCACTTACTATTGCGAGCTATGTCGGCAGCTGCTGGTGTAGCACCTGCCACACAGCTCACATACTTCAAAGTCTTGCAGGACACGGCTGCTAACGGGAACTGAGTGTTCCTGTTGTGGAAAAAATACAGGAACTCCGTTCCCATGCATTCCCGCAGGACTTGAGCCCTGGTTTTACTCCAGCTCACAACATCAAGGGGTCTCATTAAATGATGTCCTCCTAAAAAGACCACATCTCAACAACACACTTCTTGGTGTTCTCATCAGATTCTGCAAAGAAGCAGTTGCCATAGTTGCAGACATTCAGCAAATGTTTCACAGCTTCCAAGGCAAGGAAGAACACAGGAACTTCTTGAAATTCCTATGGTTCAAAGACAATGACCCTACTAAAAACATTACAGAATACCGCATGAAAGTGCACATTTTTGGTAACAGTCCATCTGCTGCTGTTGTCATCTATGGACTTAAGCTATCTGCCCAAGAAGGTGAGAAAGACGTTACACAGTTTATTGAAAGAGACTTTTATGTAGATGATGGTCTGAAATCACTTTCTTCACCCAAAGCTGGAATAAGTCTACTCAAGAGGACTCAAAGCATGGAGGCCTTCCCTTTCCAAGATTATGCCAGTGACTTCAAAGATCTGGACTTAGCTACAGACTTCCTTCCTATGCAATGCAGCCTAGGACTCAACTGGGACCTCAAGTCTGACACCCTTACCTTTCAGGTTGACCAAGAGCCAAAACCCTTCACACGGCGAGGTGTCTTATCCACCATCAACAGCCTGTATGATCCACTCGGGTTTGCAGCACCGGTTACCGTCCAAGGTAAGATTCTGCTTAGAGAGCTTACCACAGACACATGTGATTGGAATTCTCCCCTACCTCCTGAGAAAGAGACATTATGGGTAACATGGAGAGACTCTTTAAAGACTTTATCCAACCTATACGTACATAGACCATACTCCCACTTTCCTCCCAGAAGGGTTCAGTCTAGAAAGTTATGTGTATTCTGCGATGCTTCAGTTAAAGCAATAGGAGTAGTAACCTACCTCATGTCAGTAGACATCGAGGACCTAGTTCATATTGGGTTTGTTATGGGCAAGGTCAAGCTAGCACCATGTCCTGAAACCACCATTCCAAGATTGGAACTACCGGTATGTGCTGCTGTACTAGCAGTAGAATTAGCAGAACTTATTGCATCTGAGATGGATCTAGAACTCGAGGACACAGAGTTTTACACAGACAGCAAGGTAGTGTTGGGCTACATTTACAATGAAAGTAGGAGATTCTATGTCTATGTACACAACAGAGTCCTAAGAATCAGGAAGTCGACACAGCCCACCCAGTGGCGTTATGTCTCAACTGATCATAACCCAGCAGATCATGCTACCAGGTCTGTGCCAGCATCCCTTCTCAAAGACATTACATGGCTCACAGGACCACCCTTCCTGTACAAGCCAGTGCCTACCACTCCAGTAAGGGAGACATATGTACTGTTAGAACCTGAATCTGACTCGGATATCCGTCCTCAGGTTTCCACACTACATACAACAATTTCTAACCAACTGTTGGGATCCATGCGCTTCCACAAATTCTCCATTTTGAAGTCCTTACAAAGAGCTACAGCTTGCTTGGTTCACATAGCCAGATCCTTTAGAGGCACCCCTACAAGACCAAATTGTTGCAAAGGTTGGCATTACTGCCACAAGCCATATACAGTAGATGATCTCACAGTAGCAAAAAATGCAATCATCCGCTGTGTCCAACAAGAGACTTATGCAGTAACACTAGAATGTCTTCAAAATCGCAAGAACATTCCAAATAACTGCCCTCTGAGGAATCTCAACCCCTTTATAGACAATGAAGGATTGTTAAGAGTTGGAGGACGTATTTCAAATGCAGGACTTGATAGTGGTGAAAGCAATCTTGTCATAATACCAAATAACCATGTTGTGTCTTTACTTGTGGAACTCTACCAAACACAGACAAAACACCAAGGACGTTTGTTCACCATAGGAGCCTTGCGTGCAGCTGGACTCTGAATAGTGGGAGCCAAGAGACTTGTGAGTAAAACCATTTTCAAATGTATCACCTGTCGTAAGCTTTGTGGTATGTTTCAAACCCAGAAAACGGCCAACCTTCCTGCAGACTGACTCAGTACAGAACCCCCTTTCACAAACGTCGGTCTTGATGTGTTTGGGCCTTGGGCTATCGTCACACGACAAACCAGAGGAGGCAGTGCCAACAGCAAACGTTGGGCTGTCATGTTTACTTGTATGTGAATCAGAGCCGTACACATAGAAGTAACTGAGTCCTTAAACACATCCAGCTTCATCAATGCCCTGAGACGTTTCATCTCTATTAGAGGCCCTGTCAGGCACATACGCTCTGATAGAAGAACCAACTTTGTTGGAGCTTACAAAGAATTGAATATCACTTCAAACCTTGACACAGAACATGTAGAGATACCTTTCAGAACAGGGCTGTACATGGACATTTAACTCCCCACACTCTTCTCACATGGGAGGTGCCTGGGAGCGTATGATTGGTATGGCTCGAAAAATCCTAGATTCAATGTTTCTACAATTGGGAACTTCAAAACTCACACATGAGACTCTGACAACTTTTATGGCTGAAGTATCAGCTGTAATGAACGCCAGACCCTTGACATCTATACCCAATGATCCTGAAGATCCTTTCTTGCTTACACCTTCCACTTTGCTCACTCAAAGTTGAGGTGATCAAAGCTCCTCCAGTCAATCTAGACCCAAAGGACTTATACAGATGTCAATGGAAAAGAGTACAAGTGTTAGCTGACACCTTTTGAAACAAGTGGAAGAAACAATACTTGTCTAAACTACAGACCAGGAACCAATGGCAAGACAGCAAACTTAGAGCCTTGTGCCATCGCCATCGCGAGCTCATGAAAGACTCTCAATCAAGGAGAAACGAGTGGCCTTTGGGTCTGATAGCCCAAGTGTTTCCCAGTGAAGATGGAAATGTCAGGAAAGTTGAACTCAAAGTCATTAGGCAAGGCCAGCGTAAACTTTTCCTCAGACCTGTTTCTGAACTTATTTTGTTACTCTCCTCCGGAGTGCCATGATATGTGGTATCCGTGGGAAACCAGACAGGGAGTGTCATGCCTTCGTTAATAAGGCTTGTAATCTTCCTATTGACGTTTTGGTTTAATTAGATGAATCTATGCTGCCTTCTAGTGGCCGTTTTGTATAACTGCGCTATATCTATTTCAATGTAGTCATTTAGAATATCTGGTTAGATTTAGTACTATGCAAGCCTCTGTACTTTCAATCCCATAAGGCTTTGCATCGGCTTCTTCTGCCTTTTCCTTTTCCCTTTCACCCTGGAAACAAGCAAATCGGCTGCTAAGTTCTACGCTAGCCATCCGGATCCATCTTCGGTATGTTTACTATTTGTGTCTTCAGCTAGATAGATATATAGGGAGGCACTAATTGTATGATCTTTTATTGATTCAATTTTGTTTGTATCTGTTACAGTTTTACTCTATCTTGTATCAATTAAAGTTCAAAGGGATTCTGCGCCTACTGGAATGCATTGGTATGAGAAGAGTTATCAGTGTGCCCAAATACACCTCAGTCACGTGTAGTGAGGGGCATAACAAATATTATTATGTTTGTTTTCTTTTTTTGGGGGCAAGTTACCACAACACCATTATCCCATAGTTTGTATGTTGGTGTCCCTTGTTAATTTTACATTGTATTTTTTTAAATGTAACTGCCTACTCCCAAACTGTCATTTGAAGTAAAACGCATAGCCAAGTATTATTCTCCACAATTTTTTATTGTGCATTAAAAAAAGAAAACAAATAAGATTAGACATGCTACCTGCCAATAAAACTTAACCAAAAAGTGAATTCTATGCATCCAAAAATATAGAAAATATACCAAATCAAATCATTATTCAACCAAGAAATAAAATAAAAGCCTCATGCATGTGTCTTGCTTCTTAATATAGGGGGTCCACATTGCCAAGAGTTGGTGAAAGCAGGTGTCCGTGATCTGGAGATAATTCCAAAAATCATCCAGATTATTCTCCTGGAGCTCCCGCAGCAAAGGTATATGACATAATTGGTCATGATTAATAAAGAAACCAATTTTTGGTCCAAGAAATCCTCCTCCTCCTCTTCCTGGACTGGACTTGGGTCAAAGCAATAACTCCAAGGCCAATAATACGTGTTATCTCCTCCAATTCCACAACATGTCTGGTTGACGAACGGCTGTTCAGAAACGAACTGAAAAGCATGAAATGAAAAGCGCAAAATGAAAACCGCGAAATGAAAAGCGCAAAACAACACTCACTAAACTTCTACTAACACAAAATTAGCAGAAGGAGCCCAAAGGGGCCTGACAATTAAACTTCCTCTTTACCAGCTCTAGTACGTCACTATATTTGTGTTTGTTGGCTGACAATTGTGTACCGGCAGGCACATGCCCTTCTGACAAAATTCTGAGGTTTTGTCTGCGGAAAATCCGATCGTGTGTACGAGGCTTAACAACTGACTGTAAAACACACATTTCAGCTGCAGCTGTGCTGCCAGTAAAACTTGAAAATGCTACTACCTATATCAGTTAAAGAAAACAAAGGAAGTATATGACAGGATTTTTTTCTCTGTAACATTATAGAGGATTTAAATAGGATTTCCTGGAGAACCCTTTTAATTTTAAAAGATTTATACTGTTCTATTTTATTTGTTTTATATTGAAGTGAACTGAAAAGAAAAGCCTATTTATCATTACTTTTTTTTTCATCTTGCAAAAGCTATGAAACATAAAACATCCTTTCTCCAAGTGCTCTCTTTGTCATATATATTTTATTACATAATAATGATAATATTAAATGTAAATACATTTTTGACCACCTTTAATGTGACCTATAATCTGCACAATTTGCGGGTGCGTAAATATGCATTCTCAAACTAATATTTTGTTGGAGCATCTTTTGATTTTTTGACAATTTAAAACTTTTGATCTTCTTTTGGTGCTTACAAAGCATCAAAAAGATCTCATTGTTGGAAGATGTGAGTCAAGAGAAGGGTTAAAAAAAATTCCAAGGCATTAACTATATCATGGGACACAGTGAAGATGGTCATCAACAAGTGGAGAATATATAGCACAACAGTAACATTACCAAGAACAGGAGGTTCCTCCAAAATTGATGAAAAAACAAGAAGAAAACAAATCCGGATGGCTGCCAAGAAGCCTATAGCAACAATAAAGGAGTTGCAGGAATTTCTGGCAAGTACTGGTTGGGTACTACATGTGACAATAGTCTTCTATATTCTTCATATGTCTGGGTTATGTGGTAGGATGGCAAGAGGGAACCCTTTTCTTACTAAGAAAAACATCCCGGCACGGCTAAATTTTGCAAAAAAACATGTGGAAAAATGTGTTATGGTCTGAATAAACCAAAATTAAACTTTCTAGCCTTAATTCTAAATAGTATGTTTGGCGCAAAACCAACACTGCACATCATCAAAAAAAAAACATAGCCAGAGTCAAACATGGTGGTGAAAGTATTTTGCTTTGGGGCTGTTTTACTTGAGCTGGAAATGGGGCTTTATTCAAGGTGGAGTGACTTATAAACTGTTCCAGTTACTTTTGGCACAAAACCTTCAGGCCTCTTCATCTTCATCTTCATCAAGAAGATGAAGAGGAATTTCAGCTTTCAGGACTATAACAGCCCAAAGCATACCTCCAAATCACTAGAAGAAGATTAAAGTTTTGGAATAAACAACCAGAGCCCGGACCTAAATCCAAAAGAAAACATATGCAGAGACCTGAGGAGGGCTGTACACAAGAGATGCCTTCAAAATCTGAGAGGTATGGAGTGCTTTTGCAAGAAAGAGCACGTAACGATTCCTAAGGCAAGATGTACCATGCTGATAGATTTATACCCCAAAAGACCGAATGCTGTCATAAAATCAAAAGGTGCTTCAACAAGGCATTAGATTAAGGGTGTGCATATTTATGCAACCACGTTATTGTAAGTTTTTTATTATTATTATTATTCAGGATTTATATGGCGCCAACAGTTTACACAGCGCTTTACAACATGAGGGCAGACAGTACAGTTACAATACAATTCAATACAAGATGAATCAGAGGGCCCTGCTCATAAGAGCTTACAATCTAAGGGTCAAGTGATACAAAAAGTAATAACTGTGGGGGATGAGCTGATGGAGAAAATAAAAGTACAGTTGTTATGTGGTGGCAGGATACTGTAGGCTTGTCAGGGCTGGCTTAGCCCTTCCTCCTCTGGGCTGGCCGCTCAGCTGTCGGCTAATTTCCAGCTCTCTTCTCTTTCCACAGCTACCAGCTGTTCCCAATGATGCTCGTCTGACCTGCCTATTTAAAGCCTTCCAGCTCACTCTTTCCTTTGCCTTCGTGTTGGTCACATCACAAGGAACCATCTCCTGCTGTTTGTTCAAGACTGGCTTGCTGACATCCCTCCTGGCTTCTTATCCTGCTTGCAGTTGCTCTCCTTGGATCTCTGACATCTGGACTGGCTGATTACCCAATACGGTTTATGAACTTTGGACTGGCTGACTACCCGATCTGGCTACTGGACTCTGTCTATTCTTGACTACGCTTTTTTCTATTTACCTTTTTATTTTTATTAATAAACAAGCGTGATTTGATTGTACTTCTGTCTCTGTCTGTTTCATGGTTCCTGACAAGGCTTCTCTGAATAGAAGAGTTTTCCTAAAAGTAGACAGAGGATAGGAGAGGCTCGACAGAAGTCCTGGAGGCAAGCATGGGAGAAGCTGACATGGGAGCTAGAGAGCAGGAGGTCTTGGTAGCAGCAAAGATAACAATTTGGTTGGTGGTTTGAAACTACGTTAGTGATATAGCTGGGGGGAAAGTTGTGGATGGCTTTGTGAGTTGTTTTTTTAATTTAATTTGTTGGATAAGCAGAAGCCAGTGGAAGGATTAGCAGAGGGGGTGGCAGACACTGAACAGCTGGTAAGGTGGATGAGCCTGGCTGCAGCAATCATGATGGACTGAAGGGAGGTAGCCCTTGTAAAAGTGATCCAATAAGAGGGAGTTGTACTAGATGAGGTGTGAGCTAACCAGAGAGTAAATTAGTACTTTGTGATGTCATTGGCTAGTACAATACACTAGTAGCAGTACGTCGATGGCATGGACTTCCCCAAAATGATGAAGCTAAATCGCACAGATGTATAATGTCTGCAAAGAATAACTGCTGACCATTTTTTATGTTAGGTATTTAAAGTGTATGTATAGCCAAAGCATTTTTTTTTCTTTAGTTTTAGATAGAGTTGGGAAGGAGTCAAACCTCTGTAAAGTTTGTGTTGTTTTCTCTGTGCCCCCACTATCTAGATCCATGTTTTCTGGTGGCCATTATCACCAAGACACAAAGTGATTGGAAGTCAATAATTTTAAAGTTGTCACCACAACAAGAGATGAGGGGAATTTTACAATGGGGACACCTGTCCAGTGATAACTGTCTAAACATAGAATTCCCCTCACTTTATACAGATTTTCTCTCAAGCCTGTTGCATTTTTGCAACACAAAGTGAAGGGAAATCTCCCCAACACAGACAGCAAAAAAATTTACTTACAAACAGGGCTGGATTAACCATTAGGCAGAGAAGCCATGTGCTTGTAGGCGCTAGTGGCAAAGAGGTAACTTTTCCCATTATGAATATTGGTCAGTAGAAATAGTAATTTCATATCCATTTATTTCCACATTATTACAATATTCTAAGTCCGATTAGGACCAGGAAAACATGTCAATGTCCATTGTAAAAGAGATCATAGCAGAGGGGGTTATTTAGGGTGCCAAAACTACAGGCTTCAGTGATGAAAATCCAGCCATGCTGACATGAGTTTCAACCCTTCCCTACTCAGAACGAAAATAAATTATTTTGACTAGATGTACAATTTACCTGTTCCCAGTGCCACCAAATGGTCTAATAATGCACCCAAGAGGATGGATGCAAAGTTATTTTTTTGTTTGTTTTTCATGTAGATTAATTGCATGGGTTACTGCACTTTGTTTTTTAGTAACACCCTCTTAAAACCCATCAGGTTTTAGTTCCTCTTTAAGGGCCATACACACAGGCCAAATATTGGGCAGTATTGGGCGGTTTCTATTGGCCCATGTGTATGCCAGCCCTGTTGAAGAGGCATGACTGATTAAGGTCTGCTGATTGGCATCCGATCAGCGCTTTCAGCCTATGGCTGAGAGCGCTGGCCGATGTGTTCTGGCAGGGGGGCTGTCACCATGTCAGAACACAATAGCTCAGTGGGGGAAATCACTTTACTAACATTGGATATTTAGTACAGGATCTTCACCCAAGCTCTTCAGTTTTTTTTTTTTTGTTCAACCCAGCGGGCTTGTGTGTACCAGGTTTAAAGTAGTTGTAAGCCCTCTTATATGATGTGAATAGTCTCAGATAATACACAGAGATTAAACAAATCCTCCTACAGAAGTTTTACTTATAGTATTTATCTGCAGTCTTCTGTGCATCCCTTCAAAAGTGCACAGTTGTGATCAAATCATTTTTCATCTGTCAGGAGCACAGGGGAGGGGATGGAGAACTCCAGTTACAGTTCTTGAACAATGTGTGAGAGCTGATTGGAGGAAAGGGGCACAACCCCCTTCACACATGGCACAGGAATGGAGGAAGGATACACAGCTGTGTTCTGAATAGAAATGCTGTGTGCTGAGCTCCCTCCCCCATCACAAACTTATCTCATGCATGGGGAAAACTTTTCAGAAGTGACTCATGTTGATAACAGAGGAGCGAAGCACCAGAGAGAAACAACACTTAGAGCTTTGGCTATAAACAAGTAAACACTAAAGATATACAGTATGTGCTTTGTTCAGATTTCATGGCTGAGGTTTACAACTACTTTAAAGTGGTTGCAAATCCTGACATATACACAGTGAATCGAACAGTCTCAGATTATACACAGAGATGAAACAAATCCTCCTACATAGGCTTTACTTGTCTTCTCTACATCCCTTCAAAAGGGCAGATCGTGTTGAAAATGTTTTCTTCATCTGCCAGGAGCACAGAGGAGGGGAGAGAGAGGCTGCAGTTACACTGCGTGAGAGTTGATTGAAGAAACAAGCTCCATTCTGAGCACCCTCCCCGACACAAAATCTATCTCATGTGTCGGGAAAACTTCTCAGAAATGTCTCATGCTGATAACAGAGGAACGATGCACCAGGAAGAAAGGACATTCTGCCTGTGTGTATGGGGCTTTAGAGCTTTGGAGGGAGAAAAGTAAATACTACAGGTATATGTGCTTTGTTCAGATTTCATGACTGAGGTTTACAAGAAATGTATGATGTCTAATTAGTTAAACCTAAAAGTGTTGGTCTACAGTGTAAAATATTTTACATTTGAAAAATAAACAAAAAAAAAGTATTGAATAAAGATATAATTATGACTTCATGACTATGAAGTCATGACTATGACTTCAGGATATGTTAGACAAATCTTTTCTTTGGCCTGGAAACTGCTAAAGAATGAAAGAGCTAATAGATGAACTTATCTAAAATAACTGCAAAGCAAGCAATGGACCATGTAACTAAGCTCCAATATACCATCAGCCTTTCTAGTCCCAGCCAATGTTTTACACTGCAGTCAAAAGACATTAACACAACTAGATTACTCCAATATTCAGAGTGAATATATTTCAGCATAAAACGTGAAATGTTTCCTTTCCTGAAGACCTTGTAGCATTTACAGGAAAATTGGTGAGACAGAAAATGCACATTACAATAAAATGAAAACATAAATCTCACTACAAGAATATTACATTGTCATTTTTCATATAATTGTACAATGAACATTTTTATTTTGCAGAAAGATTAGTAAGGTAGCAAGCCAAGCACCAGCTACTTAAAGGATAGCTGTACTTTTAAATACATTTATCCTTTAAATAACCCCGTCCTCCCAGCAGAGTGCTGAAATAGCTGCTTGCAGTCTCCATTGAAAGCCTGTGACAAAGTACCAATACAGGGACACCTGGAGAGAGGAAAGGACAGGGCACTGTCACTCTATATTAGAAAGTGCCTAGACAAGGACCTCCATGGCAGGATTAATAGATATTATTTTAAAGAAAGCTGAAAATGAAAAAATATTGAAAATGACGTTTGAAATGACAATACATTTTATTCATTGGGTTTATAAACATATAGTAGGTAAGGTTCAATAAAGACAATAGTCCATCCAGTTCAACTTGTGTAGGAGTAATGTGCATACAAAAAGGTTTGGAATAGGGGACCCTGAGACCAGTATAATGATCTAGAAGGGACCAGGAAGCAGGAAAACTGAACAAACAAGACTGAGTCATTTCCTAAAGATACAAGCCTATAACCCAGGGTCTATGAATACCCAGCCTGTGTCCTGTACTGTTATTGTTCCTTTATAAGATAACAAATTTAAAAAAAACAGTGATCATCAAATGCCATAAGAAAGCTCTATTTGTGAGAAAAAAAGTGATATAAATTTAGTTTGGTTACAGTGTTGCATGACCGCGTAATTGCCAGTTAAAGTAGCTCAGTGCTGAATAGCAAAAAAACGGCCTGGTCGCGAAGAGGGTAAAAAGTGATTAATATATATACAATGTATTTAATTCTTCATAAACTTGATAGGTTACCAGCCAACACGCCTATCCAATATTACCGCTTCCTGGGGATTGAATAATTGATTACCTGTCTGTTTCTGTCAGGTCTTCTTATCAGGTCTCCACAGCTGTCTTTCCTGAAGGTCCCACCTCTCATTCTTGTCATAGTTCGTTCCATTTCCTATCATTGATATATCTCTGCTTTATCCAAACTGCACAATCATATCTTTCTTATGAAAGCTATTGGATAGTATTGCAAGCCCCTTTTGATGAGATTATTTTTCCATAATATTTAAGAACTCTCTCGTGGTGTCTCAATCTTGCTTTGAAGATCTCCAAATTTTTTAAAGGAAAATATGGCCAAAGTTCTTTTCGCCATACTTCTCCTGTGGGTCACAGAAGTGCATTTAGTTCTGCATTCCTGTGAGCCAGATTTAGCCAACAGCGGGCTAAGAATCTTTTGTCTGTTGATGACACAGAGCCAATCTAGTCTCTACAGGGATCCCAACAATAATGTAGGGATCCACCCAGATGTCTGACCAGCAGCTGGCTCAGCTTCTGAGCATGCCTCAGTTGGCCAGTTTAGCATTCCAAAGCCATATCTCCCTCACAAAGACAGCATGGCCTATTATCTGGCTTTCATCTATCCACCTGCCCTCTGAAGCAAAAGCGGTAATTCAAAATATAATGCACAACATTTGTTTTTTAGCATACTAATAAAGGCAACAACAGGAAATACCAGTTTTCTTCAGAGACAGTTGTTGCAGACCAGTTCATGCATACATACATCCATACTAGCCTATATTGCGTAACACCTTCCTGCCCGGACTATAGCCAAATGACGGACGGGCGGTGGCTTTAGCGTTCTGAGTGGATATTCTCTCAGAAAGGGCTGCACAGCTGCACAGGCTGTGTCCACCAGATCTGATGACTGATCAGTGTACCGGCTTGTTGCCAGTACCATACGTCCTCTGTGACCAATCACAGAGGGTCACATGACAGATGTAAACAATGGATGGCTTCCTTTCATGCCATCCATTGTGTACAATCATTGCTAGCTGGGATTAGTCAATGTGATCACATGGTACAGACCAGGCTATCACCCCCCCATCTGTACCATGTGATTAGCTTTGACCAATCACAGCTAATCACAACAAAACAAACTGAATGAATCAGTTTCATTCTGTAAAATGCTTGCTTATAACAATGTAATTCACTGCTACAAGCAATCATAATGTGTAAAAAAACAACAACAAAAAAAACAAATCCTGATAATTTCTCCAGAGTAGTAAAATGTTATACTGTCACTGTAAGTCACTTTCCCTGATTACTGCCACACCAGTTATATGATGATGCTGTACTCCACTGGTGACAGTATGTAAACAAAAAAAAAATGATGTTTCCAAAAAAATTATGACAAAAATTACAAGTTCACAACACTTGCCATGCCTCTTACTAAATACCTTGGACTGTATACATTACAAAAAGGGGTCATTTGGGGGTATTTGTACTGTCCTGGCATGTTAAGGCCTCATTAAATGAGATAGGCCATCAGTACATCAGGATTGATCAATTTTCAAATATATATATATATATATATATATATATATATATATTGTGGCAGCACGCAGGTAAAATCACCTGGTTGTATTCAGGATGGGAAATATGTGTGTCCTAGATTCAGGCTTTATGCAGACTTTTACAATTAGAGGGGAAGAGTTAATGAGCCCAGCTGAAGTAAGTGGGCTCATTAAGACCTCTACAAAAAACCCCAGCATGCATAGGGAGATGCTCCATCCTGGAACCAGTTTTGTGTGTATAGACTGGGGAGTCTGAGATCTGTTCTGTGCGGTGAGTTAACGCCTGTGTGGCAAACCCCTACAATAGAGACAGGGACTGGGGCAGCACAAGGCTGCACCCAGTTGTTAGACAGGGAGTCTACGTGTGTAGTTAGAGGTCAAGCTGACCAGGATTTATTTTCTTGTTTTATTTTGTTTGGCTGTTATATGTATCACTGCATGTAGCCTAAATAAACCGGACCTTTTGTTTTTTGCACCTACACCGCTGTCTGCTGTGCCTGACTTTGTGTTGTGAACCCATCCAGGGGGTCACACACACCCGCTACCGAGCGAACCCCCTCACAGTTGGTGGAGAATTCTGGCAGTTTTTTTTTTTTTTTTTTGTTAAGGCCAGCATGGAGGAGATACTGAGACAGCTGGCTCTAGCAAATGCAAACCAGCAGCAAGCAAATGCAAATCAGCAGCAAACAAATGCAGCTTTACAAAAGAGCCTTGCAGCTCAACAACAAGCCCAGCAGCAGGCAAATGCAAATCAGCAGCAGACAAATGCAACTTTGCAGCAGAGTTTGGAAGCTCAGCAACAAGCCCAGCAGCGATCTGAAGCCCGCTTCATAGACCTGTTGCAGAAGCAAGAGCAGAATTTTCAACAGCAAATAGAGACATTGATACAGCAACGTCCGCAGACCAATGAAGCAAGTGGGTACAATAATACCGCAACCTTTGGTGTGAGCCGTTTACTGACAAAAATGACTGGAGAGGATGATCCGGAGGTGTTTTTGACCACATTTGAAAGGACTGCTGAAAGGGAAAAGTGGCCTAGGGAGCAATGGGCTGGACTGGTGGCCCCTCTGTTAACTGGGGAATCGCAGAAAGCTTATTATGACCTAGAGCCTGACCAAGCAAAAGACTATGTGGTGCTAAAAGCAGAAATATTGGCACGGCTGGGTGTCACCCTGGCAGTCCGGGCTCAGCGTGTGCATAACTGGACTTTTCAGGTTGGAAAACCTCCCAGGTCTCAAATGTATGATCTCATTCACCTGAGCAGGAAGTGTCTGCAGCCAGAGATTTTGACCGCACCAAACATTGTGGAACGTGTGGTTATGGATCATTTCCTGAGAGCTCTTCCTACTGCCATCCAAAAATGGGTAAGCCATGGAGACCCAGAAAATGCAGATAAACTTGTGGATCTGGTTGAGAGGTACTTGGCTACAGAGAACTTGACCACCTCTTCCAGGGACTCATGGACTTTCCCCCCTAAGACCAGATCATCCCCAGTGGCGGGTAAGATGACTCCAAGGGGTGAGGGTGGAGAGAGTGAGAGGGTGGGAGTTCTACCTAAGGTCTGGCGGGAGCAGCCCAGGAAGCCCATGCTGCAAGAGGCAGCGAAAAAAATTATTTGCTACCGCTGCCGGCAAGAGGGACATATTGCAGCCAATTGCCCAGTTGTGGATGAGCCTATGCAATGTGACTTTATAAGGGAGAGACGTCAGTCGCTGTTTGCGACAGTTGCATGCACTGCCATTCGGGGACCTGAGAAACATTTATGTAAAATGTGTATTAATGGTAGACATGTTGATGTGTTGCTAGATTCAGGTAGCCTGGTAACATTGATAAAAGCTGAATTAGTTACTACAGAGGTCTCTGGGAAGAACAGGGTGGCTGTTATTTGTGTGCATGGGGACACCCGAGAGTATCCTGTAACTTCAGTGTTTTTTGAAACCCCCAAAGGTAACCTCTCTCATCAGGTGGGGTTAGTGTCTCAGTTACCACATGTTGCTATTGTGGGAAGGGATTTTCCAAAATTCTGGGAACTCTGGGATTGTCCTGAGGCCCCCATTGGTGCCCCTATAAACCAGGAAGATGACCAGAATTCCTCTGGGAGTGGTGAGGACTCTCCTGAATTTCCCTTGTCGGTATTGGCGGGGGAAACTCGAGAAACTGGGGAGGAGCCAACATCCTCAGATGAAAACATGCCGTCTGTGGAGTTTTCGGATCTTGAGGTTCACAGGGAAAATTTTGCCACAGAACAGTTAAAAGACCCCACCCTAATAAAGGCACGGGAAAATGTGGTGAAAATAGATGGCGAGTTAGTGAACCCAGATAAGACTTGCCCTTATCCTTACTTCACTATGGAAAGGGACCTGCTATATCGAGTGGCTCAAAGGGCAGAAGAAACCATTGAGCAACTTGTAGTGCCCAAACCTTACAGGAAGTTGGTGTTAGAATTGGCTCATGGACACATTCTGGGAGGTCATCTGGGGACAGAGAAAACCAGAGAGAGGGTATTGCAGAGATTCTATTGGCCTGGGGTCATGAAGGAAATAGAAAATTATTGTTCCTCCTGCCCTGTGTGTCAGAAGTCGGCACCTATGCCACATTTCCGTAACCCACTGGTACCTCTTCCTATCATTGAGGTCCCCTTTGAGAGGATCGCAATGGATTTGGTAGGTCCGATAATGAAGTCTGCTAGGGGGCATCAGTACATTTTGGTTATATTGGACTATGCCACCCGTTATCCGGAAGCAATTCCTCTCCGAAATACCTCGGCCAAAACCATAGCCAAAGAGCTATCCCTTGTTTTTAGCCGCGTGGGTATTTGTAAGGAACTGCTTACAGATCAAGGTACACCCTTTATGTCCCGGGTTATGAAAGAATTATGCAAGTTGTACAAAGTGAAGCAATTGCGTACATCTGTGTATCACCCCCAAACAGATGGGTTGGTTGAAAGATTCAACAAAACCCTAAAACAAATGTTAAAGAAGGTGGTGGATAGAGATGGAAAGAATTGGGATTGTCTAATACCCTATCTGATGTTTGCCATTAGGGAGGTACCCCAATCCTCTACGGGTTTCTCACCCTTCGAGTTGCTCTATGGGAGACACCCAAGAGGGCTGCTGGATATCGCCAAGGAAACTTGGGAAAATGAGAGTTCTCCTCACAGGAGTGTGATTGAGCATGTCGCCCTGATGCAAGATAGAATTGCACAGGTAATGCCAATTGTAAAGGAACATTTAACCCAAGCGCAGTTAGCACAGCAGAGAGTGTACAACCGTGGGGCCAAGACACGTACTTTTTCCCCGGGGGATAGGGTCTTGGTGCTAGTCCCTACGGTTGAAAGCAAATTTCTGGCCAAATGGCAAGGTCCATATGAAGTAATTGAAAAAATTAGTGAGGTGAACTACAGGGTTAGACAGCCAGGAAGGCGAAAGCCGGAGCAGATCTATCACGTCAATCTGCTGAAAGCCTGGAGGGATAGGGAATCCCTAGTCGCAGAGACTTTGTCACAAGTATAGCCTGATTGCTTAGTTCCTGAGGTTGGAATAGCAGACACCTTATCGAAACCCCAACAACAGGAGGTTAAAGAGTTTGTACTTCGTAACAAAGAGATTTTCTCTGAGCTTCCGGGACAAACATCTGGCGTAGAGCATGACATTATCACCCCGCCAGGAGAAAGGGTAAAACTAAAACCTTATAGAATACCAGAGGCCCGACGGGAGGCAATACGTGGGGAGGTTCAAAGGATGCTGGAATTGGGTGTGATAGAGGAGTCCCAGAGTGACTGGTCCAGTCCTATTGTACTAGTGCCCAAACCTGATGGGAGCTGGCGGTTTTGTAACGATTTTAGACAATTAAATAAAGTTACAAAATTTGACACCTACCCCATGCCACGTATAGATGAGTTGGTTGACCGGCTGGGAACAGCCCGATATATGACAACTCTTGATCTCACCAAAGGGTATTGGCAAATTCCCCTGGCCGAGTCGGCCAAGGAGAAAACTGCGTTTGTAACCCCAGATGGGGCATTCCAATATAAGAGAATGCCGTTTGGGTTACAGAATGCACCGGCAACATTCCAGCGGAAAATGGATAAGATTCTGAGGCCCCATCAGAAATATGCTGCAGCTTACCTGGATGATGTGATTATCCATAGCACAGACTGGGTCTCACATTTGCCAAAAGTACAAGCAGTCCTAGACTCTATCCGGAAAGCTGGGTTTACGGCCAATCCAAAGAAGTGTACCATTGGACAGGAGGAGGCCAAATATCTTGGGTACACTATTGGGAGGGGGGTGATAAAACCCCAAGTCAATAAAGTCGAGGCCATACAGAGTTGGCCACGTCCCAACAGCAAGAAACAGGTACGAGCCTTTCTGGGAATCGCTGGCTATTATCGACGATTCATTCCCCATTTTGCTTCTCAGGCTGTGCCCCTCACCAACCTGACAAAAGGGAAAGAGTAGGTTATGGTTAAATGGTCCCCAGAGGCTGAGGAAGCATTTCAGTCCTTAAAAACAGCCTTATGTAGCCAGCCAGTGTTGTACTCACCAGACTTCTCTAAGGACTTTGTTGTACAAACTGATGCATCAGACGTTGGGTTAGGAGCAGTGTTATCCCAGGTCTGGAACGGGGAAGAGCACCCAGTCATTTACCTCAGCAGGAAGTTGAAGTCCCATGAGGTAAATTATGCCACGATTGAGAAGGAATGTTTAGCAGTGAAGTGGGCTCTAGATTCCCTTCGGTACTATCTGCTAGGTAGGCACTTTGACCTGGTGACTGATCACGCTCCTTTAAAGTGGATGGCTCAAAACAAGGAGACCAATAGAAGGGTAAATAGGTGGTTCCTGGCCCTACAGGAATTTAACTTTACAGTTAAGCATCGCCCTGGTGTTAAAATGGGGAATGTGGATGCTTTGTCTCGGATACATGCGTGTCTGGCTGCTTGTGTTACAACCCCAAGGTTGAAACAAGAGGGGGGGGTATGTGGCAGCACGCAGGTAAAATCACCTGGTTGTATTCAGGATGGGAAATATGTGTGTCCTAGATTCAGGCTTTATGCAGACTTTTACAATTAGAGGGGAAGAGTTAATGAGCCCAGCTGAAGTAAGTGGGCTCATTAAGACCTCTACAAAAAAAAACAGCATGCATAGGGAGATGCTCCATCCTGGAACCAGTTTTGTGTGTATAGACTGGGGAGTCCGAGATCTGTTCTGTGCGGTGAGTTAACGCCTGTGTGGCAAACCCCTACAATAGAGACAGGGACTGGGGCAGCACAAGGCTGCACCCAGTTGTTAGACAGGGAGTCTACGTGTGTAGTTAGAGGTCAAGCTGACCAGGATTTATTTTCTTGTTTTATTTTGTTTGGCTGTTATATGTATCACTGCATGTAGCCTAAATAAACCGGACCTTTTGTTTTTTGCACCTACACCGCTGTCTGCTGTGCCTGACTTTGTGTTGTGAACCCATCCAGGGGGTCACACACACCCGCTACCGAGCGAACCCCCTCACAATATATATATATATATATATATATATATATATATATATATATATATATATATACCTTATAGAGTTTGTGGACTCTATAACTTTCATACAGACTAAATAACATACACTGATTTGGGTTATTTTCATCAAAGAAATGTAGTAGAATACAGTTTGGCATATATTTATGAAGAACAATTATTTATTTGCAAAATTTTATAACAGAAATGAAGATAAAAGATTAATTTTTTTCAAAGTCTTTTTTAGTTTATTTAGCAAAAAAAAAAAAAGAACAGTGGTAATTAAATACCACCAAATCAAACGCTAGTTGTGTGGACAAAATTATAAAAATTTAGTTTGGGTAAGTGTTGCATGACTGTGCAATTGTCATTCAAGGTACACCATGGCTGAAAGCTAACAATTGGCCTGGGCAGGAAAGGGATAAAAGTACCCTGTATTGAAGTGGTCAATATTCCCATATAAATATATTAGTTGCATATATACACATATATACACTATTTTGTTAGTGTAATTTCTTACAAATATATGTGAACTTTTGCCTTGTGTCAGTGTGTGTGTGTGTAGTACCAAAATATTGCTGGATTGCATTGCATTAGCTCTTTAAACTGAACATTGAGTGGACATGTTTGCAAATACCTGATTTAATAGATCAGTTAACTGCAGTGAGAAGACCCTTGCCACTCTGGTATCAAGAATAATTTCCGTGTAGGTTACAGGAAGGCTGTGGGGGAATTTTGGGGGAATCCAGCCACACCTCTGCAGTAAGCCAGGGGGAATTTGAAAACACAGCAAGGATACCTGAAGATTGAAACCCCTGATTAGTAGGTCCCTTGGCTTGAAAAGTCATAAATACAGCAGACAGCATCTTAGTAAAAATGAGGAGCACCATGGCAATTACTTACAGCCCACATAAATTATTCTGCAGCACTGCTTGCTGATCATTGCATGCTCTTTAGTTTCCAGGTTTTAGCCCCACCACTGACCTCCATCTGCTCTGCTCAAAGGCACAGCTTAGCAGGGGTGATGTATCCTTTAAATGGCCACAATTGACAGATCACAATCTACCTGTTGCTGACCCTGACTTCAGAACACAGGCTCAAATGATGAGTTATCTAATACACCTAGCAATGGTGGAGCAAGTGGCATGGATCCATCTGTTTGAACCTTCAGGAAAGACAAAGAAGTAATCTTATTGCAGAAAAAGGGCTTTAGCTGAGAGGTAGACTTTCACAGTGTGTACCACATTAAGACAGTGGAGAGAAACTTCCTTGGGATGTTTAAGAGCAGGACAATGTCCTGATTAAGATGAAGGGAGGAAACCACCTTAAAGGAAAAAATATACTTTAGACCTCTAGACAACATTGTCCTTATGTAACACCAGGAAAAGGTATTTTATATGATAAAGCCACAAACTGACCCTCCATGCCGCAGTGATAGCAATAAGGGCCACTTGCAAGTGAAGTCAAAGGAATATGCCTGATTGGTTTGAAGGGTGGGAGAAAAGTGTTTGAACTAGCCTTTGGAACAGCAGGTCCAGATGATCAAGAAGGGCCCACAGAGTGTCCACTTGATGTGGTGGTGTGATTTAGTGTGATGAGAGTCATCAAAATGCCCTGCATCTCTATCCTGTAAAGCAGATGAGGGAGGAGCTGTAAATGAGGAAACATATACAGTAGATAAGGGTCAACATAGCCCCGAGTGTCCCTGCACCTGGAGACAAATCTGTTTGGTTTGATGTAAAATCTGGACACCAAAAGACTCACATCCAGCATCCCTATCTGTGGCATAGTGCTTGTAATACCTTCGGGTGGTGAGTACATTTCTTAAGATCTATTTTCTAATGGCTGGGAAAGTGTGCCAATTTTACACACTTGGGATGTGGATGGCAGACAGGGCCAGAATGTGAAGATTTGCCTGAATGAGAATCAAGGTATCATCCGTTTGAGCGGTGCGACTTCTAGCATCTCCTTGATGGTTGATATAGATGGCTGCCATGGTCTAATTGGATTCTGGTCAGGTGACCAGAGGTCCAACATTGAAAGGATACCTAAATTGCCTTGAGTTCCAGGATGTTGATGGTAGCTACAAGAAATATTCTAAGGCCTTACCACAAAGAGCATAAGCTGCAATAGGATGAAAAAAAATACTCTTCCTTGAATAGAAGACATCACATCACATGGGACACTAAGGTAAAACTGAACTCTCATGTCTTGTGCAGGAAGTATAGCCCATACAGGAAGGAGCATACCCTTCTACTTAGTGCTCATTCTTTCTTCTAGAGCTAGGGCTATAGCACAGTGAGCTAATATTTTCCCCAGTTAACATTTTTATGAGAATAATTAATCATGAAACCTAAGGCGTAATCTAATACAATTAATTTATCACATGAGAGATTTTATCGCTCCTTAGGAATCAAGCCCTTGGTGTTCCAGATATTCAGTTAGAATGAAAACTCTTGTGTGAACAATTTTACAGTTGCTTGTATTTTGGGTGTTGAGTTTCCTCTGATTCTGCTCCCCTCCCAGAAATAATTTTGCATTTTAAATAAATAAATGTGACTGCCCACTACTAAAAAGCCAAATGTCAAAAAAGAAAATGGAAATAAAGACAAACATTGAAGAAAAAAATCAGAAGGTCAAGGCAAAAAGAAAAAATTATATTCTAAAGCAGTGTTCTCCAAATTGCAGCCCGAGGGCCAGATGCAGCCCTTTGCTTGCCTATATCCGGCCCTTGGGGCTACAATCCTCCCACTGACACTGATGGGGCACTATTCCTGGAATTGAAACCAACAATGGGGCACAATTCTTTTCACAAACGTGAACAAAGGGGCATAATTCCTCCCACTGGAATAATCTATGGAATTTCTTCCACTGACACCAAAGATGGGGAACTATTCCTCTCACTTTTCACCCTGACAGCAGGACATCAATTGGGACAAATCACATGACATCAGAAGGGGCGGTGTCACCGAGTGATGTAGCCGGGTGGCCCTGCGCCTTGCCTATATAGGAGCTGTCAAAAGCAGAGAGGAGGTGGATGGCTGGGAGGCTTCCCAAGAGAAGACAGCATTTTTTTTTCCTTTTTTATGGTTCCCGCGGCAATGTGATTGATAGTGGATACATCGAGGGATACTACCTTTTCTTTTTTAATAGAGGACTTGTCAAAAACTGTTTACTGTGTTTCTTACTTTTTGACACCTTTTTCATGAATGAGTAGGGGTACAATGTACCCGATATCAGTTCACATGGGGGGGTGGGATCTGGGGGCCAGACTCTTCCAGACTCTGATAAGCCCCCACCCCCAGACCCCGACAACCACAACCTAGGGTTGCCGGGAAGAGGCCCTTGTCCCCATCAACATGGGGACAAGGTGCTTTGGGGGCACCCCAAAGTACCCACACCCTCCCCAAGTTGAGGGCAAGGGGCCTGGTATGGCTCAGGAGTGGGGGCGCTCGCTCTCTCCCCTTTCCTGGCCTGCCAGGCTGCATGCTTGGATAAGAATCTGATATGGATTTTGGGGGGGGGGGCATGCCATTTTTTTTATTTTGGTGTAGAATTCCCCTTAAAATCTATACCAGACCCAAAGGGCCTGGTATGGATTTTGGGAGGGACCCCACACCCTTTTTTTCTTAATTCTGCCATTGGGTTCCCCTTAACCACTTCAATGCAGGGCACGTTCACCCCCTTCCTGCCTAGACCAATTTTTAGCCTTCAGTGCTCTCACACTTTGAATGACAATTACCCAGTCATGCAACACTGTACCGAAACAAAAATTTTATAATTTTTTTTCACACAAATGGAGCTTTCTTTTGGTGGTATTTAATCACCACTGGGTTTTTTTTTTTTGTGATGTAAGGGAAAAAAAAGTGTATACTACTACATAGCTTTATTAAAAATAACTCATATTAGTGGATATTATTTAGTCTGTGTGTAGCCAGGAGCTGGCTATTTTACCTGCAATTCAGGGACAGTGTATAGTGTTACTTACTGTGGAGTTGCCTCCCTCTAGTGTTTGCTTGGACTCTATCTGTCACAGATAAAGCTTAGAGCAGAGCAGACAAAGCATTGTGGGATGTGTAGTTTCCCGAATTCTGATGTTTCAATTCCGGCAGGACTGACCTGAACTACCTTTACCAGAATGCTGAGAAGACAGAACAGACTGCTTGGAGAGGATATAAAAGGGCTGGCTTAGGCCTACATCACTCTCTTGGGTTGCCGTCTTGGATTCTGTCAGCAGGAGCTCTGTGTCAGTGTGAGCTGCTGCTGATTTGAGGCCTGCCCATTGGGGAGACATACAGCTGCATCCTGAGAGATTCCTGAGGACAGCATCGCTTCTCCCCTACAGCGGACTGAAGACTGTTCCAAGTCTTCCAGTGACGCCTGCACTCCAGATCCGGGTAGGCCTCGGCATGTTGCAACGGGATCAGATGCCATTCCCAGAGCCAGGAATCAGGGGGAGTTTCTGAAAGAGCCTTTACCACCATCACCTGCATCTCTGCCAGTGGCTTCTGTATCCAGTGTGGTGAGCGGGCATTAGCCCATATAGAATCATTAGAACTGCATATAGACATTTTCCACTTGATCCAGCTTTCTGGTAATTGTGGTGCCACTGAAATCAGTCTTTACACTCTTTGGACACTGTATGCAGATATCTATAGCCTATTCACAAATTTATTAGCAGCGATTCTATTGGATACAACACTTTTAAAGCCATAAGGGAAAAGTTTGAAGTGAAATACAGGTACCTCACAGATCAGTCAACTTTGCTATATCCAACCCTCCATGATTACTTTATTCCTAACACTGCAAGCCTAGCTGAAGACTGCCGGATTTCAAGGAGTAACATTTCAACCTTTATATCCTCTCTTTATTCGCTCTAGTGACTAAAGTTATTTAGCACACAAATGTCTGCTTTCATTCTCTATAAACTCTATTTAAAGGAGCCAGACAGTTTAGATACATTATTTTGCACAGTGTTCTGATGTGTTGTGTTGATTTTAATTGCCTGTGGGTTAAGGAGACAGAAGTAAGTGAATCTGACATAGAAAATAAAGTGTCAGTTCCCTACACTTCTGCTGACCTGTTCACATAGGTTTCCGTAATCATATAAGGGTTTGACCAAAATTGGGTCATACTAAGTATTTTGTACCTCTTCATCACTGCAAGGTTTAAGTTACCAAATAGCCTTTTTCATAGTGATATATTGTTCAGATAAAAATACCTTTGTGATGTACAGTGTAATATTTTGCACTTTCATGTGTCCCTTTTACTACAGTAACAGTTTCACTGATATTGTGCAAGTCTCTTATTATTGTTAGCAGTTAGTAAACAAATTACTGAACCCAAGGCGTCAGAAGTGATGGAGGATTTTCAGAGTTGGGGCACCCAGTGGGGTACAGATTCTATCAGCAGTCCTTACGAGGGTAGTGCTACTAGTGTGAAAGTTATAGTCTACACGCAATGGTGCAAATAATAAAAAAATGATCACACCTGATATACTGACTCATTGGAGCCCTAAAAATGTCAGGACAGTACAAATACCCCCCAAATTACCCCTTTTTGGAAAGTAGACAATCCAAGGTATTTAGTAAGAGGCATGGTGAATTTTTTGAAGATGTAATTTTTTCCCACAATTCTTGGGAAAATAAAGTATTACATATTTTTTTTTACACAAAATTGTCATAATAACAAGTTATTTCTTACACACAGATATGTATGCATACTTCCTATTACACCCCAAAATACATGCTGCTACTCCTCCTGAGTATGGTGATACCACTTGTGTGAGACTTATTCCCAGCCTGGCCACATAGAGAGGCCCAACATGCAGGGAGCACTGTCAGGTGTTCTGGGAGCATAAATTAAACATCTAATTTCATTAATACCTATCACTCTTTTGGAGGTCCTGGAGCACCAGGACAGGGGAATTATTGTATATATCGGCATCTAACATGCACTTTTTCACCCTGAAAATTGGGTGAAAATCGTGTGTGCGTGTTATACGCCGATCGTTCAGTTCTGGTTTTCTCTGAGGGGACAGGGAAGGGGCGGGACGAGCGCCGACAGATTACATACAGTAAGAATCTCCTGTTTACTCTGTGGCCTCTGTAATAGGAAGTCCCGCTTCCTGGGCTGGCATTGGACGACTGTTCTGTCTATCATAGGAAGCGGGACTTTGTATTAAAGAGGGCGCAGAGCTAACAGGAGAGTCTCCTGTATGTAATTGGTCGGCTCTCATCCCGCCCCCCCTCCCTGTTCCCTCCGAGGCTGCAGATGGCCATGGATCAGGCTGCACTGATGACAATGGCAAGGTTGCATTCATGGCACTTGTGAGGCTGCATTCATGGCAATGGGGAGGCTGCAGATGGGTAATGGTGAGGCTGCATTGATGGGCACTGACCCTTAATATGTTCTGCATGTTGTGGCTCAATAATATGGCCAGCACAAATAAGGAAAAGCATGCCCTGCCTACAGAGGATGCACCATGTCCATGACCACCACTTTTCCCTGTAGACACAGAGGCCGCTTGCCCTCTTTTAGTGGCCTGTGAGCAGCTGTCTCTCCTTGTTGGCCTTTTGGACATGATGAGATTTTTTGGGGGAAATTTAGCCCCCATAGAAACACCCTTTTGCTGCAAATAGAAGTTATTGTTTAACCAAAAGTAATTATGCTTTGTTGCAAAACAAAGTAACTCCATAATAAACTTCTGTTGGATTCTAGGAATGTTGTTACCCCTGGATAAATAAAACTCCACGCATGAAAGACCAGGGCTACAACTTCTGCAGTTACCAGTAGCAGGTCATCACTATAATTGACTTGTTCTAAAAGACCAATAGTGTCCTTAGTGTCTTTAAGATATGAAGGGATGGATTTAACCAAAGGTTGTAAGTGAAAGTCAATATAGCGGCCTATATGGGAAGTCACAGAATCGATTTACACTTATTATAGGGTGTCCCGGAGGATGTGTAGTATCTTTATGGACTTTTGGGAGGTATTATATTATGGGTATACGTGGGGCCAGGGGCACCAGATAGCTTCTTTCTTTTTTTATCAAGGATCCCCAGCTGCTATCCTCTGTCAACAAGATCAATCAGTGCCTTTTTATAGTCCAAAGTAGGATCTTTAGATAATGATCTATATAACTTTCCACGTCATTCAGGATTCTGGACATCTCTATATAGTAGTCACTTTTATCAAGGATGACGATACAGCCTCCTTTATCAGCCAGACGAATGGTAAGATCCTTGTGTTCGCAAAGTTATTTGAGACCAGCCTTGATATTAGGATCACTATATATTTTCTTTTTGGGTAACTGGTCTAAATCTTTGAGTACCAAGTCACGAAAGACCCAAATTGAGGGTGCAGTGGGACCTGGAGGGTTTAAAAGGGATGGATTAGAGAAGCCTGAATGAACACTGCCTACCCATATATACACGAAGGGATGGTCTCATGGGGTTACTAATAAATTGTCTTTGGATGTTTAATTTGTAGACATGTGCACACTGAAATAGTTCATTTCGGAATTTTAGTTTTCGTCTGAAAAATAAATTTATTTAGTTACTAACGAAATTCGTTTTTATTTATTTAGTTTTTTGTTAAAAAATTGCATTCGTCCGAAAATCCAAATTAATTAAGGTCGAATCTGTCATTGAAGGCTTATGGTGTTTGTCGAATGTTTAAAGAAGATTCAACGG
The DNA here is from genome assembly GCF_037356315.1 of Lithobates pipiens. Lineage (NCBI taxonomy): Eukaryota > Metazoa > Chordata > Amphibia > Anura > Ranidae > Lithobates > Lithobates pipiens. The sequence goes on along the minus strand of NW_027507764.1, from coordinate 407,805,730 downwards.
AGCAGCTAAACTCACTGTATGACACTGCAATCGTACATTCCCAGTCAAATATTTTTACTACAAGCTATAGTAGGATTCTAATGTTGTACGTCCTCTATGGATTTTTTTAAGTCTATTTGCACACAGGTCATGTTAGCATTAAGAAAAAAAAAATTAAGAAAAAAAAAATGTGTGGGGGTCCCCCGAAATTCCATACCAGGCCCTTCGGGTCTGGTATGGATATTAAGGGGAACCCCGTGCCAACAAAAAAAAAATGGCGTGGGGGTGCCCCTCAAAATCCATGCCAAACAAAATACCTGAAATTCGGATGAAAATGCATTCGGACGAAAACAAATGCACATGTCTATTAATTTGCATATATATTTCTGCACATCAATAAAGGTGACACATTTATTTAGTTTTTTAGGAGGAACAAACTTAAGTGCTTTATCTAAAATCAATTGTTCGGCGTCTGTGAATGTAGCATGACATAAATTAAAAATACCATTGTCCTTTATACTCGCTTTCTTTTTCCTGGCACACCAGGAGCTGCATTTTGTTCTGGGCCCCGTTTGTGTTTCTGTCTCCCTGGGAAAACCCCCGGTTATAAGAGGGTCAAGGGTAAGTTTGATTATAGTTGAAAGGAGATCTATTATAATGGTTTTCTTCTCTATCCATATACGGATAGTGAGAATTATAAGTATCACATGGGTGCCCCTCTCTAAGGGGTGAAAATCTATTATACTGTAGCTATGGATGGGTGTTCTCTGTGAGTAGTGGTAATCATGGTAGTAGTCATTCTGGCTGCCTCTAGTCCCTCTACCCCTTCCCCCGTTATTGGAAAATGATCCCCTATAGTGGGTGGTAGGGGTATAGACATTGGAATGTATATATTTAGAGTCACTAGGAGTACTAGGGTGGTCATTCTTCCCTAGATTGAATGGTTGATTATAATAAAGGGGCAGCCTGGATTCATTCACAAAAGGACCAGGAATGGAAGTCTCTATATGTGACAATTCCTCACTCATAACTGGAAATTAATTGTTCTTCCTGTTCCGACTGAAAACGCAATTAAATTTGTAATCATTGATGTCTCTTGTATATTTTTTTGTATTTTTGTTCCCTGTTCTTGTTCCTCCTTCTCTAGATGGTTCTTTAAATTGGTGGAAAGTGAAATATATTCGGATGGTGATTTATGTGGTAGGAGTTTTTCGCTAATATCCTTAATTTGTTTGTCAATAATAGTTAGTCGGACTTGTTTCTTTCCAATTAAGAATGCTAAGAAACCAATCCCTGCTTCATTAAAATAGCAGAACCATGATTCTATTTCAAAATCACCTTGTTGACCTTAGACCTTGATCTTAGACCTCAGGGAACCATGCATTCTTTAGAATATTGTTCAGAGAACGCTATGTCCCATTCCAAATGTAATTCTGTAACCATAAGATTTTTCAATCTTAAAAATAAACCTCCCATTTCTGAATCAACATTTAAGGTGACAAACACACCTTCAGTGTTGAAGGAACGGGTGGTTCTGTAATTAAAGACACCCATTATTTGCAAAAAAGGAGGATCTGATTAAAAGGTGGCTGCAATATAAAGTGTCAGAAATGTGACTATGTATATGGATAAATTACTGTGCCTAAGAGAATGAGCTGCCAACACAACAATACGATTAAAGCCCCATACACACTATCAGATTTTCTGCTGATTTTTTCCTTCAGGTTTACCAAAACCATATAATATGAGATCAAACCTTAGGAGTTTCAATTTGTATGCAATCAGGCAGGCCCTTGCACTACATGGTTTTGGTAAACCTGAAGACAAAAATCAGTAGAAAATCTGATAGTGTGTATGGGGCTTAATTGTGAAAAGTATATGTGAATAAATGTGTAGCTCTAAAAATATTATAAAACCTGGGAATGATTCCAGGAAGTAAGTAAATTAATCAAAATATCAGTGCAAACATGGGCACAATAAGAAAAAAACAATCTTAGTGATACAATGACATATAACTAGTGGCAAATAAATACATGCAAATAAATGCTGAATTAAAGTGCACATATAAGTTTTAGTGTTTTGGAACACACAAATGGATATAATGCAATCCACGTGAAAGATGTCAAAATAGAAAGCATAATATAGTAGAAAGTGAAAAGTTCCCAAGTATGAAAAATCATACAAATGATACAATGTGACAAAAATGATCAGTTCACAAGATGAAGTGTCAACAGGTGATAATGATGTGATGGTAAGTCTATACGCATAGGACGCCAAAGTAGAATCACAATATGGTCTCAGGTGAGATATCAATACTTTTTCAAATGCTGGTGATTAAAACATTCAACAAATTCAGCAACACCTGGGGTTGTGCCTCCACCATCTAGGGCAGAGGTGCCCAACCAGTGGCCCGGGGACAAATTTGGCCCGCGGAGCCCTCTGATGTGGCCCGCGTCCTCCTGCTCTGAGATGGCGGGTTGGCAAGTCCAGATTGTGGGTTGCCGACCCACTATCCCAAAGCAAGAGTGTTGTGAATGAAGCCGGAGGTAGAGGAAGCAAGTGGTTGCGGAGCAGAGCCACATAAGCTGACCTGAATGGAAGACTGTTATTAAAGGTAAAAGTTTATTACTAAAATCAGTGTGTATATGGGCATATCTGGGCTGCTTTCAAACTGATCCGGTGCAGCGCAGAACACCTGCAGGTTACCTGCACTGAGCCATAGACTTCTGCTATTACCTGCGGGTTTGGTGCACTTCAGAAAGTGCATCACCCCTGCAGGATATAATAGAAGTCTATGGCAAAGTACAGCTAAGCTACAGGTGCACTGCACTGCACCCTCAGTGTGGGTAAATAACAGCACGTCAGTGTGAAAGCAGCCTTAGGCTGCTTTTGACACGATCGGTTCCAACACGATCAGAACCTCCGTTCACTTCTAGTGAACCACAGATGTAAACGGACTTGTGGCCATTTACACCCACTTACCACCAATCCGATAGAAGAAAAAAAAAAGACAGAAGGGGAGGGGGGTCCCGTCCCCTTCCATCTAAGAAGATCTGACGGCCCATAGAGTTGAGTGGGCAGTGTCTGTGTCAGCTCTGCATATGCGGAGTGGACTTGGACCTCATCATTGTGGCCTGTGACTAGTTACTAAGTTGCTTATGTGGCCCTCGCTCTTCAAAAGGTTGGGCACCCCTGTTCTAAGGGATAAGGAAAAATAGTAAATTAATTTAGTATGTTGCTAATATTCTCTATAGGGAAACTAGACATGTTCCAAGCTTCCCACCTGTTGTGGGTGATTAACCACGGAGTCAGTTGTGGGGGGGGGGGGGTGGGGTCAGCGAGGGGGAAAAATAGGGAGGTCACTGAACACAAATGGTAATCAACCCAAACAACATAGTGGTTAAACAGAGGAATGAGTTAAAAAAAGGTACTTACTGATAATAGAAGTCTCAATGAAAACTGGCTGAAGGGGGAGAAAAGAAGAGAGACAGCAAAACAGCCTCTCTCTTTCAGGTGATGTTTCCCTGTCAGTATAGGGTGCATAAATGGCACCATTTATACCTCCCTCCATCTCACCGCCATCTGACATAACCGGCGGGGGCATGGACGCATTTAGCAGCGCCATTGCGCACGTCCATAGTAAAAGCGGTGGAAGTGACCTCAAACGCATATCGCATCTGGTCACCCTCCTCCATCTTGGATACTCCACATCCGCCCGGTTCACAGATGGACAGGAAACAACCTATCCGAAAAATGAAGCAGATGGATGGGCTCTCCCTGAGCGTAACACCGGAGCTCACAAGCAGCCCATGGTCAAGACGTTGGAAATAGAGGAATGGACAGGCTAAAGAACGGTGCCTGAGGGCCCAAGTAAGAATCAAGGTGATTGGTTGGCCACTGTAATTACAAGTGCCCGGGGCATCCATAAGGTTACGGATTCTTCCCTAAACCTAGTGGCTTCAATTGTAAAAAATAAGAAAAAAAAAGAAAAGACAGAAATCAAATCATTCTTTCAAATGGCATCCATGATCAGTTTCACATGTACATGTAAATCACAAAGGAAAAGACTCAAGAGCTGCGTCACATATAGTAATTAGTAACTGGATTGATAATATTTCATATAATCACAAAATAAATATATACCGGAATTAAGTAAATTACATAAGTAAAAAAAAGATTTTATATATATATATATATATATATATATATATATATATATATATATAGTAAAAAACTGTGATCAATGATTTTAAATCCTCATAAGGTTCCCATCAGTATTAATTTACTGAAAGTGACTCTTATAGGGCAACAGTTCATCCACAAAAGAGGAAAAAAAGTTGCAGATACACAGTCCTTATTTAATAGTTCTTATCAGGACACCACTGTGATTCCACACAAAAATAGCAAGCAAGTGCCTGTCACCGTGAATGCGCTTACCAGACGGTAAAGCAAAAGAGGCCTTAAATGTGAACCATCCGCATCATTGATCATACACCAGAAATCAGGGATCAGCCTTGGACTGGACCTCTACAGCGTCACTTAGATCTCCCCAAGTCAGTACGCCAAGTATCAGAAAGATGTTGCACTAATAGTAACTCAAAAAGAGGAGGAAACCCCCATAATGTAAACCCGATTAAAAAAATAATTAAAATAAATAAATAGTTGCACTTACAAAAGAACTTGCATCAAACGCATATAAAAAACACATTCAAAAAGCCGACCGGCGTTCTTTCGGTAGCCCGTCCTTCCCTTGTGTAGCGTGGTGGTGTCACTACGTGCCTTCCCAGACGCATTTCATCATAAATGACGTTGTCATTGGAGACCGGGCAGCGTGGTGATGCACCACCATTTATAGGCCAAACTTCGTTCTGAGATGCCAAGATCTGGCTATCGGCACCATTTTAGTCATGGGCAAAACAGCTATACTTGCCCATTTAGATGGTACAAGCATATAAATAATCAATTTATCACCGATTCTTATATACTACCCCCACCCCCCCTTGATAACTCCCAATAACAAATAGGAACAAAGCAGCAATATACCCCTTATTAACACTAAAGATTATTGGTAGGTAAACGACAAAAATATTGTGATGGTAGCTGAGATCACAGATATTACATCAATCTCCCCACTTAAATAACTATCAAAAGTATTGTGATGGCAGCGGGGATCACAGATATTACATCAATCTCCCCACTTAAAAAACTATCAAAGATGATAGTAATAATTAACATTAACAGAAATAATTAATTATTCAAAAATAAAAATAAATATGAAGATGAAAATAAAAATAAAAAATAAAAATAAATAATAAAAAATAAATAATTAAAAGTGAGGATATGTGAAAATATACATTTCAATTCATAATGGTGAAATGTCAAATCACCGTTATCTAAGAATTAAAAATTAATTATATCAAAAAAGCCCAAAAGTAATAATTAGATATTGAATTATACTAACAATTACATAAGTTGTACACCATTATAAATATAACGAATAGGTACAATAATTATACCACAAATAAGTGATGAATTCTATAACTAATCACCTAATAAATATGCACCCCAAAGTGGTCAGCACCAAAATTAGGATAAATATATACCAAATAAATAATATATGACTATATACAAAATTCAATTTTTGCTATAAAACCCTATAAAGATTATATATTTAGTGGAGAAAAAGTAAGTGGAAAACCACATAGTTCGTAATTATATGGTCACCGTGAATAAGCCTTTCCTGCATCTCAGATCAAGTTTACATAAGTTAAAAAATCAGAATAAAAATTAAAATGACAAATTAAGAATTGTCTATAAAAGCATTAACATCCGTGTCTATGTTTAATCCATACGGGGCATACAATTTCAAACGGTGAATCCAAGCCATTTCAAGCTTTGAGATTTCTCTCACTAGCGAGCTCCCTCGCCAACGTGGCTTGAACTTATCTATTCCAAGAAACAAAGTTTTTGAGGGATCCTTATTATGTTCTAACAGGTAATGTTTGGACACGGAATGTTTTGGGAACCCTATCAGTATGTTTGTAATATATTCATTAAGCCGTACCTGTAAGGGGCACTGCAACATGTAGACCACCCCAGTGGAAGAACAAGTAACACACGGCTTATTGACATGATTGGCCCCTGTAGCTGTACAGGTAAATGTGGTGGTACGTCTACGAGAGCATGAATTGAGGGAACATACCCTACATCTCCCACACTTATAGTATCCTGATAGCTGGTCAAAGAAGCCACTACTTCTCATAGGTGGATCAATGACATTGAGTGCCAATTTCTTAGAGAGGGAACACTCCTAAACACTACTCTAGGTCTTTCAGATACCACACTTTTTAGTACAGCATCGCTACTAACTATATGCCAATGCTTGTTTACTAGCTTCTTTATACTCTTATGTTGCAAGGAGTACGTAGTAACAAAGGGGACATTTCCCTGAATGTCGTTTTCACGTGGGCCTCTCTCAACCAGCAAATCATCCCTATTCATATTTTTAACAATGTCCAAAGTATCAGACAAAAAGTCCTGTTGGTATCCTTTTTCAAGAAACCTGGAGGTAAGAACCTCGACCTGTATGAGAAACTCACCTACATCTGAACAGTTACGTCTCAATCTGATATATTGGCTTTTAGGGATTGACCTGAGCCAGGGAGTATGATGACAGCTATCAGTAGGGATGAAAGAGTTCCTATCCGTCTCCTTAAAGAACGTAGAAGTAACAAACTGATTAGAGGTGCAACGGATCGTCACCGATTCGTGATCCGAACGGGTCACCCCGCTCGGATCGGCACATGCTGCGATCCGCGGAGCGCTGCACTTTCTCGGCCTTAGGAAAGGCCGCGGCTTCGGCCTAGCTCCGAGGCGGCGGCCATCTTTCTACACCCAGGCTATGTACACTGTGATCGCTCAGACAGTGTGACATGACGCCGGTTCCTCTCTCCCCTCTCTGTACTAATCTGTACAGTGGAGGGGAGAGATCCAGAGATGGAAGCAGCCATCCCTCCATACCCTGCAGTACCCAGCAATACCCTACCAATACTCTAGCAATACTCTGCAATACCCTGCCAATACTCTAGCAATACTCTGCAATACCCTGCCAATACTCTAGCAATACTCTGCGATACCCTGCCTGCCAAAACTCTGCGATACCCTGCCAATACTCTGCGATACCCTGCCTGCCAATACTCTGTGATACCCTGCCAATACTCTGCGATATTCAGCAATACCCTGCCTGCCAATACTCAGCAATACCCTGCCTGCCAATACTCTGCAATACCCTGCCAATACTCTAGCAGTACTCAGCAATACCCTGCCTGCCAATACTCTGCAATACCCTGCCAATACTCTAGCAATACTCTGCAATACCCTGCCAATACTCTAGCAATACTCTGCAATACCCAACCATCAGCCATACTCTGCGATACTCAGCCATCAGCCATACTCTGCAATACCCAGCCATACTCTGCGATACCCAGCCATGCTCAGCCATACCCAGCCATGCTCAGCCATACCCAGCCAATATTACAGTGGGGGAGATTGTGGATATTACAGTGGGGACTATATGGTGGTGGAAGTTTCACAGGTTTTTGCAAATTAAATTATTATTTGCTGATCCCAAAAATGATCAGATCCGTGACTCTGATCCAAGGAACAATCCTATCCATGAGTTTTTTGATCCGTTGCACCCCTAGAACCGATCATCCCTCACTGAGATATTGAGATCTAAAAAGTATATCATCACTTGGCTCTAAAAAGTGAATCATCACTTGGCTCAGTAATTGAGTTGTATCCCCCTTTAGTTGTTGTTGAGGGACTCCAAAATCTTTTGCAAATCATAGCTTTGACCATCCCATAGGAGGAGGACATCATATCTATATACCTAGCCCATAGGACTAATTGTGGTATGTCTCGGGCATAGATGACATCCTCCTCCCACCTGGCCATAAATAAATTGGCCAGACTGGGGGCATACTTAGCCCCCATAGCCACTCCCATAATTTGTCTATAAAATTGGTTATTGAACAAGAAGTAGTTATGGGGAGGCCGCAAATTTGAGTAATATCATAAGAAAGGTCATCTGTTCCTTGAAAAGGCCAGAATCTCTTTCTAAATAGGTCTGAACTGCTTCAAACCCCAAATCATGCGGAATGATCATGTATAAGGAGGTAACGTCAACCGTTACCATCCAAAGACTGGGTTTAGCAGAAATATTGGTCAGCAGGTTGATAATATGCCTTGAATCTTTAACATAGGAGGGCATCCTACGAACCAGAGGCTGTAAATAAGAATCTATTAGGCTTGTGCAATTCGTTTCGTAACGAATCGAAATTCGGCTGAATTAAAAAATTACAAATTACAACGAATACGAAAGAAATATAACGAATGAATTCGACATGATTCGAAATTATTTCAACCGTATTTGAAATTATTTCAACATGATCCGACATTATTTCAACTGCTATTTCAACCGCATTCGAAAATATTTTGTGACCTGACTTTAGGGCCATGTATCTCGGGGTCACTTGGTGCTAGACACTTGGATATGTTGTAGTGCTAGTATTATTGTGTTTGCATACCAAATTTGGGGTTTCTAGCTATAAGTGTCCCCGAGATATGTGGCCCCAAAATCGGGTCGCAAAATGTTATTAGTTATTAGAGCAGAGAATGACATTTTGCAACCCGAATTTGGGGCCACATATCTCGGGGTCACTTATAGCTAGAAACCCCAAATTTGGTATGCATACACAATAGTACTAGAACTACATATCCAAATTTGGGGTTTCTAGCACCAAGTGACCCCGAGATACATGGCCCTAAAGTCGGGTCACAAAATATTTTCGAATGTGGTTGAAATAATGTCGAATCATGTTGAAATAATTTCGAATGCGGTTGAAATAATGTCAAATCATGTTGAAATCATTTCGAATCCGGTAGAAATATTTTCGAATTTGGTTGAAATATTTTTGAATGTGGCCGATTTTTAGAATTCGGTAGAAAACTAAACAAAATCCAAAAACGAATTTAACTAAACGAAATTAATGAATTAACGAATTAAAACGAAACGAAACTAAACAAATTTTTTACTTTTGCACATGTCTAGAATCTATATATCTGCCCACCCAGGAGGTGATGGAATCGATCCCACTCACAATGGGGTGTCCCGGGGGGGCAGATTGGATTCTTATGTAGTTTGGGCAATTAGTATAGGACCGGAGTGCGCGGTGCCCTAAGAATTAGAAATAAACGTTCCTTAAGACTTAGGCCGCGTACACACGGGCGGACTGTCTGTCCAACTTAGTCCGCTGAAACACATTTCAGGGGACAGTCCGCTCGTGTGTGGGCTTCAGCGGACTTTTTCAGCGGACAGTCTGGCGGACTAAGTCTTTCGGAATTTTTTTTTTTTTGTCCGTCCAACTTTGGTTTCAGCGGACAGTCCGCTCGTGTGTAGGCAAGTTGGACGGACTAAGTATGGCGCATGCTCAGAAAGGATTTACACGGCGAAAGGTTGCATTGCTGTGTATTGGACGTCCTATTTCTAGTCCCGTCGTACGTGCTGTACACGTCATCGCGCAAGCTTTCAACGGACTGTCTGCTCATCGTGTGTGGTCAAGTCCGTTCATTCAAAAGTAGGATGGACTGTCTGTCGGATTGTCTGACGGACTTAGTTGGCCAGACAGTCCGCCCGTGTGTACGCGGCTTAAGGTTACCAGCCTCACGACCTACAGCAACCACTTTATCAAGTTCCCTCCTATATTGCATCTTCGGGTCAGAAGTTTGGGTCATGTAAATCACAGAAAAATAAACTCCACAGTATACCCTCATCGGGAAGGAAAAAAAAGAAAAAAATGAAATAACAATATGAATGAAACAATAATAAAATCCGGCTATAGCGCAATTGGCAAATGGTTACATTTTAAAAAAAAAAAAGTAGTTCAGTGTCAACATAGCAACACTGTACATCTCCGGGGGGGTTTGATTTACATTTTGATTGCTTTTGCAATTATGATCATTGCAAAGTTTTATACTGTCATTAATGAGTTACATTCATAACAGCTGTGATTACTAGTGATTTGTGATTGGCTACAACTAACCACATGGTACGGGGTGTTGTGATTGGCCCAGGTACCATGTGATAGCTTTGGGACAATCACAGCATAGAAAACACAGCTGTTATGAATGAATTTGGGAGGGCTCCTAACCAAGTGCTTGGAGGACTGGTTTCGGCTGGTCCCTAAGGAGTGGAGTCTACCTAGCTTCGACTTAGGTAGACCATAGAGTACCTTGCCCTGGTCTGGAGCCTTGTGCCCCAAATAAAGGGGGGGGGGGGTGGATTTCAGGTTTTAAGGCCCTTCTTCTTCAGAGGGGTTGGCCATTTCTGTACCATAGTGCTGTGATTTCATGGTTCCCTTTTTTATTCACAGGAGTTCTTGAGAAAAAAACTGCACTTCAGAGCTCCATAGAAGAAAAAAATGTGTGCATTGTGTAGCTCTCTCCTGTAGTAATATGTGTGTGTGTATTGTGTAGCTCTCTCCTGTAGTAATGTGTGTGTGTGTGTGTAGCTCTCTCCTGTAGTAATGTGTGTGTGCATTGTGTAGCTCTCTCCTGTAGTAATGTGTGTGTGTAGCTCTCTCCTGTAGTTATGTGTGCGTGTGTGTAGCTCTCCCCTGTAGTCATGTGTGTGTGTCTCTCTCTCCTGTAGTAATGTGTGTGTGTGTGTGCGTGGCTCTCTCCTGTAGTAGTATGTGTGTGTGTCTCTCTCTCCTGTAGTAATGTGTGTGTGTGCGTGGCTCTCTCCTGTAGTAGTATGTGTGTGTGTAGCTCTTTCCTGTAGTAGTGTGTGTGTGTGTGTCTCTCCTGTAGTAGTTTGTGTAGCTCTCTCCTGTAGCAATATCTGTGTGTAGCTCTCTCCTGTAGTAATATCTGTGTAGCTCTCTCCTGTAGTAGTGTGTGTGTGTGTGTGTGTGTGTGTATAGCTCTCTTCTGTAGTAGTATGCTTCTGTGTAGCTCTCTCCTGTAGTATTGTGTGTAGCTCTCTCCTGTAGTAGTGTGTGTGTGGCTCTCTCCTGTAGTATTGTGTGTAGCTCTCTCCTGTAGTAGTGTGTGGCTCTCTCCTGTAGTAGTGTGTGTGTGGCTCTCTCCTGTAGTAGTGTGTGTGGGTGTAGCTCTCTCCTGTAGTAGTGTGTGGATCTCTCCTGTATTATTGTGTGTAGCTCTCTCCTGTAGTAGTGTGTTTGTGTGGCTCTCTCCTGTAGTAGTGTGTGTATGTGTGTGTGTGGCTCTCTCCTGTAGTATTGTGTGTAGCTCTCTCCTGTAGTAGTGTGTGGATCTCTCCTGTAGTATTGTGTGTAGCTCTCTCCTGTAGTAGTGTGTGTGTGTGGCTCTCTTCTGTAGTAGTGTGTGTGTGTGTGTAGCTCTCTCCTGCAGTATTGTGTGTGTAGCTCTCTCCTGTAGTAATCTCTGTGTAGCTCTCTCGTGTAGTAATCTGTGTGTATCTCTCTCGTGTAATAATCTGTGTGTAGCTCTCTCGTGTAGTAATCTGTGTGCAGCTCTTTCGTGCAGTAATCTGTGTGTAGCTCTCTTGTGTAGTAATCTGTGTGTAGCTCTCTCATGTAGTAATCTGTGTGTAGCTCTCTCGTATAGTAATCTGTGTGTAGCTCTCTGCTGTAGTAATCAGTATGTAGCTCTCTCCTGTAGTAATCTCTGTGTAGCTCTCTCCTTTAGTAATCTCGGTGTATCTCTCTCCTGTAGTAATCTCTGTGTGTCTCTCTCCTGTAGTAATCTGTCTGTGTCTCTCTCCTGTAGTAATCTGTCTGTGTCTCTCTCCTGTAGTAATCTCTGTGTGTCTCTCTCCTGTAGTAATCTCTGTGTGTCTCTCTCCTGTAGTAATCGCTGTGTGTCTCTCTCCTGTAGTAATCTGTCTGTGTCTCTCTCTCCTGTAGTAATCTGTCTGTAGCTCTCACCTGTAGTAATCTGTGTGTAGCTCTCTCCTGTAGTAATCTCTGTGTGTCTCTCTCCTGTAGTAATTTGTGTGCATCTCTCTCCTGTAGTAATGTTGGTGTGTTTCTCTCCTGTAGTAATCTCTGTGTGTCTCTCTCCTGTAGTAATGTCGGTGTATCTCTCTCCTGTAGTAATGTCGGTGTATCTCTCTCCTGTAGTAATGTCGGTGTATCTCTCTCCTGTAGTAATGTCGGTGTATCTCTCTCCTGTAGTAATGTCAGTGTATCTCTCTCCTGTAGTAATGTCGGTGTATCTCTCTCCTGTAGTAATGTCGGTGTATCTCTCTCCTGTAGTAATGTCAGTGTATCTCTCTCCTGTAGTAATGTCGGTGTATCTCTCTCCTGTAGTAATGTCGGTGTGTCTCTCTGCTGTAGCAATCTCAGTGTATCTCTCTCCTGTAGTAATCTGTGTGTATCTCTCTCCTGTAGTAATCTGTGTGTGTCTCTCTCCTGTAGTAATCTTGGTGTGTCTCTCTCCTGTAGTAATCTCGGTGTGTCTCTCTCCTGTAGTAATTTGTGTGCATCTCTCTCCTGTAGTAATGTCGGTGTGTTTCTCTCCTGTAGTAATGTCGGTGTATCTCTCTCCTGTAGTAATCTCGGTGTGTCTCTCTCCTATAGTAATGTCGGTGTATCTCTCTCCTTAGTAATCTCGGTGTGTCTCTCTCCTGTAGTAATCTCGGTGTGTCTCTCTCCTGTAGTAATCTCGGTGTGTCTCTCTCCTGTAGTAATCTCGGTGTGTCTCTCTCCTGTAGTAATCTCGGTGTGTCTCTCTCCTGTAGTAATCTCGGTGTGTCTCTCTCCTGTAGTAATCTCGGGGTGTCTCTCTCCTGTAGTAATGTCGGTGTGTTTCTCTCCTGTAGTAATCTCTGTGTGTCTCTCTCCTGTAGTAATGTCGGTGTATCTCTCTCCTGTAGTAATGTCGGTGTATCTCTCTCCTGTAGTAATGTCGGTGTATCTCTCTCCTGTAGTAATGTCGGTGTATCTCTCTCCTGTAGTAATGTCGGTGTATCTCTCTCCTGTAGTAATGTCGGTGTATCTCTCTCCTGTAGTAATGTCGGTGTGTCTCTCTGCTGTAGTAATCTCAGTGTATCTCTCTCCTGTAGTAATCTGTGTGTATCTCTCTCCTGTAGTAATCTGTGTGTGTCTCTCTCCTGTAGTAATCTTGGTGTGTCTCTCTCCTGTAGTAATCTTGGTGTGTCTCTCTCCTGTAGTAATCTCGGTGTGTCTCTCTCCTGTAGTAATTTGTGTGCATCTCTCTCCTGTAGTAATGTCGGTGTGTTTCTCTCCTGTAGTAATGTCGGTGTATCTCTCTCCTGTAGTAATCTCGGTGTATCTCTCTCCTATAGTAATGTCGGTGTATCTCTCTCCTTAGTAATCTCAGTGTGTCTCTCTGCTGTAGTAATCTCAGTGTGTTTCTCTCCTGTAGTAATCTCGGTGTGTCTCTCTCCTGTAGTAATCTCGGTGTTTCTCTCTCCTGTAGTAATCTCGGTGTGTCTCTCTCCTGTAGTAATCTCGGGGTGTCTCTCTCCTGTAGTAATGTCGGTGTGTTTCTCTCCTGTAGTAATCTCTGTGTGTCTCTCTCCTGTAGTAATGTCGGTGTATCTCTCTCCTGTAGTAATGTCGGTGTATCTCTCTCCTGTAGTAATCTCGGTGTATCTCTCTCCTGTAGTAATCTCGGTGTGTCTCTCTCCTGTAGTAATCTCGGTGTGTCTCTCTCCTGTAGTAATCTCGGTGTGTCTCTCTCCTGTAGTAATCTCGGTGTGTCTCTCTCCTGTAGTAATCTCGGTGTGTCTCTCTCCTGTAGTAATCTCGGTGTGTCTCTCTCCTGTAGTAATCTCGGTGTGTCTCTCTCCTGTAGTAATCTCGGGGTGTCTCTCTCCTGTAGTAATGTCGGTGTGTTTCTCTCCTGTAGTAATCTCTGTGTGTCTCTCTCCTGTAGTAATGTCGGTGTATCTCTCTCCTGTAGTAATGTCGGTGTATCTCTCTCCTGTAGTAATGTCGGTGTATCTCTCTCCTGTAGTAATGTCGGTGTATCTCTCTCCTGTAGTAATGTCGGTGTATCTCTCTCCTGTAGTAATGTCGGTGTATCTCTCTCCTGTAGTAATGTCGGTGTGTCTCTCTGCTGTAGTAATCTCAGTGTATCTCTCTCCTGTAGTAATCTGTGTGTATCTCTCTCCTGTAGTAATCTGTGTGTGTCTCTCTCCTGTAGTAATCTTGGTGTGTCTCTCTCCTGTAGTAATCTTGGTGTGTCTCTCTCCTGTAGTAATCTCGGTGTGTCTCTCTCCTGTAGTAATTTGTGTGCATCTCTCTCCTGTAGTAATGTCGGTGTGTTTCTCTCCTGTAGTAATGTCGGTGTATCTCTCTCCTGTAGTAATCTCGGTGTATCTCTCTCCTATAGTAATGTCGGTGTATCTCTCTCCTTAGTAATCTCAGTGTGTCTCTCTGCTGTAGTAATCTCAGTGTGTTTCTCTCCTGTAGTAATCTCGGTGTGTCTCTCTCCTGTAGTAATCTCGGTGTTTCTCTCTCCTGTAGTAATCTCGGTGTGTCTCTCTCCTGTAGTAATCTCGGGGTGTCTCTCTCCTGTAGTAATGTCGGTGTGTTTCTCTCCTGTAGTAATCTCTGTGTGTCTCTCTCCTGTAGTAATGTCGGTGTATCTCTCTCCTGTAGTAATGTCGGTGTATCTCTCTCCTGTAGTAATGTCGGTGTATCTCTCTCCTGTAGTAATCTCGGTGTGTCTCTCTCCTGTAGTAATCTCGGTGTGTCTCTCTCCTGTAGTAATCTCGGTGTGTCTCTCTCCTGTAGTAATCTCGGTGTGTCTCTCTCCTGTAGTAATCTCGGTGTGTCTCTCTCCTGTAGTAATCTCGGTGTGTCTCTCTCCTGTAGTAATCTCGGGGTGTCTCTCTCCTGTAGTAATGTCGGTGTGTTTCTCTCCTGTAGTAATCTCTGTGTGTCTCTCTCCTGTAGTAATGTCGGTGTATCTCTCTCCTGTAGTAATGTCGGTGTATCTCTCTCCTGTAGTAATGTCGGTGTATCTCTCTCCTGTAGTAATGTCGGTGTATCTCTCTCCTGTAGTAATGTCGGTGTATCTCTCTCCTGTAGTAATGTCGGTGTATCTCTCTCCTGTAGTAATGTCGGTGTATCTCTCTCCTGTAGTAATGTCGGTGTGTCTCTCTGCTGTAGTAATCTCAGTGTATCTCTCTCCTGTAGTAATCTGTGTGTATCTCTCTCCTGTAGTAATCTGTGTGTGTCTCTCTCCTGTAGTAATCTTGGTGTGTCTCTCTCCTGTAGTAATCTTGGTGTGTCTCTCTCCTGTAGTAATCTCGGTGTGTCTCTCTCCTGTAGTAATTTGTGTGCATCTCTCTCCTGTAGTAATGTCGGTGTGTTTCTCTCCTGTAGTAATGTCGGTGTATCTCTCTCCTGTAGTAATCTCGGTGTATCTCTCTCCTATAGTAATGTCGGTGTATCTCTCTCCTTAGTAATCTCAGTGTGTCTCTCTGCTGTAGTAATCTCAGTGTGTTTCTCTCCTGTAGTAATCTCGGTGTGTCTCTCTCCTGTAGTAATCTCGGTGTTTCTCTCTCCTGTAGTAATCTCGGTGTGTCTCTCTCCTGTAGTAATCTCAGGGTGTCTCTCTCCTGTAGTAATGTCGGTGTGTTTCTCTCCTGTAGTAATCTCTGTGTGTCTCTCTCCTGTAGTAATGTCGGTGTATCTCTCTCCTGTAGTAATGTCGGTGTATCTCTCTCCTGTAGTAATGTCGGTGTATCTCTCTCCTGTAGTAATGTCGGTGTATCTCTCTCCTGTAGTAATGTCGGTGTATCTCTCTCCTGTAGTAATGTCGGTGTATCTCTCTCCTGTAGTAATGTTGGTGTATCTCTCTCCTGTAGTAATGTCGGTGTATCTCTCTCCTGTAGTAATGTCGGTGTGTCTCTCTGCTGTAGTAATCTCAGTGTATCTCTCTCCTGTAGTAATCTGTGTGTGTCTCTCTCCTGTAGTAATCTTGGTGTGTCTCTCTCCTGTAGTAATCTTGGTGTGTCTCTCTCCTGTAGTAATCTTGGTGTGTCTCTCTCCTGTAGTAATCTCGGTGTGTCTCTCTCCTGTAGTAATTTGTGTGCATCTCTCTCCTGTAGTAATGTCGGTGTGTTTCTCTCCTGTAGTAATGTCGGTGTATCTCTCTCCTGTAGTAATGTCGGTGTATCTCTCTCCTGTAGTAATCTCGGTGTATCTCTCTCCTATAGTAATGTCGGTGTATCTCTCTCCTTAGTAATCTCGGTGTGTCTCTCTCCTGTAGTAATCTCAGTGTGTTTCTCTCCTGTAGTAATCTCGGTGTGTCTCTCTCCTGTAGTAATCTCGGTGTGTCTCTCTCCTGTAGTAATCTCGTGGAATCTCTCTCCTGTAGTAATCTCGGTGTGTCTCTCTCCTGTAGTAATCTCGGTGTATCTCTCTCCTGTAGTAATGTCGGTGTATCTCTCTCCTGTAGTAATGTCGGTGTATCTCTCTCCTGTAGTAATCTCGGTGTATCTCTCTCCTGTAGTAATCAGTGTGTATTTCTCTCCCGTAGTAATCTGTGTGTATCTCTCTTCTGTAGCGGTATGTGTTTTGTCTCCAGCCCTCCTCATCCATAGAGGGAGCCCCCCTCTCATCCTGTGTGGGTGACAGTCTCTCCTCACATCCCGCCTCCTCTGCTCTCCTTGTGTGGAATAGGGATCAGCCTTGTGACTCGGCTATCAGCCTTGGGCTGGACCGGTCTGTGCCCGGGAAGTGGGGGGATCATCCGGGCCGCCAGTGTACGGAGTGACGTCACAGGGCCCGCAGTGTGAGCGGGTGTATTGATGGATTCCAGGCCCGGCTATCATCGGGGACTGGGGGGCGGCGGGAGCTCCAATAACATTGCCTATGGAGGGTCGGCCTCCAACTCCCCAGCCCTGACCGGAGCTCAGGCCCGCCGGAGGAAGCAACCACCTCGACCAGCGGACTTTAAACTCCAAGTCATTATCATCGGCTCCAGAGGAGTGGGCAAGACCAGCCTGATGGAGAGGTTCACCGACGACACCTTCTGTGAGGCGTGCAAGTCCACTGTGGGTAAGACGGGGAGCTGTGCTTCCGGGGGAGCGGACTGGAGTCCAGGGTTAGAGGGGACCCCTGTGTCATCGGTGTGACCAGTCCTGGGGGGGGGGGGGCACATGTCATCGGTGTGACCAGTCCTGGGGGACACATGTCATCGGTGTGACCAGTCCTGGGGGACACATGTCATCGGTGTGACCAGTCCTGGGGGACGGGGGACACATGTCATCGGTGTGACCAGTCCTGGGGGACGGGGGGGACACATGTCATCGGTGTGACCAGTCCTGGGGGACGGGGGGGACACATGTCATCGGTGTGACCAGTCCTGGGGGACGGGGGGGACACATGTCATCGGTGTGACCAGTCCTGGGGGACGGGGGGGGACACATGTCATCGGTGTGACCAGTCCTGGGGGACGGGGGGGGACACATGTCATCGGTGTGACCAGTCCTGGGGGACGGGGGGGGACACATGTCATCGGTGTGACCAGTCCTGGGGGACGGGGGGGGACACATGTCATCGGTGTGACCAGTCCTGGGGGACGGGGACACATGTCATCGGTGTGACCAGTCCTGGGGGACGGGGGACGGGGACACATGTCATCGGTGTGACCAGTCCTGGGGGACGGGGGACGGGGACACATGTCATCGGTGTGACCAGTCCTGGGGGACGGGGACACATGTCATCGGTGTGACCAGTCCTGGGGGACGGGGACACATGTCATCGGTGTGACCAGTCCTGGGGGACGGGGACACATGTCATCGGTGTGACCAGTCCTGGGGGACGGGGACACATGTCATCGGTGTGACCAGTCCTGGGGGACGGGGGACGGGGACACATGTCATCGGTGTGACCAGTCCTGGGGGACGGGGGACGGGGACACATGTCATCGGTGTGACCAGTCCTGGGGGACGGGGACACATGTCATCGGTGTGACCAGTCCTGGGGGACGGGGGGGGGGCGACACATGTCATCGGTGTGACCAGTCCTGGGGGACGGGGGGGACGACACATGTCATCGGTGTGACCAGTCCTGGGGGACGGGGGGGGACACATGTCATCAGGGGGACCAGTCCTGGGGGGGACACGCATGTCATCGGTGTGACCAGTCCTGGGGGACGGGGGGGACACATGTCATCGGTGTGACCAGTCCTGGGGGACGGGGGGGACACATGTCATCGGTGTGACCAGTCCTGGGGGACAGGGGGGACACATGTCATCGGTGTGACCAGTCCTGGGGGACGGGGGGGACACATGTCATCGGTGTGACCAGTCCTGGGGGACGGGGGGGACACATGTCATCGGTGTGACCAGTCCTGGGGGACGGGGGGGACACATGTCATCGGTGTGACCAGTCCTGGGGGACGGGGGGGACACATGTCATCGGTGTGACCAGTCCTGGGGGACGGGGGGGACACATGTCATCGGTGTGACCAGTCCTGGGGGACGGGGGGACACATGTCATCGGTGTGACCAGTCCTGGGGGACGGGGGGACACATGTCATCGGTGTGACCAGTCCTGGGGGACGGGGGGACACATATCATCGGTGTGACCAGTCCTGGGGGACGGGGGGACACATGTCATCGGTGTGACCAGTCCTGGGGGACGGGGGGACACATGTCATCGGTGTGACCAGTCCTGGGGGACGGGGGGGGGACACATGTCATCGGTGTGACCAGTCCTGGGGGACGGGGGGGGGACACATGTCATCGGTGTGACCAGTCCTGGGGGACGGGGGGGGGACACATGTCATCGGTGTGACCAGTCCTGGGGGACGGGGGGGGGACACATGTCATCGGTGTGACCAGTCCTGGGGGACGGGGGGGGACACATGTCATCGGTGTGACCAGTCCTGGGGGACGGGGGGGACACATGTCATCGGTGTGACCAGTCCTGGGGGACGGGGGGGGGGACACATGTCATCGGTGTGACCAGTCCTGGGGGACGGGGGGGGGACACATGTCATCGGTGTGACCAGTCCTGGGGGACGAGGGGGGGGACACATGTCATCGGTGTGACCAGTCCTGGGGGACGGGGGGGGGACACATGTCATCGGTGTGACCAGTCCTGGGGGACGGGGGGGACACATGTCATCGGTGTGACCAGTCCTGGGGGACGGGGGGGACACATGTCATCGGTGTGACCAGTCCTGGGGGACGGGGGGGACACATGTCATCGGTGTGACCAGTCCTGGGGGACGGGGGGGACACATGTCATCGGTGTGACCAGTCCTGGGGGACGGGGGGGACACATGTCATCGGTGTGACCAGTCCTGGGGGACGGGGGGGACACATGTCATCGGTGTGACCAGTCCTGGGGGACGGGGGGGGGACACATGTCATCGGTGTGACCAGTCCTGGGGGACGGGGGGGGGACACATGTCATCGGTGTGACCAGTCCTGGGGGACGGGGGGGGGACACATGTCATCGGTGTGACCAGTCCTGGGGGACGGGGGGGGGACACATGTCATCGGTGTGACCAGTCCTGGGGGACGGGGGGGGACACATGTCATCGGTGTGACCAGTCCTGGGGGACGGGGGGGGACACATGTCATCGGTGTGACCAGTCCTGGGGGACGGGGGGGACACATGTCATCGGTGTGACCAGTCCTGGGGGACGGGGGGGGGACACATGTCATCGGTGTGACCAGTCCTGGGGGACGGGGGGGGGACACATGTCATCGGTGTGACCAGTCCTGGGGGACGGGGGGGGGGACACATGTCATCGGTGTGACCAGTCCTGGGGGACGGGGGGGGGGACACATGTCATCGGTGTGACCAGTCCTGGGGGACGGGGGGGACACATGTCATCGGTGTGACCAGTCCTGGGGGACGGGGGGGACACATGTCATCGGTGTGACCAGTCCTGGGGGACGGGGGGGACACATGTCATCGGTGTGACCAGTCCTGGGGGACGGGGGGGACACATGTCATCGGTGTGACCAGTCCTGGGGGACGGGGGGGACACATGTCATCGGTGTGACCAGTCCTGGGGGACGGGGGGGGCACATGTCATGGGTGTGACCAGTCCTGGGGGACGGGGGGGACACATGTCATGGGTGTGACCAGTCCTGGGGGACGGGGGGGACACATGTCATGGGTGTGACCAGTCCTGGGGGACGGGGGGGACACATGTCATGGGTGTGACCAGTCCTGGGGGACGGGGGGGACACATGTCATGGGTGTGACCAGTCCTGGGGGACGGGGGGGACACATGTCATGGGTGTGACCAGTCCTGGGGGACGGGGGGGACACATGTCATGGGTGTGACCAGTCCTGGGGGACGGGGGGGACACATGTCATGGGTGTGACCAGTCCTGGGGGACGGGGGGGACACATGTCATGGGTGTGACCAGTCCTGGGGGACGGGGGGGGGACGACACATGTCATGGGTGTGACCAGTCCTGGGGGACGGGGGGGACACATGTCATGGGTGTGACCAGTCCTGGGGGACGGGGGGGACACATGTCATGGGTGTGACCAGTCCTGGGGGACGGGGGGGACACATGTCATCGGTGTGACCAGTCCTGGGGGACGGGGGACGGGGACACATGTCATCGGTGTGACCAGTCCTGGGGGACGGGGGACGGGGACACATGTCATCGGTGTGACCAGTCCTGGGGGACGGGGACACATGTCATCGGTGTGACCAGTCCTGGGGGACGGGGACACATGTCATCGGTGTGACCAGTCCTGGGGGACGGGGACACATGTCATCGGTGTGACCAGTCCTGGGGGACGGGGACACATGTCATCGGTGTGACCAGTCCTGGGGGACGGGGACACATGTCATCGGTGTGACCAGTCCTGGGGGACGGGGACACATGTCATCGGTGTGACCAGTCCTGGGGGACGGGGACACATGTCATCGGTGTGACCAGTCCTGGGGGACGGGGGACGGGGACACATGTCATCGGTGTGACCAGTCCTGGGGGACGGGGGACGGGGACACATGTCATCGGTGTGACCAGTCCTGGGGGACGGGGACACATGTCATCGGTGTGACCAGTCCTGGGGGACGGGGGGGGGGCGACACATGTCATCGGTGTGACCAGTCCTGGGGGACGGGGGGGACGACACATGTCATCGGTGTGACCAGTCCTGGGGGACGGGGGGGACGACACATGTCATGGGTGTGACCAGTCCTGGGGGACGGGGGGGACGACACATGTCATGGGTGTGACCAGTCCTGGGGGACGGGGGGGACACATGTCATGGGTGTGACCAGTCCTGGGGGACGGGGGGGACACATGTCATGGGTGTGACCAGTCCTGGGGGACGGGGGGGACACATGTCATCGGTGTGACCAGTCCTGGGGGACGGGGGACGGGGACACATGTCATCGGTGTGACCAGTCCTGGGGGACGGGGGACGGGGACACATGTCATCGGTGTGACCAGTCCTGGGGGACGGGGACACATGTCATCGGTGTGACCAGTCCTGGGGGACGGGGGACGGGGACACATGTCATCGGTGTGACCAGTCCTGGGGGACGGGGACACATGTCATCGGTGTGACCAGTCCTGGGGGACGGGGGGGGGGCGACACATGTCATCGGTGTGACCAGTCCTGGGGGACGGGGGGGACGACACATGTCATCGGTGTGACCAGTCCTGGGGGACGGGGGGGGACACATGTCATCAGGGGGACCAGTCCTGGGGGGGACACGCATGTCATCGGTGTGACCAGTCCTGGGGGACGGGGGGGACACATGTCATCGGTGTGACCAGTCCTGGGGGACGGGGGGGACACATGTCATCGGTGTGACCAGTCCTGGGGGACAGGGGGGACACATGTCATCGGTGTGACCAGTCCTGGGGGACGGGGGGGACACATGTCATCGGTGTGACCAGTCCTGGGGGACGGGGGGGACACATGTCATCGGTGTGACCAGTCCTGGGGGACGGGGGGGACACATGTCATCGGTGTGACCAGTCCTGGGGGACGGGGGGGACACATGTCATCGGTGTGACCAGTCCTGGGGGACGGGGGGACACATGTCATCGGTGTGACCAGTCCTGGGGGACGGGGGGACACATGTCATCGGTGTGACCAGTCCTGGGGGATGGGGGGACACATGTCATCGGTGTGACCAGTCCTGGGGGACGGGGGGGGGACACATGTCATCGGTGTGACCAGTCCTGGGGGACGGGGGGGGGACACATGTCATCGGTGTGACCAGTCCTGGGGGACGGGGGGGGGACACATGTCATCGGTGTGACCAGTCCTGGGGGACGGGGGGGGGACACATGTCATCGGTGTGACCAGTCCTGGGGGACGGGGGGGGACACATGTCATCGGTGTGACCAGTCCTGGGGGACGGGGGGGACACATGTCATCGGTGTGACCAGTCCTGGGGGACGGGGGGGGGACACATGTCATCGGTGTGACCAGTCCTGGGGGACGGGGGGGGGGACACATGTCATCGGTGTGACCAGTCCTGGGGGACGGGGGGGGGACACATGTCATCGGTGTGACCAGTCCTGGGGGACGGGGGGGGGACACATGTCATCGGTGTGACCAGTCCTGGGGGACGGGGGGGACACATGTCATCGGTGTGACCAGTCCTGGGGGACGGGGGGGACACATGTCATCGGTGTGACCAGTCCTGGGGGACGGGGGGGACACATGTCATCGGTGTGACCAGTCCTGGGGGACGGGGGGGACACATGTCATCGGTGTGACCAGTCCTGGGGGACGGGGGGGACACATGTCATCGGTGTGACCAGTCCTGGGGGACGGGGGGGACACATGTCATCGGTGTGACCAGTCCTGGGGGACGGGGGGGGCACATGTCATGGGTGTGACCAGTCCTGGGGGACGGGGGGGACACATGTCATGGGTGTGACCAGTCCTGGGGGACGGGGGGGACACATGTCATGGGTGTGACCAGTCCTGGGGGACGGGGGGGACACATGTCATGGGTGTGACCAGTCCTGGGGGACGGGGGGGACACATGTCATGGGTGTGACCAGTCCTGGGGGACGGGGGGGACACATGTCATGGGTGTGACCAGTCCTGGGGGACGGGGGGGACACATGTCATGGGTGTGACCAGTCCTGGGGGACGGGGGGGACACATGTCATGGGTGTGACCAGTCCTGGGGGACGGGGGGGACACATGTCATGGGTGTGACCAGTCCTGGGGGACGGGGGGGACACATGTCATGGGTGTGACCAGTCCTGGGGGACGGGGGGGGGACGACACATGTCATCGGTGTGACCAGTCCTGGGGGACGGGGGGGGGACGACACATGTCATCGGTGTGACCAGTCCTGGGGGATGGGGGGGGGGGGGGACACGTCATCGGTGTGACCAGTCCTGGGGGATGGGGGGGGGGGACACGTCATCGGTGTGACCAGTCCTGGGGGACGGGACACATGTCATCGGTGTGACCAGTCCTGGGGGACGGGGGGGACATATGTCATCGGTGTGATGGGTAAGGAGGCGGCAGGGTAGGACTGACCCCTGATAAAATGTCAGGTTTCTGTGATGTATAAAAAATGAGACAAAGATAAATCGTTTCAGAACTTTTTCCACCTTTAATGTGACCTATAAACTGTACAACTCAATTGAATAACAAACTGAAATCCTTTTGGGGGAGGGGGGTAAAAAAAAATGAAAATAATGTGGTCCCATAAGTGTGCACACTCTCTTATAACTGGGGATGTAGCAGTGTTCAGATTTAAGCAATCGCATTCAAACTCATGTTAAATAGGAGTCAGTACACACCTGCCATCATTTAAAGTGCCTCTGATTAACCGCATGTAAAGTTCAGCTATTCTGGTAGGTCTTTCCTGACATTTTCTTAGTCGCATCCTACAACAAAAGCCATGGTATACATAGAGCTTCCAAAGCATCAGAGGGATCTCATTGTTAAAAGGTATCAGTCAGGAGAAGGGTATAAAAGAGTTTCCAAGTCATTAGATATACCATGGGACACAGTGCAGATGGTCATCATCACATGGAGAAAATATGCACAACAGTGACATTACCAAGAACTGAACGTCCTTCCAAAATTGATGAGAATACAAATGGTCAGGGAGGTTGCCAAGAGGCCTACAGCAACATTAAAGGAGCTGCAGGAATATCTGGCCAGTACTGGCTGTGTGGTGACAACAATCTCCCGTAATTTTCATATGTCTGGGCTATGGGGTAGAGTGGCAAGATGGAAGCCTTTTCTTACCAAGAAAAACATCCAAGCCGGGCTAAATTTTTCAAAAACACATCTGAAGTCTCCTAAAAGCATGTGGGAAATGTGTTATGGTCTGATGAAACCAAGGTTGAACTTTTTGGCCATAATTCCAATAGAAACGTTGGCCGCAAAAACAACACTGCACATCATCAAAAGAACACCATACCCACCGTGAAGAATAGTGGTGGCAGCACCATGCTTTGGGGCTGTTTTTCTTCAGCAGCTTTACCTTAGTCAAGGTAGAGGGAATTGTCAACAGTTCCAAATACCAGTCAATACCGGCACAAAACCTTCAGGATTCTACTAGAAAGCTGAACATTAAGAGGAACTTCATCTTTCAGCATAACAACGACCCAAAGAATACATCCAAATCAACAAAGGAATGGCTTCACCAGAAGAAGATTAAAGATTTGGAATGGCCCAGCCAGAGCCCAGACCTGAATCCCATTGAAAATATGTGAGAGGATCTGAAGAGGGCTGTGCACAGGAGATGCCCTCGCAATCTGACAGATTTGGAGTGTTTTTGCAAAGAAGTGAACTCAAGATGTGCCATGCTGATAGTCCCATACCTAAAAAGACTGAGTGCTGTAAGAAAAAAATCCAAAAGGTGCTTCGAAAAAAGTATTAGTGTAAGGGTGTGCACACTTATGCAACCATATTTTATTTTTTTATTTTTACTTCCCTTTACCTAAAAGATTTCAGTTTGTTTTTCAACTGAGTTGTACAGTTTATAGGTCACATTAAAGGTGGAAAATGTTCTGCGATGTTTTATCTTTGTAATTTTTTTTTTTTTTTTACATCACAGAAACCTGTAATTTTTTGCATTGTATGTAGACTTTTATATCCACTGTATAATCAGTGTGCTGGCTAAGGAGAAGGTAGGGTAGAAAATGTATAATGACAGTGGGCTCCATTCACTAAAACATATCACATGAGGTATTTGGGTCACATGGTGCATTTTTCCTAAATATCGAATGTGATATGGAAAATGTCAATGAACTAACTTTTTATGCAGGATTTACCTCAGAAGGAAAAGAAGTTGTATATACTGCATGAAATGGCATTAAAGTCAATTCACTAAAGGAAATAAATGCAAGTGGTAAACAAGTACTGGTCCAGGCATGCAATAGTTAAAATGTTTACATTTCAGCTGCTTGTCAAGGAGCTGGCACCCAACAGGCATCCTTAACAACCAGGAAATATCTACAATGCCTTGAAAAAGTATTCATACCCCTTGAAATTTTCCACTTTTTGTTATGTTACAACCAAAAACGTAAACGGATTTTATGTGATAGACCAACGCAAAGTGGCACATAATTGTAAAGTGGAAGGAAAATTAGAAATTATTTGGAAAAAATAAAAATTTAAAAGATCTGAAAAGTGTGGTATGCATCTGTATTCAGTCCCCTTTACTCTGAAAGCCCTAACTAAAATCTAGTGCCTTCAGAAGTTGCCTAATTAGTACATAGAGTTCACTTGTGTGTAATTTAATCTCAGTTATAAATACAGCTGTTATGTGAACCCTCAGAGGTTTGTTAGAGAACCTTAGTGAACAAACAGCATTATGAAGACCAAGGAACACACCAGACAGGTCGGGGATAAAGTTGTGGAAGTTTTAAGCAGGGTTAGGGGGTTATAAAAAAAATATATATATATATATATCCCAAGCTTTGAACATCTCACGGAGCATTGTTCAATCCATCATTTGGAAAATGGAAAGAGTATGGCACAACTGCAAACCTACCAAGACATGGCCGTCCACATAAACTGACAGGCCGGGTGAGGGGAGCATTAATCAGAGAATAAGAGGCCCATGGTAACTCTGGGGGGGCTGCAGAGATCCACAGCTCAGGTGGGAGAATCTGTCCACAGGACAAGTATTAGGGCCGGTTCACACTGCGAGCCGCAGCGAGGCGTCTCCGACTTCCTCGCCGCGACTTGCAGGGGGGGTCAGCGGCGACTTGCAGAGGACTTCTGCATAGAAGTCAATGCAAGTCGCCCCCGAAGTCGCCCCGAAGTAGTACAGGAACCTTTTTTCTGAGTCGGAGCGACTCGAGTCGCTCCTCTCAGAACGGTTCCATTGTACTCAATGGGGACGACTTGCGGGAGCGAGGCGAGGCGAGCCGTGTCGCCTCGCCTCGCGCCGCAGTGTGAACCGGCCCTTAGTCATGCACTCCACAAATCTGCCCTTTATGGAAGAGTGACTGAAATAAAGCCATAAGAAGTCTGGTTTGCAGTTTGCGAGAAGCCATGTGAGGGACACAGAAAACGTGGAAGAAGGTGCTCTGATCAGATGACACCAACATTTTACTTTGGCCTAAAATCAAAACACTATCTGTAGCAGAAAACTAGCACTGCACATCACTCTGAACACGCCATGGTGGTGCCAGCATCATGTTGTGGGGTTGTTTGTTTTTTTTTCTTCTTTTTTTTTTCAGCAGGGACAGGGAAGCTGGTTAGGCTGCTTTCACACTGGGGCGGTATTCAGGCGTTACAGCGCTAAAAATAGCGCCTGTGTAGCGCCTGAAAAAAACCGGCCCCTTTAACTCCAGTGTGAAAGCCGGAGGGCTTTCACACTGGAGCGATGCGCTGGCAGGACGGTGAAAAAAGTCCTGCTAGCCACATCTTTGCAGCGGTGAAGGAGCGGTGTATTCACCGCTCCTATACCGCTCCTACCCATTGAAATCAATGGGACACCGCGGCAATACCGCCGGCAAAGCGCCGCTGCAGCGGCGCTTTGCGGGCGGGTTTAACCCCTTTTCGGCCGCTAGCGGGGGTTAAAACCACCCCGCTAGCGCCCGCACACCGCCGCGAAAACTACGGTAAAGCGCCGCTAAAAATAGCGGCGCTTTACCGCCGACGCTGCTCTCGCCCCAGTGTGAAAGTAGCCTTAGAGTTGATGGGAAGATGGATGAAGCCAAATACAGGGAAATCTTAGAAGAAAACCTGTTAGAGTCTGCAGAAGAGACAAGGGCGGAGGTTCACATTCCAGCAGTACCACAACCCTAAACATACAGCCAGAGCTACAATGAAATGGTTTAAATCAAAGCATATTCATATGTTCAAATGGCCCAGTTAAAGTCCAGACCTAAATCCAATTGAGAATCTGTGGCAAGACTTGAAATTTGCTGTTGACAGACGCTCTCCAACCAATCTGACAGAGCTTGAGCTATTTTGCAAAGAAGAATGGGCAAAAATGTCACTCTCTAGATGTGCAAAGCTGGTAGAGATATCCCAAAAAGACATGGAGCTGTAATTGCAGTGAAAGGTGTTTCTACAAAGTACTGACTCAGGGGGGCAAATGCACGCCACACTTTTCACATATTTATTTATAAATTAATTTTAAAATCATTTTTAATTTTCCTTCCACTTCACAATTATGTGCCACTTTGTGTTGGTCTATCACATAAAATCCCAATAAAATCCATTTTATGTTTTTTCTTGTAACATGACAAAATGTGGAAAATGTCAAAGGGTATGAATACTTTTTCAAGGCACCGTAGTTGACTCATCTGCTGTCAGCACGATTCCCAGCTGACTGCAGAATGTAAAGAAAAGAGTCTGTAATGCATACCAGGCTCTTCAGATCTGATTTGGATTTTGAGAATGGCATGCGGTCCCATCAAATATCCATACCAGACCCTTATTCCAGCATGCACATGCAGCCAGAACGCAGGGGCGGGGGGGTTAGTGAGAGGTCAGTGCAGCTTCAACAGCACAGATTGGTCTTGCTCTTGGACATGCTGGCAATGGGTTTATTTTTCTGCCTTTAATCTGTTGGCGCAGATCGTACGCAAATATGCTTCCTCACGGCCGGGCCTTGGCGCCAAGAGGCCGCATATTTTTGTGCAAGAGCGCCACTAGAGCTGTGCTGAGAATGTGTGTCGTGCATACTCCCGTCGGTGACCGGCAGCTAAAAGAAACCTTCAGTTTTCTGATCACGTGAAAACCAGTCATTGCGGTCACATGGCCATATGCCCCACCCTGCCTCCCGCCATTTTAAAGCCTTTTAAGGGCCGACGGGAGCTGGCGAAAAAGGGGTTAAATGCCTACGTATGCATGGGTACATAGGCTAACACACGGGAGAATTTAGAGGCAGAGAAAAAAATACCTATCGGTAGCATTTAAAAAACGTTCACTGTGAATGAGATGAGACCTAAAAGTGCAGCTCAGCTGCTTGTTCTTACTGCCCCCTAACCGCACATATGAGCAAAGCCTTACTAATACTAAAATCATTTACCAAACCTAGAAACTATGGCGCTGGCCTTGGCATGTAAGAAGTCTCCCATGGGAAGTATGCTGAGCCATTCAGGGCCTCTATAGAGGCCGCTTCAGCTGAAGGTCACAGTCTATTTTGTTGTGAGGTTACAGCTGGGATTTGATCCTATCGATATAGAATCTGAGCTGTCAAAGCACAGCTGTCTTGTTGATCCCATCCCCCACCGTGTTACAAGACTCATCGGTCAGCCACACTGGCACTGAATGCCAAGCTACAGAGCAGTTTGCTGCACTTGTCCTGGCCCGAGTTGTAATGGCGTTTATGCCTGGTTTGTTTTCAGAGGAGTTGTTGTTGAAAAGACGTTCTGAATAATTATTCTAATATTTTCCTGTGGGTTTAATTAGACCTGTGATCACAGGTTAGAATGTGATGAGTGAAAATGTGCGCGTCTAATGCAAAGGTTGAGAATCTGGGAGGGGCGCCTTGGTATAGCCGTGTGATATTTCATGGCATCATAAGACACCTTGCAGGAATAATCTGATGGTGAGAGAGCATAGGAGAATACATGCTGGAAGGCATTCCGTTCGATGTGTCTGCAGTGTCCTCAGAGGGGGCTGGGAATGTTTTCTGTAGGCCAGGCCCATCCTGCTTTTGTGACTCGGCAGATAACGTGGAGGGGGAAGTGTTGATGCTCAACAAGTGCAGAACACATGATCAGAGATCACGGCTTGTAGAATTTCCATCCTTGTGTCATCCAGAATTATTTAGTGCAGCTGACTTGTGTTCCTGTTGTACCGACACCTGTTCATTCCACCATGACAAGTATGGAAAAACATTCAAGTCCAACCAGATCACAGCTAAAATACATAGAAATACACCATTTAGGCCTGTCTTTACACTTGCAGTTGGGGGATAGTACAAACACGTGGTTGAGCTGCATTTTTCCACCCCAAACACTCCCCTTAAACTGTAAAGGCAGCAGACGGGTGTACACATGCCATGGTGAGGAAGAACGATCCCTCTGTTGTGTTCAGCCGGCAGTACTGCCCGTCAAATGTGACCCACTCAAGTGAATGTGGACATCCTGGGTATCAGTGTTGTGGAGGTGAGGAGGCAACATAATGACTACTCATCAGAGGGAAAAGCTCATGTAACCTAGCCTTAAAGGAGAAGTATAGCTAAAGCTAGTTTGGCTGGGCTTCTCCTATGGATCCAATTTGTTTTGCACTCCTGTGACCTGTTTTCAGCAGAGAGTGGGCTGAAGTCCGCTCTCTGCTGACATCACCCATATCAGTCCAGGCACAGCGTCCTCGTGACAAAGTCTGGATCTGCTGCCAGGTGCCTGGACCGACTTCCTTCTTAGCCTCTCAGCGCACCGCTGAGAGTCTGAGCCGACCTGCTCCGCCCCTCCACAGCTCAGCGCTCCAGTGAGCGTGGGGGGTGGGCAGAGCAGACAGTGGTGACTGACAGTCCCTGGCTCTCTGCTCACGGAACTCTGAGAACCAAGCCATCTGCGGTATTCGATCTCTCGGCTCTCAGTGTAGAGGAGCCGGGGTACAAATGCAGCATCAGAGCAATGCTGCATCCCCCTCCCAGGTAAGTATGTTGGGGGGGGGGGGGGGGGGGGGTGGTGGGATTATCTTCTTTTAGGGCTTGGTTTATGCTGCCTTAGGATCCAATCTACTAAATGCTCTGCCCTTGTTGTTTTTAACTTTGGATAGTAAAACATTATGACATCATGCACAACTTTCTCTCACTCTCATGAGTTTGCCAGGAACGGAGAGGGAGGAGTCATAAGAGGGCCAATGAGAGCTGCAGAGCTGGAGGCGTGTGTCTATGTAAATCCAGGCAGTGAACAGGCAGCAGCTTCAGCTGTCCATAGTTAAAATGGCTGCAGCCAGATTCAGTGGAGGGAGATTTCTGCAGCATATTTGGCAAGTATACAATCACAGTATATATAAAATAATATGCAAAGTGGTTAGAGGGAAGATTCACAATGACAAAGATGTATTTATTACAAATTATGTAAGCAAACTTATATAACAGTTCCTCTTTAATTTGACTTCTATAGATTTGTGCCTATTGACTTTAATGGAAGTCGCCTCCAAGTCGGTTCCTCATTTATATTGATGTGATTTGGATCTGACCTTACAGGAAGATCAGCCAGACATTCCCAAAAGTCGCTTCTAAATTTGCATTCTAGTAGAAAGTCGACAGCAAGTCGCCTGGCAAAGTTGCACGACTTTCAGGTGGTTGGCCCTATAGAGTGAAAAATCATTTGCTTACTTTTCTGTCCCGTGCTAAGCTGCTCAGCCCATATTAGTGACACATTTTGTATGTACCGACTCACCCACACAGCCGAATTTGGCAAGTATGCCTGGGTATCCAAGGCCATTCACCTGTCCCTGCGTTCCTGTCATACTCAGCTGTGCGGGTGTAATCACTAATATGGGCTGTCTGTACACAGCTCAGCATTAGGACTAAAAAGTAAACAAAGGGCTCTTCACGCTGTACAGGGCTGAGCAGCCATGTGAATAAGACCTAAACTGAAAAAAAGTATTTTGTTCTGCTACTTTTGTGCTTGCACCATCAGAAGAATAATAACCCCCCCCTTTTTTTTTTATTACATCTAAATACAGTGCTTTCATTTCCTTGCCCCAGCCTGCTGGCCAAGCAGCAGCACAATGACAAGTTTATGTCTATGTTTGGATTCAGTGTTAGACCGATGGCACTATAAACAAGGCAGGCCATAGATCAGGGGTCTCCAAACTGCAGCTTGAGGGTCAGATACAGCCCCTTGCTAGCCTTTATCTGGCCCTCGGGGCACTATTCCTCCCACCGACACCAAAAATGGAGCACTACAGTATTTCTTCCACTAATGGGGAACTACTTCCCCCTCCCACTGACCAACACTGAGGTCATGTTTGTTCTCACTGATGCTGGGCCTGGGGCATTTTCTGGCCCCCCTAAAGTCAGAAGGACAGTAAACTGGTCCTTTGTTTTGAAAAGTTTTTGGAGACCCCTGCCATAGATCATCTGATTTTCTTTCATGAAATCGCTCGATTTTTACCCACCTGCCGCCATCAATACTGACTGAATCTCTCCCGCAGCACTATTGTGTTCTCCCTGCAGGGGGGCATGGGGAGCTGTCTTAGTCAGCAATTTTTGCTAGTGACTAAGGCCACTGCCCATTGAAATGAATGGGCACCGCTGCCAAATCGACTGCAAAGCGATTTGGCAGCAGTGCTACACGGGCGTATTGAATGCTTTCTTCAGCTGCTAGCGCGGGTTAAAAGTGCCCCGCTAGTGGCCGGATAGCACTGCTAAAACAGCAGTAAAGCACCGCTAAATCTAGCAGCATTTTACTGCTGTTCGCGGCTCAGTGTGAAAGGGTCCTTATTCTGACTAGCTAACACTGAGGACTATTCCAGTGTCAATTGAATGGATGTATTCATCCTGTGAAACTACATATAGATTAGTCTTGTGTGATTGGGACAAAATCCAATGTTACTAGGCTATTTTCTCTCCAGGTCTAATGCTATTCTTCATACAGAACAGAATAAATTGGGAAAATACTGCATTATGAACATAGGAAATAAATACTTATTCACCATGACGGTCAGCTCCATTTAGTGGTCATCATGCAGTTATTTTTTTTTTTTTTTTTTTTTTTTATGAATGAAGAACATTCAACCTGGAGAGATAATAGCCCCAATTCACACAAAGTGAATGTACATGCAGTTTCACAGGATGAATGGTTTTGCAAATTTTAAAAATGCACCAATGCAGTGTTTTGTACAAGAGATTAGTAACTTTATATTGGCTATATTTAAAAATGTATTTGTTTTCTAACAAATGTGTAACTACAATTTTATTTTTTATTAATATATTCTGTATGCTTGGAGTTCAGTGTTTATAATTCTGCCAGATAATCATACTCCAGGGTTATAGTGACTATGTTGTACTACAAAATGATTAAATATTATCCCCAGTCACTGTAGTCAGATAAACTATTTAGTAGGCAGTGATGTTTGTAGCTAGAGCTTTCACCATTAATTTTAGTATTGGTGGAACTGGCGGTGCGA
Source organism: Lithobates pipiens (assembly GCF_037356315.1). Taxonomy (NCBI): domain Eukaryota; kingdom Metazoa; phylum Chordata; class Amphibia; order Anura; family Ranidae; genus Lithobates; species Lithobates pipiens. Next base: position 407,773,187 of record NW_027507764.1, on the reverse strand, counting down.
GACCCCTGGTCACAAATCAGAATGGTCAGACGTGATTGTGAACAAAAGGGGCACATATATCCGTAGGAGTACCGCTGATGTGACCCAGGGTTATTTCTGCTTCTAAACTAAACTTTTGTAGCTATGCCTAAAGCTGGGCAAAGATGGATCAGAATTCGTCCAGTACAGCAGGGATATGTGTAGGGTGGCTTCCACTCGACAGAAATCGATCTAATGATTGACTTCTGTAGAACAAGCCTGCTGGAAAAATGTTGTCAATCAGCAGTTGCAGCCACTGATCCTCTTATTCTGAGAGCGGAGAGTCCCCGCTGTCAGACTGCAATGTCTCTGCGGAGAGAATTCCTCTATTCATCCTGATTGTGTGGATGGAGGAATCAGTTCAGTCTGCTGGCTGAACGAAAAAAAATCTATTGTCTGCTTTAAACTAGTTATAAACGTGCAGCAGAGTTGGCTGTGGATCGCATTTGATAGGCAATGAGAAGAACAAGTCATTTCCTTACCACCGTTTTAACCCTCAAAATGTTGACTGATCAAGCTGGCAACCATATACATTGCACTGGTTGCGATGCAGCGCCATCTTTTTGAATAGGACACGTACAATGGCAGTACTGCCTGTCAAATGCAACGGGCAGATTTTTTTTTTATGACTGTGAAGTGCCATAACTTGTACACTCCTGTTCAGCAGCCTGTGAACCATTCCTTGGTGGGCTTGCTAGTGTGCGTCAGACCTTTATTGTGTTGAAAGATTCATCTACTGTATAACTTCAACTTTTGGCAGATGGACTCCTATTCCAATGAAGCGCATGTTGATATATTGCAGAATTAATTGTTAACTTGATAACTGCAAACTGTCCAGGCATTGAAGCAGCAAAGCGTTCCCAAACCATAGTATTTCCACCACCATGCTTTACAGTTGGTTTGAGGGTATTCTTTTGAAATGCTGTCTTTGGTTTGCACCAACATGTCTACTGTTACCTTGACCAAAAAAAACACTTCAGTCCACAGTAGAGCTGCACAATTATTTATCAAGAATCGTTATCGCAATCTTGACTAAAGTGTTTCACAATTCTTTCTATGCAAAGAATTCTCTCTGCTTTTCTGAAGCCACAGCCCTCAAAAGAAAGGAAGAGAAAAAACGGGCAGTCTGCAAAGAATCAAAACATTCTTTATCAGTTGAACTTAAAGTGGTGCTGCACAGAAGAAAAAAAAAAATCCTAAAAAAAAAAAAAATTGGAATCTAGGGGGTCCCTCATAGTCTGCCTCCTTCAGTGCCTGGGCTGGTGACATCACTTCCCCTCGGTGCAGGAAGGGCTCAGCTCTGTCCCCCCACCCCCCAGTTGGCCATGCGCAGTGGGCGCCCGGCTGTGAAGCCACAGCCGGGTGCCCACAGTTGCAATTCAGGCGAGCAGCGATTCGATTCCCCACATCGCTGGGATGTGTCCGATTTATTAAAAGTCAGCAGCTGCAGTATTTGTAGCTGCTGACTTTCATTTTTTTCATTTTTTATGGAAACTCCTCTTTAAAGAGGAAGTAAACCCTGATGGGTTTACTTCCTCTTTTTTTCCCTGCAAAGGTAAAGCATAATGGACTACTATGCATCGCATAGTAGCTCATTATGTGTCACTTACCTGACACAGGAGCCAGCGAAGTCGCCGCTGATCCCTGTAGTCCGCCGCGTCCATCTTGCTGGTGGCGTCTCGCAGCTCCGACCAATGACAGCGGCGAAGCCGCGATGACGTCACTCCCGCGCATGCGCACGGGAGTCGTGCCTCGCAGCTCCGCCGCTGTCATACGGCGAGGCCGCGATGACGTCACTCCCGCGCATGCGCACGGGAGTCGACAAATTTGGCAAATCCATTCTTGGATTTGCCGCATTTAGTGCGCATGCGCGCCGCTGTCTACGGCGCATGCGCCGTAGACAGCGGTGCCCATTTTCGGGCAAATATCTCCTAAACCATATAGGTTTAGGAGATATTGCTTGGACCTACAGGTAAGCCTTAATCTAGGCTTACCTATAGGTCCAAGTTGTTTGGAAGGGTTTACTTCCTCTTTAAGTATAAACATTATTAACAGTTTGTCAATGAAAAGACTTTGTGTGTAAGTTAAAAAAAAGTTTAACCATTTTAAACACTAAATTTGTTGGTTTCAAGTTAAAATAATGTTTTCTTTTTCTATCAAAAAAAAAAATAATTACTTAGAACCCCCGAACATATATTTTAGTAGACACCCTAGAGAATAAAATGGTGGTTGTTGCAATATTTTATGTCACACTGTATATGCGCAGCGATCTTTCAAATGCATGTTGAAAAAAAAATTACTTTAAGGAATAAAAAAAAAAAAAACTAACCAGTAAAGTTAGCCCATTTTTTTTTTTGTATAATGTGAGATTTTACGTTGCGAGAATCGTGATCTTTTTATTCTAAGCAAAAAAAATTGTGATTCTCATTTTGGCCAGAATCGTGCAGGTCTAGTCCACACCATATTGTTCAGTCCTGGCCTTTGCCTATATGTTCAGTGGTAAACTGTAACCTTGCTCTGATGTTCTTCCCTTTTTTTTTTTTTTTTTTATTTAAACACCTTTTTTCCTGGCACATACAGGTTAAATTGGTGCAATTTCTTTCTGATTGTAGATGGATGCACTTCGACACCAGGGGTTACCTGTAGATCCTGTGCTAAACTTTTAGTGCTTTTGAAGACTCTTTAGCATCAATGATTGGGCTGAATTTTCTGGGTCGGCCAATCCTGGATAAAATAGCAGTCACCTCTGTTAGATTACTTTACTTTCCTTACAGTGGAATGTTTGATTTCAAATGAGTGGCAATGTTTTTACATCCCTTACCTGACTCATAACCATCCATAACCTCTTATATATAAAATATATATCTGGGGGCCTTAGAGTGCTCTTTAGACTTGGTGTGATGACACCATACAGGCCAATAGCAAAGAGAACTTCAGAACCTTGATTTTAAATAAGAGGTTCCACCTGTATGTTTCCTAAGGAGGTTCTAATCATTGAGCACCCAATCTAGAACTCTGGATTCTAATTTGGTGGATATGAAGTAGTGATACTGTAGGGCTGCACAGATTTTTATTTATTTTTCCATGTGACAGATCAGCATTTTTGTTTTAGATTATGAATTAATACACCTTGATGTTTTTTGTGCGATTGGTTCAAGTATAGCATTTTTTCTGTAGGCCGATCTAATGCTGTGTGTGTGTGTGTGTGTGTGTGTGTGTGGTGGTTTTATTTATTTTCATGGTAGGTTCTTTCTCTTGGCCTGAGCAGCACTCATGTATGGACGTGAACTACAACAAATCCCAGGTCGCCGTTGCGACTAGAAATTGGGCCCTGGCGCCTGGGTTTTTGTCACTGACAGGTGCCTCTGTTGCTCTGTGTCTGGTGCCTCCAAACACAGAGCACTGTCTGGTAGTCGGGATGGAGCAGGAAGAGAGTGGCTCAGCAGCCTCCGACATCCTCCTCCCTTCTCCACACACTGTTGGCAGAGCAGTGCCGCAGTGTGTGAAACTGTATGTAGAGAGGAGCTGTCAAAATTGAGGCTGAATGTCGAGGGGGGGGGGGGGGGCGGGAGTGGCCGGAACTCAGCTTTCCAACACCAGCCAATAGGGTGGGATCTGGGTGGGCTGATACGTGTATGTGGCCCCGCCCCTTAAGCAGCCCAATCATTGGCCGGATAGCTGCCGGGTCCTGCCCACCTCTGACATCACGCTAAATTTGTCAGCTCCTCTCTCTCCATACAGTTTCACACAGTGCAGCACTGCAGGGAGCATTCAGTTTCACAGTTACACTATCGGCTGTGAAACCTGCCAGTGCTACTATCCAGTGCCACCTGCCAATGCCAGTTAGTGCCACCTGCCAGTGCAATCCAGTGCCACTTGCCAATGCCAGTTAGTGCCACCTGCCAGTGCCAACCAGTGCAATCCAGTGCCACTTGCCAGTGCCACGTGCCAACCATTGCCACCTGCCAGTGCAATCCAGTGCCACCTGCCAATGCCAGTTAGTGCCACCTGCCAATGCCATCTGCCAGTGCCATGTGCCAAACATTGCCACCTGCCAGTGCAATCCAGTGCCACCTACCAATGCCAGTTATTGCCACCTGCCAATGCTATTTGCCAGTGCCACCTGCCAGTTAGCACCACCTGCCAGTGCCAAGCAGTGCTACCTGCCAGTGCCAGTTAGTGCCACCTGCCAATGCCAGTTAGTGCCACCTGCCAATGCCAATCAATGCCATCCAGTGCCACCTGCCAATGCCATCCAGTGCCACCTGCCAGTGCAATCCAGTGCCACCTGCCAATGCCAGTTAGTGGCACCTGCCAATGCCATCTGCCAGTGACACTTTCCAATGCCAGTTAGTGCCATCTGCCAGTGCCAGTTAGTGCCACATGCCAGTGCCACCTGTGAGTGCAATACAGTGCCACCTGCCAATCTGTGCCACCCATTGCCACCTGCCAGTGCCAATCAGTGCTACCTGCCAGTGCCACATGCCAGTGCAATCCAGTGCCACCTGCCAGTGCTGCCCATCAGTGCCACCTGCCAGTGCTGCCCATCGGTGCCACCTGCCAGTTCCCATTAGTGACACCTCAGTGCTGCCTATTGGTGCACATCAGTGCCACCTGTCAGTGCCCATAAGTTCCAACCTCAATGCCGCCCCATCAGTGCCCATTAGTGCAGCCTATCAGAGCACATCAGTGAAGGAGAAAAAAAACGTATTTGCAAAATCTTATAACAAAAAAAAAGTTGATTTTATTTTTAAATATTGTCCTTTTTTCTCTTGGCATCAGGCATGAGCAATTCTTATTGCCCGATGCCCCAGACATGCAGTTCTGGGCGCTGGGCAGAGGATTTAAATAACTGGCTCCTAACTTTTTCAGCTGGCTCCTAGATTCTAAGCAAATTTGTCAAGCCCTGTATATATACATTTTTTTTTCTTTTTTTTTTTTTCCTAGTAATGGCGGCAATCAGTGATTTTTAGCGGGACTGCGATATTGCGGCGGACAAATTGGACACTTTTTGGGGACCAGTGACACCAATGAAATGATCAGTGCTAAAAAAAATGCACTGTCACACGATAAACGAAACTAGCAGGAAAGAGGTTAACATCCGGGGCAATTAAAGAGTTAAATGTGTTCCCTATGGGTGCTTTCTAACTAGAGGTCGACCGATATGGGTTTTTCTCTGGCCGATGCCGATATTTAGAAATAATGGCAGCTGATGGCCGATATATGATGCCGATTTTTTTTTTTTTTTTTTTTTTTTTTTTTTTATCCCCCTTCATCTCATAAAACCGGACACCTTTCCCACTGGGGCGTTTTTTTTAGGCGCTTTTGGGCTAAAAAATAGCGCCTGTAAAGTGCCTGCAAAATGGCTCCCCTGCAGTCTGAGTGCTTTCACACTGAGGCGATGCGCTGGCAGGATGTTAAAAAAAAGTCCTGCAAGCAGCACGTTTGGAGTGGTGTATACCGCTCCTCCACCACTCCTGCCCATTGATATTAATGGGCACCACTGCTGAAGCGCATGCAATGCGATTTGGCAGCGGCGCTTCATGGGTGCATTTAACCCCTTCTTTGGCCGCTAGCTGGATTATATACGCCCCACTAGCAGCCGAATAGCACCGCTAAAATGATGGTAAAGCGCTGCTAAAACTAGCAGCATTTTACCATCAATGCCTGCTCACTCCAGTGTGAAAGCAGCCTATAAAATAAAAACAGGTAGTCAAAACTTTTGAACAAAAAAAAAATGGGCAAACTTTACTGTTTTAGGGTTGTGTTTTTTTGTTTTGTTTTTTAAATCATTTAGTGTATTTTTTTTTTCCCCCCAAAAAAATTGCATTTGAAAGACCTCTGCGCAAATGCCGTGTGACATTAAATATTGCAACAACCGCTATTTTATTCCTTAAGGTCTCTGCTAAAAAAATATATATATAATTTCAGGGGTTGACAAATTTGCTTGGAATCTAGGAGCCAGCTAAAAAAGTTAGGAGCCGGGTCCGTGACGGCGATCCGGACCTGTCCCTGGCCTGACATGGAGACAAGTGAGGGGAAGATAGCCCCAAGCCCCCCACCTGTCTCCAAGTCATTGCCCCCCATAGCTCTTAGAGGGACATTTTTTTTTTAAATTGCATTTTAGTGTAAATATGAGATGTGAGGTCTCTCTGACCCCAGATCTCATATACAAGAGGACCTGTCATGCTTTTTTCTATTACAAGGGATTTTTACATTCCTTGTAATAGGAACAAAAGTGACACACATTTTTTTTTTTTTTTTTTTTTTTTAAAGAACAGTGAAAAAAATAAAAATAAAAGTTAAAATAAAAAAAAAATATTTTAAACGCGCCCTGTCCCGCCAAGCTTGCGTGCAGAAGCGAACGCATATATGAAAGCGGTGTTCAAACCACACATGTGAGGTATCGCTGCGATCGGTAGAGTGAGAGCAATAATTCTAGCCCCAGACCTCCTCTGTAACTTAAAAAGTGCAACCTGTAGAATTTTTTAAATGTCGCCTATGGAGATTTTAAAGGGTAAAAGTTTGTCGCCATTCGATGAGCGGGCGCAATTTTGAAGCATGACATGTTTGGTATCGATTTACTCGACGCAACATTATCTTTCACAATATTAAAAAAAATTGGGCTAACTTTACTGTCTTATTTTTTATTTTTTTTTATTAAATACATTTTCCCCAAAAAAGTGCGCTTGTAAGTCCGCTGTGCAAATACGGTGTGACAGACAGTATTGCAACGACCACCATTTTATTCTCTAGGGTGTTAGAATAAAATATATATATAATTTTTAGGGGTTCTGAGTAAAGGGAAGAAAGATAGGCTGGCAGGCAGGGAAAATTATCATTACATCCATTAGCATTGCTGGTTGTAATTCCAACGGCCACCACAAGAGGGCGCCAGATTACAGAAGGAACCATAGGATCGTAGAAGGCCTCAAAGCCGGGGGCTAAATTACCGGCCGGCGGCGGCGCGGCCCGACGCGATCGCGCCGGGGGGGGGGGCCACGGAGACAGCATACCCCCAGCTGTGCTGCCCCAGGCGCCAGGTCTGGAATTCTAGTCGCAAATGCGACCGGGCGCCCGGGTTTTGTCGAGCCCTGATAATTTTTTGGGGGTCTAAGTGATTTTCTGGCAGAAAATACAGAACTTTTACTTGTAAGCAACAAGTGTCAGAAAAGATTTAGTCTTTAAATGGTTAAACTGAGAACTGTACACACAGAGTTGAGTTCATTCTTTCAAGTGTAAACATTGTATCTTTTTGCTCTTTTCTTGGCAGACTGCCCAGAGAGGAAACAAGTGCTTCTATGAAGACTCAGGCAACTTGCATTGACTTCTATTACAGAAGTCGCGCTGTAGTTCTAAATCGGCCTTTTTATCAGCTCAATCGGCCGATGCCGATCAATGAAAAAACTGCAAATATCGGCCGATATATCGGTCGATCTCTATTTCTAACTGCGTGGGGGATGCTCACACTAGACGAAGAGAGAGATTGGTGTTCCTGATTAGTAGGAATCACAGATCTCTCTCTTCCTCTGACAAATCGACGCTCTGCCTTGTTTACATAGGCAGACCCCCGTTCTGTCATTCCCCCAAACGATTCCGGGTGGGTAGCCACCGCCGTGTCCAATCACAGCGTGAGCAGGTCGCCGTCGGCACACGCACGCCAGACCAGGAAGTATGAACAACGTACTGGTACGTTTATTTGCACAGACAGGCTGCCCTGCCGCAGTAAATGTGTGGTGGGTGGTCCAGAGCTGGTTAAAATGTCAATACAAAAAAATATAACTCAATTTTTGGTAAATATAAAAGATGATTCTACACCGAGTTAATAGATACTAAACATGTCACGCTTTAAAATTGCGCATGCCCATGCAACGGCAATAAACAATGTATAGGTGACACTTTAAAAGCCTTTACAGGTTACCTCTATAGGTCTCACAGAGGAGGTCCGGTGCTGCTAGAAGTACTGCCCATAACCTGACGATTGTGGTAATACCTCACGTGTGGGACATTTTTGCTGTTTGCGGGTGTGCAGGACCAACACACGCGTTTGCCTTTGCTTACGGAGGAATGGAGCACTTTGCATTACATTGTTTTTGGTTTACACTGTTGCTTTACTTTTATTTTCTGATCACTATTATTGCTGTCACAAGGAATGTAAACCTCATTTGTGATAGCTATAGGCATGTGACCGATACTCTTTATGGAGAGATCTGGAGTCTATAAGACCCCAAATTCCTCCTCCTGCCCTTAAAAGAATTTGATCGCACCATGATCGGGGTGTTTGAATGCTTTTGATTTGGTTGATTGTTTACATCCTGGTAAACCGGAAGTGACGTCAGGTCATCATTTCCAGGTTACCATGGCCCAGAACCGAACAAAGTCTGTGTTCTATCAGATTACCGATACCCATCAGATTGTGTAACGGATGTGATGTTCTGACGAAAAAATACTTACAGCGCTATGCGTTCCACAGCGCTATGCGTTCTAAACACTTCATGATCTGAAGGGTAGCGGTAATCTGATAGAACACCCATGTGGACATCTTACTAGGTGAAAATAAAGGGGGTGGGGGGTCACAAAAAACTAGAAAACAAATGCAGCCACCACATCTAAGGACTGGTAATAAGCAATATATTACATTTTTGGTTTTGGGTTTAGTACTGCTTTCAATTATTATTAATTAAGGTTGTCAAACCTAGTTTATATACATTCAGGAAAGAAAATGAATGTCAAACAGTTCAGTTATTCATTGGCAGTCACTGGTCATGACTGTCTGAATTCCAACACCATGAAAAGTAAACAATAGTTGTAGTTTCTGTTATACTGTAGCAGCTAAGAACTAGCAGGCTAATAACAGAATAGCAGCACTGTGTTTGGTAAGTCCCCCCCCTTGTACACCGTCTAATAGAAATTGACAAGCAGAACAAATGGGCAAAATTTTGAAAACTAAAATGAGCCCTAAACATTAACTTTAATGATGCGTAGACTACACAAGACCCAACTTTGCGGTGGAAAAGGTCCGATGGAATCATCCTGTCAGATATTACAATCGTGTGTGAGCTTCATCTGACTTTTTTTTCTTTAAGAATTCAGACGGACCTAGAAACAGAACATGTTTCAAATCTGTCTGACGGAATCACCGTTCATCTGTATGCTGGTCCGATGGACCAAATACGACGCAAGGGCAGCTATTGGCTACTGGTTATTGAACTTCCTTCTCTAGTCCCGTCATACATCATCACATTCAAAATGAACAGACTTTGGTCCGTTCGTGTGTGGCCAAGTCCGTTCGGTCGGAAGTCCATCGTAACTCCGTCTGACCTTTTCTGCTGGAAAGTCCAGTCATGTGTACGCAGCTTAAGAAGTGTAGAATGCAATGTTGACTCACACTTTTATATATGTGTTTTTTGTTTTTTTTTTCCTTTTCTCTGCATAAACTGTGGATCCTGGGGAGCCAGGATCACATGCCTGTCCTCAGATAGAAGGGTGGTGGCTTGATGGATCCGGAGGCAAGGTAGATGGATGGGGTGGGGAAGCAGTGTGCCGTCCCAGAGATGGCTGTAGTCAGCTAGGGGCTGTATACAGGGCTCCCAAACTGCCCCAAAGATACTGCTTGCAGGACTTTTTTTTTCCCACAAGGGCATCGCCCCAATGTGAAAGCTCTCGGGGCTTTCATACTGGGAAGTCATGAGGGGCAGTTTTCTTTTCTAGCGCTAAAATGCCTGAAAACTGCCTCAGTGTGAAAGGGGTCTAATTGAACAAGCTGTAGTTAGAACTGATTGGCAACCGTGCAGAGCTGTACCAGATTTTGCACTCTCCAGTTTTAGTAAATCAACTCCAATATTTTGCCAATTGGAACAATTCCGGAAATCAGGTTAAAGTTTTTAGTTGAGTGCTGACAGCTTGTTGGCTTGTGCAGATACAAAGGTGTGCTTTAAAGTGGACCTGTCGGTAACATTCACACATCAGGGAACACGTCAACAAATCACGTTGGCCTAGATCACATTGTTGCTGGCTGGTAGGAGTGCTGTGGGTTTCATGTTATTACAGACTATAGAAAATGTGCTTTCCGTCAGTCAGATCCTGTTTAGTAGAATTGCTGTGAGATACAGTGTATATGTATATGCACAGTATGTGTTTGGGTGTATACGTAGGTCTAGTGAGGTTTTCTAATTCTAACTGTTGCAGGCAGTGTTTTGCAGTCACCTATACATAGTATTTTAAGACATAAATTGCACTTTTCTGAATGCTTCTGTATTTATTGCAGCCTGTTGCTGGGAAGGGTCGCGGGAAGGGTGCATTATGACCTCTAGAGTTCCTGTAATTTGTTCTATGCATACTGTTTAAAGGATTCCTTCGGGAAGAGTGTTCAATTAGCATAACCTTTGAGACAGTGAACAATAGGAGTACTATGTGTTCTGGATATTGAAATAACTTCTGCTCCACATATGAGGAATATAGCCAAAACAACTGAATAAAAATAAATTTTCAGATTGTAAAATAACAATATTGTTTTAAAAAAAAAAAAGGTAAAAATCCTTCCTCGCTGTGGACCTTACATCTAGGACTGGTAAAAGCAGATTTAATTACCTGATGCAACTTCCGCCGGGCTCCTCCGCATTGGAAGACTGATCCCACAGTTTCTAGTCCCTTATGCGGGGTCAACAGTCCACTGCCGGAGTATAAGGATCTGGTAGTTCCCTAGACCTAATAGAGCATTTAACCCTTACTATGTTGGGGTAGCCCTCTTGCAAGGGAGGATTGTTACTTTTCTTGGAGTTGGGCTTTAAAAGGATCTTTGCTCACATCTAAGGATGAGCTCCGGTGTGTTCACACAGCCCACATGCAGAGCCCGCCAGGCAACGTTCATCTTTTACACGGATCATACAGACAAGGGGTCTCAGTTCAAAATAAACTATTGTTTAAAGTGGGAATAAACTCCCATCTCTGACTTGTACCTATAGGTAAGCCTATAATAAGGCTTACCTATATGTACTGTTAATATCTCCGAAACGTGCACTACTGTATATGCAGCCGATGACATCATCAGTGCATGCGCTCTGAAGGAATGGCGATCTGGGCCTGTGCCATAAAAGGCGCCTCCCCCGCACATGCATGGGAGTGACGTCATCACGGCCCCCGGCCAGTCACACAGCGGGAGCCGCGGGCCTGGAAGGAAGATGGGTGAAGATGGAAACAGCCTCCAGCGATGACAGCGATTCGCTGCAGGGCATCGTTTTCAGGTAAGTTTCACATAATGTATTAGTGTGCGATGCAGACTAGCACATTATATTACCTTGCAGGTCCATTTAAAAAAAAAAAAAAAGAGAATTAAAAAAAAGAAAAAATCTTGCCCAGCGGTTTACTACCGCTTTAATGCAGATGCCATACAAGTAGGTCTTTTTTGTCACCCATCAAAACAAATGCAACAACGCAATGCCATCTCATAATGACCACGGCGAGTGTACAGAGACTCAGGCAGGAAGATCAAACCAACAGAGTCTCAGAGATAAAAGGCAGTTAAAAAAAAAAACATTTAAAGAAGATTTTGGAACGAAGTAATTTAGCTTCCTCCCCATAGTAAGCTAAGGAGACCCAGCCACTAACCTATTTGGTTTTAATGGCAAAGAAAATCTTTACTGAGGGAGATGTGTACATTGCCATTGCTGACTTCCTGATGAAAATAATAATTGCCTGGCTGTCCCTGGCCTTAATACTTTGAGTCACTGACCTGGAGCAGAAATGCAGCAGGTAAAAATCATCGAGCGAAAAATCAATATTTTTCGCTCCATAAGACGCACCTGACCATAAAACGCACCTAGGTTTTAGAGGAGGAAAACAAGTAAAAATTCTGAACAAAATGGTGTCATAAAATATTTACCAGTGCCCATGAAATGCAGCCTTACCTCATGTCATTCCATCCTCCTGACAGAAGACAGAGCTGTCCGAGCAGCTGAATGCTCTGTCTTCTGTCTCGGCAATAATGCCGGGCCCAGCCGGGAGATCGCCTGGCGCTGACAGGGGCTTCAGATGTCTGTCCTCCGCTCTCCTGCTTCTCGTGGTGGCGGTGGGGGGCATTGCTAGCAGCGGCAGGGGGGGCAGTGCCTAGCATACATTCGCTCCATAAGATGCAGAGACATTTTTCCCCATATTTCTGGGGGAAAAAAGTGCGTCTTATGGTGTGGGAAAATACGGTACATATTTTATGTTGAGCCCTGCATCAGAGTATTAACGGAATCTTCAACCTTTTGAGAGTGTTGGCAGGAATCTATGGATCATCTAATCACTTTTTTTTGTTTTTTGTTTTTTTTTACAGGTGTTGATTTTAAAATCAAAACTGTAGAGTTGAGAGGAAAGAAAATCAGGTTACAAATATGGTGAGTGTGTTCCATCTATAACGTGTTGGCGCCTCAGGAGCCTGTGCTGAGACTTGCTGTGCCATTGTTTACAGAAAGAAGTCCTGGACCTAAACTAGAACTATAGGCAAAACCTTTTTTTCTATTTTGGATAAAGTAAGGGCGGATCATAACCCCTGTCGGCTTATTTCTTGCCATCTGGGTCCCATTGGGGAGATTTCACTTCCTGTCCCATAGTCGAAACCGAAAGTGAGAGGAAATCCCTGCAAATTAACGGAATCTCTTAGGCGGGGGCAGATCACCACCAGCTTTTGTGTTCCCCATTGGGAGATTTGCCCTCTATTACTTTTCTGGGGACAACCTAAATATGGGATTTTCTTTTACTTTCATAAAAACTAAAAAAAAAATGGTAAACAGGACTAATAGAGAGGGCTAATCTCCCTAATGGGGGCACAGACCATAATAAAAATGGATAGGTATTCTAATCCATCTCCACTCTATCCAAAAATGTGAAAAAAGAAAAAAAAAAAAGCTTGGCCTTTTTAGTTGTACTTTCAGCTCTCCCAGTTGCTCCAACCTGCCCATTCTTCACTTTTGATCTAAGTTGGTCTCAAATAGAGTGGGAAAGCGTACACATAAAAATCTTGGTTTCTAAAGGAATTTAATGCCCTATGTACAGCCAGTGGAAGCCCATCCAAAATACAAACCTTGGAAAGGCTGACCACCAAGCAGCTTAGCTTGTTAGAGCAGATATATGAATTTTCAAGGTTCGCATATATATACTAGCACCCCATGCTCCTAACAAATTCTCAACATACTAAATGCAGCTAAAAGCATAATCTCTAAATACAAGAAAACCAAATCACCCCAAGTCTAAGCCAAGGGGGCACTGCAAGGTTGATAACATCTGCCTCATGGAATCAATCGCTATTCTCAAAAGGGGAGATTTTTTTTACAATGGGAAAAAAAAAAAATTTTGTTATTTTTTTTCTTTAATTGGACCCTAAAAGACCATGCATGTCTTCCCTGTGATCCACTGAAACTGATGCAGTGCAGATCACACTGCATTACATCGTGGCCATGCTGGCCAGGGAAACGGTCACCAGTGACATCACACATGTCACTTCTGGGTCAGGAACAAGATGGGTAGGAGAGCGAATGCGTGTGTGGAAGCAATTGGGTGGCAGCAGAGCCACATGAATGCTTCTATTTTGAATGTTTTTGCACACTACGTTTGGTGCAACCCATTCATTTCAATGAGCACATGCCTCACCAGAAGGCTTGCTACTTTTTTAACCATGCATTTTGTCCCATAATAGTAAGGCGAGTTGCCCTTAAGATATAACGGAATTGCTTTACGCCAGCAAAGGGATGCGCTTTGCAGTAATGCTTGTGACTATATGAGCATTCCCACATTGCGTTGTGAACCTAGCCTTGGGGTGGCCATACGTTATACAATGTTCTTGTACATATTTAATTTATATTTACCAGCACCATATAATATGAGATTAAATGTAAACATTTTCAAGTTGTTTGCAATCATGCAGGCCATTGCACTACACAGTGGAAGGTAAAGCTAAAGGAAATTGAACAAGAATATTGTATAATGTATGGCTAGCTTTAGAAAGATTTTCCTTAATTTCCTGTTCTGGTGACGAAGGTTTCACTGGACAAGAAGCAATGAAATTGCCCTGACCATAATGGAGGGGAAATTGCTCTAACAAAGCCCTGGATGGAAGTAAAAACCCAGTAGGGAGTCTAATCCTTCCCCACCACATCACAAACTAAAAAAGAAAAAAAAGTTTTACCTGCACTTAAAGTACATAAAAGGTGATTACTTAAGTTCTGTTTCTAAACTGAATTATATTTCCTTGTCCTTGTAGTATTCTAGTTGACCTTTTCTCATTATATATCGTGCATGTTTGTCATGAGTGGGTCTATTTTTTTTGGTTCTCTGTCTTCCTCTATGTATGAACTCTTTCACTTGTGCTGGTATGGCACTGTTTGTAACATGTGTAATATTAGCAGCCTCAGTTGCAGTGTTTAAATTCCTGTAGTAAATTAATGTCATGTGTTAGTATCAGTTACAAGTTTCTGTTGTAGTGTGCTGCTTGTGAAGTAAACCGATATTTATTCTAGGGGTAAGATATACTCAGCAGTCCGAGCCCTAATCTATTCTCATTCTGTTTATGCAAATATGGTAGGTAGATGAATTTGGTAGGGAGGAGGGGTGCAAGATAAACCAAGAAGATAAAATTTGAAACACAGTTGTTCCCTATCACTATTGGGACATATACATTTTATAAAAATGAAAATCCTACCTAAATTCACTTATTTCGTCATTCCCCGCAATGGATCCCTAAATCCTTTTTCATCCGCCTGCATCGCCTCTTTTATATGGAAACCCCAGTCCCCCACCCCCGCTACAGATGGTCCACACTAGTGCGCCCGACTTCCCAGGGAGGCCTGGCGTATTTTCCAATCTTTATAAATATTTCTTGGCCACCCAGCTAGTCACCGCTGCCTGGTGGCTCAATCCAGACATAACTAATCCCACTACCTTTGGCGAGATGGCAGTGGTGAAATCCTTACTATTCCAAGGCAACATATCCAGTGACACCCTCCATGCGCACTACACTGCGTGTGTGGCGTGCTGGTCTCAAAATTGAACCATACCCTAAACATGCAATCTCTCCCAATGCCCCCCAAAGATTAAACCTCACTCTCAATCATATCTATAAATTATCTGAACCCCCCCATGCCTGGACTAAATTTAACATAAAAACAATGGCCCAGGTAGTTTCCCAGCAATCCATGTCCCCGCTCTCCAAATTAATTTCCAATTTTAATGTCCCACAGTCCTACTTTTTTTGCTACCTGCAGTTCTCCCATGCCTTCAGCTGCCAATTCTCACCTTCTTGTGAGTTGCCAATTTGTTTTTAGTTATTAAATCCACTTTTAATGCTGCACTTAGTCTGGCGCCCCTCTTTGTTTCATGTTTACCCACAGAGTACATTGCTTCGCTCCAGGGTACTGCCTCCTAGTGCTTTCACCACAAACTTTTAACATGGAATTGCATGAATTGCTTTTTATATGTTCATACATCCTGGTGTCACCATTCTTTGCTAGTGCTTCTGTTTTTTATTATTGTTATTTTTACAATTGCTGTCACTACTAATTGATTAGTTATTCCCCAATCTCCAGATATACCTCTAGCGCCACCGTGTTTTTCTTTAATATTTTGAACTCTGACTGACGCTCCTCCGCATGGGAAATTTTGGTGCACGCAACAGATTCATGTACCAATCAGGCAACATGTGTCACGTGAAGGAGCATCTGTCAGAGTTGTAAAGATTGACAAGTAGTGCAGGCACCTTTTCAAGTGTGAATTAGGCCTTACCCCACCACTCATGTAAGCTGAATTGATACATTTTGCTTGTTATATGCCTTGATGACTGTCATATGTACGGTATCTTTCCTTGTTACAGTGTTGTACTTCTCATCATCTCTCCGATTTCTGTTACCTGTATTTGTCTGCACTTGGTGTTCACAATCTATGGATGTTTGCATGAAAAAACTGTTGACACCCTGTTCTTCGTTCTCATATGATATGTGCCATATGCCTGCTTTCCATCCGTCACACAGCTCATAGTACCACAATGACTAATTCTGCACCGTGTTATTAATGGCACTGTATTGCTTCCCCTTTTCTAACTTCATTCATCCAGTCAATGTTTGTTTTGTTATCTCACCATGTGCTTATTTTGCCTCCCACTGACTAAACCAACACTTTCTCAGTGGCTTCACCGGTCCGCTCTTGCTAAAATGTCTGTGCCATCTCTTGGTCCTTCATCTCTGTGTCCTTGTCTGGAATGCTGTAGTCACATGGCTGGTTGTGTAACAACACTTGGTAGAGAAGAGGTCTGCTGGCTCACCACAAGGTAACACTATACTTGCTTCTGTACTGTGTGTCTCATCTACCACTGAATTGAGGATTTGTGCACAGTGCCATTGAGGATGTGTTTTCTGTAGCTGGTCTGCAGATACAATCATTATGACGTGATTGTATGCTGCAAGGAGCTCACCACTTGAGGCTCATTCATCTGTTGGTGATGTAGATATCGGGACATATCTAACGTTTAGCAAATACTAAACCTTTACCAAATGGATGTTTAACCCTTTGTGTACATTTCATGTCAGTGGGTACTGTATAATTTAACTCAATGAAAATCATACAGCAATTAGTGGATAAGGAAACCTTATGTAGTCTAGCAGTAACCCTGATTTGCCAAAAGAATGGCTCCTATATAAGAGGCTTAACCCTTTTGCCAGTTTTCCATTTCTTTATTTTTTTGCACACATGCTTAAGAAAAAAATCAATTTAGGCCTGAAGATTACATAACGCCTCCCCCCCAAAAAAAATTTTTTATATAGTTTCTGAATGCAGACACCCTAGACTAGAGCAATGGTCTCCAAATTGCGGCCCTTTGTTTGCCTTTATCTGGCCCTTGGAACACTGTTGCTCCACTGATGCGAGATAATATTCTACCAATTGACACCAACATTAGAGCACCATTTCTCCCATTGACACCGAAAATGGGGAACTATTTCTTCCAATGATACAGACAATGGGGCACTTCTCCTCCACCGAATACAATGTAATATTTACTCCCACTGATGCCAGGAACATTTCCACTCCTGCTGGCCACAGTCTGACCCCCCCAAAGCCTGAAGGACAATAAAACTAGCCCCTTGTTTACAAAGTTTGGAGAACACTGCCCTCTAGAATAAGAGTGGTAGTTCCAATTTATCACGTGATATTACCACAAAATGTCAGTAAACAATACGCTGGTTAACTTTAGGGCACAATACATTACACATTTTTTGGTTAAAATCCAAAAGATGAGGTTGCATCAAGTAAATGGATACCAAACATGTCAAACCTTATATTTGTGTGTGCCTGTGAAATGAAGACAGACTTTAGTACCCTCTGTTTTCCATAGGTGACACTTTAATGCCCCCTATAGGTCATAAGTTTAGTGTTTCAGGGGTGGTCTGGTGCTAGAAATATCGCTCACACTCCAGCATGTGGGGCGATTATATAACATGTATATTGCAATCAGTGTTTTCATGCATAGGCGCCCCCCCCCCCCCATACATTCGTATAAGTGGGGGTGAGAGGGCCTCAAAAGAATTTGGGGGGGGGTTTATGTGCTCGGATATAACTTTTTAATTTCTACTTTTTGTGTTTTTTGCCCCCATCACATAGGGGACAAATAGTCTCCTATGTGATGATTTTTTGATTACAGGTTCTCATTAAGGAATATGTCTACCCTGTGCTCCACTGAAAGTATTGCAATGCAGATCATATTGCATTTTATTCTTTCTTGGGTATGCGGGCTGGGGGCACAGAGAAGCAGACCCGAAAGTGATGGCAGACCGTTTTCTGGGTCGGTAACAAGGAGCAGAGGAGAGGAGACGTGTGTCTGGTCTGCTTCCTCCTCTCTATCCGACGGCACCCGCCATGTCAGTCTCAGGCTCGCGGGAGTGTGTGGAAGCAATCAGGAAGCATCTGAATGCTTCCATCTGCCAGGTAGGAGTAGGCTTGTCACATTTACACACCACCTCCCTGTGTAAAACACCCTACACCTACAGGTATATCTGCTTTTAAAGGCAAAATCCACATTACATTGCATCCATGATCAGTGGCTCAACTTGCAAACGTCAGGTTCCAGAAGACTTTCTCCAGCTCCCTGGACCGAGGTACGGACTTTCAGCTGGAGGAAGTGTCAATAGACTTTGCTTGTGGTGGTCACCGCACTCCTATTCCATTAAAAGCTACAATTCTGTCTGCCGCTGCATTTTTAACCCCTTCGCGCCGACCGTCTGCAATTTTGCGTTCATAGTTTAAAGGGGCTATACCGAGGGGATGCCTGCAGGTACCGTTTTTTAGAGCCAGCGGTTGGATTTTTAGTGATAACAACCTATGAGGCTGCACGCCAATCAGCTGTTATCCTAAGGAGCGGGAGAGGAAGTCGCGCTCCCTTCCGCCGCTTTTCCCGTGCCTCCCGTCCCACCGGGAGACACGAGCCACCAGTCGGCGTGTCTGCCGCCTAGCCTGAGACCCAAGCAAAGCCGGCTGCCAATGGCGCCGATTTAAAAAAAATGACTTCAGAATTGCTGATTTTAGCAATCTGAATACTTTTTAAGTAAAATGAAGGGATTTGGGATGTTTTAGACCTCCCCGATCCCTCCATAAAGAGTACCTGTCACCACCTATTAGTGTCACGTGGGATGTTTACATTCCTTTTGACAGCAATAAGTGATCTGACTTTTTATTTATATTTTTTTTAAAGGGACAATATAAAAAAAATGAAAATTATAAATAATAAAAAAAATGAAGGCGCCCCCTTCCCCGCGTGCTCTCACAGCACACAAAATGCATACGCAAGTCTCGCCCGCAAATGTAAACGGCGTTCAAATCACACGTCAGATATCGCCATGATTGTCAGAGTGAGAGCAATAATTCTAGCAAAAGACCTCCTCTATACCGTAGTTTGTCGCCATTCCGAGGGTGTGCGCAATTTCAAAGCATGACATGTTGGGTATCCATTTACTTGGCATAACATCTTACACATTATACAATAAAATTGGGCTAACTTTACTGTTTCGTTTTTTGGGGTTTTTTTAATCAATGAAAGTGTTTTTTTTTTTTTCCCCAAAAAATTGAGTTTGAAAGACCACTGCGCAATAACCGTGTGACAAAGTATTGCAACGATCACAAATAAATATATATTTATATGTGTGTTTGGGGGTTCTGAGTAATTTTGTAGCAAAAAAGATTTTAACTTGTAAGCAACAAATGTCAGAAATGGGCTTAGGCATGAAAGGGTTAATGTTACATGTTACACGAGAGTGTAATATGGTGCAAAAGATGGAGTCAGCCTTTGAATATATATCGTTATGTGTGTGTATATGTGACCAAAAATTTTGACAATGATCTGACCATCATACCTATATGAGCTTGCTCCAAGACCACATACAAACAATATGGAGTGCCCCCCCCCCATCCTTCAGTTAGTGTTCACTCATTCAAAAGGCTTCCCACAAGATTTTGGAGTATGTGGGAAGTTGCACCCATCAATTGAGTACTTGTGAGGTTGGGCACTAATGTTGGAGGAGAAGACCTGGCTCACAATTGCTGTTCCAATTCCTCCAAAAGATGTTCAGTAGTGTTGAGGACAGCACCGGAAAAAGATCATCCAGTGCCCAGGGCAGAGATGCCAAATTTGCCCCGCCCCCCCTTCATTATATGTGAGTTTATGAGGAGGAGGGAGCACAGTCTGCACCTCCTCCCGGCTCTCTCCTCCTCCTCTCCTTGCCGCTTCCAGCGCTCAGCTGTCAGGCTTATAGTAGAAGGAACTTGTGGAACCCCCGTCCCTACAATACACGATGTGTCCAGGGCAGCTGGCCCTTCTGCCCACTCCTTGTCTCGGCCCTGGTTGAGGACAAAGCTCTGTGCAGGCCACTACAGTTCCTCCACATATAACTCATCAAACCATGTCCCTATAGATGTGGATTTGTGCACAGGGGCATGGCCATGTAGTGTGTCAGCACACAGAAACCCTTATGGACTATTTTAAATGTAGAACTAAACTGCATCTGAGCACCGCAAACTTAAAATGCTATTTAATTCATTTTTATTATTCAAAGCAAACTCTATCTATGTCTCCAGCCTTTATTTTGTTGAGAAATCACTTTGAAAAACAATCCCCTAGCATTTGTAGCTGCAGCCATCTTAAGTAAGGGCAGATGATTCAAGTTGCATTCATTGATTTACCTCCTGGAGTCCATCTGCCCTTAGCTCAGGCATGAAGACAGGTGGGTGAGCTGAGAAAACTCATTCTGTCTAGGCCAGAAACCAGGAAGCAACTAAAGAAATAAAATAAAAAAGTTTAAAACAAGTAAATATACTATCCTATTTACTAATGCTAGCAGCATAAAGATTAAAAATAGTGTTATTTGAGAGAGTTTAAATCTTAATCCCCACATGATTTTGTCTTTTGTATCAATTAGTACAGACTATGCATATGAATGTCCTTAATTTTGACATTTTAAAATAGGCCTCATTTTGTAATTACAGTCTGTTTTGTGCCAACATGTTGTTTGGGTTGTGTGCTCTTACAATCAGGCTTTGTCTTGCACAGCATGAGTAGGTGTGACTGTGAATGCTAATCGCTCTTCCCTATATGAGATTTGTACTGTTAATTTTGTTTTGTAGGGACACAGCTGGCCAAGAGCGATTCAACAGCATTACCTCCGCTTATTACAGAAGTGCCAAGGGAATCGTATTAGTGTATGATATTACCAAGAAAGAAACCTTTGAGGATTTGCCTAAATGGATGAAGATGATTGATAAGGTGAGCTATTTGAAATCATTGTATAAGGGTATCCCAAGGCCCCAAGCAATGTTTGCACTTATTTTATTAGTGTCAAAAAAAAAAAATTTTTTAAATTATTTTATGTTGATTTATTTATTTTTGCCATTACCAGAGAAAATTATTTTTGTGAACTCTAAAGCTGGATACACACTGTTCTTTTTATATAAAAAACCTGAAAGAATGCCATACCAACACAAGCGATGTTGGTGCGGCAATCTCCCCCTGCTGTTCTATTGAATTCTAACAGCGGGGAGATTTCGTCCCCCCATAGCCAGAATTCACAGGTCAGCTCGTGGAGCCATTGTTTGCAATCGCTGATTGGATGCTGGTTTTCTAGGATGTCCCTTCAAGGAATCCAGTCGTTAGATCGACTTCTGTCAGACAGCTGTACATACTGACTTAAAGTCCTACTGAACTGGATGGTTTTCAGCCAGTGGGTGCCCAACTTAATACTTTTCAACTGCCCTTATACCCACTACCCTTAATCAGATGGTGGACAAGTTGCAAAGTTCCATTAAGCTATAGCTAGGTACACACCAGTAAAATGTTGTTTTGAAAAAAAATTCTGAATGTTTGTTCAATTTTAAAATGGGTAATACGGATCAAATCAATGATTATTTTCAACTGTAGTGACAAGGCAAATCAAGGGAGAAGAATTGAAACCTTTTTCTTAAAGTGGTTGTACACCCTGTACAACCACTTTTACCTACAGGTAAGCCTATATGAAGGCTTACCTGTAGGTGCCATAAATATCTCCTAAACCTCCATGGTTTAGGAGATATTTACAATAAAGCCGTGCGCCGATGTCTATGGTGCGTTTTAGAAAGGGCAGATCGTGATGTTTCTAAAGGGGGTCATGCCGTGACTGACGGCTCCCATGACTCCAGACAGTCAGAGCCAGAGTTTGTGGCCCCCATAAGGAAGAGGGGTGAAGATGGACGCTTGCTGCTAGTGGGGACAGCGGTGACATTGCAGGCTTCGGTTTCAGGTAAGTGACACATAATGGGCTACTATGTTTGTTAACCCATCCATATAAAACTATGCCAGCCCCTCTATTAGAGGCTGACATAGCACCCTGTTTCTGTAGTTTTAAAAAACGAGTGTTGTAAATACCTAATTTCAGCTATCTTCATGCCGGTCACATCACTCACAGCCGCTTTACAGCTCTGATCTATTGCTTCTGAGGGAGGGGCCGTGATCTCCCTCTGACATCAGCCAGGGTATATCACGTGGCTGCTCATCCCCTCCTCAGAAGCTGTGTCTCATAGCTGTCACAGCGAGTGACCATCCTGAAGACAGCTGAAATTGGGTATTTACAACACTCGTTTTTTGAAAAACTATAGACAGTGTGCTATGCCAGCCTGTAATAGAGTGGCTGGCAGTGAAATTTGTTTAATTTTATTCTACAAGAATAGCGGTGGGTGGGGCGGGGCCGGCTCGAGACAGACACAGAGGGGGATGACGGGCAGGAAGGAGGGGAGGAGAGGAGAGCAGAGGGGACAGTGTTTGACGGGGGGGTGCACTTTGACTGCGGTGATCAGGGCAGAACTACCCTGGTTATCGTGGTCTATTTAAAGAGGGCATACAGGAAGTGGCAAGTTCAGGGATTTATTTATTTATTTATTTTACAGTTTAGAGGGGGGCAGATTACACGGCACCAGGATCTGCATATTATAGTATATAGTAATGAGCACGTGCATCCCAAAATTGCATGTAGAGCTCAAAATATTGTATGGCAGTCAAAAAAGAAATTCAGGGTTATATATATGAAATTATATACGAAATTTGTTTAGTCCGTAATGCAGGGCTTGACAAATTTTGCTTTGATTCTAGGAGCTAGCTAAAAAGTTAGGAGCTAGTGTGTGCCCGGCGATATGTAACGTGTATCACAATTGACTTCATGCATAGGCACCCCAACATGTTTAAGCCTATACATGTGTATATTTGGGTGTAACTTAAATTTTCTACCGTAAAAAAAAAATATATATAATTTTTATTTTTTATTCTTTTTTTATCACATGCTTGGTGACAGGTCCTCTATAATGAGACATCCAGTAACCCAATCCAACAACCCTGCATGTCCTCCCCTGTACTCCACTGAATTTAATGCGGTTCAGATTGCACTGCAATAAAAAAAATTTCACCAGGGAAATTGTCAACGGGGAGCCGGAAGTGATAATACAACCCAAGGAAACCCGGATCTACTCTGTGGTGCCCGCTATGCCAGTCCTGGGCCCGCAGATAAGTTTGGGGGGCACTTTACCCGCACGTGTGGAAGCAATCCACCCTCCCGAATGCTTCCACCTGACAAGTGAGCCCTGCTGCTTGCTCAGGCAGGGCTAAATGCAGAAACAAAACATCTTGCCCAGTGCCCGGAACTGCATGTCTCAGGCGAATTCAAATTGTGCATCCCTGCAACAGTGACTGGGCTGATACTTTCTAGCCACCATGGCCACCTAATGCCTGGGATTTGTCAAGCCCTGCCATAATGGTACTACTTGGTGCTCTAACAAACATTTTTCTAAATTTCCATACAAACGTATGGCCAGCTTATGCAGTATTTTGAGGTTTTGTACATTAGCCTAGTTTCCAGCATACTGTCATGCTCCCTTGTAATATAGCTACTTGTGCTAATAATTATCACAAAAGATGTTCCTATTCCTAGCAAAGGTGCCGTCTTGTATCTATGGCAGCCATGGTTGTAGCTTTATTACAAAGAATTGTAATCACAAATACAATCAAAATGTGATCCCTGAGTTTCTTTACCGTGTATTTCAAAATCTTCAAGGCTTCCTTGTGAGTAGTGCCTGGATCCAGCTTTGAAAAGCAGGGCACCTTCTAGTCCTGGTACATGGGGTGGGGTCTTAGATGTTGCCACACAAAGGTATTTCCAGCCAGGATCCACTTTGACAATAAGATGAAAAAACAATATTAGATTGATCTGGCAATCTATTATACAGATAAATAAAGAAGCGAAGCCTTGTTGTAACCTCTGCCATTCATAATATGTAAAAATAAATGTAATTCCTTTTGTTTCATCCAGTATGCCTCTGAAGACGCAGAACTTCTTTTAGTTGGAAATAAGCTGGATTGTGAAAGCAACCGAGAAATTACCCGACAGCAAGGAGAAAAGGTAAAAAGCACAGAGGAACCCCATGAAACTACAAAATGCTTGTCGTTAAACAAATCACATCCTTGCTAAGCACTTTATTAGATCCCACAATTTTTTATTGTACTGGATGTTAAACTGCAAGTGGATTAGTACATCCTGCAGTCAGATTTTACATTTTGCTGTGAGAAAGTGTAAGTTTATATATATATATATTTTTTATTATTATTATTTTTTTTTATACTGATAGGCAAATGTTGGATGATAATTACAATGTTTGGGATATACATTACTAAGAAAAAGTCTGCAGGTTATGTTATAAATGTGCACCCAGCTCTCTTTTGGTGTCTGAAAAGAGACAAGAAAAGCTTGGCACAGCAATGCACACAGGCTGTGTTACAATCAGATATGCTCTGTGTGCTGAATCTGTGTCCAGAAAAAAGGCTTTTCAGCAATCAGGTAATTTCCTAATTAATTTCTGCCAACATTTGTGGGGACCTGCTATCCAGAATATCTTCACTAACAATATGCTGGAAATTGCAAATCTATAGTGTAAATTTTAGCTCAGCAAAGCCTACTCTGTGTCACTAGCATGTAGTGGGAGACATCATAATCCGCTCAATTTCTAGCTATAGATTTAAATTGGCTTAATTGTAATTGAAAATAAGTTTACATTGAGTAGATATCAAAAATATTGCAAAGTTTCCTGATCCATTGGCTGTAGTCCCAGTGAGATTCCCCTCCGGTTTACTTTTTAAACTGTCCAGGTGTCGCACAATATGGGAAATTAAAGGGGCTGTAAAGGTAAAAAAACGTTCACCTTAATGTGAAAAAACATCTGACAATGCCGGTCCCCCCAGCCCCCGCGTTTTACTTACCTGACCCCCCGAAGTCCCGCGCTTGCCTCCGACATCCTCTTCGCCGCTCAGCCTTGTCGTTGATTGGCTAGAGTGGATGGATTGAAAGCAGCGCAGCCATTGGCTCCCACTGCTGTCAATCACATCCAATGACGCGGTGCGCCGGGGGGCGAGGCCGAGTGATACAGTGAGTGGCTATAGCCGCCGGCTGTATCACAGGAGCGCGCCTGCAAGCACTTCTCACCATGTGAGGGAGCTTGTATGAACATGAGAAGTACTTCCGGGGGGGAAGCTGAGACAGCCACCGAGGGACCCCGGAAGAGCAGGTTCGGGGCCACTCTGTGCAAAACAAGCGGCACAGTGGAGGGAAGTATAACATGTTTGTTATTTTTATTTTTTTTTCTAAATTCCCTTTACAATCCCTTTAAAGCCGAAGGTTAGTGGGGGGAAAAAAAACACACAAAAAAAATAAACAGCACAAAGTCCATCAATGATGTGTGTCCCTTGTGCTGCAGGCTAATGACTTAGATCTGGTGCGCTAGGATTAATAGATCCAAGAGACGTGTCCACTGCCCCCATTCTCCATTCCTAAAAGCTGTACTATAGTTTCTATGAATTAAAAATATTGTATGCTTGAAGTAGACAGACCTTTTATTCACCTCTCCTCAATGCAGAGATTGTTTTTTGATCCATAGAAGCTACAGTGCAGCTTTTATGATTGGAGAAGGTGGGCATAGATATGTTGAGTGCTTGTGACAGGTCCCTCGACTTTATAAATGCTGCCGCACCAGAATTTTGCATCGGAAAATAAAATATTTCAACTAAGCACCAGCCAGCAACACAAGGGACACATTACATTTATTGTAAGTAATGCCTTTTTTTTTTTTTTTTTTTTGACTAATGCTCTGTTCACACTAGTGCATCTCCAGTCGCATGATTTCCAGTGCGACTTTTGGTGCAATTTGTGATTCACCTTTGCATTCTATGGATCAAGGTCACACCAAAGTAGTGCATGCACTTTTTTTTAATGTTGCACTGGTTTGAACGGGTGCCATTGAAAAGAATGGAATGCGATTTGTCATGCGACTTTGGACATCATTGCACAAGTGTGAACGGAGCCTAAAATCAGGCTTTAACGAACCGTGGAGCAGGGATAAAACCTGCACCCCTCTTCTAAACTGAGAAAACTAAGCAGATCTTGCCACTAGTTGACAAAGCGGTGTAAGCTTCTTTGTTAATTAGGATCGATCTGCTCTAATTTCTATGCTGCATCGGTGTCCGACACTACATTCTGGAGCTGGAGCTGCTTGCTCTGCCTCACACTGCCACAACTCCTAATGCCCTCACCATTTCCCTGTCTATATGCAGGCTCTGTAGTGTGTTCACATCCCATACACCAGATCCAGTCTTCTGCCCTTGAAAACTGATGCAACCTCTTATTTAGTTGGGCACGAAGCCTGCACGGGTTTATGTTTTACTCTGAAATAGAATCTGCTGCAGGTGGCACAGATAGAACTGAAACAGGTCTGTCTGCTTTGATAATATGGCGCAAGCCTCTCATGCTGATTTCCTGTGCCATTATAAATGGCACAGGAAGCTTTGTGTTAACTCCCCCAATGTGGAGCTGACACTTTATATTGGAGACTTGAGTAAGCTTTTGCTGGTCCTGGAAGTGCATTGCAGTTATCAGACTTGGGTAGCTCAGACCATGAACTTAAGTACTTTGTACTCCATCCACCCAACTTCTCCTTGACCACCTAGTCCTCCACTTTAAAAAAAAAAAAATCATTATAGGCATATAAAAAACATAGCAATGAGTCAATAAGAACAGACTCCAGCATAGTTCTGATAAAATAAAATATAAGACTGGTCTCACACACGTTGCCCTGGAAAAATCCAATATCCTGTATAAACCAGGAGCATAATACAACAGCAATCGCTGCAAATTGGTGCAAATGGCTAGCAAATAGATGACAATGAAGGCCCAAATAAGAACCTAATACTAGATCCTACTGGAGTCAAAGAAGACAAAAGAAACAGAGCAGGGTTAGTGAAAAGCACAAGGGGGAGGTAAAAAGAAAGATAAAAAACATAGAAAAATCCTTCCTACCACCTAGGGCAGAAGAGATGATCACAACATAGAAGACATTTAAAAATGTCAAATCATCCCCAATGAAGATCTATGTTCCAAAGTAATCAGTATACACATTCAAAAAACTTACACTATTCGCTGCTTGTACTTGGCAGAGGTGGGACAATCAATCCACAATGCCCAAATCTTGTAAAACTGAGTATTTATCTTCACATTGATACCTCCACTCCTCTGCCTATTGGATTCCTTGTACCCATAGGAGCCAATCTCTCACCATGGGAACTCCTGAGGATTTCCAATATAGGGGTATTGGGCTCCTGCTGACGTTTAAGGGGATGGGGTATCAAAGACCTTTTATATTTACCAACGGGCAAATGGGTAGCGTGAAATAATACAGGAAGAGGATCATCTTTTAACTAGTGTTTGTATGGCCGCAGCTATAGTGCTCCGAACCCCCGCCCAAAATGGTTTAATACGGGGATAGTCCCACCAAATATGTAGGAATGTTCCCCTTTGTCTGCATCCTCTCCAGAAATGTGAGGACACTGAAGGATAAATGCGAGACAACTTGTCCAAGACCCTATACCACCTTGCCAAAAATTTGAAACAAGATTCCTCGGTCCTGGTGCAGACAGAGGATATGTGAGACAGTTTGGTAATTTTAGCAATCATGTTCTCAGGCTACAGCCAGGCTAATTTTTCCACTCTCTAATACAGTATGGAACCCACTGCCTTTTTTCTTGTGTGTTTTTTTTTTTTTATGTTTTTTTATAAAATAATCCACAGCTTCTGAATTGATTGCTTATTTGATATTTTAATCCTTTATTTTAACCTATATTGTGTTTTGTTTTGTTTTTTTATATAATTTTTACATAATTGTCTGTTTCTATCTTTGTAGTTTGCACAACAGATTACTGGCATGCGATTTTGTGAAGCAAGTGCCAAGGACAACTTTAATGTAGATGAAATTTTTTTGAAATTGGTTGATGACATATTAAAAAAGGTACTTGCCGATTCCTTTTTAGTAAAACACACAATGGATAGTTATAAAGAATGTTACATAAATGTTATAGTATGTTGAAGCAATGTCATGTTACATATTTCTATAAGTTATATCGTTGCACACTTCATGCTAGTACTTTGTATTATATTAAAGGAGGCTTCACAATTTTAGAAACAAACTGCCGGGCCACTCACTGTTAGCCCATTAGCCCTTGCCAAACACTTGGCAGTAGTTTTGTGTTATGTAAAAAAAAAAAGCACAGAGTGAGGGGGTTGATGCTGTAAGAGTACAAAAAGCCACCAAACACTTAATCCTAAGTGTACTATGTCGGGTAACATTGACCGGTTCAGTAAAAACGGGCCGATATTCGGCCGTGTGTAAGGCAGACGGTCCATCAGAAGCTGGCTGATTGGCTGGCTCCTGTCAGACGAGCATGCTCGAAAACCATCGGCCGACTGGCTCCCGATCAGTGCTCGCAGCCAATGGCTGAGAGCAATGACCAAAGTGGGGGGGTGGCGAGGCCTTCCCCTGTCAGAACACAAAAGAACAGCAGGAAAGATCGCTCTACTAACGTTGGATCGTTAGTATAGCGGCTGTAACCGGAGTTGTAAGTTATTTTTTCCGTTCACCCGAGGAAAAAAAAAATAGTGATGTATACCAGGCTTTAGGGGAACCATGCATGGCTTGATTTCCAGGTGCAATCAGCCTACACATGTGAACAAAGTTTGAAGGTATTGGTTTTAGTATCGGAGTTATGTGCAAATGATTAGTATCGCCACTGTTATCAGTGCAACGCTAGTAAATACCAACTTCAGAAAACCAGACCTCGCAAAGTACTTTAGCTGGATACCAATTGCAGATGAGGACGGTGGATGAGTACAGTTATGATTTATATACAAACCTCAATGTTTTGTTGAAACTTTCCTCCCTGACACAGGTTGGCAATAATTGTGCAGTGTATCGAACTGAAATATTCATAATAGAGAAGTATAAATTGGTTGGGTTGGAAACCTATTGATCATTTACGGCTATTAATTTTTTCAATTTATTAATCTAAAAAGTGATAGAAAATGGATATAGTATATGGGCAGAACAACTGTTTACCACATAGACTGATCAAAGTATTTGTTTTATTTCTACTTTAACTGCTTACAATGCATGGCAAAATTCCATCCCTGGGTAAAAAAACATTGGTTTCCCCACTAGAAATTATTATTTTTACCTGTGCTGGGAGAAACAGGTAGTCAGGGATTGCTGATCTTCTTCTAGTTTTGGAAAATGATGAGTTGGCACTGACAACACTCTTATTTCTCTTAATTTAAATATTAAAATAAAATGCTAATATTTTAAAGTGGTGTTGCCACCAAAAAATAAACAAATGTTTAAAATTCTTTAAAAAAAAAAATGGGATTTTTTTTTTTTACTCACCTCTAAATACCTGTTGCTAGGGGGTCCCTCGTAGTCTGCCTTCTTCCTTGCCCGGGCTGGTGACATCACTTCCCCTCGCGCCGCACAGTCACCTGGGACCTGTCTCGTGTCCCAGGTGACTGCGCGACATATCACGGCACCCTGCCCCGCTCGCGCATGCGCAGTGGGTGCCTGGCTGTGAAGCGACAGCCGGGTGCCCACAGTACGAATGACGACGCTGCGAACGGAGCGGGCAACGGGGGGGGGGGGGCTTCGTTCCCCCGCATCGCTGGACCCTGGGACAGGTAAGTGTCCGATTATTAAAAGTCAGCAGCTGCAGTATTTGTAGCTGCTGACTTTTATATATATATATATATTTTTTTTAGGGGGTACCCCGCTTTAATATCTGATTTACTTAGAAGAAAGTATAATCATTTGACCTAATCTTGTCATCTGTGTCTTCTTCAGATGCCTCTGGATATAATGAGGAATGAGCTCTCCAACAGCATCCTGTCTCTGCAGCCAGAGCCCGAAGTTCCTCCAGAACTGCCACCACCTCGACCTCCAGTCCGGTGCTGTTGATTCTCTTCTGTGCCCCGACAGAGTGGCACAGTGACACTCGGCCCCCGTGCACTGTTAAACAATCATTTGGAAGGTCCCATTTTGCACTTCTGACTCAGTAAAATGTGTAAATACATAAGCAGCAAATGGAGAATAGGTCTGCATTTGGGAAGAGTTTCTTTTTCTCACAGTCGGGAGTTTGCACACGAATGTCAATGGCCTCTGGATAAAGGGATTGGCCCATTGTAAGCGCTGTACTGCAGTGGTTCCTGCAAAGCAGTTTTATTCAGGCTCCACTAGTTGTGTAGTAGTTAGTGTTAAAGTCATGGCATTTTCTGCTCCCATGTTTAATCAGGCTGACAGCTACCAAACTTGTTTTCTTCCCTTTTTTTTTTTTTGTTTTCTTTTTTTAAATCTAGACATATATATGGTGCTTTGCTAAATTGTATTATCACTCCAAAATATTTAAGTATTTAAGGTTTCCATAAAATGCTTCCATATACAGTATTATATTTAGTTTATTATACAGTGCAATTTTTATTTTTAATCTGTAGCATTATAGGATTACTGGATCTGCCACGAATATTAATGTTTGTTCCAGTAGTTTATTTTATTTGAAGTATTTATTAACGTCTAAATAGTTTGAAGGATCTATTTTATGTTCCACTATTTTGCATTTGCTCTTAGTGGTTTACACTTTGAGCTGTCAGTTTCCCCATTTTCTTTCTTTTTTTTTTTTTTTTTTTAAGTCCCTCTGGCACAGGATCCATTGTGTGGTATTAAGGCTTAATTGATCAAACATAAAAGTTATGTGGTTTATGAACTTTGTAGGGACTTCACTGCGCACACCAGATGATGGGCTTACGTGGATGTATTGACTGAAAAAGACTGCTTTTCCACTTGGGAATGGATCACAAGAGGACTGAAAATAATGTATTTTTTCTATTCACTTACTAATCTGCAAATTTGACCTCGCCAATTTTCATGGGAGGGTTTTTTTTTTTTTGTTTTGATGAAAAGACATAACATACACCTAAATGGCACACTTCTTCTAATCATGGTGGTTTTGTGAAGTCTGTATTTGATATCTCTCTATTTCAATGCACTGTATAATACAGTATGGGGAAACCGTGGCAGATAATGCATTTGGATAACGTGTCCTTGTGGAATCAAGACCGTATTTCTAACTAATGAAGTGAAATAAACTTTTTTTTTTATTTATTTATGAATGCCTGTGTTCTTTTTATGCCTTGATTTTAAAAACATCGCTACAACATAATTAAAAGTTGTTTTTTTTTTTTGTTGTTGTTTTTTTTACTTACAGCAGAAACTGCTGCCAACTAAAATTGGTTTTGTGGTCATTTTTAGTCTGGTACATCTCCCAGTAAAGCCTTCTTAGAACAGAAGATACTTACATGTATCATGCCATTACATATCCCAAAAGTAACTATTTTCCAGACTGTGGGCGGGTCCATGAAAATCGTTGGTTTATACTCCATTGACTATATAGTGAATATATAGTGAAAATATAGTCTGATGCTATAGAACCACTTATTCCACACTGTGTTCAGCTGTTTCAAGCTTTTTAGCCATCATTGGAGTAGTGTATGGAAACCATAACTTCTATGGTGTAGGGCTGTATGGAGCACATACCTTCTCATGCTTTCTCAAGAGATCACGCTGTGTCCGGAGCAATAGGCTTTTTTTTTTCTCCAGCTAGCAGCAGACCTCTGTTAAGTCAAGGGGTGGGGGTTCCTCTTCACCAGACACCCCCCACCTGGGCTGTACTCTCACAAGGAAGAGCGTTAGGAGAGAACAACAAAAATAAAACAATCAGCACACCGCCCTACTTGGTGGCTTCCAGGTTCCTTAATCACCATTTTCCTCATCACAGAATGATCCTGTAGGATCACAGGCCTGCCGCTCGCTCTGGAAAACTTTTTTTTTTTTTTTAAAGGAGGAGGGAGGCAAATTGGATGGAGGTGGGTAGGGCTTAGCGCAGCATTGACATCCTCCAACATCCAATGCGAGAATGTGCTTTTTAAAAGCTCCATTGTTGCTGCTGCAAGCTGACGGAGGGACACGCGCAAAGAGGGGCATGAAAGAGGTTTGGTGACACAGGCATTCCTTTTGACACATTTACTATTGCATCAGGCTGAGCATTAAAAGCAGCAGCAGGGCTGGACTATTGCTCAACCAGTGGATGCGTTCCTTCTGGTAGTACCTCTGCTTTGTGCATCAGGTTATGGTCGGAAGGGAGGTAAAAACACCTAAAAAAAGGGCTATAGAAAGACTTCTACAGCCACTAAAAAAGCCAAGAAAAAAAGAAGGCATCCTCCTCTGAAAGTGAAATGACTGGTCAGAATGAGCCATCAGGGATGCCGGGTGTTGCAGCTGCTCTTACCGTTGCAGCTCTTGTATATATTACTGAAGAGGTTTTTTTCCTCAACCATTTTAGGCTTGGAACAAAAGATTGATGCGTTAATCGCATCCCAGAGTGGGACTAAGTGTGACATGTCCCCTTCCATTACCCAGGGCCCTCAAACTGTGGAACGGGGGCGAGAGATGACAATTTCTCTCAGGGGACCAGGAAGAGGCTGATGACTCCTTCTGAAGAGTGTAATACGGAAGGATCAGGTTCACAATCGGAAAGTTTGTTGGTACAATCTCTCACTAAATTGGTCCGCTTCACATTTTTGCTGCCAGCAGCAGAGTCAGTCAACAAGCCCACTTCTTGTTTGGGTTGGCTAAAGCCTCCCCAGGCTATTCATTCTTTTCCTATCCATTCTTTACTAAAAAAAAGGCTCATGTTTTCTGAATGGGAGCACCCAGATAAACAGTTTTTTCCTCCAAAAAAGTTTTCAACACTTTATCCTATGGAGGAAGAGTTTAATAAAGAAATTAGGGATTCTAGCAATTGGCCCTGCTATATCCTCTGTAAATAAAAACATGACTTGTCTGGTAGACAATGCTCAAATGCTGAAGTATGAAGAATGGATAATAAGTTGGAATTCCTATTTAAAAACAATAATTCTCTGGCAGGTTCTGTGGTTAAGCCTGCGCTGGCAACGATCGGTGTATGTCAGTCCTTAAAAGACCAGTTTAAACAGGTGCTCAAGATTATTCCTGATCAGCAGGCCCAAGATTTGGCCAGGATATCAGAAGCGTTATTTTACAATAGACGCTATGAGAGATTCTATTCTCCAGGCCTCACAGCTTGTGCTCGGGCTTGTGCATGTGCGCAAAGTTCTATGGGTGAAAAATTGGTC
This sequence comes from Lithobates pipiens, assembly GCF_037356315.1. Classification (NCBI taxonomy): domain Eukaryota; kingdom Metazoa; phylum Chordata; class Amphibia; order Anura; family Ranidae; genus Lithobates; species Lithobates pipiens. The sequence continues at coordinate 407,740,074 of NW_027507764.1, read as the reverse complement.
AGCCTAAGCGCCATGCAAAAAGCTCTTGGCTAGATTTCCATTTCGCGGTGAACGGTTGTTTGGGGACGATCTTCATAAATACATCCAAAGAATTTCTAATGGAAAAAGTTCCCTTTTACCAGTTAAGAAGTGGTTTAAGCGGTTTTCTTTTAAACAGGCTTCTTCTCCAGTGCCAGGAGCATCAGCCTCCAGGCAGTCACGATGGCCTCCACCGTCATGTTCAAGAGGTAAACCTCAGGGTCAAACCCAGGGACAAGAGGCCCTGGAGGAGGAAACCCACAAACCAAAATACTAAAACCTCCTTATGAAGGGATGCACCCGCTCGCTCAAGTGGGGGGAAGACTTCTGCAGTTCTCAAGCATCTGGCAGAAACAGTCTCAAGACAAATGGATGGCTTCCTCAATATCTCTAGGATACAAACTAGAGTTCCTGGAGTTCCTGTCTCCTTGTTTTTCTCAGATCAAACGTTCCCAGAGATCCAGAAAAAAAGAAGTCTCTCTTTTTGGCTTTGGACCATCTCCTGTCTCAAAAGGTGATATTGGTGGTCCCCATGAAAGAGCGAGGGTTAGGGTTTTATTCAAACCTTTTCACGGTACCAAAACCAAACGGGTGGTCAGACCCATTTTAAATCTCCAAAGATCTAAACCAGTTTTTGAATATCAGCTCTTTTCACATGGAGTCAATTCGATCAGTAGTCTCCATTCTACAAAGTGGAGAACTGCTAGCGTCAATCAATATCAAGGATGCTTAGCTCCATGTACCTATGTTTCCCGCTCACCAGAAATATCTATGCTTTCAGATGGAAAATGTTCATTTTCAGTTTGTAGCTCTGCCTTTTGGTCTAGCTACTGCACCTCGAGTGTTTACAAAGGTCTTGGCCCCCCCTTTAGCCAGATTAAGGGCTCTGGGTATAACGATTCTAGCTTACTTGGACGATCTACTCCTTGATAGATCAGTCTGTAGCCCGCTTAAACAAAAGTTTGGTCACCACAGTCAGCTACCTGAAATACCCAGGTTGGATTCTCAATCTAGAGAAATATTCCTTAAAACCATCAAGGAGATTAGAGTACTTGGGTCTGATCATAGATACAGCTCAGAAGAGGGTGTTCTTGCCCCAGACAAAGATCAGTTCCATAAGGGAACTGATTCAGGTGGTCAAAGCAAAAAAGAATCCTTCTATTCGACTTTGCGTGAGATTGTTGGGAAAGATGGTGGCTTCATTCAAGACTGTTGCAAAACAGTATCCTATCAACTTGGAACAAGAAGGTCCAAGCTCTAGACTTCCCAATGCGTTTATCCCCAAAAGTGCGTCAAAGCTTCAGTCGGTGGTTGATAACCAAGTATCTCCAAAAACCTACCAGTTACCTGAAAGTGGTAACAGATGCCAGCCTTCTGGGCTGGGGAGCAGTCCTAGAAGAAGCTCCTGGCCAAGGAAGATGGTCCAAATCAGAAACAACCTTGTCCATCAATATTCTAGAAATTCGGGCAACTCTTCTGGCCCTGAAAGGCTGGACGCTCAGATTACGGAATTGTCCTGCTCCAATCCGACAGTGCCACAGCAATGGACTATATCAATCCCCAAGGGGGCACGAGAAGTCGTGCAGCCCAGAGAGAGGTGAATCATATCCTATCGGCAGTCTTCGTTCCAGGAATAGAGAATTGGCAGGCGGACTGCTTGAGTCGCCAACAGTTGTTCCCAAGAGAATGGTCTCTTCACCCCGACCTCTTTCTATCAATATGTCAAAGATGGGGAATTCCGGACATGGATCTGTTTGTGTCCAGGTTCAACAAAAAGATCAACAACTTTGTGTCAAGGACAAAGGATCCGCTGACATGCAGAACAGATGCCTTGGTTTTTCCGTGGGATCAGTTTTCACTGATTTATGCATTCCCTCCGGTTCTGTTGCTTCTGATACTTTTTTGCAGGATCAAGCAGGAAGGGAAGGCAGTGATTCTTGTGGCCCAGGAGATCTTGGTATGCAGAGATTGTAAAGTTGGCGGTAGGGGACTCATGGCCCACCACAAACCAGACCTCTCGCAAGGTCCGGTATTCCATCCTACCTTACAAATGCTAAATTTAACGGTTTGGCCATTGAGACCCACATTCTAAAGGCGCGTGGGCTGTCAGGTTCAGTAGTTTCTACTTTGGTTAAGGCTTGGAAGCTGTCCTCCAGACTCCTATATTATAGAGTCTGGAAGGCATATGTCTCCTGGTGTAAATCCAGTGGTTGGCACCCCAGGAAATATGTCATAGGTAGGATCCTTGAATTTCTACAGATGAGATTAGAAATTAAGCTGGCCTTGAGTACTATCAAAGGCCAGGTGTCGGCCTTATCGGTATTTTTTCAACGACCACTTGCTTCTCACTCTTTGGTTCATAGCTTTATTCAGGGGGTAACGCAGATTAATCCTCCGGTTAGGTCACCCCTGAACCCTTGGGACTTGAATTTAGTCCTGTCGGCATTACAGAAACAGCCTTTTGAGCCAATGGGAGATATTCCCTTGGTCCTTTTGACAAGGAAATTAGTTTTTTTGGTTGCCATATCTTCTACGTCCTCAACCTAATTTCCTACCGAAGGTAGTGTCAGGTTTTCATTTAAACCAGGATATTGTTCTGCCTTCATTTTTTCCAGAACCCCATTCTGCTCATTCACCCTATATTCTCTTTATGTGGTGAGAGCAGTCAAGGTCTACTTGAAAGTGACTGCTCAGATTCATAAAACAGATGTTTTGTTTGTGTTGCCAGAAGGTCCTAAGAAAGGACAGGCAGCATCGAAATCTACTATTTCTAAATGGATTTGTCAAGTGATTGTTCAAGCTTATGGTTTAAAGCGGAGAATTCCACCTTTTCATATTAAAGCACACTCCACCAGGGCTGTTAGTACTTCCTGGGCAGTGCATCACCAAGCCTCCATGGCTCAAATCTGCAAGGCAGCAACTTGCTCTTCAGTCCATACATTTACCAGATTCTATCAAGTAGATGTAAAAGGTCATGAGGATATTGCCTTTGGGCGCAGTGTACTGCAGGCAGCAGTATAAGTCCTCTAGTCTCTTGGTGCCCTACTTTTGTTGTCTCCCTCCCTTCAGTTGGCATTGCTATGGGACATCCCACATAGTAACTACTATGGTTCTGTGTCCCGTGATGTACGATAACAAAATAGGATTTTTAAAACGGCTTACCTGTAAAATACTTTTCTTTTAAGTGCATCAGGGGACACAGAGGTCCCTCCCTTCTTGTTGGTATACACGTGTATTGCTTTGCTACAAAAACTGAGGTACTCCCAGTAGTGGGAGGGGTTATATAGGGAGTGGACTTCTTGTCTTAGGGTGTGCCAGTGTCCACCACCTGAAGGTGGTCTATAACCCACATAGTAACTACTATGGCTCTGTGTCCCGTGATGTACTTCAAAGAAAATGATTTTTTACAGGTAAGCTGTTTTAAAAATCCTATTGTTATACTTTCTTTTTGGGTACCAAAGCCTACGTCAAAGAAACCATGGTTTCCATTTACTGTACGGATGATGGCCAAATCGCTTCAAACCGCTGTATGCAGTTTGGAATAAATTGCCCTATAATATTAGGCTATATGTGCACTAAAAAAAATCTGGTTGACGAGTCATAAAGCAATGATTTGCATGTCCACTGTCCTGAAATGAGGAATAAGCCTCTTATTTTTTGGGAAATGTTCTTAAAAAGGCTTTTCTATGCTGAGCACTGATTTGTGTGAAAACTTTGGTTGCTTCAGTCCCTTCTCATCATAACCTGTACAAGAAAAGTGTATAATGTATGGCCAGCCTTAAGCCTAGTGCACATAATCAGAATGTCATACAAAAAACAGAGCTTTCAAAGCAATCGTATGGTAATCAGATAGTTCATACACAGCTTTCATCCAAAGTTATCCGAAGGGGCAAACACAAATTTTTTTTTCATACTACAGTTTTTATCAGAAAATAGAAAAATTCATTACCACACTTCCAAATTTTTATTCTGTCATACGAGAATTTCTGTACTTTAGTAACCTATTAATTTTCAATATGGAGACTAGCATGCAAAAACAAATAAATTAACCATAAGTCGGACGATAATCTCATCGTGTGTACTAGGGGTTAGGCTTTAAGAATTTATGTACCGGACTAAAGCCAAGTTTTCTCTGCCTTTTAAAACTATCTCTAACAGATGTGCCTGCTGGGCATGCTGTATAAATTGTATGTAGCATCAGCTAGAAACAGTATGCAATGCTGTGCTCTGGAAGCGAGATGAGTGCTTCCCATCTTGCTCCCAAAACAAATTTGAGTCATGCTGAGCATTGCTCAGCAATCATTCACAGGAACCTTTGTATCATATGAATGAATACAAAGCTTCCACAGATTGGCTGAGGCAGGCGGATAACTTTGCAATGCCTGCCTAAGCCAAATAAAGGAAGCGTTGTATTCATTTCTAGAATTCAAAGCTTACTTTGAATGGCTGAGCAGCGCTCAGCCCTACTCCATTTTGTGCCCAGAGCAGGACGGGAAGTTTCTGTCCCACTGCCAGAACACAGCACGGTATGTAGCAGTTGCTACATAAAGTTTATACAGCAGGCACATCTGTTATTTGAAGGCACAGTAAACGGGGCGTTTAGACTTTAACCACTTCAATACCAGGCACTTTCACCCCCTTCCTGCCCAGGCCAATTTTCAGCTTTCAGCGCTGTAACATTTTGAATGACAGTTGCAATAAGCGTATATTGATTGGTTTGCGCAAAAGTGATGGCGCCTACAAAATGTTTTTTTTTTACGTTTGTTTTTTAGTGATGGCAGTGATCTGCGTTTTTTTTTTTTTTTAAATCATGAAATGAATAAATTACAGTGCTTGCATAAAGGAAAGGGACTATAGTGAAGTACTGCTTGGTAAAGGTATTTATTGACCCCTAGGGAGTGAGAAATGCATTGACGCAATTTCCGGCTCTAAATCCACACAGCGTCACTTTCAGTTTTTGGTGGAACACACGCCATCAGTGGTGTTTCTAATTGCAATCCTTTGTTAAACCTATGCCTGTTTTAACCTACATTTTGTAAGTACCTTTTTTATCTGCCCTATAAATACCTTTACCAAACAGTACTTCACTATAATCCCCTTCCTTTATGTCGTTTTGGGTACTATGATCCACGCATGGTCGTCATGAGCATTTGAGATCTGCCTGGTATCCTGATGTGAATAACCATCCCTGGCCAACACTCTAAGCCTGAAAAGCTGGGGGTCCAGTCCATCCAGTGAGTGGGGACACAGGAGGGAGTTTGGAGCATGATCACACTTTATGAATTGGAGCACATCATTTACCAATATATGAATATTCACTTACCTATGAATTGTTTTCACTTTATTTTTTGATACATCATTTGCACTCCTACGAGCGCTGTCATTTATTCATTTAATTTGTCGAGTGTATAGCACTTTTTGTACAGCAGCTGCAACTTTATTCATATTTTTATATGGTTTAACATATTCATATTTTTTTTTTACTTCTCGCGCGAGTGTATATATATATATATATATATATATATATATATATATAATTTGAAATATATTTCTTTCACTGCGATTTTTATCAGAACTGTGACATTGCGGCTGGCAGGTCAAACACTTTTCACAGTATTTTGGGACTACTGACATTTATACAGCGATCAGTGCTATAAATAGCCATTGATTACTGTATAAATGTCACTGGCAGGGAAGGAGTTAACACTAGGGGCGATCAAGGGGTTAAATGTGTTACCTAGGGAGTGATTTTAACTGGGGGGATGGGACTGACTGGGGGAGGTGACCGATTTGTTTTTCTATATACTAGGAACACACTATCTGTCTCCTCTCCCCTAACAGGACATGGATCTGTATGTTTACACACCCATGTTCCTGCTCTGTCATGAGTGATCATGGGTGCCAGGCAGACATCACAGCCACCGGGAACGCGCATCAGCTCCTTGGTGACACAGAAAGCTGGGAACGTCATATGATGCTTAATCAGGATGGTAAAGCCCATCTGCGGACATCATATGACTATGGGCATGTATTGAAGTGGTTAAAGCATGGGCGCTAAATATTTTAGCAAACTGTTTGCACAATGAGTATAGAAAATAATCATCCCCCTTTAAAATTAAATTTTGTTTCTTTGCAGCCTGAAATAGAAACAGATGCAGGTTTATTTTTATTTTTTTCATCCAACTGTATTTACTGTATATAACATCCAAGTGAAAAATACAACACCAATATGTCAGAAAGAAAGTTAAAAAATTCTAAAATAGACCTTCTGAAAAAACCTTTTGCGTTAATTACAGCCTTTAGTCTGTTGGGATATGTCTCTACTAACTTTGTACATCTAGACTTTGGAATATTTGCCCACTCTTTGCCGTACTGCTCAACTTCAGTGAAGTTTTGATGATGACTGCTTGTGGACGGCAGTCTTCGTCATTCCACAGGTTTTCAATGGGGTCTAAATCTGGCCTCTGACTAGGCCATGCAAGGACATTCATCCTTTTCTCCTTCGACCACTGTGTGGTAATTTTTGCTGTCTTCTGTCTTGCTTCTTTCATTTCAGGCTGCAAAGCAACATAATGTGATTATTATAAAGTTCAGAGATTCTTTTCTATGCCCACTGTAGATGTGGGTATTTAAGTACATGTCCAAACTAATCATTTCGCTCTTTCATCAATTTTAACATTTTATTGTAAACTAAAATCTAATTTAATGGTTACCTGGTTATGCTGACATGGGTTAAGCATGTCCTAATATGGGGTGAAAAACATTTTGTCTGTCTTCTGATGGCACTGCTACGCTGGTGCTCTGTCACACAGGCTTCTGATGGAGACTACAGGTGGCCATTTAACACACGCAGCAGTCTAACTTGCCTTAGGTATGCTCACAAAGCCCTTATTCATAGACCCTCGATACTAATGATTATAGAACTATTTACCATTGTGTTAAGGCAATCGCAATGCAGTTTTCAGTCAAAAAGAAAAAATTTGAGAGATGTGTGGGCTGGTTTTGACAACCTATTTCTAAAAAAGGCTGAGTGCCTTGGCCATCTTGTAGATATGTTTAATATTTTGACTCACTACCCTGGAAAATATAATATCGTAGTGCAACGTACAAGTCAGAAGGAAGACCGGACAGTGATCGTAGTTGTTCTGGGTTGGTTACAGAAGGATGAGATTTAAAATGTATGTACTGATTTCTCAATATATACAGTGTGTATATTATGTTTTTTTTGGGGTTTTTTTTTAATCTACAGTTGATATAAAAAGTGTGCACACCCATTTAAAAAAAGGCCAGGTTTTTAAGATTTTATAAATTAATCTTGGTCTGATTTTTTTTTTTTTTTTATCTGGTTTTTTTTTCTCCACCTTTTAATGTGACATTTTAATCTCTGCAATTCAATAAAACAAAAATAACTGAAACCTTTAAAGACGGAAAAATAAAAATGAAAAACTTGCAATAGTGTGCTTGTTTAACCACTTTCAGACTGGACCATTTTGCTGGCTTAAAGTGGGGTACCCCCTAAAAAAAAAAAATACTGCAGCTGCTGACTTTTAATAATCGGACACTTATCTGTCCCAGGGTTCAGCGATGCGGGGGAACGAAGCCTCCCCTCGTTCCCCGCTCTGCTCGCGGCGCTGTCATTCGTACTGTGAAGCCACAGCCGGGCACCCACTGCACCTGCACAAGCGGCGCAGGGCGCCGTGATATGCTGTGCAGTCACCTGGGACACGTGACAGCTCCCAGGTGACTGTGCGGCATGAGGGGAAGTGATGTCACCAGCCCGGGCAAGGAAGAAGGCGGACTATGAGGGACCCCTTAGCAACAGGTATTTAGAGGTGAGCAAAAAAAAAAAATTCAACATTTTTTTTAAAGAATTTTAAACAATTTTTTATTTTTTGATGGCAACACCACTTTAACCACTTGCTTACTGGGCACTTAAACCCCCCTCCTGCCCAGACCAATTTTCAGCTTTCAGCGCTGATACACTTTGAATGACAATTGCGCGGTCATACAACTCTGTACCCAAATGAAATTTTTATCATTTTTTTCCCACAAATAGAGCTTTATTTTGGTGGTATTTAGTTACAGCTGGCAGTTTTATTTTTTGCTAAACAAACAAAAAAAGATGTAAAATAAAAAAAATCATGTTTCATAGTTTGTTATAAAATTTTGCAAACAGGTCATTTTTCTCCTTCATTGAAATGCGCTGATGAGGCGGCACTGGTGGGCACTGATAGGCTGCACTGATGGGCACAGTTAAGGCGGCACTAATAGGCACAGATAAGGCAGTACTGATGGGCACAGATAAGGCGGCACTGATGGGCAAAGATGGGCACAGATAAGATGGCACTGATGGGTGGCACTGATAGGTACCACTGATAGATGGGACTGATAGGTGGCACTGATGGGCGGCACTGATGGGCACGGATATGTGGCACTGGGGTGCAGCACTGTTGTTGAGGCAGATTTGTGGCACCATGGGCACTGATGGGTGGCACTGATGGGGGGGCACTTATTTTATTAGGTGGCACTGTCAGGGGGCAGGTGGGCACTGATACGCTGGTGTGATCGGGACTGATGTCCCGATCACGGCCGCCGGTGATCGGCTTTTTTTTTCTCCTCGCGCTGACAGCTAATAGCCGATTACCGGCTCTGTTGTGTCACATCATCAGCTGTCATTGGCTGACAGCTGATCACGTGGTAAGGGGTCGGGATCAACCCCTTGCTCCGATCTGTGATCAGGCGAGCCTCAGGGGGCGCGCAGGCCGCTCGTGCATGGAACGACGTCAATAGACGTCGTCCCGGCAAAGCATGATCGCGCAATTGTCAGTTAAAGCGACGAAGTGCCGAATCACAAAAAGTGGTCTGGTCTTAACCTCTCGAGATCCGCGCTATAGCCGAATGACGGCTACAGCGCGGATCTCGAGAGGTTAAGACCAGACCACTTTTTGTGATTCGGCACTTCGTCGCTTTAAGCATGATCGCGCAATTGTCAGTTAAAGCGACGAAGTGCCGAATCACAAAAAGTGGTCTGGTCTTAACCTCTCGAGATCCGCGCTATAGCCGAATGACGGCTACAGCGCGGATCTCGAGAGGTTAAGACCAGACCACTTTTTGTGATTCGGCACTTCATCGCTTTAACTGACAATTGCGCGATCATGCGACGTGGCTCCCAAACAAAATTGACTTCCTTTTTTTCCCACAAGTAGAGCTTTCTTTTGGTGGTATTTGATCACCCCTGCGGTTTTTATTTTTTGCGCTATAAACAAAAATAGAGCGACAATTTTGAAAAAACGCACAATTTTTTACTTTTTGCTATAGTAAATATCCCCCAAAAATTTCTCTCAGTTTAGGCCGATACGTATTCTTCTACATATTTTTGGTAAAAAAAATCGCAATAAGCGATTATTGATTGGTTTGCGCAAAAATTATAGCGTTTACAAAATAGGGGATAGTTTTATGGCATTTTTATTCATTTTTTTTTTTACTAGTAATGGCGGTGATCAGCGATTTTTATTGTGACTGTGACATTGTGGCGAGCACATCGGACATTTTTGGGACCATTGTCATTTATACAGCAATCAATGCTATACAAATGCACTGATTCCTGTGTAAATGACACTGGCAGTGAAGGGGTTAACCAGGGGGTGGCATTGTAGGGGTTAAGTGTTCCTAGGGGCGTGTTACTAACTGTGGGGGGCTGGGCTTTGTGTTAGTGAACACTGATCGCTGCTTCAATCACATGGAGCTGAGATCAGCGTCACTTGTTGCTAGGCAGAACGGGGAGATGCTGTTTACAGCGGCATCTCCCCGTTCAGCCGCCCCGTGAGACAATCGCAGGTATCCCCCTGGCGATCGAATCCGTAGGACCCGCGACCGGACTCACGGGGGTCCCGACCAGCACGCATGCGATGGTAGGGCGGCATTTAAAATTGGATGTACCTCCTGGAGGGGTGTGGCCGGATGGAGGTGGGTGTGAGCGAGTGAGAGGGAGCGAGAGTGAGTGCCCATGCTCCCTGCCTCCGCCCTGAGATCCGAGGAATGTGAGTCGCCTCCCCCTGTTGTGGCTCCGTGTTGAGCGTCTGGTCCGGGAGAGTGCCTATCATCCTCACCCTCTCCCTGTCTGCCGAGGCTGTCGGAATGTGCCGAGATCTGCCGAGATTATCCGAGTAGGTTCTCGTGGATGGCTCGGGATATCGCGAGACCTCGAGAGGAGACCCGAAGCTGAATGACTCCATCCGACACTGCACGAGGATATGCAGAGGAGGCTCCGTGACCGACCCGGGCCGGGATAAGACCACTGACGGTATCCGGTAGAGTATACCACCCCGGTTAACCAATAGAAACCCCTTCTCTGGAACTCTGAGGTATGCTGTATAGCCCAGCGGGCTTGCTGGAAGGCAGTGGAGAAACCGGACAGGATCCGCATGTTTAAAGTTTTAAGGACGGTGATTGCAGGCTTGTTAAAACTAGATAGCACGGAAGCACATTGGTGCCCCCTGTTTTGATGGAATGCCTGCTTTCCCCCCCATGCTTTTCGGACTTGTATTGCCAGTCGGTGAGAGTCCAGCTCCATAAAATAATCAGTGTATGACCCCGGCATTGTGTGGTTAATAGACTAGCCGATTTCTTTTTTCCAAGTGCCCTTAGTCAAAAGAGGGCTTTTTTGTTGGAAAGTCTTAGTGAGATACGTTAGTATACAACTATCCCCCACTGGCTCATTGTCTTCCTTTTTTTTTTTTTTTTTTATGCAAGTGCTACTATGCTTAGCAAAAGAGCTGTGGAGGACATGTCACATGGGGAGGGGAACCAAAAAACGCGTGCTGCCAAGGAAAAATTAAATCAAGCCTCTGCGGCCCCAAAACTTGAGCGCTTTGCACATGCGACTTCTCCAGGCAGGAAAGTACAACATCATCCGCCAGGCCAACTTAAAACCCAGGGGATACTGGGGGATAGGAGAAGTGCGGGTCATTTGGCACCAGACCCTGGTACCCTACCTCTAGGAGGGGGGGTAGGTGAGCTATCTCAGGAGGAAAACAAGATGGCCCAAAGATCTGTAGGGGGCGGTGAACCTACCCTACGAGAGATACTGTCGGCGGTCAATGAGTGCAAGAACTCTATTTCTGGCCTTGATAGTCAATTAAGAAATATCCAAAATGAACTGCATTCTATGAGCCAACTATTAAGCAATACCATCGATAGAACAAATGCCCTAGAGGGAAGATTAAGCATGGTGGAAGATGAGCTATCCCCCCTACAGGAAAAAATAGTCGCACTCCAGAAACAAATTATCGCACAAGCATCCAAAATTGACGACATGGACAATAAGAACCGCAGGAATAATGTGCGATTAATTGGCCTTCCAGAGGGAAGCGAGGGTTCTAACCCTATAACTTTTTTGGAGAACTGGTTTAAGGAATTACTGGGAGATGTCTCCTTCTCCTCGCTCTCTTGCATTGAAAGAGCCCACAGAGTTCCTCTTAGATCTCATCTACCAGAGGGACGCTGCAGGCCAATGATATTGAAATTTATCAATTGCAACGATCGAATGATTTTGATGCAGAGAGTTAGGGGATTAGGAGACATCTTCTATAGGGGGACTAGAGTATCATTTTATCCAGATTTTTCATCGGATTTACAGAAACAAAGAGCGGAGTTTATTCCTGTTAAGCGCACCTTGCAAAAGTACAAGATAACTTATGCCTTATTGTACCCAGCCCGACTCCGTGTGTCTGCTCTGGGTTCAACATTATTTTTTAATTCTCCGCTGGAGGTTGTGAACTGGCTGGAGGAACATAAGGGGACTCTTTAGCGGTGCTCAGAGTCGGTCTGTATTAGCTCTTGTATTCGCTCTTGTGGGGGGGGGGGGGGGTGGGGTGGGGTTTTTTTTTTTTTTTTGCTGCTCAGTTTTGTCTTGCTCTGCTTTGTCCCATGTTACCAATGGTTAACAGGGTGGGGTAGGGAGGGGGACGAGTAGATGGACACAATGGATAGACTCGGGATCGGGGCTAACGTATCACGGGTTATTGAGCACTATAGGGTGAATTATATTGCGTATAAAACTTATGTAAGACGCGGTTATAGTTGAGGTGAGAAGGTGGGGGAGCACCCACCAGACGCTATCAAGAATAGATATGGGTTTGGGGAACAAAGAGGCATCAGGGTTGGTGGCAGATATAGAATACGGGGTACGTGGGATTTCAGATCATTCCCCTCTAGTTATAACCTTGAATACGGGAGAGAGTGTCCCACTGGGAGAGTGGAGAATAAACCCCGCTTGGTTGGAACTAATTGACAGCTCTAACCTCCTAGTGGATCGGATAGGGGAATTTCTCCAAATTAACAGAGGGACAGCGGCGCCCGGAATAGTTTGGGACTCCCTAAAAGCCTTTCTTAGAGGAATACTCATACAGAAAATTGCAATAACAATAAGGGAAGCTCGAGAGCAAGAGAAAAAAATTAGAAATGATGTTATCCAGGCTGAGAGAGCGTTTGTGGAGGACCCATCGCCGGGGAAACAACAGGCCTGGGTGGATAGCCAACAGATATATAAAATGGCACTTTTAAAAAAGGCAGAGAATCAACGTATCTTCCAACGCCAATATTATTTTGGCGAAGGAGAGAGGGTGGGTCGAGTTCTTTCCCTATTAGTTAAATCTAATGGCCCCTCTACAGTAATACAGGCAATTAAAACACAGAATGGTGATCTTGTCTCCAGGCCCCCCAAGATTATGAAGGTACTTAGTGACTATTATAGAAACCTATATAAATCAACTACACAGGACCACGAGCGTCTGGCCACTAATTTTTTTACATCAAACAGCTATTCATATGCTTTCAGACCAGGATAAATTGAATCTTGACTTACCACTTACTTTGGAAGAATTAAAAAGTGCGATGACTAGTATGCCCAACTATAAATCCCCTGGCCCTGATGGGCTTCCAGTAGAAATTTATAAACGATATAGCGAACAGCTGATGCCGGCACTACTGGAAACGTTAAATCATGCATTAGAAGCGGGAGAGCTCCCCGCTTCAATGCTGGAGGCCAATATCACTTTAATTCTAAAAGAGGGGAAGGATCAACAAGAGGTTTCGTCATATTGGCCGATATCCCTGTTATGTTCAGACGTAAAAATTTTAGCCAAGGTCCTAGCAACTCGTCTAAATAACTATATTCATAAATTAATACATCCAGATCAGTCCGGGTTTATCCCGGGCAGAACAACCAATACTAACATCAGGAGGGTTTTTTTAAATCTACAAATACCTAGAGACAATGAAGGCCCAGGCGCCATATTGGCTTTAGACGCTACTAAAGCCTTTGATAGCCTGGAGTGGGGTTATCTTTGGGGCGTATTGGAACGCTTTGGCTTTGGCCCCTTATTTATTCAATGGGTAAAGTTACTCTATAGGGGACCTAGGGCAAAGATTAAAATGGGGACCCTATTTTCCAATACATTTCACTTAGAAAGGGGTACGAGGCAGGGGTGCCCGTTGTCTCCCCTCCTGTTCGTGCTGGCTATGGAACCCCTGGCTGTGCTGGCCAGATCGCGCCCGGACATCCAGGGATTCCGGCGCGGATCGGAGGAGGAGAAGATGGCCTTATTTGCAGACGATGTCCTGTTTTTTATTGGTGATACGGGCTCTACTCTGAACAACGTAGTGCAGTTGATGGAGGAATTTGGGCAACAATCAGGTTTGGTCATTAACTGGAGCAAATAAGCCCTTATGCCATTGTCGGGGTCTGGAGACTTAACATCGCCTACAGTTTCGGGATTAGAAGTGGTGCCCAAGCTAAAATACTTGGGTGTCTGGATTTCTAGAGATATAAATCAGTATGTTGAGGAGAACCTGGTGCCATTATTGGCGAAATTGAAGCAGAAGGTTAATAACTGGTGTCGTCTCCCCCTGTCTGTGGCGGGACGCTGCAACTTAGTAAAAATGATTTGGCAGCCACAGATTTTATACATTCTCCATAATTCCCCAATCTGGATTAATCAGAAGTGGTTTAACAGATTGGAGGTATTGATTCGTGAATTAATATGGAAGAAGAGACAGCCTCGGATTCGGCTGCAGACATTGCAGCTCCCTGCAGAAAAGGGAGGAGTAGCGATACCACATCCAAGAACATACTTTCTGTCAGCCCAGCTCCAGCATTTAACCGGGGCTGGACTTGAAGGGGGTGGTTGTCCAAACCATAAATTGATGATCGACAAAGCATATCATAAAACATTAGCTGAAGTTTTGGAGGCCAACTCATTTGCTTGTAAATGCCCTACTAATGCTCTGGCGAGGAAAGTATGGCAGATAGTCAAGCAACTCCTGGGCTATGAGGGAGTAACTGAGTATACCCCCTTATGGAACAACGGAGAATTGGCTGAATTAAATAGCATAGATAGGCCCCTGGAGTGGGAGAGGAGGGGGATTAGCAGGTTAGTGCATCTCTACCAGGGGAACCTTATGAAATCTTTTGAAGATCTTCGGCAGGAATTTGGTATCTCGAATAAAACGTTTTATATATATCTGCAAGTGAGACATGGGATACAAGCACAGTATGGCACACTTACTATTGAGAGGATGAAGACCCCCCTGCTTCAGGGACTCCTCGTTCGAAGGCAAACAAAGGGTCAGATTTCTAGGCTACATATAAAACTCAAGGATAAAGTTTTGAAAGGAGAGGGACCCGACAAGAGTAGAAGGGGATGGGTGGCAGACTTGGGACCAATTAGGCAAGAGCAATGGGACGAGACTAGCACAGGGGAACCTAGTGTCTATCTCTCCATCGCAGCGCATGTCCCACAAGCTCTTTATATACAGGGCATATTATACCCCTAAAAAAATGGGGAAGATAAGTAGAAAATCTAATGGTGATTGCCCCAGATGTGGGGCACCAGGGGATCTTCTTCATATGGTATGGAAGTGCCCAAAACTGTATCGGTACTGGATAGAAATTGTACATAGAATTAACAGGACCTTTAATACCACCCTGAAACCAGAAGCTAAGACTTGTCTACTAGGGATTATGGAAGGGGGTAGAACTTCTGCTGTAACAAAGATATCCATATTAAGATGCCTGTATCAGGCCAGACGGCTAATTGCGATGAACTGGCAGGCAAAAAGCCCTCCAGTACTACAAGCATGGGTAAATGTCATAAATTCTACAATTTGGTGTGAACGAGCAATGTTTATTAGACAAAATAACCTAAAAAAATTTAAGGCGCTATGGAATCCATGGTTGAGAGATATTGGTTACCCCCTGGATGAGATAGCGGAGGATAAGACTTAATGCGCACTCACTCGGTTTGGGCTTGGTGTGGCTTGGGAGCTTTTTTGAAGTTCCTTACTCCTGTCCCCGAAGTGACCTGCCATCCCCCTGCCGGCTAGCCAGAATAGGTCTGGCCGGAGCCAGCAGCACGTGTTCGTAGAATGGGGTTTTGGGGGGGGGGGGAGTTTAGCAGGCGGGTCAGGGACAACTAGTATGTCATGTATGACTACGCCTGCGTTGTTAGGTAAATTTTTGATGAAAGAATTTGTACTTCTTGTCGTGATATATATTTTTTCTCTATGTTTGGAAAATCACGTTTTATGTAAAAAAATCTTTTTCAATAAAAAGTAATTAACCACTTCCCGACCAGCGCACGACGATGTACGTCGACAGAATGGCACGGGCAGGCATATTGGCGTACATGTACGTCCAATATTCGTTGCCGCCGTGCCATCGGGAGTGCGCCGCCGGCGGCGTGCTCCCGCGCTGGTCGGGACCCCCGTGAGTCCGGTCGCGGGACCCGCGGACTCGTTCGCCGCGGGCATCCCCGCGATCGTCTCAGGGAGCGGCCGAATGGAGGAAATGCTGTATAAACAACATTTTCCCATTCTGCCTAGCAACTAGTGACGCTGATCTCTGCTCCATGTGATTGGAGCAGAGATCAGTGTACACTAAATGAAAGCCCAACCCCCCCACAGTTAGTAACACACCCCTAGGAACACTTAACCCCTACACTGCCACCCACAGGTTAACCCTTTCACTGCCAGTGTCATTTACACAGGAATCACTGCATTTATATAGCAGTGATTACTGTATAAATGACAATGGTCCCAAAAATGTCCGATGGGTCCCCGACAATGTCGCAGTCACAATAAAAATCGCAGATCGCTGCCATTACTAGTAAAAAAAAAAATAATAAAAAATTATTAATAAAAATGCTATAAAACTATCCCTATTTTGTAAACGCTATAACTTTTGCGCAAACCAATCAATAATCGCTTATTGCGATTTTTTTTACCAAAAATATGTAGAAGAATACGTATCGGCCTAAATTAAGGGAAAAAAATGTTTTTTTATATATTTTTGGGGGATATTTATTATAACAAAAAGTAAAAAATAATGCGTTTTTTTCAAAATTGTCGCTCTATTTTTGTTTATAGCGCAAAAAATAAAAACCGCAGGGGTGATCAAATACCACCAAAAGAAAGCTCTATTTGTGGGAAAAAAAGGACGTCAATTTTGTTTGGGAGCCACGTCGCACGACCGCGCAATTGTCAGTTAAAGCGACGCAGTGCCGAATCGCAAAAAGTGGTCTGGTCTTTGGCCAGCAAATTGGTCCGGTCTGAAAGTGGTTAAAAAAAAAAAAAAAATTGGATGTACCTGTACACCAATATGCCTGTCCGTGCCATTCTGCCGACGTACATCGGCGTGCGCCGGTCGGGAACTGGTTAAATATGCACCCCCTTAACCCTTTCATGTCTAAGGGTAAAACAAATTTAAATGCCTAAGTACAATTTTGCAACTTTGACATGTGTTAGTAAAACCATACATATGAATTAGAGCGGTGACTGCGAGCCAGGCCTTCTCGTCCAACGTCACAAATGCGCTTCTGATGGTCAAACGTTCCCATATACACACTTCTAAACCTTGTGGACAGCCTTCCCAGCAGAGTTGAAGCTGTTATAGTAGCAAAGGGTGGGCCAACACAATACTTAACCCTATTGACTAAGACTGGAATGCCATTAAAGTTCATGTGCCTGTAAAGGCAGGTGTCCCAATACTTTTGACAATATAGTGTATGTTGTGTGTACCTGTTGTACAGCCCGTTTTGCTTTTGCAAAAGGAGCCCCATGTAATATACTGTACATAGACATTCTTTTCAGTAAGCCAAGAGCTTTGTATTAAAAAAAGAAAAAACTTTTTTTTATCGGTCTTATGTAATATTCAAATTTTCAGAGCTACTGAATTTTGGGTTTTCACTAGCTGTAAGACATAATCATCAAAACTAAAATAAAAATGCTTGCAATATATCACTGTGTGTAACGCATCTATATAAAATATGAGTTTCACTTTTTGAATTGAATTACTGATATAAATTAACTTTTTGATGATATTCTAATTTTATGCACCTTTCAATCTGAAAGGCCCAAGATTACTGGCAGGCTGTAAATAGTCTTTATTAGTCTCTCAAAAACAAGCAAATGCATATAGCTTTCTTCATCAAAATATAGGCAAATGTCCATAGTCCTGGTATAATGAAAACCACACAAAAATGGCTCACCACCAGTATCTCGATCTCACACTTGGACTGTTTCGGGATGCAAGACAAGCCACAGGAGCTTAGCAAACCCAATATCAGTCACCAGACAGCCCACACAGTGTCACAGCTTTGGACTACTCCCTTCTACCTCATACACATGCCGATTTCTTGCTACAAGACTCCCTTGCAGGTGGGTTAACACTTTTGGGACCAAAGTCCCTATAAACTCATATTCCCACTCAAAGTATCTGCGAGCCTCTGAATTCTGGGTTCTAAATGAAGATTACCAGTCCAGAGAGTTCTAAAATCAGTCCTCGCTAACCAGATTACCACAGAATACCCCCACCCTGCATGGGTGAGATACCCTGGAGTACTAAAAATGTCTATCAAACTGTCTCTTAACCAGTTCCCGACCAGCGCACGCCGACGTACGTCGTCAGAAGGGCACGGGCAGGCATATTGGCGTACAGGTATGTCCAATCTTTACTGCCTCCCTGCCATCATGAGTGCGCCGCTGGCGGCGCGCTCGCATGCTGGTCGGGACCCCATGAGTCCAGTCGTGGGTCCTGCGGACTTGATCGCCGGACCCGCATACCCACGATCGTCTCACGGGGCGGCTGAACGGAGAGATGCCATTGTAAACAGCATCTCCCCGTTCTGCCTAGCAACTAGTGACGCTGATCTCTGCTCCATGTGATTGGAGCAGAGATCAGTGTTCACTAAATGAAAGCCCAGCCCCCAACAGTTAGTAACACACCCCTAGGAACACTTACGCTGCCAGTGTCATTTACACAGGAATCAGTGCATTTATATAGCAGCGATTGCTGTATAAATGACAATGGTCCCAAAAATGTCCGATGTGTGCGCCATAATGTTGCAGTCACAATAAAAATCGCTGATCGCCGCCATTACTAGTAAAAAAAAAATTATTAATAAAAATGCCATAAAACTATCCCCTATTTTGTAAACGCTATAACTTTTGCGCAAACCAATCAATAATTGCTTATTGCGATTTTTTTTTTTACCAAAAATATGTAGCAGAATATGTATCGGCCTAAACTGAGGGAAAACATTTTTTTATATATATTTTTAGGGGATATTTATTATAACAAAAGTAAAAAATAATGCATTTTTTTCAAAATTGTCACTCTATTTTGTTTATATCGCAAAAAATAAAAACGGCTGAGGTGATCAAATACCACCAAAAGAAAGCTCTATTTGTGGGAAAAAAAAGGACATCAATTTTGTTTGGGAGCCACGTCGCATGACCGCGCAATTGTCAGTTAAAGCGACGCAGTGCCGAATCGCAAAAAGTGGTCTGGTCTTTGGCCAGCAAAATGGTCCGGGGGGTGAAGTGGTTAAAGCAGGGCTTGACAAATTTTCTTTGAATGTAGGAGTCAGCTAGAGAGGTTTTTTTGGGAGAATGGCCCTGTGCCGATCACATGCAATCGGCACTGTCCAGAGGGTCAAGGGTCATGCAGCCTCATAGCACAGTTAGAAGAGAATGAAAACTCCTCCTACAAGCTTTAACCAGACACGGATGGAAGTCACAAGACTGCTATATACTTCTGATGAGAAAAGATATTTGGCAGTTTTTATATTTACATAATAAATGCATTTTCATGTTCTGTGTACTGTGAGAGACCAAATATAGTGAATGCAGGTCCTGGGTTTAGTAACAAAAAGACTCTGCATGTCTCCTCTCTGCTTCACTGAAAGTAATGCAGTGCAGTTCACACTGAATTACATTCATTCCCAGTCATGCTGGACTTAAAGAAGGAGGCCACACCTCTGAAACATGTAGTCCTGGCAACTGTTTTTTTGTTCGCTAAAGAGGTGACATCTCACTCACCTTGTCTTCCCTCTCCGGCTGCGAGTGACGTCACGCAGCGCCGGATGAACCGTGCGCATGCCCAACAGCAGACACAGCTTAACGAGACAAAACAGAGTCCGCAGTGACTTCTCATACCATCACCACTCATTCTTGGGAGCCAAACCAGTTATACAGGCCAGGAAAGGAGACATACATCCTGCTGTACATGCAATCTAAGTCCCATGTTTGTGAGTGCAATACTCTATTGTTTGATTTTGCATTTGTATCATTAAAGCGGTTCTGCACCTTTAAAAAAAATATTAAAAGCCAGCAGCTACAAATATTGCAGCTGGTGACTTTTATTAAATGGACACTTACCTGTCCCAGGGTCCAGCGATGTCGGCGGCAGATGACTAGCGATCGCTCGTCTCTCTGCTGCCCCCGCCGCCATCCTCTGTCAGGGAATCGGGAAGTGAAGCGTTGCGGCTTCACTGCCCAGTTCCCTACTGCGCATGCGCAAGTCGCGCATCTCTGCTGGTCCCGCTGTGTCCTGGGAACTGTGTGTTTCCCAGAACACAACGGGGGCGGGGCATCTGCGGCGGTCTGTCCCGGAAGTAGGTGCAGATACCTGGTAACTGCACCCCCCCCCCCCCCCCGAAAGGTGCCGATTGTGGCACCGGAGGGGGGAGGGGTCATATGAGCGGAACTTCCACTTTAGGGTGGAGAACCGCTTTAAAAGTAAAATTACACTAGGGCAGCCATGAGCTCTCTTTTCCTTGTATATTTCAGATTAAGTCCGCCACCCGGTGGATCTTTGAGAGAGCTGCAGTACCTAGAGCAAGAGAACCTTTTCTATATAGACCGTGAATATTTGAGAGTTGGTTGTGGGGTCAGCGCTGACTTTGGTTTTTTTGTGTTTGGACTTTTTTCCCAGCCATGCTGGCCAGGGAAACTGTCAACGGGGACCCGGAAGTGAGGTCATACACATCGCTTCTGGGTCAGGAACAAGATTGGGAGAAGAGCAGACGTTTGTCTGCTCTCCTCCCTTTCCTCTACCCTACAGCACTTGCTATGCCAGTCCCGGGCCCTCAGATGGACATGGAGGAAGAAAATGGTAGCTGCACACTGAAGATGACAAAAAAGTCCCTCTATTCCTTATCAATAAAATATGATGTCACACCACAAGATGGTAGCGAGCACAGGCAGAATCACGTAGCTGTACGTTGCCCTTTAAGGCGACCAGCGGGCATGCCCGCGGCAAGCTCAGTGAGTCGGGTCGCGGAACCTGCGGACTCTATCGCCGGGGGTATACCCACGATCGCCTCACGGGGAGGAAGAACGGGGAGATGGTAATGTAAACAAGGATCTCCCCGTTCTGTCAATTTACAGTGTCACTGATCTCTGCTCTGTGTGATCGGAGCAGAGATCAGTGACGTGTCATACACAGCCATGCCCCCCACAGTTAGAAACACGCCCCTAGGACACACTTAGCCCCTACATTGCCACCTAGTGGTTAACCCCCTCACTGCCAGTGTCACTTGCATAGCACTGATTGCTGTATAAATGACAATGGTCCCAAAAATGTGTCAAAAATGTCCGATGTGTCTGCCATAAGGTCGCTGTCACGATAAAAATCACAGATCGCCGGCATTAAAAATAAATTAATAAAAATGCCATAAAACTATCCCCTATTTTGTAAACGCTATAACTTTTGCGCAAACCAATCAATAAATGCTTATTGCAATTTTTTTACCAAAAATATATAGAAGAATACGTATCGGCCTAAACTGAGGAAAAAAAAATATTTTTATATATATTTTTGGGGGATATTTATTATAGCAAAAAGTAAAAAATAAAGCATTTTTTTCAAAATTGTCGCAATTTTTTTGTTTATAGTGCAAAAAATAAAAACCACAGAGGTGATCAAATACCACCAAAAGAAAGCTGTATTTGTGGTAAAAAAAAGGTCGGAAATTTTGTTTGGGAGCCACGTCGCACGACCGCGCAATTATCAGTTAAAGCGGCGCAGTGCCGAATCGCAAAAAGCGCTCTGATCAGGAAGGGGGTAAACTCTTCCGGGGTTGAAGTGGTTAATCATTGCTAGAGCCAAAAATAGAAATGATTTAGTAACTAACACTAATAGTCAGGAAAAACCCAGGATCAGAAGAGAGCTGCATGGGGCAATAAAATCACCATCACCACCCCTTTTAGTGTGGAATTTGACTCCATCAAAAAGATCACTCATAATTATTTACCTACTTTGTGTGTGGATGATGTCTATTCTGAAATTTTGAAACAGTGGTCAATGTAAATTCCCGTTGGGCACCCAGTTTGGGACGATATTTGCCTCCTAGTTTTTTTCATAAGAAACCCGTTAAATCCCTTACCTGCTTACACTGTAAAAAGGTAACTATAAGTGTGGGGCCAGGGATTGTCCCTGCTGTTCACACGATTTTGGGGGCAATACCTTTTAATCATCATCCTGGAGTGCCCAACAGGGGAGGTGATGTATTTTGGTCATTGTGCCCGAAAGAGGTGTATTGGCTATTTGATTTACAGACACATATTCCCATGGGTATATAAACTTTGAATGGGATGTGAATGATTTCTATGAATGAGTATTTGGTCCGATGCAGCTCTCTCCTACACATGACGCATGAGATTCCCATGTAGTCATGTAGTTTAGTTTTCCTGTCTGTCTCCATATCTAATTGTTGTCATCTATGTGTGTCACATACAGTTCACATGTATGCACACATTTCTAATTACACTATATACTTTGGTCTTGTACAAAAACATTGTTGAGTTCAGTACACATATAGGACATATAAATAATAATGATTTTTTTATGTATAATTGAAAAATATTGTGTGGTCTTTTTCTGTAGTCTTTTTTTTTTTTTTTTCGATTTTTATTTTTCAATATATAACAGTTTTCCTTTTTAAATTCTTAATTGTATATTAGTTATCATTCTACATATATATGTTATTTCATCTTTATTTTCACTTATTTTTTCAAATTTAACATTATTTTAATTATTGCAGTGTGTGTGTGTAGATTGTCAATTAGGATTGTTGTTTTATTTTGGTTTAATCCAGGGGTGTCCAAACTTTTTTCAAAAAGTGCCAGATGAAGTGAACATGTGTGAGGGCTGAACATTTTGCCTGACATTCTTTGAACCATTTCATTTAAATGCAAATGAAGTAATACACTGCCCAACAAGAATTCTTTTGCCTTTGTGCTATGTGGTGAAAAGTCTAAGGATGACCTCGGGCGTGTTATTTGAATATACCGTATTTATCGACGTATAACACATACCGGCGTGTAACATGCACCTTCACTTTAAAAGGGAAGTTTCAGGAAAAAACTTACATTTTAAATAAAGAACTGGGAAGCAAAATAAGGGTCAGTGCCCATCTGCAGCCTCACCAGTGCCATGAATGCAGCCTCTGAATACAGTCTCACCATTGACATGAATACAGCCTCACAAGTGCCATGAATGCAGCCTCACCATTGGCATCAGTGCATCCTGATCCATGCCCATCTGCAGCCTCAGAGGGGACAGGGAGGGGGGCGGGATGAGCATCAACAGATTACATACAGGATAATCTCCTGCTTACTCGGTAGCCTCTTTAATACAAAGTCCCACCCCCTATGAAAGACAGAACAGTTGTCCAATGCCAGCCCAGGAGACGGGACTTTCTATTACAGAGGCCCAGAGTAAACAGGAGATTCTCCTGTATGTAATCTGATGGCACTCATTCCGCCCTCTCCTTGTCCCCTCCAAGGCTGCCAGAACTAAATGATAAATATGGTATTAATCTTTTGTGCACCCCCCAACAAATCCGCTTGGGCATTTGTTGAGGGCCACAAAAGATATATATCCAAATTACCAGTGGGGTCGTATTAAACCAGCTGGAACACAGGCCACAATTGGCTTGCAGGCTGGACTTTGACCATGCCTGGTTTAATCAATGTTTGGTCTATTGTGTCTGTTAGTTCTCAGCCATGCAATGGTTATTTTTTACTTCATTTCATTCATGTGATTTCATTGTTTTTTTAAAAACATATACAGTTGAGATTTACAAACAAGTTCCGCTGACATTGTCCACACCTATTTGGTTTGAGGGAGGTCCTATTTAAGGAAGGTCAGTTGAACATGTCAGAGTAATGAATAAGTACAGTGTTACTGTGTAAAAATGCTTCTACCTGTACCTGCACTCGCTACCATCCTGTGGTGTTACATCATGTTTTATTAATCAGAAATAAAGGTACTTTTTTTTCATCTTCAGTGTGCAGCCACCAATTTCTTCCTCCATATTCTTTGCACGGCAGGCGAGCTGAGGCTTGCACCCTGTGGAAGGAGTCCCTACCCCAGCTCACCTGGATCAGAGTTTCCTTTTTCTCTTGTTTGTACTTTAGATGGACATGGGGGGGGGGTGGCCGCGGAGCCACCTGAATACTTCCACCTGACGTGTGAGCCCCACTGCTTGCGCACAGCAGGGCTAAATGTAGAAAAAAACACAACCTGCCCGGCACCCAGAACTGCATGTCAGGCGATACAAATTTGTGTATCCCTGCAACAGTGAATAGGCTGAATTGTGCCAGGAAACAATTTTTAGTCGCCCTGGTGCCTGCGATTTGTTGAGCCCTGCCTAGAAGGGATCATAATCTAAATAGTAGGGAAATATACCTCCAGACTAGGACCCATCCCTGGCATCCTGTATATAACTATGCCCTCCCCCCCCCCGCCTTGACACAGAGGTGTCAGAAGCACTGTGGGTGACCCTGCAGTGCACCTTAGAGAGGAGATCTGTATTCTGCTGTTGCTTTCCTGGTCTGTGTTCTACTATAAATTAAATATATTATTTTTTATGCCAGTGACCATGTGGTTACCCTGGCATTCGTGTGTTTGGGCGGTCTCATCGAGGGCATTGGGGCATGGTTCAACACAAGACAAAATTTCCTGCCAAGGAGAAAATAGTATATTGAGTCTAGAATCTACTTAATGGCCAGGCAGTCTCGTGCCACTATGGAGTCTTTTTTTCAGGAGCTGTCAACTTCTTACTAATGCCGCGTACATGCCGCATCTATCCGACGGACTTAGTCACCCGCAGACCCCGACAACCAACGGCCAGGGTTGTTGGGAAGAGGCCCTTGTCCTCATCAACATGGGGACAAGGTGCTTTGGGGTGGGGGGCTGTGCGGCCCCCCCTTCCCCAAGGCACCCCCCATATTGAGGGCACACGGCCTGGTACGGCTCAGGAGGGGGGCCGCTCGCTCGTCCCCCCTTTCCTGGCCGGCCGGGTAGCGTGCTCGGACAAGGGTCTGTTGTGGACTGGGGGGGACCCCACGCCAATTTTTTTCGGCGTTGGGGTTCCCCTTTAAGTCCATACCAGGTGGGGGGCCAGCGACGTCTCCTTCGCGGGCCCCGCCTACCTGGAGACCCGCTCGAAATGAGCGGACTTTTCTCCGGGCGGGCAAAGTCCGTTCATTTCAAAAGTACGGCGGACTGGCAAACACACGGCCGGATTGTCCGCCGAAATGCGAGTCCGGCGGGAAGATTGGAGTGCAAAACTACTTTCTAACTTCGGCCCGTCCTCTTCGTGCCTAGATCTCCACACACCATTAAGTCTTGAGCATGTCCTGTCTTCCCTATTCTGGCATAAATAGGGAAGGGCCTCCCCTCTCTCCCTACCTGTACTTATTCTCCTTTATGGTAATACCTGTGACACTATTGTGTCTTGATATTCCCTTATAGTTTGTAATTGTTGTACGCCTTTATTTATCCATTTATCTATGCCTTTATACCATTTATTATTGTACTGTTACAGGTTCTTGCCCCTCCACCTGGCCCCCCTGTGGACTTGGGTCGTGGGTTTCTCTTCCGGCGATTGGTGGGGTTCTTGGGGGTTGGTGGGTGGGGCACCATGGTTTCTGGTGCTCCGCTCCCCTTTTTCCCCTTGCATGTGTCCTGGCTGACATGGATTAGCTGTGGGACGCAAGCACAGACGTGCGTGCGACTTTCCTGCGCGTGCGCAACTCAAACCTGGTGCTGCACAGGCCTGCATGAGACAGTATCGCTCATGGCGGGTGCTGGGCGCATATGGTGTGGTGGGCGCGTGAGCGCTGGCTGTCGTCGTGCACGTGCTGTAGAACCCCTGACCCCGTGACGCTGCGTGCCGGCGACGCGGTGCTGGGGTCAATCAGCGGGTTGAGAGGTATTTATGGTGGTGTTCTACCGCTATCCTGGCACGCCGAGCTGATCCGGAGAACCCCAGGGGTCACACTGCGAACGGTGAGTGAACATGTTCCAGATAGGGAGTCACACTAATATATTACAAATGTTTGTACATTGATGCATTACCATGCTCATGTCTACACAGATGATCATTTATACCCCAAATGCCCTAAATGCTCTGGATGTTCCTCCACCTCGCATTCTGATCCCATTCGGGAGGATGAGTTCTTTATCCATCCTAGGATGGACAGCCTCATATTCTTCTCCGGGTCTTAAAGCAAGCAAATTACCTAATCTACTGGTAACTTAATTAAAGCAGATTTATTTTTTGTCCTTGCCACCCAGGCTTCACAAACACTTTACCAATCACTAATTGTTTTCACTATCACCCTTGGGTATTTCTCTTGGGAATTTGACTTCTTTTAATCTCACTCTATGCACCGCCATATCATAGCGAATTATACACTTTTTGTATAATCAAATTAAATCAACCTCACATATGCTTCTCAACAAATATAATTTATATTTGTGCTTGGGTCTCACATTCTATTCCGTTTTTTTATTTCCCACTATTAGCATTGAATCCTTACATTTCTTACTTGTGGGTATATTTTTCCTTCCATTCCCTTTTCATTGTTGCCTATTCTTTTCCTTCTTTTCCCCTTTTCCTAGGGGTTGACCCTAGTTCTGTTTTATAGCACATTGCTTGTTCCACTTCACTGGCACACCCATTTTTCCAATCACATCGTTCTACTCCTGGTGATGGAGATAAATCTCACGCCTGGGTGTCACTTAAGAAAAGTTCTATGACAAATAAAAATCATGACTTAATATAAATATTTCTATATAGATCTCGGTTTGTGTCAGGTTAAATGCCTCTCCCAGTCGCCGGGAGAGGCTCCTCCTGGCTACCTGAGCTGTCTTGGGGGCACGGGTGTTCGGGTAAGTCCTTGTGAAGTGTCTTTCTATATTGTAACTTCATACTCTTCCCCATTACATCTTTTTGACCATATATTACTTTTTACTACATACCTAACTGTGATCTCTATATATATTCCTAGACATGTATTTCCTGAGGAAGCTGAAAAGCGAAACTAGTCGAAATACGTCATTTTCTACACCAACTGTGGACCATTTGTATTGTTAAATGTTTTTATACTTAACCACTTCCCGACCAGCGCACGACGATGTACGTCGACAGAATGGCACGGGCAGGCATATTGGCGTACAGGTAATACTCAATATTCAATGCCGCCCTGCCATCGGGAGCGCGCCGCCGGCGGTGCGCTCCCGCGCTGGTCGGGACCCCCGTGAGTCCGGTCGCAGGACCCGCGGACTCGATCGCCGCGGGCATCCCCGCGATCGTCTCACGGAGCGGCCGAATGGAGGAAATGCTGTGTAAACAACATTTGTCCATTCTGCCTAGCAACTAGTGACGCTGATCTCTGCTCCATGTGATTGGAGCAGAGATCAGTGTTCACTAAATGAAAGCCCAACCCCCCCACAGTTAGTAACACACCCCTAGGAACACTTAACCCCTACACTGCCACCCACTGGTTAACCCTTTCATTGCCAGTGTCATTTACACAGGAATCACTGCATTTATATAGCAGTGATTACTGTATAAATGACAATGGTCCCAAAAATGTGTCAAAAATGTCCGATGGGTCCCCCACAATGTCGCAGTCACAATAAAAATCGCTGATCGCCGCCATTACTAGTAAAAAAAAATAATAAAAAATTATTAATAAAAATGCTATAAAACTATCCCTATTTTGTAAACGCTATAACTTTTGCGCAAACCAATCAATCGCTTATTGTGATTTTTTTTACCAAAAATATGTAGAAGAATACGTATCGGCCTAAACTGAGGGAAAAAAATGTTTTTTAATATATTTTTGGGGGATATTTATTATAACAAAAAGTAAAAAATAATGCGTTTTTTTCAAAATTGTCGCTCTATTTTTGGTTATAGCGCAAAAAATAAAAACCGCAGGGGTGATCAAATACCACCAAAAGAAAGCTCTATTTGTGGGAAAAAAAGGACGTCAATTTTGTTTGGGAGCCACGTCGCACGACCACGCAATTGTCAGTTAAAGCGACGCAGTGCCGAATCGCAAAAAGGGGTCTGGTCTTTGACCAGCAAATTGGTCCGGTCTGCAAGTGGTTAAATAAATTGATATATTTTCTACGTCCGTTTTTTCGATGTTCTACATCCTGTAAATTGCACCGTAATAGTCCCCCCGCTCTTTCTCCTTGGTCGATATTTCTGGCTGGGGACCAGATTCTTTCAACAATTTATTCATACTTTCTAAGTCCGCCGTACTTTCGGGTCAAAAAAGTATGCCGGAGCCTACACACGAGGGGGTTGTCCAGCGGACTTGAGTTTGCCGGACTTTGCCACCCGCTAGTTTGATCGTGTGTACGCGGCATTAGAAAGACTAGGGAGGGTGTTCCTTCCCATTGACACCTTGAGTCAGAACAGCTCCTAAGGCTTCATTGGAGGCATTTGTTTGAACAACAAATTTGTTAGAGAAGTGCAACCAGCACTGGATATGATTTCACCACCTTTATAACCAAGTAATCTTTTTTCTATTTAGCACTGCTCTACTACTGGTAATTAACTAGTTGCTGACCGCCGGCCGTCAAATGACGGCCAGGCGGCGCACCTATTGTGGCGGGAGGCCGTCATATGACGGCCTCCCGTTTAAACAGGGAATGCGCGCGATCGTGCGCGCGCATCCCTGTTTCTTCGGTGGCGGCGTGTCACGGAGACACCGCTCGCCACCGAAGGGGGTGAACAGCCATTCGTTATGGCTGTTTACCACGTGATCGGCCGTGATTAAGTCACGGCCGATCACAGATGGTCACACCCCCAACGTGCACGGCGCATGCGCGCGATCGCGAGCGCACGTCGGTAGCGGCGTGTTCCCCGGGAACACTGCTCGTCACCGACGCTGGTAAACAGCCATTGGCCGGCTGTTTACCCACGTGATCGGCTGTGATCCTTTCACAGCCGATCACAAAAATGTAAACAAACTGCGGTAACGGGATGTTACTGGGTTCTCCTCCTCACACACCGATCGTGTGTGAGGAGGAGATTGCGGTAACATCTCGTTACCGCATACAGTGTACACCAAATATACTGATTGCCCCCCCCCCAATAAAGAGGACCTGTCCACCCCTCATAGTACCTGTCAATCACAGTCCATCAGAGTATCTGTCACAGTCCATCAGAGTATTTGAGTACCTGTCACAGCACATCAGAGTACCCGAGTACCTGTCACAGCCCATCAGAGTACCTGTCAGCCCATCAGAGTACCCAAGTACCTGTCACAGTTCATCTGAGTACCCGAGTACCTGTCACAGCCCATCAGAGTACCCGAGTACCTGTCACAGCCCATCAGAGTACCCGAGTACCTGTCACGGCACATCAGAGTACCCGAGTACCTGTCACGGCACATCAGAGTACCCGAGTACCTGTCACGGCACATCAGAGTACCCGAGTACCTGTCACGGCACATCAGGGTACCCGAGTACCTGTCACGGCCCATCAGAGTACCCGAGTACCTGTCACGGCCCATCAGGGTACCCGAGTACCTGTCACAGCCCATCAGAGTACCCGAGTACCTGTCACGGCACATCAGAGTACCCGAGTACCTGTCACGGCACATCAGGGTACCCGAGTACCTGTCACGGCCCATCAGGGTACCCGAGTACCTGTCACGGCCCATCAGGGTACCCGAGTACCTGTCACGGCCCATCAGAGTACCCGAGTACCTGTCACAGTCCATTAGAGTACCGAGTACCTGTCACAGTCCATTAGAGTACCGAGTACCTGTCACAGTCCATCAGGGTACCCGAGTACCTGTCACAGTCCATTAGAGTACCGAGTACCTGTCACAGTCCATTAGAGTACCGAGTACCTGTCACAGTCCATTAGAGTACCGAGTACCTGTCACAGTCCATCAGGGTACCCGAGTACCTGTCACAGCCCATCTGAGTACCCGAGTACCTGTTCCAGTCCATCTGTGTACCAGAGTACCTGTCACAGTCCATCTGAGTA
Source organism: Lithobates pipiens (assembly GCF_037356315.1). NCBI lineage: Eukaryota > Metazoa > Chordata > Amphibia > Anura > Ranidae > Lithobates > Lithobates pipiens. Next base: position 407,710,411 of record NW_027507764.1, on the reverse strand, counting down.
CCCGAGTACCTGTCACAGTCCATATGAGTACCTGTCACCGCCCTTCAGAGTACCCAAATACCAGTCACCAAACCATCAGAGTACCTGTCACCAGGCCATCAGAGTACCCGAGTACCTGTCACCAGGCCATCAGAGTACCCGAGTACCTGTCACCAGGCCATCAGAGTACCCGAGTATCTGTCACCAGGCCATCAGAGTACCCGAGTACCTGTCACCAGGCCATCAGAGTACCCGAGTACCTGCCACCAGGCCATCAGAGTACCCGAGTACCTGCCACCAGACCATCAGAGTACCCGAGTACCTGTCACCAGACCATCAGAGTACCTGTCACCAGACCATCAGAGTACCCGAGTACCTGTCACCAGATCATCAGAGTACCCGAGTACCTGTCACCAGACCATCAGAGTACCCGAGTACCTGTCACCAGGCCATCAGAGTACCCGAGTACCTGTCACCAGGCCATCAGAGTACCCGAGTACCTATCTCCAGCCCATGTCTCATAGAATATACGTTGGGGTGTTTGCTTTCCAAAATGGGGTCATTTTGTGGGTAATTTCACTGTCCTGGTGGTCCAGGACCTTCAAAAGTGTGATGGGTAGGAATGAAATGAGATGTGTCATTTATGCTCCTAGAACGCCTGAACGCACTACTTCAATGTTCGGCCTCTCTATGTGGCCAGGCTGTGTAAAAGTCCTACACATGTGGTATCGCCATACTCGGGAGGAGTAGCAGAATGTATTTTGGGGTGTAATTTTTGCTATATACATGCTATGTGTTAGAAATATCTTATAAATTGACAATTTTGTGTAAAAAAAAAAAATGCGTTTTAATTTTTTTCCACATATTCCAAAAACTTCTGGAAAAAAATGAACCGTTCAAAAGACTCATTATGCCTCACAGATTATACGTTGGGGTGTTTGCTTTCCAAAATGGGGTCATTTTATGGGAAATTCCATTGTCCTGGTACTCCAGGGCCTTCAAAAGTGTAATAGGTGGTTGAGAAATGAGATGCGTAATTTTTGCTCGTAGAACGTCTGAAGGTACTACATCAATGTTAGTGCTCTGTATGTGGCCAGGCTGTGTAAAAGTCCTACACATGTGGTATCGCCGTACTCGGGAAGAGTAGCAGAATGTATTTTGGGGTGTAATTTGTTGTATGCATATGCTGTGTGTGAGAAATAACCTGATAATATGACAATTTAGTAAAAAAAAATAAAAAAAAATAAAAAATCTTCATTTTGCAAAGAATTGTGGGAAAAAATGACAACTTAAAAAAACTCACCATGCTACTTACTTAATACCTTGGGATGTCTACTTTGTAAAAAGGGGTTATTTGGGGGGTATTTGTACTTTCCTGACTTGTTAGTGTCTCAAGAAATGAGGTACACCTGATGTACTGAAGGCCTGATCAGAAGTGATCAATTTTCAGCGATTGGCACCATAGTTTGTAGACTCTATAACTTTCACAAAGAGCAAATAATATACACTAATGTGGGTTATTTTTACCAAAGATATGTAGCAGTATAAATTTTGGCCAAAATTTATGAAGAAAAATTACTAATTAGCAAAAATTTATGACAGAAACGAAGAAAAAGGCATTTTTTTCACAAAATTTACGTTTTATTTTATTTATAGCACAAAAAATAAAAAACCCACTAGTGATTAAATACCACTAAAAGAAAGCTCTATTTGTGTGGAAAAAAGGATGCAAGTTTCATATGGATACAGTGTAGGATGACTGAATAATTGTCATTCAAACTGTGAGAGCGCTGAAAGCTGAAAATTGGTCTGGTCAGGAAGGGGGTGTAACTGCACTGTACTGAGGTGGTTAACCACTTCAGATCCGCGCTATTGCCAAATGACGGCAACAGCGCGGACCTACATTTCCGGGACGACGTCTATTGACGTCGTCCCGGATACGAGCGGCCTGCGCGCCCCCTGAGGGGCGTGCGCGGCGCGCTCTGTGATCGGCGAGTCCGTGAGACTCGCCTGATCACCGATCCGTGCAAGGGGTCGATCCCGACCCCTTATCACGTGATCAGCTGTCAGCCAATGACAGCTGATCATGTGATAGAACGGAGCCGGTAATCGGCTATTATTCCTCCTCGCGCTGACAGCGCGAGGAGAGAAAAAAAAAGCCGATCACCGGCGGCCGTGATCGGGACATCAGTCCCGATCACGGCCAGCAATACAGCTGACCACCTGCCCCCTGCCAGTGCCCACCTGCCCACCGCCGTGCCATCCTGAATAAAAGTAAGTGCCCCCCATCAGTGCCCATAGTGCCCACAATGCCACCCACAGTGCCATCCAGCAGTGCCACCAACAGTGCCACCAACAGTGCCACCCACAGTGCCCACAATCTGCCTCAAAGGTGCTGCGACCCAGTGCCGCCCATCAGTGCCCAGCAGTGCCGCCCATCAGTGCCCAGCAGTGCCGCCCATCAGTGCCCAGCAGTGCCACCTATCAGAGCCACCTATCAGTGCCACCTATCAGTGCCCATCAGTCCCGTCTATCAGTGGTACCTATCAGTGCCCATCCGTGCCACCCATCCGTGCCACTTATCCGTGCCACCCATCCATGCCATCTAATCTGTGCCCATCTTTGCCCATCAGTGCCGCCTTATCTGTGCCCATCGGTGCCGCCTTATCTGTGCCTATTAGTGCCGCCTTAACTATGCCTATCAGTGCCCACCAGTGCAGCCCATCAGTGCCCACCAATGCAGCCCATCAGTGCCCACCAATGCAGCCATCAGTGCCGCCTAATCAGCGCACTTCAATGAAGGAGAAAAATGACTCGTTTGCAAAATTTTATAACAAACTATTAAAACATGATTTTTTTTTTTTTTTTTTTTTGCATCTTTTTTTGTTTGTTTAGCAAAAAATAAAACTCCGAGCTGTAACTAAATACCACCAAAAGAAAGCTCTATTTGTGGGAAAAAAATGATAAAAATTTCATTTGGGTACAGTGTTGTATGCCCGCGCAATTGTCATTCAAAGTGCATCAGCGCTGAAAGCTGAAAATTGGTCTGGGACTGAGGGGGGTTTAAGTGCCCAGTAAGCAAGTGGTTAAACAGTCAGACAACGCTGTACCCAAAATGTATATAATTTTTTCACACAAATAACGCTTTCCTTTGGTGTTATTTGATCACCACTCTTTTTTTTTTTTTTGCGAAAACTGTCTGCTACAAAACATATCCAATAAAATGTTGTCCGAACGCATTCTGCTACATGTCAGATGCGCCTGAGTCGCTCACCTCAGTAGGTCATAGTAGGCTTTCTGTGGTTCTGAGGTCCCGAGGCCACCCTTCTCTCTGGGCCATACACTAAAATGTGGTGCATAAGGTTTTGTAAAAAATGGCTAGCCCTCACTGGGTTGCTAGGAGCAACAAGCACACTTCATTCAATTCATGAGTGTATCCAACTGAGCCTGGACAGACTTCCTTTGCACCTCCAACTGCACTGTCTGAACCTGAAACAATAGCACCAGGGTCTGATTTTGCTGTGCCTGGGTTTCCTTATGTCGGACGTTGGCTTGCACGGAGGCTAGCTGCTGGGCCACTGTAGATTGCACCAGGGCTTTGACTACCTCCTCTATGCTGGCCTCAGAGGTTTGCACCAACTGTGCTGCTTTGACCCAGGACGTGCAAAAATAGGCACTGGTCATTTAAATGTCATTTTTTTCTGTTTCTTTTTTACTTTAAATGGCTTGTACAGCTCTAGTACCATTTGTAATCTAGAGGGACCCAAAATCACCAGCCAGCTTCACACTCACAGCTGTGGACTACTCCACTCCACCTTATAGATGCATGCTGATTCCAAGACTCCCTTTCAAGTAGGTTGACCCTTTTTGGGAACAAAGTCCCTGCAATCAGAGTTTGGAGGCTCTTTTCCACCCAAAGTCTCTCTGCCTCCGAATTCCGGGTCGCAGATGACTACAATCCAGAGAGTACTGAATTTAGTCTCCTGGAGTACCCTGAAAGCCCTCAACTTGCATGGGTGAGAACCCCTGGGTATTAAAAATGTCTATTGAACCCTCCCTTAAAGGGACCACAACCCAATAGTGGGGAAATATACGGTACCTCCCATCCAGAACCCAGCTCTGATGTCCTCTATTAACACACTTTTTCTTTTTCTCTCTCTCTCTTTATATATTTATATAGAATAATGCAGTTTCATATTAGCATGTTGACAGAATGCAAATAGTATTTAAGCTTGGCCCTGCCCCTCCCATCTCCCAAGCTTTCCTCTTGGTCAGCGAACCTTCCCCAGCATTCATCACAAGGACATTTCTGTTTAAACTGGTTTGTGACCAGTTGAATTAAAGCTACTCTTGACTTGAATAGGGTATGTGACAGGATTTTTTTTTTTTAATGCAATTAATTACATAATACTCAGACATGCATACTTCAAAATACTGCAACTGCAAACCAAAATCAACTCGAAAGAGATCACACAAGATTTTATGCTTATGTACTTAATTCTTCCACTAGAGGTCACTCAAAACCTACAGAACATTACAGGTTTGGCAGACCACACCATGCAGTATCCTTTAATTTAGATTTACTAATCTTCAGAAGTCTAACGTAAAATAAGCTTTCCTTGGAGGTCAGACAGTGATCATTGGATTTATTTTCACATACAGACTACACAGCATAGTCGTTAGCAAGCAGAATTACACATAGGCATATGTATAAATTGATTATTAAAAAGTTTGCTATCCATTTATCATATTTCGGTGTTGGAGGCCTGCTGGAAAATTTGGCTCTAAATAAAGGCTAATTTCTTTTTTTTGCTAAATTAATAAACATGGTATACTTACATTTGATGAAGAGTGTATTATATATAGATATGAAATCGCATATTTTTTTTTTGTCAATGATTCACCACTGAGTCCTATTGAGCACCAACCTGCCCCTTAGAGATTAGGAAACATTGCTGAAGTTTCTTTATGAAAATGCTATTTGCCTGGCTTCCCTGCTCACCCTTCTGCTTCAGTAGCAGCACGTGTATTTCTCTCATGATGGTTTGCATAATGAATACATTAGCTGAACATTTGAGACCCTGCAAATAAGATGTAGAGGCAGACCTGACCAATAATTTGAGAACCCCCGCTATATGTTTGTTATGTGTTCCCATTTACACAGCATACCTAAACATAATATTAAAAATGATTTCTTACTTTTCTAGTTGTTTCTAGAGCAGGTCTATATGTAGGACTCTATCTACAGCTTTTATTGTTTAGATTAGCTTGCAGTGTGGAATTATGGGAAAGATCTGTACTACCCGACCATTAGGATCTTTAATCCTTAGTTAAGAAAGACAGTGTGCATCTAGTTTACAACTAATGACCAGTCTCTGCCAGCAAAGTACAGATAGGGTTACAGGGTCAGTTGACTCCTTGGCTGAGCCTTGGGGAGAAGATACCCAGACCCTACCAGAGAAAAGATGCAGGTACAGCCTGTAATGATGCTTTGGGCTGAGGTGATCCTTCTGTTGATGGAGCCCAGTCCCTGGAAACCTCTCTCAGAGATGGTAAAGACTGTCCCCGCAGGGGCTATTATTGTACTCCCTGATTACCATCAGTGAGTACCTAAGGGCTAGTCCCAATTACAGTTGGTCCATGAGTGACCCGTGCTGATATTGACTCATTTCCATGCTGTGGTAGGACAACCTCCTGTACCCTGGTCTCAGATGACTTTTATCCTCCTTTGTATTAATGTCTTGTGTGATCCATTCTCAGTCTGTTGAGTAACCATGTTAGTGTAGTCTCCCCTGAGATCATTGCCAAGGGGGCAGCCACCGTATACTGGAACTAAAAATAATGATTTAAAAATCCTTCCTTTTGGTTATCCTTCAATGCTAGACTTCTCAATGATGACTACAATCATCCAACCAGAATTCAGTCAGATTTTACCACAACATTGGCTTACACTGACCATCAGAGAGTAATCTGATGCATCAAAAATTACAGAAAGTTCCAGCCCTGGCTGGCATGCTTGACCCCAGCATGAAAAACTGGCAGGCAGACTTCCTTAGTCTTCAATGTCTGCACTCCAAAGAATAATCTTCAGGCTGAGCTGACTTTTGTCACAGGGGGTGATGCCAGACATGGACCTCCTAGCGTCCAGGTTAAGCCACAGACTGAACATGTTTGTTTTCTTATCCAGGCATCTTTGCAGTGGATGCTGTGGTGACTCTGTGGGACCAGTTCAACCTGACCTACACATTTCCTTGTCCGATGTTTCTCCCTTTTTGCAAGGCAGAATCGAGTGAGGGCATTCTGGTGATTCTCTTCTCTCTGATCTGGCCCAAGAGAACATGGTGACCAGACCTTGTCAGGCACCTGAGGGGATTTTGTGTGGGGCCTCCAAGATAGTTCAGATATCTACCCCATTGGGCTGGTTTTTACCCTGCTTCTCAGTCACTTGCTTGTTTGCCTAGCTAATACAGCCCAGGTCCTGAGGGAGAGGACCCTTTCAAATTCCCATGTTCTCAAAGCTTGGGAACCAAATTTTTGTATAGTCTACCATCACTCTTGGTAAAGTATTTAGCTTGGGGCATGACAAGGATTCTTTCACAGGATGTACTCCACAGGACAAATTCTGTCTTCTCCAGCCTGGTATGGATCAGGGTCTTGGGCCTTGAGAACAATTAATGGTCAAATCTCAGAATTTTCAATTCCTTTCAGTTGCTGCTTGTCCCTCACTCTTTGTTGAGGCTTTCATACAAGATGCTACTTGCAATGTTCTCCTGTCCTTTTCCCTAGGACTTTATGGAATCCCAGCCTTTTATTGTCAATTCTTTTGGACCACCCCCTGAACTATCAAGGATATTTCTCTGCCTATCCTTGCTCTCAAAGTTGTCTTCTTGCCACCATCTCTTCTGCGAGTGGTTAGCCTTCACGGTAAGAAACCTTTTCTTGTTTTTCACTAGGGCAAGGTTGTTTTGAGGCCAGGTACCTCTTTTCTTCCTAAGTTGTTTTTTGTCCTTCACCTTGACCAGTACATTGCTCTTCCTTCACTCTGACCTGCTCTGGAACATCCTATGGAGATTTCCCTCCAATTTTTGGATGTGGTACACACTGTTTGAGTTTATCTCTCAACGTAAATAACTTACCTCTTTGACAAGTTCTGTCTCCGTTTTCCCCACATGCACAGTGCTATGTGGGAACAAACCTACGCTTTGGACAAAATTTAGATTGTTTTAATTAGAAAACCTGCACATGATTACTGAGACCCAAATCTAACCAATTGGGGTCTCCTGCAGCTCAAAACAAATTATATAATGCAATTTTACTGTCATTCTATGCGGAGTGGAGTGCTTCTTTAATAATATATTTAGCAACACCAAGGCTGTTTGACCAGCAGAATCATTCATGAAAATCTGCCTGAAGCCAGAAGTACATTTTCAGACAGGGACAGACTATACCTACCTGTATAGCCTGAGACAGATTACCAGTGCATACTACTGCGCACATGGAAATAATTATTGGATAAACAGAAGCCTAAATGTCCTGCGACTGTAATGTGCTTTATGGGAAATGTAGCAAAGTTGAAATTGTATTACTGCAGGAGATAACATTTGTTCTTGTTCTAAAGCCCGGTGAGTAATCTTGTTGCTGGCAGCCTCTCACACGTAAGGGAGACTGACAATACAACAGCTGCTGTAAACCACTGTGGGTCAAGTCTGTAAGCTTCCCCCGGCCTTTATTTCTAGTTATCCTGGCTCAGTGCCACACAATAGATAAATTAGGTGATTCTGGCAACTTGACACAATAATGAGGCTTTAAAATGGCTCCTATTGCATATTATTTTCTGGAAACCGAAATTACTACAAGTGTTAAAATACCCTATGCTCTGGGATTCTATTTTGCTCAAATAAATGCTTTACTTGTATCAGTGTAAGATTCTGTTTAAGTGGATCTACCATTAAATGTTCATTGGATATTAACCAGTTCACGACCACACATATACTTCAGCAGGGCAGCAGCTCTGCACCGGATCATGTACTTAGTTCCAGGACTGGGGCACGCATGCTCCGCCGGCACCTGCCGATCATTAGGCAGATAGCCAGAACAGCAATATGCCTATGTACACAAGGCAGATTGTCATTCTGTCACTAGCAGGAACGTGAATTAATGCCTTCCCCAAGTAAAAGCACCTCCCACACAGTACACAAACACTGTCTAGGCACACAGTTAACCCTGTGATCGCCCCCTGATATTAACCCCCTTCCCAGCCACTGTCAGTACAGTGACAGTGGATATTTTTAGCACCGATCATTGTATTAGTGTCACTGGTCCCCAAAAAGTGCCAGTTAGTGTCCCGACTGTCTGCCACAATATCAGTTACCAGTCCCCCATAAGCTGATTATTCCCACCATTACTAGTTAAAAAAATAAATATCCCATACTTTGTAGACCCTATAACTTTTGCGCAAACCAATTAATATATACTTATTGAGATTGCTTTTACTTTTTATGTATTGTCGTCTACAATATGTCAATGTTATGTATAATTATTCATGTATGTACCTGCTGTTTCAGGGTATGATACCTATTGCTCTACAAATAAACACGTTTGTCTATATTGACTCCATTGATTAGGTGATAGCACATACCTCATTCAAAGTCCCAAACTCCCCCTCTTGTTTATAGACAGGGATGGAGTTGTATGGTCCCATGCACCTCATTTAAAGTCCCACAATTTCTCTTTTGCTCAATTATTGATAGGGATGGAGGTCTGTGAACGTCTATCATTTGGTTATGACCATTCATGCATTGCTCCCATATAATCCTTGGTGGACCCCATTGGGTTTTTTTTTTCTTTCACATTTTGAAGGATTTGGGGTATACAATCAACCTACACCATCATTTCTAGCATTTTGATTTAGATGCATTTAACTATACATTAATATGGCACCTCGGCACCCCTCCCGCCCCCCTTGGTTGGCTGCGGGGGTTTGGACAGTTGTGTCCTTTTGTGCAACTGCGCCACACCACCCCCTGTGCACATGATGTCCAATTGGGCGTCACAATGACGACACGTGTTTCATTAACATTCCTGGCTGACATTTGGGAGGGCTTGTCCAGGCTCAGGTCAGTGGTGGCTGCTGCCCTGGCTAGAGACGCCTCCCCATTAATGTCACGCCATTGTGACGCTGGCTGAGACCTTTGGATATGGTGGGAGCCTACTACCATGCAAATGTGCTACGAGATTGCGTTTACTTTTTATGTATTATGGTCTGCAATATATCAATGTTATGTTTAAAGGGGTTGTAAAGTGATTTTTTTTTTTTTAAATAACAAACATGTTATACTTACCTCCACTGTGCAGCTCGTTTTGCACAGAGTGGCCCCGAATCTGCTCTTCTGGGGTCCCTCGGCGGCTGTCTCGGCTTCCTCCCGCAGGTGCTTCTCACGTTCATGCGACCTCCCTCGCATGGTGAGAAGCATCTGCGGGCGCGCTCCCATGATACAGTTGGCGGCTATAGCTGCTCACTGTATCACATGGCCCCGCCCCCCGGCGCTCCACGTCAGTGGATGTGATTGACAGCAGTGCGAGCCAATGGCTGCGCTGCTTTCCATCCATCCACTCCAGCCAATCAGCGGCCAGGCTGAACGGTGGAAAGGAGGTCGGGGGACGAGCGCAGGACTTTTGAGGGGTGAGGTAAGTAAAACGGGGGGGCTGGGGGAGCAGGCACTGTCAGATGTTTTTTCACCTTAATGCATAGAATGCATTAAGGTGAAAAAACATTTACCTTTACAACCCCTTTAATTATTCATGTATGTACCTACTGTTTCATGGTATGATATCTTATTGCTCTACAAATAAATACGTTTTTCTATATTGACTCCATTGATTAAGTCATATCACATACGTCATTCAAAGTCCCAAACTCCCCCTCTTATTTATAGACAGGGATGGAGTTGTATGGTCCCATGAACCTCATTTAAAGTCCCACAATTTCCCTTTTTGCTCAAATAGTGATTTTTTTTTTCACCAAAAATATGTAGCAGAATACATATTGGTCTAAATTGATGAAGAAATTAGATTTTTTAATTTTTTATTGGATATGTTTAATAGCAGAATGTAAAAAATATATATTTTTTAAACTGTCAGTCTTTTTATGTTTATAGCACAAAAAATAAAAACCGCAGTGGTGATCAAATTCCACCAAAAGAAATTTGTGGCAAAAAAGGACATTCATTTTGTTTGGGTATAGTGTCACAAAACGTCATAATTGTCAGTTAAAGTAATGCAGTGCCATATCGCAAAAATCAGCCTGGTCATGAAGGGGGTAAATCTTCCGGAGGGCAAGTGGCTAACTAAATCCATGCTGGGTAATGTCTTCATATAACTTCTGTATTTATAACCTATAATGCAGATCAGATTGATGTTACTGACAATGCCTTCTTTTATTTTGGAAGGCCAATACCATCTTTGTTTAGGTAACATGCAGAGTCAGCATCTGCTCCCTCAACTAAGCTTATCTCCCAAAGTTGATACAATGATGTAAATGGTGATGTTTTGTAGTACCCTTTCATATGTGGGTGTAAACCCGATTCATGAAATTTGAGCTGGGCACTTATATCTGCAGTGTTTTCTTATCTCGCTTCAAATCACTAAGTCCTGTGGCTTTGTCCTGCTCCGTTCTTCTGTTATCAACATGATAACTTCTGACAAGTTCTCCAACGCATGCGATAAAACCAGGTTGATATTTGTGTTGGGAGGTTGCTATAAATAGATTAGCAGACAGCTGAACTATTCACAGGACAGCTCTGAGAGTCTCTGCCTATGAGGAGAGGGGGTGTGTGCCTTTGCTCCAATCAGCTGTCTTGGCTGTGTGCCCAGACTTCACACTCAGTACTGAACAGAAAGAGAAAATCTCTAACAAGATCTGAACTTTCTAAACCATATATAAAGATGAAGACAGCACATATACATGTAAAACTTATGTAGGGAGATTTGTTTATCCCTGTGTATCATCTGAGGCCTTTCACTTCACTGGATATATGTGAGGGTATACATTCACTTTAAGAAAGCGTGCTTACATGTCTTACAGATCAGGCGCCTTGTATTTTCTTTGCACCGTCTGCTAGAAAGTTATAATATAAAAACAATTTTAGTGAGTAATAACAATGTAAGGGGTGATGGAGGTAAAGCTTTATCCCTGCCTGCAACAGACTGACGACAACATTTACCGAAACCTGCCTCCCAGGTCCAGCCACAAACATTTGGCTAGCTTAAAGAATAAGTTTACCTTTTAAGAAAATAATAAATGCGCATATTTTGCATAAAAAAATATACATTTATTATTTTCTCCTGCAGAAGCCTGGAAAAAATTGCCACGAGCAAGGAATGAGGGGTACACTGTCAGACGAGCCCTGCAGCTTTAAGCCTGTACCCCCAAAATGGGCTGACTGTTGAGCTTGTGAATGAACTATGAGCGCTCATCACCACCCTTGCAGTCCATTCAGTGGTGGACTGCAAGGGTGGTACAGCGGTGGATGATGGTAGTTGTAGTCTATCTGAAAGAAAATGGACGATAACACCCCAATACAGGGTCAGAGGGCGCTGATCACCCCTAGTATATTGAAAAACAGAAAAAGAAAACGTATCCCCAAGTGGGGCTTTTTGCCAGCGTGTATTACCTGTAAAAACTGATGAATATGTATATATAAAAAATAATCACATGTAACAGATAATTAATAGTAGCAAATGTTTATTGATAAAAAGGAGGATTAAACAGGTGACACAGTGGTCAGGGACTGAGCTCAACTATGTGAATAAAAAATGTATCATGTTGTATATGTGGACAGAAAATACAATCATAAAACTTAAGCTATAATGTTACTAAAGATACAAAAAATAGATAATGTAGACCCTTTACGCGTTTCGACCCAATCGGGGGTCTTCTTCAGAAGGATTTTTATCTTTTTTATCTATTGTAGAAAAGGAGGAGATAAGCATAAATATATATCCATACGTGATGCACTGTCTTAAACTAGAAATAATCTGCTGTAAGCAGAATATACATCAAAACGTTGCATGGTTACATAATTAGCAGCCAAATAATATATGTTGCACAATAAATACCTATATCATTCACATAGGGAATCCTCTTTAAGAGACAGAACTGAAATCCGCCACTTCTCCCATATCCTTCACAGATGCGTCAAACTTGTGTGGTTGGAAAAAAGCCGCTAGCTCCACCCAAAGGGGAGAGTAAGGGAACTGGGTCCGAGGGGTAAGTGGCTTACAGGGGATCACATCCCTATTACAACCTCCAATAAAGGATAATGGAGGAGAATATAGGTATGGATAGCCACAGGTGAAAAGGAGGGGCAACCTACAATGAAGAAACAAAAAAGTATAAAATGTATCAATATGTAGTCTATCTATCCACAGGAGACTGTAAATGAATGACATGGCCACGTGGGTGGAGTCCAGCACTGTTTTTGAATTGTGATAGCGGGTCACACTGAGACAGGGAGTGGGATAGGAGGCGACAGGAGCTGGAACATGGTACATGTTCTACTCTAAATACAGATGTAACATGTTCCAAAAGGTAAATTTAGCCTTTAAGGGTTTCTCATTAAAGATAAGTGTACTTTAAAACAAAATGCACTCATCTTTTTTTGCCCCATGCCCTAACCTAACCCACCCTACCCCTCCAAGGATGCATACTTACCTCAATCTGACAGCCACGATTCCACTGTTTAACATCCAGCACCATACGTCTTTACTGTCCTCATCATGCCTGCATATTACAACCCCATAAACTTCTATGGGATCATCTTCAATTGACTCTGGTCCCTGGACACAGCCCCAAAGAAGTCTCTGGGGCAGTATAGTGCAGCGACACACCCAAACAGTGTAGCCTCATGGCGATGCATTTAAACAAACGGTGGAACCCCAGCCATCGTAACAAGGTGACTATGCATCTGTGGTTAAGTTAGGTCTGGGGAGGGGGGGCAAAAAAGGATAAATGCACTTTGTTTTAAAGAGCACCTATTCTTTATTAATTTAAAGGGGAGCTAAAGGCAGCTATACTCACCTTTCATCCACCAATCCCATCCCTCGCTGGCATAGCCATCTTAATTGGCTGGCACAGGATGATGTCACTTCTCTGCATGTGCAGGAGGCCATCATTATAGCACACCGGTTGGTCCAACCGCTGTAAATTGAGCTGCACATGCAGTTGGGAGCAGGCTGGTAGTTGAATTTTATTGCAGAAGAGACATTGGGTTGATTTACTAAAACTGGGGAGCGCAAAATTTGGTGCAGCAGTGCATGGTAGGCAATCAGCTTCTAACTTCAGTTTGTTTAATTAAGCTTTGACAAAAAAAAAAAAAAATGGAAGCTGATTGGTTTCTATGCAGAGTTGCACCAGATTTTGCACTCTTTAGTTTTAGTAAATCAATCCCATTGCATGTCTGCATAAAAAAAACTGTCTGCTCACATTGAATAACAGCCCGTTAGTTCCAGTTTAAAGTGACTCTAAAGAATATTATTTAAAAAAAAATAATAATAATAATCAATACACATCCATTACTTAATTGCCCCTTAACCTATTTTTCATTAAATTGTTTCTTAGGGTGTTTTTCTGCCTCCAAAACCTCTCCTTTTCTTCTTCACTTTTGTTTGTTTGGAATGAGCAGTACACCACGTTGGTTGCAGTCATGTACACTGTTCTATGCAAACTACAAATTCCATAGTCCATCTAGGGAGCAAGCAAGAGAGGATGGCTACGTTCAAACATACTGTGGGACCATGGAGAATGAACGTAACCACCCTCTAATAGTAAGTCAGATCACAGCGACAAAAAAAGGAATTTGGAGAAGACTGAGAACAACAGTAGGTACTTTTATGAGTTAGAAAATACATACTTGAATAGAGTTTTCTTTTTTAATCCAGAGTTTAGTATCACTTTGAAGCCAAACTCCACGCAAACATTTTATGTAAATAGTACATTTTGCATCAATTACCTTACTCATTAGTCTTGATTCCAAACACCTCTTCCTAAACCATCCTGCAGTGTAATGGATCAAAGCTGAGATCATTTCCAGCCCTGAGGACCAGGCATTTTTTGCTACTCCTTATCTTCTTGGGCACTGGATCCCTCACTGCCCCCGTAGTTCTCCTACTCTGGAGTCTATGAGAGAGGACCCAGCTGTTGGAAGTGTTGCCATTCACAGACAGGAGGTGTCAACGTCATGCAAGCAGTGATGGCGACACTGGAAGAAGGACCCCAGGAAGTAAACAGAAGGGAGACGGTTTGTCACATGACCGTGGCTTCTGGTAAGTAAAATAGGCATTTGGATAGGTTTTTTTTTCATATCAGTGGTTAGTTAGAGGGGGTTAGAAGGAGGGGTTGCTAATATCCTAGATTTGGGCTTTAAATGATGTTGTAAGTTTTCTAGTTCATGTAACTTCCAGTATGGGCAGAAAACATCACCACAGAAATGGAGATAACTGAGGACAGGAGATGAGGGATCTTCCCTGTTGCAATTGATGCATACACTGAGCCATAAATCCACAGCTGATCTAGAGAAAGGCAGCAAATCTTTATAAATGTAAATGTATTGCACATCTTTTAGACCCTACACATGCAACAAGTTCACACAAGAGACAAAACATTGATATAGATCAGTCTTTCTCAACCCTTTTTCAGTCAAGGCACCCTTTAAAATATGGACAGTCTCAAGGCACCCCTTTCCAACATGTAAAAAAAAACTATTCCAATAGTTTTACCTAATGTGGCAGCATCGACACATGTAGAACACCCAACTGTAGAGATGATTTATTCTTACAAAGCAAATACATTTTTGCACACTGGTACTGACTAGTTTTCCAGTGTTTCTCCTTTCACTTAGTTTCTCTCCATCACTCAGGTTATGTGACCCTAGTGTTGTTGGGGAGGGGCAAACAAGGATGCTGTGCAGGCGATCAACACCCTTCTTATCAACACTGATGACATCACTGGTTGTTAGTATTCTAGTGGCTGGAAGGTTGAAATGGTGCACAATAAAAACCCGTGGCTTTGTGTAACTAAAAGGCAGGTTTGATCCACCTGCTGGCCTGTATACATTTTTGGGCAATTTTTAGGCGTTTTGCCAAGGCACCTCTGAAGAAACCTCAAGGCATCCTGGTTGAAAAAGGCTGATATAGATGATTTCCAACATTTTGGATGACAAGCTGCCTTTGCACATGTATACTGCTCTGATGAGCACAAAACCATACTAGTCAGAATTATAGAGATTTAAAAAAAAAAAAAAGACGTCATTGCAAATAAAATTTACAACGAAATTTTAAAATGCTAAATTCTCTGTTTTTAAAAACACAAAAAAATTTCACTTACACATCCATAAAACATTACACAAACATAAATCATTTAAAAAATCCCTTAAAATGGCAAAGCGCTAACCCTGACCTAGTTTTTCAATTTATTGCCAACATAGTCCACAGAAAGAAGCTCTCTCTGTACCTATTTGTTCTTACTTTAATGTTCCTGTAACATCTGCCTGATGGTAATAATTTATATAAGTGATAGCCTGAGTGGGATAAATCACCTATTATTTTCTATGTTCTACCAAAACAGCAAGAGTCACAGATTTCACAGGTTCATATCAAAAGAGAGGCTCTAGCTGGGTCAATAAGGCAGCAAACAAATGAATAACGTCATGCCTATCTGCAATACATCTTTCAGAATTACGTCATCATCATTTCAGCTTTATCATTTATAATTCTATCATTATATCTTGCTGAATTACTTCATTCAATATCATGAGTCCATATAAGTATCATAATCCCTCTTAAGAGGGGCACCTATACTTAAAGCTATTACATCATTGCTGAAAGTCAAAACACAGCTTAACGTAATTCAACTTTACTGAATTGTTTTAAATAACATGGCTTGGATACCGACCCTCAGACAAATGGCTGAAAAATCATTTACATTGGTCTTTGCTATATAAGGTAAATGATGTCTAAGTTCAAATGGTTTTACCAAATGTCCTTATAACTATGTGAACCCTAACGCTTTAACAAAAACGTATGTGAAACTGGATAGCGAAACTCGTTTTAAAATTTATTCTATCTACGTGATGGCAGGAAAAATAAAAGTAGGTTTTCTTATAACAAACAGGGAAAAAGAACCTCAAAACTCTGCCTACTTATTTGACTGATAGGTACATGTTATCAACACATGCATATCAGTCAAGTCTGCTAACATGAATTGTTGGCATTTCTTTCATTTTGCAATTTGAGGGCTGTCATCAAGACCCTAGCCATTTAAAATTTTACAAGAATGCCTTGTTTCTGCAATGAAAGGGAGATAAGAGCTGTATAGAAATCTAAATTTTCTTTTCATACATCAGGGGACACAGAGCCATAGTAGTTACTATGTGGGTTATAGGCCACCTTATATAACCCCTCCCACTACTGGGAGTACCTCAGTTTTTTCGGCAGTGTCTAAGGTGTTGGTCACGAGTAAAGATGTGCTGTGCTGAGCTCCACTCGAACAATTGTTGCTGGGGCTAGCCATACTGACCGGATCCATTCAAAGTGTCCTTTTTTAGGCCGAATGGAATGGTACCTGGGCCTCGTATCCAAAGAAACAAGGTTTTGCCTGCAAATGCTTCTCTTTTTAGAGAGCTGGACCCTGGGATCCAGTACTTTTTGGTAGTAAGGCCATAAAGTTTTACTGGCAGGGTGCTGTTGCAGGTCCAGGATTGTGGGTTACCTCTAGGTTCCTCTGCTCCTGAAGGTTTACGGAGCCCACCGTGAAGGGTGAAGATTGGGTCTGTTGGTTTACGACAGAAAACCCTTGCGGCGGGAAAGTAAGTGGGGTTTTTTAAGAAATATCTTTGAATTTTCTTATAATGTCTCCTTTAACCACTTGCCGACCGCCGCACAACGATATACGTCGACAGAATGGCACGGGCAGGCATATGGGCATATATATACGTCCCTGCCCTTCCGCGGGTGGGGGGCCCGATCGGGCCCCCCCCGGTGCCTGCGGCGGTCGGTATTCGTTCGGGAGCGATCCGGGATGAGGGGGCGGCCATTCATTCATGGCCACCCCTCGCGATCGCTCCCGACGAATAGAAATGCTCCGTGACATCACTTCCTCTCCTGTAATGTAAACACAGGAGAGGAAGTGATGTAATCTCTCCTCCGTGTCAGTATTTTTCGTTCCGACACCGAGGAGAGAGGATCGGTGAGTTGCACCAACACGACACTACACAGTAGAACATGCCAGGCACACTCACACCCCCCCGATCACCCCCCCAATTACCCCTGCCCCCCAGTCACAGTGACACCAATGTCATTTTTTTTTTTTTTTTTGCATTGGTGTCATTTGTGACTGTAATAACTGTTAGGGCAGTTAGGGTTAGCCCCCTTTAGTTCTAATGTACCCCCCTAACCCCCCAATAAAGGTTTAACCCCGTGATCACCCCCCGTCGCCAGTGTCACTAAGGCTGGGTTCACATTGCAGCGGTTTATGAGAACGAATGTGATTCGCACCGCACTGCAGTGCAAATCACATCCGATCTCTGTGCGATTCGAGTTCAGCCATACCCGCCGCAAATTCACACGGGACCCTTTTTTTGGTCCGCAGCAGAATCGGATCGCATGGGTGTTCACACCATGCGATCCGAGTTTGCAGATCGCACTGCGATATGCGAACTGATCTGGGGGTGTCATTAACATTTCACTGACACTCCCAGCAGTTCGCATAGGGCAGTGTGAACTGCCGCCGGGAGGCATGCGATGCGGGAACCCGCCGCGGATTCGTGGCGTTCCTGCATCGCTCCAGTGTGAACCCAGCCTAATAAGCGATCATTTTTCTGATCGCTGTATTAGTGTCACAGGTGACGCTAGTTAGGCAGGTAGGTATTTAGGTTCGCCGCAGCTTTTTATAGCGCCAGGGACCCCCATATACTACCGCATAAAGCCCCCTGATTGCCCCCTAGTTAACCCTTTCACCAGTGATCACCATATAACTGTTACAGGTGACGCTGGTTGGTTAGTTATTTTTTTATAGTTTCAGGGCACCCGCCATTTATTACCTAGTCTCACTAGTGTACCCCTAAATTTAGGGGTGTCTACTTTCCAAAATAGGGTCATTTGGGGGGGGGGTTTGTGCCATCTTGGCATTTTATGGCCTTCAAAACTGTAACGCCCTTAGAAAGCCTGAAGGCGGTGCTTGGTTTTCGGGGCCCCGTACGCGGCTAGGCTCCCAAAAAGTCCCACATATGTGGTATCCCCGT
The DNA here is from genome assembly GCF_037356315.1 of Lithobates pipiens. Lineage (NCBI taxonomy): Eukaryota > Metazoa > Chordata > Amphibia > Anura > Ranidae > Lithobates > Lithobates pipiens. The sequence continues at coordinate 407,692,136 of NW_027507764.1, read as the reverse complement.
ACTCAGGAGAAGCAGCAGAATTTATTTTGGGGTGTCATTTCACATATGCCCATGGCATGCGTGAGCAATATATCATTTAGTGACAACTTTGTGAAAAAAAAAAAAAAAAAGTTTGTAATTTTCCCGCAACTTGTGGCAAAATATAAAATATTCCATGGACTCAACATGCCTCTCAGCAAATAGCTTGGGGTGTCTACTTTCTAAAATGGGGTCATTTGTGGGGGTTTTGTGCCATCTTGGCATTTTATGGCCTTCAAAACTGTAATAGGTAGTGAGGAGTGAAGTCAAATATTTACGCCCTTAGAAAACCTGAAGGCGGTTCTTGGCTTTCGGGGCCCCGTACGCGGCTAGGCTCCCAAAAAATCCCACACATGTGTTATCCCCGTACTCAGGAGAAGCAGCAGAATTTATTTTGGGGTGTCATTTCACATATGCCCATGGCATGTGTGAGCAATATATCATTTAGTGACAACTTTGTGAAAAAAAAAATAAAAAAAAATTAAAGTTTGTAATTTTCCCGCAACTTGTGGCAAAATATAAAATATTCCATGGACTCAACATGCCTCTCAGCAAATAGCTTGGGGTGTCTACTTTCTAAAATGGGGTCATTTGTGGGGGTTTTGTGCCATCTTGGCATTTTATGGCCTTCAAAACTGTAATAGGTAGTGAGAAGTGAAATCAAAAATTTACGCCCTTAGAAAGCCTGAAGGCGGTGCTTGGTTTTCGGGGCCCCGTACGCGGCTAGGCTCCCAAAAAGTCCCACATATGTGGTATCCCCGTACTCAGGAGAAGCAGCAGAATTTATTTTGGGGTGTCATTTCACATATGCCCATGGCATGTGTGAGCAATATATCATTTAGTGACAACTTTGTGAAAAAAAAAATAAAAAAAAATTAAAGTTTGTAATTTTCCCGCAACTTGTGGCAAAATATAAAATATTCCATGGACTCAACATGCCTCTCAGCAAATAGCTTGGGGTGTCTACTTTCTAAAATGGGGTCATTTGTGGGGGTTTTGTGCCATCTTGGCATTTTATGGCCTTCAAAACTGTAATAGGTAGTGAGAAGTGAAATCAAAAATTTACGCCCTTAGAAAGCCTGAAGGCGGTGCTTGGTTTTCGGGGCCCCGTACGCGGCTAGGCTCCCAAAAAGTCCCACATATGTGGTATCCCCGTACTCAGGAGAAGCAGCAGAATTTATTTTGGGGTGTCATTTCACATATGCCCATAGCATGTGTGAGCAATATATCATTTAGTGACAACTTTGTGTAAAAAAAAATAAAAAATTTTTTTTTGTCATTATTCAATCGCTTGAGGCAAAAAAATAAAATATTCAATGGGCTCAACATGCCACTTATCAATTTCCTTAGGGGGTCTACTTTCCAAAATGGGGTCATTTGGGGGGGTTTTGTACTGCCCTGCCATTTTAGCACCTCAAGAAATGAGATAGGCAGTCGTAAACTAAAAGCTGCGTAAATTCCAGAAAATGTACCTTAGTTTGTAGATGTGACAACTTTTGCGCAAACCAATAAATATACAGTTATTGACTTTTTTTTTTACCAAAGACATGTGGCTGAATACATTTTGGCCTAAATGTATGACTAAAATTGAGTTTATTGGATTTTTCTAATAACAAAAAGTAGAAAATATCATTTTTTTTCAAAATTTGCGGTCTTTTTACGTTTATATCGCAAAAAATAAAAATCGCAGAGGCAATCAAATACCATCAAAAGAAAGCTCTATTTGTGGGAAGAAAAGGACGCAAATTTTGTTTGGGTACAACATTGCATGACCGCGCAATTACCAGTTAAAGCAGCGCAGTGCCAAATTGTAAAAAGACCTCTGGTCATTGACCAGCAAAATGGTCCGGTCTGAAAGTGGTTAAGTAAAATAATGTTGTCATGCCTATGTGTCACCACCGGCGGCTGTACTGAGCACTCACCGCCTCATGCTGGAAACAGCGCTGTGTCAGGAGCTAATCACTTCCTCCTTCTCCTCCGGCCAAAGCAGCAGTCCTCCGGTAAGCAAGAGGGGGGACTTGTCTCTCCATCTGTGGTACCCCTATGCTGGGATTCCCCCCCCCCCCCTCGTAGGGTTTAAGAGCCCGGATTCACTTTTTACTTTAAAAACGGGGAAAAAAGTAGCGGTCGCTTGGTGGTTTTTAGTATACCCTTCCGCCATGCTAGCTCTGGTTGCTGTAGTCCACCGCTCGCACGGGAAAACACGGCCTTTTAAAAATGGGGTGGAGCTGTAGACAATGCGGGGGGGGGCTAGTGCCACTGGTGTTCTCCGATGCCAGGTGCACATGGCGGAAGCTTATAAAAGCACACTGTGTGCTGCTTCTGGCTGTGGAGGGACACAAGAGCAAAGAGGTGGCATTACTTAAGGTTTGGTGACACAGGCATTTTCCCTTCACACGTTATTACTGCTTCAGGTTGGGCATTAATAGCAGCATTATATTGCTGGACTATAGCCTAGCAGTGTGCATTCTTCTGGTAGTGCCTCTGCGTTGTGCATCAGGCTATGGGTGGAAGAGGGATCAGGAACTCTTCAAAGGGTTCTAGGGGTTTGATTGTTTTACAACAACCTAAATCCATGTCCAAAATAATGCCATCCTCCTCTGAGAGTGATGTGGCTGGTCAGAGTGAGCTGTCAGGGGAGACTGGTGTTGCAGCAGCGCTGGGCACTTCAGCCCCTGTATATATCACACAGGAGGTTTTTTCTTCTACCATTTCTAATTTGGAAAAGAAGATTGATGCTATGATCACTCTTCATAGTGGGTCCAAACGTAGCAGATCCCCATCCAGTACCATCCTATCTATTGATGGCTAAAAAGCTGATATATTCGGAATGGGAACACCGGATAAGCAGTTTTTTCCACCAAAAAAGTTTTTTACACTGTATCCTATGGAGGAGGAATGCTATAAGAAATGGGGGATTTCAACAATTGATGCTGCATTCGCCTTGGTGAATAAAAATCTCACTTGTCCGCTAGACAATGCGCAGATGTTTAAGGATCCAACAGATTTAAAAGTTTTTTTTTTTAAGAACATGTCTCTGGCAAGTTCAGTAGCGCAGCCGGTTCTTGCGGCAATTTGTGTATCTTAGTCCATAAAGGATCAGTTTGTAGAGCTACCTAAGATTCTTCCTGATCAGGAGACCCATCAATGGGCTGGCGTATCAGATGCACTATGTTTTACGGTGGATGCTATGAAAGATTCTATCATTCAAGCCTCACAGCTTATGCTAGGACTAGTGGCTGAAGAATTGGTCGGCCGAAGCACCGTGTAAGAAGCTCTTGGCCAGTTTCCCATTTCATGGTGAATGGTTATTTGGAGACGATCTACAGTGGTGTGAAAAAGTGTTTGCCCCCTTCCTCATTTCCTGTTCCTTTGCATGTTTGTCACACTTAAGTGTTTCGGAACATCAAACCAATTTAAACAATAGTCAAGGACAACACAAGTAAACACAAAATGCAATTTGTAAATGAAGGTGGTTATTATTAAAGGTGAAAAAAAATCCAAACCATCATGGCCCTGTGTGAAAAAGCGATTGCCCCCCTTGTTAAAACATACTATAACTGTGGTTGTCCACACCTGAGTTCAATTTCTCTAGCCACACCCAGGCCTGATTATTGCCACACCTGTTCACAATCAAGGCATCACTTAAATAGGAGCTGCTTGACACAGTAAGGTCCACCAGAAGATCCTTAAAAGCTACACATCATGCCGAGACCCAAAGAAATTCAGGAACAATTGAGAAAGAAAGTAATTGAGATCTATCAGTCTGGAAAGGGTTATAAAGCCATTTCCAAAGCTTTGGGAATCCAGCGAACCACAGTGAGAGCCATTATCCACAAATGGCGAAGACATGGAACAGTGGTGAACCTTCCCAGGAGTGGCCGGCCGCCCAAAATTACCCCAAGAGCGCAGCCACGACTCATCCAAGAGGTCACAAAAGACCCCACAACAACGTCCAAGGAACTGCAGGCCTCACTTGCCTCAGTTAAGGTCAGCGTTCATGCCTCCACCATCAGGAAAAGACTGGGCAAAAATGGCCTGCATGGCAGAGTTCCAAGGAGAAAACCACTGCTGAGCAAAAAGAACATCAAAGCTCGTCTCAATTTCTCCACAACACATCTTGATGATCCCCAAGACTTTTGGGACAACATTCTGTGGACCGATGAGACAAAAGTGGAACTCTTTGGAAGGTGTGTGTCCAAGTATATCTGGCGTAGAAGGAACACTGCATTTCATAAAAAGAACATTATACCAACAGTAAAATATGGTGGTGGTAGTGTGATGGTCTGGGGCTGTTTTGCTGCTTCAGGACCTGGAAGACTTGCCGTGATAAAAGGAACTATGAATTCTGCTGTCTACCAAGATAATGTCCGACCATCTGTTCGTGTACTCAAGCTGAAACGAACTTGGGTTCTGCAGCAGGACAATGATCCTAAACACACCAGCAAGTCCACCACCGAATGGCTGAAGAAAAACAAAATGAAAACTTTGGAGTGGCCTAGCCAAAGTCCTGACCTGAATCCTATTGAGATGTTGTGGTATGACCTTAAAAAGGCCGTTCATGCTCGAAAACCCTCTAATGTAACTGAATTAGGACAATTCTGCAAAGATGAGTGGGCCAAAATTCCTCCAGGACGCTGTAAAAGCCTCATTGCACGTTATCGGAAACGCTTGGTTGCAGTTGTTGCTGCTAAGGGTGGCCCAACCAGTTATTAGGTTTAGGGGGCAATCACTTTTTCACACAGGGCCATGATGGTTTGGATTTTTTTTCACCTTTAATAATAAACACCTTCATTTACAAATTGCATTTTGTGTTTACTTGTGTTGTCCTTGACTATTGTTTAAATTGGTTTGATGTTCCGAAACACTTAAGTGTGACAAACATGCAAAGGAACAGGAAATGAGGAAGGGGGCAAACACTTTTTCACACCACTGTAGATAAATATTTCCAAAGGATCTCTAATGGGAAAAGTTCTCTTTTACCAGTAAAGAAGAAATTTAAACATTTCTCCTTTAAGCGTGCTTCCTCTCCAGTGCCAGGGGTCAGGTTCAAGAGGAAGACCTCAATGGCAGCCCCAGGGCCAAAAGAGGACTTGAGGCAGAAAGCCCGCACAACAAAATCCTAAAGCCTCCTTATGAAGGGGCGCCCCCGCTTGCTCAGGTGGGGGGAAGGCTTCTGCAATTTTCAAAGATCTGGCAGGAACAATGTCAAGACAGATGGGTGGCTTCCTCAGTTTCTCTAGGTTACAAACTAGAGTTCTGAGAATTCCCATCTCCTCGTTTTCTAAAATCAAATGTTCCCAGAAATCCAGAGAAAAGGAAGTCTCTCTTTCTAGCTCTGGATCATCTCTTATCTCAGGAGGTGATATCAGAGGTTCCCTTAGAGGAACAGGGTTCAGGATTTTATTCAAACCTTTTCACGGTTCCAAAACGGGGAGGTAATAGATCTGAACCAGCACTTAAAAATCCGGTCCTTTCGCATGGAGTCAATCTGATCAGTTGTTTCCATTTTGCAAAGAGGGGAGTTTTTGGCATCAATCGATATAAATGATGCATATCTCCACGTGCCGATATTTCCTGCTCATCAGAAATTTCTACGCTTTGAGGTAGAAAATCATCATTTTCAGTTTGTGGCTCTGCCATTCAGTCTAGCCACCGCACCGCGTGTGTTCACAATGATTCTGGCACCTCCTTTAGCCAGGTTAAGGTTTCAGGGCATAACTGTCCTAGTCTATTTAAACAATCTGCTTTTAGTAGATCAATCAGTCTCTGGTCTAAACCAAATTTTAATCTCAGCTGTAAGCTACCTGGAATTCCTAGGTTGGATACTCAACCTAGAAAAATCCTCCTTAAAACCATCAAGGAGATTACAGTACTTGGGGCTGGTCATAGATACTGTACAAAAGAAGGTATTCCTACCCCAGGCAAGAATCAGCTCCATAAAAGAACTGATTGAACTTGTCAAAGCAAAGAGAAATCCTTCCATTTGGCTGTGCATGAAATTGTTAGGGAAGATGGTGGCCTCTTTCGAGGCCGTCCCTTATGCGCTGTTTCATTCAAGACTGCTACAAAACACAGTTCTTTCAGCCTGGAACAAGAAGGTTCAGGCTTCGGAATTTCCAATGCGCTTATCCCCCAAGGTGCGTCAGAGCCTCAATTGGTGGTTGATATCCAGCAACCTCCAATAGGGGAAATCCTTTTTATCAGTATCCTGGAAAGTGGTAACAATGGATGCCAGCCTTATAGGCTGGGGAGCAGTCCTGGAAGAAGCTTCTGTCCAGGGGAATGGTCCAAGTCAGAAAGGACCTTGTCCATCAACATTCTAGAGATTCGGGCATTACATCTGGCCCTAGAATCCTGGACGCTCAGGCTACGGAATTGTCCTGTCAGTATTCAATCCGACAATGCCACGGCTGTGGCTTACATCAATCACCAGGAGGGCACGAGAAGTCATGCAGCCCAAATAGAGGTGAATCATGTTTTCTAGCTTGGGAAGAAAGAAACATTCCTTGCCTATCAGCGATTTTCATTCCAGGGATAGAAAATTGGCAGGCGTACTACTTGAGTCGCCAACAATAGAATGGTCCCTCCACCCCGACATTTTCTATTGATATGTGAAAGATGGGGTATTCCGGACGTAGATCTGTTCGTGTCCAGATTCAACAACAAAGTCAACAACTTTGTGTCAAGCATAAGGGATCCGCTAGGGTGTGGAACAGACGCCTTGGTCTTCCCATGGGGTCAGTTTTCACTGATCTATGCATTTCCTCCAGTTCTGCTACTTCTGTGCCTTCTCTGCAGGATCAAGGAGGGGATTCTGGTGGCCCCAACGTGGCCCAGAAGATCTTGGTTTGCCGAGATCATAAAGATGGCGGTAGGAGTCCCTTGGACCCTGCCATTGTGGCCAGACCTTCTTGCTCAAGGTCCAGTATTCCATCCTACCTTACAAACGCTAAATTTAACGGTTTGGCTATTGAAACCCACATTCTAAAGGACCGTGGGTTATCCCCTTCAGTAGTGTCTACTTAGGTTAATGCTAGGAACCCAGCCTCCGGAGTCTGGAAGGCACATGTTTCCTGGTGTGGATGTAGGGGTTGGCACCCCAGGAAGTATGTCATAGGGAAGATCCTTGAATTCCTGCAAATGGGATTGGAAATTAAGCTGGCCTTGAGTACTATCAAGGGCCAGGTCTTGGCCTTATCAGTATTTTTCCAATGGCCTCTTCCTTCTCACTCTCTGGTGCGTAGTTTTATTCAGGGGGTAACACAAATTAATCCCCCTGTCAGGGCACCTCTAAATCCCTGGGATTTGAATTTAGTCTAATCGGCTTTACAGAATCAGACTTTTTAACCTATATGGGAAGTTCCCTTGATTCTTTTGACAAGAAAAATAGTCTTTTTGGTTGCCATATCCTCTGCCAGAAGAGTATCGGAATTGGTGGCTCTGTCTTGTAAAGAGCCATATTTGATCATGCATAAGGATAAGGTGGTATTACGGTCTCATCCTGAATTACTACCGAAGGTGGTGACAGGTTTTCATTTGAATCAGGATATTACTCTGCCTTCTTTCTACCCAGAGCCTCGATCTAGGGAAGAGAAAGCACTATATTCCCTTGATGTAGTAAGAGCGGTCAAAGTCTATTTAAAGGAGACTGCTCAGGTTTGCAAAACAGATGTTTTGTTTATGCTTGCAGAAGGTCCTAAAAGAGAACAGGCAGCATCAAAATCTACTATTTCCAAATGGATTCGTCAAGTGATTGTTCAAGCTTATGGTCTAAAGATGAAAATCACTCCTTTTCATGTTAAAACGCACTCCACCAGGGTTGTTAGTGCCTCTTGGGCGGTGCATCACCAGGCCTCTATCTAAGGCCTGATCTGCAAGGCCACAACTTGGTCTTCAGTTCATGCATTTACCAGATTCAATCAAATCGATGTTAAAGATCATGAGGATATTGCCTTGGGATGTAGTGTACTGCATGCTGCAGTATAAGTCCTCTAGCCTCTTAATGCCCTACCTTTTTTGTTGTGTCCCCCTCCTTTCAGTTGCCATTGCTATGGGACATCCCACATAGTAACTACTATGGCTCTGTGTCCCCTGATGTAGGAAAAGAAAACAGGATTTTTAAAACAGCTTACCCGTTAAATCCTTTTCTTTGAAGTACATCAGGGGACACAGAGTTCCCTCCCTTCTTTGGTATATACGTGTATTGCTTGGCTACAAAACTGAGGTACTACCAGTAATGGGAGGGGTTATGTAAGGAGTGCACTTCTTGTATTAGGGCGTGCCAGTGTCCATCACCTAAAGGTGGCCTATAAACCACATAGTAACTGCTATGGCTCTGTGTCCCCTGATGTACTTCAAAGAAGAGGATTTTACAGGTAAGCTGTTTTAAAAATCCTGTTTTTATCTTCTAGCAGTAAAGATGCTGAATAAACCACAAGAAAGGGAAGGAAGAACACACCTTTTATTATTAAAGTGCACTTATCCTTCCAGCAAATTCAGTTTAGTTTCGAACAAATTAATGTTTAGACCGATTCCTCTTATACTGTTTTTTTTTTAATAAGGAGACTTCCAAACCAACTAGCCCACACCCAAAAATTATTTCCATGATGGATTGTCTGATTTTACTTTTTAAAATGAAAGAGTTACTGTACACCATGAAAACTGATTTAAGTGGAATTCCATCATAAACATGTTATTTTAAAGCAATTAAAAATTTGCCAAAAATGATATGCTGTGAAATTATTAAAATTGTAGCAACAGCATGCAATGCTCACAAAACACATATTTTTCTATTGTAATGGATGCACACCATCATTGCCTAACTCAATTTCTTTACTTACAATTATAACAATTACTTATTCTGTGAAAAGTCATCAAACAAATAGCAAAATGGGGATTATATGAGCAATAAACACAAACAAATGGAGTAGAGGTATTCCACATAAGGGTGACATATACAGTATGTCCTTTCTGAATTCTACACTCTTTGGCCCTGGGGGCAGTTGTTATATAGATATTACCTCTACTTATATGCCAATAGAGAAAGTTGTCTTTTAGGGTGCGCTCACACTGGGCACGGTTGAACTGGACGATGCCCAATTTGACTTTCCCCATTCCCTGTTGGTCTACATTCACACTGGGCTTTAAGCAAGTGTTCCCAGGCACTCTTGCATCATTAACTCTGTCAACTAGATCAAAGTGACTCCTGTTTCTTTGCTCAGTGTACTATAAAGAGTTTTGTGCTCAGGATTGTTTTACGATCACACTGAGGGGAAGCGTTAATGACCCCAAACACACCTCCAAGAAGACCACTGCCTTGCTAAAGAAGTTGAGGGTAAAGGGGATGGACTAGCCAAGCATGTCTCCAGACCTAAACCCTTTTTGAGCATCTGTGGGGCATCCTTAAATGGAAGGTGGAAGAGTGCAAGGTCTCTAACATCCACCAGCTCGGTCATGTTGTCATGGAGTGGAAGTGAACTCCAGTGGCAACCTGTGAAGCTCTGGTGAACGGCAGGCCCAAGAGGGTTAAGGCAGTGCTGGAAATTAATTCCGGCCACACAAAATACTGATACTTTGGCCCCAATTTGGACATTTTCACTTAGGGGTGTTCTCACTTTTGTTGCCAACGGTTTAGAAATTAATGGCTGTGTGTTGAGTTATTTGAGGGGACAGCAAATGTACACTGTTATAGTTGTACACTCACTACTTTACATTGTAGCAAAGTGTAATTTATTAAGTGTTGTCACATGAAAATATATAATAAAATATTTACAAAAATGTGAGGGCGGGTAATCACTTTTGTGAGATACTGTATGTATAAAGAGCAGCAAACTACTTTTATGTGTGGGTATTCCTTCCTTGAGATAGAAAGATCAGCAGCTGGGAATGTCATGTGAAGGTCTCTGGCATGGAACGGAGCACAAAATGGCAGAGGGTTCAGCCATAGCAGGAGGTGTAGTGTTCTAGAAATGACAGGAGAGGGGAAGGGCTTTGAAGCCAACATCCAGCTAATCACAGAGCCCCTCTTACACACCCCTCAGTCTCTCAAATACAGTGAAAAACTTCTGCAGGCACCTGGAGTTGTCTGTACTCATCAGCAGTAGCTTAAAAACGCCTGCAAATACAATGGGCAAAGCTTTTCCACTTCCTATTGGTCCATTGCTATGATTGGCTGGCTTACAATAGGAAATTTCAGGAGGGAGAAAATGGCAGGCAAGCTTTGGAACATAGGGGAGCTTTGACTATCTGAATGGCCTGGTATTTGGCTGCATCTGCAGGCTTATTGAACCAGTTAGTGCAGACATGTGCAGGTCAGGGTTTCTCAAACAGAGTTCCTCCAATGGCTGCTAGGGGTTCCTTGAGCAATGACCAATTTTTGCCTCTTAGATAAGTTTCCAGTGACACCAATAATAATTTTAGCAATCTTTGGGGGGGGGGGGGGGGTTCTTCCCAAAGACCACAGATGTAAGAGGCACTCTTCCACTGACCATCACACCAATGTATCATGAGTTGTAGACATAGGCATTTTTAACAGGGGTTCCCTGAGACTGAAAGGTTATTTCAAGGGTTCCTCCATGTTGAAAAGGTTGAGAAAGTCTGGTCTAGGTGCCTGTTCTTTATACCTGAAACACATTTTCTGTTTTTATACTACAGGGTCTTTTTAATGCTGTTGATTTAAGAGTTGGATTAAAATATGATCTCATTTTATTAACCACTCAAGCAGAAATCTAGAAAACCTTAGAAACTTTTCCACAATACTAAATAACATCTTTATAATAAAAACATTTACCTGAAAAAAAGGTCTGAAGCAGGTGCAACCTTGAGCAAGACATCCTAAAAATACGTTGTACTGTAGGCATGCACAGACACCTCTTATATATCTCCTAATTATACCAGTGACAGTATTGTATCCTAGGAAGATTGCACCTGCCTGTACCCACTCAAGGGAGTTCTTTTTTTTCCCTTTTGTTAGCAATGGTCCCTAAGGCATGTGCAGTCCTCAGAGAGGACCTTATTTTTTAGTGTTTTAAGAATGAATTATTTCAGACTGACTTGCTCCACAGCTGCCAGTCAGATTCTCCCTTTATTGTTTTGGGAAATAAAAGGCAGAGTTTTTTCCCTTAGGGATTTTTTACACCATGTCCCTTAAGCTGCATTGGATTTGCATAAATCAATGCAGGTCCAACGCAAGGGCACACAGAAAACAATTGTTTTCCTGTTTACACCATGCACTGTGGTGCATAGGGTTAATGGGTTAGTTCATATTTTCAGGAACAATAAGAAGATAAAAAAAGTGGACTAACTCCATACACCCTAGCTCCCCCCCCCCGTACTTACCTCTGTGGGTGACGAGATGTCAGAGCCCATGCAGCCAGTGCAGTGATCCAAGGATTTGAATGATTCTAAATAGTCAGCACCAGCACAGAGCGTTTGTCCGGGGCCATCCTAAAGAATGGGCACTGCCCAGGGGCCCCAGGTGCATGGGGGCCCATGATCAGGGCCAAGACACGGGGGAGGGGCACTGAGTTGGGGGATTAACTGGCTATTTGGCCACCAATGACACTCTTCTTTGATAGAAGTGATTGAAGAAGGAGCAGAAACCAGCTTCTGCAGGTGAGAGGATTCAGATTTCTGCTCCCTCCTGCAGGGGGCAGAAGAGAGCTGCACTAAGACAGAAAACTCATCTTAGACTCAGCACGGTAGCAGAAGGAGGGTCTGACTACATTGCAGGTGGCTGTGATCAATTCTGATCTATGGGGACACTGTGATAGGGGCACTTGATGTTTGGGGACACTGTGAAGGGCAACACCTGATGTATGGGGACACTGTGATGGGGAACACCTGATGTACAGTATATGGGCACTGTGATGGGGAAGCTTATGTATGCAGTGGCATCACTAGGGTTGGTGTCACCCAGTGTGGTAAAACATGGTGTCACAGGCAGTTGGGCACTGAGCAGGCTAGCACATTGCATGCCTCTCATGCCACCCCAAACCCCCCATCAGTGCTACTTGATAGTGTCACCCAGTGCATTTTTCTCAGAGAAAAGGTGCAGGAACTCAACCATGCCCCACACCTTTCCCCAGAGTAGGGGCGTGGGGGGTTGAGCGAGCCAGAGCAACTGGGAGTGGGAGGGTCCTAAAGGGTCATTGAATAACAGGAGGGTGCTACATACGGAGTTCAGGTGGGTGTAGAGTTCAGAGTTTAGGTAGTTGCAGGGTGTAGAGTTCAGGTGGGTGCAGGGTGCAGAGTTTAGGTGGGTGTAGAGTTCAGGTGAGTGCAGAGTTCAGGTTGGTGCAGAGTTCAGGTGGGTGCAGAGTTCAGGTGAGTGCAGGGTGCAGAGTTCAGGTGGGTGCAGAGCTCAGGTGGGTCCAGGGTGCAGAGTTCAGGTGGGTACAGAGTTCAGGTGGGTGCAGAGTTTAGGTGGGTGCAGAGTTCACGTGGGTGTAGAGTTTAGATGGGTACAGAGTTCAGGTAGTTGCAGGGTGCAGAGTTCAGGTGGGTGCAGAGTTCAGGTGGGTCCTGGTGCAAAGTTCAGGTGGGTGCAGAATTTAGGTGGGTGCAGGATGCACAATTTAAGTGGGTGCAGGGTACAGAGTTCAGGTGGGTGCAGAGTTTAGTTGAGTGCAGAGTTTAGGTGGGTGCAGGGTGCACTGTTTAGATGGGGAGTTCAGGTGAGTGCAGGATGCAGAGTTCAGGTGGGTGCAGAGTTTAGTTGGGTGCCTGGTTTAGGTGGGTGCAGAGTTTAGGTGGGTGCAGAGTTCAGGTGGGTGCAGGGTTCCACCCCCCAATTGGCATCCTTGACAGGACTGTCTTCCCTCTCCCAGCACAGGCACCCATCCCCCTTCCTGTACAATTAGCACCCTTTAAAATCTCCCCTCTGAACCCAGACCTCGGATACAGCGTGGCTCAATGCAGTGAATGAGATGACCCTCTTCCTAGGCTCCTCCTCATGACCTGTAAGACAAGTCAGAGCAGAGGAGGAGCCACCTAGCAAAAGCGCCCCCCCGGCTCTAATGTGACCAGCGGCAGTGAGCGATGCTGTGGCAGTGTGGGCGAGTGCTGAGAATCTGTGGCCAGCTATAGTTCTACCCTGTCCCCAGCTGCTACCGGGGGTTCAGTGCAGCGGGCAGATAGGAGCGCTATGTTACTTCTAAATACAGAAGCCTGGCTCCTGTGTTTAGAAGTGGCAGTATTGAGCGAAAAGCATAGGGCAGCGCCAGAGATGGTGGAAATCTCTTTCGCCATGTTCCAGCTGTGTTCCAGGGTGTCACCTGCGTGCTGACCCCCCCCCCCCCATAGTGGCGCCACTGAATGTATGTGGGCACTGTGATAGGGAAAATGTATTCTGGCTGGTAGGGACCCCCAGTGCATTGCTTTGCCCAATTTCCCCTATTATAGTACCCATATACATTAGCCTCCTCCATCACAGTGCCCATTGTGTACACTAGGGCAATTGATGATACTATAGAGATGGCACTGCATCTCTCTGATCTGTCCCAGAAGCACTGCAGAAGAAGAAGGAAAAGCGTAAGAGAAGTAATCATTCTCATACTTTGCAGGGAGAAGAAGCAGCCAGATTGCTGTTCACAATACACAGAGTTCTGTGTTTTTATAAACATAGAACTCTGAGTGTGATTGGCCACAACCAATCAGTTGACTTCAACCAAAATCATTGGCTAAAGTCAACTGCCAAACTCATGCTGTGTCCTATCACTCTTGTAGTGGGCGGCAAGCAGTAATAACAGATTTGAATGCAGCTGCATTGTTTTCAATCGAGCCACAGCATGACTATTCCTATCCAGGGAGATGGATTGAAAAATACATTTATTAAAGTGGGTGGGGCCACCATAACAATTTATGACATTTATCTACAAAGTATATCGCAGCTTACCAATCCTTAAAGTAGAACTATAGGCAAACATTTTTTTTGCTTAAATTTGGTTGGAGCAAGGGAGGGTTATAACCCCTGTCAGATTTTTTCTCTTTTTTTTTTTGCCATCTGCGTCCCATTGCAGAGACTTCCCATCCCATAATCAAACAAGAAGTGACAGGAAATCCCTGCAAATTAAAGGAATTCCTTGGGGACCCCCAGATCACCAGAACCAGTGCCCCCTTGGGAAGATTCCTCCCCCCCCCCTATTACTTTTCTGGGGAGAACCCAAAATGTGGGATTTACATTCAATGAAAATGGTAAAGAGGGAAAATAGAGAGGATGACTCTCCCTAATAAGGGCACAGAGAGCAATAAAAACTGATAGGTGCTCTCATACACCTACACTCTATCCAAAACTAAAAAATAAAATGATTTTCCTTTGGTGGCTGCATTCGTTTTTTTTTTTTGTTAGGAATTTTTTTCCTTAGCGTTCACCCGATGATCTGGCCGATAACATACTTCCTGTCTGCACTCTATAGAGGAGCAATGTAGACATCTTTAGACTAAGCAATTTCTTTTCCTTTTCGGATGAAGGTTTTATATAAATAAATAAAAGCTGATCATTGAAGGCACATCTTTCAATATTTAAAGGTTTGTCTCCACACTTTAACTGCCACTTTTGATAGGCAGCTTGGTCTGTTAAAGGAAATAACAGACTTACTTACCAGATCATCAGGTGAAAATAGTGGAGAAAAGCCTAAAAAAAAATGTAGCTACTACATCTAAGGGCATATACACACAGGCAGCCAGGGGGCAGTAAAAGCACGTGGTTGAGCCATGGTTTTACCTCTTCTGGACTGCCCATTCAAACACAAAAGTGCAGCCTCTCAGGACTGTATGCATGCCCCACTGTGATGCTTTGCTGCAAGACTGCCCAAAAATCGAATAGCATGCTGCTTTTGGAAGGCAGCGCCACTGCTAAACACAATTCACGTGAATGGGACCATGCCGTAACCACTCTGCAACTGTGTGCAGAGCATACGGCGTGGTGGATCAGCGTTTTTTTTCGAGGGGTTAAAACAGGCAGTGATGAGGCAACATATTGCCTGCTCATCACCAGCCAAATGCCCTTTTAAAAGTGACCCACTGTGAATTGCTCTTCAGAGGGGCAGCGATAATAGTCATAGGTGTAAATGAGCCAGAAGAATTTTTGTTGGGTTCAGACACGCTTTGGGGTTCGTTCAGTCTGCAATGTGTGCCTTGACATGCTTTACATGCTGTGTTGCACTGAGTTTTAACATGCGCTGCAATACTATTTTCAACTTGCCCAAGCTTTAGGCTAGGTTTACATATAGAATGTGTGGGTGAGAAATGCGTGCATAATCGTGCGTGTCCCTAACCCGCAGGCAAAACGCGTAGCTCTTTAGCAGATATACGGGGATGCCATTATAAAAAAGAAAAACTCGTTTTTGTGTGCTTGAAACTGCATGGAGCTGCTGCACCATGCAATTCCATGACGTGTGTTTTTAACCACCTCCTGCCTGCCCTATTATAATTCAGCAGGGCAAGAGCATTGTTATCCCAGGTGGAGGTCATATGACTTGAGCACGCCCTAGGGACCATGCAGCGGGGCGATCTGTGACCCGCTGTGTTCACTGGACACAGTGGAGCACAGATCATTCTACCAGCTGCTGTGGACAGTTCTGGTACCATGTGATAACTGCGACCAATCACAGTTATCATATGTCAGTTGTAAACAATGGCTTTTGTGTAGTATTGTGATGATCTCTGTGATTGGTCACAGTGGTCGCATGGCGCAGGGCCAATCACAGCAGACCTGTACTATGTGATAGCTGTGGCCAATCAGAGCTATCACAATAGTACACAATGACACATGATTGGATGCCAGTTACAAAATAGAAATGATTACCTATATAGTGATCACCACTGTAATAATCATAATCATAGTGTAAAAAAATAATTACCTCCCCAGAGCAGTACAGTGTCAATATGGTGACACTGTACTGCTCTGGTGACAGTTATGTAAAAAAAAGAAAGAAATCGTAAAAGGAAAAAAAAATCAAAAAGAATGATTAAAAAAAAAACTTTTACATAATAAGCAATAACAGTGTAGAAAAAAAAAAAAGTTGATCACCTTCCCAGAGCAGTACAGTGTCGCTATGGTGACACTGTACTGCTCTAGTGACAATATGTAAAATAAAATTGTAAAAGAAAGAAAAAAATTGTAAAAGAAAAATTGATTTTTTTATTTATTTACTTAATAAGCAATAATAGTGTAAAAAAAAAAAAAAATACATGATCACCTCCATAGAGCAGTATAGTGACAGTATGTAAACAGTATGTAAAAAACAATTGTAAAAAAGAAAATGGAAAAACTATTAAAAAAGAATGATAAAAATGTAATTTCTGTAATAAGTGATAATAGTTTAAAAAAAAGTTCTGATCACCTCCCCAGAGCAGTACAGTGTCACTATGGTGACACTGTACTGCTCTGGTGACAGTATGTAAAAAAAAAAAAAAATTGTAAAAAATAAAATGGAAAAAAAATGATAAAAATTCCATTTACGTAACAAGCAATAATAATGTAAAAAAAAAATCATGATCAACCTCCTACAGCAGTACAGTGCCAGTATGTAAAGAAAATTGTAAGCAATTTAAATAATTTCAAAAGAATGCTGAAAATTTAATTGACGTAATAAGCAATAACAGTGTAGAAAAAAATCCAGATCACCTCCCTATAGCAGTACTGTGTCACTATGGTGACACTGTACTGCTCTGCTGACAAATATGTAAAAAAAATAAAAAATAAAAAAATTGTAAAAAAGAAAATGGGGAAAAAAATGATAAAAATGCCATTTACGTAACAAGCAATAATAGTGTAAAAAAAAACATGATTTCCTCCTCAGAGCAGTACAGACACTATACTGCTCTAGTGTTAGTATGAAATAAAAATAAAAAAGGAAAGAATTGTTAAAAAAAAAAAAAAAAAATGGAAAAAAAAATTATAAAAATGTCATTTGCGTAATAAGCAATAATAGTAAAAAAAAAAAAAAATCTGATCACCTTTCTAGAGCAGCACAGTGTCACTGTGGTGACACTGTACTGCTCTGGTGACAGTATGTAAAAAATAAAATAAAAAAAATATAAAAAAATAAAAATACCATTTACCTAAGAAGTAATAATAGTGTAAAAAAAAAAATCCTGATTGCCTCCCCAGAGCAGCACTGACACTATACTGCTCTGGTGATAGTATGAAAAAAAAAAAATAATTGTATAAAAAAATGGAAAATATTAAAAAAATTATAAAAATGTAATAAGTAATAGTAGTATAAAAAAATTCTAATCACCTCCCAGAAAAGTACAGTATCTACCATGTCACTATGGTACTGCTCTGGTTACAGTATGTAAATAAGTAGTAAAAAAATAAATTGTGGAAAATTCTTTTAATGAAAAAAGAAAAGATAAAAATGTAATTTGGGTAAGGTGTTGCATGACTAAGTAACTGTCATTCATCACATCAAAGAGTGACAGTGCTGAAATCTGAATCTGGAGATGGGGGGGGGGGGGGGTGATGATACCTCCCTAGAGCAGTACAGTGTCACTATGATGACACTGTACTGCTCTGGTGACAGTATGTAAAAAAAAGAAAAAAAATGTAAAAAAGAAAATGGAAAAATAATGATAAAAATGCCAATTTACATAATAGTGTAAAAAATCCTGGTTGCCTCCCCAGAGCAATACAGACACTATACTGCTCTGGTGTTAGTATGAAAAAAAAAAAAAAGGAAAGAATTGTAAAAAAAAAAAAAAAAAATGGAAAAAACATGTAACACGTAATAAGCAAAAATAGTATAAAAAAAATCTGATCACCTCCCTACAGCAGCAGCAAAAGAAAAGAAAACGGAAAATTGTATACTTACCTTTCCGTATATTTCCTTTCCTGGTGCATCTTCATGGCAGCATACATATGGGTTGTGACTCCGCCCCCATATGTATGCTGCCATGATGCACCAGGAAAAGAAATTGTAAAAAAGAAAGTATTTTTTTTTTTAAAAAGAATGATAAAAATGCCGTTTACGTAAAAAGTAATAATAGTGTAAAAAAATCCTGATCGCCCCCCCAGAGCAGTACAGACAATATATTGTATATATATAAAAAAAAAAAATTATAAAAATGTAATTTATGTAATAAGTAATAATAGTATAAAGAAAAATTCTAATCACCTCCCCAGAAAAGTACAGGGTCACTATGGTACTGCTCTGGTTACAGTGTGTAAATAAATAGTAAAAAACAAAAGAAAGAAAAAAATTGTGGAAAATTAAAAAAAAAAGAAAAGATAAAAATGTAATTTGGCTAAAGCGTTGCATGACTGAGTAATTGTCATTCAAAGAGTGTCAGTGCTGAAATCTGGATCTGGAGATGGGGAGTGATGGTACTGAAGTATCTCATCCCACTCACATGGACAGGCTCCTGCCATGGTTGTCACCTGTGGCCCCTGACGGCCTGCTGAGGCCACACATGATGGTTGGACATCAGGAGGCTCTCGTATGACCCAGAGTGACCCTGGCCTGATTTGTGTTCAGCACTGGACAGCGACCCTGAGGTCGTATGGGAATCCATAGCTGTATCTATGTGATGATTGGAGCCCATCCATGTAGGCTCCTCCCCCGGGTGACAGGTGTGTGTACAGATGGCCGCCCCGGGGATCAGCTCCCCCATACACACACACAGAGGTGTACTCACTGCTACACAGGCACTGCGCATGCGCTGACGGAGAGCCGGCGGACGTCAGGCTGGTTGACAGACAGCAGCGCTTGCAGATTTGCAGGAGGAAAGGAGAGGAGAAGAGATGACAGGAGACGGGCACCCGGTGTGTGTAGTGATGAGGAGCACACACTGATCCCGCTCTTCTCTATGGTGATGGGTGTGAGTGAGCGGCCGGAGTGATGCTGGGATGGTGTAGCGCTGCTGTGGTGGTGGCGCAGCCCGGGTAGCGCCCGCTCGGTGGGGTCCCATGGAGAGTGGAAGCACGGAGTCCCGGCCGCCGAGCCGTGCCGATAAGAAGAGGCTGAACCGAGCGCCGTCCCCGGCCAGACCTTTCCTTAGAGACCGGAGCGCCCTCCTCCCCCCCAAATCCCCGGTGCCGACCCCCGGCCGCCTCTCCCGGCGCGGCACCCCCGCCAAGGACAAGCCTCTCCCGGCCAGAGGGAAGCCGGCCCCCCCGGGGAAGAGAGGAGCTCCGAGCAGCGGCCGCAGAGATCCCCCCTCCTCTCCGATCACTACCGCAGGACGGAGAGTGGAGAGAGCGGCCCCCCCGGGGGCAACATTACGGGTCACCAACACCGACAGCAGCTCCGACCTCTCCGACTGCCCCTCCGAGCCTTTATCCGACGAGCACCGACCTCTTCCGCCCGCACAGCCCGCACACAGCAGCGACAATGACTCGGCCTCCAGCACCGCGCTGTCTGTCCCGCCGGACATCGTACGCCCGGTGGGGGCGGGGAAAGATGACGGCCGCGGGAAGAGATCTGCACCGCAGGGGCCGGCACAGGAGGAGGAGGAGGTGCTCAGGGAGCTGGACGAGCTGCGATCGGAGAACGACTATCTCAAGGTAGGTCCTCACATCTATTAAAACATGGACCTGTCAGCAGCTTTTTTAATTTTTATTATTGTATTTATTTTGTACACTTTTTTTTTTTTTGGGGGGGGGGGCATTGGTGCAACATCAGCAGGAGAATCTGTGCCTAAAGGGGTGCCCAGGCACACCCTGCGCACCCCTCAGTAGGTTCCTGCTCACCCGCTGAATGGCCCATCAGGCTTCCCTGTGCTCTCTCCAGGTC
Organism: Lithobates pipiens; assembly: GCF_037356315.1. Lineage (NCBI taxonomy): Eukaryota > Metazoa > Chordata > Amphibia > Anura > Ranidae > Lithobates > Lithobates pipiens. The sequence continues at coordinate 407,672,379 of NW_027507764.1, read as the reverse complement.
TACAAAAGATCTGGGGCTAGAACCTATAGCAGCCTAGTAAAGAAAATCATACACTTGGGTGGGCATACACATGTATATACAGTGATATACGTGTGTATCCCCAGAGGCCCTCCTTACATCAGGGTCCCCAGAGAGCCCCCCCTTACATCAGGATCCCCAGAGAGGACCCCCTTACATCAGGGTCCCCAGAGAGCCCCTCCTTACATCAGGGTCCCCAGAGAGCCCCTCCTTACATTAGGGTCCCCAGAGAGCCCCCCCTTACATCAGGATCCCCATAGAGCCCCTCTTACATCAGGGTCCCCAGAGAGCCCCCCCTTACATCAGGGTCCCCAGAGAGCCCCCCTTACATTAGGGTCCCCAGAGAGCCCCTCCTTACATCAGGGTCCCCAGAGAGCCCCTCCTTACATCAGGGTCCCCAGAGAGCATCCTCCTTACATCAGGGTCCACAGAGAGCATCCTCCTTACATCTGGGTCCACAGAGAGCATCCTCCTTACATCAGGGTCCACGAGAGGATCCTCCTTACATCAGGGTCCACGAGAGGATCCTCCTTACATCAGGGTCCACAGAGAGGATCCTCCTTACATCAGGGTCCACGAGAGGATCCTCCTTACATCAGGGTCCACGAGAGGATCCTCCTTACATCAGGGTCCACAGAGAGGATCCTCCTTACATCAGGGTCCACAGAGAGCATCCTCCTTACATCAGGGTCCACAGAGAGCATCCTCTTTACATCAGGGTCCACAGAGAGCATCCTCCTTGCATCAGGGTCCACAGAGAGCACCTCCCTTACATCAGGGTCCACAGAGAGCCCCTCCCTTACATCAGGGTCCACAGAGAGCCCCTCCCTTACATCATGGTCCACAGAAAGCCCCTCCCTTACATCATGGTCCACAGAGAGCATCCTCCTTACATTAGGGTCCACAGAGAGCATCCTCCTTACATCATGGTCCACAGAGAGCATCCTCCTTACATCATGGTCCACAGAGAGCATCCTCCTTACATCATGGTCCACAGAGAGCATCCTCCTTACATCATGGTCCACAGAGAGCATCCTCCTTACATTAGGGTCCACAGAGAGCATCCTCCTTACATCATGGTCCCCAGAGAGCCTCCCTCTTAAAGTCAGGGTCCCCAGAGAGCCTCCCTCTTAAAATCAGGGTCCCAGAGAGCCCCCCCCATACATCAGGGTCCCCAGAGAGTCCCCCCCATACATGAGGGACCACATAGAGCCCCCCCTTACATCAAGGCCCACAGAGAGCCCCCTTACATCAGAGAGCCTCCCCCTTGCATCAGGGTTTCCAGAGAGATCCCTTACATTAGGGTCCCCAGAGAGCCTCTCCCTTACATTAGGGTCCCCAGAGAGCTCCCCCACTTAAAATCAGGGTCCCCAGAGAGCCTTCCCCTTAAAATCAGGGTCCCCAGAGAGCCTTCCCCTTAAAATCAGGATCCCCAGAGAGCCTTCCCCTTAAAATCAGGGTCCCCAGAGAGCCTCCCTCTTGCATCAGGGTCCCCAGGAAGCCCCCTACTTACATCAGGGTCCCCAGAGAGCCTCCCCTCCCCTTGAGGATGCCTGCAGAGACTCAGGGCTATGGGTCCCAGATGCAGGGCTATAGCTCCAAAAGCCACCACCTAGCGATGTCACTGGTTTTCTCATGTCTCACCATATACATATTTCTGATCACTCATAGAATCGCACATGTTCCCGAGCCGCAGGCAAGATGCAGGAAACACAGCAAATCCTGTATGTTTGCCACACTGCATAGCAATCACACGGCATCCATGCGATCTGCTGCGGGTGTTATCTTAAAGAGGAGTTCCACCCAAAAGTAGAACTTCCGCTCATATGTCTCCTCTTCCCCTCCTGGGCCACAATTGGTACCTTTCGGGGGGGGGGGGGGAGGGGAGGAACAGGATAGCTGTCTGTGATAGGTATCCTGTTCCCACTTCTGGGAGTCCGGGCTGCGGCCCGTGACATCACCGCGGGGCTCCCTCCTCCTCCTCTCCCTGTTGCCAGGCCAGTAGGAGAGAGGAGCAGAGCCTCGAGCATGCACAGTATGGTTCCCGGCGTGGAGCCGTAAGGCTACACCGCTCAATGGTGGCGGCAGCACCCGACAGATGATGGAAATATCAGATGCGGTGCTGACATTGCAGTATGTGTAGCTGCTGGCTTTTAATTTTAATTTTTTTGGGGCGGAACACTGCTTTAACAACACCCCGAAACAGATTGCAAAACTCAGTGCTATTACTAGAATCGCATCACATGAGTGAATCCAGCCTTATGTTCACATTGTAGGCGGGTTTGAAATCATTCAGCAGAACTTGCACGATTTCAAACCCGCATTTCAGTGCGACTTCGGGGGTGGAGGGGTCGATTTGAAAGAAGTCTGTGTGGGTTCTTGCACAGATGTCTATTGAAATCGCCCCCCCAAAGTCGCCAAAATTAGTGCAGGAACTACCTGTGGGAATCAGTGCTGCGCCACAAAGTCGGATGGACAACCATCAATAGGCTCAAATTTGACATGTGAAATTGCCCACAATGTGAACTGGGGCTACAGGTGTGTTTTGTTGCTATCACAGCATTATTCTGATTAGCAACAGTTGCACCAAAATCACGCCATGTTGGGGTTACTATTAAGAATGAATGGCACCCAAATGCATGTTGCATGTTTTTCCACAATTGCCAAAGAAGTTGGAATTGTGGCAATTTCAACCGCAATTCCAAATTGCCAAGCGTTACTGGGGACTAATTCAAACTACGTAGCCCAGGTTCACATTGGAATGCGGTGCGGGAAACCTGTGAGCCATGCATGTTTCCCGCAAAGCATTCAAATCAGGCTTCCCTTGCCATCTGCAGAGTGGGCGTCAGTGTATTCTTAACACCCCAAACACAAGTTGCAAACGCAAACAACCACACAATCCGTTTGCGGTGCATTCCCAGAATTGCTGAATGCACAACTTTGGTGTGAATGTGGTGTGATTTGAGTCCATTCCAAATGAACAGGATCAAATCGCACTAAATTGCATGTGAATTGTACTGGATTGCAGTGTTGTTCCTGTGCGAATCATATGTGTTTCATAGTGTGAACCAGTGGCGGCTCGTCCACTAGGGGCCCCCTATCCATGCGTCCGGCCCCCTGATCTACATGCAGGGAAGCCCGCTGCACTGCCCGCGAGATGGGGTAAGTGCGGGGCCCGGACGGGGGGTGCCACCCGTGACCTCCGTGACTCTGCCGCTAGGGGGGCAGAGGTGTAGGATTGTTTGTCCCCCCCCCAAGAAAAAAGCCACCGGCCGCCACTGCTGTGAACTGAGCCTTAATTTCACCCACATGCACCAGCACCCAGGTGCGTTTTCACAGCAATCAAATCACATGGTGCGCAATAAAGAAAAAAAAAGGTGGGGGCTTCTTTTTTTTTCTGTAGTCACTATGACAAGTCTGGGTTCACACAGGAGTGGTGGGGAAATTGCATGTGATCTGGAAAGTAGAGCTGCACAAATCTGGAAGAAACAAGAATCACAATTTTTTTTGCTTGGAATAAAGATCACCTTTCTCGACACAACATCATCTTTCACATTATACAAAAAATTGGGCTAACTTCACTGTTTAAGCTTTTTTTTCATTTATTGAAGTGTATTTTTTCCCAAAAATACACTGTGACATAAAATTGCAACAACCGCCATTTTATTCTCTAGGGTCTCTGTTAAGAAAATATTTATAATGTTTGAGGGTCCTAAGTTATTTTCTAACAAACAATTTTAAACTTGTAAGCAGCAAATGTCAGAAAAAGTTTTATGCCCCATACACACTATCAGATTTTCTGCTGATTTTTGTCTTCAGATTTACCAAAACCATGTAGTGGAAGGGCCTGCCTGATTGCATACAAATTGGAACTCCTAAGGTTTGACCTCATATTATATGGTTTTGGTAAATCTGAAGGAAAAACTCAGCAGAAAAACAGATAGTGTGTATGGGGCTTAAGTCTTTAAGTGGTTAAACTGAGTTCATTTACATATTACTAAATGTTACAATGTTTTCTTTTATCTTTAGTGCTGAGCAATATTGATAAACATTTGCTTGCTGGTTGTTTCTTTTTGTTTGTTTTTTTGACAGCTCTCAGCGGAGAACGGCTCTGCACTTGTTACATGAATTGTGGAAATGTCAGATTAAGATCGCGAGGGGGGATTAAATCGTGATTTTTTTTTTTAGCGATTAATCCTGCAGCTCTTCTGGACAGGAATCACACAGCATTTCTGTTTAAATTGCATGTGATGCTTTACAGTGCAATTTGAGCCCATCCATTCTGCATGGGCTCAAATCACACCACAAATGTATCGGTTTCAGGTATCGCAGCATTTGCACATGCACACGTACAAAGGTTTAGTATCTGCAACAATAACAGTATTGGTGCAACACTAGTAGCAATGAATTCAAGGTAAGGCTGGATTCTACATAATGATTGTGGTTCAGCTTGGAGCAATGTAACGATGCCTGGCCGATTCCCCTGGAAGCTGGAAATGAGTGAAGCAGACACCACTACTCCAGTGATCTCCGCTTGCTTCCAGGTCCCATTCTGAACACAAGTGGTCGGCCTCTCAGCACAAGCACCATTTAAGAGAGTGTGTTGCCTTTTCGGAATGCAGTGTTCTCTGATTGCACATGGTGTAGTGTGACATCCCCACCTCATCCAATCACAGAACACTTTCCATTCATGAAATGCAAATGCAAATGCAGCTTCCAGGGGCGTCAGCCAGGTATGGTGTGTATGTGTGTATATATATATATATATATATATATATGTATGTATGTATGTATGTATGTGCGTGTGTGTGTGTATATATATATATATATATATATATATATATATATATATATATATATATATATATATATATCATACACACATATGGCCTTATGGGCAGCACAGTGGCTAACTGAAGGGGAGGAGTAACTTATGGGCTCACAACATTGAATGCTAGGCAATGGCTTAGTATTCTCTTAAAATATAGATTTTAGGTTTACATGCACTTTAATACCTATAGTATGTATGTGTAAATCAAATAAACAGATGTAGCAAATGTAGGAAGTATGGTTTTCATTCATTTGAGTCCCCATTTAGTGGCTCTAGAATCCAAATCAGTTCAGTAGAAGGTTAATCAGATCAGAGATGAACTAGTTCTGGTAAGTCTGATGTTCTCTGTTGTTGATCTTATCCTCTTTCGTTAATGAAGATCTTACATAACCTGCTTGTGGTGAATTACTGAAACTAAAGACTTTAAATGTCTCCGGTGCCTCGCCCAGGGGTTTTCCACCAGGGTTAACAGAGTGTTACCTTTTACACAAAGGGAGTGGTGACTCTTTACAAAGTCCTTCTACAGATGTAAGACCAACCATACACAGTTCGGTGATGAGATCGGATGTGATTCGCACCACACTGCAGTGCAAATCACATCCGATTTCTGTGCGATGCGAGTTCAGCCATACAGATAGTATGGCTGAATTCGCATCGCATCCAGCCCAAACTCGCACAGGAACCTTTTTTTGGTCCGCAGCAGAATCGGATCGCATGGGTGTTCACACCATGCGATCCGATTCCTGTCCGAGTTTGCAGATCGCACTGCGATATGCGAACTGATCTGGGGGTGTCATTAACGTTTCACTGACACTCCCAGCAGTTCGCATAGGGCAGTGTGAACTGCCGCCAGGAGGCATGCGATGCGGGAACCCGCAGCGGATTTTCAGCGTTCCCAGATCGCTGCAGTGTGAACCCAGCCTAAAGGAAGAGAAAAACTGGGCAGTCTGCCAAGAATCAAAACATTCTTTATCAGTTGAACTTAAGTATAAACATTGTAACAATTTGTCAATGGAACAGACTTTGTGTGTAAGTGTAAGTGAAAAACGTTTAACCACTTAAACACTAAACCTTTTTCTGACATTTGTTGGTTTCAAGTTAAAAACCTTTTATTTTGCTAGAAAATTACTTAGAACCCCCAAATATATATATATATATATATATATATATATATATATATATATATAAATTTTAGTAGACACCCTAGAGAATAAAATGGTGGTTGTTGCAATATTTTATATCACACTGTATTTGCGCAGTGGTCTTTCAAATGCAATTTAAAAAAAAAAAATTACTTTAATGAATAAATAATTAAAAAAAAGTTAACCAGTAAAGTTAGCCCATTTTTTTGGTATAATGTGAAAGATTTTACGTCACAATTCATGGGAGAATCGTAATCTTTTTATTGTAAGCAAAAATATAGTGATTCTCATTTTGGCCAGAATCTATTAAAGATGCAAGCTTTAAGGATAACTTAGATCCCTTCTTCTGGCTTTATACCTTTAATGTATAAATACTGAAAAAAGGATCTTGGCTATCCTGAAAGCTTGCATCTTTAATAAATTAAACACAGCTCCATGCAAAAAAAAAAAATGTCCTGTGCAGAAAGACAGTGGCAAACAACGCACCCCGACCCACGATCTAGCGATGGACTGTTCCCCACATTCTATATATGAACCGTAACATCAGAACTAGACATGTGCAGTTTGTTTCATCCAAAATCGAAATTTGGGTAAAATGTTTGCTATTCGGATGTACCGTATCCAAACTTCAGAATTGCAATAGTAACTCGTATAAATGAAACCGCAACAACGAAACAAAATTCTGGCCAAAATCAAATCGTATTAGATTCTAATTGAATTCAAAAATGAATTCGAAAACAATTCGATTTCCTTCAAAGGCTGGGGTTGATTTACTAAAACTGGAGCGTGCAAAATCTGAATGGCTACCATGTACAGCTGCACCAGATTTAGCGTTCTCCAGTTTTAGTAAATCAACCCCACTGTGTAATTGTGTACCTAAAAGAACTGATGTTGTTTTGAAGCCAAAGAGTAATTGAAATATTGATTTGATTTAGATTTTTCTTCTGTTCACTCACTTTGCATTTTTGAAACTGATATAAATTAACAAGTAAAATATATATATATTTTTTGAAAGCATTACTTTATTTCTTAACACCTGCCTAAAACTTTTGCTTAGTGAGACAGCAAAATGTTGACGTCAGATATTTCTTTTATAATTTAGAACACGCCACATATTCTGAAAAAACCTGTGTCAAAAATCAAATGGTCAAATTTTTGTGGTAAATTAATAATTTAAGTATTATTTGTATCCAGATCAACATACTGTATATGCCTTATTACCTAGGGCCCTTCATTTTTTTTGTGTTACTTTCAATCCTTTGATAAAAGTTTTAATCTATAGATGGTGCGATTTTCCTCTCTGCAACCTCGGGTCAACACAGTCAGTATTGATGTGAGAATCCCTCCCGCAGAGCTATTGTGCTCTCCCAGCAGGGGAGGCCCTCCCTAATGGGAGAACACAGTGATTATTGCTAGCAGCTATAGCCAGCTATAGTCTTATGACTGGTGGTACAGTGACCAATGGAGAATTAATCAAGCAATAGCCCAGAAAGCAAAGAATAACAGAATAAATGAAGAAGAAGCAGGGAGATGCTTGTCTGCAGGTGCTTAGGTACATTTTCTCTCCAGAAAGGAGAACAGTGAGCAGCACGGTGGTGACATGATGAAGTCTCCAGATGAAAAGATTTTCCATGCAGGCTAGCATTCAGAGGCAACAGTGCCTTAGATCTAACACTGCAGATATACAGCTATGAGGCTAAAGGCACAGAAAGAGCACTGCTGTTTTTTAGAAGGAATACGAGACAAAATTTAGATTTTTCAGAGTACTGCTTATGGGCAATTACCTTCTCTAGATGTCCCCTATATCATAGCTAATATTGACTTTTAGGGTTTAGGTCCTCTTTAAGACCTAGCTGCAATGGATCTTAGCAGTCCAAGCTTGTTCTTCATCACTTCTTGTCTACCCTAAACCTTTAATTTCTAGCTATAGGATGTGTATATCAGTTAAACTCTCAAAACATGTTTTTTGGGATAGGATTCAGTGGACTGGCTCCATTCACACTTGTGCGACTTGTCATGCGACTTTGGATACAAATATATGCTGCTTAATGTCACAGCAGCTGTGAAAAGGCTCCTGCACTACTTTGATGTGACTTTCTTGTGACTTGTGCCAGAGAGTGTAAAAGTCACATCAAAGTCTCACTCTGAAGTCACACTCAAAATCGAAGTTGCACAATTGTGAATGGAACTTAAAGCCTTTATTTTGTTTTTGAGTGTTTTGGAGGGGGTGAAAGGTTACATGCTCATGTCAATCTGCAAAAACAGTTTATAGGTAGATATATGAGACAAACCCTGGATGCAGACTGTCTACATCCCAGGACATACTTCCATACAGATGCGCATGTTTATGCAAGTACAGAGGTGAACCTGCATACAGCCTTGGATTTTTTTGGCTGGCTTTATGCAGCACCTGTGGCTCCCAGGTGGGGAAATAAGCCTACATTCATTGTTGTACAGACCCAGGGGCCCATATGGATGATGCCCTTTATATACACAGGACCTATGAATGCACACAGAAAAAAATCGTAGTTGTGCACTTAGTAATTGTATTAAATGCAAAAAGCAAATATTTACTATATCGCATCAATTCTTAGATAGGATGGCTACATTTAGATTTTTTTTTAACTGGTGATCCAGCCGGTAAATCTGTAGTTTTTCAACAGAACAAGCTTTCCTACAAATGTATCCATTATGAATGTACTCTTAAGGCTCGCTCATATGTGCTGAAGCACTAGCTGCCCCTCTGAAAAGGGATCCGTGGTGGACCACTTTTCAGAGGCATTTAACAGGCAGTAAGGAGGCAATATGTCACGTCCTCGCTGCCTGTTTTAACCCTGAAAATGTACCTCAACCCTATGCATTGTGGGTGATATGCACTGCCTTATTCAGTTGAATAGGTTGTGTTTGGCTGCGAATGGGACATGCTGTTTAATTCTTCCTGCAGCAGTGAAACAAAGCAAAGCGCCTGCAGCATGTGTACAGCCCTCAGCCACTGCATCTACTAGCTCAGGTGGGGAGTCATAGGTGGAAAAATCACAGATCAGCTGCCTGCTTTTACTGTGCCCCAGCTTCACCTTAGCGGAAGTACTTGTGTGCATACTGTGCTCCACCGGTACCTTGGTGGATACAAGGCGCTTTTATCCATCAATGGCCAGTTTAAAGGAAGAAAAAGCAGATAGAAGGAAGAGAGGACAAGAGGAGGGGGGAGAAAAATAGATGATGGGACAACCAACTGAGAAGCACTATCTCTCCATGACAGGGTTATATTTATGGGGCTGACAACTCCCAAAATTGTGTTATGGTACAAAAATGTAAGGCTGGCCTTACATAGAGCAAATTTCTTTCCTGCAACTACGGGTTGGAGGAAAGAAATGCACTCGATTCCCAAGTCAACACAGACAGTGTTGGTGAGAGAATCCCCCCTGCTGGGCCATTGTCTTCTCCCGGTGGGGGCGTGGGAGACTGGGGAAGCTGTCCCCGTTGGGAGGAGACAGTGATTATCGCTAGCAGCTTTAGCAGCCACTAGCGATAATCGCAAGAGAAATTGATCAACTCTGGTACAACCAGCCTGCCAATTGATTGGTACATTCGGCCTGCCCATTAATGGTTCGAATCTCAGATTCGAACCATGTATGACCAGTCTAACCAGGGGCTCCTGATATTGTAGAATTGAGTATATCGGTCATGTAGGTTTGCCTTCAGCTCCTGTGTTTGCTTTGCTTAAGGAATAACTCCACTTTAGTGGGAAAAAATAGCAAATAAAATGATATAGCATATACAAATTCTACATACGTCATAGCGTAATTGAGTGTTCTTAAAAATTACATTTTCTTTTCAATCTGCAGCCACTGTAGTTTTCTGTAAAATACAACCTGGATGAGTTCTGTACCCAGATGGTGTACAGAACACCCCCAGAAATGTAATTTCCTGCTTATGCGATTGGCGCACTGATTTTCCCAGAAGTCTGCACTAAGATACAAGTCAGATTTTGGGCATCCCCGCCACAAAAATGTCATTATGGTGAGATACACCCAAAGGAAAATCATGACTAAAGGGATGCAGATCCTGCCACTTTCCTCATTAGAACCCTGCTTGTGCAACAGCTGATTGATAATGATAAAATCACTCCCATTCACATTCACATTCCACAAACAAACAGCTATTTCTTCAGAACAACAAAAGATAGAAATCTGCAACAAAATCCCTGCAGTGTACATTCCCAGAGGGGAATGATTTTTTCTCAACAAAGGTGGAGTTACTCCTAAAGGGGCTTTTGAACATTTTTTTTTTTTTTAGCTCCTAATGCATGGGGTTCTATTATTGAAATTATTTACGTAATTTAAATTGCCTGACATATATTTTATATCTAATGCTTTGTCGTGAGAAGATAAAAAAATATCTTTAGATAGATAACTCACACAATATATATTTTTCAAGGCATGTCTCTATTATATAATTATATTGTTTGGATATGCAGCATCTGTGGCGTGCTCCTGCAGGTCGATTGCATAAAGCAGCATCAATGACAGCTGCAAACATGCTGAGTAGTGAGAGAAGCGTCAGGCTCCAGAGCTGTTCATCTGTGGCATCTCAATGTGTGCACTGCAGACCACGGACCGATAGGTCCCGGAGAGCTGTCTCCAGAGCAGACGTGACCGCAGGAGTTTCTGGGTAGGATGTACAATCACTTGAGACTTGTCGCGTCTGCTGAACTCTCTTCACATCGTCAGTAGTAATGAGATCATTGCTGTGTGTAAGTGCTACCTCAGATGGCTCAATGGTTTGTCTTTAATAGAATATAAATGGAGGAATGCTATAAAAGCACGATGGTCCCTAAAGAGGGCAAAGCTGGAATATGGAAGGCCTCCCATGGTGTGATTTTCAGTTCATAAAACATACAGGAGGCTTCATAGCATTATTTATTAGTCCTTTATGGAAGGGAACAGTTTGTAAATACTGTACATTACAGGCACTTTTCTTTTTTGTGTGCTCAGGCTCTTGAGGTATCTGTAGGCTGGTTGTGTTCAGATTCTTCTTGATAGTATAGGTAATCTGTTTACACTTGGGTTCCATTCATGCCTTAGTAGTGTAACTGAGCGCACATGCTTTTTTGTGCGTTTCTGTACATTCTTGCGACTCATTTAGGGCAGCAAGTTAATTACAAGAGGCTGCCCTGTGCACAAGAAACAAGCAAAAAAAAAAGTGCATGACACATTTTAAAAATTTTGCCAAACCAAAACACATGTATAGTGATACCCCCAAAGGAGCAACAAAATATGCCCATCGGCGTGCCCCTTAACATCAAATCTGCCCATCAGAGTGCCCCTTAACATTAAATCTGCCCATCAGAGTGCCCATTTAACATAAAATATGCCCATCAGAGTACCCACTTCACATAAAATATGCCCGCCCATCAGAGTGCCCACTTAACATAAAATATGCCCATCAGAATGCCCCTTATTTAATGTTAAGGGGCACACTGATGGGCATATTTATTGTTAAGGGGCACTCTGATGGGCACATTTTGTTGTGCCCATCACAGTGAACCTTACATTAAATGTGCCCATCAGTGTGCCCCTTATAAGAAAAATTGCCCATCAGAGTGCCACTGTAAACACCCCACTCCACATATCTTGTGGTAGGCAGGGATCAGTAGGTAACAAGCTGCAGGGGATGAGAGCTGCGCCAGGAGTTTTGCTCAAGGGGCGCGCATAGCACATCATACCTCTCAGCTCCTGACTCAGACTCGATAACAACAGTAGGGGGCATGCACGTGACGTCATGGCTTGCCTCGTAGCTCTAGCCAGGAGCTGCGAGATAGAAAACAGCGGAGGCAGGGCGCACACGTGATGTCATTGGTTGTGGCCCCAGCAACCAATGACTGCTGTGCTGAGCAGCGCGGATGTGTCGCTGTACACTGGTGACCTGACTGTACATACAGGAGCTTTCCTCGGTCCGTGTTCGGAGCGCCATTTAGTGACGGCTAATCTATCACATAAAATCCCAATAAAATACATTCACGTTTTTGTTGTAACATGACAAAATGTGGAAAATTTCAAGGGGTGTGAATACTTTTTCAAGGCACTGTATGTATAAATGTATTTTAGTGTCACTGAAGGAGTGGATTGAGAATTATATGCTTGCAAACACTGTACAGATGAGTATGTATCTAATCACACATAAACACAAGTAGTTTACATGCTGTTTTATGCTGAATAATTCTACCAGCAAGATCCACTGTAAGGCCCCTTTCACACTGGGGCGGTGCGGGCGGCAGCGGTAAAGTGGCGCTATTTTTAACACCGCTTTACTGTTGTTTTATCGGTGGTATGCGGCCGCTAGCGGGCGGATTTAACCCCCGCATAGCGGCCGAAAAAGGGTTAAAACCGCCCGCAAAGCGCCGCTTTGCCGGCGGTATAGCCTCGCTACCCCATTGATTTCAATGGGTAGGAGCGGTTTAGGAGCGGTGAATACACCACTCCTTCACCACTGCAAAGATGCGGCTAGCAGGACTTTTTTCACTCACTCACACAGACAGTTGAAAAATGCACCAGGATAAAACTATTGGCAATTTTTGTATGATATGTAATGTGTCTCAGGTAAACACCGATGCACAGAAGCATCAGTGTTTACACCTGTATGGTCATGTACAGCCATTAACTTATATGGCGAGCGGTACATTACCTATGGCTATACTGGAAGTATTCATATCAGTGGTTGTGACTACACTGGCCGCATACTTGCTCTGGGTTACTGGCTCCAGAGATAGCCAAACCGCTGGCACTTTTAGAAGGAGGTCCACAGTGGCTCCATCGAAGTAATTTTCCTTTAAATGAAGCTTCTGTGGCATACTTCTCTGAATGAGATATGGCTTTCCACTTTCATCTCGTACTTGGAGCTCTCATGTAATGAGGGGAGCCACATGTATTTGTAATATACACGTGATTCTAGCTTTGATCAAGATTAGCAGTACTGGAGCAGATGGTGGTACAGACTCGTCTAAAGATGGGATCCTTTGTACATGTCAAAAAAAGAACAAGAAAACTAGATCAAACACCATAGTTCACTACAGCTGACAAATGCCATGTATCAAGTCCATCTTTTTAATTGCCAGTGATTTACATTGTATGTTTCATTTTTGTTGAGTTTGTGTTTTTTATTTTATTTTTTTTCATTAATAACACCAAATATTTCTGAGTTGATATTTTTTTTAATGTTTTCCATGTCGATTGACTAGTCCCTGGCCATTTCGTTTATACATTATGTACTTGCGATTGATGTGCTTTTTCTTATTTATTTTTTATTTTATTTTTTGATGGTAGAATTGTGCAGATTTAAATGGAGTTCAGCAGGCAGAAAGGTAAATCTAAAAGGCTGTATAGGAGCCAGGTCTTGCCTTTATGTTCATAACAAAAATGTCCACCTAGTTTTTTAGGATCTGCCGAGGTTTGACTTTGGAGCTCAACTTCAGACAAAATTCTTTGCTTTTTATATAGTGTGGGGACTGGCCATTATCTTTTTTTTTATCACTGGCTATGGCCCCTTTCACCCAGGTGCTCCATCAGTCTGGGATTAGACAGATCAAAAAATGAACTGCTATTTATCCCATCTATATAAATGGATGTACATGTGTTTTGATCCTGGTCCGATCAGGTGTAAATGGACTGAACACAATAAGTTTGCATCCAGGTTTGCTTTTACAGAACTGAACATTTACATTTACTCTGACGCATTAGAGAGAATGCCTGTGCATCGCTCTGCAGGCAGTCCCATTCATGTCAATTGGGACACAGCATCTGCACGGACTCAGCTGCTCCCAGTTTGACAGCCGTGTGGGTGTAAAGCCCCTGTATACCGACAGTGCGTGTTCTGGGACATGCATGTACAGTCGTACAGCTGTCAAATTGGGAGCAGTAGCTGTATCTGTACAGCTGCTGAGTCCAAATTGACATAAATGGGACTGCCTGCATGGGGATGCACAGCTCACCTGTGATATGATGTAGTACATCTGTCTGAACAATGCTGTAAAAAGATACAAAACACACACCCATTTCTGATAGCACGTACATGGGTCAAATGGAACACATAGATGGAATCAGAATGGACATATACTGTATGTCATTCAATGGATCCCCAGAGACTGGATGGAGGCGCCCATGTGAATGGATCCTTAGGCAGGCCATAGACTAGTTTAAAAGCCGAACATTCTGTCAATCGAAAAACGACAAATGGCGCATACGATTGTGCCATCATTTGTTTTGTTTTTCTAAACAAAATCCAGCATGTTGGATAAGGCACTTTCCATTGTGGCCAGGGCCAGATTAAGAACATCATGGGCCTGGTGCTGAGGATTTTGGTGGGCCCTTTTAGAAACAATAAATAAAAATGCTATTTTTTGTTATAACAAATTAAATAAAAGAGAGAGAGGGAGGATGAGAGCGAGAGAGAAAGGGGATAAAAGACATGTGAGGGGTAAGGGAGGGAGGATGAGATAGAAAGGGGGGATGAGAGAAAGAAGATGCACATGAGGATGTGTGGGAATGACATCAACGCAGCCTGGCCAAGGCAAGTGACCAAGGCACAGAACCCAGAAGGAAGACCGGGTGAAGATGGAAGTGCCCGGGCCCCGCCGGATTGATCACAGCACAGTACTGGAGGGCTCAGTCTGACAATTTAAGTGTACCCTAATGTGCATACTTGTACATTATGGCATAACCTACCCCAGGGCCTCTAAAAAGTAGTAATGTTAGAAAAGTTTACTACCGCTTTAATATCACAGGAGCCTCTAATGGGGCTCCCTACTGACCCTGTGGCCCTTAGGCAGTGCCTAGTGTATAGTCAACATTTCAAAAATATTTTCAGGGACGCTTTTTTATTAACAAGTGCTATATTTAGAGTAGCTAACATCCCCGTGTTCCTCTATACATCACAATAGTAATTACAAAATTAAATTACTAATAATGGGGCAGAACAAATATGAGAACTGTGAGATTTCCTTTAGTTGAACTAACAAATGTGTGCCCATTCTAGAGCTGGTAACATTGAGGATATTCAGTATAATTTTAAAGAACAGTTTTTGTGGGTTAAGAGGCATAGGGGAGGAGTATGGATGGTATAAAAGTGGGAAGCATGTGCAGGTGAGGGAGAGGAATGTGGAGGGTCTAACAGTGGGCACTATGTACATGAGAGGAGTGCAGAGGGTATGGCAGAAGGCACTATGTACAGGAGAGGAGAGTGAAGGGTATGACAGTGGGCGGTATGCACAGCAGAGGAGTGTAGAGGGTATGACATTGGGCACTATGTTTAAGAGAAGAGTGTGGAGGGTATGACAGTGAGCAATATGTACAGGAGTGCGGAGGGTATGACAGTGGGCACTATGTACAGGAGAGAAATGTGGAGAGTAGGACAGTTAGCAGTAATTACAGGAGAGGAGTGTGGAGGGAGGGTATGATGGTGGGCACTATGTATAGGAGAGGAGTATGGAGGGTATGATAGTGAGTAGTATATACAGGAGAGGAGTGTGGAGGGTATGACGGTGGGCACTATGTACAGGAGAAAAGTGTGGAGAGTATGACAGTGGGCACTATGTACAGGAGAAAAGTGTGGAGAGTATGACAGTGGGCACTATGTATAGGAGAGGAGGATGAAGTAATCTGGGAAGGAAAAATGTAAAGGTTTGTGGAAGGATGTTTAGGGACTGCGTAGTGGTTAAGCGGGCCATACATGGATTGAAATTACACCAATTAAGCAGAGACCAGCCATAGCCGATCTATGTATGGGCTAGCTGGTTTTACACAAGTCAACCTATTAACCGACTTGAGTACAACCAGCCTGTCAAGTTTTTCCCAAAACAATCAGTGCTGTCAGCTATAGTTAGCAACACTAATCATTGTATTCACTGGCAGAACACAATAACACTGCGGGAGTGATTGCCCCATTTACAAGTCAGCAGGTGAGAGGGTGTGTGGGGACAGGCTGGGGAGAGATACTAGTCAGTCCCTGGGTAGGCACTGGTTAATATCTTGTAACATAAAAAGTTGCAAAGACCACCATTTTATTCCATAGGGTGTCTGCTAAAACAATATATAATGCTTGAGGGTTCTGAGTAATTTTCTAGCATAAAAAAAATGATGATTTTTAAATGTAGGAGAGAAGTCTCAGAATGGGCCTGGGTGGCAAGGGGTTAATTATCATAAGTAATATTCAAATAATTATTATAAGCACTGAGAGTTCATCCTCTCAGTCTGCTGCAGAGTGTTCCAGCTTGTATTTATACTGCCGCTCTGTATGTAGCTTCTGACAGGCTGTGCAAGAAGCCCTGTATCTCCTGAACCATAGATGATAGCAGCCCCATGTTTAAACCTGTGCTGGAGTTGGTCTTTAGCTACCCACCCCCCCCCCCCCCAAATGTGGGGTCTCTGTGACTCCTGATTGCCGAGCTACAATCCTCAAAGTCGATCTTTTTTTATTATTTATTATTATTTTTTTTGGGCAAATGGGCCTATCTTGAGAAAGGGGCCTGGAGCTGCAGCTCCAATAGCCCCTATGTTAATCCGGCCCTGATTGTGGCATAAAAATGTGTGTGTCGCAGCTGACACACTAATTATACAAAAAACGGACCACCAAAAATCGTTCAGTATTCGACTTGTCTATGGCCTGCTTAGGTCCCTATTGGGGAAATTTCTTCTTAATTCCTCTTCCATTGATAAGGTATCAGAGGCATCCCTGCCAACTTTTTGAGATGGGAATGAAAGACACCTATTAGCATGTAGGCATGTGACACACCCCCAGCCACGCCCCCTTAAATGAGAATTATACTAAAAAAAAGATTAGTTAAACCCACAAGTGCTTTTCACACTTGGGAACACAGCGGTTCACAGCAGGAGTCTGTCTGCATTTACTATTTCAGGTCCAATTTTTGGGCTGAATTCAGAACTAACACGGACCAAAAGACATACAGGGCTCTTGTGCAAATTGCACCAGAACTGCGCCGGAAATGTGTGAACCAGCTCCATAGAATGCTGGTCACACTCTTCTTCAATGCGAATTGGATGCAAGGAAAGCCGCATCCAATTCACTTATTCTGGCTTTTGAAATGTACAAATGCAGAAATTTAGAAATTGGATGAAAGGTTTATCACTGGGAAACACTTGTTGAAAGATAAATAGTGCATTTTATATACAGCTATATAGATCAGATCAAAATGAGGGACAAATGAGAAAGAAAAGTGAGACTTTGTTCCAAACCAGGGACAGTTCCTTGAAATCAGGGACAGTTGGGAGCTATGCAGAACGGTAGAAATGATGGTACATTTCTGCATCAAAAGCACATTTTTAGTACATCAGGGAAAGGTTACATCCCTGATGAGTTATTTCAGTCTGTGCTTTCCTTTGCCGGGGACCTCTATTCTCCACCATTGTCTTGATGTCACAGGGGTGTCACCGAGACACATGGTGAGGAGCAATTACAGGCCTCAACAAAGGTTCCAATCTGTTACAGAAAAAAGTGTTATGGGGGTTGGGCTTGAATGAATATTGTATTGCTATTCCAATACAGGGATTGAAATGAGTAATTTAGTGTCACGTTCTTGTCATTTTCATGTAAAGAGACGTTTGTGCTGATAAGCAGCAGGACCTGAAAGAGAGCATTTTAGGAACAAAGACCTACAGTACTGTAGTAAAAGAATAAGTCTAGACATAACATTCTATAGAGGCGTTAAACAGTGTGGATGGAGGAATCTCGCCTGGCTACTATTGTAACCTAGATTAAGCTGGTGGCATTGTTGCTGCTGGCAACACAAGCAGTTATCTCATTACATTTTTTCATTTATGTGACGCTTTTACGTTTATGGGGTTGATTTCCTAAAACTGGAGAGTGCAAAATCTAGTGCAGCTCTTCATGGAAACCAATCAGCTTCCAGTTTTTTTTGTTTTTTGTTTTTGTTTGTCAAAGCTTAATTGAACAAGCTGAAGTTAGAAGCTGATTGGCTGCCATGCAGAGCTGCACTAGATTTTGCACTCTCCAGACCCCTGTGTGTCTTGTTTTTTCTAATACCATCTGCCCGATAGACTAAAGGGAAGAATGGCAGAAGACTGTCAGGAATGTAGGGCTGGGAACTGTCATCCTATTTTTAAATTTAGAATTTAAACGGGTTGTAAACCATTGTGTTTTACACCTTAATGCATCCTATGCATTAAGTTGAAAAAACGCATTTCAGTGACCGGCCCCCCCATTTTACTTACCTGGGCCCTGGAACTACACTCAGCGGGGATGCGCTGTCCCTCTGCCTGGGGTTCTCGACTCTTGATTAGATAGATTGATAGCAGCACAGCCATTGGCTCCCACTGCTGTCAATCAAATCCAATGACGCGGGTGCCGGGGGAAAAACATTCGGTGGCTATGGCGCAAATTCTGGACTCGGGAGCACGCCCGCTAGGTAACCCCCCAGGAGAGCACTTCTGCTAGGGCAGTGATGGTGAACCTTGGCACCCCAAATGTTTTGGAACTACATTTCCCATAATACTCAACTAGACAGTAGAGTGCATGAGCATCACAGGAAATGTAGTACCAAAACATCTGAGGTGCCATGTTTCACCATCACTGTCCTAGGGGGTTATCTGATGTGAGGAGGATCTGCGAGAGCCACCGAGGAACCCCGGAAGACCAAGATCAGGGCCACTCTGTACAAAACGAGCTGCACAGTGGAGGTAAGTATGACATGTTTTTTTTTTTTTTTTTTTTAAATAATCAAAACTTTAAAATCACTTTAATAATAAAGTTCCACGACTCCTCTTGTGTAGATTTGCACTCCAACACTTATTTTACTTTGAATGTCTTTTCTTTCACAGTTATTGCAGGAAGCCATTCTTACAATTACTGCATAGCACTCTATTATTCATGATTCAGTTTGGGTGATGGTGCCATTGCAAGTGTGGTTATTACTGTTCACAGTGCAAGTTAATGGTAATGGTATAGACAGAATGAAGGTGCGGTGAGATATCTGTATATCCCTGAATGATTTACTGGAGAACAGGGACCCGCAACCACTCAGTGGGGTTGATTTACTAAAACTGGAGCGTGCAAAATCTGGTGCAGCTGTGCATGGTAGCCAATCAGCTTCTAAGTTCAGCTTGTTTGGTTAAGTTTTTACAAAAAAACTGGAAGCTGAAACATTTACTGTGCTTTATTTAGAAATTTTTAGGCCCTATTCACATTATAAAAAGTGAATAAAAAGTGAAAAAAATCAGTCAGTGAAGTCACATTTTAAAGAAATATTAAAAAAACAAAACTCTAAGGCTGGTTTCACACCTATGCATTTTTAGTGCTTTTTGCATTTTGCAGATTTACACTACAGAAAGTGTTCCATAGGAAACCATGTTAAATGGACTGTAGTGCAAATCTGCAAAATGCAGAGAGCACTAAAAATGCATAGGTGTGAATCCAGCCTTAGGCTTGATTCACACCAATGCATGTTTCTGCTGTGCTTTCAGCATTTTTGTAACTGCGTTTTTTCAGCAATTTTGCCATGATTTGCGATTTGTGTCTTTTTTTTTTTTTTTTTTTTACATTCATGGTTCTCATACCTTTCCAAAGCATTGGACCGTGTCCAGCAGCTTTGCAACTGTTTGCTCTTGGGTCATGATCCAGGATATTTTCCACTTAGCAGCCAAGATTTACACTGTTGTTTTTTTCCTGGGTTTCGCTAATGTTATCTTGGCTCCTAAGCACACGAAGAAGATAAGTTGTTGTGTGCACTTGGGGGTGTTGTTCACCCTACGGTTCAAGAGAATATATGTGGGGTCCTGAATCCCTGTTACCTTTTTCAGTACATGAAGGAATTTGTTCCAGTAGCTTCTTATTCAGGGGCCAAGACCACCATATATGAAGCATTGAGCCTACACGACCTCATCCTCTATAGCAGAGGGGAAAGGTCTCTGGATATATCTTGGATAATCTAGCACAGTGGTCATCAACCCTGTCCTCAGGACCCTCTAACAGGCCAGGTTTGCAAGATAACTGCAATACATCACAGGTGATATAATTTGCTGCTCAGTGGTTGCAGTATTCTAGTCTGCATCTCCCCAAGTGTAATACATAAAACCTGGCCTGTTAGTGGGCGCTGAGGACGGGGTTGATGACCACTGATCTAGCAGGAACGTAATACCATCTTGTGAACACTTTAATGTTAGCTATCAGTGAGATGTTCAAGATACCTTTAGACGATCTGCGGAAGGATTGAAACCACTTGTCAGGGTCCAGCTGGATGTCCAGATCTGCCTCTCAGGATTGGGCGTAAGCTGGAGAATCTGACTTTTCTGCCAGGGAAGAATATTGAGACCCTATGCCGGAGCACCATTGTTCATGCAGGGTTGCTTTGGGAGGTCCCGACTTGTCAGTCCATAGTGTGTGGAGGAAGTATCTTATCTGGGAAAGTCTAAACTTTTCAGACACTGGCATGTCTAGGTTGCTTAGGCAGTACCCTAATGATAATGGGCCATTTGACGTAAAAAAATGTCCTATCCTGAAGAGCCCCTTGTTCAGCCACCAGCGGAATGCATATTTATTCATCCCTGTGGGGAAATCAGGGTTGTGAAATGTGAGAGGGGTCTCAGAGGACAGATCAGTTGTGTTTGTTTATGTATTGTGTCACACAGTGCTAGGAAGTGAGAGAGCGTGGGAGCCAAGATTTGCTTTGTGGCCCTTGGAATATATGATGTAGAATTGGGCTGCTTGGTAATAAAGCCATAGGTTAGGGAGTCCTAGTCCTCCTTGAGATTTAAGTCAGAGTAAGGTCTCTTTGGCAAATCGGTGTCCCTTATCTCCCAAGACGAAGCTGACAATTTTTAGATTGAAGCTTAGTCAAAGTGTTTTTTTTTAATAGGAATAGGAAGGGAACGAAAAAGGTATAGGAGACGAGGCAGTAATGTCATCTTTAAGGCATTTAATCTGCCCAGCCAGGATAGGCCACCCCTCGACCATGTGTTTAGTTCTATTTCGAGAGAGATCGGAACATATGTGGATAGTTGGCTGTGTATAGGGAACCAATGCGGTTATTCAGTTTGATTCCAAGTTAGGGGATCGCTTCCGCTGTCCAGGAGAAGGGAAAGTGTTATTTGAGCTGGTCTAATAGTTTTGGTTAGACGGATATGTTTAATGCTATTGACTTGGTTACATTTACTTGGAGACCGGAGATACACCCAAAATCCCAGAAGCCAGAAGAAATTGGGGGTAGAGATTAGAGGTGAGGTGAGAAATAATAGCATGTCGTTTGCGAAGAGGGCACACTTATGTTCTTCCTGGTCGCCTTTTAATCCCTTGATGTCAGAATTGGTTCTAATAGCTATTGTCAATGATTCAATTGTGATCGCGAAGATCAAGGGTGAGAGAGGACAACCCTGCCTGGTCTCTCTTGTGATATCATAAGACTCGGAATAATGCCCCATTGAACACACTTGGATGCTCGGGTTAGAATAGAGGGTGTGTATATGCCTAAGAAATTTGACTCCAAATCCCAAACAGTCAACAATGTCACAGAGAAAAGGCCTGGATACAGAGTCGAAGACTTTCTGAAGATCTAACGATAACAGGAAGCCTTCCTGATATGGCCTCCTGTCCCATTGGGATTGTAAGAGGGAGCTCAGGTCAATTGCCCTGTGGATTTGGTCTGGGCCTTGTCTCCCCGGGATGAAGCCCACCGGATCTTTGTGAATGTATCCAGCAATAAATCTGGAAAGTCTTGTTGGTAAGATTTTTGTCATGATCTTAAGGTTGTTATTTATGAGCAAAATGGGCAGATAATTACCGACCTCGCTCATGTCTTTCCCTGGTTTGGGTATGACTGAGATAAAAGCAATATTTAGGTCGCTAGGTAGAGGGGCTCCATCCCAGAGAGAGTTAAAGAAACGAGCCATGAAGGGTACCAAATTCCTTATAGTAGCAGATCGAGAAACCGTCCAGCCCTGGGGTGGAGGCTAACTTCAAAGATTTGATATCTTCCAATATTTTGTCTGAGGAGAAAGGTTTGTCTAGTAGTTCCTGGTGGGTTTGCTTTAGGTGGGGTAGGTTGAGGTCTTGGAGAAACGCCTCTCTTGTGTTGGGGTACGTATGAGGTTGTTCTTTGTATAAGTTTGAGTAGAAGTCATAGAAAGAGTCCATTAATCCCACTAGATTCTGGATTAAAGTTTGGGACAAATTTTGGGGAAGGCTACGGTATGCGTCTTTGGACTTTAGTTTAACTGCCAGTTTAAAGCCTATCCTGTCTTTTTTGGTAGTAAAAGCAAGCCCCTGTCAATCTTAAATGTTTCTTGGCTGAGGTGGTTAGGGAGAGGTTTAATCTGACTTGGGCTGAATCAAGTGTAGCCAGGTCTGGACTGGGGTTGCTTTTGTGGCGTTTACCAAGCAAACAAAAGTCTTCTGTCAACTGCTGTATTTCCCCCATTCTTTCACGTTTAATTTGGGAAGCGAGTTGAATGAGTTTGCCTCTCATCACCTCTTTATGCACAGCCCACAGAGTTCCTGGCGAGACCGATTCAGTGTCATTTCCAGAGAAATTATATGTTAATACTGTTTCCAGGACTGTGCAGTGTACAGGGTTGCTCAGGAGCGCTTCATTGATATGCCATTTAAAGGGACCCCTTACCCCAGATGCACCCCTTGGGGTAAGTGTCATTATGGAGTGATCAGATAGAGAGGTGTCCTATATTTTAGAAGTTATCACATTTGGGATTGCATTTGAAGGAAGAAAGATGTCGTTTTTCCTAGAGTGGGTTTTGTGTGGGATAGAGTAGTGTGTGTAATCCTTGGTGCGGGGGTTCATTTCCCTCCAGATGTCGACTAGGCTGTGTGGAGGGACCGTCTCTGCCCAGCCCTTTACCCAAAGGTAACCCAAGTCATCCTAGAAAGGACGAGGTTATCTGACTCTGACAGGGAGGAAAAGTAAAGGTCTCCTATCAGTGTCAGACGGAGGCGCACTGTAAGCGCTCCAGTCACCCCCACCGGAAGTTTGAACTATAACAGTATAATAAACTTAAAGTCTAAGCTCTGTTGACATTGTAGTAGAGCATAGTCAGGTCTGTCTGGCCAATCTCCCACTCCCCCACTTGATAACACACGTCACCACTGTGCATAATGAACAGAGGCGATAGGCTTCATGGTGATGCCCGCCATCGGCCAAGGGAGAGGAAAAGATATCCGACTGAGACAGTATGACAGCTTGCCTGGGGAGCCAGCTGGGGGAGCCTCCTTAAGAGAGCGCATGTGACCCTTTAGGCTCTGTCAGTTCTAGAGTTCCATAGGAATGTTGTGATACTGGTGTAGAGCCAGGGCCACAAATGTAAAAACAACTAGAAAAAAGATTAAAACTAGCACGAGGAAGACAATTAACTTGTAGGGAAAAAAACAGGAAACATGGGGAACCAGGGGGTTGCAGGAGGAGCAGGTCCCCAGGAACAATCCTCCCTTGTGGAACTTGGGACCAATCTCAAGGTGTATTCGGGGTAAACGGAACGTCAGTCTAATGACAGTAGGTTGGTCACAACGCACAATTCCAAAGGGGATTAAGAGACTGAAGATGGTTTGGGAGATGGTGGACAACCTCATGGAGGGAAGGACTCCTGTGATCGTTTAGGGTGATGTTTCTGCCGCACATCAGACAGCGGGCTTGTTGGTGGCGGGCATTTTAATAACGGTGGTCCTCTATTGGTAGGGGGTGGAGGCAGTTTCTGGGTGGTAAGCCATAGATGTGGGAGAAGTCATTTGATTTTAGGAAATGAGGAGAAGTTGTATCTGGTTTGTTGTGGTACGAAAAGTTCAGGCGCAATGGGAATGCCCATCTGTTAGTGATATCTTTGTGTGCCAGGACTTGGAGCAACAATTTCACCACTCGTCGCTTTTGTACAGTGTATGGCAAGAGGTCTGCGAAGATTTGGATCTGGTGACCCATGATCGCCAGCTTCTCCGCTGAGTGGGATAGCTTCACCACTTCCTCTTTGACCGCGTAGAAGTGCGGTTTCACTATGAAGTATAGGCCAGGAGACGTAGTGCAGCGTAGTTGGAGGGCCTACATGATGGGGTTTGGACAGGAAGGCTGAGGAATAAGGGGTTAAAATAGTCAGTAAGAGTAGGGTGTAGTCAGGAAGGGGGAGTATTGGAAGAAGAAGGTCATTGGTGGAGGATAGGGTGTGGTAGGTGGGGCAGGGTGGTCCTTAATGGGTTGCTAGGTGGGGTGTTGGGACCCTGGGGCGGCCGGGACTGGCGGGAGGGGAAGCGGAGGTGCGGTGGTGGAGAGCAGCAGCGTGTCGACCGCAGCCCAGGAAGTGTTCTAGGCTTCTATCAGGCAGAGCGCACAGCGGGGGAAGAGAAGCACTGCAGTGGAGCGAGCGCCGGAGGAGAGTGACGTCACCGGCCGGAGGCTGTCACCGGGAACGCGCTGTTTGCAGGGCGCCTGTGCTGACCGGGGGAGCCGCTCTGAGGGGGAGATCGGACGAGGACACACAGCCCGGCAGCGTGGACTGGCGTCCTGGCTCTGGACCTGCGGCTGCAGAGGGGGGGCAGCCTGGTGAGTGTCAGTCTGTGTCTGTGTCTATGTCTCATGTGCAGTCTTTAATGTCTGTTGAAGGTACAGGGGATCAGTGTCTGTTGGGTGGCTCCCCTGGTCTGTTATCAGCCGGGGGGACGCCTGGGGGTGTAGGGTCAGATGTGAGTTTGAGGGGGGCTCCCCAGCAGGCAGTGCCGGTGACGGCTGCTGCGGGTGGGGGTGTGACTGGCTTCCTTCAAGCCTTCTTGGCCGGGTTCAGCGAGGCGCTGGCCCGATGTGAGGCGGGTGCGGGACCCGAAGGGGGGGGGTTTCCCTGCGGGGGCTTGGGGGGGTGACACCTATGGCCGCTCCGCAGGGGATGGGGCCTGCGATGTCGGGCGCAACGCACGCGGCAGGTCGGGGAGGGGGGGGGGGCGGTTGTGTCCCCGCCTCCTCTGGCAGGGGTAGCACGGCCGTTGGAAGGTAGTGGGGTTCATGTGGGTGCAGGGCAGGCCTCGGAGAATGTACTGGAGCCGGCTTCAAAAGGGTCGAGCGACGTGGATGGCATGCATTTGGCAGAGGCGGCCAAATGTGCAGGTATGTATGCTTCTAGGGCCCGCTGGGAGCCCACCTCAAGCAGGAAGTGAAGGAACGCATATGGAGGGGTGAGTATGTGGAAATTTTTTCCCTCTTGCCCTTGGTAAAGTTTAATCTGGATAAGGTTAGACTGGATGAGAGCAAGACAGATGAAGAAGAGAAACGGAGATACAGGCTTATTCCCAGGACGTTTGGAAATTGGCTCCAAGCGTTTAATATTTTGGCGACTGTTATCGGGGAAAAGGCACCGGAGCAATGCTCGGCGCTTTTTTGTTATGCCGCCGCGATTGGTGAGGCGCAGCGTGTTTATGGTGGGTTGTCGTGGTTGCGGTACATTGTGCAATTTCCGCAGCGGAAGGCGGTTAGGCCTTCCATCCGGTGGGACCACAAGGATATTAGCTGGTGGATACGTTTGATGACTCGCACATCTGGCCCACACTTTCAAGGGGGGGCTGGTGGCAGCGCAGGAACCTAGGCGTCTTCGGCCGGAAAGCGGAATGGTTTTTGCTGGCAGTTCAATGAAGGGAACCGCAAGTTTGGTGGGAACTGCCGTTTTCCGGCATGACTGCTCCGGATGCGGAGGGTCTCATCAGCTCTCCAAGTGCTTTAGCAAGAACAAAGGCAAGTCTGACGAGCCTGGAGAGAGGGAGGACGCCGGTGAGGGTGGATAGACTGGCTCCCTTCCTAAGTAGGTACCCGGACAGGGCGGCGCCGGAATTTTTGTTGAGCGGTTTTTCCGATGGTTTTATGATTCCGAGTGCGTTGGCTACGGTTCCGCCAGTTCCTCGAAATTTGATTTCCACGTGGCAACATCAGGGGTCGGCAAAGCTGGCCTAGGAAGTGGCTCTGGGTAGGATGGCTGGTCCGGTTTGTGGTGCCTCCCCTGGTGGACTGGGTTGTTTTCGCCATTGGGGGTGGTTCCGAAGAAGGACCCTAATTCCTTCCGGTTGGTTCACCAACTTTCCTACCCAAAAAGGCTCGTCGGTCAACAATAGCATTGACCGAGAGTTCTGTGCGGTTTCGTACGCTTCCTTTGACAGGGCGGTGTCGTGGGTCCGCAGGTTTGGCATGGGGGCCCCCTTTTGGCAAGGACCGACATTGAGTCGGCTTTCCGCCTCCTTCCGGTGCATCCCAGCAGCTGGCGGCTTGTGGTTTTGTGCTTACCAATAGGCTGTTCGGTGTCGTGCTCTTTCTTTGAGTATTTTAGCTCATTCCTGGAATGGGTGGTTGAAGATGCGTCTGGGTGCACTCCATACTTCATTATCTCGATGAATTTTTGGTGATCGGTCCAGCGGGGAGCAGGGTTTGTCAGACTCTATTGGCTTCCTTGCAGTGCGATTTTCGTTCTTTTGGAGTGCCGCTTGCGTAGGTCAAGACGGTAGGCCCTGTTATGAGGATCAAGTTCCTGGATATCGTGATCGACCCGATGCAGATGGAATGCCGGTTGCCCCCGGATAAGGTGGCGGACTTGCAGGCCTCTGTAGCGGCGGCTCTTGGGGGTCACAAGATTCAGTTGCGCGCCCTTCAGTCCCTGTTGGGCAAATTGAATTTTGCCTACCGCATTATGCCCATGGGCAGGGTTTTGTTGGAGTCTGGCAGCGACCACGTCCGGGATTCGGGCGCCGCATCATTTTGTGCGGCTATCTAATGGGCGGGCGGTGTGGATGGAGAGAATGGTCTTGGCTTGGGATTTAGCGTTTTTCACAGACGCCGCAGGGTCGGCGGGGGCCATTCTGGGTCGCCGATGGAGTGCTGGGAGTTGGCCTGAGTCTTGGAAGGAGACGGAGTTGCTGGGGTAATTTGGTACTTTTGGAATTGTTCCCGATTGTCTTAGCTGTTGAGCTGTGGCAACAGGTTTTCAGGCACAAACGGGTGCGTTTTCATTGCGACAATCTGGGGGTGGTTCAGGCGATCAACAGTGTATCGGCTTTGTCTCCTCCAGTTGTCCGGTTGCTTAGGCATTTGGTGTTACAGTGTCTGAGTTAAAATTGTTAGGTTTGTGCTGTGCATGTGCCGGGTTAATAATGAGGTGGCTGATGCGTGGTCTCGTCAACGGTGGGACGGATTTCGTGTGTTGGCACAGGAAGCGGAGCGGCACGGAGTTTCTTGCCCGGCGTTCTTGTGGGACATCGTTTTCGAATAGTAGCGGGTCTGCTGCAGAATTCGGTATGCACTGCTACTTTATCTGCGTATGAGTTTATATGGTCTGAATGGCGTGCTTTGGAATTGGAGAAGGGTGGGTGTTCTTCGGATGAAGAACGTTTTGGTTTGTTGTTGGATTTTTTGGGGAAAAATGTGGATGGGGGTCGAGGACGTTACGAAAAGTGCGTGGTGAGGAAGGTATTACGTGGCTACTTCGGGACCGGCGCTGTCCGGTGTCCTTCCAGTTATTGGGCACTATAGCGGCTGCTCTGGAGGGGGTTGGCTCTTTAGTTTTCGTGGCCGATCTTTTTAGGACGGCATTCATCTTGGCATTTTTGGGGCGTTTCGCATCAGTGAACTGGTGTGTGTGTCACAACGTGGGGGGGGGGGCGGCATGGAGATAGAAGATGTGCATCTTAGGGGTGATGTCCTCTCCATGCGCATTGGGCTTTCCCAGATGGATCAGACCAGAAAGGTAAGTGGGTGGTGTTGGCTGCAGTCCTGGGCTCGCCGTTGTGGCCGGTTCAGGTGGTGCGCCATTGGTTGGTGTTGGGGGGCCGGAGCCGGGGCTGCTGTTAGTTCATTCGGATGGGTCAGCGTTGTCTTGATTCCTGTTTGGGGCCCTGTTTCATAAGTACTTGAGTGCTTTTGGTGTGGAGGTGAGGGACTACTCGTCCCATTCTTTTTGGATTGGTGCAGCCACAGCCGCGGTTCGCTGGGGTGTAGAGGAGGAGCTGGTAAAGCACATAGGGCGATGGGAGTCACATCGTTTTAGGTACTATGTGAGGCTTCCATTGTTGTAAGGTGGGTGGTTCTGGGTTTGAGTCTGGAGACCCTGGGGTGTTCAGTTGGTTGGTTCATGTTGTTTGTGTTTCGTTTTTCGTGTTGGTGTTTTGTTAGTTTGTGCATGTCAGGGCCTTTCGGGGTTCTGGACTGTCATTTTCTTTTGCAGGTGCTGAATGTTTGGTGGGGTTCCTGGGCCACGCTTCCGTGTTCTGGGGAGCAAGAGGGCAGAATTTAGGCCGGCCGGGCGCCAGTTGGGTTTCCCGAGGGACCAGGGGAAGGTTCGCTGGATCGGGGTTTCCTGGGATGCTGTGGTCACAGGTGCTCCCTGAAGTTCATCGTTATGCCAGGTTGGATAGGCCCCCCGATGTCCTGGTACTGCATGCGAGGGGGTAATGACCTTGGGTTGCGAGCATCAAGGGAGTTATGCAGGGACATAAAATTTGATTTGCTACATTTGTGGACAATGTTACGGTCGTGGTGGGGTCTGATAGGGTGGCCAGGGCGACCTGGAGGCAAGTAGTGTCGGTAGACCGGGTGAACAGGGCCCGCATAAAGGTGCACAAAGCGGTGATTAAATTATTTGTTCGCAACAGAGGTCTGGCAGTTAGGCACCGGAAGCTGGAGAGGGAGCCTTGGTTGTTTTTGAGGGGAGCTGTGGTGCACCTGAATGCAATTGGTCGACAGGTGGTTTTTGAGGTTGTTAGGAGGGGATTCAAAGGGCCATAGCAGTGTGGCGGGCCGGCCAGGCGTAAGGTGTCACGCCAGCCGGCTTTGGCGGTGGTCGTAGGGTTTTTGAAGGCGGGGGATGGTAAAATGGATTTGGAAAAGATGGGCTGGGCCCATCACTGAAGCAAGTGGACCTGCCCTAAGGAGGGCAGAAGTAAGAGGTGGCTGTACCGGCTGGTTGATTTTGCCACAATTATTGTCCCTGTGCTGGCGTAAGTCACGGCTAGGGGCCGGGTAGGTGGCAAGGTGGTGCCGGATACAGGGAGTAATGTCTATGGTGCCTTCAAAAACCCTCGGCAGTGTATGTTATCTTACTATTAGTAGGTTTAATGATTTAAAATGTTTTTGATGTTATGTTTTGGTTAATAAAAGGCTGCTATGGCCATTTTAAATCCCAAACAGGGTGTCTGGTAGTATTATTTCAGATGGGTTATGGATAACGGGTGTTGGGTTAGCCTGAAGCTTGGACAATACCCCATACAAGTATAGGCCAGGAGACGTAGTGCAGCGTAGTTGGAGGGCCTACATGATGGGGTTTGGACAGGAAGGCTGAGGAATAAGGGGTTAAAATAGTCAGTAAGAGTAGGGTGTAGTCAGGAAGGGGGAGTATTGGAAGAAGAAGGTCATTGGTGGAGGATAGGGTGTGGTAGGTGGGGCAGGGTGGTCCTTAATGGGTTGCTAGGTGGGGTGTTGGGACCCTGGATCAGTTCAGCTAGGCAGCAATCCAGTGACGTTCTCCCGCCCGCCCTCCCTGTACTGGGTGCGTTTTGAAAGTTGTCGAAGGGTGGAGTTGGTTTGTGATGTTTCTGATGTCATAGCAGCTGGCGGTGGTCGTAGGGTTTTTGAAGGCGGGGGATGGTAAAATGGATTTGGAAAAGATGGGCTGGGCCCATCACTGAAGCAAGTGGACCTGCCCTAAGGAGGGCAGAAGTAAGAGGTGGCTGTACCGGCTGGTTGATTTTGCCACAATTATTGTCCCTGTGCTGGCGTAAGTCACGGCTAGGGGCCGGGTAGGTGGCAAGGTGGTGCCGGATACAGGGAGTAATGTCTATGGTGCCTTCAAAAACCCTCGGCAGTGTATGTTATCTTACTATTAGTAGGTTTAATGATTTAAAATGTTTTTGATGTTATGTTTTGGTTAATAAAAGGCTGCTATGGCCATTTTAAATCCCAAACAGGGTGTCTGGTAGTATTATTTCAGATGGGTTATGGATAACGGGTGTTGGGTTAGCCTGAAGCTTGGACAATACCCCATACATGTCTTTGGGAGGCCATCAGAGCGTATGGGATGTAGTGCTCTGTGGGCTCTATCCAGTTCCAGGCAGTGAGCCTGTATGTCGTGTATTTGATTTTTGATGAATCCTTGAACCGCCAGGTGAACACCCTTAACAGATTCAACTTTGGAAGTAGCCTCTTCTAGTTGGTCCTGGATTCTGTTGGTATTCTGGTTGATTCTCATGGCTGCTTGGTGAGTTTTCTGTTCATTCACTTCTATTCTCATGCCTATTTGCTGCAGATCAGCATGGATAGAGGCTTGGATCTGGGGCACAGTTATGTGACAGGCCCCTGGTTAGCATTTTGGAAAATGCAGCCATCATGGAGGGGAAGTCTGAGGAGGTGAGAGAGGTGTCCCTTATCTCCTGTTCCCACGGGTCCGGGCTGCTCAGCAGCTCCTGTAGCAGCGTTTGGGTAAGTCCTCCCAGTACACTCTCTAACAGGCATTCAGTGGATGCAGTTGAGGGGGCCACTTGCTGTGGGGTACTCACTGTGGCTGCAGATTGTGGAGGAGGCAGGGAGGTCAGCGTGATCCTGGTCTGCAATGGATTATTCAGCACAGGCAGTGCCTCGTGAGTATGCTGCTGCCAGTCTAATTCCCAAAACGGGTTCCTCCAGGCAGATCCGGTGAACATCAGGCAGTGGTGGAGAGTGTCCCCGGTCAGCTGGTGGTGTCACCGCACCAGAATGAGGGCTCAGATGGCTGCGGTTCAGGTTATAGGGCTGGAGCAGCGTAGAGCTCCCGGGCTAAGTGGTCATCTTGGACGCTGCCACGCATGTGCCTTGGGGTCATACTTTTTAGTACAAACCTTTCTACTTTTAGTTGGAATTTAGCAGGGATTTTGTAAGTTATGTTGTATTTGTGCCCATTAATAATGAGTTTAGTTTTATTTTTAGCGAAAATAGTGATTTGATAAACATTTAGACCTGGTTCACACCTATGCATTTTTTAGTGCATTTTCAGTTTTGCAGAAACACACTACAGTCCGTTTAACATGATTTCTTATGAGTCACGTTCACTTCTGTGCATTTTATTGGAAAGGACCAGGGAGCAGCAGGTTGTGTTTTTTTGCTCGATAGACTTCAATAGATCAAAAACGTGTATTGAAAAATGCAAAAGGCACTTTGAATATGCAAACTACAACTTGCATAGGTGTGAACCAGGCCTTAATAGGAGAACTTTTGTGGGACCTAAAAAATAAGTAGCATGTGTTTTCAGAGAATGTATGGCTTGGGGGATCCTAAAAAGATCTAAAAACTGAAAGGCCCCTTTCACACGTGCGGACAGTATGTCCGTATTTCATCCATGCGTTTTCGGATGAAATACGGACACGCATACATCCCTATGGCATAGCGGGTGTCAGTGGATGAACATCTGCTGACACCCGATATCATCCGTCCTTGCTATGGTCCGATTCTGCAGATGGAGGAAAATCCTATTTTCTATCCATCTGCAGAGCGTGTTCATCCGATCCCCCCCCCCCCCCCCCCCCCACAGTGTTCAGGGACCGCCCTGTCATCCACCGGCTCAGCAGGGATCAATGGAGCAATCCCCGCTGAGCAAGCGGATGTTCAGGGGGCGGATCATCACTAATCCGTCCCGCATGAAAGGCCCCTAAGTAAAAAATGGAAACCTCCAGATATTTTGAGTCATTTTGCTTATTTACAGTTATGCGTACTTTTCGATTTTCAACATTTTGTAAAAAGGCACAATGTAAAATGTACAAATATTTATTATTTATTAACTCAATGCAGTTTTAGCTTTTATATTTAGAGGGAATTTAGCATACATAATAATATTTTGTGTATTTTTTGTGAAAATTTCCATTTGATAAACATTTGCACAAATCTCACAAGGCCT
Source organism: Lithobates pipiens (assembly GCF_037356315.1). Lineage (NCBI taxonomy): Eukaryota > Metazoa > Chordata > Amphibia > Anura > Ranidae > Lithobates > Lithobates pipiens. The sequence goes on along the minus strand of NW_027507764.1, from coordinate 407,640,487 downwards.
AAAAGATTTGTAACACTTTATTTTTATTCCACTGGTTCTATGCTTTCAGAAAATCTATGGTTTGGGGATGTTTAACAAATTCTGAAAGCTATAAGTGAAAAATGTTAGTGTTAGTTTGCTGTGTTTTTCGGACAGGCTCTCTTTAGGCAGCCTTGTGTTTCTGAATAACTCTTGTGCATAGTCTTGCTGCATTGTCTAGTTTTACTATATAAGTGTTAATCATCATGTTACTAGTGTAAGCCTCAACCGATGAGAAAATTCCCATTGAAAGCATCTATTCTTTCCTGTTGTGCAATGTTTTGCGTCATTCCTTTCCAGGGGGCTGTTTTGAATTCCCCATTAGCTAGAGTAGGCTTGAATTATAATGGGCACAGTGTCAGAGATAAATGGACTAACGGTAGGATAAATCCCCACAGTGACGGTCCCTTATCCATTTCTCATCAAGTCCTGTGTAGAAACACAGGGAATAGCAGGGGGAGGGTTCTTGCTGGTTACTAGGTCATGCTTCATATAATTTTATAATGAAACTAACCCTTTACTGGGAAGAACCCATGGAAATTGTCTCAAACTAGTAGGATGCTTAGGTAGTGGAGTTAATTTAATTTATCAACAGCTGCAAACATTTTTTAGTACTGTATATGATCAAGTACTTTGTGTAATTATTCTGTATCTACCCGCATACAGGGGAGCTCTGTTCTAATGAAAATTAGGTCAACCATTAAGCATCTCTTGTACACGTGTAGCAATGGGGCCCTAGAAAAGTGGAATATATAGGAATATGTGAAATACTAGATAAAGGACAAACAAACTAAAATGTGCACTGTATAAAAAAAGTCATTGATAACATTTACAATATGTATAGTTTCCCAAACCCTTGCCCAACTTTGGCACAGGTTTTATACAGTATATGTTGTTCTATCTATTTATTCCACTTATTATGCATTTTGTGTTGAGGGATAGCTGACTACATTGTCTTTTTGTGCCAATAATGCATTTTCAGAAACAGATTTTATCAGTTTTGGTATTCCGAGATAATATTAATTGTTTTAACTCACACTTGAATTATTTTTCTCTAGATCAGGGGTCTCCGAACTTTCTAAAGGAAGGGCCAGTTTACTGTCCTTCAGGGTTCATAAGGGCCAGACTGTGCCCAGTGGGATTAGAAACGGTCTTGACATAAGTGGGAAACAATAAGGCCCTATTGTTTGTTTCAGTGAGAGTAATTAAGTGGGATGAATTGTGCCCTGTCAATGATGTCATTGTACACCATCGTTAGTGTCATTGAGAGGAATTGTGCCCCATCATTGATGTCATTGGGCCCCATTGTTGGTGTGATTGGGAGTAATTGTGACCCATTGTTGGTGTCAGTGGGAGGAATTTTGCCCCATTGTTGCTGTCATTGGGCCCCATTGTTGGTGTTATTGGGAGGAATTGTACCCCATCATTGATGTCATTGGGTCCCATTGTTGGTGTTAGTGGGAGGAATTTTGCCCCATCGTTGTTGTCATTGGGAGGAAATGTGCCCCCTTCATTGCTGTCAGTGGGGGGAATTATGCCCCACGGTAGGTATCAGTGGATGAAATAGGACCCCAAGGGCTGGATAAAAGCAAGCAAAGGGCTGCAGTTTGGAGAGCACTGCTCTAGGCAACATTATTTTTGTAGCATTTCACTTTCATTTCGCTTCTATTTCTGGGGCATTTTCCTTTTGAGAAGATTATCTGCCTAGTGCCTGTTCTATTAATCCGCATACATCTCTGATTAGACTAGGTGTTGCGGCAGATCATTGCTATAAGCACTGTTTTATTACTTAGGCCTCATGCACACTGCAGCTCAATGCCTGTTTTACAGATTTTTGAGCCCTGGTTCACATCGATGCGATGCAGGAAATGCAAAAGATTTGCTGTGTTTCCCCATATCGCATTGCATAGCAATTGTGCGGTGTCCATGCAATCTGCTGTGGGTGTCAATGTTATATTAATGTTTTATTAATGGCCCCCAAAACAGATTGCAAAATGCAGTGTGATTGCAAGAATCGCATCACATCGGAGTGAACACCCATGCAATGCGATTCAGGTGTGGGGAAAAAAGAGGGTCCTGCACCATGTTGGTGCGGATGCGATGCGATTTGAGCCATACAAAAAGTATGACTCAAATTGCACTGCTCAGACATCGCATGTCATGTGCACAGGAATGCGGTGGGATTCCTGTGTGAATCACATGCGGTGTTCCACATGCAGCAGTGTGAACCTAGGCTGAGGGGTGTGGGGTTTTTTTTTTCTGCCTCTAAATGCACCTCCATGTTAGCCTATGTGTCCATGCCCACATAGGCATTAACAGAAGTTATGAGGCAGAAGCATTTAAAGGCCGAAAAAATGCAAAAACAGCCGTTAGCACTGGGCGCATTTATGCACATTTGTGCGTTAATACATTCTAATGGCCAGAATAAATTAATATTCTGGCCAATAGAATGCATTAACATCATATGAGCATGCAAAACGCGGCTTTTAATGCATGCTTTCTGCGTCTGAATGAACACAGTGTACATGGAGTCGTATAGATCACATTGGCAGTTGAACACAGTTACAGTTCATGTCATGTTATAATGAAGCTAACCTTTTACTGGACAGCTATATTTCTATCTAGAATGGTATTTTTTAGAGAGACTTATGCCACGTACACACGACCGGACTTTTCAACAGCAAAGGTCTGACGGAACGAATCCATCGGACAAATGTGTGTGTGGACTCCATCGGACCTTTGCTGTCCAAAAATCTGACGGACTTTCTATACATGCTCTAGTATGGATTGGTAGCCGCATGTATTACAGTTGTATGCTATGACAGCAGTAATAAAATATTATGCTTATTTCTTATTTGGAAAACACATGCATAAAAAGCAGTAAGGTAAAATAGATGTATAAATGGTACATCTGTGGCGATGCCTGCAAATAGTAATCAGTTTATTTTATTTTTTTGCGTCCTTTGAGCTCTTAACACGATCCTTATATGGATTTGTCTGCGTCATTCTCAGTATGTTATTGCCTTTTTCCAGGCACTGTTATCTTATTATCCATCCATGATCCTTTAATGTGCACTAAAAAAGTCTCTTCCTGTTTTCACAATGCCAGCTACAGGTCCATTTCATTGCTCTAAACATAGCAATTATCTAGTTATATAATTAGTTCACCCCACATTTGTTTATAACAGCCAATCACATTTCATCTTGTCCTTTTTAATTCCTTATTTAGCTTATTTCCTTATTTAGCTAATAAATGTAAAAAAAAAAAAAAAACATTTTAATAAGAATATCACATAATTGATTTAACCATTTTAAGACCGGGTCTCTTTTTTAGATGTGGTGTTTACAAGTTAAAAACATTTTTTTTTGCTAGAAAATTACTTAGAACACTCAAACATTATACTTTTTTTTTTTTGTAACACCCTAGAGTTGCAATACTTTTTGTCACACCGTACTTGCGCAGTGGTCTTACAAGCACACTTTTTTTGGAAAAAAAATATTTTTTTTATATTGTGATAGATAATGTTACGTTGAGTAAATTTATACCCAACATGTCACGCTTCAAAATTGCGCCCGCTCGTGGAATGGCTACAAACTTTTACCTTTAAAAATCTCCAAAGGTGACATTTAAAAAATTCTACAGGTTGCAAGTTTTGCCTTACAGAGGAGGTCTAGTGCTAGAATTATTGCTCTCGCTCTACTGATCACGGCGATACCTCACATGTGTGGTTTGAACACTGTTTTCATATGTTGGCGCTAGTCACATATGCGTTCGCTTCTGCACGCATCTGGAAGGCACGGGGCGCATTTAAAAAAAAAAAATTGTTCTTATTTATTTTGCCTTTTATTTTTTATTTTTACACTGTTTTAAAAAAAGGAAAAAATTGTGTCACTTTTATTCCTATTACAAGGAGTGTAAACATCCCTTGTACTAGAAAAAAAGCATGACAGGACCTCTTAAATATGAGATCTGGGGTCAAAAAGACCCCAGATATCATATTTACACTAAAAGGCAATAATAATAAAAAAATTGTCATTTAAAAAAAAAGAGAAAAAAAAGGCCTTTTAAGTGCTATGGTCGGAAGTGACGTTTTGACGTCACTTCCACCCTGCAGTGTCATGGAGACAGGTGGAGGCCATCTTCCCCTCACTCGTCTCCATGTACAGGCACAGGAAGGATCTGATCGCCTCCGCAGCTGCCAATGGCTTTGGTAAGTGGCAGAGGGCACCGGATCGCGGCAGGGGGGCCCCTCTCCCACCACCGATAAAAGTAATCTTGCGGCAAATCCGCCGCAGAAACCACTTTTATCTTGTACCGGACCGCTGGCCGAACATGGGGATACCGGGGTTATAGCAGCTAGCTGCTGCCATAACAACGATATCCTTCCTCAAAGTAGGGACATACATCGGCGTGCGGCGGTCCCGAAGTGGTTTAAGAATAATTCCAGGCATGGCTATAGTCTACATAGTTACGTTAGTCCAGCCTGGATCAATGCTACTTTACGTGTACCATACTTGGCTGATGCCCCTGGAGGCTGGAATTCACTGAAGTACTCCAATGATTACCACTTGCTTCTGGGTCCCACGCCGAGTGGCTGCCCTGCCCCATTCTGAACACAGGAGGTTTCCCACTCAACTTGGGCCTCATTTAGAGAGTGCTTTACATTTTCTGAATGAATTTAAAGAGATCTGTGGTTTCCCAGAAAAGGGCGGTGATATCATGCTCTCCACCTTGCCCAATCAGAGAACGCTTTGCATGCATTCAGAGAATGCAAAACATTCGCTGAATGTTGTTTGTGCTGAGCTGTTGACCTGTTCAAAGTTACAAAGTTGACTTGTACAAAGTTAAAGTTGACTTGTACAGAGGTTACAAATCCTACCCAAGACAGGGACACCCAGCAATAGTCCAAGCGGGTTTGTTGTATTTAGTAAGGCTGCAAACAGTTTTAGAGCAGGAGGATTTATACAGTAAGTACATAACATAAAACCAGCCAAACTTTGGCTCATCTGGCCTCTAAACTCATGTCACTTCCTGACTAACAGGATGCTTGTACCTTTTTAGTGTTCTGTCAGTAGTCAGCTGTTTCACCCAGCAGCAGGCTTCCAGCAAGAGAGAGAGAGAGAGAGAAGCCTGGACATCAGTCAGCACACATATGTAAGGTCTGTAGACAGCTGAGACTTACAATGAGGCCTGGCGACAAGGTAAGATATGGGCCTAGGAATGGAGGCTTTATTCTGCTTAAAGCTTTACAAAGCCTTTGGGCTCCAGGATCCACACAACTGTTCAAGATTCTATTAAACTGTTTGTTTTCCTCACATTAGTCATAAACCCTGCAGCCCTTCCCCATGTGTATGTGGGAAACCTAGTTACTATAACTCATAGGAGCCATCCTTACTCCTGCCAGCCACCAGTGTCATATACAGTGCCTTGCGAAAGTATTCGGCCCCCTTGAACTTTTCAACCTTTTGCCACATTTCAGGCTTCAAACATAAAGATATAAAATTTAAATTTTTTGTGAAGAATCACCAACAAGTGGGACACAATTGTGAAGTGGAACGAAATCTATTGGATATTTTAAACTTTTTTAGCAAATAAAAAACTGAAAAGTGGTGCGTGCAAAATTATTCGGCCCCTTTACTTTCAGTGCAGCAAACTCGCTCCAGAAGTTCAGCGAGGATCTCTGAATGATCCAATGTTGTCCTAAATGACTGATGGTGATAAATAGAATCCACCTGTGTGTAATCAAGTCTCTGTATAAATGCACCTGCTCTGTGATAGTCTCAGGGTTCTGTTGAAAGCGCAGAGAGCATCATGAAGACCAAGGAACACACCAGGCAGGTCCGTAATACTGTTGTGGAGAAGTTTAAAGTCGGATTTGGATACAAAAAGATTTCCCAAGCTTTAAACATCCCAAGGAGCACTGTGCAAGCGATCATTTTGAAATGGAAGGAGTATCAGACCACTGCAAATCTACCAAGACCTGGCCGTCCCTCTAAACTTTCAGCTCAGACAAGGAGAAGACTGATCAGAGATGCAGCCAAGAGGCCCATGATCACTCTGGATGAACTGCAGAGAACTACAGCTGAGGTGGGAGAGTCTGTCCATAGGACAACAATCAGTCGTACAGTGCACAAATCTGGCCTTTATGGAAGAGTGGCAAGAAGAAAGCCATTTCTCAAAGATATCCATAAAATATCTTGTCTAAAGTTTGCCACAAGCCACCTGGGAGACACACCAAACATGTGGTCAGATGAAACCAAAATCAAACTTTTTGCCCACAATGCAAAACGATATGTTTGGCGTAAAAGCAACACAGCTCATCACCCTCATTACACCATCCCCACTGTCAAACATGGTGGTGGCAGCATCATGGTTTGGGCCTGCTTTTCTTCAGCAGGGACAGGGAAGATGGTTAAAATTGAGGGGAAGATGGATGCAGCCAAATACAGGACCTTCTGGATTCTGGATGAAAACCTGTTGGAGTCTGCAAAAGACCTGAAACTGGGACGGAGATTTATCTTCCAACAAGACAATGATCCCAAACATACAGCAAAATCTACAAAGGAATGGTTCACAAATAAACATATCCAGGTGTTAGAATGGCCAAGTCAAAGTCCAGACCTGAATCCAATCGAGAATCTGTGGAAAGAGCTGAAAACTGCTGTTCACAAATGCTCTCCATCCAACCTCACTGAGCTTGAGCTGTTTTGCAAGGAAGAATGGGCAAGAATTTCAGTCTCTCGATGAGCAAAACTGATAGAGACATACCCCAAGCGACTTGCAGCTGTAATCGCAACAAAAGGTGGCTCTACAAAGTATTAACGCAAGGGGGCCGACTAATTTTGCACGCTCCACTTTTCATTTTTTTATTAGTTAAAAAAGTTTCAAAAATCCAATAGATTTCGTTCCACTTCATAATTGTGTCCCACTTGTTGGTGATTCTTCACAAAAAATAAAATTTTTATATCTTTATGCCTTCAGGATAGCTAGTTTGAAAATATATTGGGGACACCCTTTGTACCAGTGCCTGCCGTTGGTAATTTTTTTGGGGGTGCGGCAAACAGTACCAAGCCCCCCCCCTTCGGTCGGTCACGGGATGGACTGGTGCACTTACCCCATCTATGCGGCGCTTCTCCCGGGCTCTCAGCGGCAGCTGTTCTCCCATTCTCCTGCTCTCTACGGGCGATGGTTCTGGCTTCCTCCTCAGCGGCCAATTGGGAATCTTCTCTTTTTGGACAATCATAAAATGGGTCTCACACCCACTTCTGATGGGCCAGATTGAAAATCAGTGTTACAATAGCGAATATTCATTTGCTGTTGTAACACCTGGGTAGGATCTACTCTGCTCCACAATCCCACCTATGGCTCTAATCAAGTGCTTGAAAAAACATCCCTATGCATGAATCTATCCATTAGTCATATAGAGGGGTGGCGTGGAAAGAGCAGGCGGCGCCCAGGCGCCCTTAATGGATGGGCCCCCTCTGCTTTGTACTGTTTTGTATCTTGCTATGCCCCTGTGCACCTTTCCCTTTCTGCTAGTTCTGGACAGATCAAAGTGGTTGCCATTGACGCTTTTTTAACTCCCACTCAGGCTTATTTACATTTCCCAAATTAAACCCCTAAGCACAGCTCCCAACTGTCCCTGATTTTGAGGGACTGTCTCTGATTTGGAACAAAGTCCCTCTGTCCCTCTCTCCTCCTCATTTGTCCCTCATTTTTGTCTGATCTATATAGTTGTATATAAAACGCACTATTTATCTTCTAAAAACTGTTTCCCAGTGTTAAACCTTTCATCCAAGTTCTAAATGGCTGCCTTTTTAAATTTCAAAAGCCAGTATAAAGTAATAGCAGTGGTAAAAAAAAGCACTTGTGGGTTTAGGTAATCTCTCTTTTTTTTTTGTATAATTCTCCGTTAAGGGGGCATGACAGGGGATGTGTCCTATGCCTACATCATTTTGCTAATACGGTAGGTGTCCCTCATTCCCATCTCAAAAAATTTGGAAGTATGCCTAAGCGTATTTAAAAAGAGCAAGCAGCGGTAATTTGTAATACATAACTAATTTGCTGTCAGAACAATGGGAGATGACTTCTGATTAAATTCACTTTTCACAATGCTGTTTGTCTTATTTAAAAGGGTGCTGGTGTTCATATTTTAAGATTTGCACTTTACGGCAGTTAACAGTATTGCCCTGTGGCTTCGGGCATTGGATGGCTATAATAGCAGAACTAATTTTAACTGACAAAGCCTTGTACTGCATGTTTTAACAAGATTCATTTCCACACTGTCATAGTTGCTTAGTTTCTTATCATAGTGGTAGTCATACTCCAAGAGTGCTCTGCACCAGCATTTTCTGTCAGTCTTTTTCATTTTCCAGTGTGACATGAAACCATTGTACCAAGCTTCTCAGTATTTGTCCTAACAAAAAAGAATTCATTATCGTCCTTGGATACGACATGCTCAAATACGTTTTTAAAATGTAACGTTGCAGAGAACATCTGCTGTTAAAAATACATTTTGGGGCATGGTGCATCAGCCACTTTTCGACATGGTGGGGAAATGCATAAAGGTTGTCATAGACAACCCTTAGAAATCTGCCAGGGCATAGCACTGAAAGTGTTGGTGCGTACCCCCGATTCATGTACCTGTCAGATGCAAGTATATGAGGTCATAGTGTCCATACTGTGATTATAGTGTTACAATCTCCTAGGTTGGGGCAAGTGGTACAAAAGGTTATGACTGTGGTGGGGTGAGCCAATAGAAGTAATAAAAGTTCAGTTAGTTGGAGGTGTGAAGAGATGAGTTTTCAGGGATTGCCTAAGGCAAGAGATAGCCGGACAGACTGAGGTAGAGAGTTCCAGAGGATGGGAGAAGCTCTGGAAAAGTCCTGGAGACGAGCATGGGAGGAGGATCCCTCCCCCCACCACTGTGCCCATTATACAGGCAGGTGCATGGCTGAGGAGTTTTGTACTAAGGGTTAGACAAAGCCTGATGGGGAACTGAGAGACTAGTTCCCTATCAGGTCCACTATATGTTTATCGATGAGCAGCAGACAGGTCTATAGCCGATATTCAGTCCTGTAGCGGCTTTTGAATCTGCCTTCTGACGTGTGCTGTCAATTAAAAGCAACCTTTCATCATCTCTCCCAGAATCTCCCACCAAAGAAAAAGGCTGAAGAATCTTTCCTCTCTCCATTTTTCATATTCTATGTTCCTTCTATATACAGATATTTACAGTAAATAGTATGTAGATTATGATGCAATGGCACAACAGATTGGCATTGTATCTCAAATAGGTAATAAGGGAAAGTGCAATATGTAAAAAGAAAAACACATATAAACACAAAGACACACAATAGGTTTGAAATGAAGAAACTGCACTTTTATTGAAGTATCAGTATTAAAAAGGAAATGAGGATATTTTATGGGTTTGGCTTGTAGATTGTAATGCATGCCATATTCATTACACCCATTTTTAAATATGGATGCACCCAAGGTACAGAGAAAAAGATGGTTTTGCCCTTCTCTGAAAAATAAAATTCCCTGATGGTATTTAATTTAGACTCAAAGATATTATCTGTATTGTTATCCTTTAGCCAGCCGCAATTTGTCTGATTATATTCTAAATGACCAGTGACAGTGAATGTGATATCTTTAAGGGCTTGTTCAAGATGCTTTCAGGTGCATTTTTTTCAATCGAATACAATCAATGGTTCCCTTTAACCTTAGTTTCCTGCACTGTGTCTGGTTGAAGTGTTTTAAAAAAATAAAAAAATACAAAAAGTACAGCAGCATGCATTGTTTTTTGCCCTAGAATGCATGTAAATGCATTGGAATACAATTATTATTCTACAGGATTTATATAGCACCAACAGTTTTCGCAGCAATTTACAACATGAGGGCGGACAGTGCAGTTACAATACAATTCAATACTGGAGGAATTAGAGAGCCCTGGTCATTAGAGCTTACAATCAAGAAGGGAGGTTCAAGTGATACAAAAGGTAATAACTGTGGGCGATGATCTGATGGAGAAAATTAAAGTACAGTTGTTAGGTGTGGGCAGGATAGGCTTCTCTGAAGAGGAGGGTTCTCAGGGATTAGTTGGGTGAGCAGAAGCCAATGGAGGGATTGATAGGAGTAGCAGACACGGAGCAGTTGGTAATGTGGATGAGCCAGGCATCAGCAATCATGATGGACTGAAGGGGAGATAGCCTATGTAAAGGTAAGCCAATGAGGAGGGTGTTGCAGTAGTTAAGGCAAGAGATGACCAGAGAGTGAACTAAGAGCTTTGTGGTGTCATTGGTAAGAAAGGGGTGTACTTTGGAGACATTGCAGAGGCAAAATTTGGATAGTGATTGATAGAGGGGCCGAAAGGATAGATTAGAGTCCAGGATTACACCTGGAACCTTGGCATGTGGGGATGGGCTGATGGTTGTGCCATCAATCTTGACAGATCAGGGGAAGGGACATGTGGGGGAGGAAAAATGATGAGCTTGGTTTTGGATAGATTGAGTTTCAGGAAGTGGTGTGACATCCAGACTGATATGTCTGTTAGTACATTAGTGATACATGAGGAGACTGAGGGAGTGAGCTGAGGGGTAGAGAGATACATTTGGGTGTAGTCGGCATATAGAGATGTTATTGGAAGCCATGGGAGGCTATCAGCCAACCCAGGGAGGAGGTGTAGATCAAGAATAGGAGAGGTCCAATGCCAACACAATGGCAAGCACCATGATTATTCCTGGAATGGCAGACAGCCTTAGCACTTTGAAGATTCTTCGCACTAATGCACACACCAAACAATGAAGAAGCCCCCAAGGAAGAAGCAAGAAGTGACCTAAAAAGATATACTAGCATATTTCTTTAAAAATAATGATTTTTTTTAAGTGAAAAAAGCACACTGGCACTAATTGTAAATTTGCATGTGGAAATGCACATTAAATATGGGAACTGATGTGTGCACTATCAATAAGGCCCCTTTCACACATAGCGGACTCTGATTAGATCACCAGGAGATCTGTGCACTGATCCCCTGCTGATTGGAGCACAGCTAGTGGATGACAAATCTGTGTCCGCTCAGTTTCTGCAGAGTGGACACAAACAGAGCCTGCTCTACCCTATGGGCATCCAATCTGATCCAGCTAGACGGCGGAGGAAGGTTCCCCTTCTTTTTTTTTTTGCGGCCTAGATCGGAAGTAGGCGGACACAAGTCTGTTTACACCCACCAGTCCATAGGGGTGAATGGACTGCCCAGTCAGGATTTGGAAAATCATTGTAATTAATTCGTTCTTTTTTTGTGTGTGACTAGGCCTTGTTATTGCACATGTTCCAGGTCCGAACTTCAGCTGAGTTTGGAAGAAAAGCTAAGCTGTCTATATATTTTCGTTCAAAAAAACTGAACCAGTTCACTCATTCACACATTTGGTGTGCATGTGGGAATCCCCCCGCTGTGTCTTTATATTCTGACAGTGGGGAGACTCCCCTGCCTACCCGTTGTCAGAATACATTGGTCAAACTGAAATTTTCCAGAAGCACCGCTCATGAGAAGTCGATAGATTGACTTCTCGTGAACAGGAATGGCCATACATGGATCGAAATTCAGCCAGTTCCTGCTGAAACAGACAAATTTCAATCTGTGTATGGCCAGCTTTACATTGGTAATTGAGACAAGCATGAACACTACTCTTACTAAACATTGCTTTATTTTGGCACCTTCTCTGAGAACAAATTGTGTCCGTATCTGCTGATTGCAATTTTCATGAATTATTTAGTGTACTCAGGCTTTCTAACAATAAAAATAAGATAGGAAATCTACTTGCTAAAAAATACATGATCTTACCTTTATTTACACTATATTAAAATGGAAATAAGTGAATTTACTGGGAGGCTAATTGCAGAATATTTCTAAATGACATCATTGGGGGTCTTTACTGCGACTTGTGCTTGATTCAGACATTCATTAGTCTCAGTAAATGCTTAGTCGTCATCAACCCTTCCAGATGGTGTCACAAAAGATAGAACAGGTCATTGTTTTCTAATTACATAGATCTCAAATGTGCCTCATTATGGACAGGTCTGCGTTAGGATCTCCCTACCCTTACATACATGGATGACGTAGATTGCACCCCAGAGCAGCAAAGTATGAAACCTACTTCACAGGAATGTAGTCAATGTATGGGTAACAAACAGGGATTTAAAAGTATTCAAATATGAAGTATTTGGTCACAAATGTCAAATTACATGCTGGAAAAATGTCATTGAAGCATAAAATCATTTAGGAAGAGGAATGATCATTTTACCGAGGTAAAAATAGAACCATTGGTCAAGCCTGAAGCAGGAAGTCGTGGTCGCGCTGCGGTTTATTATCAAATTTCCGTTTTGTAGCATTTTTCAGTGTTTTATGGATTTTTTTTCTGCTGAAATGTATATAGAGTGGGGACAATTGTTATTTGATCCCCTGCAGATTTTGCAAGTTTACCCACTTACAAAGAAATGAAGGGTCTATCATTTTTATCATAGGTGTATTTTAAATGATAGAGACAGAATATCAACCAAAAATCCCAAAAAACACACGATACAAATGTTATAAATTGAGTTGCAGTTCAGTGAGTAAAATAAGTATTTGATCCCCAAGCAAAACATGACTTAGCACTTGGTATAGAAACCCTAGTTGGCAAGCACAGAGGTAATAGGTTTCTTGTAGTTGGTTACCAGGTTTGCACACCTCTCAGGAGGGATTTTGGTCCTCTCTTTTTTACAGATCTTCTCTAAATCCTTAAGGTTTCTTGGCTGTCACTTGTCAACTTGAAGTTTCAGCTCCCTCCATAATTTTTTTTTTAGGATTAAGGTCTGGAGACTGGCTAGGCCACTTCATGACCTTAATGTGCTTCTTCTTGAGCCACTCCTTTGTTGCCTTGGTGGTATGTTTTGGGTCATTGTCATGCTGAAGATCCACAAACATCTTCAGTGTTCTGGCTGAAGAAAGGAGGTTCTCATCCAAGATTTTACAATAGATGGCCTTGTTCATTGGCCCCTCAAAGTGACAAAGTTGGCCTGTACCTTTAACAGAGAAATAGCACCAAAGCATAATGTTTCCACTTCCACCTCCGTGCTTGACTGTAGGGATGGTGTTCTTAGGCTCATAGTCAGCATTTTTCTTCCTCCAAACACAGCGAGTCGAGTTAATGCCAAAGAGTGCAATTTTGGTATCATCCGACCACAGCACTTTCTCCTAAATCCATAATTTAGATGTTTATTGGAAAACTTCAGACGGGCCTGTACATGGGCCTTCTTGAGAAAGGGGACCTGACGGGCGCAGCAGGATTTCAATCCATGGCGACGTATTGTGTTTTTTTTGGTGAATGTGGTCCCAACTGCCTTAAGATCATTCACAAGCTCCTCCTGTGTAGTTCTGGATTGATCCCTCACTTTTCTCATGATCAGCCTTGCCCCATGAGGGGAAATCTGGCATGGAGCCCCAGACCGATGGCGATTGATGGTTATTTTGTATTTCCTCCATTTACGAATAATCGCTCCAAAAGTTGTCTCCTTCTCACCAAGCTTCTTCTATATTGTTCTATCCCCAGCTACACCAAGCTTCTTGCTGATGGTTTTGTGGCCCAGTCCAGCCTTGTGCAGGTCTACAATCTTGTCCCTGGCATCCTTTGACAGCTCTTTGGTCTTGCCCATGATGGTGGGTTTGAATGGAAGAAAGAGATTCTGTGGACAGGTGTCTTTTATACACATAACGAGTTGTCGATAAATTGACAGGACTAATCTGTGTACCACACGAGCACATATTTGTATCCAGTCTGTGGGAGACAGAATTATTGTTGGTTGGTAGGGAATCAAATACTTATTTTACTCTCTGAACTGCAACTCAATTTATAACATTTGTATCGTGTTTTTTTCTGGATTTTAGGTTGATATTCTGTCTCTATCATTTAAAATACACCTATTATAAATTATAGACCCGTCATGTGTTTGTGAGCAAGTGAACAAATTTGACTTAATTTGCAGGGGATCAAATTATTATTTTCCCCACTGTATGTTCACAAATGCCTCAGAAATGTGAGCTATTATAAGGTCATCACTTGAAGGCTTTCTTTCCTTGCCCCTTCATGGCATGGTAACAAAGAAAGGGGGTTATATGCTAATTGGAAGGGGCATTAAAGAGAACCTGTGCTGTAACCTAAATGGGTGAAGCAGGGGTTAGTTTTATGGAACTACCAGGTGTTGTGTGAGGCAGCCCATGTAAGTTTGTGAGGATTCTGCAGCTGCACAGGTTAGAAAAAAATAGATGTGTGTTTTTTTTTTTTAATCTAAAAAAATCTGATTTTTATGATTTAAATCAGATTTTTTAAATTTAAATCAGTGTTTTTGTTTTTTATCACATTTATTTATCTTTATTATCTAAAGATAGTTTTCTATTTAAGAAACAGTAATCATTTAGTTTATTCAGCATGAAATAGAGTTTAATTATGTAGCATGAGGCTGTATATTCTGCAGTATTAACATTTTTGGTAAACTCATTAAGTGAATTCAAGCTCTGCAAGCTTAGATAACATGCTCTGCATTGATGCATTCACACAATTTCACAGTACCCATGGGATAAAACAAAGTTCAGGAATATTCAGTTACCCCATTGTTTTGCAAATCTATGTACACTACAAACTGTGTGATTGTTTGAAGAGAAATGCATCTGTACCAGGCTCTAAGTGTAAGGAGGAAGGGCAAGCATTAACCAGTTGCCGACCGCCGCACGCCGATGTACGTCGGTACAATGGCACGGGCAGGCATAAGGACATACATGTACGTCCCTTGCCTCCCGCGGGTCGGGGGCCCGATCGGGCCCCCGCCCGGTGCCTGCGGCGGTCGGTATTCGTACGGGAGCGATCCCGGACGAGGGGACGGCCATTCATTCATGGCCACCCCCTCGCGATCGCTCCCGACGAATAGAAATCCCCGGTGACATCACTTCCTCTCCTGTAATGTAAACACAGGAGAGGAAGTGATGTATTCTCTCCTCCGTGTCGGTATTTTTCGTTCCGACACGGAGGAGAGCGGATCAGTAAGTTGCACCAACACTCACACACACAGTAGAACATGCCAGGCACACTCACACCCCCCCTTTACCCCCCGATCACCCCCCCAATTACCCCTGCCCCCCAGTCACAGTGACACCAATGTCATTTTTTTTTTTTTTTTTTTTTTTTTTGCATTGGTGTCATTTGTGACTGTAATGACTGTTAGGGCAGTTAGAGTTAGCCCCCTTTAGTTCTAATGTACCCCCCTAACCCCCCCAATAAAGGTTTAACCCCGTGATCACCCCCCGTCGCCAGTGTCACTAAGGCTGGGTTCACATTGCAGCGGTTTATGAGAACGAATGTGATTCGCACCGCACTGCAGTGCAAATCACATCCGATCTCTGTGCGATTCGAGTTCAGCCATTCGCCGCACCCGCCACACCCGCCGCACCCGCCGCAAATTCGCACGGGACCCTTTTTTTGGCCCGCAGCAGAATCGGATCGCATGGGTGTTCACACCATGCGATCCGAGTTTGCAGATCGCACTGCGATATGCGAACTGATCTGGGGGTGTCAGTAACATTTCACTGACACTCCCAGCAGTTCGCATAGGGCAGTGTGAACTGCCGCCAGGAGGCATGCGATGCGGGAACCCGCCGCGGATTCGCGGCGTTTCCGCATCGCTCCAGTGTGAACCCAGCCTAATAAGCGATCATTTTTCTGATCGCCGTATTAGTGTCACAGGTGACGCTAGTTAGGCAGGTAGGTATTTAGGTTCGCCGCAGCTTTTTATAGCGCCAGGGACCCCCATATACTACCGCATAAAGCCCCCTGATTGCCCCCTAGTTAACCCTTTCACCAGTGATCACCATATAACTGTTACAGGTGACGCTGGTTGGTTAGTTATTTTTTTATAGTTTCAGGGCACCCGCCATTTATTACCTAATAAAGGTTTAACCCCCTGATCACCCGGCGGGTGTCATTTGTGACTAATAACTGTTAGGGCAGTTAGGGTTAGCCCCCTTTAGTTCTAAGGTACCCCCCTAACCCCCCCAATAAAGGTTTAACCCCGTGATCACCCCCCGTCGCCAGTGTCACTAAGGCTGGGTTCACATTGCAGCGGTTTATGAGAACGGATGTGATTCGCACCGCACTGCAGTGCAAATCACATCCGATCTCTGTGCGATTCGAGTTCAGCCATTCGCCGCACCCGCCGCACCCGCCGCAAATTCGCACGGGACCCTTTTTTTGGCCCGCAGCAGAATCGGATTGCATGGGTGTTCACACCATGCGATCCGAGTTTGCAGATCGCACTGCGATATGCGAACTGATCTGGGGGTGTCAGTAACATTTCACTGACACTCCCAGCAGTTCGCATAGGGCAGTGTGAACTGCCGCCGGGAGGCATGCGATGCGGGAACCCGCCGCGCATTCGTGGCGTTCCCGCATCGCTCCAGTGTGAACCCAGCCTAATAAGCGATCGTTTTTCTGATCGCTGTATTAGTGTCACAGGTGACGCTAGTTAGGCAGGTAGGTATTTAGGTTCGCTGCAGCTTTTTATAGCGCCAGGGACCCCCATATACTACCGCATAAAGCCCCCTAATTGCCCCCTAGTTAACCCTTTCACCAGTGATCACCATATAACTGTTACAGGTGACGCTGGTTGGTTAGTTATTTTTTTATAGTTTCAGGGCACCCGCCATTTATTACCTAGTCTCACTAGTGTACCCCTAAATTTAGGGGTGTCTACTTTCCAAAATGGGGTCATTTGGGGGGGGTTTGTGCCATCTTGGCATTTTATGGCCTTCAAAACTGTAACGCCCTTAGAAAGCCTGAAGGCGGTGCTTGGTTTTCGGGGCCCCGTACGCGGCTAGGCTCCCAAAAAGTCCCACATATGTGGTATCCCCATACTCAGGAGAAGCAGCAGAATTTATTTTGGGGTGTCATTTCACATATGCCCATGGCATGCGTGAGCAATATATCATTTAGTGACAACTTTGTGAAAAAAAAAAAAAAAAAGTTTGTAATTTTCCCGCAACTTGTGGCAAAATATAAAATATTCCATGGACTCAACATGCCTCTCAGCAAATAGCTTGGGGTGTCTACTTTCTAAAATGGGGTCATTTGTGGGGGTTTTGTGCCATCTTGGCATTTTATGGCCTTCAAAACTGTAATAGGTAGTGAGGAGTGAAATCAAAAAATTACGCCCTTAGAAAGCCTGAAGGCGGTGCTTGGTTTTCGGGGCCCCGTACGCGGCTAGGCTCCCAAAAAGTCCCACATATGTGGTATCCCCGTACTCAGGAGAAGCAGCAGAATTTATTTTGGGGTGTCATTTCACATATGCCCATGGCATGCATGAGCAATATATCATTTAGTGACAACTTTGTTAAAAAAAAAAAAAAAAAAAAAGTTTGTAATTTTCCCGCAACTTGTGGCAAAATATAAAATATTCCATGAACTCAACATGCCTCTCAGCAAATAGCTTGGGGTGTCTACTTTCTAAAATGGGGTCATTTGTGGGGGTTTTGTGCCATCTTGGCATTTTATGGCCTTCAAAACTGTAATAGGTAGTGAGAAGTGAACTCAAAAATTTACGCCCTTAGAAAGCCTGAAGGCGGTGCTTGGTTTTCGGGGCCCCGTACGCGGCTAGGCTCCCAAAAAGTCCCACATATGTGGTATCCCCATACTCAGGAGAAGCAGCAGAATTTATTTTGGGGTGTCATTTCACATACGCTTATAGCATGTGTGAGCAATATATCATTTAGTGACAACTTTGTGTAAAAAAAAAAAAAATTTTTTTTTTTGTCATTATTCAATCGCTTGAGGCAAAAAAATAAAATATTCAATGGGCTCAACATGCCTCTTATCAATTTCCTTAGGGGGTCTACTTTCCAAAATGGGGTCATTTGGGGGGGTTTTGTACTGCCCTGCCATTTTAGCACCTCAAGAAATGAGATAGGCAGTCGTAAACTAAAAGCTGCGTAAATTCCAGAAAACGTACCTTAGTTTGTAGATGTGACAACTTTTGCGCAAACCAATAAATATACAATTATTGACTTTTTTTTTACCAAAGACATGTGGCTGAATACATTTTGGCCTAAATGTATGACTAAAATTGAGTTTATTGGATTTTTCTAATAACAAAAAGTAGAAAATATCATTTTTTTTCAAAATTTGCGGTCTTTTTACGTTTATATCGCAAAAAATAAAAATCGCAGAGGCAATCAAATACCATCAAAAGAAAGCTCTATTTGTGGGAAGAAAAGGACGCAAATTTTGTTTGGGTACAACATTGCATGACCGCGCAATTACCAGTTAAAGCAGCGCAGTGCCAAAGTGTAAAAAGACCTCTGGTCATTTACCAGCAAAATGGTCCGGTCTGAAAGTGGTTAAAAATGAAAGTGAAACCTTCTAAGCAGCTTATAAATCTTGTGATCTTTCTGCACATAGCATGAAGTGCTTTATTCCTCCCTTGAGGAGCAAAATGGCAGTAGGCTGTAAAAGAGACCCAGTTTGGGAATATTTTAATTAAGTTTCTCTACCTATGGGTAAAGCAGGTATGCGTGCAAAATGCAAAAAAGAGATGCAAGACCTGTATGCCCGAATGAAAAAACATCATGAGAAGACGTGTTGTGATAAAAGGACCGTGTTTGATGTTTTTTTTTATGTGGACCCAGCTGATATATTTAGTTTAAGTTCTTTTGTTTGTTTTTTCAAATATATTTTGTTTATGTACTTCAGTTACTAAACACTGATGTATAAGCAAATATAAGAATATATAATATAATGTTACAGAGTATGAACAGCGATCTGTCATCTCCCCTACACAGTCCCCTCCCCCTTCAGTTAGAACAGACACTAGGGAACACAATTAGCCCCTTGATCACCCCCAAGTGTTAACGCCTTCCTTGCCAGTGACATTTTTACATTTTTGTTTAGCACCGATCGCTGTATAAATGCCTAAAAATGTGTCAAAAATGTCCGATGTGCCCGCCATAATGTCGCAGTCCCGATAAAAATCGCAGATCGCCGCCATTACTAGTGAAATAAAAAATGTATAATAAAAATGGCATAAAACTATCCTCTATATTGAAGCTATAACTTTTGCGCAAACCAATCAATATACGCTTATTGCGATTTAAAAAAAAAATGTTTTACCAAAAATATGTAGAATATATATCAGCCTAAACTGAGGGGAAAAAAAATGTATATATTTTTTGGGGGATATTTATTGTAGCAAAAAGTAAAAAATATTGCGTTTTTTTTTCAAAATTGTCGCCCCTTTTTTTGTTTATAGCGCAAAAAATAAGAACGGCAGAGGTGATCAAATACCACCAAAAGAAAGCTCTATTTGTGGGAAAACAAGGACATCAATTTTATTTAGTTGCAAAATCGCACAGCCGCGCAATTGTCAGTTAAAGCAATGCAATGCCGAATCGCAAAAAGTGCTCTGGTCAGGAAGCAGTTTAAAATTGAAATCAAATCCACCCTGCAGCTGCACAAACAGCGGTTCATCCCAACTTGACAGGCGTGCAGTTATGGTATGAGCGTCCCCCAAACGCACGCCGTTTGCATGCAGGCAACCGATACAATTACATGGGCTGCCAGTGAGCAGCATCTGGCAACTCAAGCTGCATAAATGCACAGCCCATTCACCTACTTTGGCCTCAGTGCCCGTGTGAATGAGGCCTAAGGAGTGTTCCTATTATCTTAGTTGCTGAACTCTTATTATTGAACACAAAACAAAAGATGGCACACGGGGTTTGCAAATCTCGGGTACAAAAACCACAGCAATCGCTGCGGGAAACCATTACAAACCAGATTAGATTGCTTGGATTTTTAAAAAGCGGAGAGCGTACTGAAGAAACGATCTGCAGATTTTTCTGGATTTCAGTTGAATAACAGAACATGGCTTGTATGTTTATTACATGGCAAAGCAATTCAAACAAAACTATAAAGGGTTCTGTAGAGGTACTGTAGAGGTTGTGTACTGGAGGGAAACATGGGGGGGGGGGGGGTCAATTGTTTTAGTGTCACCAGGTCATTTCCTGCAATACAACCCCCTTTAGACTCATTTGTGAGCAATAATCAAGAATTCATGTGAGCTGTGCTATGGATATAACATAAACTGGCAGCCCTTTGTATCCATTTCCAGACAGATTCATAAGGTCCATTTCCTGTTCTAAGAGGCCATCTGTGAGGCACCATCTGTCTCCCACCTGTACCTGACTCCTAATCTCCTGAC
The DNA here is from genome assembly GCF_037356315.1 of Lithobates pipiens. Taxonomy (NCBI): domain Eukaryota; kingdom Metazoa; phylum Chordata; class Amphibia; order Anura; family Ranidae; genus Lithobates; species Lithobates pipiens. The sequence goes on along the minus strand of NW_027507764.1, from coordinate 407,620,200 downwards.
ACTTGTTTATCACTTGTGCTGAGACATCTATTTACATCGTTATGGCCTTGCTGTGATTGCCATTAATCGTTTCTTAGGAAAATGAAAAGAAAAGAAAATAGTTGAAGTTGCCCATAGTAACTGTTCAGACCCCAGCTGCCGCTTTACTTCTGCAGGCTAGAATTTCAAAGGTGCCATTTGGTTATTGTGGGAAAATAACAGTCTTTATTTTTATTTTTTTAATCCTTAGTTTACAAGTTTTTGATATAGTAAGGAAGGATAGATCCTCTGTCAGTTGTGTATTGTTGTTGGTGTCCCCATTGAGGAGATGTACTCTCATTTGTCCTGTAGATACACCATAATAGGAAGTGAGAGGAAATATCAGTAAAGTGAGGGGATTCCCACTTTGACAGTTTCCACCAGAGCAGGTACAGTGCCTTGCGAAAGTATTCGGCCCCCTTGAACTTTTCAATCTTTTGCCACATTTCAGGCTTCAAACATAAAGATATAACATTTTTATCTTCCAACAAGACAATGATCCCAAACATACAGCAAAATCTACAAAGGAATGGTTCACAAATAAACGTATCCAGGTGTTAGAATGGCCAAGTCAAAGTCCAGACCTGAATCCAATCGAGAATCTGTGGAAAGAGCTGAAAACTGCTGTTCACAAACGCTCTCCATCCAACCTCACTGAGCTCTAGCTGTTTTCAAGGAAGAATGGGCAAGAATTTCAGTCTCTCGATGTGCAAAACTGAGACATACCCCAAGCGACTTGCAGCTGTAATCGCAGCAAAAGGTGGCTCTACAAAATATTAACGCAAGGAGGCCGAATAATTTTGCACGCCCCACTTTTCATTTTTTTATTAGTTAAAAAAGTTTCTAAAATCCAATAGATTTCGTTTCACTTCACAATTGTGTGCCACTTGTTGGTGATTCTTCACAAAAAATTAAAATTTTATATCTTTATGTTTGAAGCCTGAAATGTGGCAAAAGGTTGAAAAGTTCAAGGGGGCGAATACTTTCGCAATGCACTGTAACTACATTTGGTGATTTCCCCTATACTCTCCAGTGACAACTGTAATGACAACAGTCAATATGACAGGAAGTAAGAGTTAAAGTGATTGTAATGTCTCTTTTTTTCCCTATATGTAGCGGATGACATTTTGGACAAAATGTCCTACGCATGTAAATTTAGTTTTTGCCTCAGAACAGTAGGGGTTCTGAGGGTTAATTATGTAGGTTGGCCTTGACTTCAGTCTGGCTGGGCTGTGTTGGAAGTTTTGCCTGGTCATGTGAGCAGTGAGGTGCACATGACAGGCCAAAACCAGGCCTGGTTGGATGTTTTGAGTATCAACCTTCTCGGAACCAATCAGTGGGAGTGACGGGCCCTGCTGGGGAGTCTGGGAAGGGGTACTTAAGATGTGTGGGTCACGTGTTTGTAGGAGAGGAGTTTGTGAGGCCCGTGTGGTCTGTTCTGGTTCCAGGACCGGGGTAGCCCCATGAGGGGTCCTGGTCACTGAGTGTTCGACATCCCGCAACCTGTTCCTGTTAGAGGCCCCTAATAGACCTGCCTAGTCTGGGGTAGGGATCCATCTGTTCCTGAGTCTTGGAACCTGCTGGTCTGAGGTGCAGTAACTGAGGGAGGATTCAAGGTGTCCGGGTGTGCTCTCGGTTTGGAGAGGCGCCACAGCTCGTGGAAGTGACCGGGGGAGGACTCTTCAGAGAAGGGCCGACAAGTGGCATCCTGGGAAGTGCCTGGTTACTGAGTTGAGAAGGACATTGATGAATTCATGTTTTTCCAGTACCATTGAGGAGACAGAGAATGTTCAAGGTACTAAGGAAAAAGGTTCCTGTTCACCCTTAGTTACAACTTGTACACATTCATAGGATTGTTTCACGTATTTGAGTCGATGTGCTGACTGCCATGATCTCTGGCTAGAGATCGGTTCAGCCTTGAGGTACCCAGCTGCGAGTGGCTACTCTCTGGGTGGAATTAGAGACTTTGCTAGACCTGCAGTTCAAGGTGCCTGAGTTCTTCACCCGTGCCCTCTGTTCCCATGAGAGACTGTATTATTGGATGTTATTACTGCAAAATAAAACCTTTCAAAAGGACTTTATTTGTGTCAGAGTTCAAGTTGTTGGGTATCAACCCTGGGAACCCCTAGCCGAGGAAGAGCAGGCCAAGAGGAGGTAACTGGTAAGCCCAATAAGTCAAGGCCGCCCTGCAAGGGTTATGGCCACTACATATAAAAATAACAGACATCTTATACTTGGCTTCTCAGTGCAGTTGGTTTTGCACAGAGCAGCCCAGATCATCCTCTTCTCGGGTCCCTCTTCTGTGATCCTGCCCCCTCCCTCCTTTTTAGTGCCCCCACAGCAAGCAGCTTGCTATGGGTGCACCCAAGCCAAGTCACAGCTCCTTGTGTCCATTCATACACGGAGCCGCTACCGAACACCACCCCCTCTCTCCTGATTGGCTAGCTGACTTTGATTGACAGCAGCGACAGCCAATGGTGCCACTGCTGTGTCTCAGCCATTCAGGAAAGAGAATCTCGGACACCTGAGACATTCATGGACATCGCTGGACAGAGAGGGAACTCGGGTAAGTGTTAGGGGGGCTGCTACACTTTTTATCTTAATGCATAGAATGCATTAAGATAAAAAAACCTTCTGACTTTACAATCTTTTTAAAGTGGTTGTAATGCTCAGACATGAAATATGAACAAATTATTTCCCTCTATAGTACAGTGAGGGGAAAAAAGTGTTTGATTCCCTGCTGATTTTGTACGTTTGCTCACTGACAAAGAAATGATTAGTCTATAATTTTAATTGTAGGTTTATTTTAACAGTGAGAGACAGAATAACAACAAAAAAAATCCATAAAAACGCATTGCAAAAAGTTATAAATTGATTTGCATTTTAATGTGTGAAATAAGTATTTGACCCCTTCACAAAACAGGACTTGGTAGCAAAACCCTTGTTGGCAATCACAGAGGTCAGACGTTGGTCACTAGGTTTGCACAGGGATTTTGTCCCACTCTTTGCAGATCTTCTCCAAGTCATTGATGTTTGGTAACTCAAACCCTCAGCTCCCTTTTCTATGGGATTAAGGTCTGGAGACTGGCTAGGCCACTCCAGGACCTTAATGTGCTTCTTCTGGAGCCATTTCTTTTTTGCATTGGCTGTGTGTTTTGGGTCAATGTCATGCTGGAATACCCATCCATGGCCCATTTTCAATGCCCTGTCTGTGGGAAGGAGGTTCTCACCCAAGATTTGACGGTACATGGCCCCCGTCCATCATCCCTTTGATGCCGTGAAGTTGTCCTGTCCCCTTAGAAGAAAAACACCTGCAAAGCATAATGTTTCCACCTTCATGTTTGACGGTAGGGATGGTGTTCTTGCGGTCATAGGCAGCTTTCCTCCTCCTCCAAACACGGCGAGTTGAGTTGATGCCAAAGAGCTCAATTTTGGTCTTACCTGACCACAACACTTTCATCCAGTTCTCATCTGAATCATTCAGATGTTCATTAGCAAACTTCAGACGGGCCTGTAAATGTGTTTTCTTGAGCAGGGGGACCTTGCGGGCGCTGCGGGATTTCAGTCCATCACGGCGTAGTATGTTACCAATTGTTTTCTTGGTGACTATGGTCCCATCTGCCTTGAGATCATTAACAAGATTCTCCCCTGTAGTTCTGGGCTGATACCTCACTGTTCTCACGATCATTGAAACTCCACTAGGTGAGATCTTGCATGGAGCCCCAGACCGAGGGAGATTGACCATTATTTCGTGTTTCTTCCATTTGTGAATAATCGCACCAACTGTTGTCATCCTCTCACCAAGCTGCTTGGCGATGGTCTTGTAGCCCATTTCAGCCTTGTGTAGGTATGTATTATAGTGCCCCCACTCTGGATGAAGGAGCAAAGGGGGCACCTTTGGACAGCAGCATTGTCAATCTGGGGGAGGGGAATATTAAATGTACTAGGAGATTTAGATACAATAACAAGCTAAACTCCAGCATACAGTTAAAGCAACATTTGTTAATTTTGGAATAAAGGTTTTACATAAATAGAAGCTGATCATTGTAAGCAACCCTGTCAATGATTTGTTTCCGCACTCTAAAGCCTTGCTTAGACTTGCGGTTGGGCCTTGTTTTTGTGACGTTTGTCAGCAAAAATGAGGTTAATACAGGCAGTGAGGAGGCGTGACATTGCCTCTGGAGCGTGATCTGAACGCTGATCGGACTTCAGAGGCGAGGGAGATTTAGACACATATCTAAATCTACCCTAATTACTACACTTGCAGGAGAGCTTGTTCTTTTAAAAAACAACAGACTTACTGTCCAGATCACAAGGTGAAAAAAAGAGAAAGAAATCCTAAAAAAGAAAATGAATGCAGTCTGGTAGATGGAGATGGCTTTGTAGGGGGGCAGTAAAATATATATGAACATGTTTTGACACTCTCTTTAGCATGTGTACTTTTAATTAATGTTTTATCACTTTAATACAAGCAAAGCAACATCTGAATGAGTCCACTTAAGCTCCCAGTGTTTATTAATGGTCTGTTTTCTGTTTGGTTTGGTTAATGGGATACGGTGTCTATGTTAATACTGAGAACTGCTGTGTTGGAAAGTTTTCCTCCTCCATGCATTTGCTTTGGCATACTGTACCTCCTTCCTGCCTTAAATTGAGTGCAAACCTAATAATAGTGTGTTCATATCCCAGGGGCAGTAGGCTGGTAATGGAAGGAGTACATCTCTCAGACCAAGGATTCTATCTTAGGAGAACCATTTGAAACATATTTGCATTTTGTTGCCATCCAAATAACTGTAAATAACATTATTGTGCGATTGTCTTGTCTCTTGTTATGACTGTGGCCTTGCAGTAGAACAAAGTAACGGAATATTTGTTGCCATTACACATTGTGTTTCTTTTTGTACATACAGAAGGTATTTAAAACATTTTCCAATCCATTGAAGAGACAGATGGGGTTATGTAATAAAGCAAGGAACAATGCGGAATGTGTAGTAGCACGCTTTTCATTGTGCTAGCCGCTGGAAAGGAAAAATCTCATCGGTCGCTGTGGGCAAATGCACTTTGTATACTGACATTGCACTTTGCCTTACCCAATAAATCTTTGTGTATACATAATAGTTACGACTATTTTAGGCATAGATGGCATTTTCAGGACATCATTGGAAACTGTGATGGTTTGCAAAATGCATTCATCTTAAAACCTGATCACTTTATGGTAGAGAGATCACTAAAGTTCAACTCAAGGACACCTAAAAGCACTACTTTGTAGAGGAACTGTTTCTGCACTGCAGGGGTTATCTGCTCGTTTATGTCTAGGCTGCAGGGGTCTCCAAACTATGGCCCTCCAGTTGTTCAGGAACTACAATTCCCATCATGCCTTGTCATGTCTGTGAATGTGAGTTTTACAAGGCCTTATGGGATGTGTAGTTCCACAACACCTGGAGGTCCACATTCGCCCCCCGGGCCACAGTTTGGAGACTGCTGCTGTATGATATGCCAAATTTCCTTTTCCGCTTATTTTTTTTTTATTAGTAGTTTGGTGGTTGACAAGATCTATTTGTTGTTCCAAATTTTTTAAAAACCTACATAGATGTAAAAATCAAGGACAGTGCCTACTTTTCCCAAGATTTACCTTTTAGCATACAGTAAATTGAATTACTATACATTAAAGCAATACTTATTTAGGTTTGCTATCTGTCTGGTTTCAAACTAGACTGAAGTTTGTGGAAGGTTCTTGGATCAGTGTCCATGTCTCTACATTGGAAAAAGATCCCGACGAAGGTCTGACAGCTGACAAAACTAAGATGCCTGCTTCCAAGGTCTCCCATATTTCTTCCCCCTTATTTGATTATTAATACCAAGTCCTCTCTGCTAAACAATAATGAGGAGCAAACTCAGTGTTGTTACTTGCAACGTAACATCAGACACAGTTAAGAAGCTCTTGTATTACAGTATGGTCCAGGCTCCTGTACAATGTGTAGACTGGGATAATTATAATACAGTATGACCAGCTGAGCTTTGGGAACACTTTTCTACATTATGAAATCATGTATATTATACTAGTGCTCCTTTCTTCAGTTTAAGTTTTGATCATAGCAAAACATCAAAGCCCTAGTATTTTTATTTATTTATTTATTTATTTTTTCCAAATCCAAGTTTATTGAATGAACACGTTAAAATTAACAATATCAGTACAGCATAAGAGAGATAAGGCAGTACAATACAAAATCGATACAGATTTATTTATTTATTTATTATTGTGCCATAAACAGGATACAAGAAAATAGACATATTCTGTGACTATAAAAAAAAAAAAATGTACAAAGCTTTTGCTCTGTAGTAACGTTTATGTATTTTTCACTAGGATGAGCTTGATGAGCTGCGAGCAGAAATGGAAGAGATGCGTGACAGCTATCTGGAGGAAGATGTTTACCAGTTACAGGAGCTCCGACGGGAGCTTGACCGAGCCAATAAGAACTGCCGTATATTGCAGTACCGCCTCAGGAAAGCAGAGCAAAAAAGCTTAAAAGTTGCACAGACCGGCCAAGTGGATGGAGAGCTTATCAGGAGTCTGGAGCAAGACTTAAAGGTACAAGAAACCTTGTCCTTTATTATGTTCTTTTATGTTCATTTATTATGTTTATTATGTTGGCCGTTCGGTTTGCTGGTTTTATCTTTAATCTAATAAAGATAATAAAGTATAATGTATGTTGGAAAATAGATCCCTGCTGCTGTTAATGATATTCAGTGTTTAGTAACACTGGTCCTCATGGATAAATGTACCTAAAAAAGAAGAGTTCCTTCTGTGGATAGAAAGCAGTCTTATGCTTTCATTCACCCTTGCTGCACTGGAAATGTGAAAGAGAAATTTCAATTGGTTACGGCCAGTATCAGCTGGTTCAACATAAACCAACTGACATTCATCCCATGTGTACAGCAGCCTCTCTAGCTTCTGTTGAACGGGCAGGCTGGAAAACCAGCAGCGTACTGGTATCCAATCAGTGCTAACAGCCATTGGCATGTTATGGCGGGGGGGGGGGGGGGCAGTCCCCCCGTCAGAACACCATAACATTGCTTAGTTAGTACAGCAAGTTCTTCAATTTTTTTTTTTCTTAGCTTGCCTATGTGTACCGGACTTTAAAGAGCCATTCTTTATTCAGACACTATGCTTTTTGGCATGCTATGATACATAACAGCCCCCCTTTCTGAGAACTGGAAGAAAGTAATAGTGCAGCAACAAATCCGATTCAATTTGGTGCAGACCTGTACACATTATTTTTAAATAATTACCCCCTATAGATATAAAAATAGGTTAAAAACACCAAATAGAAAACAAAAGCCATGAACTTTTTCAATAAATTCATATAAAATCAGTTAGTAAATACTAAGCCTAGATTGACACTAGTCCTGCTGCATGATCATTTTTTTTTCTTTACTGTTTGCCTGTTTTTTTACATGCATTTTTTAAATATGTTTTCATGCTAGTTCACCCCCCCCCCCCCCCCCCCCCCACAGTGCCCATGGCTTATAAATCCTCTTTTTACATTAAAATATTGCCACTATATACCTTTTTGAATGATCTGTATACCACGGTTACATGATAAATTGCACAGTTTCTCCAGTGCTGACAGTTCAGGTAGGTGGAGATTTTCACTATAGCCTGCATACGTGCCCACATGTGTGATGTCAATATCATGTGACCTGGCTAGCTCTGAGAACAAGTAAATGTTCTCAGCATAAAAGACAACTGAGCATGTACAGGTTGGCTACCCTGCCTGTGTTAGCTGGCCTTCCCCAGATAGACAGAGGTAGGAGGGGGAGGATCTGTGCATACAAGGTAAAACCGCCTTTTTACATAATGCAGAGGACTAACCCCTTAAGTTCCACAGTGAGTATAACAAGCATGCTATGCTCCATATACAGACTGATTTTACTGTTGTGGGTTTAGTAACACTTTAAGATAAAAAAAAACTCCTGACTTTACAACCCCTTTAAGTGTTGCTTAGTGTTGGAGGGCTGCAATGGTTTGTAGCAATAAGCTCCATGGATAAGAAGTCCTGTGCATGCACCATTATATACAGTTGTGCTCATAAATTTACATACCCTGGCAGAATTTATGATTTTGTGGCCATTTTCAGAAAATATGAATGATAATACAAAAACTTTTCTTTCACTCATGGTTAGTGTTTGGCTGAAGCCATTTATTATCAATCAACGGTGTTTTCTCATTTTAAATCATAATGACAACAGAAACTACCCAAATGACCCTGATCAAAAGTTTACATACCCCAGTTTTTAATACCTTGTATTGCCCCCTTTAACATCAATTACAGCTTGAAGTATTTTCTGGTATTTGTGGATGAGGCTATTTATCTTCTTAGATGGTAAAGCTGCCCATTCCTCTTGGCAAAAAAGCCTCCAGTTCCTGTAAATTCTTGGGCTGTCTGTCTTGCACGTTTGAGATCTCCCCAGAGTGGCTCAATGATACTGAGGTCAGGAGACTGAGATGGCCACTCCAGAACCTTCACTTTATTTTGCTGTAGCCAATGACAGGTCGACTTGGCCTTGTGTTTTGGATTATTGTCATGTTGGAATGTCCAAGTACATGCCATGCGCAGCTTCCTGGCTGATGAATGCAAGTATTTTTTAATAACATACTGCATTCCTCTTGCCATCAATTGTGACCGAATTTCCTGTGCCTTTGTAGCTCACACATCCCCAAAACATCAGCGATTCACCTCCGTGTTTCACAGTAGGAATGTTGTATCTTTCATCATAGGCCTTGTTGACTCCCAAATGTAGTTTTTATAGTTGGGGGCCAAAAAGTTCAAGTGTTGGTCTCATCACTCCCAATGACTATGTGCCAGAAGGTTTGAGGCTTGTCTCTGTGCTATTTGTCATATTATTAGTGGGATACTTTGTGGCATTTATGTAGTAATGGCTTTCTTCTGGCGACTCGACCATGCAGCCCATCTTACTTCAATCGTTTCCTTATTGTGCATCTTGAAACAGCCACACCACATGTTTTCAGAGCCAGTATTTCACCTGAAGTTATTTGTGGGCATTCCGAACAATTTTCCTGGCAGTTGTGGTTGAAATTTTAGTTGGTCTACCTGACCGTGGTTTGGTTTCAACAGAACCCCTCATTTTCCACTTCTTGATTAGAGTTTGAACACTGCTGATTGGCATTCTCAATTCCTTGGATATCTTTTTATATCCCTTTCCTGTTTTATACAGTTCAACTACCTTTTTCCTGCAGATCCGTTGACAATTCTTTTGCTTTCCCCATTACTCAGAATCCTGAAACATCAGTGCAACACTGGATGAAAGATGCAAGGATCTGTCAGGAGTCCAGAAACTCATTGACCTTTTATACACACACACACACACACACACACACACTAATTACAAGTAAGCAGATCACAGGTGAGGATGGTTACCTGCATTAGCCATTCAAACCCCTTTTTCAATTTGTGTGCATGTTATCAGGCCTAAATCACCAGGGTATGTAAACTTTTGATCAAGGTCATTTGGGTCGTTTCTGTTGTGATTATGATGTAAAAAGAGAAAACACAGTTGATTGATAATAAATGGCTTCAGCCAAAATTCATATTCTCTGAAAAAAGGCCAAGAAATCATAAATTCTGCCAGGGTATGTAAACTTTTGAGCACAACTGTAGCTACCTTAATTTTGTAAGTATACCTCTAAACACTATATATTATAGATCAGGGGTTGACAAATTTGCTTGGAATCTAGGAGCCAGCTTAAAAAGTTAGGAGCCAGGTCCGTGACGGCGATCCGGACCTGTCCCTGGCCTGACATGGAGACGAGTGAGGGGAAGATAGCAGCGCCGTCGCCGCCCCCCCCCCCCCCCCCCGTCTCCAAGTCATTGCCCGTAGCTCTTAGAGGGACATTTTTTTTTTTTTTCAAATGACAATTTTTTTTTCAATTGCATTTTAGTGTAAATATGAGATCCGAGGTCTCTCTGACCCCAGATCTCATATTTAAGAGGATCTGTCATGCTTTTTCTATTACAAGGGATTTTTACATTCCTTGTAATAAGAATAAAAGTGACACAACATTTTTTTTAAAAGAACAGTGGAAAAAAAAAAAAGTTAAAATAAGCAGAAAAAATAATAATTTTTAAAAACGCACCCTGTCCTGCCCGCATATAAAATCGGTGTTCGAACCACACATAGGAGGTAGCGCCGTGATCGGTAGAGCGAGAGCAATAATTCTAGCCCCAGACCTCCTCTGTAACTCAAAACGTGCAACCTGTAGAATTTTTTTAAACGTCGCCTATGGAGATTTTAAAGGGTAAAAGTTTGTCGCCATTCCATGAGCGGGTGCAATTTTGAAGCGTGACATGTTGGGTATCAATTTACTCGGCGTAACATTATCTTTCACAATATAAAAAATAATTGGGCTAACTTTACTGTTGTCTTATTTTTTTATTAACTAAATTATTTTTCCCAACAAAAGTGCGCTTGTAAGTCCGCTGCACAAATACGGTGTGACAGACAGTATTGCAACAACCACCATTTTATTCTCTAGGGTGTTAGAATAAAAAATATATATAATGTTTAGGGGGTTTTAAATAAAGGGAAGAAGAGGCAGGTAATATAAAACAGTCATTAGCATTGCTGGTTTGTCATACTAACGGCGACCACAAGAGGGCGCCAGATTCCATAAGGAATCATAGGACCGCAGAAGGCCTCAAAGCCGCGGCCTAAATTTTCGGCCGCCGGCGGAACGGCCCGACGCGATCACGCTGGGGGGGTCCACAGAGACAGGATACCCCCAGCTGTGCTGCCCCAGGCGCGAGGTCGCTATTTCTAGTCGCCAATGCGACCTGGCGCCCGGGATTTGTCGAGCACTGTTATAGATAGTTATTTCCAAACTGAAATACTAATACACTATGATCTGCGCTGAAAAGGATCCTATTATAAAAATTTAATTGTTTCTTTTAATGTTAATATAGTGCCTTTATGTAATCAGTATAGAATGGTGCCAGTCAGAGGGTGGTTCTCATGACTTTTTTTGCATTAGCACTACTTTTGGATCCCAATAATCAAGTGTCCTGAATAATTCCCATATAGACCAAGCTTGCAGAGTTGCTGCATTACGGACAGTCTTTGGATCACATACTATATATCACATAATGATTTTGTTCAGGACTTTTGAACACTGGTGGGTGCTTTTTGTCTGTTACAAATGGACTTCTTAGGAATTGTTGGGAGGGGAAATGTTAAAAAAAAAAAAATCATGCTGGCATGCTTTGGCAAACTGGGTCTTATTAGGCAGCGGTTCCAGAACTGTGATCACGCATCAAATGCCAAGTCTTTTTTTCTGTGGTGCTTTTAACCTTGTTGAGCATCAACAGTGAGTCATTATGTAGCGAATACAAAAACGAATGCCGGAAATTCACAGCAGCTTCTATGAACCAGTCTGGATGGCTGGATAAATGTATAATCAAGTGCATGATCCTCTAGTAGCATAGCCCGGCATATTTAGGAAGAGCCAGCTCAGATGACATTGTGGCATTTAGCTTTATTTTTAAACACTCTAGTTATTTAGAAATAATAAAATATTCAGTAAAGCAATATAATGCCCACTATATTTAATTGGTGCTAAAACACCTCATCCAGTGAAAGCATGGCCCTGCCCTGCATTTTAGACTTTATCTTCTTGTCGGTGCTCTAGTTGCCAGATTCCTAAAGGGTATGCAGGGTCAACTGGTCAAAGATGGATTGAAAATCAGCCGGTTCAGCAAGGACAGGCCGAATTTCAATCGATCTGTGGTCATTCCCACTCAAGAGATGTCAATCAGCTGAAAGTCAGAAATCCACATTTGCAAGAAGGTGATCAATACAGCAACTAGCATCTTCAGAGGAAAAGACCAGTGGTGTCTATCCCCATGGTCCTATGGCAACCTATGGCAGTAGAATAATATTTTAAGATATTTAGTCATGTATAATTTATAATTATGCATGTATAATTTAATAATATTTTTGGAATTTAGATAATATGACTACATAATATCATCAATGTCAGTATGTTTTCTAAAGTATACCTATTCACAGTGCTCGCTAATAAATACATATGTCCATAAAGTCCATATTAATAAATCCACTTGAGCTCTGGAGGATTTGACCCCCTTTTTGACCAGGCCATTTTTTGCTCTTCAGCACTGCGGTACTTTAACTGGCAGTTGCACAGTCATGCAACGATGTACCCAAATTAAATTTATAAAAAAAATTTCCCCGCAAATAGAGCTTTCTTTTGGTGGTATTGGATCACCACTCAGTTTTATTTTTTATTGTATGAATAAAAGAAGACTGAAAATTTTTGAAAAAAAGTAAACATTTTTTTTTACTTTCTGATATAAAACATATCCAATAATTATTTTTTTTAATTTTTTTTAGAACAAATATCTTCATAAATTTAGGCCAACATGTTTTCTGCTACATGTCTTTGGTAAAAAAAAAAAAAAAAAAAATCAAAAAATGTATTTTGATTGGTTTTCGTGAAAGTTATAGCGTTTACAAACGCTTGTATACAATGAATACTGACTTTTTTTTTATAATAGTAATGGCGGTGATCAGCGACACTACGATAGTACGACAGGAAGTCTGACGCTGAAGGGGAAAATGACTAACTGACAATAACATCACCAGTGTCACTAATACAGGGACCAGTGCTAACGATATACACTGTCATGGTATATATGGCACTGGCTAGGAATGGGTTAACATAGGGCTCTCTTCTGTCAATCGCTCAGTGGGTGCTGGCCATAAATCATTGGCTGGGACCCGCTGATTGGCTTGTACTGTAGCGAATGACAGCACAGTTGGGGTGGCGGGGGCATGCACACACTACCTGGAGACGCAAATCACATATATATTTACGTTATCCAGGACAGTCAAGCCGCCCTGTAGCAGTAAAGCAAATGAATGCATTGTCACAATGATCATGGTCATGTTCTGTCACATAGAGTAAACCCATATCATTGTCATGTATCATGTATATGTTGTTTTTCTAGAATTAATATGTCTATATAATTACGCCAATGAATAGACCTTCCTCAGGAAATTACTCACCCTAGCAGCACAATAGTGATATTTGTCTTCTGCTGTTGTTGGCCATTTTGACAATAATCTAAAATGACATTGCAGCTGAATATTAAGGTCTAAAATAAAAGGCCATATTTTACCCAGATAGGTTGTGAACAGTTTTAGATTACATATAAAGGTTACACAGGCATATGTGCTAGAAAGATTTGTACTGTAAAAGTAGGACTTCCTATACGGCCTGCACATGATTTATTAATATCCTTAAATTATTTTTAGCTTTAATTACAACTTTTGCAAAAGATGTGTGGATTTTGAACCTGACAAGCACACCAGAAAATAATATTAGATATGTTTACACAGCTGCTAACAACAACCTAAGCTAAAATAGCCCCAGGACCAAAAAGACATAGCAGCTTCTCATCAGCTTAATTTACTATAAAACATCAAGCACCTGATGATAAGTAAGGCAGACAGTTAAGTCACCGATGCGTAAATAAATTCATATATATATCAGTTTTCACCAGCACCTCCGCTCAATATATATTAGGATTCCGGTAAGAAACAAGTGACAAATACGTCATAGCAGAAAGCCACTTAGTTGTTTTATTAAGCTGAAAGGAAAGGCAAACACATATACAAATATGCAAAAAAAATGGCAAAAAACTCAGCTGCCATTCTGTCCAACGGTGTGATGATGTCAGCACAGACTCCGCCCCAGCGTGTTTCGTCCTAGGAGCACCTTGAGTGGACACACTGAAGATTCAAGTCTCACTTGATTATATATATATATATATATATATATATATATATATATATATATATATATATATATATATATATATATATGAGGCAGCTTTAGTTGCAAATAGTGTAAATAAGGCCAGGCAGAGCACAGAGCATTTTTATATATACAGTAGAAGAAACTATTATGTATTTCTCATGAAAAAAACACATATTTCTATTTTGTATTGTGTCATTAAATAAGCCTATTTATATTTACCTGTTGATAGGTAGCCAAAGATGTATCTGTGAGATTGCACCATGAACTGAAGAGTGTGGAAGAGAAGCGAATGAAAGAAGAAGATGAGAATGAAATATTGCGTCAGCAAATCATTGCAATGGAGGTGACCAAGCAAGCATTGCATAACGAGCTGGACAGAACAAAAGAGGTAAAGAGAGCTAACAACTAGATGCCCATTTTATGTATGTAGTACAGTATACTGTAGGATGAACAGATGTATTATCCCACAGTTGGGGCACATTGGCAGATATTCAAACTGTGCAAGGTCCAGTGCCAAGTCTGTTTTGCGGCTATTCCGCCTAGTTATGAGGGGGGCTTTTTTTAATACTTTTTTTCCTGAAAACTTCAAGCCAGTCATTAGATATGTAGAGTCCTCTTTGGAACTTCTCCTGTTGCTGGGCAGTTCTCAATAATGCAAAGAGTGGTCATTACACTACATTGTAAGGACAGTTCTTCATGGTGGTCAATAATGCCTTGCACTTGCAGTATGTCCTCAGTCCTCCTAATTGAATGTAGCGCCCAAATATGTTCAAAAGATCAAAGCTTCGAAACACTGCCACTGAAGAGGTAAGTACAAATCTTCTGTTGGAATGTCTTCCACCCACGCAGCAGAGTTGGTTTAAGGATACACATATTAAAGGTCATTCTCACTCTTGATGAAATTAACCAGGTTGGAATGCAGCTTGTGCTGTGCAGTTTGTACACCAAATAGATGCATATCGTATTTGTTTTCCTAATGCACTTGCTGCTTTTATTTAGCCTCAGTTTCCTGTAAATGGCAAATGTGTAATTTGTTGAATATATTGACAATTTTAATTGGCATCTCACCCTTTTATATTCTTATCAATAGGAGCATATGTTCTCTGGCTTTTCAGAGGTGTTGTATGCCTCTCAGGTTTAATTTACTGGCTCTTTAATTCGTTTGTCTAATCCTGGTATAGTGTATATATTATTATAAACTATACATACTAAGAAGGTCTTTTCAGGATACACTTTACATTGTACAAATAATAATACCTACAACACTGGTCGATAATCCCTCAATTAAAGTGGGTGTAAAAGCTAGACATTTTTTACCTTAATGCATTAGGGTAAAAGATGGTGCAGTATTTTTCATCGCCCCCTCATCTCCCTGTGTACTTGCCTAAGCCTGATTATGATCCAGCGCTGTGCCCAACTGCAGCGGCTTTCTCCTCTTTCTGGCAGCAGCGGGAGCCATTGACTACTATTGCTGTCAGTCTGTGAGCAGACTGTGTGTGTGTCAATAGATGCACACAGCCCGCCTCATGGACAAGACCATAGGTGTGCCCTTATAGCAAGTGACTTTCTGTGGAGGTACATGAAGAAGAGGAAGAGCCAAGAGTGCCGGCAGTGGACCCCAGAAGGGGTCGCTCTGTGCAACACTCTTGCACAGATCAGGTAAGTATTGTAAATAATAAAAAAAAAAAGTATTTACAACTACTTTAATGCAGAGGGTTGGTTTGCTTCAGTAGATACTTTTTATTTAATAAAAGTCATGGGAAATAAATTCAGTTAAATTGTAAGAGTACTTTCTGAGATGTACCCAGTTTCTGGAAGATCTAATACCCAGATTTAAAATGGTATATAATAATAAAAATTCTACAAAATTTGGGAAATTTAGGTTGGCCATAGACGAAGGGGGGGGCGGGGGGCGAGCTGTCTCTGCCGGGAGAACACAATGGCTCGTGGGAGGGAATCCCCTGCCAACACTGTCTGTGTTGATGGAGGAATCAAGCAAATTTATTTTTTGCAGTAAAGAAATTTGCTCCGTCTGTGGCCGACCTATGGTTGCCAAATAGTGTAGATTTTTTTTTAAGAACACAGTGATTTTTGCTGGTGGCTATAATTGCATGTAAAATCTGACAGGCTGGTTGTACCCAAGTTGATCGATCAGTACATTCAGCCTGCACATACATGGTTCAAATCTCTGCTGGTTCCTGCTGAACCACCAAGATTTGAACCGTCTACGGCTGGCCTTAGACTGATGCACTTGGTGACCCCAACCAAGCAGGCTGATAATGGGAAGTCAGAAGGTTTTTTATCTTATTAAGGCATTCTATGCCTTAAGATAAAAAGCCTTCAGTGTGCAGCAGCCCCCTTCAGCCCCTCTAACACTTACCTGAGGTCCCTCTCTGTCCAGTGATGTTCACGAGTGTCTCAGCCATTCGAGATTCTGCCTTCTAATTGACTGAGACACAACAGTGGCGTCATTGGCTGCTGCTACTGTCAAAGTCAGCTGGACAATCAGGAGAGAGAGGGGGTGGGGCCGGGTCGGGGCTCTGTGTCTGAATGGACACAGAGAGCTGTGACTCAGCTTGAATGCTCCCCTAGCAAGCTGCTTGTGGGGGCACTCAACAGGAGGGAGGGGCCAGGAGAGTCAAAGAAGGACCAAAGAAGAGGAGGATCCAGGCTGCTCTGTGCAAATTCACTGCAACATAGCAGGTAAGTATAACATGTTTGTTATTTTTAGAGGGGAAAGAAATAGACTTAACAATCACTTTAAATCACTTAACGGTATTAACAGCTGCCATACTCTTTTCTTCTGATTATGAAGGTGTGGAAAAACGGGGTGTGTGTCTTTGGATTTGTTGACTTGTTTTTTTGTTAGCACACATATGAGTATGCGTATTGTATTGTTTACTTGAAAACTGAATATAACTAAAAAAAATCTTTAAAAAAAATTCCTGCATAGGTTCTGTAACTATTAAATGTTACAGCTGTTTTTTTTTTTTTCTTTTTTTTTCTTTTTAACAAATGTTACACTTTTACATATTTTATGAATTGTTAGCAAATTGTTTAATTTTTATATTTTGTTTGTGGTGGGCATAAGAATTGGCATCATAAAACAATATTTGCATTTAATAAACATTTGAATCCAAAAGAAGATTTCAGCAGTATGTCAAAATTAGAACTTATAGACAATGATAACCAACCATAAAACTGCTCACTTTAACCACTTGACCTCCAAACAATTTACCCCCCTTCATGGCCAGGCCATTTTTTGCGATACGGCACTGCATTACTTTAACTGAAAACACTGTACCAAAATAAAATTTATGTAATTTTTTTTTACCACAAATAGAGCTTTCTTTTGGTGGTATTTGACCACCACTGCAATCTTTTTTGTGTGCTATATACAAAAAAAGACTGACAATTTAGTAAAAAAAAAAAACAATATTTTTTACCCTTTGCTATAAAACACATCCAATAAAAAAATGTAAAAATAGAATTTCTTCATAAATTTAGGCCAATACGTATTCTTTTACATATTTTTGGTAAAAAAAATTCCAATAAGCGTATATTATTTTTGGTTTACACGAACGTTATAGCATCTACAAAATATGGGATATATTTATGGATTTTCTTCTTTTTTTTTATACTAGCAATGGCAGCAATCAGGGACTTATAGCGGGACTGTGATATTGTGGCAGACATTTTGACACTAACTGACACTTCTGACACTCTTTGGGGACCAGTGACACTAATGCCCCATACACACGGTCGGATATTCCTACTACAAAATCCGTCAGATTTTTTCCGACGGAGTTTGGCCCAAACTTGTCTTGCATACACATGGTCGCACAAAGTTGTCGGAAAATCCAATCGTTCAGAACGCGGTGACGTAGAACGCGTACAACGGGATTATAAAGAGGGCAGTAGCCAATAGCTTTCGTCTCTTAGTTTATTCTGAGCATACGTGGCACTTTGTCAGTCGGAATTGTCTACACACGATCGGAATTTATGCAATCGGATTTTGCTGTCGGAAAATATCAAACTTTGTGCGTCATAAAATCCGATGGAAAAGGTCCGATGGAGCGCACACACAGTCGGATTTTCCGACCACATGATCCGATCACACATTTTCCGTCGGAAAATCCAACTGTGTGTATGGGGCATAATACTAATCAGTGCTAAAAATATGCACCCCAGATAGCAAGCAACCATGTTGCAAGTTTGCTAAGCTATTGCTAGACTTGCCAGGCTTCACAAGTTTGTTGCACAATTTCAGCAAGTCCACATTGCATGACTTCAGATCAAATTTCTTTGCAAACATTCTGCAAGCTTGCTGCAAGTTCTCGTGTACTTTGGCTGAATTTTCATGCTGTAGACTTGCACAGAAGCCATACAAATAATGACAGGAGGTTATCAATAGTCCTAGCTGGCAGCTGCCGCTATAACGGCTCCTCCTGTGAAAGTAAAGCGGATGGACCGTGAAATTACTCTTTAAAACACAACAGAAATTATTCACTCCTGTTAAGGCGTACAACTACATGGAAAATATTAACTGACATCAGTGGTTCAGTTTCACGTCACTAATGATCTTTTTGATGGCCGTTATTATTTAGTAGGCTTGTATGCTTTAAGAAAGGGGTAGGCAACATCGGCACTCTAGCTGTGGTGAAACTACAAATCCCATCATGTCTCTGCCTCTATGAGCCTTGCCTGTGATTGCCAGGGTCTTGCAATGTCTCATAGGACTTGTAGTTTCACCACAGCTGGAGGGCTGAGGTTGCCTACCCTTGCTTTAATAGCACAGTTGGTGTCAGCTAAGACACACATCCATGGTGCGAATGTGTTTCTTTGTACCAAAAGAGATACATGTAGGTAATACTTTGTGAGGCTGGGTTCACACTACTGCGAATGGGATTTGGGGTTTTCTCCGCATCCAATTCACATGTCAGGAGATTGTGACCGGCTCTCTATGGAGCCAGTTCAGACATCTCCAGAGTCGCTCCGATGTGAATTGTACAGGAGTCCTGTGCATCTGCTGGTCCGTTTCGGGTCCTAATTCAGCCAAAAAGTCGGACTGAAATCGGACCTGAAACGATGAACAGGGACTCCTGCTGTGAGCCACTCCGTGCTTCAGTGTGAACCCAGTCTAAGCTTTCCAATGACACTGTATTGCTCTGACCATACACATGAGATGATGATTCCTAAGTGATAAGCTTTTCAACAGTTGAAAGATTTTTCATGTCCTCTACAGAAATGTACTCTTTGCATTCTATGTTAATGCTTGGCTGTATAAATACTTATATAATTTCCAGTGTGGTCATTTGAAGACATAGGTGTCATCATTGTTAAAATTGTAAGTTAAGCCGCGTACACACGTAGCGGTATGTCCGACGTACTTAGTCTGGCGGACTTCCCGCCAGACTGTCCGTCGGACTTTCCGAGCGGGCTACTTGCCCACACACGGCACTTTTTGAGCGGACTAATACGGCGTACTAAGTCCGCCGTACTATCCGCCCTACTTTTGAAATGAACGGACTCGCCCACACACGCGGAGGAAAGTCCGCTCATTTCGAGCGCGTCTCCAGGTAGGCGGGGCCCGCGAAGGAGACGTCGCTGGCCCCGCCGCCTGGTATGGACTTAAAGGGGAACCCCAACGCCGAAAAAAATCGGCGTGGGGGTCCCCCCAAGTCCACAACAGACCCTTATCCCAGCACGCTACCCGGCCGGCCAGGAAAGGGGGGGCGAGCGAGCGCCCCCCCCTCCTGAGCCGTACCTGGCCGCGTGCCCTCAACATGGGGGGTGCCTTGGGGAAGGGGGGGCCGCGCGGCCCCCCCACCCCAAATCACCTTGTCCCCATGTTGATGGGGACAAGGGCCTCTTCCCGACAACCCTGCCCGTTGGTTGTCGGGGTCTGCGGGCGGAGGGCTTATCGGAATCCGGGAGCCCCCTTTAATAAGGGGGCCCCCGGATACCGGCCCCCCACCCTATGTGAATAAGTATGGGGTACAATGTACCCCTACCCATTCACCTGTAAAATAAAAGTACAAAAAAAACACAACACACGAGATAAAATACTTTATTGCACAGCTCCGGGGGTCTTCCGTCTTCGGGGGTCTTCTCGTCGGACTCCTCCTCTATCTTCTTGTAGCTCTTTTGCTAGCGGAGGAGTCCGGCTTTCTTCCTCGCCGCCGGCTTCTTCTTCCGACTTCGGGGGTCTTGTCCCCCTCTTCGGTTCTTCTGCCGGGCCACCGCGCCTTCTTCTAGCTCTTTTACAGGCGGTGGCCCGGTCTTCTGTCGCCGCCGCCACCTTCCGTTCTTCTTCTTCTTCTTCTCCAGGAGATGTTGACTCGACGATCTCTCCGGCCGCAATGCCAGAGACGTGCTGCGCTGCCACTTATATAGGGACAAGGGGTGGTGTCACATGGCTTTATGTCACATGGGTTGGTGTCACATGGTGACCCCGCCCCCTTACGATGTCACAGTCCCGGAGGATGCTGGGACTGTCGCCATGTGACATCAACCCATGTGACCAACCCATGTGACATAAAGCCATGTGACACCGCCCCGACGACAGAAGACCGGGCCACCGCCTGTAAAAGAACTAGAAGAAGGCGCGGTGGCCCGGCAGAAGAACAGGTGAATGGGTAGGGGTACATTGTACCCCATACTCATTCACATAGGGTGGGGGGCCGGTATCCGGGGGCCCCCTTATTAAAGGGTGCTCCCGGATTCCGATAAGCCCTCCGCCCGCAGACCCCGACAACCAACGGCCAGGGCTGTCGGGAAGAGGCCCTTGTCCTCATCAACATGGGGACAAGGTGCTTTGGGGTGGGGGGGCCGCGCGGCCCCCCCCCCTTCCCCAAGGCACCCCCCATGTTGAGGGCACGCGGCCTGGTACGGCTCAGGAGGGGGGGCGCTCGCTCGTCCCCCCTTTCCTGGCCGGCCGGGTAGCGTGCTCGGACAAGGGTCTGTTGTGGACTTGGGGGGGACCCCCACGCCGATTTTTTTCGGCGTTGGGGTTCCCCTTTAAGTCCATACCAGGCGGCGGGGCCAGCAACGTCTCCTTCGCGGGCCCCGCCTACCTGGAGACCCGCTCAAAATGAGCGGACTTTTCTCCGGGCGGGAAAAGTCCGCTCATTTCAAAAGTACGGCAGACTGGCACACACACGGCCGGATTGTTCGCCGAAATGCGAGTCCGGCGGGAAGATTGGAGTGCAACACGGCATTCTAAGTCCGCCGTACTTTCGGACTTGAGTTTGCCGGACTTTTCCACCGGATTGTTTGATCGTGTGTACGCGGCATAAGATATAATAATAAGTACGAGTAACGAGTAGTTCCCCAACCTGTTATAGTGTGGTTAAACTAAACAATAAAGATCAAGTTGGTTTTGTGCCCACCAGACACGCAGGAGGTAATACACGTCGTACCATAGATCTGATAGATCTCCTAAACAAATTTCCCCGACCAGCTATTATTTTAAGTTTAGATGCCCAAAAAGCCTTTGATAGGCTAAGTTGGCCATATATGTTTTTCACTTTAACGCAATATTGTTTTAGGGGTTTTAGGGGGTCCATTTTTTTAAAGCATTAGAAGCATTATACTCACAGATCACAGCTCAGGTCCAGATGTCCTCTTTCTTGTCGCTCCTGTTCCCCATGACGAATGGCACACAGCAGGGGGGTCCTCTCTCCCCTTTGCTTTTTATTTTATACCTGGAACCCCTAGTTGAGGCCATTCGATTACATCCAGATACTTGTGGAGTTGCTGTGACAGAGGGATTACAAGTTATTGCTTTTTGCTGGTGACATTTTGTTAACTCTTGCCCCCTCATATCCCTCCCGTCTCTGCATAGCCTTTTATCTTCTTTTAGTGCCATATCATGGTATAAGGTTAATGCAGCAAAGACGGACCCTACCATTACATATACCGTCAACCCTTCTGGCCCAACTTGAACAGACATACCCATACAGAGGGCGTTCTAACTCTCTCAAATTCATCTGACTTCCTCTTATTCCACTTTATATTAAATGAATTACCCTTCCCTGATAAAGACATTTCCAGATCCCTCCATCAGTGGGCAAATGATCCCCTCTCTCTCCTAGGTAGAGTTAAAGTTTTAAAAATGTCCATTTTGCTCAGTCTACTTTATTTCTTTGAGACTTTGGTATAGCGACTGGCAATTTCCCAAGGCTCTTCAGAGAGGTTTCCTTGAATTTATTTGGAATGTTAAGGCTCACCGTATTGCAAGCTCATGGTCTTCTCATTAAGGACAAGGGGTGGGCTGGGAGCGCCTGACATTATTAAATATTACTACGCATCTCACCTACAGGCTGTTATCTCACGGTCCAGTTTGATGGCTCCTAACCAATGGTCAGAGATCGAGAGTCCCGGCTGTGTTCTCAGTTCTTGCATAATGACTCTACTACATTGAAACGTGTGTATATTGCTCCAATGCTCTTTACCCTAACAATTTGGCATAAATGATTTCAGAGGTTCTCTCTCTCTCTTCACCATGCCCCCCCATCCCCCCCTTGAAATTTGATACGTGTGGTCACTCATAGTCTACATACTTTTGACAAACTCTGGGAGAAATTTGACATTCCTACACACGTTTTTATTTTTATTTAAAATTAGAATTTTTTTTCACTTTCTGTCCATGTCCCTGATCCTAGATAGACCTACCTCTTTTGAATACCTGTATGCTCAATGTCCACCACAAATTGCATTTAGTGTCCTCTATATACTACATTCTCCATGAAGCTATTACTCTTACTGAAAATACTAATTCATACATGTGTAGGTGGGCACAACTGCTACATAGGCCTATGACCTCTCAGATGTGGGATAAGATCTGGACCTCTGCTTTTAAATTCTCTAAATGCGTGGTACAGAGAGAGACTGCCCTTAAAATCCTGATGTTCTGGTATAGGACTCCAGAGGTCATACATGGATACGATCCCTCCAGTTCAGCTGTGTTGGCGTTGTGGACTTGAAGTGAGATCATTGTTTAATATTTTCTGGCAATGTTCTATGATACAGCCTTTTTGGAACGAGGAGATGATATTGCTTCAGAAAGTGTTAGATTTGCCCCTTCCGCTTGATCCTATTCATTATCTATTGGGTCTCCCCTTCTCTGGTATTGCCAAACCCATGAAACGACTGATTTCCTACATCCTCCTGGCTGCCAAGAGAGTTATCCTGCTTTATTGGCTGTCCAATACACCTCCGTTGTGGTCTAGATTTCTCCAACTTATAGCTGAGATCCGAAGAATGGAATACTTAACTGCTACCATACATAATGCTATCCCACAAGTTAATAAAATATGGGAATGCTGGGATCAGTCTGAGTTTGGGTTCCCTTTACCAAGCTCTATGACTTAATACTTGGAATCTCCTAATGCTATGCTTTAATACACATTCCTTATGCCTAATTTATCTTGACTATGAGCCCACAACAGTTCATTGATTTCATGAGCCTAGTTTGTGTGTAATGTAAACTTAGACCTCCTTATTGTAATATACATATGTTGTAATATACATATGTTGACTCTACTTCTGAAATACTTGCCGATATTTTATGTTCAGTGCTACTTTGGACATTTTATCTGTTTGTTTTCACCTTTTTTATTTTATGTTTTCTTCATCTGTACCTTTTTGTCTCTTTTTTGAAATACACAAAAATAAAAAATACAACGATAAAGAAGCAAAGTGAACAGCAGTTTCAAAGCATGCCAATCACTAACATTAAATTGAAATAGAGTTATCTCCCCCCAATATGCAGCTGCTATAAGTTATTCTGTCTCTTCTTTGTGTTGGACTCATGCTGTTGATATTGCCAAGAAAACCTCCAGACAGTTGCCTGGCTGGGCTTCAGATACCGTTGGGGGCGACCCTGCTGAATAGCACAAAGCACAGGGAGGATTAAATGCAGGGTAGCAGCTGCGTGGGGATTTATTATGAATAGTTTAAATGGTTTTGTTAAAGGAGTGAATGGAGCTTGGCTGCCAGAAAGGGAGAAGTAAAGGGGTGGGGGTGTCTGCCATCCTGCAGTCTCACTCCACAGCTGACAGGCCCTCATTACTGATAATGAAAATGGACAGCACTAGTGTCTTGGCTTGCAAAGAGATCTGGGTTTAAGGCATTAATCCATTCAGCAACTCATTACAAACTGTATTTTCTAGAATATTCCATTGTCATGTTTCCCTCATCTCACATTGTTCTAAGTTGTTCATGAAATGTCATTAGGGAACACAGTTTGGAAATGTCACCTCTCCATGGCCTTAATTGTCAAAAATGACATGTAAGTTAGCTAGCAGTCAGTCTTCTTAGCTTTTCATATCCCTTGTTGACTCTGGAGCCTAATCCAAATATAACCAATGACACTTTGTACACTAAAGCTGCTAAAACTGGACTCAGCACAGATTTCTTATGTGATTCAGGTCAAATTTAAGGGATTACTGTCCTTTCTATGGAGGCATTGTTATGTTCTTTTAACAATTACAGAAATTCATCCTAAATCTCTCTAAGTGGTAAGGAGCACTTACAACACTTGTGTCTTCTCAGTATTGCACATAAGAGGGCCCATTCACTGCCCAATTGTAGTGCTTAAATTAGCCATCTTTTATTAAAACCTGAGTGTGTACAAGTGCTTAAAAGCTTTTTTTAAAACTTAAAGTAATAAAGACAGCCACTATCCATTGTTCCATATCAGTGCTGCTAATCTTCAATCATTTTGTAGCTACTTTCTATCTACATGCGTGCAACTCCAGGGTCACATTAAGGGAGCACAATTGTGGAACATAGACAGAGCGTTGTCACCCTATAACAGGAAATGCCTGAACAAGGGCAAAGTCCTTGTTCAGGCATTTCAAAATATTTAAAAATATTGAAATTTACATTTGAAATTACATCACATATTTAAGCTTTTATGAGATTTTAGTGATTGAGTTAACATATACTTTAACCACTTTTCTACCAAGATATGTTTATAAATGGCGTGGTAGACAAGTGGTTAAATCAAGCACTGAGCTTGGTACCTGCTTTAAGAGCTGGCAGAGGGCTTTCTGATGGGTCTCTCAAAGGCACTTCTCTACCAAACGCACCGATGGTGGCTCTTGGGCTCTCCCATTCCATTGGGGGGCACAGGACCATGGGAAACAACTTCCCCAGTGAGAGCCGAAGGAACTTGGGTAATATGTACTCCCCAATCCCTCCCTTCAACTATTGATCTCAGAAAGCAACATGTAATATGTCACTTGACTTGAATTTAGGATGTAGAATCCTTGGCAAATCCTATGTTTCTTTATAAATAACTTGAGTCTGCAGGATTCATGTAGATGTTACATGCCCATTAGTTTGCATTGCTTCCCCAGCAGGCTACCCAAAGTGGGAGAGTGTGGCAAAATTAACCAGGAGTGACACCTGAAATTTGCACTTGCATTGGATACATTTATGTGTTGAAGTGAGGGAAATCTCCCTAATACGATACGATACGATACAGCAATAAGAAAAATAACGAAATAAAAGCAGAAGTTCTAACCTTCTTCTATTTAGAATTAAAAAATATATAGCATAAATTTTTGATAAGTAACATATAACAGTATTACACTTCCAAGCAACTTTGGGTATTGTCATATTATATACAGTATAATGCAGGGGTAGGCAACCCCAGTACTGGTGCTGCCAGTAGCACTTGAAGCCTCTTTTTCTGGCACTGGACGCCCTCCTCATCAGCAGAGCAGTGCAGGGAAGTGTAAGTAAGACACTAATGCATTCCAATTTCAGAATTCCCCGCACCACACCTACACGGAGGGGGAGGCACTGTGCCCCCACTCATTGTAAAAGATGGGAAGCATTGTTTGGTTCTCTAACTTTGCTGTAGCTGCGATCGTCAGCTTTTGTGATGGAGAAGAGATTGGGTGCAGTTCAGCTGTGGGTGGGGCGCGAGGAGGAGGAGGACTGTCATTGGCCACTGCTAAAGCCAATCACAGTCCTGCTAGCCACATCCACCATCTGGAGGAAGATGACTCGCTTGGTTGCCACTACCAATCTCAGAAAGAAGGGATTTCACTGTGATTGAGAAAACCACAATCAGGTGACAGTTTGTGGAATTACTGTTGAGCTTTTGGGAACTTTGTTGAAATTATTCCTAAACCTTTGCGTCACTTACTACTGAACCCCTGCACTCTGTGTCCCTTTAAGCCACAGCCAGTATTCAGCGCAATGAAAGTCACACCCAATTTTTGCTGCAGCGCATGTCTCCTCAGCTGCAGGGGCCCAACTTATGATCCTACTCATAGACCCACTGCTTTCAGAAAATGCCCCTGGCCTGAGCTCATCATTGCACATCCATTCCAGATGCTTGTATGCGACATCATATACTTCACTTACATCACATACCAGCACGTGAGCTGGATGCGAGAGATGGATCAGCAGGATGAGTGTGCCAGGACAGGTAGATGTGTCTCATCTGCTTTCTTTCACCACTCTGCATATCATAGATGAGAAGAGGGTACAGCAGTGGAGCAGATGAGCAGGAGGGTACAGCAGGAAGGGTTCGGAGGTGGGACAGAAGATAAGGAGGGTACACCGGTGGGGCAGATGTACAGGGGGCTACAGTGGTGGGGCAGATGTACAGGGGGTACAGTGGTGGGGCAGATGTGCAGAGGGGGACCAGTTGTGGGGCAGATAAGAAACAAGGTGCATTGGTGGGGCAAATGAGCAGGGGATTACAGTAGTGGGGCAGATGAGAAAAGGGATACATTGGTGGGGCAAACAGGGTGCCGTGATGAGGCCTTGCAGCTTTCACATGCGTTTGCAAATGTGTGCTAACTAAACCCCTGCTTTTAACAGACGGTTAGACAGGTAAATTTTGGTTGGTTAGCAGACTGGTTGTTTTCATGAGTTAATGGGTTTACCCCATCGATTGAGGGGCTGATTATCACACTGAGCCCTTAAAAATATTATACTGACATCTGGTGGATGGTAGGAGCAGAACAGGTGAAAAGTGGAAAAAACATTTTCTTAAAGCGGGAGTCCGCCGGGACTCCGCGTTTTTTTTTATTTTTTAAAAGCCAGCAGCTACAAATACTGCAGCTGCTGACTTTTAAAATAGTGACACTTACCTGTCCAGCGCGCCCGCGATGTCGGCACCCGAAGCCGATCTCTAGAACGTCTTGTCGGTTGCTGCCGCCGCCATCTTGGGTATGGGAATCAGGAAATGGAGCCTTTCGGCTTCATTTCCCGGTTCCCTACTGCGCATGCGCGAATCGCGCTGCGCAATAAGGATGGTCCCCGCTGCCTCTGGGATCTGTGTGTTTCCCAGCAGGCAGCGGGGCACTTGCGGAAAGGGGCGGGCACTTGTGGAAAGGGGCATAATCTACGCCCCTTTCCGCAGAGAGCTATCCCGGAAGTGGGTGCAGATACCTGTACTGTACAGGTATCTGCACCCCCCTCCCCCCTGAAAGGTGCCAATTGTGGCGCCGGAGGGTTCCGATGAGCGGAAGGTCCACTTTAGGGTGGGCCTCCGCTTTAAGGCTTGACATTATTTGTTGTCTGGTGAGTGTATCCCCAAAGGGGAGATTCTATCGCACGTGGTGAACTTTGGGTGGAAGCTTTTCAGCGCAACAAATACTTTTATTTACCTACCGCTATATGCATTTTATTCATAGACTATTTATGAAAACTTATATCTACATTTGAAGGTGGATAAGAAAAAGTGCTGCTGCAGTATTTTAAAGGACTTTTTATTGGTATTTTAAATATTGCTTGGTTTACATGTTTGTTTTAAATAAGCGGCTGCTTTGTGTGATATTATAATACTTATCTATTGAACCAGCAGACGATTGGTCCAAAGAGCGGGAGGGGTGTTCACTGTGGGCGCGTTTTTTTGTTGAACATCCGTTTTTTACTTTTTTAGTTTGCAGCATTTACTTTATAAAAAATTCGTTCCGTGAATGAGAGTGCGAAGTTGACATTTTTTTGTTATAAAATCGGCACGCTCAATTTCTTTGAAAACATTTTTCGGCACACTGTGCTTAAAAGTTTGCATACCCCTTGTATAATGTAATATTCAGATGTCAGAATGTATTATTGTAGCAATTCTCATATTACCAAAACCTGTAAGAAAAAAAAAGGAATAGCAAATGATACATTCACTTTCTTTCTCACAATAGCTTGCACCTGCTTGTACTAAATATGTTTAGTCTGTTGTTGATTCTCCTAAAAAAAAATGATATTCAGCTCTTTTCAACTGCCTTTGTGTAACCTGTTACAAGAAACAAAGCATGCATTCATTTTTGTATTTGAGATCATACAAACTAGCAACTTTTATCAGCTTTGTAAAGAGCAGAATGTGTTCTTGCTGTGTAAAGGGAATTGTTGATACAAATTATGCAAAGACTGACATTTTATAGCAGGCCCCAAAGCATGCAAGTCTCCCCGCACATGGGGCATCTAGTTGCTGTGCATGTATCCCAATGTATGCCCAGAAGGGACAAACGCAGTGTCCAGCTGTGCTGCGTGCAACCTATCAAAGTCTATGACATGCTGAAGCTGGTCAGGGCTGAACATTGTACCAAGTGGTACTTTTACGGCCCTATGTGTTCAGGGATGATCCGGATCCATCATTGCATAGGTCCCTAAACGCGAGTACCACCCAGTACAGTGTTCAACCCCATCCAGCCACAGCCTGCCATAGATTATGACAGGTTGCAGGGTAGGGCACTGCATCTCTGCCTCCTGGGTGCACAAAAACGGTGGGATACACACACAGCAGCTAGATGCCCCATGTACAAGGGGCTTTACTATCCAATCTTCCTAGAGTTTCAAAGGGGTGCTGGGAAGTTCCTATTCAAATGCATTTTAGTTTTCAAAAGTCATTATTTGCATAGCACATGTCCCATCTAATGTAACAATGCTTGGGAAGGGCAATAGGTCAATCAGCAGAACATTTTGGGATAAAGGAGGCATTATTAGTCTCCTCTTACTCAGAAAGCTTTCGGGGTGCCCAGGTGGTGCTCCAGGAAGTTGTGCTGGCATATTACTCATATGATTTAACACTTTACCACACTACTATCTGGGTAGAGACCCTTAAATTGTATAATACAATACAGGTTTTCTTTAATGTTTACTTTTGTTCTAAATTTAAAAAAAAAATGACTTCTAAACAGCATGGAGTCTGCTTTGTGTATCTGCTTCTATTTTTTACATGTACAAATCTGGAAGGTCTTGTCATTTCACATTATTAGGGCCTAATGCAGAGTGTCAGGAAATGGGCTGAGTAGGATATACAGTAGAATTCCACAGTAATTTCTTGGCAAGACCAGATTGTGCCGTCTACTCTGCAAAATGCTAAAGAATGTGAGAGCCTCAAAGTGTTTATTTTTTTTCAGTGCTGAATTTATTAAGATTTAAAAGCTTTATTTAAGACAGGAAGATTCTTTTTTACTAACATTCATAGTCTTTAACATTTCCTCTTCATTGATAATAATGTTTTATCATTATTATTTAATATACTATATGTTTTATCACTGACTTTAATGAAAACTTAGAGTAGATGAACTCTTTTTGTACTTTTTTGCTTTATGTGCCAGAATCTATTTGGAACATGGGTGGAGCTTGAGGGGTTGCAATGGCGAGCCTCGTCCGGCCTCCTCCTATCACATTAGATTTTACACTGTGCCACTGGTGAAAAGTGCTCACTCTCTGCTCAGCCCCTCTGCCCTGGTCCAGTACATCCCCTACCACCACCTCCCCGCCCTGCTCAGCCCTGCTTAACCGTGCATGTACACATAAGGTGGGGGCAAGCAGGCCACACTCTGAGCTGTCGGGTGAAAGCAGGGGGCTTATATGTGAATCTGGGTGGAGGTTGGGCCCTCTGAGTTTACTCCTTTGCATACAAGCCCACCACTTTCACCTGACACCACTTTCACCCGGCATTTAAAAGCCATAAGGTTTGCCTGTTTGTTAAAATACAATACAAAGGACCTTTTTTACTATAGCGAGAGTGTCCTTTTTGCTTCCCCTCACCTCTCCCTCCAGCTCCCTGTGTCTAAACAATGTTAAGATGGCAGTACTGTTTTTGGTTCTCAGCACTGGTATGCCTGCTTCCAACTTGTACCAGGGCTTGAAAAAAAAAAAAAAAAGGAAAACTGTATTCTCTATGAAGTCAGCAAAATGATGAGAAGGGTTGTCTGCAGCAGAAAACTGTGAAAATACTGATACTGGAAAGGTTGGACCAGCTGCCGTTCCTGTCATGGCATTCGTGCACAACTTCCCCAGAAATTTAGCAGCACCCCAATTATTACAAGTGATATTTGGAATCAGAAGTGTCATTTTATTTTAGTGGGTCAATTAAAGACTGACCAATTCATATATGTCTATTAGACACACTAGTAACACATGCCATACCCAGTATGGGTGGTATCCAACTAACATGATGTAAAATACATTTTCACTTTCAACAGTAGGATGGGCCAGACTGATGGGTCAGCAGAAAAGGGGCCCTCTTTGCATGCAATGTATGTTTGTTTTGTTTTTTTAATCCAATTTTATTTTATTTTTTTAATTACTAATTTTTATTAAAGATATGTACAACGCTTTGCAATAAACACATGGAACGTAGAAGGCTACTCAGATGCATATGGCAGTAGTTAGGAAAGCGGTGACAATACAGCAAAATAATAATGGCTAGTAATAGATACACATTTGGCAGCAGAATCAGAAGACATCGTTCAATGTAATAGCTGTGACAGTGAATGCTTAAAAAATAGCAAAGTTTGCCCACGGCTTCAGAAGATAGCCAGGCGATACATACAAATAAACACCATCTTCCCAAGCACATGGCAAATGCGATAGTTTTTATTATTGTATTACAGTTGGTGACATCCAATCCTAGCCATTCAATACAACCAAGCGGGTTATACATATATGTATCACTCATGTCACAGAGATTCAATCCATAATCTATAGAGCTGATACAGTTACATCAATTAGCATCATGTAGTATGAATTGTATGTTTTACATCAAATGGGTACGTGTGTTTTTTTGTGTTTTGATTTTTAAGCTTTCACTAACACCGACACCCCTGGGCCTTCAGTAGAATTAAGTCTATTGCTTCCAGGAACTTCTCCCCTTTCCCTCTGTGTTCCTCTGTAGAGAGTATAACCATATAGGTTGTGGTGAGAAGGGATTAAAGCAATCAAAAAGCCTCACTATAATCAGTACATAGCACAGTAAAGCCTTCTTAACACAGAAGGTATTCACATGTCTCATTCCATCACATATCCCAAAAATAAGAGGATTATTCCTCATTTCAGGACAGTGGGCAGAGCAATGCATACCATTGCTTTTTATCCCCTTTGCCAGATCCAGAACCATTTTCAAGCCCACAGTGCGGTGTGCAAACTCAAAAGGTAGAATAGATCAAATCAGGAGGCACTGGGTCCCCCCAAAATCTTCCACTCCAGGGACGTACCACTGACCCCTACCTAGGGTTGTCACCTGTCCAGGATTCACCCTGGCAGTTCGGATTTGGAATCATGTGTCCGGGTTTCAGGCTGAAACCTGGACACATTATTCAGACTGGTCTATGGCTTCCCAGCTGGCTGCAATTGTCTACGCTGAGAGTGTCTGTTACACTCTTTCATGCTGCCCAAAGCCAGCACTAACAACCCCCCCCCCCAAAAAAAAACACACACACACAGGAGAGGGGGCTCGATCTGCACCTCCACCCCCCCAAACCCCTCCACCTCTTTGTCTGCCCACACTCCAATTTCAGGTGCTGTGCCTCAGAAAAGAAAGTTGGGGCTGGAAATTTGAGGTCCAGCAGCCTCAGATACATCTGGATGAGAGGTGCTGACTGCCAAGGGGTGAGTGAGCTCACCATCCATCCCTGTCTGTGACTGAAGTCTTTCCCCTTCTCTTTCCTGCCTCTGAGTGGGTACACTAAGGCAAATCAGGGTTCTCAGAGCACCCCTTACATCAGAGTTCCCCTTTACACCAGAGGCCACCATGTTCCCCCTTACATCAGAGTTCTCAGTGTTCCCCCTTAAATCAGGGTTCCCAGAGCATCCCTTATGTCAGAGTCCCCAGAGTTCTCCCTTACATTAGAGTCTGCAGAGCACCCCTTACAGCGAAAGGGAACTCTGTGAGTTCAGATGTAAATGGAGAACTCTGTGGACTCTGATGTAAAGGGGGACTCTTGTTATTAACTTCATTGTAGGCACATCCTACAAATAAAGACAGCAGTACGTAGATATACTTAAGCTGCCCATACATGGATTAAAATTATTCAGCCAGTTCAGCAGGACCAGCCCAATTTCGATCTGTTTATAGTCCTCTCTGTTCAACTGAAACTCTGTTGTTAGACTGGCTTCTGTCGATCGTCCTGCTGGAAAACCTCAGAATGCAGAAGACACAGTGGGTAGGATTTCTCCATCCATCAAATGTGTAAATGGGGAAATAATGTATGTTTAGTTCAGGAACTACAACTGGTTTTAAGCATGCATCACCTTTCTATTTAGTTCCCTATTCTTAGTATCTATGCTTTTTTTTTTGTTTTGCTAACAGAAAAATCTTTGCCTTAGCTTTTTTTAATGTGTTGTATTTATAAAGTCAATGTTTTATATTCCAGTTAAAAAAACTGTGGATTGTAACAAACTTTAGCATCAGAATGTCCTTATGCTCCGTACACACGGTCGGAAATTCCATCAGCAAAAGTCCAATGAGAGCTTTTGGTCAGAAAATGCGATCGTGTGTATGCTCCATCAGATTTTTTCTGGCAGAATTTCGGCCAGCAAAAGATTGAGACCATGTTCTCAATTTTTCCGGCGGAAAAAGTTCCGATCGTCTGAAATGTTTTTTTACTTTTAGCTATAATATATCCCAAAAAAATTTACAAAAAACAATTTCTTCTTCAGTTTAGGTCAATATGTATTCTTCTACATATTTTTAGTAACAAAAATCGCAATAAGCATATATTGATTGTTTTGCGCAAAAGTTATTGCACCTACAAAATAGGGAAAAGATTTATGGCATTTTTTTTTTTTGCGTTTTTTTTATTTATTCTTTTACTAGTAATGGCGGCGATCTGCGATTTTTAGCAGGACTGCAACATTTCGGCGGACTCATTGGATACTTTTTAGGACCACTGACATTTATACAGCGATCAGTGCTATAAAAATGCACTGATTACTGTATAAACGTCACTGGCAGGGAAGGAGTTAACACTAGGGGCAATCAAGGGGTTAAGTGTGCTCCCTAGGTATGTGGAGATGTGGCTGACTAGAGGAGGAGCCAGATCGCTGTTCCTACTTAGTAAGAACACACGATCTGTCTCTCCTCCCATGTCAGAACAGGAATTTGTGTGTTTACACACACACATCCCAATCCTGGCTCTCATGCCTGCGATCTTGAGTGGCCGGCGGCAACGCACATCGGTTCCCCCACCTTTCAGCAGGCGTGCACGTGCCTGCTGTGGTTCTTAAATGAGCCGCCGTACATATATGGCTATTTGCGCAGGAGAGTCAACCTGCCACTGTATATGAATGGGAGCCAGTCGGGAAGTGGTTAAAAAAATAAATAAAAATGTATTTAATTTTTTTTTTTACCTACTGTTTGATCACTGCCACACCTGTCATATGATGACACTGTAGTGCACTGATGATAGTATGTAAAAAAATGTCTTAATTTTCCAAAAATATGTGACAAACAAATTACAACTTCCAAAAATTCTCCATGCTGCTTACTAAATACCTTGGCCTAGTAGACCTTGGTCTACTTTCCAAAAAGGTGGCCTAATGTGGGGTACTGTACTGTCCTGGCCTTTTAGGACCTCAAGAAATGACATAGGCCGTCATTGATCGATTTTCAAATATATATACCATAGTTTGTAGACACTATAACTTTTTACACAAGCCAATTAATGTACACTTATTGGGATTTTTTTTAAGAAAAAATTGTAGAAGAATACATTTTAGCCTAAATTTATTAAGACATTTGATTTTATTGGATATGTTTTATAACAGAAAGTAGACGATATTGTTTTTTTATTTTTTTATTTCTGTCTTTTTTAAAATTATTTATATAGCAAAAAAAAAAAAAAACAGTGGCGATAAAATACCTCCAAAAAAAAGCCCTATCTGAGTAAAAAAAAAATGATAAAAATGGAATTTGTTCCCACTAGGGGTGCCAGGAAGTGCAAGACCTTCCTCCAGTCAGGCTGAACTCCTCTCAATTTTGTCAGACAGTTAGTATAATCCTGTGTTTTGGTATGGATCAGGGGTTTCTGAAAATGTTGCTTCTCCGATATTTTATGTATTTCTCGTTTCTCCCCCATTTTTTTTTTCTTTTTTCTTTTTCTTACATGACGAAGTTTACTTCTGTATTTCATATGTTTTTTCTCAAAATAAAAATCTTTTGAAATAAAAAAAATAGAATTTGTGTACAGTGTTGCATGATCGCGCATTTCCAGTTAAAGTAGTGCAGTGCTGAATAACAAAACATAGCCTGGTCATGAATGGGGTAAAACCTTCCAGAGGTCAAATAGTTAAGCCAAGTGTGCATGAGGCCTTAGACAATTTTAAGACTGGACTGGAGTGATTGTAAAATTGACCAAACAGATCAATATTGGACACAGCTGATGGTGGTTTGCATTGATTTGTTTTGTTATTTTGGTCATGGAAAGCTACTTTGAATTTTTTTTTTTCCCCTGAATATTTCATGTATATAGTTGGCAGTAGAGTTTATAAAAATGTTAAGCATTCGGCCTGACCAGTACAGCAGTGTAGTGGCATTGGCTAACTACAAGACCAGTCCGTTAGATAGAGCAACCCTACTACACAGTAACTGCAAAACAATTGTTAAATATAGATTTTGCACAACGAAAAGCTGGTCAGTATCTTGAAGGATAAGACTGCTAAGTTTGACCGTGTTTGGGATCTTTGGATTAAGTATCTCCAACTTCCAGCTGACTGAGGAGCGTGGGCTGTGGAGACAGATGTTTGGATGGTCCTTCTTTCTCCCTTTTCTTTTGTTTCTTCTTTTCCCCTCTTTCTTGTTCCATTTCCTCCCTTTGTCTCTTCTTCCCTTTTGTTCTCCCTTCCTCCCCCTTCTTTCTTGAATTTTTAACTCTTCATTTTCATTTAGTTATGTTGCTCACACCTTTTGTAGTGCATTTTGTATACTCAAGGCCCATACCGGCTTGCTGGTGGATGGTGGTATAGGTTCTAATATTTCCACTAACAGGGAGTAGGATTTTTGTATGCTTTACAAGAACTTTTATCATTATGTTGAACAAATACTTTTTATAGCAACCCTTTGTGTTGAAAATGACTGGTGTTATACTATTTGGATCCTTTTTAGATTTGTTCTTAATGTTTTGATATGTTCCACCTGCATTGTGGACCTTATTCCTGAGGTCATTCTTTGCCTACAATTTGTTTCCTCTTTGAAAAAAAAAAACACTCAATAAATACAGTATATTGAAACAAATATTGATTTTACAGAATGCATGATATACTTAAAAACAAAACAAAAAAAAACTATATTTTGGAAGAAAAGCTTAAGTGTGAAGAGATTTGTCTTACATTTTTTTATTTATTCATGGTTTTAGTGTTTAGGTCCTAGAGCACCATTGTTCATGGAGTTAATGGAGTAAAGCATTGTCAAAATCCATAACACAATCTTATCATTGTCATATAATTGTCTTAAATTGTTTCCCTATACAGTGATGTCATACTCTGCAGTACAGTACAGAAAGGATAATTTCAACAAAAAAAAGAAAAACACTATAGAGAATAATACACAGAAGCAAACTAAATGCAATCCTATGGCTACTAACTATAGCATTCCTAAAGATTTCTTTCAGTTGTTCTGGTGCATGAAAGCTGCTAGTGTCATCTTGCTTATTTATGGCACCAGGCTAGAAGACTCACACTGAGCCCAGTCTTGATGTTGCCCGTGTCCTTTAGGATGTGCAGAGAATGATTAGGAGTATGGCAATGAATCAGACTGGCCACATGTTACATCAATAAAAGGGAATTACCATGCTGGGTCAACTAAGTCTTGCTGGAGAACATCCGCATGTGTCTGTATACAGATTAGCAAACAAGAAACATGGGGGTAGGTTCTTTGTCTAATCCTGCAAATCAGAACTGACTTACTGTATTAAGACTTCCGTAAACTGCTTAATGTTCTGTGCGAGGCAGTAGAAAGCTGAAAAAAGAAGAAAAGCATTGCATACCTTTTATTGTAATATATATAACATATTTTCACACTACACATAGGCCAGGGTTAGAAGATACAGTGATATCTACAACGCAAATTATTTTGTATTTTTTTGCATTAAGTTACCCTGAATTATGAAATATGAGAAAAAAGATGACTTGTGTAAGAGATGAGCAACTGTCAGTGACAGGTTCAGCACTAGGGTTACCCCCTCTTTGTTAGGTTACATTATTAAGACATTTTAAAGTATATCTACAGTCAAAGGTTTTTCTTTTCCTGTTCTGTTGACGACTCAAAATGTTGGATTTCCCATCAGTTTCTGTCTCTGTACCTATAGTCACTGGGGCACATATGGAAGGAAAATCTTCCTATTGGAGACAGACAGCAAAAAAAAAAAAAAAAACTGTCAGAAATGATAAAGCTTACCACTATGTTGAAAAATTTTAAAAGTTTTGACTCTAGATATACCTTAAAAGAGAATGCGCCTAGAGGCGGATCAAGAGTACCCAACTGCGGTTATCTTCCACCTTGTGTTTGGCCACAAAATCTGCAGTCTAGTCTAGTCAAGTTATTTCTGAAATATCTCTTAATGTATGTCAGCTAAATGTGAGGAGCCCTGAGAGCCTGAATAACAATAAATATCAATGATAATGTCAGGAGGGGCATTGGAACAAGTTAACATGTCACATGGAAAGAAATCAAAATTTTTCTTTTAGCAGACAAAATGACATTTAATCTTTTCAATACCGGGCACTTTTACGCTCTTCCTGCCAAGGCCAATTTTCAGCGTTCAGCGCTTTCACACTTTAATTGACAATTACTCGGTCATGCAATACTTTACCCAAACAAAATATTTGTCCTTTTTTTTGACATTTAGAGGTTGTTTTTTTTTGGGGGGGGGGGGGTTAATCATCACTAGGTTTTTTTTTTTTTTGCTATATAAGCAAAAAAAAGACTGAACATTTTCTTAGTTTCTATTATATTATTCTTATGCTAATGAAAAAAAAAAAATCTTCATAGATTTAGGTCAAATTTTATACTGCTACATACACTAATAGGTTGCACTGATGGCAACTGTGAAGGGTACACTGAGAGGTTGCACTGATGCCAGCTGTGACAGGTACACTGATAGGGTACACTGATGGCAGCTGTGACGGATACACTGATAGGCTGCACTGATGGCCTGCACAGATGGCAGCTTTGACGGGTTCACTGATAGGCTGCACTAATGGCAGCTGTGATGGGTACACTGATGACTGCACTGATGGCAGCTGTGACGGGTACACTGTGGGAGTTTACCACTGTAAGCTAATTACCTCTCCTAGGATCAGCTGTCTCAACAATCAAGTTAGGTGCCGACTCTGTTTGCATCAGAGATATAGAAACAAACATTTGTGCTGGATAGCCGCACTCCAAATATTCACGTTTATTTTGTAAAGAGTAGAAATCAAAGCATCATATGTAAATACAGACCAACTGCACAGCTAATGCGTTTCACACCATATGGTGCTTAATTATAGCTAGAGTGACACGCACACACATACACACACATATATTTAAGCAGTCTAGACAAATAGCAAAAGCATGTTAAATGTTAATTGTAAAATCTAAAACACCTGTGAACATCAAACCTGCAGATTTACCGTTGAACAGGTAAAAAACCCCTTACAGGGAATTCAACATATGGCAACATGTAAAAAGGTGAAACATAAGCATGAACGCCTGAAAAAAGCGGCTCCTTTCACTCCAGTGTGAAAGACGGAGGGCTTTCACACTGGAGCGGTGCGCTGGCAGGATGGTAAAAAAAGTCCTGCTAGCAGCATCTTTGGAGCGGTGAAGGAGCGGTGTATTCACAGCTCCTAAACTGCTCCTACCCATTGAAATCAATGGGGCAGCTCAGCTATACTGCCGGCAAAGCGGCGCTTTGCGAGTGGTTTTAACCCTTTTCCGGCTGCTAGCCCCGCTAGTGGCCGAATACTGCCGCTAAAACTACGGTAAAGCGCGCTAAAAATAGCACCGCTTTACTGCCAACGCCCGCACCACCCCAGTGTGAAAGGGGCCTTACTTACGTATGCATTGGTAAGAGGTAAATATTATTTCCCTCTTCATTGCAGGTGTCGGTGCATGCGTTTTTTTTATCACATATATATAAAAAACATTTTAACATTGCATGTTTATGTTTTTGTCAGTCGTGCTTGTGTTTCACTTTTTTACATGTTGCCATATGTTGAATTCCCTGTAAGGGGTTTTTTACTTGTTCAACGGTTAATCTGCAGGTTTGATGTACACCGTTGTTTTTGATTTGACAATTAACGTTTTACATGTTTTTCCTATTTGTATAGATTACTATATATATATATATATATATATATATATATATATATATATATATATATATATATACATACATACATATATACATACATACATGTGTGTGTGTGTGTGTGTGTGTGTATATATATATATATATTTGTGTGTATGTGTGGCACTCTAGCTATGATTAAGCACCATATGGTGTGAAAAGCGTTAGCTGTGAAGTTGGTCTGTATCTACATATGATGCTTTGATTTCTACTTTTTACAAAATAAAGGTGAATATTTCAAAGAATATTATCCAGCATCAATTTTTGTTTCTGTGACGGGTATACTGATAGGCTGCATTGATGGCGGCTGTCACAGGTACACTGATGGGCTACACTGATGGCAGCTGTTATGGCTACACTGATAGGCTGCACTGAGGTTGGCTGTGACGGGTACACTGATGGGCTGCAGGTTAAAATGGTAATTCGTTGTTCCCGCATTTTCCTCGTCACACAGGATCGGTGTGTGAGAAGAAGAAGCCGGTAACAACGAGTTGCCATTCTTTGTTTTGTGATTGGACACAGCAATCATATGGTAAAGAGCTGCTTTCATTGGCTCTTTACCCTGATTGGTGATGCTCTGTGTCCGAGGGACACAGCTCACTACCACTCACCGTGCTGCGTGCCCCCGGGAGGATGATGTCCACCTGGAAAGTCCCACCTGGCCGTCCTTTTACTATAGGCAGGAACTGAACTGAAATCCAGGTATGAGCCTAATTGCATACTTACTTTGGTCCAGCTTGGACCAATGTAAATATGCATTTCTTCAAACTGCGGGACCTCTGTGTAAGCTGAGAATCATTATAGTAGTCGGCACTACTACAGTGAGAACCGTGATCTTCTGGGTCCTGGGCCAAGCAGTTGCCCTACTGAACACTTGCCCGAGGGGGTAACTTGCTCTGCGCAACCAACTTTCACAAATTGCCTTGTATTTTTTTCAATGAATGCAAGACATTCTCTCTGAGTTGAGGAAGGGCGGTGATGTCGTAATCTCCACCTTTTCCAATACACCTTGTTCAAACAGAGAATACCTTGTGTTCATTAAAAAACATACATGGTTTTGGGTGAATGTCAGCAGTGCCCAGAGAGTGACACCCTGTGATGGTTGTACAGACGGGCAGCTACTCGGCGCAGGACCCAGAAGATTGCAGCAATCACTGTAGTATTGGTGACTACTAACAGTGATTGTCAGCTTCCACAGCGGACCCTCTGTTTCGAGATATGTGTATATCAGTGTCCGAGATTTTTTCCATTTTAAGTCTGTGCTGTCTAAAAGCAGCCGGTCCTATTAGAACAGTATATATGGAATCTGAAAATGTAAATGTTATTTTCTGCTGCTGCACACAAGAAACAGTTGTCTTTTAGGAAAATTTGATAATTGCGTCTTTTTGGAACTGATTCTCATAAAATTTAGAATCACACAGGCGTGCTAATTACCTTATGAACTCTATTAATTTGTGCAGAGAAAACATACATGTTTAGGATATGAGTTCGAAGCCTAAGAGAAAATTCACAACGGTGGTCTTGGCTTTTAAGTGTAACTCAGTAGCTGTGCACCATGATAGAAGTAATTAGCACGGTATTATTAATTATTCATGACTTCTTCTTTCATTTCTCTTCTATAAGTGGTAAAGATACATTTTTATTGTACAGTGTAATGTGTAGTTGTGTTCTGGTTGTTAGACAATCATTAAAAAACCAGAGGTAATCTTTAATGAACTATTGATCTATAGTACTATTGGATAAGCTTATCCTGCATTAACACGGGAAGGATACGGATACAGTTAAAGTTTATTCGCACATGACCAATGAATCTAATGAGCTTGCTGACATGGCAGGGTGATTTTTTGAAAGAATACTTTATTGCATTAATGGGATCACAATATCGATCTTTCAAGCTTGAGAAATTCTTCTCTTAGGAATTGAAAGTTTTCACTGGTGGATTGTGGCTTAATGGAATCAGCAATTTTGCATTATATAAATATATTCAGCCTTTTGCAGTACTTGGAGTAGCGTTGATTTTTGTCAATGTTAGTAGGGAGGAAGAGGGCAGAGTAACAATTTTAACTTTTAAATCTAGCCAGTGTTTCCAAATACATAGTTAAAATCGTGAGTAAACGCCTTATTTCTGAAAGCTACATAAACTCCTTTTACTTCATAATTTTCCACCAATATTCTTAAAATCTCCATGCTGACTGCATGGATCTAACTGGGGTCAGGAAGAAATAACAGTGTAGGGCAGGGATCAGCAATATTTTTCCACTTAAAGGCCAGTCTCAATGTATGTGATTGCATAGAGGGTCGCATTCACCTGCTAAAAAAAATAAGATAATCTGGACCCCTTTACATTACACAGCTCCCGCACTTCTGGACTCCTTTACATTACACAGCCTTGCACCCCTGGAATCCTTTACATTACACAGCCCCCGTACCTCTGGACCCCTTTACGTTACATAGCCCCCCTGCACATCACACAGCCCCCCCCCCCACATATTACTATGCTTTAAAATTGCACACACTTGTGGAATAGCGACAAACTATGGTTCTTAAAAACCTCCATAGGCGACGCTTTAAAAAATTTCTAGGGGTTACCATTTTCAAGTTACAGAGAAGGTCTTGTGCTAGAATTATTGCTCTCACTTTGATTGCGGCAATACCCCACATGTGTGGTTTGAACACTGTTTACATTTGTGGTCACGACCCAATTCAGAGACATGCTGGTAGGTTAATAGACTCCTGTCTAAATTGGTCCTATCATATGTGTGTATGAATATGAGTTAGGGGTAAGGTTGCCACCTCATCCATTTAAAACCAAACACATATTAAATACACAGGTTCTGTGGCTTATTAAGGTGGCTTATTAAACTCACTTGGTGCCTTATCTGAACTAAATTAGCCCCAGAACCTGTGTAATTCATATGTGTTTTCGGGTTTAAAGGGATGAGATGGCAACCCTAGTTAGGGGCCTTAGATTGTACTCTCCTTGAAGGCAGGAACTGATGTGAACATACCATGAATATACATATATGTAAAGTGCTGTGTAAATTGTTGGCGCTATATAAATACCTGTAATAAATAAGTACATTTATTAGATAACAGCTGAATTTTGTTCATTGTATCACCAACTTTAGACCTGAGATCAGAATCTTTTTATCCCCTTCAAAAGTGGAAACTCATCCTAGCTATACAAAACTCAAGACTACAAAGTATAGGTTTGTTGGCCACTTTTTTTTGCTAAAAACATTACATTTCCTTATTAAGAATTAGAAATAATAATAGAAAATGGGGAAAATGGACA
The DNA here is from genome assembly GCF_037356315.1 of Lithobates pipiens. Lineage (NCBI taxonomy): Eukaryota > Metazoa > Chordata > Amphibia > Anura > Ranidae > Lithobates > Lithobates pipiens. Next base: position 407,578,451 of record NW_027507764.1, on the reverse strand, counting down.
GCAAACTTGAGATGAACTCCAGAACGTATTTTTTTTTTTTAAGGAGGGGATAGTAACAGCGGTAAGAACCAGACAAAACCCTTCCCCACTCTGTCCAAAACTAAAAAGAATGGGTTAGGAAGCGTTTCACTTTAATCCTTTTATTTTTCAAAACGACACTAAAATCAGTGATAAATACTAAATCTTTAGGCTTCACCTGAGGCTACTTGTCTTTTTTTTTTAGCAATACCTAGAATAGTTATTATCAAACCCCAAAATTATCTTTATTTCAGAGAGGGAATCAGGTGGTCATCAAATAATTTAGTAGGCAATAGTTTGAAGAACCCATGTCAGAATTAAGATTTGTCCTACTTGAAAACTCAGTGGCTGATATGTAAAACCTGCAGGAAAAAAAATGTTTCTCAACAGCTGTAAATTGATTGGATGCTGTTCCCTTTTCATTTCAGGTTTTTAAAGTAAGCTGTAGTGAGCTGCCATTGTAAATATATGAGAGAATACATGAAAAACATGTGCTGCATTATTGCCACAAGCATTTTTCCTACTGCTATGCTATAATTTAAATGAGCTCCAATGAAATTTTAATGTCAGTTTGTTCTCGTGGGCAGTTTATTGCAACCATGATGGCGTGAGAAACAAGCTGCTTGATTATGTTTTATATCATAAATAATACACTTTAATGTGCTTGTACAGTAGCTGGACAAGGTTAATATAGTAAACTAAAATTTTGACTTTTATTTTTTTTTCCTTTTTCCTTTTATTTTTATTAGATCCTTATAGAAAAAAAATATCATAAAAGTGGTACAAGTGCAATAGAGGCAACAGTAATCCATCAGACACCACATAGGTAAATGACTCTAACAGCACCTTGACTACTGGCCAAGGTCAGCACAAAAACCATTTGTAGGGCATCATTGCATAGTAGGCACATATGATCGTCTGGAAGTAGCATTACACAAAAGGTTCTAATTTTTCCACATGAGAACATAAAACTAAAATTTGAGTACAAATGTACTAAGGGGATAGAGAGCAAAAAAGGATAGGGACAGAGAAAAAAGAAAGGCAAAAAGGGAGTGGTGGGGGGGGGGAGGGCAAGGGTGGGGCAAGGGTATTGGAATGGGGGTGCAGTCTCCTCAGCATCTCTGTAATCTGCACGTACAAAAACACAAGAGCCATACCCTGTGGCAAAACAAAACTCTTTACTGAGAAACAAAGGAGCTTTATTCTTTGGTAAATTGGAAAACATCCCAATAAAACCATGTTTTCTGATGCTGCTGATACTTCTGTTTTAGAGCTGTCGTAATGTTTCATTCACTGCATCTCTTTAATCACTGAGTAAATCGTATATATTCTGTATAATCCACAAGTGCAAGATATGCTGGAAGGTTTTCCTTTAAAAATCCAGTGTTCGAGTTCCTTCTTTCAACCAAACCCTTGTCCATTTTCTTTGGGCCCAAAAGACCCCTTGCTCAGACGATCTTGAGACTTCTGAATCTAATGGGAGGTATGGCTCTAGGGATTTGCCTGCCTTTATTTGCAGCCACCCCACAGTGGGTGAAACCTAGTGGGTCTGTACCAGAGTATTTTGCTCTTCTCCCATTGCCCTGGATCCCTCGCTGCTCACCCCTATAGTGGGGAATCCTGCTTTCAGCTCTGGCCTTGGTGACCTTGGATTTTCGGGATCTGAAGTTGGCGGGTCTCTGGCAGGCAAGACACTTTATGATGAATGGACGATGGACATCCAGACAACAAATAATGTAGGATCAGGCCTTTGGAGGTCTATTGTTTTGACAAAAGATACAGTTGCCTCATTTTATTGACTCTCTTCCCCTTTGGACACATTCATACACCCCTTTACTACGTTTGAGCTCTTATGTATAGCGCAATCACTGCTGCGCCATGCAGTGTCTTATCAGCTGCTGGTGTCCCCACCTCCTTCCTTTTGACTTCCAAATATTTTCCATATGAGAACAAGACTTGGGGCTTTAAGGTGTTGACCCGGAGATATCACATGCCTGTAAATATTCAAAAAATGTTTCCCCAATGCCCAGATCTCTGCTGGAGATGTGGAGAGGAGACTGGTTCCCTTTTTCACATTTTCTAGTCTTGCTGATTATTATTATTATTATACAAGATTTATATAGCACCAACAGTTTACATAGCAATTTACAATGTGGGGGGGGGACAACACAATTACAGTACAGTTCAATACAAAAGATACAGGACGGCCCTGCTCGTAGAGCTTACATTCTAAAGGGAGGTGATACAAAAGGTAATAGCTGCAGAGAATGATTTGATGTGGGGGTGGATTATTGCAAGGGACCCTGCGCTTTTCCTTCGGCATCACCACAATTTCTCAAGTTTTATAAGCGTTCCATCTCCAGTCCTTGCTGAATTAAATGATCCTAAATGGAGATTGTACCGATGAGCCTCATTGATCTGCTGGGATGGTGGTTTGACTGGACTCTCTCCCCTCCCCTCTCTCTCTCTATTGTTCTCATTACCTTTTTGTTGGTTTCATTTTTCTTCCCTGGCGTTTTTTTCCGGATAAAAAAAAAAAAAACCTTGCAGAGTACAGAGACTCCTTAGTGCCAGGTCTTCCAGAATGTTTTTTTTTCCTGACCCATGTATTGCTTATGATCTCACTTGTTTCTAAGTGCTGTGATTTTCTAACCGGTGATATATTTTGACATGGTTATCATTGGTCTCTGTATTTCCTGTATTTTCTGTGAGTTGTCTTAAAATAATTCCACTTCAAAAAACAAATCTGTGCTCCACCACTGTGCATTCTATCAGCTCACCTGAAGTGCTTGCAAAAGTCAGTATTCGGTCCTTCTCCACAGCATGTCACTTTAAGGTGATTCTACGTTCACTAAACCGTCACAATATACAATGATAAAGTCTACCATTGTGAAGTCCTCTCCGAGTAATGTTTATTAAAACAATAGTAACTTACAGTTAAAATTGCAATATTCAGCATAGGAAAATCTCCAAGTCTCCAAAGGAGCAAACATCGAAACTTCCGGCCTGGGCCACTACTGGATGTGACATCACCCAACTCCTCCCAATGACTTGGGTTACCAATCACGTGACTTCCCCAGGGTTTAGTATGTGTGATCACTGCATGCTGAATGGGAAAAACTTCAGTCCAGAAACAAACTATAAAACATTGGCCTTTAGAATTTCTTCATATGCTTGTTAAAGCCATTTAGTATTCTCCATAATGGCAGGCCTGTGTTGCACCTGCCTAGGATAGACACATCCTGTTGCCTGGCACAAGAACTGAGCAGGATGGCTATTGTCCCTTTTAGCCTGCTGGATTGTAGGTCTTTAGTTACCAGTAGGTCACAAAGACCCAGGTCTATCAAGACAGTTTTTCTGTGCATGCCAGAACTGCTCCATTTTTGTGTTAAAAATAATATATTTTTTTAATTCTTAGGGATAAAAAATCATCTTTTGAGTAAACTGTGAAAAAATATGGTTGATTGGACAGGGATCATAGTAGTGGTAGGCATAACCTGTGAATTTGTGCAGCTGAGCAGTGACTTTGAGCTCAAGGGCAATGAATCTGAGCCTAAGAAGGTGCACATGGGCAATGAAGCTGAGCCGAAGAAGGTGCACATAGGCAATGAATCCGAGCCAAAGAAGGTGCACATGGGCAATGAATCTGGGCTAAAGAAGGTACACATGGGCAATGAATCTGAGCTAAAGAAGGTGCTCATGGGCAATGAATCTGAGCTAAAGAAGGTGCTCATGGGCAATGAATCTGAGCTAAAGAAGGTGTACATGGGCAATGAATCTCGGCTAAAGAAGGTACACATGGGCAATGAATCTGAGCTAAAGAAGGTACACATGGCCAATGAATCTGAGCTAAAGAAGGTGCTCATGGGCAATGAATCTGAGCTAAAGAGGGTGCTGTGCAGTGAAGTATCTGCATTTGCATTGAAGGTATTGCATGCTTCAGCATACCTTCTTAAATTCCACATTTTCCAAGTACTTTAAAATGGTAAATCGCCATTATTTCTCCTGTTATGCCCCGTACACACGGTCGGATTTTCTGACGGAAAATGTTCGATGGAAGTTTTTTGTTGGAAATTCCGACCGTGTGTAGGCTCCATTGGACATTTTCCATTGGAATTTCTGTCACACAAAATTTGAGATCTGGATCTCAAATTTTCCGACCACAAAATCCTTTGTCAGAAACTCCGATCGTGTGTCCACAATTCCAATGCACAAAGTTCCACGCATGCTCGGAATCAAGAGCCGCGCTGGCTATTGAACTTATTTTTTCTCTGCTTGTCGTACGTGTTGTACGTCACCACATTCTTGACGTTCGCAATTTCCTTTTAACTTTGTGTGACCGTGTGTATGCAAGACAAGTTTGAGCCAACATCCGTCGGGATAAAAATCAATGGATTTTGTTGTCAGAATGTCCGATCAATGTCCGATCGTGTGTACAAGGCATAAGACTGCCTTCACACCGAGGCGTTTTACAGGCGCTACAGTGCAGAAAATAGCGCCTGCATAGCACCTGTAAAGAGCCTCTCCTCTCACTTCAGTTTGAAAGCCTGAGTGCTTTCAAACTGGAGCAGTGCGCTTGCAGGATGGTAAAAAAAAAGTTCTGCAAGCAGCATCTTTGCAGCGCTGTAGGAGCGGTGTATACATCACTCCTAAAATGCCCCTGCCCATTGAAATCAATAGGTAGCGTCACCAAACTACTGGCAAATCGACGCTGTAGCGGAGCTAGCCGTGCGTTTTTAACCCTTTTTCGGCTGCTAGCAGGGGTTAAAAGCACCCCTTTAGCAGCTGAATAGCACCGCTAAAACGACGTTAAAGTGCCACTAAAAATAGCGGTGCTTTACTGACGACGCCCCCAATGCCCCAGTGTGAAAGTAGCCTTTGAGTACGCTTGCTGCTTACCTTCTTATTTGCTCAACAATATAGCAGCTTGATTTCTGCCTCCAAATAAGACCTAAGAGTGCATCAGTGTCTTCTGTCTGTTTCTACCATTTGTGTGTGTGTCTGTGTGTTGCCTTCTTTCTGCGGCGAGCCTGTCTTCTTTGTGGCTCTGAAAAGCCTGTTTCTTTTTTTGTGCACCACTCTGAATTTCCAGAAAATACTTTAACGAGAGTCTGAATGGAAGTCTACAGACCATCAAAGCAGAGTCAGGCTGCCTGACAAAAAAAAGAAAAACTCTCAAGTGTATTCTGACTCTTGCTGTTGTCCTAAAATGGAAACAGTTTAAAGTAGTTTTCTTGTTGAAGGGGGAAAAAAAAGACGTGCGGGCAGAACTGTCTTCAAACTTGCATACAGCCAAAGAATGGTTTGTTTATTTCAAACAGTGCTGTAATTTTGCTCTTGAAGTGCGTTCATGACCTGCTGTTATGTCTACAACATAATTATAAATGCGTTCAAAGCTCATTCAAATAACTGCATGTGGTCTCTTTGTGTAATAGCAGCAGCATCCACAAATGATATTACCATAAATGGTGGCGTGGTTGGTCCATTCGTATGAGACAGATGTTCTTCTTATTCCTTACTATTTGTTTCCAGATGTTGCTTGTTTTGAAACCATGCATTGTTTGCAATTATTTGTTTCTATCTATTTCTATTGCACGTAAAGTACATCTTTGCCAATGAGGGGTTTGAATTTGTCAGTAATATTGTTCAAAACAGTGATCTATATCTGATGTTGACCATACACCTGGCTTTTGCTGCCAGTTTTAAATTTTGAAATCAGCTTTCAAACACCACTATCGGGCACACATGATTTCCATCATTTCCCAGATTAAAGTGACCAGATAAATAAAATTGGCATGGAAATCAGTTAAAAATGCCCTTTGGCTGGATTTCCATCACCATTTTTATTGTTTGGTCACTCAAACCTAGTTGAAGGCCGAAGAGCAAGTGGATGATCTCCATAATGCCTGGTAAATAAGAGCTGTAATTTTGTGTAAAAGTGGGACTTGGGTATTACCAACTTAGAGAGCAATCTCTTTTCCCTATACCATTCTTTCTTTCTCTTCCTTTTTATCCCAGAGGAACAATTTAAATAATTTTCACATCTCGGGGAACCCCTACTAAACCCAATTGGGTTTAGTAGGAACGATACAACTTGCACAACTTAAAGATAGATAAAATGATCATTGGTGTCAAGCAGCTGACTCTTTCAAGTTGCATTTGCCCTGGATCTATACAATCACCGTGAATAGGAAGTCTGTTAGCCACAGCTCAAGGAATCCCTAGCAACCTCTGAAAGAAACCTGGTTGAGAATGACTGCCCTATATATTGTGGGATCTTTGAAACATGAAATCGCAGCATTGATCACTTAAAGAGGAAGTAAACCCTGATGGGTTTACTTCCTCTTTCATTCCCTGCAAAGGCAAAGCATAATGGACTACTAGGCATTGCATCGTAGCCCATTATGTGTCACTTACCTGACACAGGAGCCAGCGATGTCACCGCTGTTCCCTGTAGTCTGGCGCATCCATCTTTTCGGTGGGCATAACGTCACTCCCGCACATGCGCACGGGAGCCGACACACGCGGCAGCTCCATTGTTGGAAATGCCGCGCTTAGTACGCCTGCGCGCCGCTGTCTACGGCGCATGCGCCGTAGACAGCGGTGCCTGTCTTCGGGCAAATATCTCCTAAACTGTATAGGTTTAGGAGATATTTCTTGGACCTACAGGTAAGCCTTAATCTAGGCTTACCTGTAGGTCAAAGTGGTTTGTAAGGGTTTACAACCACTTTAATGCTTGTGTATACACCCATTGTACTTTTATTCCTTGGAGTGTCCAGTGGCAAGATGTCTGCAGTTGAGTTCCATGTCTGCACTTGATTGGTCACTTTGCATCAAATTTATTCTTATTTTTGTAGAGCTTGGCATAACTATAAGCTAGCCCTAACCATGAAGACTAAGACAATGAGGCTGATTTACTAAATGAAATGAGAATGTTCACACAACAAATTGTGTGAGGATTTACTAAATGTATCTAATGTGGAGGTAAAATAAGTTAACAGAATTTCCTTTTTATGTGATTGGCTAATTGAAATGAATATTCATACAATTTTTTGTGTGAACAGTTCCATTTCAATGTGATAATTGGTTTTAACAATATAAGATAATACACTGTATGTGCAAAAAAAAAAAAGATTTATAAACCAGCCTTACCTCAGCAGAATAAAGTGCAAAGTAAGTAGTGTGGTGGTGTTATTCATGTACAATTAAGTATTGAAGAAACAAATGGCAAGGTCATTTATACCACGAAGAGTATAAGATCAGAAGAGGTAGAAACCATCACATGCTCTCAGAGTATACATAATTAAAGGGCTCGTTTTAGATGGTCATAAACTAGAGAGGGTCCAAGGGGGTGATTTTATATTTATTGGAGTGCAAGAAGCTAATTCTAGTTCCATCCATAAAGAGGCTACCTTAGCAGCGTACAGGGCGACCAGTGGAGTAGCTTTAGCTCCTTAATAAGTTAGGAATGCCTAAACCACCCTGGCGCCTATGTATATACTGTACATGGATTTCCTGGAAATTCAGTCTATGATTGTGCCAAATAAAGGAGATGACATGATTTTGAAAAGACTTAATAGCAAAGGAGGGAACAGGAACAGGGAGCGTGTGGAAAAGATATAGGCATAATGTTATTTTTATTGACTTAATCCTCCTCATTCAGGAAATGGAGTGTAGAGTCCAGGGAGTTGTTTGAATCTAAAATTTGCAAATAGTGGGAACATAATTGGCTAAATACAATTCAATAATGGGGGGGGGGGGGGAGGTGGTCAACTGGATTTCCAGATAGTTGCTTGTTAGCCCAGGTTAACTGGAATGGGAACTTAAGTGTTTCAAGGATTGTGTTAGGCAAGGGGATAATAAAGGCCACTAGTTTGTATTTGTTAACATGTAAATTTGAAATTGTAGTAGCTTGGGTAGGGATATAATGGGTTGAGTAGTAAAGTATATAGTAAATCGTCAGCAAAAAGCAACAACTTCATAGATATGGCATGTGATGGATAAACAATGGGTAAATGCATTTATTCTTATAAGATGTGCTAGAGGTTCTAGGGCAAGGACAATTAATTTTGGAGAGGGAGGCAGCCCTGGCAAGTACCTCTTAATGGGGAAGGGTGCAGAAAAAGGATTTAGTTATTAAATAGCTGATGAACTACAATAGAGGTAAATGATCCTGGATAGAAAACAGTGGCTATTTTTGCTATATATAATGGGGATAGTCCCAAGAGATAGTGTTGAAAGCTATATGTATGTCGAGTGACAAAAGCATATCTTGCAATTTGTTATGGTCGAGGAGGTGTATTAAATAGATTACCCTACACATATTGTCAGGGGCTTGTCTATTTAGGACAAATCCTACTTCGTATTTATGAATTGGAGAAGTTAGGAATGCATTTAGCCTGGTGGCCAATACTTTAGCTAGCAATTTGATGTCAGTGTTGAGTAAGGAATTGGGTAAAAATGATGTGGGTTCAAATGATCTTTTGCTGGTTTGGGTAGCATCACTATATGGGCTCTGTGAAAGGAAGGATGGTCAGGGTGAGATTTTAAATAGAAAATGGGAAAAAAAAGAGGGTGCACCAGCCTAGTGCATTATCCCAGATAGATTTATTGAAGATAAAAAATATTAAAAACTACTAACAAACATGAGATGCAACTATGCTTGAAACAGCCAATCATCCATGACTTGAAAGCCCTGGAATCTACAGTCTCCAGATCCTTGGGGGACCACGCAGTGGCCCCTGCTGGTTGACGCGTTTCCAAGGATTATCCTTATTCTTCAGGTCTCTCAGGATTTTAAATGGTTGCATAGACTGGTGATGTATGAACATTCTGTTTATTTTGTTAAGAGCAGTGCAAACTGTTGGTTCCTGTATAAGAATAATAAATCAGTATAACAATAATAATAAATCATCCTCCACATCTACCTGTCTCCTCCATCTTAAAAGGGGTGCCTATTTGCTCCGTGAACTTTAAAATGTGTGTTCCTGTTCCTTTTGCCTTTATATTTAGCTCTTGTATTAATAAAAAAAATCCCAGCATCTTCTATTCCCAAAGACACAGCAGGAAATAAATGGAAATCTCAAAAGTAAGGGAAATCCCACTTTTGACAGTTTTCACTAATGCATTTCTATATTTAAAGATATTCCCTCAACCATTCCCTCTTCTGTTCTGGTAACAACCATGACACTTTTAAATCCCCCCTAATATTCTTTAACTGTGACAGTGGTCTCCAGGAGACATAGAGAGTGTAGATTTCTCCACCAGGGACAAGACGGCAATAAAAACCTGGCAGGGGCTCTGACTTTTTATACTTTGTCCAAAACCAGAACAATTGTTTTTGGCTGGGTTAACATATAATGATTGCACAAATGTAAATGAGTGTTTTCAGACCTGCACGTGATATGCGCTGCCTTTATTATGTGCAAGAATCTCCCCTCTTTGTGCAGATTGTATTCCATTATAGATAAAACCTTGTAACATAGAGGTGGGTATCCATTTCCCATGTATGCATTTTGTCTGCAGGTAGTTTATGAGCTTGCCGGGGCTAGCTGAATCCTGAGATGCTTGTAAATGCTTTCAGCACATGACACTGGCAGCCATTAGGCGTCTCTTCCATTAATAGCATAGCAAGGCACTCTCAGCTTAGAAGGTCTGCAGATAAAGCGCTTTTCCATACACCAGGGGAATCTTTAATTCATGGACCGTGTATCAATTTCCATGTTCCTTTCCATGTCTGCAAATCCTTCCAGGAAAGTCGTCAGATCTATTTAGCGTATTTGAACATTTGACAGAACTTTAACAGTATATGTAAGCAGAATCAGTCAGGGTAATTCATTGAAATCTAGGGCAGAGCTGCTCTTCTAGGTGTAATGGTTCTGTATACATTTGTAAAATATTGATCACCGATCCCAACAGAGAGTATCCTTGAATGAACATTACAAGGGCATTGTAAGAAAAACTCTATTTTTAGCAAGTTGATAGATGGCAAGTGATTTGAGCTTCTGTGATCATTACATCCGAGATGGTCAATGGGTGTAGGTAGAAGCTTCGGGTCGTTAATGAAGGTTAACACAGGAAGTATTATAAACCATTAGATATGGTTTCATTGTTTTTCTTTTTCCAGTAGCAGTGGCAGAGGTGAACTGAAATTTGCTGATTTCTAAGGTAAAATGGAACTCCAAACAAACGGCTATAAGACGTTCATAAATGTAAGCTAGCCAAAAGTTATATTAAATATGTAACCTGCCAAAAGTTGTATATTTCTGTGCATCCAGTCCTGAGATTTACAGAGCTCTGCCACACAGTACAACTCAGTCTCCCTGGGCAGAAGACTTAATTACTCTGCTGTAGTTAAAGCCTTCTGCATGCGCAGTGGGAAGCCGGCTGTGAAGCCGCAAGGCTTCACTGCCAGTTTCCTTCAGTTAAGTTGCTGGCGCCTGGACCCAAAGCAGATTGAAGAATCGGCTTTTGTGAAGACAGCGCTGGATCCCTGGAAAGGTAAGTGTCCTAATATTAAAAGTCAGATGCTACAATATGTTGGGGGGAGACTGGAGTTGTAAAGCCCCGTATACACGGGGAGAATGACGGGAGATTTTTTACAAAAATACTGGCCGACATTCTGGCCGTGTGTATTTAGTTCTGTCCGACAGATTCTGTCAGAAATGCACGCTGGAAAAACCAGCAGCCGACCGACTTCCGATCAGCCCTCTCAGCCAATGGCAGAGTGTTCTGGCGGGAGGGGAGGGCATGGGCATCCCTCTGTCAGAACGCAGCAGCTTAGCGGGGGGAGATCGCTGTACTAACCTCGCATGGTTAGTAAAGCGGTTCCCAACCAGAGCTGTCAGGTTGTTTTTGTGCAACCTGTGGGGTTGAACAAAAAAAACTGTAGTGTTTACCAGGCTTAACTAAAACCTACAGGTCTTGTCCCTCCCCCAGGCTTTGACTGGACAGTGAAAAAGAAGCAGAAGAATGATCTGCTCTGTCACTCTGTTCTACTTCTACTATCAGCAGGTCCCCTGTTAGTACATGAGCACTGAAGCACAACTCCTTGTGCTGCTTCTGCCTCTCAGTCTAAGCTTTGCTGTTCAGGACCAGCAAGACTAATTCCATCTCAGGTTCAGACACTTACACTGTTTGCATTTATAAATGAATTCATTTATCTTTTTTATATCTGCCTGGAGTGCAGCCTTAAGTTTTACTTGGAATCATCCCTGTAAACTTTGTTACATGAAAGGGGATTAGAATACACATCGGCCCGAAGGACACCAGTTTTTTTAGAAAACATAAAGGGCTTCTTATAAATGTTTAATTTTAACATATTTAAACAGTGCCCAGAGCATTGCTATGTTCTTTGTTTTTACTTTCCTTGGAAATGGGTAAGATGTCTGTCTGTAGCTGTCAGAACACAGAGAAGGACTGCTTAGCAAAAATTGGAGATTTGATCTCATGCTTACAATAAATGTTAAAGAGCAGCTCTCCCAATATGTATTTTTTTGTATTTAGTCTCCTGCTGGGTCGTCTTCACTGTTGTTCAGGTCCCAGGTGCAGAGATCTCTATTCCTTCCTGGCTGTTGTTACCAATCATTCATATATTCCTTCATATATTCCTACAAAGATTCCATTAGAGGACACAAGGCAGAGAAATAGTGTGTCACATGTCCTCTAGTGACCAGAAGACTATATGGAAAGAGTCCAGGAACAAAAGTAGTTTAGTTGAGGGTACCTTAACGGGGGATCGATTTTTCCCTACAGGGGCCATTTTAATATATACAGCATATAGGTGTGTACAGTATGTCTGACCTTCTGCTCTCTAAAATAGACTTAATGTGGTTGTAAACCTCAGACATGAAATATGAACAAAGCATATTCCTCTATAATGTGTACTTTTCTCAATTAGGAGCACTAAATGTAATTTCTTTCAGCAGCTCCGTTCCTCTGCTATCAGCATGAATTAGTTCTGATAAGTTTTCCTGACACAAAGAGAAAAAAGATGACAGGGGAGGGACCTCCAGCTATTTGACAGCCTCAGCTCAAATCCTGTGTGCTGTGTGAAGGGGGGTGTGACCCTTCCCTCCAATCGGCTCTCAGAGATCTCCTCCCTGAGCTCCGCAGAGTCTAACATCATCTCTCCGCCTACTTTTTCTGAAACCTCAGACTAGCTTTATAAATTCTGGACTTTGAATGTAGAGAAGATGCAGATAAACAGGTACAGCTTATGTAGGAGGTTTTGGTTAATTTCTGTGTATCACCTGAGGCCAGTCACTTCAACTGGCATATGTAAGGATTTACAACCACTTTAAAGAGACCCTGTGAGCATTGTAAAAACATAAACATGCAGCAACCTGTAAAAGAAATATAAATACTCATTTACATGGGTGTATAAACTCGTGCGGAGGGTCATGTCTATATGCCTGCCGAATGACAGGTTTTCTGTGTAGCCAGCCTGTCAAATCAATGACAGCCCCAGAGGCACAGCTGCAGTACGGATCTTGCTGCACATTCTACTGTTTACAACTGTACAGGGATGGATGCACAATTCTGTATGTCTGTTAAATATTCACTCTTTTAAAAGCTCCAACACTTACGGGTGTCAAATAACACATCCCACACTGTGTGTTGGTTTCTGGTGCAACAGGAATCACTACATTGAACAACGGGACACACACTATTTGACCCAACTAGAAGTGTCTAATAGTAGCAGTACCCAGAGCTCTTTAAGACGGGAACGATTTAACAGACTACCTACCAGAAAGATGAGTATTATACTGATTTTATTATTAACTAAGCTGTGATGCGATTTTAGTAGAAAATGAAAACCTGTCCAGGCTGTTAGCCCTTGTACACACGGTCGGACATTGCGACAACCAAATCCGTCGGATTTTGTCTGACGGATTTTGTCCAAAATTGGTGTTGCGTACACACGGTCGGACAAAGTTGACGGAAAATCCGATCGTTCAGAACGTGATGACGTTATTTCGTTACGACGGGACTATGTTCAGGCTAGTAGCCAATAGCTTTGGTCTAGGAATTTGATCTGAGCACGCGTGGCACTTTGTCTGATTGAAATTCTCTACAAATGATCGGACAAAGTCCGATCGGATCATGTTGTCGGAAAATATTATAGCCCAGCTCTAAAACTTGTCGGACGGATATTCCGACAGAAACAGTCCGATGGAGCCCACACACGGTCGGATTATCTGACAACACGGTCCGATCGGACATTTTCCGTCGGAATGTCCGACCGTGTGTACAAGGGCTTAGGCTTTGATCCCTGGATCACAAAGCTGGCTGCACAAAGTTACAAACGCTTATTCTTTTCCCATTGTTCTCGTGTAAGTATTTCAAATGTTTATGTAGAAGATTTTGTTCCCCTGACTAAGGTCCAGTAGTTTGTATTGAGATTTTAATGATCTTTTTTTGTAGATGGCATACCCTGATATACATCTTTTTCTTAATGTGAGCGTTGCAAGCTACTCATCGTTTCATGTAAACAAACAAGGTTAATTGCTCTTCCTATGGGAAGACAGAAACTGAGTCATCATTGGTATTTATACCTGTCTCAGCCATGGGGTGCTAGTCCTGAAGAAGCGGAGGTTTCCCCATGAAACGCGTTGATGTCACTCCCCCTCTCCATGTGAACGTCTGTCACTCCGTGCACTCTGCACCAGCGCCTAGGATCCACGGCACGGATGTTTGGCACGTTAGTGCAGGACACGGCATCTCGGGTCACTGTACCCAGCAGATACTCCAGCGGCTACTTCAACTTTCATCCATCCAGGATGATTAAATTCTAAGCCCGGATAAGACGAATGCTGCGGAGAGGCATACAGGAACTGGCTGATATATCAGGTGATCCCTTCGCTCAGCTGAATGACATCCATTTTCTATTGAACACTACCGTTATTTCCATCCCACAGGAAACGGAATACTGAACAGAGCAGATCACGGCAGACCACGGCAGTTACGTTTTAAAGCTAAATGCGTTTTATCTCCCCCAGTTTGTTGTAACTTCATACACAATACTTCATTTCAGAACTATTTTTTTAGGCCGCGTACACACGGGCGGACTATCCGTCCAACTAAGTCCCTCAGACAATCCGACAGACAGTCTGTCCTACTTTTGAATGAACGGACTTGACCACACACGACGAACAGACAGTCCGCTGAAAGCTTGCGCGATGACGTCTACAGCACGTACGACGGGACTAGAAATACGGCGTCCAATACACTGCAATGCAACCTTCGGCCGTGTAAATCCTTTCTGAGCATGCGCCATACTTAGTCCGTCGAACTAGCCTACTCACGAGCGGACTGTCCGCTGAAACCAAGTTTGGACGGACAATATTACGGAAATTCCAAAAGACTTAGTCCGCCAGACTGTCCGCTGAAAAAGTCCGCTGAAGCCCACACACGAGCGGATTGTCCGCTGAAACACGTTTCAGCGGACCAAGTCCTTGAGACAGTCCGCCCGTGTGTACGCGGCCTTAGGTTCCTGTTGGGAGGTTATTTTTTCTCATGTTGTTTTATAGAGAAGCCGAAATTCTTATGTCTTATAAGCAGAGATCAAATCTGTGATTTGTGCAACCGTTCTAGCTGTTACCACTTGGACTTTTAATAATCCTGTTATTGATTTTGCTGTAAACCCTGATGCTTTAATCCACTCTTCTTGCTTAAGTAAAATTCATCTATCAAGGCAGAATTAGAATTTGCAATTCTCTAAAAGTGAACTTGTTTTTGTTTTCTGTGTTACACCTTCATCTGTGATGCTTTTTTTCACCTTATTATTCCCGTGCCCTTGGTTTTACTCTCCTATTTCATGCGTTAGTATTCCTGAGAAATTCAATTCTGTTATAAAGTAACATCTCAGGATACTACCGCAAGCAATTCACCACCTCTCTAGGGCTGATCCAGTGAACCACTTAATGCATTATTGAACAAAGACTTTGTTGTACATTCTAGATAGCACTTTCTTTTATCTGCAGTTTAAGTGGCTTATGGGTCAATTATCAAATGCAAAAGCTTCTAGAGGTCAAAAATCTCATGTACCTGAACAACCCTCTTTTTATACAATACACATATATCAAAATGTCTATGGGGTGTAAAATATTATGCCTCGAAACTGAAAGTGTCTCAGATAAATATCTGACAGCAACAATCGCCAACTCTGTTTAATCACTTGAGTTGCAAAAGGAACGGAAGAAGCTGGTAGCTCATGCTTGGCATAGTGCACAGTTATTTTAGGGACTGCTGCTATATTCCCTTCTGTAACTTAAAGAGGAGTTCCAGCCTAGAGAAAAAAAATACAAATACTGTAGCTGCTGACATTAACTATATGGACACTTTCCTGTCAAGGGAGCCTGCGATGTCGGTACCCCAGCCGAAACTTTGCATCAGCTGTTTGGTGCTGCTGCCACCATCTCCACTAAGGGAAACCGGTCGTGAAGTCTTTCAGCTTCACGGCCAGTTCCCTACTGTGCATGCGCGAAGAGCGCTGTGCTTTCTAATTGCCCCGATGTCAGATGAACAAGGAGGGGGGGGGCGACTTTCCAAGGGACAGCGCCATGGCCCCCCTCTACTGGAAGTGGGGACAGGAACCTGTCAAAAACAGGTCCCTATTCCCGCCTCGCCCCTAAAAGGTGCCAAATGTGGCACCTGAAGGGGGGGAGCAAATGAGCGAAAGTTCCACTTTTGGGTGGAGCTCCGCATTGAGGTACAAACAAAACTTTAATTGCAAAAGAAAAGGGAGAAGCTGGTAGGTCACGCTTGGCATTGTGGGCAGTTAGTGTGAGAACTTTTGCTATATTCCTGTGTGTAATTTAAAGGACAAAATGGAGAGGTCTTGTAGGTTTATTACTCAGTGTTTTGCAAGTCAGGTCTAGTGTACCTAGTATACTGAACTTAACTTTAATGTTTCCTAAATTAAAAGAAAAATGTTTTATTTAGTGTAAAGTGTTTATTTTAAATATAAAAAGTTTGCATTTAAAGCTAATTTAGGAAATACAGCCTGGATATTGAATGGCTCCCAAGGTTATCCTGTGCAGTTGGCTGCATTGTTGATAAATGTCCTGTAGCTGCTAGTATTCTCTTATGAACAACCTAAAGGGCACACCGGCTTAAAAAAAACACTGCTTCTAGAGAAAAGTTTAGCGTTTTGCATGTAGAAGCAGCTAATGTTATCCTATGTGTCCATGCACATTAGAACGGTTAGAGGAATATTTTAAGCTCAGCATTTAGAGGCAGAAAAAAACACTAATCACTCCTATATGCCTGTACAAAAACACTCTATGGTTTCATGCACACTAGCATTTTTATAAGCTCAAAAAACGCTGGATGAAAAATGCCGATAATAGCGTTTTTGTGTCGACTTGTAGCGTTTTAGAAGCTTTTAGGAGCATTACCGACCTATATCCCTGATTGGGATACATATAAAGATATATGCTAAACTGATTGCACTCCGTCTTCAACCACTTCTCCCAAGCTTAATACATACGGATCAGGTAGGATTCGTTCAAAGTAGAGAAGCACGCGATAACACGATTAAAACTTTCCTATTAATGAATCATGCACAAAAGGCTAAAATACCAGTATGCCTTCTCTCAGTTGATGCGGAAAAGGCATTTGACCAGGTGGGATGGCTCTTTTTATAAACATTCCCTAATGCAAATAGGACTAGGGTCAAACATACTCCATAAGATTATGGCATTATACACTAAACCGGCAGCTAGAATAAAGATTAATGGATCATTGACAAAAAGTTTTACCGTATATACTCGAGTATAGGCCGACCCGAATATAAGCCGAGGCCCCCAATTTACCCCCCAAAAAACTGGCAAACTTATTGACTCGTGTATAAGCCGAGGGTGAGACATGCCTGTCCATCCCTGTGTGTGTGTCCGTCCCTGTGTGTCCGTCCATCCCTGTGTGTGTGTGTGTCCATCCATCCATCCATCCCTGTGTGTGTGTGTGTCCATCCATCCATCCATCCCTGTGTGTGTGTGTGTCCATCCATCCATCCATCCCTGTGTGTGTGTGTCTCCATCCATCCATCCCTGTGTGTGTGTGTCTCCATCCATCCATCCATCCCTGTGTGTGTGTGTCTCCATCCATCCATCCATCCCTGTGTGTGTGTGTCCATGTGTGTGTGTCCGTGTGTGTGTGTGTGTGTGTGTGTGTGTGTGTGTGTGTGTGTGTGTGTGTCCAGCCTACCTGTGTCCCGAGCCTCCGTCCCGTGCCTTGCCTCCTTGCCTCCGTCCCGTGCCGTGCCTTGCCTCCTTGCCTCCGTCCCGTGCCGTGCCTTGCCTCCTTGCCTCCGTCCCGTGTCGTGTCGTGCCTTGCCTCCGTCCCGTCCCGTGCCGTGCCTTGCCTTGCCTCCGTCCCGTGCCTTGCCAGGATCGCCTCGGCGGCCATTCTAAAATTCAAAAGCCCCGCCTCCGCCTCCGCCTGTGATAGGCGGAACACTGAATTTCCCAGCAGCCTGTGTTCCGCCTATCACCGATATCGTCTCATCCTCGTACTACGGACGAGGATGAGACGATGTCCGTGATAGGCGGAACACAGGCTGCTGGGAAATTCAGTGTTCCGCCTATCACAGGCGGAGGCGGAGAAGGAGGCGCGGCTTTCAAATTGTAGTATGTCCGCCGTCTGTCTGCTCGATACGCTGATCGAGCAGTCAGACGGCGATGACTCGAGTATAAGCCGAGGGGGGCACTTTCAGCCTCAAAAAAGAGGCTGAAAATCTCGGCTTATACTCGAGTATATACGGTAATATACAAAATGTTACCTGCCCGGGATGTCCACTATCCCCTTTACTTTATGTCATAGTAATGGAATACTTAGCAACAGCTATTAGACGGAATTCTTCCATTACTGGCATACAGATAAAACAAAGGGAAATAAAACTGGCCTTGTTTGCTGATGATTTATTACTTTATATTACCAATCCACATATTGCACTACCTTCTATACTATCTAAATTCCAGCGTTTCGGGACACTGAGTAACTTTAACTGGTTCCCGACCAGCGCACGCCGATGTACGTCGGCAGAATGGCACGGGCAGGCATATTGTCGTACAGGTACGTCCAATCTTCAATGCTGCCCTGCCGGTCAGGATCGCCGCCATTACTAGAAAAAAATAATAATAAAAAATTATTAATAAAAATGCCATAAAACTATCCCTATATTGTAAACGCTATAACTTTTGCGCAAACCAATCAATAATCACTTATTGTGATTTTTTTTTTACCAAAAATATGTAGAAGAATACGTATCGGCCTAAACTGAGGGAAAAAAATGTTTTTTTATATATTTTTGGGGGATATTTATTATAACAAAAAGTAAAAAACAATGCGTTTTTTTCAAAATTGTCACTCTATTTTTGTTTATAGTGCAAAAAATAAAAACCACAGGGGTGATCAAATACCACCAAAAGAAAGCTCTATTTGTGGGAAAAAAGGACGTCAATTTTGTTTGGGAGCCACGTCGCGCGACCGCGCAATTGTCAGTTAAAGCGACGCAGTGCTGAATCGCAAAAAGTGGTCTGGTCTTTGACCAGCAAAATGGTCCGGTCTGTAAGTGGTTAAAGTAAATGTATCAAAATCAGAAATTCTTAATGTGTCGCTTATACCTGATCAAGTTATGATGCTGAGAGCAAATTTTTCGTTTAAGATTTGCTCTGCAGCACTAAAATATTTAGGTGTTAAAATCCCCCCAGATCCAAATCATCTATATTCAATGAATTATGTTCCTCTCTTGCAACATACTTTACAAGATCTAAAAAAATATGATGTTAAAGCGGGACTGTACTGGGAAAAAAATATTAAAAGCCAGCAGCTATAAATACTACAGCTGCTGACTTTTAATAAATGGACACTCACCTGTCCCGGGGTCCAGCGATGCAGGAAGCCGAGGCCGATCGATCGCTCGGCTGCTGCCGCCACCATTCTAGGTGAGGGAATGAGGAAGTGAAGTGAATCGGCTTCACTTCCCGGTTCCCTACTGCGCGAGTCGCGCAGCGCAATAGGAATTGTCCACGCTGTCTCTGGGACCCGTGTGTGTCCCAGCAGACAGCGCGGCAGGACAGGAAGAGGCATAGACTCCCACGGGAGTCTATGCCCGGAAGTGGGTGTAAATACCTGTCTTTGACAGGTATCTCCACCCCCCTCCGCCCTGAAAGGTGCCAATTGTGACACCGGAGGGGGGGAGGGTTCCGATCAGCGGAAGTTCCACTTTAGGGTGGAACCCCGCTTTAAGCAACACTCGTTGTTTGGGAGAATTAATATATTAAAAATGGATATAATACCGCGATTCTTGTATTTCTTTCAAACTATCCCTGTTTGTGTTCCTAGATCATTTTTTTCCACTCTACAATCGGCTTTTACAAAATTTATTTGGGGCCATAAAAAACCAGACTACAAAAGAAATCATCACTACTAAAAACAAAAGGAGGTGCGGGTGCACCAGACTTGTATTACTATTATGCTTCGGCAGTCTTGACTAGACTGGGGGATTGGTTTCATTGTTCTGATACTAAACAATGGGTAAAATTAGAACAAGGGTTGAATCAATTTGATCTAAAGGTGCTGCCATGGTTAGATTTGTCTGGTAGCAATACACAGCGAGAGTTGTTAGAGACTATGCCCTCTCTTACATCCCATTTTTTGAATATATGGGCTAAAACAGTTATACAATTGGAATGAAGGACCTATGACACCTCTATTTGGCAACCCTTTTTTACCACCGGCATTAAATAGGACAAGTCTTCTTATATGGAATAAGGAATCTCATTTTAGATTGAGCAATATTTTATGCCAGGGGACAATTCCGTCTTTACTAAACCTATTTCCTACACCTACACGCAAATGTTGGAATACTGGCAGTTACTGTCATTTTGGTCTTCTATTTTCGCAAGTAAGTCCCTGGGTAGAGATTTAACACAACTTGAAATTCTCCTGACACAAGATCGAAAACCAAAACACATTTTATCAGCACTATATAAGATGTTTATTATTAAAAACCACCTGGAACCCCCCGGAATATATAAACAAATGGGCTAATGAGATTAATGTTCAAATTGAGGTTGGGGATAGGGAGAAGGCATTTAATTTATCCCACTGTTTGTCACCAACAATTAAAGCACAAGAGATGAACTATAAGCGTCTCTCAAGATGGTACTGGAGCCCAGTGACACTCCAACGTATATACCCAGAAAAATCAGATATATGTTGGCGGTGTCATACAGACAAATGCTCACTGCTCCATATCTGGTGGGAATGCCCCCAAATTTTTGGTTTCTGGGAAAAGATTCTGCAACTATACACATTAGTTACTGGGGAGGTAATTCCAAATACACCGCAAATTACCCTCCTCTCTATGTTACCAGGAACATATAAAAACATCAAAAAGAATCTTCTTAGGCACTGGTTGACGGCAGCAAAAACTGTGATACCGCGGCACTGGCGATCAACTCAGTCTCCTTCGATCAACGAATGGGCCTTAGAAATGGATAATATAGAGAGAATGGAGATACTTTTAGCACAAGAATTAGATACATACGAGAGGTGCCTCCTGACTTGGACCCCCTGGAAGCGGTATAGGAAATTGGTAAAAAGCTGAAGGAAGGAAAAGGAGGAAAGAAATGGAAGGAAAGTCCCTGATAGGGAAAAGAAAGGAGAGAGGGAAAAGGAAGGAAAGGGTTTTTTTTTTTTTCTTTAATGTGTAAAAGTATTCAAGATATTTGCAACAAAACAAATGTGACCACTATGTATGTAAGTAATTGTATATGTTTGAAATTGTTTAAATATGTGTAATACTTTATAATAACTTAAAATAAAATTAGAATTAAAAAAAGGAGCATTAGCGTTTTATTTGCATTTTTACAGTACATGAAGAAAAAAATGCTCAGAAAAAGCTGTTTAGGAGCTTTCAGCGGTTTTTTTTTCTGCTCTCCCAAAAACTCTGTAAAAACTATTTATTTTCTGCTCCTAATGCTGAAGCTTGAAAAACGCTTCTAGCATAACATAATGTGCATGGACACGCATGCATGGACACATAGGGTAGCACTTCTAGGAGCAGAAAAAAAAGGCTCAAAATAGCTTCTAGGAGCTGAAAAAAACACTAGCATTTTTTTCTGCCTGCCTGTGTGCCTGGACCCTAACTAAAGCAGAGCAAAATGTAAGCCAATGTGTTCACTGTTTCAGGGCCAATTCACAATGTGCAGTAACAGACATTTTACCATGTCACTGCAGGGATTCCCAGGAAACAATTGTCTCTTATGTGTTCCATTCACACTGCAATGTAGCTTAGTACTGCGTTAAAATGCAGGCATGCTGAAATTTAGCACATCGCACCAGCCTGAATCACACTGCAATGTCAGGCAACAGCACATTACAAAAAAATTGGGCTAACTTTACTGTTTTTTTTTTAATACATTAAAGTGTATTTTTTCCAAAATTATTGCATTTAAAAGGCCACTGCGCATAAAATATTGCAACAACCTCCATTTCATTCTCTAGGGTCTATGCTAAAATATAAATATATATAATGTTTGGGAGTAATATTGTAGCAAAAAAGTGCTGATTTTAACTTGTAAGCAACAAGTGTCAGAAAAAGGTTTAGTCTTTAAGTGGTTAAACTGCCCTCATCTACAGACAGAAGTTCATTCCTTTGATCTAAAAGAACGGAAATGTTACAATGTTTCACTTTATCTCGCCTGAGCGATGTTGGCAGGCTGCTGTTTTTTTTTTTTTTGACAGCTGTATGCTTGAGCAGAGAACTCTCTGCACTGAATGGAGGAAATGCTGTGTTAAGATCGGAAGAGGGGGTTGAATCGTGATATTGATTCTTTTAACGATTTAATCCTGCAGCTCTATTCACCACCCTTTACAGTTTTACCTACACCTACTGGAACATGAAAGGGACATTGTTTAGCACAGAATCATATAACAAAAAGGCTGCAGATTCACCCGTAAACCGAGCCAAAAGCTTAAAAATGTTGGATACAATGGCTAAAATCTCAAATAAATCATTTTAGAATTGTTGCAGACAATTGATGGTCCCAACTGATGGTGTCAGTTGGAGGAATAGTGCCCCATTGTTGGTGTCAGCAACAAAAATGACTCCCCATTGTAGGTGTCAGTGGATGGAATAGTGGGCCAAGGGCCGGATAACTGCAAACAAATTGCTACATCCGACCACAGGGCCTCAGTTTGGAGAGCCCTAGTCTATATCCTTGAGATGTGAAATTACGGGAGACCATTTGTACATTGTCGGAGTACTATACATCAGTACGTCCCTCTTAGGTATATGATATGAGCCGCTTGTCAATGATTTTGCAAGTATACCATGCATTTCCACAGAGTTCCCAGTGCAGCTATTCCCAGTCCCAAAATGGAACAATGCTGTCATGTTTACCATGATGATACCATTTCAGAAAACTAAATAAGGATAGCATTGTGAAAACTCCACTAACCACTACTGATTTCAGTACTGTCTATGAAATGCCGATATTCACAAAAAAAAACTGCATATGACAGTTGTGTCATGAGTCATTGTGGGTTATTGGGCATAGATCTGGCCCCTGGATTCCATCCAGCCCTTGAGATCAGGAAATGCCTTCAGCCCAACTGGTCCTGAGCTTCTTTTATTTTAATAGACAAAACATATTTGCTGCTTATGCTTAAAATAAAATATGCATATGATGGAAATGGTTTTCGAGGTCATAAGTTTGTGTTTCCACCCATGCAGATTTAAATCAGGAGCATAAATTCACACCTCATTTCTGTGCTGTATACAGCTTAACAGAGTTGTGAAGAGGAAAATGTATAATTTATGGTTGTTTAGATGATCGTTTCTACATATACTATTCACAGTTCTATTCAGTCAGAGAATGTTTACTGCTTTTATTACATGGACATGATTTTTGTTTTCTTGTAACGCTACAGTGTGTGTGGATAGAAGTAATTCAGACAAGACTTTCCACTAAAGAGCTTAATGTTTTCATGTACCAAAATATGCTAATAATGAATGACAGTAACCACCCATAAGCAATCAAAATATGCCTAGTATTGTAAAACACATTATTCTATAATCTTCTTAAGATATCATTTTGTTTGTGACAGATATACAATTAAAGCATAAGTAAACCTAGTACTTAATATGTCATATAAACTTTAACATGTTGTTTTGGTTCAGAAGTCATTTTCAAATCTTTTTAAATCTGCATCTTTCATTCTAGGTATACCTGATCTAAAAGTCCTCCCTTCCCGTTATGGGGTGACAACTATACACCAATTGTGATCCTGCTTTGTCACTTTGTCCTATGTCTCTTTGAGGGAGATCACTTTGTTATATGTCTCCCCGATGGAGATCACTTTGGCATGTCTCCCTGATGGAGAAAGCTTTGTCATATGTCTCACCGATGGAGATCACTTTGTCCTATGTCTCTTTGAGGGAGATCACTTTGTCATATGTCTCCCTGATAGAGATCACTTTGTCCTATGTCTCCCTGATGGAGATCGCTTTGTCCTATGTCTCCCCGATGGAGATCACTTTGTTATATGTCTCACCGATGGAGATCACTTTGTCCTATGTCTCTTTGAGGGAGATCACTTTGTCCTATGTCTCCCTGATGGAGATCACTTTGTCATATGTCTCCCTGATGGAGATCACTTTGTTATATGTCTCCCCGATGGAGATCACTTTGTCCTATGTCTCCCCGATGGAGATCACTTTGTTACATGTCTCCCCGATAGAGATCACTTTGTTACATGTCTCCCCGATGGAGATCACTTTGTTACATGTCTCCCCGATGGAGATCACTTTGGCATGTCTCCCTGATGGAGATCACTTTGTTATATGTCTCCCCGATGGAGATCACTTTGGCATGTCTCCCTGATGGAGATCGCTTTGTCATATGTCTCACCGATGGAGATCACTTTGGCATGTCTCCCTGATGGAGATCGCTTTGTCATATATCTCCCCGATGGAGATCACTTTGTTATATGTCTCACCGATGGAGATCACTTTGTCCTATGTCTCTTTGAGGGAGATCACGTTGTCCTATGCCTCTTTGAGGGAGATCACTTTGTCCTATATCTCCCTGCTGGAGATCGCTTTGTCATATGTCTCCCCGATGGAGATCACTTTGTTATATGTCTCCCCGATGGAGATCACTTTGTTATATGTCTCCCCGATGGAGATCACTTTGTTATATGTCTCCCCGATGGAGATCACTTTGTTATATGTCTCACCGATGGAGATCACTTTGTTATATGTCTCACCGATGGAGATCACTTTGTCCTATGTCTCTTTGAGGGAGATCACTTTGTCATATGTCTCCCTGATGGAGATCACTTTGTCATATGTCTCCCCGATGGAGATCACTTTGTTATATGTCTCACCGATGCAAATCACTTTGGCATGTCTCCCTGATGGAGATCACTTTGTCCTATGTCTCTCTGTTGGAGATCGCTTTGTCCTATGTCTCCCTGATGGAGATCGCTTTGTCCTGTGTCTCCCTGATGGAGATCGCTTTGTCCTGTGTCTCCCTGATGGAGATCGCTTTCTCCTATGCCTTCCTGATGGAGATCGCTTTGTCCTATGTCTCCCTGATGGAGATTTCTTTGTCCTATTCCTCCCTGATGGAGATTGCTTTGTCCTATGTCTCCCTGATGGAGATCGCTTTGTCCTATGTCTCCCTCATGGAGATCGCTTTGTCCTATGTCTCCCTGATGGAGATCGCTTTGTCCTATGTCTCCCTGATGGAGATTGCTTTGTCCTATTCCTCCCTGATGGAGATTGCTTTGTCCTATTCCTCCCTGATGGAGATCGCTTTGCCTATGTCTCTCTGATGGAGATTTCTTTGTCCTATGTCTCCCTGATGGAGATTGCTTTGTCCTATGTCTCCCTGATGGAGATCACTTTGTCCTATGCCTCCCTAATGGAGATCACTTTGTCATATGCCTCCATGATGGAGACTACAAACAGTTGAACCAACACATGTGCAGGCATGGCCCCCTGTTGTCACTATCAGAAATCTGTTCCCGAGGAATTGTGTGCAGCTTGCACTGGAGCATGGGTATGTAGACCGGATGTAGCTGAAAAGGGCTAGATGAGATCAGTAGTTTTTAGATTCAAAAGAAGGATGAAAAAAGGGAAAACAAAGATTTGATTGATTATTTGACTTTTGTCAAAGGAGCCAGGTGAAAGATTGTTGGCCCAACAGCATCTGCACCCAATCAGATGCAGACATTGTTTGAGTATCTTGACAGCCACTGGAGACAGCTGTCAGAATGCAATATCCAGAAGGGGAAAATCGTCAGTCCATGCTGATCTTTTTTTTTTTTTTCATTCAGCCCACAGGCTTAACCCAATAGAAGAGTGACCACTTCTGACTTAGCAGGGCCAGTCTGCTTTATTTGTATATATACAACCCAACCAATGAGTGTAATGAGGTTTATTTTCTTGCAATAGAGCTTGATTATTAATGTGGAAATGCGTACCAGAATGCACTGCTGGAAGCAGTAAACTGTATGTTATGCATTGCTGTTTGTGCAATGTACTGTTTACCAGTGAAGAGCCAGGATAGAGCAAAGATGGCTGAAAGTATCTTGAGCTGCCGTCTTGTGCATACACTCTGCGGTTCTTTCCACTGCCAGCTTATTTGCCCACACTTAATCAAAGACTACTGGAGAATAAATGTCAACATTGTACTATAGTTCTGCAGCCACTTATCACCCTGGTGAGGGCATTGGTCAGAAGTAACTACATGGTCCAGGCAGTAATCTGCTTCATCTAGAATAAGGCCACTTTTAGCGCAACGATAATACAAATAGAAGGCCAGTAGAACAGCCACGTCTTCTATAACTGTCACTAATAGTAAGGAGGATAAGGTGACATGCTGACATCTTCATATTTGAAGGCCTCCAGATCTTGCAAACAATGCAGTCTTGTTTCTATTCCTTTCTATGCATTAACACAACAATGGCATCAAGTGTTGCACATCTTTTTTACCTATAGCATAATTCCTCACATTTATTATACAGGATATCCCAGTCCCAGGTAGTTAAAGTGATACTAAACACATACTGTTTAATTGACCTTATTCCTTCTCTCTCTGTATGTGGATGATGGCAATGTAATTCTTTTAAAACATCTACCTTTTTTCATAATCGATATACAGCTGTCATTTGACCCAGCTCTTTCTCAGCCTGTATGTAGGGAAACAGTGGCAGGAAGAGCTTCTAGTCCTCTGCAGTTGGTTACATGTCCAAAAAATGCAAAAAAAAAAAAAAATACATAATTTATATCAATAAACGGTTTTAAATTGTCATACAAATATATATTTGAAACTAAATATTTATTATTTTTTAGCAATAACAAGGTGTTGGTGGATTTCTTCCAGTCACAAGCTGTGTTACGCCCCCCCGCCTGTGTCTTAGAATAAGAGGGATGTGAAGCCTCCATCAATCTACATGTATTGGTAGATTACATGCCCCTGTTGTGTTTAGCTGGTTAGTGGGCATAAAAGAGGAGGGAGGGAGTGGGCTGTCATTTACCATTGTGCATACACCCACATGTGTGACTCCGTAGTCACATGGGCTGCTCAGAGGTGATAGGGAGGAAATGCTCAGGGTAGAAATACACTAAAAACTGAGCATGTGCACTAGCTGCCAACACCGCTTTGCCAAATCCCCAGCTGCAATGGGGCCATAGACAGGAGGGGAACACAGAACAGCAGGATCAACCAGGTTTTTTTGCAGAATAGAGAAGGCCAAATCTCATAGTGACTGAGTGAGCATGAACAGCATGTAATACCAGCATTTATTGATAGCTTTTGATGATGTGGGTTTAATTACACTTTAATAGCATGTCTTATTACATGTAATATATTGTTGCTTTTTTCAACACTGTTTCATTAGTGTTCACCTCTCCGTACCCCAAAAATTAATCTCAAAAGAAAGCTAATACACTTAACAAGGGGGAAACTTCTTAATGCATAATGAATCTTGTCATGGAAAACGGAAACATTATTCACCTTTCAAAACTGCTTTGCCTAAGAAAAATGAAGGCATTTGTAGTAATAATCTGTTAAATTGAACGTGTCACTCTTACAATGACAGTCATAGACATGGTTGCCAAACAAGTGTCTGTAAATGCTGCCAGCACAGCAGATGGCAATGGAAAATATTTTTGCAGAGTTTTGCATTTTCTGCACTGTCTCTCCAAAGCAAATAAGTAACTCATGAGAAAATGCTTTCAGAACTATATTGCCACCTACATGGTTTCCAATCCCTGCTATTGCCTGTTACAGCAAACATATGTTCTAGCTGATATGTATAGCTAATCTGGGCTGTATCTTAAAGGACCAATGATGTGAAAGTTCAGACTCACTTATCTAAGTAGTTTGGCAATGCCATGCCACACAAGCTCCCCTTAGTCTCTCCTCAACCTGAAAAATATATTATCATATAACAGGGGCATAGGAAAAGGAGTCTCACTGATCACATCAACAGTGACCATACCCAAGGGAGGGCAAGTCACCCCCAACAGCTGAAAGATAGGCACTAAGCCATGTCACCAAACTAGGTGGTGGTGGTAAGAAGGGTGCAGATATTTGTGTCTGTGTAGCCAGCATTTAGCCAAGGTATGAAAACCTATTTGATTGCTGGATATACCATCCATATTTAAAGCAAATTGTAGTATTTTTGAGCTGGTAAGGACTAAAGTATAAGCCAAAAGGCAAAACTTAATAAAAGATTTGAGTAGAAAGGTAAGGGGATGGAAACCCTTTCAGGTTTTATTGTTGTCTGTGTCACCAGTAGGGAGAGTCGCTCTCTCGAATTGTCCTGATCACCAATCAATCCAGCGTTTTGAATTGCCACCACATCAGAAGAATAGTTTAAATCTTCCAGTGGGGACACTTGTCTAAGAGCAGATTACACTTTGGATAGATATCTTCTCACTTCCTGTTCAGTCTATATGACAGGAAGTGACAGAAAATCATCCCAAAAAAAAATTAGTATTTAGAGATAATTTTAAAAAGTTTGCATTAATCCACAAGTACTGTCAGGCATTAGTACTTTTGGGTTCCTTTTTATACAAGTACATGGTACAGCAAATGGTTCAAGGAAGGTTGACCGCACTCCCAGGTATGAAACAGTGACAATTACTTTATTGAAGATAAAAATCCATCAAGATACATCATAAGACATCATGAGACCTCTATGCAGGCATGCCGAGAGTAACGCGTTTCATGAATCGAGGTTCGCTTAATCATAATGATTATGACTAAGCGAACTTTGATTCGTGTAACACGTTAATCTTGCCATGCCTACATAGAGGTCTCATGATGTCTTATGATGTATCTTGATGGATTTTTATCTTCAATAGAATAATTATCACTACTTCATACCTGAGAGTGCGGTCAACCTTTCAAGAACCTTTGGCTCTTACTCGGGCTGCGGACTGAACCTGCACTACAAGGTTGAAGGGAGCAGTTATTCCCCCCTGGAGCGGCACAGCTCTGTCTTTGTATCAGTTACATGGTACAGCAGGCAAGTATCAGGAATTTGAAATGTTGGGGTAACAAACATTTTAAGGCCTCTTATGCCGCGTACACACGTAGCCGTCTATCCGACGGACTTAGTCTGGCGGACTTCCCGCCAGACTGTCCGTCGGACTTTCCGAACGGGCTACTTGCCCACACACGGCACTTTTTCAGCGGACTAATACGGCATACTAAGTCAACATCTCCAGGAGAAGAAGAAGAAGAACGGAAGGCGGCGGCGGGGACGGCGACAGAAGACCTGGCCACCGCCTGTAAAAGAGCTATAAGAAGGCGCGGTGGCCCGGCAGAAGAACCAAAGCGGGGGACAAGACCCCCGAAGTCGGAAGAGGCCGCGGCGATGAAGAAGAATGCCGGGCTCCTCTGCTAGCAAAAGAGCTACAAGAAGATAGCTGAGGAGTCCGGCGAGAAGACCCCTGAAGACGGAAGACCCCCGGAGCTGTGCACTAAATTATTTTATCTTGTGTGTTGTGTTTTTTTTTTGTACTTTAATTTACAGG
This sequence comes from Lithobates pipiens, assembly GCF_037356315.1. Classification (NCBI taxonomy): domain Eukaryota; kingdom Metazoa; phylum Chordata; class Amphibia; order Anura; family Ranidae; genus Lithobates; species Lithobates pipiens. Next base: position 407,549,368 of record NW_027507764.1, on the reverse strand, counting down.
TAAATGGGTAGGGGTACATTGTACCCCATACTCATTCACATAGGGTGGGGGGCCGGTATCCGGGGGCCCCCTTATTAAAGGGGGCTCCCGGACTCCGATAAGCCCCCCGCCCGCAGACCCCGACAACCAACAGCCAGGGTTGTCGGGAAGAGGCCCTTGTCCTCATCAACATGGGGACAAGGTGCTTTGGGGTGGGGGGGCCGCGCGGCCCCCCCTTCCCCAAAGCACTCCCCATGTTGAGGGCACGCGGCCTGGTACGGCTCAGGAGGGGGGGCGCTCGCTCGCCCCTCCTTTCCTAGCCGGCCGGGTAGCGTGCTCGGACAAGGGTCTGTTGTGGACTTGGGGGGGGGAACCCCACGCCGATTTTTTTGGGCGTTGGGGTTCCCCTTTAAGTCCATACCAGGTGGTGGGGCCAGCAACGTCTCCTTCGCGGGCCCCGCCTACCTGGAGACCCGCTCGAAATGAGCGGACTTTTCTCCGGGGGGGAGAAGTCCGTTCATTTCAAAAGTACGGCGGACTGGCACACACACGGCCGGATTGTCCCCCGAAATGCGAGTCCGGCGGGAAGATTGGATGGAGTGCAAAACTACTTTCTAAGTCCGCCGTACTTTCGGGTCAAAAAAGTATGCTGGAGGCTACACACGGGGGGATTGTCCGGCGGACTTGAGTTTGCCGGACTTTTCCACTCGCTTGTTTGATTGTGTGTACGCGGCATTACACATTGCAGCTTGAAAAAGCTCAGTACAGCTTATTTTTTTTACTGCGCTAAACTACAGCCCATGAATTGTAATGTGCCGATGCACACAGGTGTGTAAACAAGTATGTACTGTATTCTTCAGTAAAAAAAAAAAGAAAAATCTGAATTTCTTGTCAGTAATTTATGCTTCATGTGTGAAAATACATATAAAAAAATAAAATAAAAAAATAGATGCTCAAACAGGAGACCTAATCATGTCATGACCAGTGGTATTTTCATTTTGCTTAGGTGTTTTACCTTTTCCATTTTTTCTGAGTAAGTGCACTGCTGTATACATTTTTACTACTTGGCATCTGGATGCATAAGAAACGCATAAAAACTATATAAAAAAACATCCAGATGCCAAGTAGTAAAAATGTATACGGCAGTGCACTTAGATGGACGCCAGTTCCAAAAGCGGAAGTGGGGGGTATGACGTCCTGCACAAAAAAAAAAAAAAATGATCGTTTTTATGTGATTCTTATGTATCGGTAATTACTATTTATTGTTTTTTTTTTTCAATTATTGGTTGATTACTGTCACATGATGTTAGTAATTATCTGATCATTTGTGAACTTGTGAATGATTGAGCCACCATTCTGCACAGCTTCCACCAGTGTACATGCATGCGTGTAGCACTGCATGACAACATTCCACCAGAATATACAGTGGTGTGAAAAAGTGTTTGCCCCCTTCCTCATTTCCTGTTCCTTAGCATGTTTGTCACACTTAAGTGTTTCGGAACATCAAACCAATTTAAACAATAGTCAAGGACAACACAAGTAAACACAAAATGCAATTTGTAAATGAAGGTGTTTATTATTAAAGGTGAAAAAAAATCCAAACCATCATGGCCCTGTGTGAAAAAGTGATTGCCCCCCTTGTTAAAACATACTATAACTGTGGTTGTCCACACCTGAGTTCAATTTCTCTAGCCACACCCAGGCCTGATTATTTCCACACCTGTTCACAATCAAGGCATCACTTAAATAGGAGCTGCTTGACACAGTAAGGTCCACCAGAAGATCCTTAAAAGCTACACATCATGCCGAGACAAAAAGAAATTCAGGAACAATTGAGAAAGAAAGTAATTGAGATCTATCAGTCTGGAAAGGGTTATAAAGCCATTTCCAAAGCTTTGGGAATCCAGCGAACCACAGTGAGAGCCATTATCCACAAATGGCGAAGACATGGAACAGTGGTGAACCTTCCCAGGAGTGGCCGGCCGCCCAAAATTACCCCAAGAGCGCAGCGACGACTCATCCAAGAGGTCACAAAAGACCCCACAACAACGTCCAAGGAACTGCAGGCCTCACTTGCCTCAGTTAGGGTCAGAGTTCATGCCTCCACCAACAGGAAAAGACTGGGCAAAAATGGCCTGCATGGCAGAGTTCCAAGGAGAAAACCACTGCTGAGCAAAAAGAACATCAAAGCTCGTCTCAATTTCTCCACAACACATCTTGATGATCCCCAAGACTTTTGGGACAACATTCTGTGGACCGATGAGACAAAAGTGGAACTCTTTGGAAGGTGTGTGTCCAAGTATATCTGGCGTAGAAGGAACACTGCATTTCATAAAAAGAACATTATACCAACAGTAAAATATGGTGGTGGTAGTGTGATGGTCTGGGGCTGTTTTGCTGCTTCAGGACCTGGAAGACTTGCCGTGATAAAAGGAACTATGAATTCTGCTGTCTACCAAGAGATCCTGAAGGAGAATGTCCGACCATCTGTTCGTGTACTCAAGCTGAAACGAACTTGGGTTCTGCAGCAGGACAATGATCCTAAACACACCAGCAAGTCCACCACCGAATGGCTGAAGAAAAACAAAATGAAGACTTTGGAGTGGCCTAGCCAAAGTCCTGACCTGAATCCTATTGAGATGTTGTGGTATGACCTTAAAAAGTCCGTTCATGCTCGAAAACCCTCTAATGTAACTGAATTAGGACAATTCTGCAAAGATGAGTGGGCCAAAATTCCTCCAGGACGCTGTAAAAGCCTCATTGCACGTTATCGCAAACGCTTGGTTGCAGTTGTTGCTGCTAAGGGTGGCCCAACCAGTTATTAGGTTTAGGGGGCAATCAATTTTTCACACAGGGCCATGATGGTTTGGATTTTTTTTCACCTTTAATAATAAACACCTTCATTTACAAATTGCATTTTGTGTTTACTTGTGTTGTCCCTGACTATTGTTTAAATTGGTTTGATGTTCCGAAACACTTAAGTGTGACAAACATGCAAAGGAACAGGAAATGAGGAAGGGGGCAAACACTTTTTCACACCACTGTAATTGTACTTTATGGAACTCCAATAAGTGCTGGATTTTTAATCCAGTGACATTGGGGGTTATTTAAGAAAAGGCAAATCCACTTTGCACTACAAGTGCACTTGGAAGTGCAGTCGCTGTAGATCTGAGGGGGACATGCAAGGAAAATAAAAAAACAGCATTTTAGCTTGCACATGATTGATGATAAAATCAGCAGAGCTTCCCCACATTTCAGATCTACCCCTCAAATTTACAGCGACTGCACTTCCAAGTGCACTTATAGTGCAAAGTGGATTTGCCTTTCGTAAATAACCCCCATTGTGTACTGTAGTATGGTACACGCCTTTGTTCACATACAAGCTAAATAAAGGGATTTTCACAACTGTGGAGTTCTGAACTGTATATCAATTAGCTTACTGCACTATATATAGGAGGCAGAGAAAAACGTACTGGCTTGGTAACCTTGGTAGCATTTTTCTACTAATCTGCCACTCTACAAACACTTTTACCAGAATGTAGATATACTACTAGTGGAGCATAGTGGGGTTAAGCACTTGTATTGAGTCTGCTGTCATTTTTCTTAATTTACTTTCACTGGAAATAGTGCTGAAATCTGATTACAATGTAGTAATGTATGTGTACAGGGTGAGGCATGTTAGAAACTATAATAAAAGTCAAATAATAGCATTCTGTATAACAGGTTTTAAATGTGCATTATGTTGTCACTACATGAAAAAGCATGAAGTGAAACTGAAAAATGGAACCTGTGGTACTAGTGGACAGAGAATAAAATTAACAAAGTAGAGCTGCACAATTAATCGGCAAGAATCGTTATCGCGATCTTGACTAAAGTGTTTCACAATTATTTCTATGCAAAGAATTCTCTCTGCTCTTCTGAAGCCACAGCCCTCAAAAGAAAGGAAGAGAAAAACTGGGCAGTCTGCCAAGAATCAAAACATTCTTTATAAGTTGAACTTAAGTATAAACATTGTAACAATTTGTCAATGGAATAAATTTGTTTGTAAGTGAAAAAAGTTTAACCACTTAAAGTGGTTGTAAACCCTTACAACCAATTTTGACCTACAGGTAAGCCTAGATTAAGGCTAACCTGTAGGTCCAAGAAATATCTCCTAAACCCATACGGTTTAGGAGATATTTGCCCGAAGACAGCCACCGCACTGGGGCAGGCCGCAGATTGCGGCAATATGTTGTGAGCGTCGGCTCCCATGCGCATGCGCGGGAGTGCCATCATCGCGGCTCTGGCGAATCACAGCGCCGGAGCTGCGAGACCCGGAAGTTGCTCCGGGATCCATGGCAGCGGCGAAGAGGAAGACGGAGGACCGCTTCGGGGGCTTCGTTCTCACTAGCTCATTATGTCTTTGTCTTGCATGATTTTTTTTTTCAGGATTTTTTAAAAAGGGTTTACAACCACTTTAAACACTAAACCTTTTTCTGACATTTGTTGGTTTTGAGTTAAAATCATTTTTTTTTGCTAGAAAATTACTTAGAACCCCCAAACATTATATATATTTTTTAATATACATCCTACAGAATAAAATGATGGTTATTGCAATAATTTTTTTTTATAATGTGAAATATTTTACGCCGCACGAATCGTGAGAGAATCGTGATATTTTTATTCTAAGCAAAAAAATCGTGATTCTCATTTTGGCCAGAATCGTACAGTTCTACAATGAAGTCATTATATACCAATACGTAAGCTAATATAATAATAAAACACACACATCACATCATTTGTTGGGAGCATTTATCGATAATCATGGACACTTGGCTAGGTGCTGAACACATCTCAGGGCCATGTCAGGAGTAATAAGCAACCCTGGCACACATTTGTATGGTAACCAGTGGTGGCTGGTGCTCAATATTTTTTTGGGGGGAGGGGCGCAAAATTTCTTTGAAAAAATAATCAATTGCAGCCAGTGTGCCATCAAACGCTGCCACTGTGCCCATCAAATGCTGCCGCTGTGAACATCAAATGTGGGCAGTGTGCCCATCATATGCGGCCAGTTTGCCCATCATATGCTGCCAATGTGCCCATCAAATGCTGCCGGTGTGCCAATTAAATTCTGCTGGTATGCCCTTGAATACCACCAGTGTGACCCCTGCCCGCTCGCTGTCTGCCCGGCAACCGGCACTTACCCGTCTGCTGCCGTCCTCATCTCCCGTCCTCTCCTCCTGATAGGCCTGCAGTAGCAGCGCCTGTAGTTCCAGCCAATCAGGTGACAGGTACCCAACCCGAGCACCTGATTGACGGAGAGGTGGTTCAGTGTTAGAAAAGTGAATATTCATTCTTTTTTCTAACACAGCTGGGGGAACTGCGACCACCAAGCATGACGCTCACTGTTTACCTTTTCTGACACCTATTAGAGCCTATGGCTTTAAACAGGTGCTTCAAAAAAAATGCCCCACCACTGTAATTCAGTGGCCCGGTGCCCGAAAAGGGGCCGAGCACCTGAATAGTGGGTGGCAGATAGATGCAATGCATGAATCTATCTGTTGGTGATAGAGGGGTGGTTGGAGAGGAGGCGGCCTCATTGATGGTAACCTGCTTTGCCATGCTTGAGGAGCAAAAACATTTACACCAATATCAACTACTGTGAGGACCAAAATGATAGATGAAAAGATAGATCAGCCTTCATTTCAAAAACCAGATGATGACTCCTGGCCTCAAACACATTATACAGAGTAGGCAGTGTTCATGGTAGATCCAGCTCTCAGCATAATGCTGGGAGGATATTGACATTCTTATTCCCATACACACAGCTACTTGAATATTTTTTGGATGACTCTACACATTTCTCTTGGGAGTGCTGATACACAGGCGACAGAGTGTTAGATGCTTTTACACATGAGCTCTTGGAGATGTGAGAAGTGCCTTAGAGGTTTGGTGCTTTTGTTTTGTAGTAAGGTAATTAGCATCCTGTGTCACTGACAAAGTCTAGTACAAGGAAAAAAAATCAGATCTCAAACAACACCAGGGGGGAATAATATTGGCATATAATTAAAATGATATTTCTGTAGCTAAGACACCCATGGAAGGTAACTGTGAAAGCAGTTTAAAAAAAACTGTGTAAACAAGCATTTTAATGAGACCCTCTTACCAGCCTAAACAAATTCAAGTACAACCACAGACACATCAAAAATTGTGTGTGTATGTGTGTTTATATATATATATATATATATATATATATATATATATATATATATATATATATATACACACATGTATATACACATGTATATAGTTTAGTAATGTTGCGCTTTAGCCAAATATGTGAAAAAACTGAATTGTGACATTAATGGCATAAACAAATTAAAAAAACAAATAAAAATTAGGTGTGAAGAGTCCATAAAAATTCCCAATAATCAAACCAAATATATCCATGATGCAGTGTTCCTTAGCTGATTTCAACACCAAAACGTGTCACCAGCAGCCACCATCACCCAGAGTGATATGGTACCTGCTTACCAGAGCTCCATGACCTGGTTTCTCAAAAAAAAGTGTAACATATATAAGATCACTCCAAAAGCCTTCACTTTACTTTTCCAACTATCCCGGATCACCCAGAGGTCTTCCACTGAACAGATCAACCAAAGCTCCACAGGGGTATTTATGCAAAAATAGAAGAGAAATACCTCTCCATAGTGCAGTAAAAAACTATTCAAATATTTATTAAACTAGATGAATACACTTACAATGGATAAAAAGAACATGTGCATGTAGAATCAGAACACCAAGTTGGCACGGACCTCTGTTTCTGAATATGCAGGGACGTTGGCATGAGGCTCCGTCCAACACGTTTCATCATCAGAGGATGTCTTCCAAGGGCTAAGGAGGACTGTGTGGGTTTCCTCCGGGTACTTCAGTTTATTCTCACACTCCAAATACATGCTGGTAGGTTAATTAGATCTAAATTGGATGTAGTATGAATGAATGTGAGTTAGGGACCTTAGATTGTAAGCTTGAGGGCAGGGACTGATGTGAACGTGCTATATATATATAAATATATATATATATGTAATGTGCTGCGCAAATTGATGGTGCTATATAAGTACCTGTAATAAATAATGACTTGAATATCCAGTGACAGTAGAACCATTGGGATAGTCTGTAGATCGTTTCAAACTCCAAAATTGTAATTGCTTGCAGCATTTTCCTTTCCATAAACCATTCTTTTTTTGCTTGCAATGTGCCTTTAAACTTGCTTGAGAGTTGATTCCCTAGCATAGCCACAGTTCCCCATCCCACCTGCCAGGTCACTGCCCTCCTCCTTTTTTCAGAGTGTCTAACTGTCTTTAATTGCTCAGATCCTCTGCTCCTCACCTTCCCCCAAAGCCTTTATATAACGTCCAGAGGAGGAATGAAGGCAAATAATATAGCGTGTCACCTGAGTGACAGCTCTAAGTTTTCTGGGGCTGCTGACAATGCTTCCAAGTTGGCAGTGCCCAACATCACATTCATCAGTGCAGCAAAGCCTTGGGCCTTTTATATGTCTACACAAGGAAGAATGGGAAGACTGTTGTTAAAATGAATAGTCTGATAGCAGGGTCTCTTTAATATTACAGGAGACTCAATGAACGCTAGAGCTTGCAATATGAGGGGTTTGAGACCTTGCCTGTCCAATTCATTCCTTTACCAGTGTGCATGTGATTTAAGATAGAAACAGAAAAAACAGATGATGCATTTAGCCAGTGTATACATTTGAAGAATAATAACAGTCCACAAATTGGGGTTGAATTACTAAAGGCAAATAGTCTGTTCACTTTGCAAGGGAATTTCCCACAGAAGGTTGTGAATGAGGTGAAGCTCTGCTGACTTCTGTCACCTAATCATGTGCAAACCGAAGGCTTTTTTTCCCTTTGCATGTGATTGGGTATTCTTTGTAAAGTGAAACTTCACAATGTTCAATTAGCTGTGGGGAAAATTCCCTTGCAAACTATAACTCTACCATGTGAACAGCCTGTTTGCTTTTAAAAAAGCATCCCCAGTGTTTATACTGCTGAGTATTGCTTTACTGCTTTAAAATTTTGGTGCCAAGGCCTCCAGATTGTCCTGGAAGCTATGCTAAGCCATACAATCATACAAGACAATATCCATATTATTAACAAGGACGGATGCTGCATTTAAACTCAATAAGTACAATCAAGAACTCCCTGATACCAATTACTTGTACTCGTGCAAATGCTCCAATTCCTAAAACTGATACCTTTTGCGATGCGATTTAAGCCTGCTCAAATCACACTGCAAAGAATCACATGTGATTTGAACAGGAATGCGGCGCAATACCTGTCTGAATCACATGCGGTTTCCCGCTCTTGTGTGAACCCAGGCTGAAGTCACTATGACAAGCCTGGATTCACACAGGATTGTTTCGGGAAACCACCATGTTTACTAAGGGAAGCCGGCTGTGAAGCTGCAAGATGGCTTGATAATGCGCATGCGTAAGTCACGCTGCACGTTGTGAATGGAACTGCAGCCTTCTGAAACCTGTCAGGTGTCCCAGAAGGTTCCGGGTGGGGGAGAGACATTCAACTCTAATCACCTAGGCTGCTCAAGCTAGGTACCTGGTTCCCCAAAAAAAAAAAACTCCAAAAGTGCATCCAATTTGCAGGACATTTTAAAATATGTTCATTTAAATGAGGCTGGTTCACATATGTGCGTTGCATTCACACTCTGCATTGCCCAAAAAACTTGTGTTTTGTGGGCTTTGCAGTGCGAATTGCAGGCACATAATCTTCTATGGGAATGCATCTGATTCGCAGATGCGTTCCATTGTGAACAAGAATTCTCTCCCCCTCCTCATTACACCTCCCCCTCTCCCTGCTCAGCTGATCCGCAGATACAATGGAGAGGAAGCGCGGAACAGCTGCTTTTTCTATTCGCAGAGAAGACAGAGTTGGAATTCCCACCGCACATGTGCAAATCTGTTTACATTATATTCAGGTAGGTACAAATTGGTCTAAAAGTCACCAAGGGCAGAACTTGGAGATGCAGTATATTCTGCTGAGCAAAAACTTGGAATGACCATATCACTTGTGATTGCTAATACCTATATCAACTTCACACAAGTCAGATAGATTGTGATGTTCCTACTGCAGAGAAAAGTAACAGCCTTTACACGAGCTGTGTATTACCCAGCATGGTTCTATCTAAAGATGGGGCTCTACGGTTTAATAGTCAACAATTTTCAGTATATCACCTATTAGCCTTGCTGTTTTTTTCCATTCTGTAAAGTATGAATGTGCTATGATTGCTAGGTAGGTCTCTGGTAGATCTGTGCTTTAAATTGGTCTTAGCTTGAGACGTTCTGCATAGTAAATCTTATAGCATCAGACATTGAATAATACATAAGAAATAAAAACTGTTTTTCTGAACACAAGTCTTTTTTTTTACCTTAATGCATTTTCTGCATTAAAGTGGTTTTAAACCCCCACATATACCCAGTGAAGTGAAACAGCCTCAGATGATACACAGAGATGAAATAAGAATACTCCTACTTAGGTTCTACTTGATTATCTACAGTCTTTCCTCGGTACACCCTTTCAAAAGTTCAGATCATGGTAAAAATCTTTCTTCAGCTGTAAGCAGCACAGAGGAGGGGGCAGAGAGACTGCAGTTACAGTGCTGTGAAAGCTGTTTGGAGTAAAGGCACACCCCCCTCTACACAGCAGAAGAACTGTATTGTGAATAGACAAGCTCTGTTGTGAGCTCTCCCCATCCTTCCACCTGACACAAATGTATCTCATGTGTAGGGAAAATCTCTCAGAAGTTACTCATACTGATAACAGAAGCGCAAAGCACCAGAGAGAAACAACACTTAGAGCAGGGGTGTCCAAACTTTTTTTCAAAGAGGGCCAGATTTGATGAAGTGAACATGCATGAGGGCCAACCATTTTGCCCGACATTCTTTAAACCATTAAAGTTCGGTGTGTTTGTCTGAGAACTAATACACTGCCCAACAATAATTCTCTTGCCTTTGTGGCTTTGTGTGGTGAAAAGATGAGCTTGGGTGTGTTGTTTGAATATAAGCGTGTTATAAGCTGTATTTATTGGCTTATAACACGCACCTTAACTTTAAAAAGGAAGTTTCAGGAAAAAATCTTAAATTTTTAAATAAGGAACTGTGAAGCAAAATAATGGCCAGTGCCCATCAATGCAGCCTAATCAGTGCCCATCTGCAGCCCCACCATTACCATGAATTGCCATGATTGCAGCACCCGCGTTGCCATGAATGCAGAACCCGCGTTGCCATGGATGCAGCACCCCCGTTGCCATGATTGCAGCACCCCCATTGCCATGATTGCAGCACCCCCGTTGCCATGATTGCAGCACCCCCATTGTCATGAATGCAGCCCCCAGTGTGATGAATGCAGCCCCCCCATTGATATGAATGCAGACTCACCATTGCCATCTGTGCAGCCTGATTCATGCCCATCTGCAGCCTTGGAGGAGACAGGGAGGGGGTGGGACGAGCACCAACAGACATACAGAAGAAACTCCTGTTTTCTTTGCGGCTTCTTTAATATAAAGTCCCACCTCCTATGAGGGACAGAACAGTCGTCCAATTGCAGCACAGGAGATGGGACTCCCTTTTACAGGAATTCTCCTGTATGTATGGCACTCATCCCCCTCCCTCCCCGTCCCCTCCAAGGCAGCCAGCATATATATATATCTTTTGTAGCCCCCGGAGCTCAGGGATTCATTGGGGGCCACAAAAGATATACAGGTCAAAATTACCAGGCGGGCCATCCGAAAACCAGAATGCGAGCTGTGATTGGCCTGTGGGCCGGACTTTGGACATGCCTGACTTAAAGATTTGGAGAGAGATAAGTAAACACTGCAGATATATGTGCTTTGCTCAAATTCCATGACTTAGGTTTACAAACACTTTAAGATAAAAAAAATTCCACTAGCTATCCCCCTTCCCCAATCCCTTAACAGTTACTTGAGGGACAGTTACAAAAAGTATAGCTTCTGACTTCTTCTGTGTCCGCCATAATGTCACAGTCACAATAAAAATCGCTGATTGCCACCATTACTAGTAAAAAAAAAAATTATTAATAAAAATGCCATAAAACTATCCCCTATTTTGTAAACGCTTTAACTTTTGTGCAAACCAATTAATACATTTTTTTTTACCAAAAATATGTAGAAGAATACATATCGGCCTAAACTGAGGGAACAATTAGTGATCAAATACCACCAAAAGAAAGCTCTATTTGTGGGAAAAAAAGGACGTCAATTTTGTTTGGGAGCCACGTTGCATGACCATGCAATTGTTAGTTAAAGCGACGCAGTACCGGAACGCAAAAAGTTGTCTGGTCTTAAGCCAGCAAAATGGTCCGGTCTGAAAGTGGTTAAAGTGCCACTAAACCCAGGACCCTGCATTCGCTATATCTGGTTCCCCACATAACACAAAACATGGAAATGCAATAGTTCAGTAAATCTAAACTGCTAAATACATTTTCCCATCAGCAGTTAGAGCAGTCTTGTGACTTCTATCAGTGTCTGGTTAAAGCATGTAGGAGGAGGAGTTTTTATTATCCCTTTTTTGCCCAATGAGGCTGCAGGACCCTTGACCCTCTGTCTGAACAGTGCTGATTGTGCTGCACCATCCCAAGAAAAAAAAAACTCTAGCTATACACACCCAACTGTTCATGTGCAGCTTACCCCCAATGCTCTGTTCTATCAGGATATGGTTTGGGGGTTATGAAAGAAGGGGAGGATCAGAGAAAGCCAGATCAAACAGTCTTTTTACACAATGTGGCGGATTAACCTACAGTGAGTATAACCAGCATGCTTTACTGCATATACAGACTGATTTTACTGTTGTGGGTTTAGTAACACTTTTAACACTCAAAACGGCTAAATCTCCCTGCAATAATTTTGAATTCTGTTCCTGTCCACCTGAGAGTTTTGACATAAAAGTGTCTTGGCGAAGTGAAAAAAGTGGAAAAACGGCAAAGTGGTTGGGCTAGAAGTAAATCAGCAGTGCAAAGTGGAAAAAAATGCTGTACATAAAGTAAAAGCTTCTGGCAAAGAGCAGAGTGAGAAAGTGATTGGTCTAGTCAGATGGGCAAAGGTAGCCCTTGGCACTTGTTAGTTGATTTTTATACTCTGTCTGAGTGCAATAAATTTTAGATGAAAACACAGTGCTGGGAATTCAATTGTCTGTTGGGTTACATTTGCAAGTCAGGTGAATTGCTCATTCATAATATTTTAGGAAATGTTTAAAATAGTAGTAGTAGTGTGAAATGTGCTACCAGATAGAAGAAAAAAATATCTTTCTGTAGCAGCTAACAGTGCTTATAGACATTTTAAAATTGTAACTTCACTAAATTCAAATAAACACTTGCATATATGTATATTTTCTTCAATGAAAATTATTTGAAAAATAATACCAGTATATATGTCTCTGTGTTATGTTATGAATCATGATGTTGGAATTATATTTTTAGTAGTTTTTGTAGTAGTTTTGTAGTCGTTTTTAAAATGATGTAGTCGTTTTTAAAATGGAAATCTAGCAGACAGAAACAGAGGCCTGCGATGTTCTACTGTTAATTGTATAACTAGATAACCAAGGAGAGTTTATTTCATTAGAACTGCATAAATATCATACTGCAGGAAAAAGACTGTACAGGTTCAACTTGACTTAAAAGGAAAGTAGATCACAATTACCAGCAATTGGCATTGAACTTATACAAACCTGAAGAGATGTTGAAACAAACAACGCAGGAAGGCTTTTTTATACAGTGCAGTGTAATTTAAGGCTTTGCTGCATATTTGATCGTAGTTGAGTGCCCAGGGACTATATTGAGTATTAGTTTATCAAACTAAAGCTCCAAAAGTAGGCAGTGCCATTATCGGTAGTGCAGCAGTAAATTATTGCAGTCATGCATCACCTTCAAAATTCAAATATATGCCAACACTCATAAACTGCCTACAGAGGTTAGGCCAGCTGTGCAAAGATGTAGACCGTGCCATTTGTTTTGGGAGGGCTGTGGCCATTGGTGTGAAAAAAAAAAAAAGTACCAATCAGCAAGGACGGTCCATCCAACTTTTCCCTGGGCAGGGGCGGAATGTTGTCATGTGTTTTCACTGGGACTGGAACTGAGTGAAATCCTACACAATAGAGAACTTCTTGACTTCTTCCATCTATATTCAAGAGTAAAATATTAGCTGGAGTTCCACCTAACATTATTATGTTACCCAAAAGAGTAATTGATTAGATAACAAAACTGCAACTGATCAATATTGTAATATCTCAGACTGTCCCTATTAATCTTTTTCAGAGTACGTTAAAACGAAGAGGAAGCCGAGAGATGTACAAAGATAAGAAGACCCCCAGCCAGGTATTTACATTCTGGGATTTTACAATTATAAAATATACAGAATAAATGCAGCGCTAGTAAAATACGTGATCAATTGAACAAGTGATGTAAAAACTAAAGCAGAATTCCATTGAAGAAAATCCAAGTGGTAACAAAACTAAGGCAGAGTCCCATTGAGATTCAATTCCATATATCAAACAATGCACACCCATCCATATAAAAGTGATAGTTTTGCAGTGGAAAAATCTGCAAAGAGATCCTTCATATAAGTACATCCAACTCCACACCCAGGTGAATAAGTAATCTGTTTACCAGATTGCTGTGACCACTAATCAGTGATCTCACCAAGCTCAGGGAATAAGTAGGTCTCCCCAGGACCTTTAAAAGGCTGTCTGGAACGGCAGCTGGAACCAATGATACTCAGAGAACATCAAAAGAAAGGCTCCCATAATGTGATGCTGAATAAAAACAGATTTAATAAAGCAAATAGATTTGCACTTACAAAGTAGGAGCCATTTAAAAGCGATACAGCAATGTTTGTTAAAAAACGGGGCCGCAGCATCTCCAGAGACTTCTGTTCACTTCCTGTGTAACTTGCCCATTCACCTCCTGAGAGGAAAAACGTGATGATGTCACCGTTCTAGGCTCTTTCATACGCGTTTCGTCACTAGCAGACTTCAACTGGGGAATGACCAGATCGTCATCATGGAAACATCAACTGGGGTGCCAACATCGCTGGACTCCAGGACAGGTAAGTGTCCTAATGTTAAAAGTCAGCAGCTACAGTATGTGTAGCTGCTGATTTTTCATTTTTAAAGGGGCAGGCGAAACTCTGTTTTAAAATGATATTAAAGTCTTGTTTTTTTGGTTAAAAACATGTTATACTTACCTGCTCTGTACAATGGTTTTGCAAAGAGCAGCCACAATCCTCCTCTTCTCGGGTCCCTCACTGGCCCTCCTGGTCCTTGCCGAGTGCCCCCACAGCAATCAGCTTGTCCGTTCAGACACAAAGCCGCAGTTCAGCCCCACCCCCTCTCTTACCTCATTGGCTCACTGACTTTGATTGACAGCAGCAGGAGCCAGTGGCACCTGCTGTGTGTCTCAGCCAATCAGGAGAGAGAGTGCCAGACAGCCGAGTCTCTTTTGCAACATCTCTGGATCGAGATGGGGCTCAGGTAAGTATTAGGGGGGCTGCAGTACACCCCTTCCTGCCCAGGGCAGTGAAGGGCACTGAGAAGGGGCACTGATTAGGCACTTATAGGCACTGATAGACAGCATTGATAGATGGCACTGATAGATGACACTGGGGAGCACTGGAAAGCTGTACTGATGGGCACTGGTTAGCAGCAGAGGCTGTCACTATGCAGGAATGATGTCCTGTTTACACAAGCCAGTAATTGGCTTATTTTTTTCTCCTCACGCTGCCAGCAGATTACTGGCTTCTGTTTACGTCACATGATCAGCTGTCATTGGCTGACAGCTGATCACGCGGTAAAGGGTTGGGATCTGCCCTTTACTCCTATCTGTGATCATCCGAGAACTTGGTGATCACAGAGCACGAGCATGGGAGGACATCCATGTACATCCTCCTGGCAATTTAAGCCCGTGCTGTAGCCATCTTATGGCTATAATGCGGGCATCAGGTGGTTTAAAGAGTAGCTACTGGAATCTCTATTTAGATATATGCTTAAAGTAGTTGTAAAGTCGCATGTATTAATTACTTGGATGCTCTCTGTTTTAGGTCCCTGTTCAGTACAGGGTGTGTGTTTTCATAAAATTACAGTGCTAAATACCTTCTTTGTAGAGCCCTCCTGTAATGGTTGTAGGTGAGGTGAGAGTCTAGTTAGTGAAAGAACATAAAACAGTTATATGAATTTGTTGAAACAATAGTTTATGGGGACAATTTCTAGAACATCTGTGCTCTCTTTAGTGAGGAAGCAGTATATTTTGCATGTTTAGTGAAAGGGCTAGTAATGTTCTAGATATAAGCAATGAAGGTGGCAAAGTCAAAATTGATGAAAATATACGGATTTTGTGAGCAAGTTGAATTTCTTTAGCCTTATGGCAAAGATATAATTTGGAAATTGAAAAGGGGATGTTAATTCAGTATTCTCTAAATTTTACTTTACTTCCTAGACATCCACACAGGCCAGTAATGTGAAGTAATAGTCAGTTATTCCATCAGAAAAATAGTCCTACAGGTGGACTACAGATAAATCTGGATGTTCTGCATTCAGGAAATATCAGAGACCAGATGTAGTGGTGTAGGGTGGAAAAATGTTATGTTAAAGACCAAATGTTTTGGTCCACTAGAAATCAGTGCAAAGCTAACTTCTAAATTTTAATTCTGAACCATCTCTACATCAATTCTATCTATTTCTCCAGAAGGTTTGAAAACTACTCACTGACTAACAGGGCATCATTTTTATAAGCTTTCTTGTACATTTCCATAATCACCCAAAGCTTGGGTATCTCCTGATTCCCATAAATTTTAATATCCAAAATTATACAGTTCCTACTGAGAGCAAATGTTTTTAGCAAATTTCCCATTTTGAACAGATTTGCCTACTGGCTCCCCATCAGGTCAATTGGGGGAAAAAATTAAATTTAGGTAAAATGTTGCTGATGAGAACTGATTACCCTATAGTGGAAAGCAGTTTGCACAGAGAATGGTCAATAACAATATTTTATGGTTGCAGTTCACTCCATTAATTTGCAGATTGTGTACATATTTGTTTCTTGTCTTGAAAATGTTAATTTGTGTATTTCCTATTATACAGGAAGACAGTGCTGATTTAAAATGTCAGCTTCAGTTTTCAAAAGAGGAAGCAGCACTGATGCGTAAAAAAATGGCCAAAATTGGAAAAGAGAAGGATGATCTAGAGCAGGAACTGGAGAAATACAAGTCAGTCTATGGAGATGTAGAAAGTCCTCTACCAACAGGAGAAACTGGGGGCCCACCCAGCACTAGAGAAGCTGAGTTAAAACTGCGTCTTAAGTTGGTTGAAGAGGAAGCTAATATCCTTGGAAGAAAAATAGTTGAGTTAGAGGTGGAAAACAGGGGCATTAAAGCAGAAATGGAAGACCTCAGGTGCCAGTATGAAAAAGAATTTCTAAGCAGGGAGTACGTTTCAAGCATTCCTACCTCACCATATGGTGATTCCATGGAATCTGCCACAGAGCTACGACGCCACCTCCAGTTTGTGGAAGAGGAAGCAGAGCTGCTGAGGAGATCCATATCTGAGATAGAGGATCACAATAAACAGCTTACAACTGAGCTGAACAGATTCAAGTTTGGTCCTGTGCAGGATCTTGTCTGGATTGATGACAACTCCTCCAAATGCAATGGGTCAATACAGGAGGAGCTAAAGGCAGCTCGTATTCAGATAAGTGAGCTTAGTTCTAAAGTATTGAAACTTCAGTATGAAAACCGAGTTTTACTATCGAATGTTCAACGTTATGATCTGGTGTCACACTTGGGAATGCGAACGGCAAGCCCACGTGATAGTGATGCAGAAAGTGATGCAGGCAAAAAAGAAAGTGACAGCGAAGAGGGACGTCATGCTCAACCAAAGAGAGAAGGTCCTATTGGTGGAGAGAGCGACTCAGAAGATGCCTATGAGAAGACCTCAGGCTTTGAAAGTCTAAAACCCTCCGAGTCTGGTGAAACATATTGTGCAGAATTGGTTAAACTCAGAGAAGATTCACACTATTTTATGAACATGAAAAGTGAAGCAGAACGTCTAGGAAAAACCGTAGAGCGCCTAATTACAGACACAGATAGCTTGATCTATGATGCCAAATTGCAGATGACAAGCAGTTCTGTGGAGGAAGTATTAAAGGGCTGTCCAGACAGAGGAGATACCTCTGGGTCAGAAGTTTTAAGCAGCATCAATACAAAAATGAAAGTATTCAGGAAAGAGTTGAATAGGTTTCTAGAAATGGTTGAGCACACGGGGGAAGGTCTAAAAGAGCATGCAGAAGACCTGTCCCCAATGCCACATCTCACAGAATCATCTAGTTTCTTGTCCACCCTGACTTCTGCTTCTCGAGATTCTCCAATTGGAAATCTTGGAAAAGAACTTATAACTGACTTTCAGGTAATTAATGTTGCTTATTTGGTTTAGTTTCTGCTTCTTTATGCCATTAACAAACAAGCACTCTTTTTTTCCCCAACTAAATTATTGATCTAGATTGTATACATTCAAAATTACTGCAGTTTATAAGCATCCATTTGTTGGCAACTAGTAATTTATGCTTTAATGATTATTTAAATTAAATTTGCCAGTATTGTGGTGAAGGAGTAAAGATATCCTAGAATTTTTAGTAATGCATGTTCATATCAAATGGAACATTTTACCGTTACAATGGGGAAGAAATTTGGTATGCTGCTGCTTTCATGGCCTGCACGCTTGTTGTTGGTATGACATATGCACCACTCATTGCATGCGCGCCTCATAACCAGTGTTTGCATTCTTTTTTCCCCCCTTGTTTTTTTCTCTTGCTTTCCAGATATTTCAGCCCATCATTTTGCTCATACTCTTTTTGGTTTTGTTTTCATCACTGTCTTATGCCACCATATTTAAGTTAGTCTTCCTCTTCACGCTTTTCTTTGTCTTGTAGTTTTTTCAGTCGTCTACCTTACCCATTTTTGTTTTGTTTTGTTTGTATGTCTGTGTTTTTTTGGTTTTTGGTTTTTGTTTTGTTTTGTTTCTTTTTACCTCCCCATCCCTTGTCTTCTTTTTATTTGTGTTTATATACTACCCATGCACCTAGCAGTCCAAGCTGAGGGAACAAATGGAATGGCAACCCCACCATGAACATGAAGAAGATTCCCATCGTCTCCTTGTAAATCACGAATCACAGCGCAGAGCAGATGGGGACAGTAAGCACTACAGGCCAGGAGACAAGGGCGGTTTCAGTCTAGAGGTTAGCAATGTTGCATAACTTATTACAACTAGATGTTCATAGACACTTTTTGTGTTTCTAGGTATAGGGTTTGTATAATATTTCAAAATGATTTGCCAGCACCAAGCTTGATTCCATTGAAAAGATTTGCTGTCACACTGGCCTTAGATATGGAAACAAATAAAAAAATTAGACATTTCAGATTGTTTTTTAAATAAATATGTAATTTGACCTACAGTGCTTTTGTTGTATGGTGTGCACAATTACAAAACCAGTGCAGAAGATTTGTAAAATGTAAAGTTTGTATAGTAAATCCCTTTTTTAGATTTTTTTTTCATTACTTTTTTTATGACACATAAAACGTATCAAATGGGATTTGTGTGTTAAAAAAGTAAAAACCGCAATATACTAATATTAATAATGTCTGTGAATAAATAAATAGAAATATGTAACAAGTACATAATGGGGGTCATTTACTATAGCGCCAATAAATCATCCTGCAGTCTCGGAAAATAGCACCCAATTAAGGCCAATTAAGACTTTAACTCTCAGAAACTGAACAAATTTCTTTAAATATCGTGCCGGGGGGGGGGGGGGGTCTATAGTATGCCTGTAAAGTAGTGCATCTTTCCCGTGTTTATTACTGTACAGCAGCAAAATTAAAAAAGGAAAAAATTTCATTTAAAATTGCTTGCGGCTATAATGAATTGCCGTTTCCCGGCAATATAGAGTAAAAATCAAAGAAAAAAACAGCGTGGGTTCCCCCCACCAGTCTATACCAGGTCCTTAGAGTCTCGTATGGATATTAAGGGGAACTTCATGCCAAAATTGAAAAAAAAATGGCATCTGCCCCCCCCCCCCCCAAAATCCATACCAGACCTTTATCCGCGCATGCAGGTCAGGAAAGGGAGGGGATGAGCGCCCACTTCCTGAACCATACCAGGCCACATGCCCTCAACATGGGGCGGGTGATTTGCTCCTTGTCCCCATGTTGATGAGGACAAGGACCTCATCCCTACAACCCTTGCCCGGTGGTTGTGGGGGTCTGTGGGTGGCGGCTCATCGGAATCTGGAAGCCCCCTTTAACAAGGGGGCCCCCAGATCCTGACCCCCCCCCCATGTGAATGGGTATCAGGTACATTGTATCCCTTCGCATTCACCAAAAAAAGCAGTGAAATGTGGCAAAAGACATTAGCCAGTTTTTGACAATTTCTTTATTAAAAATGTCTTCTTTCCCCATGCATCTTCCTCCAGTCTTTCTTCGGTTTTCTCCTTCTTCCTCCAACTTTTTCTTCCCCTGCTTCTTCCTCCATCTTCCTCCGGTCTTCTCCATCTCCCTCAAGCTTCTTCTTCCCCCGCTTGGTCCTCCAGTCTTTCTCCTCCGTCGCTCCCACTGAAACATTCAAAAAGAGAACCTCCTCCGATGCTGTGATGGGACATCACTCCGAGACGCCGCCCTTTGTGAGTTCGTCGCCTGGGGCACAATGGGTCAGCAATGTCACAAGGGGACGGGGTCTCCTGCTGACGTCATTCAGCGGCCATGCCCCATAGTTATATATGATATGTGTGCTATGGAAGCGGACAGATTGTCTGGTCGCAGCATTGGAGGAGGTTTGTTGTTTTCATGTTCAGCAGGTCGGTGGCGGGAGCGGCAGAGGAGAAAGACCAGAGGACAAAGTGGGGGAAGAAGAAGCCGGAGGAAGATGGAGAAGACCGGAGGAAGAAGCAGAGGAAGATGGAGGACAAAAAAGGAAACCCAAGGAAGACCGGAGGAAGATGGAGGCAGAAGGGGGGGAAAGAAGAAGACATTTTTAATAAAGGAATTGTCAAACAGAGGCTATTATCTTTTGTCACATTTCACTGCTTTTTTTGGTGAAGGTGAAGGTACAATGTATCCAATACCCATTCACATGGGGGGGGCGGGATCTGGGGGCTTCCAGATTCCGATAAGCCCACCGCCCGCAGACCCCCACAACCACCGGGCAAGGGTTGTGGGGATGAGGCCCTTGCCCCCATCAAAATAGGGACAAGGTGCTTTGGGGGGACGCAAAAGCACCCTCTCCATTTTTAGGGCATGGGCCCTAGTATGGTTCAGGATGGGGGAGCGCTCACCTCCCCTTTTCTGACCTGCCAGGTTGCATGCTGGGATAAGGGTCTGGTATGGATTTTGGGAGGATCCATACGCCTTTTTTTCCAGCATAGAGTTCCCCTTAAAATCCATACCAGACCTGAAGAGCCTGGTATGGATTTTGGGGGGCCCCATGTCAATATGCCCTACGCTGTTTTTTTCCTTGATCTTTGAATATCTGAATTTTTGGAATTCCACACCATATTATTATTGCATAATTACATACCATTGCATTACCACATGCATTTGAAGAGTTTAAATGTGCATTTGCTAATGTTACTGCTGAGTACAATGTACGTTTTCAGGAGGTGATACCATTGGTGGGATTCAAACCAATGGCTTGAACCTTTGAAGGTAGCAGGGCATACCACTATGCTATGGAGCTGAGCACAATCATACATAGAAAATACTATTACTAATGTTTGATTCTTTTCATTCTATACAATAATGTTTTTCATTTGAGGCAGTAATATTATGGTACCAGCCATGATCATGTGCCATTGGCTATTGGGTAGGGATAAGCCGAACACCCCCGATTCGGTTTGTGCCAGAACTTGCGAACAGGCCAAAAATGTGTGCGAAAGTCTATGGGACACAAACATGAAAAATCTAAAGTGCTCATTTTAAAGGCTTATATGCAAGTTATTCCCATAAAAAGTGTACGGGGGCCCGGGTCCTGCCCCAGGGAACATGTATCAATGCAAAAAAAGTCTGTTTTTTCAGGAGCAGTGATTTTAATAATGCTTAAAGTGAAACAATAAAAATGAAATTTTCCTTTAAATATCGTGCTTGTGGATGTCCTTAGCATGCCTGTAAAATAGTGCATCTTTCCCATGTTTAGAACAGTATCACAGCAAAATGACATTTCTAAAGGAAAAAAATGTCTTTTAAAACTGCTTGCAGCTCTAATGTATTGTCAGATCCTGGCAATCTAGATAAAAATCATTGGGTCTGGTATGAATATTAAGGGGAACCCCACATCAAAATAAAAAAATTGCGTGGGGTCCGCTCCAAAATCCATACCCTTCAGGTCTGGTATGGATATTAAGGGGAACCCTGCACCAAAATTTCAAAAAAACAAATGGTGTGGGGGTCACCCCAATATCTATACCAGACCCTTATCTGAGCACGCAACCTGACAACCGTACCAGGCCACATGCCCTCAACATGGGGAGGGTGCTTTGGGGTCCCCTGAAAACACCTTGTCCCCATGTTGATGAGGAAAAGGGCCTGATCACCACAACCCTTGCGCAGTGGTTGTGGGAGATCTGCGGATGGGGGCTAATTGGAATCTGGAAGCCCCCTTTAACAAGGGGCCCTCAGATCCCGGGCCTGCCCCCTATGTAAATGAGTAACTGGGTACACTGTGTACCCCTACCCATTCACCAGGAAAAAACTGTGAAATGTGACAAAAAACATTAGCCGGTTTTTGACAGTTGCTTTATTGTAAAATAACTCTGAGTGGTCTTCTCCCCCGAGGCGTGTCTCCCAGCGTCATCTTCTCCTGGTGCTGTCTCTCTTGCCACCATCTTCTCTCGCCATATCTCCTTCCACTGCCTACTTCTCCTGCTTCTGTGTTCTTCCTCACCACTGTCTTCCTCCGTTGTGTTGTCCCCCGCTGCAAAACACACAAAAAAGTGCATAGGTGTGAACCTATGGTCAGGTACAGTACACAGTGGAGCGATGCGAGAACCCTGCAAATCCAGTGTTCCTGCATCACATACAACTCACAGGCAGTTCACACTGCCATATGCGAACTGCTGGGAGTGTCAGTAGAAAGCTAATGACACCCCCAAATCAGTTCACATATCGCAGAGCGAACTGCAAATTCAGACAACACCCATGCAATTCAATTCCGCTGCGGACCAAAAAAAGGGTCCTGTGCGAGTTTGTTCTGAATGTGATGAAAATTCAACCATACAATCTGGCTGAGTTTGCATCGCACAGACCTCACATGTGATTTGCAGTGTGGGGCCAATCACATCCGATGTCGGACAACAAAGCAGTGTGAACTGGCCCTAAGGCCCCTTTCACACTTGTGCGACATGTCCTGCAACTCCTGCGTCCATAGACCTCAAGATTTCGAAGTCCTGTTTGCAGTTTGCGAGAAGCCATGTGGGGGACAAAGCAAACATGTGGAAGAAGGTGCTCTGGTCAAAATTTTACTTTTTGGCCTAAAAGCAAAACACTACGTGTAGCAAAAATGAATACTGCACATCACCCTGAACACACCATACCCACCGTGAAACATGGTGGTGGCAGCATCATGTTGTGGGGATACTTTTCTTCAGCAGGGACAGGGAAGCTGATCAGAGTTGATGGGAAGATGGATGGAGCAAAATACAGGGCACTCTTATGTCGCGTACACACGATCGGATTTTCCGACAACAAATGTTGGATGTGAGCTTGTTGGCAGAAAGTCTGACCGTGCGTATGCTCCATTGAAACATTTGTTGTCGGACTTTCCGGCAACAAATTTTGACTAACAGGTTCTCAAATTTTCCACCAACAAATGTTTGTTGTCGGACTTTCCGATAGTGTGTACACAAGTCCGTCGGACAAAAGTCCACGCATGCTCGGATTCCAGTACGAAGCTCTCGGTCTTGTGAAACTAGCGTTCGTAATGCAGATATCACGTACGTCTTGTACGTCACTATGTTCGTAATTGTTGGCCAACATTTGTGTGACCGTGTGTATGCAAGACAAGTTGGAGTCAACATCCTTCGAACAAAAATCCATGGTTCTGTTGTCGGAAAGTCCAATCGTGGCTACGGGGCATAAGAAGAAAACATGTTATGCAGCGTACACATGACCGGTTTTCCCGTCGGAATAAACTCCGAAGGTTTTTCTGACGGAAACTGTCTTGCGTACACACAAACACCAAAGTCCGATCGTTAAGTACGCGGTGACATACAACACGTACGACGAGGCTAGAAAAAGGAAGTTCAATAGCCAGTAGCCAATAGCCTCCGTTGCGTACTTGCGTACCAGAGCATGCGTCGTTTTTGGTCCGTCGGAACAGCATACAGACGAGCTGTTTTCCCGATAGGAATTGGTTCCGTCGGAAATATTTAAAACATGTTCTATTTCTAGGTCCATCAGAATTGTCGTAAAAAAAAAGTCAGATGAGGCATACACACGATTGGAATATACGATTAAAAGCTTCCATCTGACTTTTTCTGTCTGACATTCCGCTCATGTGTACGCGGCATTAGAGTCTGCAAAACACTTGAGACTGGGGCACAGGTTCAGTTTCCAGCAGGACAACGACCCTAAACATACAGCCAGAGCTACAATGGATGGGTTTAGATCAAAGCTTATTTATGTGTTAGAATGGCCCTGTCAAAGTCCAGGGCTAAATCCAAATGAGAATCTGTGGAAAGCCTTGAAAATTGCTGTTCACAGGCACTCTTTATCCATCTGGCTCTGGTGAACATCTGCTGGCTTTTAGTGCATCTGTCACCTGGCCTCAGGTGACCTGACAACAGTGCGCCTCACATAACAGTGGCCCTTTATACATCAGTGCTCCTCATATAACAATGCCCCATTAAAGTGGTTGTAAACCCTTACAACACACTTTGACCTACAGGTAAGCCTAGATTAAGGCTTACCTGTAGGTCCAAGAAATATCTCCTAAACCTACATGGTTTAGGAGATATTTACCGAAAGACAGGCACCGCTGTCTACGGCGCATGTGCCGTAGACAGCGGCGCGCGCAGGCGCACTGAGCGCGCCACTGTCAACGGCGATATGCCGCGCGTGGCAGCTCCCGTGCGCATGCGCGGGAGTGACATCATCAGGGCTTCGCCGAATGACAGCGGCGGAGCGGCGAGACCCACCAAGAAGATGGATGCGCCGGACTACAGGGGACAGCGGTGACATCGCTGGCTCCTGTGTCAGGTAAGTGACACATAATGGACTACTATGCGATGCATAGTAGTCCATTATGCTTTACCTTTGCAGGGAATGAAAGAGGAAGTAAACTCATCAGGGTTTACTTCCTCTTTAAATGCAAGCCTCCCCTGCACAGCCCTATCTTCAGCAGGGTAGAGGCACTCATCAGTCTAGATGCCCCCCCCCCATCTCCCGCTCTGCTGCCGCTGTCATCCTCACAGCAGGGCAGGGGGGAGGAGCTGCAGATCTGGCCAGAGGGTGGGAGGTGCCCAACTTATTATGTTAACAATAGGATGATTACCACTTCTTAATTTGCAAAAGACTCCCGCTCTCTGTCCAGATCTGCAGCTCTTCCTACACCCTGCTGTGAGGATGACAGCGGCAACCGAGCAGGAGACCTAGGAGAGGACACCCAGCTGCTAAATTGCATGGCAATGGTCTGGACAGGACTGTCACTTGGTCCGGGTCCAGACAGCAGTATGCCATTTAGCGATCCCTTAAATATACTATTGTTATTGCAAACATAGCAAGGCTGGCTTCACACCTATGCAGTCAACACATAGTTTAAAAAGCTTTGCCTTAAAGTGGAACTAAACCTAACTTTTAGAAAACTGAAAGCAGACAGCTTTTTTTTATTTTTTTTGCAGAAGAGGCATACTATGTCTCTTCTGCAATAATCATATGTAGTGCATATTGCATATGCCTGCATATGCAGTGCTCAGCGTGCATACCTGGTATACCGCAGCTGCACCAGAATCACTGAATCCCATGCGCATGAACAGGATGACATCATCTCCCACCTGCCAATCAAGAGGCTGAAAATACAGTACCTGGAGAGAAGATGACAGCGGGTCAATGAAGGCTTTAACTGCTGCATCGCCGGAAGGTGAAGGTGAGTGTATAGGAGAGTTTCTTTCCACTTTAAGGCCACCCATTATTTTTTAATGGGCTGCCAAAGCTTCCAAGCACAAAAGAAGCTTAAATTCCTTTTTTTGTAATGGAATGAAGGTGCATTGCTTTGGTGTGTTGTGGGTGGCCATTAAAAATAAATGGCACTGCACTAACAACTGCATGGAGTGGTACCATGTAATGCAGCAACATGCACATTGCCACAACACAAAAGTTGTAACCAGCCTTAAAGTGATACTAAAGTCTTGCTTTTTACCCATCCCAAAATAACAAACATGTTATACTTACCTGCTCTGTGCAGTAATTCTGATCCTCCTCTTCTCAGGTCCCTCTCCAATGCTCCTGGCTCCTCCCCCCTGCTTAGTGCCCCGACAGCAAGCAGCTTGCTATGGAGGCACCTGTGCCGAGCCACTGCTCTGTGTGTCCATTCAGACCCGGAGCCTCGACTTGGCCCCGCCTCCTCTCTCTCATCATTGGCTCACTGACTTTTATTGATCGCAGCATGAACCAATGGCGCCCACTGTGTGTCTCAGCCAATCAGGAGAGAGAGTCCCGGACAGCTGAGTTTCTTGTGTAACATTGCTGGATGGAGATGGGGCTCACGTAGGTATTAGGGGGGCTGCTGCACACAGTAGTTCTTTTTTATCCTAATGTATAGCATGCAATAAGATAAAAAAATAAAAACCTTCTACTTTTACAACCACATAATGAGTACCTAGGGGGCTTGTAAAAGGGAATTTTTTGATTAGCAGAAAAAAATTCTAAGTTGGAAATAACTATTTACCGTACTTTACACTAATAAATCATTTGAAGCTTTGTCTTATTTCAGACACTTTTTATGTTCTATCAATCCATAGTTTATCTTACAAGATTAGGCAACTTCTGAATACAAGCCCTGAAAATTTTGGGTTTGCTTTGAGAAGAAAAACTGATTTTTACTGTCTTGTTTATATAACACTTAACGTTCTGCTTCTTTCTATATCCAGCTCAGCAATCACGTGTCGCCTGAAAAGAATCCAACGCTACGTGAACTGCAGACTATTCTTGAACAGGAAAGGAGACTTCACCAGGAGGAACATGAAAAGGTGACAGACAGGCTCATCCAGGTATTATGTGCCCCTAATCCATCACCTTTCACAGGGCCAGACATAGCTTACTGTTTAAAGAAAGACGACAATCTAATGCTGGGCAGACGTCTAAGAATTCCTTCAGTTTTGTTTCGCTTGACATTTAGCAGTTGTACATCATTAGCAACTGTCTGACCACCGATTCTACCCCAAGATGGAACATTAATTCCTATTTCAAAGAGATGTGCAGTGGTAGCAGGTGGTGTTCACAGGCTGTGTCCAGCCCCTCACTTACCCAATCTAGGTTCCGAGCAGGCAGCGCTCCTGCGGGTGGGTGTCTCCTCCTCCTCTGTATCACAGCAGCTTCCGCTGTGTGTCTCCTCCCTCCTCCTCTTGAGCGTCCAATAGGATTGCCTGTCCTTTCAGCCAATCGGGTGATGGGTCTCAGGACCCACTTCCTGATTGGCTGGGAGGAGGATCAGTGTGAGAATGGCAAATATTCATTCACTATTATCACATAAGTGGGGGGGCTCTAAGGGCAGTGCTCTGTGTCCCCCGAGCCCACCCTTTTTTGAATCCTATTACAACCTCTGGCTCTAATAACGTGCTTCAAAAATAAACACCCCCCCATTGGAATCCAAGCGCCCGTGCCCTGCATGTAGATTAGGGGGCTGGGCGCATGGATAGGGGGCGGCGCCTGTGTGCCCCTAATGGGCTGTGCCGCCTCTGGAGGTGTGGTAAAGCGATATTAAACCCAAAGCCAAACATATTATATATTGCAGCTACCCAGTAATTAGATGTGGTGGCTGCATTCGTTTTTGTTTTTTTAAGGCTTTTTTCCCCTCTGTTTTTACCTGGTTACCTGGCCACTAACACTCCTCCTGTATTATGCCCTTTACACACGGTTGGAAATTCCAAAGGAAAAAGGTCCGATCGGATTATATTGTTGGAAAATCCGACCGTGTGTGGGCTCTATCGGACTTGTTCCATCGGAAATTTGAGAACTGAATCTAAAATTTTCTGACAAAAAGATCCGATCAGACCTTTTCCGATCGTTTGTAGAGAATTCCGACGGACAAAGTGCCACTCATGCTCAGATTAAATTACGAGACCAAAGCTATTGGCTACTAGCCTCTACGTAGTCCCGTCGTACGCAGCGAACGTCACCTCATTCTGAACAATTTTCCGACAACCTTGTCCGACTGTGTGTATGCAACACAAATTTTGGCCAAAATCCGTCAGAAATGTCAGAATGTGGTCAGAATGTCCGACCGTGTGTACAGAGCATTAGAATGCCCCCACTCAGGATGGAGGAGCACAGGGCTACCTTTGGACAGCAGCATTGTCTGGGGAGAGGGGAGCATTAGATGTACTAGCAGATTTAGATACACTAACAAAATGAAGCCAAATTCCAGCTCACACTGCAGTTACACAAGCAGCTATAGCAATGTTTTTTTCTGTTGGGATAAAGGTTTTACATAAATAAATAAAAGCGAATCATTGTAAGCATTCCTGTCAGTGGTAAATGGTTTGTGTCAGCACTCTCATACCACGTACACACGAACGGTTTTCCAGTCGGAATAAACTCCAAAGGTTTTTCCAACGGAGTTCCGACAGAGTTCCTCTTAAACTGTCTTGCGTACACACGCTTACACACCAAAGTCGGTAAGAATGCGGTGACATTACAACACGCACGAGGAGACTAGAAAAAGGAAGGTCATCAGCCAGTAGCCAATAGCCTCCGTCTCATACTTGCTTCAGAGCAATGCGTCATTTTTGGTGTGTCGG
Source organism: Lithobates pipiens (assembly GCF_037356315.1). NCBI lineage: Eukaryota > Metazoa > Chordata > Amphibia > Anura > Ranidae > Lithobates > Lithobates pipiens. The sequence goes on along the minus strand of NW_027507764.1, from coordinate 407,521,319 downwards.
AACAGCATACAGATGAATGGTTTTCCTGATAGGAATTGGTTCCGTCAGAAAGATTTAAAACATGTTCTATTTCTAGGTCCATCAGAATTTTCATTAAAAAAAAATCCGATGAGGCATACACAAGATCAGAATTCACAATGAAAAGATTCCATTGGACTTTTTCTGTCGGACATTCCGCTCGTGTGTACACGGCATGACTGCTAACAACAGATTTACTGGTTGGTTTACCAGATTAAAATAAAGGAAAGAAAGCCTAAAAAAGAAAACTAATGCAGCCATCACATCTAAGAATTGGAAAGCTGCAATATAATAAATATTTGCTTTTGCATTTATTCCTGCCTTAAAGAGCATATCTAATGCCCCTAGCATCTTACCAGAATGCAATCTGCGTATTACAACTTATTGAATATATCTTTGTGCATCATTACAATGTTACTAAACCCATGATGCATTTACTATATCTGGTCTCCCACAGAACATGGAAATGCAATTATTTAAGTAAATATAACCTGCTAAATACATTTCTCATCACAGTATATAGCAGCCTTGTGACTGGTTAAAGCTTGTAGGAGGAGTTTTCATTCTGCACTGACTGTCCTATCAGGATGCAGGTCTCCTGACCCTCTATCTGGACAGTGTTGATTGGCCCTGTGCTGATCCCATGCACTCTCCCAGGAAGAAAAAAATTCTAGCCATACACACCAAACTGAGCATGTGCAGCCTGTCCCCTGGCTCTGTATTATCAGGAAATATGTGGAACAGTGGAAGAAGGAGAGGATCAGAGAAGATAGGCTCAAACTGCCTTTTTTACACAATGCAGAGGATTAACCTCTTAGGTTCCATAGTGAGTAGCAGGCATGCTTTACTGCACATACAGACTGATTTTAGTGTTGTGGGTTTAGTAACACTTTAACCGGTTCCCGACCAGCGCACGCCGATGTACGTCGGCAGAATGGCACGGGCAGGCATATTGGCGTACAGGTACGTCCAATCTTTAATGCCGCCCTGCCATCGTGAGCGCGCCACCGCCGAGGTGCTGGTCGGGACCCCCGTGAGTCCGGTCGCGGGTCCCGCGGACTCGATCGCCGCGGGCATACCCGCGATCGCCTCACAAAGCGATATTAAACCCAAAGCCAAACATATTATATATTGCAGCTACCCAGTAATTAGATGTGGTGGCTGCATTCGTTTTTGTTTTTTTAAGGCTTTTTTCCCCTCTGTTTTTACCTGGTTACCTGGCCACTAACACTCCTCCTGTATTATGCCCTTTACACACGGTCGGAAATTCCAAAGGAAAAAGGTCCGATCGGATTATATTGTTGGAAAATCCGACCGTGTGTGGGCTCTATCGGACTTGTTCCATCGGAAATTTGAGAACTGAATCTAAAATTTTCTGACAAAAAGATCCGATCAGACCTTTTCCGATCGTTTGTAGAGAATTCCGACGGACAAAGTGCCACTCATGCTCAGATTAAATTACGAGACCAAAGCTATTGGCTACTAGCCTCTACGTAGTCCCATCGTACGCAATGAACGTCACCTCATTCTGAACAATCGGATTTTCCGACAACCTTGTCCAACACAAATTTTGGCCAAAATCCGTCAGAAATGTCAGAATGTGGTCAGAATGTCCGACCGTGTGTACAGAGCATTAGAATGCCCCCACTCAGGATGGAGGAGCACAGGGCTACCTTTGGACAGCAGCATTGTCTGGGAAGAGGGGAGCATTAGATGTACTAGCAGATTTAGATACACTAACAAAATGAAGCCAAATTCCAGCTCACATTGCAGTTACACAAGCAGCTATAGCAATGTTTTTTTCTGTTGGGATAAAGGTTTTACATAAATAAATAAAAGCGAATCATTGTAAGCATTCCTGTCAGTGGTAAATGGTTTGTGTCAGCACTCTCATACCACGTACACACGAATGGTTTTCCAGTCGGAATAAACTCCAAAGGTTTTTCCAACGGAGTTCCGACAGAGTTCCTCTGAAACTGTCTGGCGTACACACGCTTACACACCAAAGTCTGATCGGTAAGAATGCGGTGACATTACAACACGCACGAGGAGACTAGAAAAAGGAAGGTCATTAGCCAGTAGCCAATAGCCTCCGTCTCATACTTGCTTCAGAGCATGCGTCATTTTTGGTGTGTCGGAACAGCATACAGACGAACGGTTTTCCTGATAGGAATTGGTTCCGTCAGAAAGATTTAAAACATGTTCTATTTCTAGGTCCATCAGAATTTTCATTAAAAAAAAATCCGATGAGGCATACACAAGATCAGAATTCACAATGAAAAGATTCCATTGGACTTTTTCTGTCGGACTTTCTGCTCGTGTGTACACGACATGACTGCTAACAACAGATTTACTGGTTGGTTTACCAGATTAAAATAAAGGAAAGAAAGCCTAAAAAAGAAAACTAATGCAGCCATCACATCTAAGAATTGGAAAGCTGCAATATAATAAATATTTGCTTTTGCATTTAATCCTGCTTTAAAGAGCATATCTAATGCCCCTAGCATCTTACCAGAATGCAATCTGCGTATTACAACTTATTGAATATATCTTTGTGCATCATTACAATGTTACTAAACCCATGATGCATTTACTATATCTGGTCTCCCACAGAACATGGAAATGCAATTATTTAAGTAAATATAACCTGCTAAATACATTTCTCATCACAGTATATAGCAGCCTTGTGACTGGTTAAAGCTTGTAGGAGGAGTTTTCATTCTGCACTGACTGTCCTATCAGGATGCAGGTCTCCTGACCCTTTATCTGGACAGTGTTGATTGGCCCTGTGCTGATCCCATGCACTCTCCCAGGAAGAAAAAAATTCTAGCAATACACACCAAACTGAGCATGTGCAGCCTGTCCCCTGGCTCTGTATTATCAGGAAATATGTGGAACAGTGGAAGAAGGAGAGGATCAGAGAAGATAGGCTCAAACTGCCTTTTTTACACAATGCAGAGGATTAACCTCTTAGGTTCCATAGTGAGTAACAGGCATGCTTTACTGCACATACAGACTGATTTTAGTGTTGTGGGTTTAGTAACACTTTAACCGGTTCCCGACCAGCGCACGCCGATGTACGTTGGCAGAATGGCACGGGAAGGCATATTGGCGTACTGGTACGTCCAATCTTTAATGCCGCCCTGCCATCGTGAGCGCGCCACCGCCGAGGTGCTGGTCGGGACCCCCGTGAGTCCGGTCGCGGGTCCCGCGGACTCGATCGCCGCGGGCACACCCGCGATCGCCTCACAGGGCGGCTGAATGAGGAAATGCCGTTGTAAACAGCATTTCCCCGTTCTGCTTAGCAACTAGTGACGCTGATCTCTGCTCCATGTGATTGGAGCAGAGATCAGTGTTCACTAAATTAAAGCCCAGCCCCCCACAGTTAGTAACACGCCCCTAGGAACACTTAACCCCTACACTGTCACCCACTGGTTAACCCCTTCACCACCAGTGTCATTTACACAGGAATCACTGCATTTATATAGCAGTGATTGCTGTATAAATGACAAGGGTCCCAAAAATGTCCGATGTGTCCGCCATAATGTCGCAGTCACAATAAAAATCGCTGAATGCTGCCATTACTAGTAAAAAAAAACTATTATTAAAAATGCCATCAAACTATCCCCTATTTTGTAAACGCTATAACTTTTGCGCAAACCAATCAATAATCGCTTTACCAAAAATATGTAGAAGAATACGTATCGGCCTAAACTGAGGGAAAAAAAGTGTTTTATATATTTTTGGGGGATATTTATTATAACAAAAAGTAAAAAATAATGCATTTTTTTCAAAATTGTCGCTCTATTTTTGTTTATAGCGCAAAAAAAAAAAAACTGCAGGGGTGATAAAATACCACCAAAAAAAGCTCTATTTGTGGGAAAAAAAGGACGTCAATTTTGTTTGGGAGCCACGTAGCATGACCGTGCAATTGTCAGTTAAAGCGACGCAGTGCCGAATCGCAAAAAGTGGTCTGGTCTTTGACCAGCAAAATGGTCTGGGGCTGAAGTGGTTAAAGGGGGAATCTAGGAGTATATTCTACTTTTAGGCTGGGTTCACACCGCTGCGGGGGGAGAACCGGATGTGATTCGCACAGCAAATCACATCCGATCTCCGTAGCACTGCGAGTTCAGCCATACAGATAGTATGGCTGAACTCGCAGCTGTCCCGCAGCAAACTCGCACAGGACCCTTTTTTGGGTCCGCAACGGAATCGGATCGCATGGGGGTTCACACCATGCGATCCGATTCCTGTGCGAGTCGGCAGATCGCACTGCGATATGCCGACGGATCTGGGGGTGTCATTAACATAACATTGACACCCCCAGCCGTCCGCATAGGGCAGTGTGAACTGCCGGCGGGAGGTGAGCGATGCGGGAAAACGCTGCGGATTTGCGGCGTTCCCGCATCGCAATAGTGTGAACCTAGCCTTAAAGTAAAATTTAAATATTAGTTTCAATCAAAGCTCTAGAGAGGGGAAGGTTTTTCTTCTCAGGAAGTGAGGGGAAATCTCCTTCAGTGGTACAAAGAAAAGAATGGAAATCCAACAGAGGTTTTAACCACTTAAAGACCAGGCCTCTTTTTCAGATTCAGTGTTTACAAGTTAAAAACGTTTTTTTGCTAGAAAATTACTTAGAACCTTCAAAACATTATAAATTTATAACACCATAGAGAATAAAATGACAGTCATTGCAATACTTTTTGTCACACAATATTTGTGCAGCAGTCTTACAAGTGAACTTTTTTTTTCTTTTTTTTTTTCTTTTTTTGAATAAAAAAAATAAGACAACAGTAAAGTTAGCCCAATTTTTTTTATATTGTGAAAGATAATGTTACGCTGAGTAAATTGATACCCAACAAAAATACAGGTTTTGAGTTATAGAGGTCTAGGGCTAGAATTATTGCTCTCGCTCTAAAGAGTGCAGCGATACCTCACATGTGTGGTTTGACCATCATTTTCATATGCGGGCGCTACTCACGTATGCGCTCGCTTCTGCATGCGTGCTCGTCGGGATGGGGCGCTTTTAATTATTTAAATTTATTTATTAAAATTTTTTCATTTATTCTTACACTTTAAAAAAATTGGGTCACTTTTATTCCTATTACAAGGAATGTAAACATCCCTTGTAATAGAAAAAAGCATGACAGGTCCTCTTATATATGAGATCTGGGGTCAAAAAGTCCTCAGATTTGGACTTAAATGATAAATGACTAATGATAATGATAAACTTAAATGACTAAAATAAAAAATGTGTCATTTGAAAAAAATGACCACAAAAAAATGTGCCTTTAAGAGGTATGGGCGAAAGTGGCATTTTGACACCCTGCTATGGTGTGGGGACGGGTGGGGGCCATCTTAGCCTCACTCGTCTCTATACCCAGCCACGGATAGGACCCAATCGCCTCCGCCACTGCCGATGACTCCGGTAAGCGGCGGAGGGTGCGGGAGAGCGGCGGAAGGGCGGGTGGCACCTCTCCTGTCGCCGATAACGGTGATCTTGCGGTGAATTAATCGCAGAGACCACCATTATCGTAAACAGAACTGCCGGCTCTAAACATGGATACCTCGGTTGTGGCAGCAGCTGCTGCTGTTACCGAGATATCCATCTTCAAACTGCTGACGTATATGTACAGGAGCCGGTCGGTAAGTGAAGTAGATCTAAACTCTAAATCAGCCATTCTCAACCAGGGTTCCTCCAGAGGTTGCTAGGGGTTCTTTGAGCCGTGGCTGATGAACCACCTATTTGATGATCATCTACAGAGTTCTAGGTTCAGCACCACTTAGCAAAGCTAGCAGCATGACACCAAATATCTTTTTGACTGTCTTTAAGGGTGGCATCCTGAACACCACTTTAAGGGGGACATTCTTCCTATTGACTACCAATATAAGGAGCATTGTTCCTATTGAGCCCTGATGATTTGGTTTTAGGAAGGGTTCCTCGAGACATAAAAAATATTTTTGGGGTTCCTCTAGGGTTAAAAGGTTCAGAGAGCCTACTCTAAATGGATGACGTTTCATATGCTAAGCAGCTAAATCATGGTGTAACATAAACAATTGCCATTTTTACAAAATGAAATGCATATAACAAAGCTGCTGTTATCCTCCAGCTGCTTCCTGTCTATATACATACTGTATGCTCCATCAGCAGCTACACATCATTGCTTAGAGTGGACTTCATGATGGTGATAACATTGGAACAAGTATGCACATCAGCACTCCCCTTGTAATATCCACTGGGAGCTTGTTAGAAGACAGTTGTCACCCTGTAAAAGCTTCTTTCTCTCTCCCCCCCCTTCCTCTACCGTTCTCTCTCCCTCTATCCTCTCCTCTCCCCAGCAAATATCCTTTGTTTTCAAATTACTAATGCTGTACAATGCTTGTGCCTTTGTCTTCCTCTCTCATTGTCAATGTAAAGCTGGCCGTGCGCTAGTAGATTTTCGAACAAAGTTTGTGTGAACATTCAAAGAAATTTTTTATCAGTACATTCAATGACATGACAAATATTGTTCAAAAGTATTTGTTTACAGTGCCTTGAAAAAAGTATTCATACCCCTTGAAATTTTCCACATTTTGTCATGTTACAACCAAAAGCGTAAATGTATTTTCTTGGGATTTTATGTGATAGACCAACACAAAGTGGCACATAATTGTGAAGTAGAAGGAAAATGATAAATGTTTTTTAATTTTTTTACAAATATCTGAAAAGTGTTGGAATGCATTTGTATTCAGCCCCCTTTACTATAATACCCCCAACTAGAATCTAGTGGAACCAATTGATTTCAGAAGTCACCTAATTAGTAAATAGAGTCCACCTGCATGTAATTTAATTTCAATATAAATACAAGAGGTCCATGATAACTCTGGAGGAGCTGCAGAGATCCACAGCTCAGATGGGAGAATCTGTCCACAGGACAACTATTAGTCGTGCACTCCACGAGTGGCAAGAAGAAAGACATTGTTGAAAGAAAGCCATACAAAGTCCTGTTTGCCGTTTGTGAGAAGCCATGTGGGGGACACAGCAAACATGTGGAAGAAGATGCTCTGGTCAGATGAGACCAAAATTTTACTTTTTGGCCTAAAAGGAAAACGCTTTGTGGCAGAAAACTAACACTGCACATCACCCTGAGCTCACCACCGTGAAACATGGTGGTGGCAGCATCATATTGTGGGAATGCTTTTCTTCAGCAGGGACAGGGAAGCTGTTAGAGTCTGAAAAAACTTGAGACTGGGCATGGGGTTACCTTCCAGCAGGACAATAACCTTAAACATACAGCCAGATCTACAATGGAATGGTTTAGATCAAAGCACATTTGTGTGTTAGCCCCTGTACACACGGTCGGAGATTTCGACAACCAAATCCGTCGGATTTTGTCCGTCGGATCTTGTCCGAAACTGTTGCATACACACGGTCGGACTAGGTTGTCGAAAAATCCGATCATTCAGAACGTGATGACGTAATTTCGTTATGATGGGACTACGTTCAGGCTAGTAGCCAATAGCTTTGATGTAGGAATTTGATCTGAGCATGCGTGGCACTTGGTCCGATCAAAATTCTCTACACATGATCGGAGTATGTCCGATCGAACCAGTTGGTCGGGAAATATTTCCAACATGTTGGAAAATTGGGTCCGACGGATATTCCAACGGAATCAGTCCCATACATACCACACACAGTCGGATTATCCGACGACACGGTCCGATAGGACACATTCCGAAGGACTCTCCGACCGTGTGTACAAGGGCTAAGAATGGCCCAGTCAAATTCAGACTGAAGTTCAGATTCAGAATCTGTGGCAAGACTTGAAAATTGCTGTTCACAGACGTTATCCATCCAGTCTGACAGAGCTTGAGCTATTTTGCAAATAAGAATGGGCAAAAATGGCACTAGTTGTGCAAAGCTGGTAGAGACATCCCCAAAAAGACTTGCAGTGAAAGGTGGGTCTACAAAGTATTGACTCAGGGGGGCTGAATACAAATGCACACCACACTTTTCACATATTTATTTGTAAAAAAAAATTGAAAAACATTTATAATTTTCCTTCCACTTCACAATTATGTGGCACTTTGTGTTGGTCTATCACATAAAATCCCAATAAAAACATTTACGTTTTTGGTTGTAACATGGCAAAATGTGGAGAATTTTAAGGGGTATGAATACTTTTTCAAGGCACAGTAAAACGTTTACATTTAACACTTAATTTTTGGAGCGAATGGACATTTCCAAATGAATTAGAAATTCAAGCATTCTAGAAAATTATTTTTACCCCGCTCCTTCAAATTTTGTAGTCACAGTGGCTTCAAACGGAATCCAATTTGACCCCACTAATTATTACAAAATTGAACAAACATTCTTAAAAACAGTTTTTTCTAACAAAATTTTTCTGGTTTATGGCCAGCTTTAGTCTATCACTTAGGTATATCTGACCGATAATGCACTGTATATGTGGCTTTGATTTTTATCAGCAGAAGCTGCGGTCTGCCATGGGTGGGTCTGGTGTGTGTGCCCATGCACATGCTGCAACTGGTGGCCCTCAGAAGCAGACAGTGTCCAGTGCAAGAGATGAACCTAAAGCTGGGTATACATGTTCATTTTTTCACTCAACCAGTGTTGAGTGAAAAAAACTGATAGATCCTCACATCAACACAACAATGCGGATGCAGGGATCTCTCCCGCTGAGCTGTTGTATTCTGACAGCTGGTTCTTCCCCTGTCAGAATACACTGATCAGCATTTGCAGCCATTAGCTTCAAACCCAATCCCATGCTGGTTTTCTAGTAGAACACTTTCGACAGACATTGGCACACATTTACCGAAAGTCACCTGGTCCCTGCTGAATTGGCCGACTTATACTATTTGTGTACCAGACTTTAGGATCACCACCCTTTTGCTATCAGACCAATTTTTTTATTTTTTACACTCCATATGCACATTTTTCGTATTACTACATAAAACCCCAGAACAAAATGTATTCCCTGAAAGCAGAGGACCTATAAAATAATTCTGCATGCCACCGATGCTTGGTAAGAAAATGTTCCTTCATCACAAGGATAACTACTTTTATGGTGAATGCCTTGCAGTAGTGTGAATGGAAGCCTCACAAAGTGACTTTGCCATAAAGGTCACATACATTTTTATAACAGTCTTGCTATCATGGCAGACCTTGGGGTGATCACCCTATTTGCTAATGCCTCAGTATTTCTGCTCCGTACCTCTCTGTGGGATTGCTTTACTAAAACTGGAGAGTGCAAAATCTGGTGCAGCTCTGCAGTCAAACCAACTAGCTTGCAGACTTTTTTGTCAAAGCTTAATTGAACAAGCTGAAGTTAGAAGCCAATTTCTTTCTATGCAGAGCTGCACCAGATTTTGCACTTTACAGTTTTAGTAAAACAACCACTGTGTCTTTGAGCTGAGCCTGTCACATGAAGCACATCATACAGCTCATTTAAGTGTTCCATTCTGGCAATGTGGGTCATTGTCAGCCTAGGTTCATTGGGGCTGTCAGCAACTTTCCTTCCCTGAATGCACTTTTACATAGGGAGTGAGTCGAGTCTGAATAGACTAATCTTGCTCTTTGATGACAACTCTCATTTTTTGTAAGAACAATTCTCAGTTTTTTTTTTATTATTGTTAATAAATTATGTTAGATCATTGCTGTCTGAACTAAGTACACGGCCATGATCCTAATTCTATCCTAATGGATTCTCCACGCCACGGCCAAATTGGGCTTTTACCAATGGCCTTACACTACTACGTACAGTACATTGTTTGGCAGACAAACTTCCCTACATTTCTAGAGTGGGTGTTCACTCCATCCTTTTATTCAGGTTCCTTTAGCCAGTTGAGTCATTAACTTATTAAAGTCTTTGCTGGACTTTTCTCTCAGATTAGAATACCTGGCCCTGAGTTTAGACATGGCCTTGTCTGGCATCTTCCTGCCTTGGGACAAGTCCCTCAACTTTCATGCCAAGGCCTTTCGGGCCCATAGAAAAACCCTTACTTTGTGCCTGCATGAGGGCCTTGGGCCCATGGTTGCCTCCTTTGAGGCAGTGACGTACACTTTTTATGCTAATCATATAAATACAGTTGTGCTCATAAGTTTACATACCATAGTAGAATTTATGATTTCTTGCCCGTTTTTCAGAGAATATGAATAACACAAAAACTTTTCTTTCATTCATGGTTAGTGTTTGGTTGAAGCCATTTATTATCAATCAATTGTGATTACTTTTTTTTAAACCATAATGGCAACAGAAACTACCCAAATAAAAGTTTACATGTCCTGGTGATTTTGGCCTGATAACATGCACACAAGTTGACACAAACGTTTTGAATGTCTATTAAAGTTAACCATCCTCACCTGTGATGTGTTTGCTTGTAATTAGTGTCTGTGTATAAAAGGTCAATGAGTTTCTTGACTCCTGACAGACCCTTGCATCTTTCATCCAGTGCTGCTGGATTCTGAGTCAGGGGTAAAGCAAAATAATTGTCAAAGGATCTGCGGGAAAAGGTAGTTGAACTGTATAAAACAGGAAAGGGATATAAAAAAAATGCAAGGAATTGAGATTGTCAATCAGCAGTGTTCAAACTCTAATCAAGAAGTGCAAAATGAGGAGTTCTTTTGAAACCAAACCACGGTCAGGTAGACCAACTAAAATTTCAGCCACAACTGCCAGGAAAATAGTTCGGGATGCAAAGAAAAACCCACAAATAACTTCAGGTGAAATACAGGACTCTCTGAAAACATGTGGTATGGCTGTTTCAAAATGCACAATAAGGTGGCACTTGAAGAAAGATTGGCTGCATGGTCGAGTCGCTATAAGAAAGCCATTACTACACAAATGCCACAAAGTATTCCACTTACAATATGCCAAACAGCACAGAGACAAGCCTCAAACCTTCTGGCACAAAGTCATTTGGAGTGATGAGATCAAAATTTAGCTTTTTTGGCCACAACCATAAACGCTACATTTGAAGAGGAGTCAACGAGGCCTATGATGAAAGGTGCACCATTCCTGGATCGCTGATGTTTTGGGGATGTGTGAGCAACAAAGGCACAGGAAATTTGGTCAGTATTGATGGCAAGATGAATGCAGTATGTTATCAAAAAATACTGGAGGAACATTTGCATTCATCAGCCAGGAAGCTGCGCATGGGACGTACTTGGACATTCCAACATGGCAATGATCCAAAACACAAGGCCAAATCGACCTCTCATTGGCTACAGCAGAATAAAATGGAGGTTCTGGAGTGGCCATCTCAGTCTCCTGACCTCAGTATCATTGAGCCACTCTGGAGAGATCCTAAACGTGCAGTTCATGCAAGGCAGCCAAAGAATTTACAGGAAATGGAGGCATTTTGCCAAGAGGAATGGGCAGCTTTACCATATGAGAAGATAAAGAGCCTCATCCACAAATACCACAAAAGACTTCAGGCTGTCATTGATGTTAAAGGGGGCAATACACGGTATTAAGAACTGGGGTATGTAAACTTTTGATCAGGGTAATTTGGGTAGTTTATGTTGCCATTATGATTTAAAAAGAGTAAACACAGTTTATTTATAATAAGTGGCTTCAACCAAACACTAACCATCCGTGAAAGAAAAGTTTTTGTGTTATTAATTATATTCTCTGAAAAATGGCCAAGAAATCATAAATTCTGCCAGGGTATGTAAACTTATGAGCACAGCTGTACATGGAGCACATTTATTTTTCTGATATTTTCACCCTTTTAAATAAAAACCTATAAAATAAATATTCAGATCTGCTAACAAATTAAAGCGCATCTCTAAAATGTTGAAGGCTTTTATAGAGATAAAAGTTGTAGTCTTGAAATGGTTAACACATACTGTGCTACAAGTTGTCAAGTTCTCTAAACTTGTAAAGGTCTGGGCCTTCTACTAAGATTAGGATAGGAAATGGTATATTGAAGGAAACAGACAGTGATGGCTCTAAGTACTGTGCAGATTAGCAGTAATTATCTAGTTAAGTACTTCCCAGATGAAGAGATTAGGTAATTTCTATGCAAATGATCACTTATTACCAGCTCATGATAGATTTGGGGGACGTATGCTGGGCTCCAGTACTGAGCTGTATGAAAAATCTGTATTAGACATGAAATATTTATCAATTGCTGCAGGGTGTTGTTGACCCATTTTTGTGCATTTTTTCATGTTCACTTTTGAATAATACGTAAGTGAAAACATAGTTGGAATCAGCGCTTATATAGCTGTAATAACATTATTTAAAGTGGTTGTAAACCTCAGACCTAAAATATGAACTAAGCATATTCTTCTATAGTGTGTATGTGTCTGCTGCCTCGCTCCTCTGCTATCAGCATGAGTCACTTCTGGCAAGTTTTCCTGACACCAAGAGAAAAAAGGTGACAAGGGAGGGAACTCCAGCTGTTTGGCAGCTTCATCTTTGTTCCTGTGTGCTATGTGAAGGGGGTGTGTCCCTTCCCTCCAATCAGCTCTCAGAGCTCCCAGTCACTGAGCTCTACAGAGTGTAATTTCAGCTTTCCGTCCCCTTTATTTCTGGCAGCTCAGACAAGATTTAGAAATTTGCCACCTAGAACAGGTGTAGAGAAGACTGAAAATAAACAAGTAGAACTTGTGTAGGAAGAATAGTTTCTTCTCTATAGTGTACCACTCGAGGCCAGTCACTTCACTGGGTATATGTAAGGGTTTATAATCATTTTGAAATTACTTAGTCCAGCCTACTCAGTGAATAACAGGGACCTCAGCACTACCCTCATGTACTACCTTGTATTTTTTTCAGGTGGTAACAATAAAATCTGATTAATTTAACCACTTGCCGACCAGCGCACGATGATGTACGTCGACAGAATGGCACGGGCAGGCAAATGGGCGTACATGTACGTCCCTTTAAATTTGCCGCCCTGTCATCGGAAGCGCGCCGCCGGCGGCGCGCTCCCGAGCTGGTCGGGACCCCCGTGAGTCCGGTCGCGAGACCCGCGGACTCGATCGCCGTGGGCATCCCCGCGATCGTCTCACAGAGCGGCCGAATGGAGAAGTGCCGTTGTAAACAACATTTCTCCATTCTGCCTAGCAACTAGTGACGCTGATCTCTGCTTCATGTGATTGGAGCAGAGATCAGTGTTCACTAAATGAAAGCCCAACCCCCACATAGTTAGTAACACGCCCCTAGGAACACTTAACCCCTACACTGCCACCCACTGGTTAACCCCTTCACTGCCAGTGTCATTTACACAGGAATCACTGCATTTATATAGCAGTGATTACTGTATAAATGACAATGGTCCCAAAAATGTGTCAAAAATGTCCGATGGGTCCCCCACAATGTCGCAGTCACAATAAAAATCGCTGATCGCCGCCATTACTAGTAAAAAAATAATAATAAAAAATTATTAATAAAAATGCTATAAAACTATCCCTATTTTGTAAACGCTATAACTTTTGCACATACCAATCAATAATCGCTTATTGCAGTTTTTTTTACCAAAAATATGTAGAAGAATATGTATCGGGCTAAACTGAGGGAAAAAAATGTTTTTTTATATATTTTTGGGGGATATTTATTATAACAAAAAGTAAAAAGTAATGCGTTTTTTTCAAAATTGTCACTCTATTTTTGTTTATAGCGCAAAAAATAAAAATCGCAGGGGTGATCAAATACCACCAAAAGAAAGCTCTATTTGTGGGAAAAAAGGACGTCAATTTTGTTTGGGAGCCACGTCGCACGACCGCGCAATTGTCAGTTAAAGTGACGCAGTGCCGAATCGCAAAAAGTGGTCTGGTCTTTGACCAGCAAATTGGTCCGGTCTGAAAGTGGTTAAAGTACTTGGGCAAGTGACCCATTCAACCAGCCTCCATACATTTTTTTTTTTTAATTTGGCCAAGCACGCAGCCCTTAGAATCATCTGACACATCTGCAAGAATGCTATTACAGATGCATGCTAGACTGCCATCCTAGCTCAGGGGTGTTCAAACTTTTTTCAAAGAGGTCCAAATTTGATAAAGTGAACATGCGTGAGGGCCATTTTGCCTGACATTCTTAGAATTATTAAAATTCGGCCCGGACTTTTCGACAGACTAGGTCCGACGGAACGAATCCACCAGACAATTCGATCATTTGTGGGCTTCATCGGACCTTTGCTGTCTAAAAATCAGATGGACTTTAGATTTAAAACATGTTTCTCTTTTCTGTTTTTCATGTTTCAAATCTTTCCGACAGACTTGAGTCCGGTCAAAAAAATCTATTCGTCTGTATGCTAGTCCGACGGACGAAATCCGTCGCTAGGGCAGCTATTGGCTGCTGGCTATGAACTTCCTTATTCTAGTCCGGTCATACGTCATCATATTCGAATCCGTCGGACTTTGATGTGCTTGTGTGTGGCCAAGTCCGTTTGGTCGTAAACTCAACCGAAAGTCCGTCGGGAAGACCGTCGGACCTAGTTCGTCGAAAAGTCTCACAAATACACTGCCCAACAAGAATTTTCTTGCCTTTGCGGCTGTGTGTGGGGAAGAGATGAGCTTGGGCATGTTATTTGAATATATATATATATATATATATATATATATATATATATATATATATATATATATATTTTGTGGCCCCAACAAATCCCCGGCGTGTTATTTAGATATACCGTATTTATCAGCGTATACCACGCACAGGCGTATAACATGCGCCTTCACTTTAAGAGGGAAAATTTTCAATTTAAATAATGAACTGTGAAGAAAAATAAGGGTCAGTGCCCATCAATGCAGCCTAATCAGTGTCCATCTGCAGCCTCACCATTGCCGTGAATGCAGCCTCTCCATTGACATGAATGCAGCCTCAACTTTGCCATGAATGCAGCCTCACCTTTGTCATGAATGCAGCCTCACCTTTGTCATGAATGCAGCCTCACCATTGCCATGAATGCAGCCTCACCATTGCCAAGAATTCAGCCTTACCATTGCCATGAATTCAGCCTTACCATTGTCATGAATGCAGCCTCACCATTGCCGTGAATGCAGCCTTACAATTGCCATCAGTGCAGCCCATCTGCAGCCTCGGAGGTGACAGGGAGGGACGGGACAACCACTGACAGATTACATACAGGAGAATCTCCTGTTTACAGGAGATTTAATATGGTCCATTTAATACAAAGTCCCACCTCCTATGATAGACAGAACAGTTGTCCAATGGCAGCCCAGGAGACAGAACTTCCTATTGCAGACACCGCCGAGAAAACAGGAGTATGTAATCTGACGATGCTCATCCCACCCCTTCCTGTCCCCTCCGAGGCAGTGCCAATAAATACAATATACGGTATATATCTTTTGTGGCCCTAGGGGCCACAAAAAGCTATATATGACCAAATTACCAGGGGGGTCACATTAAACCGGAATCTCTGGCCGCAATTGGCCCACGGGCCGGACTTTGGACATTCTTTCAAGACATTCTTAGGCTACTTTCACACTGAGGCAGTTTTCAGTCGTTATAAAGCATGTAAAGTGCCTGAAAACTGACTCCCATGCCACCCCAGTGTGAAAGCCTGAGTGCTTTCACACTGAGGCGCTGCGCTTGCAGGACGGGAAAAAAAAGTCCTGCAAGCAGTATCTTTATACAGCACTCCTACACCGCCCCTGCCCATTAGAATGAATGGGCAGTGCTTCGGAAGTGCCTATAAAGTGATTTGGAAGTGCCGCAACATGGACGGTTTTAACCCATACACCAGCTGCTAGCGGGGGTTAAAAGCGACCCTCTAGCGGCTGAAAAGCGCTGCTAAAACTACGGTAAAGCAGCGTTAAAACGAGCGGCACTTAACCGCCAACGGCCACGGCTGCAGTATGAAAGCAGCCTTAGATAATGGTTATACACCATAATCTTTTGTATGTAACACTTAATGCTATACATTTACAACAATGCTTTGCTTTTTGGGGTTTGGTATGCTTTCCTACCATACAGAGTATGCTGCTCCTTATTGCATTTTGGATAGAAAAATATGTCACACTGACCAGATCTAGACCACAGGTGACACCTGGGAGGAAAATTAGGTAATCATGTTAGACACAACTAAGTGATCATGCTAAGCATATTTCTTGATTTAATATAGTATCCGACCTGTTTTTGTGTGCAAGTCTAAGGTTTTTTGTAACAATGTCAATTCATTTTCTTGGAAAGTCACATGTTGTGAATTGATCCAGTTATAACTGTGTAGCCATAGACTGCGGTTCCTTTTATCTGAGTTTGACTTTGCTTAAGGACAAATACATAACAATAGGCTTACAGTATAGCACATGTTTATTCTGGAAACCACTTCCTGGTATTGATCACAACTTATTGATCACATATTCATTGAGGTTAAGCTGATAAAATGATATTTTATGGTATGTAATGATTATTCATACTCATGCAATCAAATGTTTCTTATAACCTAGCTGGAGGAGGAACATTTGAAAAACATTCGAAGGAAAGATTTGGAGGTTCAGGGTCTGACATTACAGAATAAACTGGAGGAGAAAACCTGGGGCCAAGAAAAGTGTCTCTTACAGCAAGAACTAAGGAACTTCAAGCGGAATGTCTTTATTTTCTATGTGAAATTAAAATGGCTTCTAGCACATTGGCGCCAGTGCAAACGGGTGGAGGAAGAAGTGGGAGATGAATTGCTTCAGGTAATCGTTGTCATTGGTAAGATAATGCTGTGCAGTATCATATTTGTGTGTGTGTATACATTATATTTATATATTGTCAAAAGTATTGGGATGCCTGCCTTTACATTCAAATGAACTTTAACTGCATCCCAGTCTTAGTCCGTGAGATTCAATATTGAGTTGACCCCCGTTTTCAGCTATAACAGCTTCACCTCTTCCGGGAAGGCTGTCCACAAGGTTTAGAAGCGTGTCTATGGGAATGTTTGACCATTCTTCCAGAAGAAGGCATGGCTCGCAGTCTCCGCTCTAATTCATCGCAAAGGTGTTCTATCGGTTTGAGGTCAGGACTCAGTGCAGGCCAGTCAAGTCCCTCCACCCCAAACTCGCTCATTTGTGTCTTTATGGATCTTGTTTGTGCACTGGTGCACAGTCTTGTTGGAACAGGAAGGGGCCATCCCCAGACGGTTCCCATGGAGTTGGAAGCATGAAACTGTCCAAAATGTCTTGGTATGTTGATGCGTTGATAATATTTCCTTTCCCTGGAACTAAGGAGCTAAGCCCAACCCCTAAAAAATAAAAAACAACCCCATACCTTAATTTCTCCCCCCCCCCTCTCCCCACCAAATGATATGGACCAGTGCACAAAGCAAGGTCCATAAAGACATGGATGAGCGAATTTGGGGTGGAGGAACTTGACTGGCTTGCACAGAGTCCTGACCTCAACCCAATAGAATACCTTTGGGATGAATTTGTGCCTGGAGACTGTGAGCCAGGCCTTCTCGTCCAACATCAGTGCCTGACCTCACAAATGCGCTTCTGGAAGAATGGTCAAACATTCCTATAGACACACTCTTAAACCTTGTGGACAGCCTTCCCAGAAGAGTTGAAGCTGATACAGCTGCTAAGGGTGGGCCAACTAAAAATTGAACCCTACGGACTAAGACTGGGATACCATTAAAGTTCATGTGCATGTTAAAGGCAGGCGCTCAAATACTTTTGGTAACAGTGTGTGTGTATGTATGTATGTATGTATACATATATATGTATATATATATAGTGAGTGTACAGCTTGTATAACAGGGTAAATTTGCTGTCCCCTCAAAATAACTCAACACACAGCCATTAATGTCTGGCAATAAAAGTGAGTACAAAATGTCCAAATTGGGCCCAAAGTGTCAATATTTTGTGTGGCCACCATTATTTCCCAGCACTGCCTTAACCCTCTTGGGCATGGAGTTCACCAGAGCTTCACAGGTTGCCACTGGAGTCCTCTTCCACTCCTCCATGACAACATTACGGAGCTGGTGGATGTTGGAGACCTTGCGCACCTCCAACTTCCATTTAAGGATGCCCCACGGATGCTCAATAGAGTTTAGGTCTGGAGACATGCTTGGCTAGTCCATCACCTTCACCCTCAGCTTCTTTAGCAAGGCAGTGGTCGTCTTGGAGGTGTGTTTGGGGTCGTTATCAAGTTGGAATACTGCCCTGTGGCCGGCCCAGTCTCCACAGAGAGGGGATCATTCTCTGCTTCAGTATGTCACATTACATGTGGCATTCATGGTTCCCTCGATGAACTGTAGCTCCCCAGTGCCGGCAGCACTCATGCAACCCCAGACCATGACACTCCCACCACCATGCTTGACTGTAGGCAAGACACACTTGTCTTTGTACTCCTCACCTGATTGCCGCCACACACGCTTGACACCATCTGAACCAAATAAGTTTATCTTTTATCTTATCAGACCACAGGACATGGTTCCAGTAATCCATGTCCTTAGCCTGCTTGTCTTTAGCAAACTGTTTGCGGGCTTTCTTGTGCATCATCTTTAGAAGAGGCTTCCTTCTGGGAAAACAGCCATGCAGATCAGTTTGATGCAGTGTGCGGCGTATGGTCTGAGCACTGACAGGCTGACCCCCCCACCCCTTCAACCTCTGCTGCAATACTGGCAGCACTCATATGTCTATTTCTCAAAGACAACCTCTGGATGTGATGCTGGGCAGGTGCACTCAACTTCTTTGGTCGACCATGGCGGGGCTTGTTCTGAGTGGAACCTATCCTGTTAAACCACTGTATGGTCTTAGGCACCATGCTGCAGCTCAGTTTCAGGGTCTTGGATATCTTCTTATAGCCTAGACCATCTTTATTGTAGAGCAACAATTCTTTTTTTTTTTCAGATCCTCAGAGAGTTCTTTGCAATGAGCTGCCGTGTTGAACTTCCAGTGACCAGTATGAGAGAGTGAGAGTGATAACACCAAATGTAACACACCTGTTCCCCATTCACACCTGAGACCTTGTAACACCAACGAGTCACATGACACTGGGACAGAAAATCACTAATTGGGCCCAATTTGGACATTTTATAGATTACCTTACCCCAACCTTAGCCACACTCATCATATTATTGTCGTAGGTTTGTTTAAGCAATTCTGGATTCTTCTTTGGAATAAACTGAGAAACCACTAAGTGTGATGCCATGACTAAGGCCAGTGTTGTACAAGCTTACTATTTAAGGTGGATAAATTATGATAAGGTTATGCTGAAAGCTAGCTTTTATAATCGTGCATGTATCTTTATATCATAATAGCTATCTTCAAAAAAATCTAACATTCTGCAAGCTAAGGCAGGTACTTTGTCAACATAATTCTTTCATAAGTACATAATTGTGAATATACAGTATGTATTCCAGCTAAACAAACTATTTTGTTTTTTGCCACGAGTGCAATATTCATGTATTTTATTATTTACATTTTATGTACACCAGTGAATTTGTTAACTGATTGCAGATTGAGCAACTAAATACCCTTCCTGAGTTTACTGGCCACCTTGACTTCAAAGAAAATGACCCTGACTTGGAGGAAGGGGAAGAAGATGAGGATGATGGAGTGTTTGCCTTAACAGACTATCCCCAACATTCCACAAGCGAGCACGGCAGAGACCTCAGCCCCCAGCTACAGACGCCTGAACTACTCCAGCATCAGAAGCAGGTATTGTTAAAGGGTAACTCCACTTTTGTGGGGAAAAAAATAGCAAATAAAGAAAAAATAATCGAGCACATATAATTGCGACACTAATCGTATTGTAATTGAATGTTATTAAAAATTACCTTTCCTTTTCAATCTGCAGTCACTGTCATTTTCTAAGAATGCATTGCAATATGACTAAATGGAGATATTTTGTACACAGAGTGTGTACTGACCACTCCGCAGAAACATAATTTTCTGCTTTTGTGATTGGCTCATCAATTTTCGCAGAAGCCTGCCTAAGATACAAGTCAAAATGGTAATTTCTGGAGAGATAATTTCAATAGGAGCACGTCTAGAGGGATGCAGGCCCAGCAGATTTTCTCATTAGGGCCCTGCACAGCTGCACACCTGATGGTTAATTATGAAACCACTCCCATTAGACCCACTCAGTACAGAGGAGGCAGAGACAAACACACATGGATTTCTTCAGAATAACAAAAGGTAGGAATCTGCAACAAAGGTTGTTATAATCCTTACAATGTACATCGATCACCCAGAGGGGAATGTTTTTTCTCAACAAAAGTGGAGTTATGCTTTAAGTTAAATGACTGCAGGCAGATTCAAACCATAACTTATTTGCAGAAAGGAATGAATAAAATACACGCCGTATGTATACCAAGTATGCAAATTTGCTTTTCTGTGCATAAATCTAAAACAATTCCTCAGGAGTATAAAAATTGGAGATCCATTTTCACATTCCATTAATTGTTGTCCATGCCCCACACCTTTTTCTCTTAGTAAACAGTGAAACAAGGAGGAAACTCATTCCTTGTCAGATTGGTACAGCCAAGATTTCAATGAGTGATGGGAAGGGAGCAGCTGGCTCAGTCTCCCAGAAGTGCAGCTGAGAGGCTGAGCCAGCTGCTGGTCCAGGCATCTGGATTAATCTCGACTGTAAAGTCAGGGGTCTTTTCCCAGCCTGAACCGTTATGCATTGGATCAAATAAGGACACTGTGTGGAGTACAAAGCACATTGTACTTTATGTTTGGATGGATTTTTGCCCTTTACTAGATAATTTTTGCACTTTGTCAGGTATTTTGCACTTTATCAAATATTGCATGTCAGATATCTGAATGTGGATATCAAATTTTCATTGATTTAGCTCTGCATTAATTGTTTTTGCATTTGAGGTTTACAACCACTTTAAAGTAATTGTAAACTCTCGTTTTTTTTTTTATTAAAAGTAACAAATGTGTTATACTTACCTGCTCTGTGTAGTGGTTTTGCACAAAGCAGCCCAGATCCTCCTCTTCGTTGCTCCTGGCCCCCCAGTTGAGTGCCCCCACAGCAAGCAGCTTGCTGTGGAGGCACCAGAGTCCAGCCATAGCTCACTGAGTCCATTCAGACACAGAGTTGTGTCCTGGCATTAAGATAAAAAATAACTTCCGCCTTTACAACAACATTAAGCTAAAAGAATTCTAAATAATGGAATATTAATGACAGGTTATTTATAGCATCACAATCTTTCCCAGGTGAAAATTCTACCTGTCTGCTATCAACAGTTTAATGTATACCCAAGCAATATACAGTACATGTGTCTGTAGATAACCTTTAAAGTGGTATTAAAGTAAATGTTTCCCCTAAATCAAGTATTAATAATATAACTTACTTTTATATAATGTTTTTTTTCCTTTCAATTTTCTCTTTGGAGCTACCTTTTTAAACTCTCCCTCGTATTTGTTTAGCGCCACGCCCTAAACCCACCCACCTGTTTCTCTTCCCGGGCCAATCAGGAAGCAGGTTCAGAGACCCAATTGCCCAGGAGTCATAAGACCCCATTGGCCGGGAGTTCAAAGACACGATTGGCTGGGAGGGGGGAAGCTACGACCTGGATGGGGTAAGTGCTGATCAATCAGGGAGCGAGTGAGCCAGCGACCGAGTCTGGTGTGGGGTGGCAGCTGGAGCGACTGGAGGGGGGGTAATTGTCCCAGGTTTGTTTGCCCCCCTGACCGATGGAGCACCAGCCACCACTGGTGATCCCGCTGAGACTACAACTGTACATGCAGCTGTTCAGAGCTCCACACACACAGGCATCATAAGAGGGACACTTGTCTTGTCAGTCACTGTTGTGGAGGACGCATGGCTTTTGCTCCGTGTCCCTCTTATGCTACCATTGTGTGCGGCACTCTATACGATAGTTGTAGTTTCTGCTAGAGGGCTTGAAGGGGAGACCCGTACAGATCTCCCTAGGTCCCAGCAGTACAGGGTCCCACATAGAGTGGCAATGTAGGAGTGCAGCTTAAAAAGATTTTATTTTTTGGATACAGCACCATTCACATTAGTTATGTATAATGGTGTGCACTCCGTTACCTACAGGGACTGCTTCTGCTAAAAATCTGCCCTGCTGTGTCTCCCTCAAAGCTGACAGATACTGCCCTGAGCAGCTGTCTTCCAGTGCTGTGAGAATTAACAGCAGCTGCTACTACAGAGAGTGTTGTGCCACTTGCCCTTTTTGCACTTTCTGCCTTTCATGGAGCCCCTACTATAATTGCCCCACAATGCATCGCAATCCGTTAGTGTGCATGGGAGATCCTGTCATTCAATGGCTCCTCTTCCATTCAATGTTGCAATACACTGTGTGACAATAATAGTACATGTTTTGTGAACGGTGGAGAGGGCAGAAGGGGGCAGGCAAATGGTGCAACTTTTCTCTGTAGCAGCAGTTGCTGTTAACCTTCATGTCACCAGAAGATGGCCACTCAGGGCATTATTTGTCAGGTATGAAGGAGGTCCTGAAGGGAAGATTTTTACCAGACACAGCTGCCTACAAACAATGGGATACACAACATTGCTCATTGGTAATGTGTATGGTGCTGTAAACTAAAAAAAAAAAAAATGCTGAACTTTAACATGCTGTCTAAGGGACCCCACTGCATGGGTACATCTAACAAAAGCCCAGCGTTTGGCTTTTGAGGCTTATATGATATTTTAATTATTGCGTTTAGATATACTTTAACCAGCCTAGTGCAACTACTATTGAAGCATAAAAATGGCCTGCACCGTATACTGAAAAACATCTAAGTACTGTAATAGAGCAGAGTGAGCTCATGTGAAAGGACAAGATGTATTAGTACTGCCAGCAACAAGTATAGTATTTTATGAGCTCCTTCTATGAGTCAGGTGTTGGCAGAATATTATTGGCCTTGGTGATTGTGTGATAAAACTTATGTAATCCGTTCAAGTAATAATATAGTCATACTTTGATTTTCCCTTTTTAAAAGGTACTAGGAAATTGGGGAAAGACCACAAAAGTTTCAAATGAAGAAGAAATATAAAGTATTTTAAGGTCAAATAAGAACATGAACTGCCGAGTAATAAAATTATTTTATCAGTTGGTTGCAACATTTAAACTGCCTGTACATCAAGTTTTTAAGGATGTTTGCAGAAACACAATAGAATAGAATGTTTACATCTCTATAAAAGTGTAAATCTTTGCACTGCTATAATCATAAGTTATTTTACTGCCCTGTGCTATATGTTTGCCAACTGTAGCAAAGCCTAGCAAAAAGTTGTTTGTGTAATAATATCGCGAAAGTGGACCAAAACTCAAATGTGAAAATGTGCTTTGTAAGGAGACGTCAAGAAATGTTCATTGTACCTAAGCAGCGCCCTGAAAATTCTACATTTTGTCTGGAGATCCACCTAAAAATGAACAGTGAATTTCCTGTGCCTTGAGCTTCAAAGCTGTATATCTGCAGTGTGAGACCTAAGGCACTGCTGTTTCACTAGATAAGGAGTGAGATTTGGTGATGTCATTGCTGTGGCTCTCACTATTCTCTTTGCTGGAGGTTCTAACATGAGAACACAGTCCTACCTCTACCGAGATGGCCACCTGCAAGCGCTCAAGCCCAAGTGCTCAAGCCTCCTCTCTATCCTTTACAAGTATTATTTTTGTGCATGTAGGGGGCTGGAGGATGTTTTCTTCCCGATCCACTGAAGCCACTGCTATATTATTTGCATTTGATTATACATATAAAGTTAATGATGACTACTGAAATTGCAATTCTGTCTTGGAACATTAGAGGAATTAAGGATCGTATTAAGAAGCAGGACATGTTTAATACCTTGTCTCAACATGCCCTATTGATTGTTTGCCTGCAGGAAACACATTTAACTTGTGATATGGTTAATTTATTGCAGAATAGAATGTACCCTATTCATTACTGCCAGAGACACCAGTATACTAATTTCTCTTAAACGTCAGTTTTCCTGCAGACAAACCTTCGTAGACCTGCAGGGTAGGTTAGTTTTATTGGTGTGTACACTGTTTTCTACACAATGCATATTGGGGTCGGTATACAGTGCCTTGAAAAATTATTCATACTCCTTGAAATTTTCTACATTTTGTCACGTGACAACCAAAAACATAAATGTATTTTATTGGGATTTTATGTGATAGACCACCACAAAGTGGCACATAATTGCAAACTGGAAGGAAAATTATAAATGGTTTTCAACATTTTTTACAAATATTATATGTAAAAAGTGTAACGTGCATTTGTATTCAGCCCCCCTGAGTCAATACTAAAACCACCTTTCACTTCAATTACAGCTGCAAGTCTTTTTGGGGATGCCTCTACCAGCTTTGCACATCTAGAGAGTGAGATTTTTGCCCATTCTTTGCAAAATAGAAGTTAAATTTTCGTCTCATCTGACCAGAGCACCTTCTTCCACATGTTTGCTGTGTTCCCCACATGGCTTCTCGCAAACTGAAAACTGCAACTTCTTATGGCTTTCTTTCAGCAATGGCTTTCTTCTTGCCACTCTTCCATAAATGACAGATTTGTGGAGTGCATGACTAATAGTTGTCCTGTAGACCGATTCTCCCACCTGAGCTGTGGATCTCTACATCTCCTCCAGGTTTACCATGGGCCTCTCTTGGCTGCTTTTCTGGTTAATGATCTCCTTGCCCAGCCTGTCAGTTTAGGTGGACAGCCATGTCTTGGTAGGTTTGTAGTTGTGCCATACTCTTTACATTTTTGGATGATGGATTGAACAGTGCTCCGTGAGATGTTCAAAACTTGGGATTCTTTTTTATAACCTAACCCTGCTTTAAACTTCTCCACAACATTATCCCTGACCTGTCTGATGCATTCATTGGCATTCATGATGTGGTTTGTTCTCTAAGGTTCTCTAACAAAACTCTGAGGGCTTCACAGTATAGCTGTATTTATACTGAGATTAAATACAGTTGTGCCCATAAGTTTACATACCCTGGCAGAATTTATGATTTCGTGGACATTTTTCAGAGAATATGAACACAAAAACTTTTCTTTCACTCATGGTTAGTGTTTGGCTGCAGGCATTTATTATCAGTCAACTGTATTTACTCTTTTTAAATCATAATGACAATAGGAACTACCCAAATGACCCTGATCAAAAGTTTACATGGTGATTTTGGCTTGATAGCATGCCCACAAGTTGACACAAAGGGGTTTGAATGGCTATTAAAGGTAACCATCCTCACCTGTGATCTGTTTACTTGTAATTAGTGTGTGTGTATATAAAAGGTCAATGAGTTTATAGTCTCCTGACAGACCCTTGCATCTTTCATCCAGTGCTGCACTGACGTTTCTGGATTCTGAGTCATGGGGAAAGCAAAATTTGTCAAAGGATCTGCAGGAAAAGGTAGTTGAACTGTATAAAACAGGAAAGAGATATAAAAAGATATCCAAGGAATTGAGAATGCCAATCAGCAGTGTTCAAACTCGTATAAAGAAGTGGAAAATTAAGGGTTCTGTTGAAACCAAACCAAAGTCAGGTAAACCAACTAAAATTTTAGCCACAACCACCAGGAAAATTGTTTAGGATGCAAAGAAAAACCCACAAATAACTTCAGGTGAAATACAGGACTCTCTGAAAACATGTGGTGTGACTGTTTCAAGATGCAGAATGACGAGGCACTTGAAGAAAGATGGGCTGTATGGTCGAGTCGCCTGAAGAAAGCCATTAATATGCAAATGCAACACATTTACCACTTACAATATGCCAAACAGCACAGAGACAAGCCTCAAACCTTCTGGCAAAAAGTCATTTGGAGTGATAAGACCAAAATTTAGCTTTTTGACCACAACCATAAACACTACATTTGAAGAGGAGTCAACAAGGCCTATGCTGAAAGGTCCACCATTCCTACTGTGAAACATGGAAGTGGATCACTGATGTTTTGGGGATGTGTGAGCTACAAAGGCACAGGAAATTTGGTCAAAATTGCTGGAATTTCATTCATCAACCAGAAAGCTGTGCATGGGACGTACTTGGACATTCCAACATGACAATGATCCACACCACAAGGCCAAGTCGACCTGGCTACAGAAGAATAAAGTGAAGGTTCTGAAGTGGCTATCTTAGTCTCCTGACCTCAATATCATTAAGCCACTCTGGGGAGATCTTAAATGTGCAGTTCATGCAAGACAGCCCAATAATTTACAGGAAATTTAGGCTTTTTGCCAAGAGGAATGGGCAGCTTTACCATCTAAGAAGATAAAGAGCCTCATCCACAAATCCCACAAAAGACTTCAAGCTGTCATTGTTAAAAGGGGGCAATACCTGGTATTAAGAACTGGAGTATGTAAACTTTTGATCAGGGTCATTTGGGTAGTTGCTGTTGTAATTATGATTTAAAAAGAGTAAACACAGTTGATTGATAATAAATGGCTCCATCCAAACACTAACCATGAGTGAAAGAAAAGTTTTTGTGTTATTATTCATAGTCTCTGAAAAACGGCCAAGAAATCATAAATTCTGCCAGGGTATGTAAACTTAGGAGCACAACTGTACACACAGATGGACTCTATCAATTAGGTGACTTCTGAAGGTAATTAGTTCCATTAGATTTTAGTTAGGGGTATCAGAGTAAAGTGGGTTGAATACAAATGTATGCCACACTTTTCGGGTATTTATTTGTAAAGAATTTTGAAAAACATTTATCATTCCTTTCACTTCACAATTATGTGCTACTTTGTGTTGGTCTATCACATAAAATCCCAATAAGATACATTTACGTTTTTGGTTTTAACATTAAAAAATATGGAACATTTCAAGGGGTATGAATATTTTTTCAAGGCACTGTATTTAGTTTCTAATGTGAACACAGGTACGGTGCAAACTACCATGGTTACATATAAATTGATCCCATATATACCTTTTAGGTCAATTTAAATTAAACTCTGTTCACTGCACCTTGGTAAACAGATTAGTGTAGAACTCTGAGCAGTGGCAGTGCGTCCATTAAGGGCGCATGAGCGCTGCCCCCTCTGTCACCCCCTCTATGTTAAATAGATAGATTTATGCATTGCATAAATCTATCCATGGCCGCTGTAGCCATTCCCTACTCAGGCGCCCGGACCCTTTTTGGACGCTGGGTGCCTGAATTACAGCGACAGAGTTTTTTTCTTGAAGCACTTGATTAGAGCCATAGGCTATAATAGGCTTCAAAAAAGGTGGACTTGGAGCAGAGAACATTGCGTTCGCAGTCCACCCAGGTGTATTAGAAAAGCAAATTAATATTTGCCTTTCTAACACTGAACCGCACCTCAGCCAATAAGGAGGCACGGGTCTAATACCTGCCACCAGAGTGGCTGAAGGCACAGGTGCTCCGATTGGACGCCTAACGCAATGGAAGAAGAGATGCACGGGAGGATACAGGAGCTGTTGCCTGACCCACTGCATGTCCCACAGCTCGCCTCTGTCACCCGTTGCCTGGCCCGTCACCAGGATATGGGGAAAGTGGCAGTCAGACGGCGGGGGGGGCACAGTGGCTGCATATGATGGGCACAAAAGCTGCATATTATGGGCACAGTGGCTGCATATGATGGGCATAGTGGCTGCATTTTTCAGAATTTTTCAGTTTGTTTGCGCCCCCCCGCAAAAAAAATGTGCGCCGCCACTGACTCTGAGCAAAACTTTTACATAATTTTAGACAGGACCTTTTTCTTTAAAGAATGGGTGCAGGTAAGCCCCCCCCCCCAATTTACCCCATGTCTGCCCCCTTACTACCTCCAAACACCATTACTTGTTTCCCCCTCCCCCACCCACCTTCTCTGTGCCTGTCCCCTTTAGAAAATACAGAACCATTCATCACTTTGTGACGCTAAGCAATTTTGAATGTAATTTGTTAATGGTAAAAAAATCTGCAAATTAGATCCCCTGCAGCAAAAATATACCCCCACCCCCCAGCAACAAGTAACCCCAACAAGCAATAAAAGTTCCCTCAGCAGCCAGCATCATTAGGCCCCCAAGAAGCCAGCAAAAATGTAGACCCTCCCCCAACAGTAAATCCTCTCCGGCAACTTTACACCCCCGGTGACAATAGATCCCCCCTTGCCAGCATCAGCAGCCTCACCAACATCCTTTTCCAGCACATACATTAAGTGCTGGAGGTGCCAAAACTACTGTGTTCCCACTGAATAAAAGCCCTGGATTTCTTGGTTTTTACTGCTGTCTGATTCACCACTTGGGAGATTTCCACTGATTAATTACAGTCACTGGGACAGGAAATCGTAACGACATGGGCATAGACAGCAGTAGTAAACCAACAGAGGTTTTAAGCCTAATTTATTAATTACAGGTACCTATATAGCGCTGTCAATTTACACACCACTTTACATTTATATTGTACATTCACATCAGTCCCTGCCCTCAAGGAGCTTACAATCTAGAGTCAATTAACCTACCAGCATGTCTTTGGAGTGGGGGAAACCCACACAGGCACAGGGAGAGCATGTAAACTCAAGGCAGGTAATGCCGTGGTTGGTGTTCAAACCAACAACCCTAATGCTGCTAGGCGGAAGTGTTAACCAGTGTGATGCCCCAACTTTTCTCCAGTCTGTCCTGTTTGGAGTTACTAGGTTGCTGTATTGGGAGAAGCAGCCTATCAGTTAGGAAAGTAGAGACATCATACTAGTAAGACAATGGTGGGTGGTTTTACAGCATAGTTCAGCACTTCTACAATCTTGTTGACCCAACTTGTGGCAGTGTTACCTGGGCTTTTTTAGCCTACTCACATATCCAGTTTTAGAACAGTCAAAAGAAAAGTATATTTCCACAAATCTGTAAAATTAGAGCTCATTACACAGGGATTTTACTGGCAAGAATTCTGTTCAGTAATCAGCACTGTATCATCACTTCAGTTATTAACTTCAAAGTAAAAGCGTTACATGCTTTCTAAAATTACAACATGAGAAAACGTTATAACACCTGAATTTTAAATGTATTTGCACCTACAGCTAAATCTTGCTCTAGATCTGTTTTATACCTTTTGAATGTATTCTATGACTCAAACCCCTTCTGTGGAGCCAACTGAGAGTTATTGCTAGACAGATCAATTAAAATGTGAATCGCTTTTCGCTGGTGTCAAATCAGATACGAATTCCATTAGGTGGAGAGTATTTTTAGTGACAGACAGATTGCTAAAGGGTTGACTCAGCAGATAGAAGTGCTGATGTCTGTGTAAAGGCCACAGTAGTTCCAATCCGGTTTATTTATAGTAGTACCTCCCTGCCAGGTATACATCTTTATGCAAACTATATTACTGGGTGAGTTTGTAGCAGCTGCCCAAGAAAAGACACTATAAGGTAGATTACATCTGAATTTGTTGTCCCTACATAAGACTGAAGTTATGATAAAAATGCAGAAAAATAAGGATGGTCAGAGTAGGGCAGAACTTATAGGTAACAACAGGATTTTGCCTGTCTTCAGCGCTATCACCAAGCAGGAATGATTGAGTTGGGATTGATTGATGATCAGTTGGAAGGGATGACGTTTGCTACCCGACAGATTACAGCTTAAGTTCAAAAATAATTATAACCCCCCCCCCCCCTCCCCCGGCACTTGCATCAATAAAGTTGTTGGAAAAGGTAGATTACCTGTGCCGTGCATGTAACAGTTTCTCCTTACAGGAGCTGTTACAGTATTTACACATTTGATGCTCCTTTTTAACATTAAGGCTGGGTTCACACCATTGTAAACTGGATGCGGGTACCAATCCACCATTTTGACAGGCTCTCTATGGAGCCGGTTCACATATCTCCGCAGCGGGGGTGGTGCGTTTTGCATATGTGAACCGAGACTAAAGGAATTGTATAGCTTTGTATGTGCCTATTGCTTTCAGTGCTAAAAAGTAAAACAAATGTAATGTTGCATATAAATATTTTATATTATCCACCTGCAGCCAGATTGTGTCAAGTCCTATACCAGAGAAGAAGCCCTCTGGAGACTCTTTCTGAAGCTGCTATTCTACAAATAGACCTGAATGGTTCAACTGACAGAATTGCCTCCTTTTCTAATAGGCAGTACCTTCTTAAAGTAAAAGTCAGTGCTAATTCATAATATAAATGCAGTAGTTAAATTAAAGTGGTCTTCTGTTTTTACTCTCTATTCTAAAGCAGATGTCCCCTTAAAGTTTCTGGTTTCCCTGGTGGCATTGCTGTAAAATTGTGCCTATTGCTTTTTTTTTTTTTATGGTGCTTCTGTGGTGCATGATGGAGCACACAAGTGTGACTGAATGCGCATAGTAGATCTAAATTACTACTCATCAACCCTGTCCCATTTCAACCCTGCCTATAGAAAGGGGTTGATAGCAGAGCACCAACCATAAACATGTCCTGTAATGCTTTTAAAGTGGATGTAAACCCGAATTATTATAATTTTTTTGATGTCATAATGTAGAGTATAAGATTTCCTATGATTTGAGCCCAGTCTTGCCACAAAGAGTTAATACTGTTCCGAGCAATCCTCTTTTATTGTTCAGTGAGATAAATATTGACAAACAGAGAAAAACTTTGTCAAATCCTCCCCCTTGCTGTGAGTGATTTACATATCTCGTGCACTAGCCTAAGAGATCTGCATTATTTTTTAATTCCCTCCCACTCCTTTCTTCTTCTGCTCTGCCAGAATTGGATGTTCCCCACCTCAGCATAATTGGGCATGCTGAAGTCATGTGGTTACTTTCCTGTCTTTTCACTGGATGTTAGAGATCATAGCAGAAGTTCAGTGTAAGAAATACACATGAGAAAATGCATATTGACAAGGGGATTGTAGAGGTGGGTGGGGAGTCTACTGACATAACGACTCCACCCACCGAGCTCCAGACAACAGACCCACGCACAGAATCTGCAGTTTTTCGGGTCTCATAACAGACAGAGGGGAGACATTTGACAGGTAAAGATACATGCAGGAGGCATGTATATCCTTATAGATAACCCCTATGGCAGTAGTTTAGAAAGGATGACATTGGGTTTACATCCACTTTAAGGTTAACCCAACTCCCACTGACCACCCACAACCACAGTGTTTGTGTTACTTGAAAGCCTAGCATGGTCTGCTTTTGTTGTTAGAAAGCCCAGCATTGTTCTTTTAGCCCAGTATCGTGGCTGAAAAAATGTTTGCTCATAAAATAAACATTTTAATGCCATAAATAACCAGTGTATACTTCAGCAGAAGTGCGGTATTCTTGAGAGCTTGCACTAAAATTTATTGAGTAAGCCAAATAAGATGTATCACATATGTTTTGGCTTTCCTGCAGGTTACAGCTTGCTATGGTAATGGAAATATCTGTGAAAGTACTGGAACATTTCCCAACAAACAATGACTTAATAGTACAGCCCATTTTATGCAACATCTTTATCTTCATAGCTACCGGCATGGTTTTAAAAAGTCCTAATAAATTTTTTTATTTTTTTTTAAGAAAACCTTTCAGTGAGTATTCATATATCATATTATAGTTCACACGGCATCTGGTTATAATAAATCCCCACAATAACTGTAATTATACGTTGTCATTAAAAGAGATTAGCAGCAGCGTACAGAGTGGTTATAAATTATGTCAATATAATATTTTGGTGCATGAGATCTATTTCTCTTTATATATTTCCTGAAAGTTGCAGTAAGGCATGTTAAGACATACCCAGGACATAGTTTTACAAACCTCTGTATGAATACTTTAAAATGCAAAATTGAATATCAAATACTTACCGCGATTTGCCTTTCCTGATGAGCTCCATGTCAGCCTACCACTGGGTATGCCCCGACCTTACCCCAACGTGCAGGACCTAACTCATAAATGTGACTTCTTCTGCCCAGCCGGCGTTACATAGCTAGATTTCCGCACCTGGGTGAGAGTTTGTGCTGACTTGGCGCTTGTCAGGAAAGGAAAATTGCGGTACGTATTCAATTCAATGTATACAGTATATACAATTTTCAGTTTTCCTGACAGCCTCATGTCAGCCTACCACTGAAAATTAACTAGCTAACCAGGGAGGGATGATGCAGGAACAGAAAAAGGTCCTACAATGTTAAGAGGAAAAGAAAAGAATGTTGGCCTGGGAGAGGGAGTCAAACTTATGAGGTCCTGCATGTGGGGGCATGGTTGGGGCATACCCAGTGGTAGGCTGAATTGGAGCTGTCAGGAAATATATTTTTTTTTGGGCCCAAGGGCCATCTGTGGCCCTAGTGAACCACTTGGGCTGCCACTGCAGGCTAAACAGTCTTGTGAAATGAAATGACAGCCACTGGTCAATGCTAATATTTTTTTATATGGTCCATTGAAACCTAAATGACAGTTTTATAAATATTCACTGATAAATATGCCATATTAAACAATAATGTTAAAAGTACCATAACTACACTAAGCAAAATCAATTAAAGTAATGGAGCTGCAGTGCTCCAGGCACAACATATTAGCCTGCTGCTGTCAGAATCCCTGTGAATGCTATGCAAATGCGACTTTCTAAAAGTCACTAACTGCTCAGGGATAAGCACATCCCCACATGACATCTTTCCAACCTATGTAAAAAATATACCAATGTGCAAACCACATAACAGTAGGTGAAATGAATATAAAAGAAATAGTAGCTGCCAACAAAAAAACAGTGTACTCGCACTAAACAGAAATGAAAAATAAAAAATGTGGCGCTTACTAGAACCTTAAAATAAGGAAAATCTTGAATAATTAAAATGACTAAATCAAGAATCCATAAAAATATAAAAAAATATATATACAAATAAATATCTGTGCAACAATAGCAACTATATAATACAATGCATGAAATAGACCAGCTGATAATAATACCAGTAATGAAGTAAATGTGTGATGATAAGGGAAAGGAGCAGTGGTGACATCACGTCTGGTCGCGGCCGAGACCGGAAGTCTCCTGTGTATATGCTGTGTGTTTGTTTCTTCAATTGTAAGTGGATATTTTTTAAATACTACAACATGGAGTCCTCTTCTTGCCTTTGCAATAAAACTCCACTTTTATTGAGAAAACAACAAACCCCTTTTGGTGATCAATGTGCATTGCAGAGATTTTAACAAACTTTGTAGCCAATTTCATCCTTAATGTTGCTGTGAAGAAATTGTTCTTTGTTTCACCAGACTAATTACATACTTATTCTGAATCAGAGTGACTGGTTATTATGAACCATTATTATTATGAACCATTGAACCTCTGGAAGGATTTACCCTCTTCAGGACCAGGAGATTTTTTTTGCTATTTAGCACTGTGCTTCTTTAACTGGCAATTGCTTGGGCTTGGCAATGCAACATGGTACACAAATTAATATTATACAATTTTTTTTCACAAATAGAGCTTTCTTTTGGTGGTATTTGATCACAAATAGTTTTTTAAGTTTTTATTGTATAAACAAAAAAAGAACAAAACGTTTGAAAAAACTATTTTTTTCTTAATTTCTATAAAATGTTGCAAACAAATAATGTTTCTTCATAAATTAAGGCAAAATGTAGTCTGCTACATTTCTTTGGGAGCAATAGCCCAAATCAGTGTATATTATTTAGTCTGTGTGAAAGTTGGTCTAAAAACTATGTTATATGTATTTGAAAGATCAACCCTGATGCACTGACATCTCATTTCTTGAGGCTCCAAAATGCCAGAACAGTACAAATAGTGGCCTCTTTTTAGAAAGTAGACAGTACTCTTTTAGAGCAGTACAATCTCACCTTAGTAACTGTACTTCTCGTGGGGGGGGGGGGGGTTGATAATCGATTTATTTATTTTTTGATGATCACTGTATAAGAAATAATTCTGGCATTTTTGTTTGCTACGTTTTATAACAGAGAGTAAGGAAAATGTTTTTTCCTTTCAGCATTTTCAGTCTTTTTTCCTCTACATAGTAAAAATAAAAACACTCTGGTTAATGAACACCACCAAAAGAAAGCTCTGTGTCTCAAAAAAGTTATATAAAACTAATTTGAGTACTCTCTTGCATGACCGAGTAACTGTCAATCACACCATCATAACACTAAAAACTGAAAAACTGGTAATAAAGGGCTATATACAGGCTGGTACTCAGGTCGTTAAAGTATCATTCAGTACTACCAGGCTTAAGTAAGATTTTGCGCTACTTTGCAAAAGCTTGCTGAAAACTTCTCAGTATCTTGCTATAGGCACTGCTTTCATATAATCCGATGCGCATGTTTACCTGGCTATGTATCTTGCACTGCCATAGAATTTCATTGTGTTTTCGGACATGAAAATGTGTTCAATTTAACTATTTCATTTACCGTAATATGCAATGCTCCTGATTATTTAATACACGCTTTTCATGAATTGCATGTTTTAAAAAAAATAAATTAAGTATTTAGCATCATTAAGTATTTTATTTTATAGGCAAGTGAAAATCATCGCCTCCTTGCTGCATTAAAGGGCTTAGTAGATGATTTCCGATCTGAGTTGCGGGATGAAGCCATGGACAGACATGAAATTCAGCAGCAGTTTGCAGAAGACAGAGCTACTTGGGAGATGGAAGGGACAGAGCTAAGGTGTCGTCTGGAGCAGGTAACCTAAGGAAAAAACTGCTCATTTGCATTTTATCAAACCCTGAATGATTCTTTTTGTACCAAATGTATTGCATGCTCATTGTTTTTACCAATAACTGCAAAATATATTAACACCATTGAACAGAAAGAAATAGTGTTATGTTTTAGAATATACACAAAGAAAAACAGTCAACGGAAGTGAGTAGTCACATTTAAATTGTCCATAAATGTGTTTATTGGTCTAACGATTTTCTGTTGAACAGATAGGGCTACACACAGACAGGGCTGAATCAGCTTAATTTTGATACATGATCTTATGAATTCTTAATGTGTGAGCACAGCCTTGCTAGCAATTTACTGAGGAAAACACAGATACATTTTTAAAGTACGTCCGCTTTCACACCCGTAGACCAAAAAAAAAAGTTAATAGGCTATAAAATAGAAATACATTTTTTTTAAAAACAAAAATAATAGTTGAATGGAAAAGGGAAAGACATTTATAAGAGCCGATTAGGTAAACTAAGGGTCAAAATATAGTTAAATAATGACAAATTGTATTCATAAATAAAATAGTCTTTGCATGTAAGGTTGCTTTACCTGACATCATATGCAGATCGCAACATATCCCTTTGATCTGCAGATGGATGAAGCAGAGAAAATACATAGTAGCAATGTTAAAGTGATTGTAAAGTATGTGTGTGTATGTGACTTTACATGTATCCCTGCTCGTCATACTGCCATTCACTACAGCAGATTTGTTTTTTAAAAATGAAAAGGCTAAATACCTTTAGTCACACTGCAGCTGTGCGGTCACATGAGCCCCCTGTGGAGAGAAGCGGGAGGTGCCAAGATTCTCCTGTGATGTCACCCGGCCAGCAGAGTGGTATCTCGGCCCCTCCTGCTTCTCTCCATAGATCAGGACTGGCCAGCACAGGGGGATCACTTGACCTCACAGCTGCAGTGTGACAAAAGGTATTTAGCCTTTTCATTTTTTAGAAAACAAATTGGCTGTAGTGAATGGCAGCATGACGTGAGGGGATACATGTAAAATCACTTTAAAGGGAGGGGCGGGCAGAGGAGGCAATCTCATGATGACAGGGAAGGAGGGGGAGAGAGAGAGGACAGAGGAGAGCTGCAGATGATGGAGGCATGTAAACTGACCACGGTAATAGGGGCACAGCAGCCATGATTACCGTGGTCAGCAGAGGCAGGGGGACACAGGAACTGGCAGGATCAACCAGGTTTTTTACAATATAGGAAGGGAAAAATTACACAGCACAAGCCCTGTGCTATACAGCATTACTTAAAGGAACAGGACCTAATTTATTTTTTACATTTTTTTTATTGTTCCAACCACTTTAAGCAAGTTAAACGAAAAATGCAAAAAAAAACCTCAGCATACAAACACAAGGTGATCTCTCCTGCTGTGCTATTGCTTTCTGAAAAGGGGGAACCCCTCCCCCCCAATATACTGATCAGCACTTGCAGCCAGTGGCTGATAGGATGCTGGTATTCCAGCATGTCCCTCCAACAAAAGCTGGTCGTTAGACCGGCTTCTGCCGGACGGACTGCTGTACACACTGACCGAACATTGCCCCATTCCTGGCGATTTTTGGGCAGTGAGTACTTGGCTTTACCTTGTATTAGTTTTGCCTCTGAATGGTGTTGACATACACTATGTCAGATGTTTTTTTCTTACAGCAGCAGGTTCCAGCTTCCAGAGCTTGTATTTACACAGCAACTTATGGCTTTTACTTTGAAGGCTAAATTCACCTTTTATAAAAAAAAAAAAAAAAAAATCTTTTTGCAGATAAAAAAAATGTGCATTTAGGATTTTTTCTGCCAGGATCTTTGCAGACATTCAGTACAGCTCTCTGCCTGTTCTGTATGGGCAGACAGTTACTGTATTGCAACAAGAATCAATGAACTACAAGAGTGCTAACCATCACCCTTGCAGTTTATTGAGAACTACAAGCTGTCGGCTGCCAACTTGTAGTACATTCATTCACGGAACTCTGTAAATGAATGAGGTGGCTGTGTGGGAGGAGTTTCACATGGCCATGCTTTTTTTCAAACTCTGACAGCGGATGCAGGGAGAAGATCCTCCTGTCACACTGAGGGGAGGTGAGGGGGAACTGGAGCTGGAACATGTTACACGTTCCACCCTAAATACACATGTAATATGTTCCAAAGGGGAACTTATCCTTTACGGGTTGGGAATTGCAGTCAGATTGATGGGGGAGAATAGAGGTTTGCAAAAGTATTTGATGTAGAAATTTTTTAGTTGTGAATTGAACATTTTGGTGCACTAACTGCTATGAAGTAAATTAAAAAACACATGTAAAATCATCCATACAGCTTTGTGTATTGACACTAAGGCTTTGTTTACACCTCCGCAGGTGCAACAGAGCTCATGCGCTTATTTGCACGTTTCACACATTTCGTTTAGGGCAGCCAATTAATTTTAGTGGGCTGCCCTATGTGCAAAAAATGCACAAAAGAAGTGCCTGACCCATTTTTAAAATTGCACTACAACAAAATGCATTGTCCTGTGTTGCCATGCGTTTTGGTGCGTGCGACAGCACACGGTTTAACGAGATGCATGGCAGTGCCATAAAGAATTAATGGCACTGCCATGCATCTGGAAAAGAGCATCACATTTTTACTTGTTTCTGGAAGGCGCATGATTTTGAACACGTTTCTGCAAAACACAAGTGTGAATGACACCTCAAGGAAAAAGTTGTGAGTCATATTTTACAATAAGTACAAATTGTTTTTTTTTTTCAGATACATTCTTTTTACTTATTTGTCCTGTTGAAGAGAAATCCCTTCACTTCCTATCTCATAGACATTGCTACAAGTCTCTACAAAATGAGGGGAATTACCCTCTTAGAAATGTATTAATAAAATAGGGTTGTCCCCATTGGCGTATTTACCCTTATCTCTTGATCTGGTGACAACTGTGAACATTTGATTTCCCATCACCAATATCTCCAGTGGCCACAGGATATAAAGGTTTAAATTCTCAAATGGGGAGAAAGCAGTACAGCAATAAAAAAAACTTGACGAGTTCTAATTCTTCTGTAATTTTATCCCATTCTATACATTTCTTCAACAAAGTAAAGCTGACCATACACATTAAAGGGGTTGTAAAGGTTAATGTTTTTTCACCTTAATGCATTCTATGCATTAAGGTGAAATAACATCTAACAGTGCCTGCGCCCCCAGCCCCCCCCCCCCCCCCCGTTTTACTTACTTCACCCCTCGAATGTCCCGCGCTCTTACCCCGATGTCCTTTCCACCGTTCAGCCTGGCCGCTGATTGGCTGGAGTGGATGGATGGAAAGCAGTGCAGCCATTGGCTCTCGCTGCTGTCAATCACATCCACTGACGCGGAGCGCCGGGGGGCGGGGCTGTGTGATACAGCGAGCGGCTATAGCCGCCGGCTGTATCACGGGAGCGCGCCCGCAGATGCTTCTCACCATGCGAGGGAGCTCGCATGTACATGAGAAGCACCTGCGGGAGGAAGCAGAGACAGCTGCCAAAGGAACCCCAGAAGAGCAGGTTTGGGGCCACTCTGTGCAAAACGAGCTGCACAGTGGAGGTAAGTATAACATGTTTGTTATTTAAAAAAAAAATAAAAATTCACTTTACAATCCCTTTAAGATTGCTTGATTCCCGTCCATGCAAACAGTATTAATGGATGCGTCTGATTGTATGCAGGTGATGTTGGGCCAACAGTTTTCAGCTCCTCTCCTTTCTTGATCTGAGCGGTGCTGAGAGACCCATGGAACAAATATTTCCAGATTTAGCAGGAATCAGACGTACATTGTATTGGTGTATGGTCAGCTTTAGTTGCAGATTTATACACTATGGGGATTATTTATTAAAGGCAAATCCACTATGCACTGAAAGTGCACTTGGAAGTGCAGTCGCTGTAGATCTGAGGGGGGCATGCAAGGAAAATAAAAAACAGAATTTTAGCTTGCACATGATTGGAGATAAAATCAGCAGAGCTTCCACTCATTTCAGATCTACCCCTTAGATTTAGAGCAACTGCACTTCCAAGTGCACTTTCAGTGCAAAGTGGATTTGCCTTTCGTAAGTAACCCCCCATGTCATCTACTTATATTATCATTTTTTTTTTTTTTGGAAAAGTAGTTATAAGGAAGAGAAACCAAATTGAAAACCTTCTGCGTCTGCAATGTAAATCTGAACGCATAAACAACTAGGCTGTGGCTGCCTGTACAAATATACCCAGAGGGAAAAGATTAGTGAGACAGAGCAAGATTAAATATAGATTACAATAGAGATTAACCTCATTTCTGTGCTTCAAACCAAAGTGCACTGAACTACCAAATAAATCCTTTCAAAAAGCTTGTATGTGATAACATGCAGTCTCTAGTCTGTAATTACATGAATTATGAGGTGATAAGCACTAATTATCCTGGGGTATTGTGTTTTAAGGCTGAACTCCAGGCAGAAAAATATTAATTTACATATCTTCCTCAATAGCCATAAAGGATATCAATTTAATTTATTTTCAATCTGTGTGTGTGCCAAATAATGCCTTTGCAAACCCAGATATTACCTTGTACAAACAATGGTGATAGCAGAGCTGTGGGAGGGGCCCATCAGGTCCTCCCCCTGCAGAAAACTACAGGGGGTGGACACAAGACCAGTCACCTTCCACAAGGAGAGAGAGCAGCAGTGACTGGTCAGTTATTACAGAAAGCATTTGTTCTGCAAATTTTTTTAAAGGTTTTTGTCAATCAGCCGTGTAATGAAATTAACTCAAAACTCTGGAGTGCAATCAAACTCTAATAACTCTTACACCCAAGTATAAAGAAACAGGTGCATGCAAATATATGAATTATCAATAAAAGTAGTCAGATGAATTGATTACACTATGAGCAATAGGCACCCAATTATATAGATTTTTTTTTTCTAGGTTTAAAAAGATAATTTTTTATTTTCCATTATGATTAATGTTAATGGTATTTTGCATGGCTTAATATTTATAGAAATCATTTTCTATGACTCATTATATTTTGTAAAGTGCATCGCAAACTGTTGGCATTATATAAATCCTGTATAACAAATATATATAACATATATTCTTGATGAGCCTTAGATAATTCACTACTTTTTTTTAATATGGATTTTAGAAGTACTGTTGTCCAAACAAGCAAAATGTTATCATTAATGGACCCTACTAACACTTTTTTGCTTTTTATGCTTTAGTTTCGGATACTTTGCTTGGAAAGGTTAGAAGTTCTTTTTAGCTTTTATTTCCACCGATATTCCTTTTGGGGAGATTTTTCTTTGATTCTTGTCTATTTAAAGGAGAAGTCCAGCCTGAGCTTTTTAGGCTGGGCTTCTGCTATGGTCACAGGAGTGCAGTTGGTTTTGCACACCTGTGACCCGTTTTCAGCAGAGAGCGGTCTGAAGTCCGCTCTCCGCTGACGTCACTTGAATCAGTTTAGACCAGGCAGCGCATCATCCCGACTTGGGAAGTCTGGACTTGCCATCTGTCTGGACTGATGGCAGTCTCAGCAAGCCACTGAGATGGCCACTCCCCACCCATTCACAGTTCAGCACTCCAATGAGTGTGGAGGAGCAAAGCAAGAGAGATGCTATCTGATAGGCAGCAGCTCGCCGCTGGGGGAGGTGAGAGAACCGTGCCATTGGCGGTGCTCGGTAGCTTGGTTCTCAGTGCAGAGGTGGCTTCCTATCCTGCATCCCTTTCGTAAAAAACCTGCCTCCCAGTTGTTGTTCCCGACAGCATTCAGCACAGTACATTGGTAAGTTCCTTCTGCCAAACATACGATTCATTTGTAAATCCAAGCTTCCGAGCCGCTGATGGTCATTGTCCGATATCACTCAACATAGGCTTCACTGATTATAAGATTCACTGTCCATGGGGTCGCCGTCTCATCCATTTGGAGCACGCAACATACTGAAGGCTTATCGCACTGCTTGGAACACTTACCGCAAGTTTTTGGCCTCTTGTCCTGGAGCAGCGATAGGCAACGTTAGACACATCCTAGCATTTCTCACAACACTATCAGGCTATACCTAGCCGACGTCCAGCATTTCCTGTCCTTACAGGGCCCCGGTAAGCCCTCAGTATTCTCGGCCCATGCAGTCAAGTCTCTCCTACGGGGCATACTGAAGCACCAACCAATAGTCAGTGGCAAACGCCTACCTATCATGAGTGCCCTCTTCAAGGATATGTGTGAAATCCATACTCATTCTCCGTTTGGGGCTTTGCCCAGCC
The DNA here is from genome assembly GCF_037356315.1 of Lithobates pipiens. Lineage (NCBI taxonomy): Eukaryota > Metazoa > Chordata > Amphibia > Anura > Ranidae > Lithobates > Lithobates pipiens. The sequence continues at coordinate 407,480,603 of NW_027507764.1, read as the reverse complement.
AAGTCATCCAAGTGGCCATCCACCAGGCTTTCTACAATTTCCTACGACCTAGTCAATTTACTGTCAGCGGCTTCGGCAGTCACACTGCTGCTGCAATGCTCTTTGTCGGTTCCAGTGCGTGATACCCTCCCGCCCTTCCCTTTTTCAGGGCATTTCTTAGCACATCCCTCTTCATAATCTACCCATTACTAACCTTGGGTATGCCTCCTTTTCTTGGCATACCAACCAGACCACCAAGGCACACTTCAGGTCTATTTATGTTGTAAGTCTTGTCGCGTGTTTATGTGATCCACATCTCCCTCGGACATAGGGCCACGACCATAAATATAATATATGCACACACACACCAAGTGGCTTAATAGTCATCCATTCACACAAGTGCCATTATAATGGCTCCTAGTGGGCACTTCACTTTGTTGACAGCTCTAATTGTGTATATGTGGAAAAAAGATGAGCAATATCACTTCACTATCTGGAACAAGATTGTTTCATGCCAATTCTGACCTCTAATGTGATGTTTGGATTATAAATCCGTTTCTAGGGCGTTCACTGAGACAGACAGTGTCTGCTTAGTGTGATCTCATGTTTCCTGCCTTTTTACCATATGCAGTGTTCACTGTGAAGTCATTTTTTCTTTTTAATTAAAAGATGTGTCATGATCATTAGAGTAACATTTAACTCACTGAGCTAATAAATAAAATTATATATTTAGAGAAAACTTGCGATGTGTCGTAAGGGGGATTGGTAAGATTATATAAGGTTTGGAGTTCCAGAGAATTGCAATATTTATTCTCCAGTATTCTTCCAAAATGTGTATTCAGATACCCAATACAATATACTGTATTTATGATAATAAATATAATCCTCCTATTCCAGAGTGTTTTCCAGAAAACCATCACACCAGTTCTTTCCACCAACATAGGGAAGCAATGATATCTGATTCATACAATTCAACTGCTCTGTGCACAGCTATTGACCATTCTTTTATTGTGTTATTGCTCATGCCACAAACACCTCACTTTAATATAAATGTGTAATTTTATACTTTTTTTTTGGAAGTTGTTGCTGTTCTTTGACCCTATTTCTGTGGTTTTGTGGATTTTTTTTTTGTCTCTCTCAGTACACTGTATTTTGGGATATTGCTTTTTAATCTTGTTGCTTATGTGCTTGTGACTGTAGTTTTTCCTTGTTATTTTATACTTGTAAATTTCCGCCTTATTCGTTTTCATGTGGTTTACAGTCATCGCTCTTTCCCGTTAATGTGTTGCATGTTCAAAAGGCATAATGAAACATTGCTTGTTACAATAGTAGTATCCCTAATTAACCACAGTAGGCCTATTCAAAATGTTGAAAAGTCCCAGGATCCTGTGGCACAAAATAGCTTTATCCTAGGTTCACACTGACAGCGGGAATGAAATCATGCGAGTTCAGCTGAACTCGCACAATTGCATTCTCGTATGTCAGTCCCAACTTTGGGGACGATTTCAGAGACATCGGTGCAGCTTTCTGCACAGATGTCCACCCCGCCAAAAGTAGTACAGAAACTACTTTTGGGAATCGGTGCGGTGTCACAACAATTCAGACGGTGCCATTGCCGGCAATAGCCACCGATTTGGCATGCGTTTTGACATGTAATATCACATGCCAAATCATTGCAGTGTGAACCAAGACTTATAATAGTAATTTCCTTTGAGAGGAAATATTTTTCACCCGATTTTTTTTTTTTTTTTTTAACCATAAATGTTTTTATCTTTTTATTTAGATGTGCATGTGTTTAGAGAATGAATAAATAAGAGGTCGGCGTAGGTAATTGGGGGCAGGTGGACTACACTTTCTACCAGGCACTAGAGCAGGGGTCTCCAAACTGGGGCCTTTGTTTAGCCTTTATCTGGCCCCTTGGAGCACTATTCCTGACAATGAAATGAGGCAATATTCCTCTCACTGACAATAACAATGGGGCACTATTTCTTCCAATGATACCGATGATGGGGTACTATAACTCCTACTAATACCAATGATGAGGCACTACTCCTCCTCCACCTCCTGACCACAAACCCTGAGGAAATGTGTATTCTCACCGATACTGGGCCCAGTACATTTTCTACCCTTACTGGCCACAACCCGGACCCCCTAAAGTTTTAAGGACCGCCGACCAGAACATTCCGGTTAGCAGCCGTTCGGCTGACCTTTTTCGATCAGGAGCCTTCAATAGAAGGTGGGCGAATGGCCAGCTTCTGTAGGACCAGCTGCCATAGAAACAGACCGAATGTTGGATGGTTTCTATTGAACCGGCTGATGTTGGCCGACATTTGGCCCGTGTGTACTAGGCTTTTATATGTGGTATAGTGAGAGGGAAAAAAGGGGAATGGGGGGAAGAAGAGAAATTTGAGAATGTTCACAAGGGCATCCAAATGAAGAGGAAAGAAAAAGCAGAATAAGTGGGGAAGAGTTGAAGGAAAGAATAGCATGTGGGAGGAGCAACAGGAAAGGATTGCCTGGGAGCAAATGAGAATAGTTGGAGGGGTGGGACTGGTGGGCTCTTCCACATGGTCCAGCTAGGTCACAATATTCTTTAGTCTCTGGGTAGGTGGGCTTTTTGTAAAAAAGCTAACAAAATACTTTAGGCTCTTGTAGCCCAAAAATGTAAACATATTTGTAATACATAATATTTGGAGTTTATATGTATTATATGTGTTCAGAATATATAGTTTAGACATAACATGTGGACTACAGTTTTTTGTATTTATGTCTGTTTTCCTTTTGCAGTATGAAGTAAGAAGGCCTAAAGTGCCTGGAGACTTGAGCCCCAGCGAAGTCAAGGCAACAGTCAGTCATGAGAAAGAGGAGCACAAAAAGTTGCTTGCTGAGAGCCACAGGTTAGTGGTGGACCTCCGCAGGCAGGTACAGCAGAGTGAAAAGAACTGGAGTCGGGAGAAGGGAGAGCTGCTGGATCGATTTGAAAAGGAAAAACATGAATGGGAAAAGCAAAGAAAGGAATTCCTGAGGAAAGTAGAGCAGGTATGTTGGTCAGTGATGTTAACGAGGTTGGACTCCACTGGAGGTAACAGAAGCATTCTTGTTTTTTATTCTATCCAAAGCGGTGCTGGTTCAGCAGGAACATTCCCTTTATAAGACAGCCATACCTATTTCTGTACAGAATTGGAAGAAAGTGTACAGGGATCCCAGATGCACCCATCTACGTCTGTATTGTAGAGCGTCCTGGGTTCCTAAGAGATTTAACCAGTCACCTGAGTCTGTTGAGAGACTTGAGAGAACCTACCCCAAATATTATATATGCATTGAAAAATGTGAGCAATTAAAGTGGTTGTAAACCCTTACAAACCACTTTGACCTACAGGTAAGCCTAGATTAAGGCTTACCTGTAGGTCCAAGCAATATCTCCTAAACCTATATGGTTTAGGAGATATTTGCCCGAAAATGGGCACCTCTGTCTACGGCGCATGCGCCGTAGACAGCGGCGCGCAGGCGCACTGAGCGCGGCATTCTCAGCGACGGAGCTGCCGCGCGTGTCGGCTCCCGTGCGCATGCGCGGGAGTGACGTCATCGCGGCTTCGCCGAATGACAGCGGCGGAGCTGCGAGACCCCACCAACAAGATGGATGCGGTGGACTACAGGGGATAGCGGCGACTTTGCTGGCTCCTGTGTCAGGTAAGTGACACATAATGGGCTACTATGCGATGCATAGTAGTCCATTATGCTTTGCCTTTGCAGGGAATGAAAGAGGAAGTAAACTCATCAGGGTTTACTTCCTCTTTAAGACCCCATTCACACTGGGGCGGCAGGTCCATCAGCTGTAAAGTGCCGCTAGTTTTAGCAGCGCTTTACCGCTGTTATGGCGGCGCTTTCAGGCCACTAACGGGGTGCTTTTAACCACCGCTTGTGGCCAAGGAAAGGGTTAATAGCGCCTGTTTGCGGCACTGACAAAGTGCTTGGCTGGCACATTGGCAGCGCTGCTCATTCATTTCAATGGACAGGGGCGGCAGAGGAGCGCTGTATACACCACTCCCTCAGCGCTGCAAAGATGCTGCTTGCAGGACTCTATTTTCCGTCCTGCAATCGCATCGCTCCAGTGTGAAAGCACTCGGGCTTTCACACTGGGGTGGCTTGAGAGGCGCTTTTCAGGTGCTTTACAGGCACTATTTTTAACGCTAAAACACCTGAAAAGCGTCCCAGTGTGGGGTCTAAATGCAATAATAGTGCAAGTGAAACTTATTTACCATTTGTATTTTACTTTTTCAGCTTCAAAGGGAATCAAGTCCTCGGAGAACAGATAGCTTCCTTGATGACCAACATGATGGTGGTGGCATGGCTGAATATTCAGCCAACGCTATGCTGCACTCGCATGGAGCTAGGTCATTTTCTGACTCCGATGATATGCAGTATGAAGAACAGTTACTGCCTAAGCTGAAGGGGTCAGATCGCTGCAGTGGCTCTGAAAATCTCTTTTTTGATGCCCTCTCACTGGATTCTGCTGATGAGACTGATTTAACTCAGCCCCACAAGCTGGAGCGTGATAAGTTCTCCACTGAGGTAATGCACCTTTTTTGTTGCTGCCCCATGTTTGAGCACAATATGTATGGCTCTGAGTCTTACATTACAGCAAAAGGATTGTAACTAATATAAGCAGTTACCTAATGGAGTAACAGAATGTATCTTATGGTAATACCTGAGTGCTATGTGCCGTTTATTCATCAGAGCACAGAACTATTACGTCTTTGTGAATGAACTCTTTGTTTTGAGATTTCATTTTAAAAATGTTTTATGTTTTTCCTTCATCCTGATAATTTTATGAAATCTGTTTCCAATTATTTTATTTATGTTTGAAAATACCATAAAGTTGAAAGGTTAAATTGTATCTGTAGCCAGTTTTTTTATATTTTTTTGTCAGAGTGGGAAAGGGCTAGAACTTACCAAACTATAATATCACTACTGTAAGTACGGATTGAGTTGCCCACTTTTCTTATAGGGGTTTTTATAAAACACAATGGGCATGGCTGACTTAAAATGAATGTTTTCTGACTCATTAAAGTGGTTCCAAGGGTTCAAGTTTTTTTACCTTAATGCATTTTATGCATTAAGGTAAAATAACCTTCTGGGTGCAGCCCCCAGCTCCCCTATACCCTATATACTTACCCGAGCCCCATCTTGTCCTAGCAATGTGCATGAGAGCAGCAGCACTCCTGGGTCTCTCTCTCTCGTCTCATTGGCTTACACAGCAGCGGGAGCCATTGCTGTCAATAACAGCCAGTGAGCCAATGAGGAGAGAGTGGGAGCCGCGCTCTGTGTGTGTGAATGGACACACAGAGCATGGCTCAGGAGTGAGCCTACTCAAGTGCCCAAACAGCAAGAGGCTTGCTATGGGGCAACCGGTGTGGGAGAGTAGCCAGTACCACTGGAAAAGGACCTAAAAAAAAAGAGGACCGGGGCTGCTCTGTGCAAAACCATTGCACAGAGCAGGTAAATATAACATGTTTGTTATTAAAAAGAAAAATGGACCTTATGGACCTCTCCTTTAGAATCACTTTAAGCTGTAACATGGTAATCTCCCCAAAATCTCATGCCGACATGCCTTTTACAATCTAAAAATCATATTTATAAATGAACGCTTATTTTTTGCTTAAATAGCATGTTTATTTTAAGAACCTGTCACCTATACAACAACACATAGTGTCATAGTGTCAACAACAGCCACATAGTGAAATTTGCTATTTAGCATGATGAAGCACCTTACCAGTGAAATCTGTACTTGGTATAAACCCACCACTAAGCTATTAAAACACAGTGATTTAGGGGAGGTATAAATAGTGAATAACAACTGGTGCATCAAGTTTATGTAAACTGATTTCTTGCTTTCCATATTTTTTCCTCCTGATAGAAAAAAACATATGTTGACACAGGTTGTATATGCTAGTATAATGAATCACTAGCAGCAGACATCACTGGTAGAAAGTAAACAGACATTCATTTAAATCTTAATTGGCCCTATCAATCTACAATGCATTGAAGTGTTTGGAATGCAGTCATATTTGATGTTATGACAGAATGTATCTTTCCCTGTACAAATCAATAAATTCTCATGGTAATCCATGTAGCCATGCAGCAAAGATTATGGTACTTTCATTGAATTACATTCCGATGTATAATTTATATGTATAATTCTTTTTAGTAATTTGTGCATTATTTATCTGTTGGCATCATATTGTGTTTTATAATGCGCATTATAGCCCCACAATTTATGTAAAAGAATGTATGGTGCTGTCATAATGAAAAATAATCAACAATGTACATTGATTGATTGTATTTAAAAACACTTTTTTGGATTAATAAGCCTATAACTGTCTTGCTTGTTATTGCAGGATGATGCACAAAAAGGAGGTTTGCAGAGGTAAGTATTTCTTAAATGTTCCTAAATATAGGAAACCTGTGTGCATGACAATTTACTACTTACACGCTCCCAGTTTTTGGATTTCGCCATGGATCTTTTTTTAGCTTACATGCATTTATTGTAGTCTTGCATGTTTGCAATTCTGTATAGCTCATTTGTTCCAGCAGTGGAGACCTGTTACTTAATAATTGCATGCCCTTTGTTTTATAGGGTTATGTCTGTTTCCTCCATGTCTGAATTTCATCGATTAATGGAAAGCTCTCCTTTCCTTCCGGACAAGAACTTAGATCTTTCTGGCGACAAGGATGAGTTAACACCGCCCTTGTCTCCTGATGATCTGAAGTATATTGAAGAGTTTAACAAGAATTGGGATTACAATAATGTGGGCCAGGGTGATAAAATGGTATATGGGGATAGAACTGGAAATGGGAAAATGGAATTTGAATCCTCATCTGAAACATTCCACTCATCTTCATGGTTCCTTACCACGAGTGTCACTATGACAACAAATACTTTGACCAACCCAGATCACTGCCAGAACCAGCTGTCTCAAAACCACAGTGTTGCAGAAAGAATGGGGGTTAGGGTCTTTCACAGCCCACCAGTGGTTCGTAGGCTTGACAAATCTGCAAACAATGGTAATGATGATCAGAAGCACCTGGACCCAGATTTACTTTTTTCTGCGACCAAACCCAGGGGAAATGTTTCTGATGCTAAAAATTGTGCTACAGAGGTATTTGGGAGATGGTCATGCGATCTCAATAAGCACCAAAAAGACTTTAATGAGGGTAACTTACACCCTATGGACCGTCCTGTTTGCACTACTGTCAGCTTTGCATCTTCTCTGCACAATATAGAGTTGTCAAGGAACCTGAGTGATGACATGAAAGAGGTAGCTAACTCTGTTAGAAATGCCATTCGGTCAAACTCAGTAGATTCTCAATTTAGAGACATTGCTTGTCAGACCAATGGTTTAAAGAGTACAGGAACACAAACAACTCAAACAATTAGTGTTGGTTTGCAAACTGAGGCTTTACGAAGCGTAACCAGCAGTCCACACAAGTGTCTAACACCAAAGGGCGTTTCTACTCCTGTGTCTTCGCCTTCACGTAGTCTGAGGAACAGGCAGATATCTCCAGCTATTGAAAAAGTTCAGGCAAAGTTTGAACGAAGTTGTTGTTCTCCTAAATATGGTTCTCCAAAACTGCAGAAGAAAGCACTTGCTAAAACAGATCAGCTAACTAAATGTGTTACTTCTGGCACTCTCCAAAAAGGATTCAGTGAATCTGCATGGGCTAGGTCAACGACAACCAGGGAAAGCCCTGTTCATACCACAATTAATGATGGACTTTCAAGCTTGTTTAATATAATTGACCACAGCCCAGTAAATTGTGACCATTTACAAAAAGTGTCGAGGCCAAACAGCAGATCTAGGTCAGCAGAAACCAGGCAAGACTTTGTAACTATGCCTGACATGTACATGGATGGCAGAGGAAGATCTCCAAGTCCTATCCACATAACTGTAGATCTTCAAAGGGATCAATATGGTGATGTCAGCTCTAAACAAGACCTCTCTGCCCCACCTGGTTACTCGCTGTCAGAAAATGCTGCCAGAGTACTTAGCAAGAAAATCTTAGATGATCAAAGACAAATGCCAAATAGTCCAACCAGAGGTTACAGAGACCACACAGCTGCAGAACTTTTAAAAATCGAACAAGGATCTATTGAGGTAAGGACTTTCTCTTATTTACACTACTTGTCTCAGGACACATCTTGTGTCACAATGCAAAAAAGAACATTTAATTTGCTATTTATTTTAATTCCATTTGTGCATTCGTGTTTGCTTTTTGTTTTTAATATTGTCAACTGCGTAGCAATGCTCTGCTAATTAAAATGTGTTTTGATATTAATTTATATAGCTTGATCATTTCCTTAAAGAAATGTACCATCCTATGGAAATCTTGGCTGTTCAGCAAAATGGACTTTATTAGTTTATCACAAATAAAAATCTATTTAGAGAATCTTGCCACAGTTGATAAAAACATTAAAAAAAAATCCCACAATGTCATTTAGACTCTTCAGAAGACTATCCTGAATGCATTACAATTTACTGGTTCCATGTGTCCCTTTTCTGTTAAAATTGATTCATTTTAAGGATTAAAAGAGGGAAGACATCCAGTGGGAGGTAACATTCCACTTTTTCCAATAATTTTTTTAAGTTGGGCACCATTATTGAGGACCTTTCTTCATTGCTGTATTTTCACATGCTATAGAATGATCCTCCTATTAGTAAATTTCTAACATGCATGTCATGAATGACTATTGGAAATGTATTTGTCGAAACAATCTTTAAATACTAGAATTGGTGTTAATTCCATTACACTATGTGTGCACAATATCCTTCTCACCAATATAGGTTTTCACTGGATGTAAAAGTGAAGATTATGCTGCTGTTCCATGTTATCAGGAAGAAAACAATCTGCATTATAATTTCTTAAATTGAATCTGAATTTGTATTAAGTATGTTATTCTATATATTCACAAAATGATTGAAAAGTAGAAGAATAATTTTCATGTATTCAAAGACTTGTATTCTTGGCAAGCATAGCATTCCATACAGATCCCTGTTAAAGAAGACCTCCATTTCTTTTTACACTGCCCTTACGTTATGCTGCCAATTTCCTGGTTTATTGTTTTGCACTAAATTAAATATATTGCTTATAAATATTAATTATTAGAACTCCAATTCCAAAAAAGTTGGGATGCTGTAAAATCTGTATAAAAACAGAATGCAATGATTTGCAAATCTCATAAACCCATATTTTATTCACAATGGAAAATCGAAAACATAGCAATTGTTAAAACTAAGAAAATGTACTATAGTAAGAAAAAAAATAGAGTCATGTTGCACATTTTGGAAATTGATGGCAGCAAAAAAGTTAGCACAGGGCAACAAAAAGATGGCAAAGTAAGTGGTACTATTTTATTCAGCCTGAAGGTGAAATCTCAGGTTGTTTTCATTACCATTTCAGCCTGCCCCTGTTGAAAAATACTGTGCAATAATTAATAGTTGGAGATTAACCACAGAATTGGATGAGTCAGAGCAATATCTCATCCCTTGTGAGACGGTTCAGTTCTAGGTTTCCAAGAGAGAACTGGGTATAAAAGCAAGCTTTTTTGCTCTGCTGTCACTTTAGCTAACCAATACCTGCCTGGGAATCATTTTCCATGTATCAACTGTTTATTGGTAAAGCAAAGTGTGTATATTGTATATAGTAAAAAAATGGTTACAAATACACTTTGTAAAAAGTGTAAACAAATTTGAGCCATTATAATTTTCTTTTGATATTGTAATACAAAATCCAGCGGTGTACGTTATAAACCAAATTTCAGTTGGCTGGTTTCTGTCGGACGTGCATGCTGGAAAACCATCAGCTAACCGATTCCTGACCAGCGCTCTCAGCCAATGGCAGGGAGCGCTGATCGGAGTGTTCGGTTTGGGGGGGGGCACCCCCCTGTCAGAACACAACATGGTTAGTACAGCGGCTCTGACCAGAACTGTCAGGGGTTTTTTTTTTTGTGCAACCTGCTGGATTGCATGAAAAAAAATATTAGTTTGTATCCGGCTTAATTTTTACTCTAGGAACAAAAAAAAAAGCAATTCTTCAGAGCAACAAGCTGTACTTGCAAAGTAATTATCTCTTGCAAATAAGGTCATAGGCCTGATTCACACCTATGCAGGTTGCAGTTTGCGTATTGCAGGTACATTTTGTGTTTTTCAGTACACACTTTTGATCCATTGAAGCCTATGGAACCAAAAAACAGAAAAAAGTCCCTGGCCCTTTCCATAAAATGCACAGCTATGAACTACATCCATAGGAAACCATATTAAATTGACTGTAGTGTGTTTCTGCAAAACTGAAAACGCACTAAAAAATGCATAGGACTTAATTTCTGCTCAGAATGTTAAGGTCTCTGTTAAGTGCTTACCCACTAAGATTATTTTTACATTTTTGTACAATTCTTGAGTTAAGTCTTGCAACTGATTAGAAAAACAAACAGCATCTATTCAGTGAAAATATCATAATATGAATATCATAAATGCATAGACAAACAATGGCCCTTCAATAAACGTTTAAAATAAACGTGTAAAATATTTGTAAAACAACATTTATTTCTCTGTCATTTTCAGGAGTCAGTGTTCAGCAATATTTATTGTTGCTAATAATTTTTTGGGAATTTGCAATTACTTTAAAATGTAAGCACTTCAACTCTGGAAGATTTTTTATACTGCACTGCGTTACATTTAACTGACAATTGCATAGTCATGCGAGGCTGTACCCAAGTAAAATGTATATCCTTTTTTTCCCCCACAAATAGCGCTTTCTTTCGGTGGTATTTTATCACCTCTGATCACAAAAAATGCCAGAAAAAAACAATATTTTCTACTTTCTGCTATAAAACATATCCCTTAAAATTTTTAAAAAAATCACATTTCTTCATAAATTTAAGCCAATGTGTAATCTGTTACATATTTTTGGTAAAAATAATCTCAATAAGCATATATTGATTGGTTTGCGCAAAAGTTATAGCATCTACAAACTATGGGATATTTTTATTTATATATTTATTTATTTTTATTGGTAATGGAGGCGATCCAGGCAATCAGCAACTTATAGCAGGACTGCGATGTTGCAGCAACATTTGGACACTAAGTGACACTTTTGACACTTCTTGGGGACCAGTGACACTAATACAATGCACTGTCATTGTACTAATGACACTGGCTGGGAAGGGGTTAACATGAGAAGCGATCAAAGGGTTAACTGTGTGTCTAGCCAGTGTTTTACTACAGTGTGAGAGGTGCTTTTACTAGTAGAAGACATGGATCCTAGTCCCTGCTTTGCAGAGACACGGGATCAATGCCTTCCCTCCTGTCAGAATGGCGATCTGCCTTGTTTACTTAGGCAGACCACCGTTCAAGTCCGCTGTACCCACTGATTGGCTCCTGCTGTGTATAATTCATTCATCCACACTGTAGCAGTAAAATTGCTATAGACCGGTCATCAAGTGGTTAAAGAAAGCAGATTGTTTTATTTAGAACTATGACCACTCTGACAATTTTCTTTACATTTCTGGGATGCAATTCATTGTATAACTAGGGGTTGATTTACTAAAACTGGAGAGTACAAAATCTGCAGCAGCTTTACATGGTAACCAATCAGCATCTAAGTTCAGCTTGTTCAATTAAGCTTTGAAGAAAAAAACCTGGAAGCTGATTGACTTCTCTTCAGACATGCGCCAGATTTTCCACTCTCCAGGTTTAGTAAATCAACCCCATAGTCTAATTAGCATAAATGGATAATTCATACAGCTGAAAAAAAAACTGACATGGTATTACTGGTTCATAGGCAGGCTTAAATATGTAAGCTAAACTCTAGCCAAGCACCTAAATGTGTTTAATTCCTGTATAAGAAATGTTTAGCCTACCACAAAATGTGTAAATCTGTGTTGTCGGCCTAAACACCCTGTTGGACAGCACAGCCATATCTTCAACCTACACCAGCAGCAGCAAAGTCAAAAACACATCTCGAGCATGGTGATTGGTCAGTGAAGGAACAGCATCATACTGATGATGTCATTTCTCTGCACTTTCTACTCTCTTGTCCTTTTAGCATGTGTACTGTCCACTGCAATAAAGCCTTAGTGGCTCCTCTGGCTGGCCTCTCTTCCAGTCTGAATTAACTATACTGTGTATTATAGAAGGCTGATGAGAAACAGAAAAGGTCCAGCTGTAAAACAACCAATGCCATTCCACTTACGATCCAATCTAACAGTTGCTGTGCTTACTAAGGCTGGCCATAGATGGTAAATTCTTGTTCAATGAGCTAGGAGGCATACATGGAAGGTGGATGGAAGAATCCTCCCCACTGTGCTGTTGTATTCTGACAGGACTCCTTCGCTGAATACGCAGCCACCTGGATGCAAGGCGCTGATCGATAAAAGTTGTCCAACAGTCCCCTTTCAAATCAATCGCATTTTCCAACAGTCCCAAAGATCAAAGTCCCTGCTGAACAAGCTGAATTTTGATCACCTATGGGCAGCACAAGGCTGGCCATACATTAATCAGTAGATCGACTTCTGTACAACCAGCCTGCATATACATTGATCTGATATAGGCCAGTGCCTGCTGAACCGGCCAAATTTTGATCCATGTATCCATGTATTTTGATCCTTTAGGTTGGCTAATAAAAAAAAAATTCAGTGGGGAAAGAGGAATGACGTTATAGTTTACAGGCAGACTGAAGGTAACATTGACTTTCATCAGGGATTTCACAACTCCTCTATCTGTTATTTCTGGAGAGCTGTGACATGGGAGAGGAAGCAATGAAGAGATTAAAACAGCTTTCTGCACAGGTACTGATAGAATAGCAAGATGAATGGAAAGGGTGACTTTAAAGTGTATGTCAAGGCAAAAAAAAAAGAAATGTATTTTGTACAACTCTGCAACACATGCACAGTTTTCTATATATTATTCCTGCAAGTACAGAAAAATAACTGTTGGCAGAAGTTTGTGCTCTTACCTTCCTCTAATTCTTAAGCACTTATGCCTCGTACACACGATGAGAATATCGGACGGATGACCGTCAGTTTTTTTGCATGCTAGTCTCATATCAAAAATTAGGTTACTAAAGTTATGAAAATTCTGGTGTGACAGAACACAACTTCGGAAGTGATGTAATGTATATTGTATTCTATAGTTTTCAAGCATGCGTGGTCTTGGTCTTTACTATACTAATTCAACGAAAATCATATGTTCAGGTATTGTACGAGAAAAAGTTTGATTTTGTCTCTTCGGGTAATTTCCGATGAACTGACGTGATCATTTCTCCAAAGTTGTGTACTAACAAACAGATTATCGTACGATCGCTTCAGAAGTGGTATTTTATGTCCTATTTTCTGATCGTGTGTACTAGGCCCCTAATGACTGCCTGCCTACTTGATTTCTGATGAATTACAAGGAATACAGACCTCTCATCACCCCAAGCCCCCCCCCCCCCCCTCGTCTTTCATATACCCTCCTTTTGCACAGACAGTGAGCATAGGAAGTTATGAGCTAACATAATTATGGCAAAATCAAACAGATGTAATGAACATCATTTACTTGTATATTTAGCAATCCAAAAAAAATGAAAGAAAAGAAGTTAATTGTTAGGGTTTACATACATCTTAACCACTTGCTGACCGACCACAGTACATGTACTGTGGGTGGCTGGCATGGGCAGGCTAGATGACATACATGTACATCATCAAACCTGTTCCAGGTTAGCAACACGCGCAACTGCAGATCATGGTGCCACATGATCATGAAAGCTGTGTTTCCTATTGAGTGATGCTATGATTGGCCCACAACTATCACATGGTACCTGGGCCAATCACAGCACCCTGTTTCATGTAATTAGCTATAACCAATCCCAGATCACTAGTAATCACAGCTGTTTCGAATGTAACACTTTCACGACAGCACAAAACATTGCTGTTACTTTAATGACCATTGTAACATCAGTCAAACTGTAAAAAAAAAGAAAATCCTTGATCACACCCCCCCAGATTAGTACAATGTTACTGTTGTGACATTGTTGTGACACTGTACAAAGCGGCGCTTTGCCGGCGGTATAGCCGCGCTGCCCCATTGATTTCAATGGGTAGGAGGGGTTTAGAAGCTGTGAATACACACTGGAATGAAAGGGGCCATATTTTTTCAGGCGCTACACAGGCACTATTTTTAGCGCTGTAGCGCCTGAAACCCCCCCCCCCCAGTGTGAAAGGTGCCTTAAATATAAAAAAAAAAAGTTTAAAAAATTGAATTTTGTTTTTACTTTTTACACACTGTCACCAGTCAGTAACCCTGATCCCCACCATACCAGTCATAAAACTGTGGGGGGTGGGGACTGAATGTTTAGTTAAATCTACCCCTAGAAGGTACCATCCCCATTGTATAACTATACAGAAACCATAGAATTATGTGGGACTTTGAATGTACAGTATAGGTTACATTAAACACCAACTCATAAGATATAAAACATTTCTAAAGTTTTATTGTACATCAAAATAGTTAAAATGTATGTTAAAAACATATTCACACATGCAAGGCCATAGTGGTCTGTCTAAAAGCCTTGGCATCCCATGTATTGGCCAGCGTGTTTTGCGGGCTGCCCCACTTCTTCAGGGCATTGGATCTTCTAGAAAGTGCTGTAATTAATTACAAACATTTAATAAGACGTGTACTAGGGACAGAAAATCTTTTTTGTGCCTAGACAGGAAATTTTGACATTAATGATATATCATGCAACATTTTGCATTAACCAGTAAGTATAACATATATTGGTGTTATATCCACAATGGATGTCATAAACAGAAGAATGGATAAAGAATTATTCTATGTTGATATATTTATATATTTAAAAATGTTGTAATTACCTGTATAATCAAATGTGTGAAATGCTAATATCACATAGTCCACCAGGTCTGTTTGAAATCCTCCAAAGCACCATACCAGTCAGGCCGCGTACACACGCGGGGACTGTTCGCTCAACTTTGTCCGTCAAACAGTTTCAGCAAACAGTCCGCTCAAAATTAGCATGGACGGACTTGCCCACACACGACGAACGAACAGTTTGCTGAAACCGTGCGCGATGACGTGAACGGCACGTACGACGGGACGGAAAATACAACGTCCTATACACTGCATTACAACTTTCGGCGTGTAAATCCTTTCTGAGCATGCGCGGAACTTAGTTTGACGAACAAGCCTACACACGAGGGGACTGTTCGCTGAAACCAAGTTTCAGCGGACAGTTTTTCGGAAATTCCGAAAAACCTTGTTCAGCAAACTGTTCGCTGAAACTGTCCGCTGAAAGCCCACACACGGGCGGACTGTCCGCCGAAACACTGTTCAGCGGACAAAGTTGGGCGAACAGTCCCCGCGTGTGTACGCGGCCTCATATGATGATGCTGTACTGCACAGGTGACAGTATGTAAAAGAAAAATATTTTAAGGGCCCCAAGAAATTAGATAGGCCATCAGTACATCAGGAGCGATCAATTTTCATACTGTATATACCATAGTTTGTAGACACTATACCTTTCAAACAAACCAAATAATATACATTTTTACTACAGACACGTAGCAGAAAAAATGTTTGCCTAA
This sequence comes from Lithobates pipiens, assembly GCF_037356315.1. Lineage (NCBI taxonomy): Eukaryota > Metazoa > Chordata > Amphibia > Anura > Ranidae > Lithobates > Lithobates pipiens. The sequence continues at coordinate 407,464,987 of NW_027507764.1, read as the reverse complement.
ATTTATGAAGAATTTTGTTTTTATTGGATATGTTTTATAATAGAATGTAAAAAATATATATTTTAATTTTCAAAATTTTTTCGTTTATATAGCAAAAAAAAAAAACTCAGCGGTGATCAAATACCACCAAAAGAAAGTTCTGTTTGTGTAGAATTTTTTTTTATAAATGTCATTCATTTTGGTACAGTGTTAACAATAGTGTTGACAACGCAATTGCCAGATAAATGAGCGTAGTGCTAAATAGCAAAAAATGCCTGGTCATGAAGGGGGTAAAGCCTTCTGGAGCTGTGGTGGTTAAAGTGGTTGTTAAGCCACTTACACATCCTCCTGCTGCTCAAATAGCTTACACATCTTCATACCATCTCCTCTGTGTCCTAATCCTGTGTGCCCCTGTGTGAGTGATTTATAATAAAAAAAAGTCTGCTATACCTCATTTTAGAGCTCTTCTCAGTGATCGGCTGGCTTTCTTCTTTCCCCATTTGATAGATGCAGTGGGCGGGGCCGAGATTCCCCCACTGACATCATTTAGGAGAGGAGAACGAGAGCCAGCCGATCATGTGATTGCTGAGAAAAGCCGTGAAATAAGATATAGCAGGCTTTTTTTATAAATCACTCTCACAGGGGCACACAGGATTAGAACACAGAGGAGATGGTATGAATATGTGAAAGCTATTTGAGCAGCAGGAGTTGAAGGGGCAGGCACCATCACAAGCTGACGGGCAGAGAGGGGAGGGGGAGAGAGCACAGAGGAGATAGATAGCAGGCTGCAGATGATGAAGGCACGTACAGATGACTCCGGTGTCAGGGCTCAGCAGCCCTGATATATCTGAGTCAGCATACAGAGAGGAGGGTATAGTCAGGCAGGATCAGCCAGGTATTACAGGTGTTACAGGGTGCCAAATAACACAGCACAAGCACTGTGCTGTATAAAATACTTTAAAGGAACAGGATCTTTTTTTTGTTGGGGGGGGGGGGGTTAACAAACGCTTTAACTGGCAAAGAGAAGTCATATTTAGTAATTGATAGCAACCTTTATTATTTCTCGTTCCTTGTGGTTTGTATAGCCAGAAAACTAAATGTATTGCTTTGCAGTAATGCACGTTAACAACATGTGTTGCTGTGCTATTCATTTTGAATTGCACCCCAATGCACTATAGCAATGCACCTGATTTGCAGCACGCCACAATTTTTGGTAGTTGTGTTAAAAGAAAATAAGTCATGTCCGATCTGTAACCCATTTTTGTGCATTGGCAGCCCAATAATTCAGTGGGCTGCCTTAATGCGACACACACTAACACGTGCACTAATGCACCACAAAAATATAAATAGGCACCAGGTGATGATTGATAAATGAGAAATATAGGTTTCTAACTTACCATTTTGCATAGGCTTCTAAATATTTGCTTGCACTGTGTACAAGTTTTCAAAAACCTAGATCCATAAGGGGTTACCAATGCATATAAATTAGTAAGAGGTACTAATATTCATTTACATGCTGATCAGGAATTGCGATGTGCAGTAACCATAGCAACCTTTTTATATTCCTTCAGCTTTTTGGTTTACTGAATCATGCTAATGATAATGGTTATTGTGGGTTTCTCTGCTTTTCACATTGCTCCTTGTATTAATAGAATTAATTTAAATATATTGCCCAGTCCTTAAAAGTCAACACTCCACTAGTGTGTACTGTGTCAGTAGCAGGTGCTGTTATGAAGTACAAGCTGTGAACATAAAAATCAATGGCCAACTTGTCAATGGGTCTCATTTCTTGCTTCCTGTATACTTCTTGTCTCTTTACCTTTTCATGCTATGTATTAACATTTTAACCAGTACTTCTTTTAAATTATCTGTTGCAGACAGACATTCCAGAAGCTTGGAAATATTCATCTTCTGCAAACAACGATTGACTATTTTCTTTACTTTCTTTTTCAATCTATTTGCTTTCTTTCTGTCTGTTCTGTCTAGAACCAAACTGTCTTACTAACTGCCCCCTGGGGACTCTAACTATGCCTGCTACACAGCTGTAAGTTTTCGTTTATGACTTGTTTGTATTTTTTATCTTGTTCGAGAACTTTTAGATGTTAGTGTTTTGAAGCATAGCCAAGCATAAATGGATGTGGACGTAGATGTACAGCTATCTAACAAAAATGATCCCTGTCTCGGTTTGGCTTCCGTGCTGCACACAGCCATTACTTTATAAGTCAGTACTTTAAATATAGATCCAAACTGACTAGCTGTTATTTTAGGCATAGCGTACAAGGGAGAACTTTTAAGTTAAATACTAGCCTCCATGGTTATTATAGCATTGTCTGCTAGTCTGCAAAGTTATATGCATTGAATTAAAAGGTTTTTACATTGATTAGTTCAACTTTTGTTATTATGCAAGACTAAAGTGTCTACCATTCATTCAAAATATATTTCAGAAAGGGTTTATATACCTAAATATAATTTAATTCAGTTTGTCCTGCTATGACCAAGTAAAAATATTATTGGGGTAACTCCCTACAACAGCTTCCTCCTAAGAAACAGTGGGAACCTTGTTCACCTTTCATTGAAATAAAGGGGTTGATTTACTAAAGGCAAATACTCTGCATGTGCAGTTGCTCCAGAGCTTAGTAAATGAGCAGAAGCTCTGCTGATTTTTATCATCCAATCAAGTGCAAGCAAAAATGCTGTTTTTTTATTCTCCTTGCATGTGATTGGGCATTCTTTGCAAAGTGAATCTTTGCCTATTTTACAAAGGTCTGCAGAGGGCAAGTGCACTTTGCAAACTGTCTATTTGCCTTTAGTAAATCAACCCCAAAGTCTGGACATTCAGACCTTCAGAGCTTCATTATGTCTGATTTGGTTATACTAGAATATCAATTCTTATCTACATAGGGCTGTGAGTGAATTAAATAGAATCTACAGATTCCAGGAAAACAGAACTAGTATGGGAAAAGGGAATCAAGAATTCAAGGCTGTGTCATATTTGAAGCCAATTATGGTATACAGAGATATAATATTCTGAGATCTAAGATATAATGTTATATATTTATGGTGTCTGTTTTAGGACATAACTTAACATGCATCTCATTCTTCTCCAAACCTCACTACCCTTACTTTGAAACTCCTTCAACCGTCCTCCAGATGTCTTTTACTCCTCAATCTTACTTCAGTTTCATATGTCCTCTTCACATTTCCCTTGTATATTGTATATTGTTTGTTTGCTGTCCTCTTCCAGTAGTTTTCCAAAAATCTTTCATTTATGTTCTCCAAACACTTTCATTCCTTGGGTACTCTTCTTAGTTGGCCTTGCTACTCCGTTGTCCTACCCATTCTCACTAATCCTTGCCTTCCAACTCTACCATCCCATCTTCTCAGTCCTGCTCTTCCAATATGAAGAGGATAGCTGAGTAGAAAGTCAAACAAAAGGCTTAGGATGTACAATAAATGATGCATGACTGCATGCATAAATAAATAAATAGTACAACATAAATCTGTTCTGTTTGTGTGCACAGCATCACAGTTGTTCTCTAAGCTGTAGTACCTGTCTTTTTTGTTATCCTTTTTGTTTGTTTTACCTGTGTCACAACATGAATTCAACTGCAAACATGCTGATTTCCCAAAACTACAAAATAGTAGGTGAATCAGTCGCTGTCATTTAAAGCATATGTACTTAGAAGACTCACATCTAGGGAATGTTTGGTGACAGTCTCTTTCACTGCTTTATAAATGCACCCCACAGTGTTGAGGGCTCTTTAAATCCATGCTTCTACTCTGGGTTCCCAAAAAGTTCCCAATGCACAGCAATGATGCAAGAATGCTTGATCCACCTCCTTGTGGGCAAGTGAATTTAGTATCTATGCACTACCAAACCTAGCTTTCATATGCGTTTGCTGTATACGAATTTTTAGTGTTGCCCTTTTGGAAGAAATGTTACGTTCTTGTTCATGTTCATACATGGTCTTTAAGCTTGTGTTAAAAAGCTTCAAAGCTTTATTACCCTAACATAAACTGGGTAGTGCTGCAATATTAGAACTATTATACCGTGAACAAAGATAGATATATATATATATATATATATATATATATAGAGAGAGAGAGAGATATTTAACACACTGTATTGGCATCCCTGTCTTAGTCCGTAGGGTTCAGTATTGAGTTGGCCCACACTTTGCAACTATAACAGCTATAACAGCTTCAAATCTTCTGGGAAGGCTGTCCACAAGGTTTAGGAGTGTGTCTATGGGAATGTTTGACCATTCTTCCAGAAGCTCATTTTTGAGGTCAGGCACTAATATTGGACGAGAAGGCCTGGTTCGCAGTTTCCGCTCTAATTCATCCCAAGGTGTTCTATCGAGTTGAGGTCAGAACTTGCAGGCCAGTCAAGTTCATCCACCCCAAAATCGCTCAACCATGTCATAATGGACCTTGCTTTGTGCACTGATGTGCAGTCATGTTGGAACAGGAAGGGGCCATCCCCAAACTGTTCCTACAAAGTTTGTCCAAAATGTCTTGATATGCTGACACCTTAAGAGATTCCTTCGCTGGAACTACGAGGCCAAGCCCAACCCCTAACAAACAACCCCACACGAATTCTTATCTACACCAAATGATTTGGACTGGTGCACACAGCAAGGTCCATAAAGACATGGGTAAGCGAGTTGAGTCCTGACCTCAACCCGATAGAACACCTTTGGGATGACTTGGAGCAGAGACTGGGAGCCAGGCCTTCTCGTATACAGCACAGTGGTGTAGTGGATAGCACTCTCAAACATAGTTTGTAACCGCATTGGGACCCTACGGGGTAAAGGACCGCGCTAGATGCAATTCAACTATCCACATCAGTGCCTGACCTCACAAATGCACTTTTGAAAGAATGGCCAAACATTCCCATAGACACACTCCTAAACCTTGTGGACACCCTTCCCATAAAAGTTGAAGCTGTTATAGCTGATATATATATTCACATTAAAAGTGACTTCTGGTTTAATAATAAACAGAATATTGTCTAAGACAAGGAGCTGTTTGCATAACTAAATTTACAGTAACAGACAATTTTACCTGGCACTAGGAAAGCAACTAGGACGCATATTAAGACCTGACAAATGTTGCGTCTCTGCACTCTATCCGCTAAAAGTACCCTTATGTTTAAAAAAATGTTTTGGGTAAAAAATACAGAAGTTGCCATTACTGGCCTGTTTTTAAAAATGCATGATGCAGGGCTGTCATCCTTATTACTGATCTGAAACAAGTGTGTGTGTATATTAGGTATTGGGACATTTCATATGCACATGCTTGTTCCAAGCTGATGACTCACTAATTAGTGAGTGACAGCTCTCATATTTCTATATGGTTAATTATTTTCATTACGTTTTTCCATTCCTGGTACTGGTATATAAGCAATGCATTTTATAATGTATTTCTAGGTGCACATAAACAAAAATATCTTTGCAGCATTTTTCATGTTCCTGAATGTACAGAAGAAAGCACTTTGTTTTAAAGCCAAACATATCATTATATGTTAATTCCCCAATAAGTAAGATTACAATTTAATTTATTTAGGCCAGAGCCACAGTTTCAGCTGAAGGTGCTATTTCCCTAGTGTTTAAATATACATTTACTTTGATTTAAACACACAATTGTTTTTATGTCATCAGTAATTTCTTTTAAGGGGAATTGGAGAACAGGCAGTGTAAGTGTTCCCAGAGGACATATTTGGGGCATACTGCTCTATATTATTTGTATTCCTCCATCTTGTTTTAATGGCACAGCAAGCATTTCCTTACAGTGGTAAGGTTATAATGATCACTAATGACAAATTAAAGACCTGTCATGTATCTTGCAAGCATGAAGTTAGCCTATGGATAACCATAAAACCAACTATTTTTCATTAAGCATTGTCTTTTGGTCCTCTGTATCTGTTGCTAATCATCACTAAACATATCATTGTCAGTAACTTGTTTTAAATAACATCTTTCAGCCAATCAACTCTTCAAGCTGTTTCAGGCCTCTGTCTTCTAACTGTCTTTGCATTCTTCAAAACTAACATCATAATAATGTTTGTCTTCGTCCTGTACTTTTTTTCTAAAACGTAAATTCTTGTGTGTTCATTGTGATCTCCTTGATGTCTGTTACCACTTGTGTTGTGTTTGTATTTTGTCACCAACTGAGTTATATATCAAGCTCTACAAAATTTCCTATATCAGAAGCTAAAACTTTTATTTTATTTACCATTTTGTCTTTTGGCACGTTTTTCAAGGATCAACCCATGCAACAGTGATATTCCAGTTACAGTTGTAGTCTCATCTGCCTAAGTGGTGAGATCTCTGGCTTTATTCCCACCACTTGAAGGTCTCACAGCTCTTGCTATCGTTCTACAACAGGGATATTCTCAGTCCTCCTGCTGCATTTCCTTTAATACAAAAATAATTAAAAACCCAATAGGAAGAGTGGGACATCCTTGCAATGGCTCGTGTCCTAGAGCTCACCAATGGACTCTCCACGAGGCATTAAAATCTGTATTTTAACTCTCCAGCAGCTACTGACCGTGCAGTAACTGTTTAATTGGAAATGGTAAGGAGGATCTGAACTCTGGAAGCTGTACTCAGTCAGTACATACAATTGGCCACTGCCCGAACTGGCCTTTGCAGGAAGGAGCACATGGAACGGCAACGCATGCAAAACAAAACCAAAGAAATAACCAGTTCAACTTACCCACCAGTCTGCAACTAATGCGTTAAAAACAGAGGTTTAATTTGCACACATATACAAATACATGCATAAGTTACAGAGCCCTGTCAAGGCACCCCGCTATTTTCTGTAGTCCTAACTCAAAATTGTGAGGGCCTCCACAGTGGAAGCACAAGCATTATAATGGATAGGCAAAGGGCAGGTGAGCCTGGAGGTAGCCTACCCCTCCTTAAAGACACAGGAAGGCACTCATTATATAGCACAGTGGCAGCAAAGGTGTCCAGTGCGTCCCTCCAACACTCCAATCAATTTTAAGATGACTTAACTCTAGCTTGATATATAATTGTCATTGTGAGTCTTAACTATATATTACTATTTTGTGATCAGTGTCTTCAGAATTGACTTTGAAATTCCTTCTTGATTTATTAGCACAATGTGCTGGTATATGTTACCACATGGCCTTTGTCAAGTCAGAATTAAAATCTACCTAAAGCTGAAGTCTGGTACAACATTTTTTTGGGGTACAGCACCACTCTCATAATTTACCTCTAATGAACTGTATACTGCTGGCTGCTGTGCATGTTTATAAATCCTCACTTTAATGAAGCTGGATCCCGGTTACAGTGGTGATCTTCCATTGGATACATGAAGAACAGCTGCAATCCGCAAAAGTACCACTTTACTGATATCCATATAAAAACACATATACAGGCAAAGAAGAGCACAAGAGGTGCATAGAAGATTTTTCACCCCTGTGCTCTTTGTTGCCTATATATATGCGTTTTTAAATGGATAGCAATAAAGTAGTACTCTTGCAGAGTGCAGCTTTCTAAAGTTTCTTCATGTATCCTGGGCTTCAGCTGACAAGCTGGGCATTGCACCCGATGGACGGAGGATAGCGTGGGAGAGATCATACATCAAGCCAACCTAGAGCAGTGTCCACTTGTCTGGGTGACCTGTCATTGCTGCAGAGGGTAAGAGCAGTGGCTGCAGCAGTGAAAGATTGTGTCAACCACCCTCCCTTTCTTCTCCTCTCTTCTATTCACAAAACTCCAGGTATTTTCCGTGGATGGAAATCATACTGTGAATAGAGGAGGGGAGATCTTTTCATTCATCTGCACTGAGGCTGTCAACTCTTTAGGCCAACCTGACCTTCTCCAGTAAGAAAAAAATTGTAAATCTGAGTTTATTCAGCAAACAATTGTGAAGTATTGTAAAAAAAAAAGTTATAGATGTTAGTGGCAGAGCATTTTGTACCTATTGAGGGCGGTCAGGTTGAACGGTCTGCTCATAGCATGTATGCTTCCAAGCAAAGGTACGTTTCCACGTGAACAAGTTAGTGACAAATTACATAATGCCAGCACTTGCAAACCGAAGCTTTGTGACTAGAGTTTGCAGGTTTTTTTTTAAAATGGGTGCTTGTGTAAATCATATGATCTACACATTTATGCCATATCTTTGTTATTGTATTATTATCATCTAATCACACGAAATAGAACATTCTGGATCTGTTTGGGAAAGAGGAGCACAGATAATGCCCTATGTATACATTTAATCTCTTGCTAATGTGAGTGGAATCTCCTCTTGATCAGTGGCGGCCCGCCCATAGGGGGCGCCCGGGCGCCGCCCCCCCTCCCCCTAGGTGTAAAAAAAAAAAAAGTTAAAAAAAAAGTAAAAAAAAAAAAACGGGCCCTTTAAGACATTTAAAAAAAAAAAAAAATGTCATTTAACAATTTAACATAGTGTACTGTGGCGCCGGTCACAGTGCACTATGAGAAGCGCCACCTCGATGCAATCACAAGATTGCATCCATGGCGCTTCATTTGCGGGTTAAAAACCCGCCTTGCGGCGCACTGCAGAACGCCGACTAGCTTCCGCCCATAAAATCATTGTGATTCTACGGGCGGGAGCATTGTCAATCTTAGACAGGCAGGTCACTTCCGGCTTTCGGCTGCTTCACGAAACCCGGAAGTGACGTCGGCAGCTCCGTTCCTCAGCCCGAGCGGAGCTGCAAGACAGTGAGGCAGGAGGTGAGTCACCGCATAAAGGCTTTCTAGTTTCTACTTTGTTGAGAATGTTCATGCATTTAGCTGAATGAATGGAAAAAAAGCTTTCACAGCCAGAAAGCTTTCCCCAGGCCAGGCGACTTTTGCCGTGGCCAATCAGAGAATGAGCTCTGAAGGGGGAACTCCACGCCAAATTTCTGAAAAAAAATTTGACGTGGGTTCCCCCTCCGAGAGCATACCAGGCCCTTAGGTCTGGTATGGATTCCAAGGGGAACCCCCTACGCCGAAAAAATGGCGTGGGGGTCCCCCCCAGATCCACACCAGACCCTTATCCGAGCACGCTACCCGGCCGGCCAGGAAAGGGGGTGGGGACGAGCGGGCGGCCCCCCCTCCTGAGCCATACCAGGCCGCGTGCCCTCAACATGGGGGGTGCCTTGGGGGAGGGGGGGCGGGCGGCCCCCCCACCCCAAAGCACCTTGTCCCCATGTTGATGAGGACAAGGGCCTCTTCCCGACAACCCTGGCCGTTGGTTGTCGGGGTCTGCGGGCGGGGGGCTTATCGGAATCCTTAAAATATTTTATTGCACAGCTCCGGGGGTCTTCCGTCTTCGGGGGTCTTCTCGCCGGACTCCTCCGCTATCTTCTTGTAGCTCTTTTGCTAGCGGAGGAGCCCGGCTTTCTTCCTCGCCGCCGGCCTCTTCTTCCGACTTCGGGGGTCTTGTCCCCCTCTTCGGTTCTTCTGCCGGGCCACCGCGCCTTCTTATAGCTCTTTTACAGGCGGTGGCCTGGTCTTCTGTCGCCGCCGCCGCCGCCCGTTCTTCTTCTTCTTCTCCAGGAGATGTTGACTCAACGATCTCTCCGGCCGGAATGCCAGGGACGTGCTGCGCTGCCACTTATATAGGGACAATGGGGCGGTGTCACATGGGTTGATGTCACATGGGTTGATGTCACATGGTGACCCCCGCCCCCTTACGATGTCACAGTCCCAGAGGATACTGGGACTGTCACCATGTGACATCAACCCATGTGACCAACCCATGTGACATCAACCCATGTGACACCGCCCCATTGTCCCTATATAAGTGGCAGCGCAGCACGTCCTTGGCATTCCGGCCGGAGAGATCATCGAGTCAACATCTCCTGGAGAAGAAGAAGAAGAAGAAGAACGGGCGGCGGCGGCGACAGAAGACCGGGCCAACGCCTGTAAAAGAGCTATAAGAAGGCGCGGTGGCCCGGCAGAAGAACCGAAGAGGGGGACAAGACCCCCGAAGTCGGAAGAAGAGGCCGGCGGCGAGGAAGAAAGCCGGGCTCCTCTGCTAGCAAAAGAGCTACAAGAAGATAGCGGAGGAGTCCGGCGAGAAGACCCCCGAAGACGGAAGACCCCCGGAGCTGTGCAATAAAATATTTTAACCCTGTGTTGTGTTTTTTTTGTACTTTTTTTCACAGATGAATGGGTAGGGGTACATTGTACCCCATACTCATTCACATAGGGTTGGGGGCCGGTATCCGGGGCCCCCTTATTAAAGGGGGCTCCCGGATTCCGATAAGCCCCCCGCCCGCAGACCCCGACAACCAACGGCCAGGGTTGTCGGGAAGAGGCCCTTGTCCTCATCAACATGGGGACAAGGTGCTTTGGGGTGGGGGGCCGCACGCCCCCCTCCCCCAAGGCACCCCCCCATGTTGAGGTCACGCGGCTTGGTACGGCTCAGGAGGGGGGGCCGCCCGCTCGTCCCCACCCCCTTTCCTGGCCGGCCGGGTAGCGTGCTAAGGGTCTGGTGTGGATCTGGGAGGACCCCCACGCCGTTTTTTCGGCGTTGGGGTTCCCCTTGGAATCCATACCAGACCTAAGGGCCTGGTATGCTCTCGGAGGGGGGAACCCACGCCAAATTTTTTTTCCGATTACATAACGGGCGTGGTTTATGAGAAGTGGGAGGGGGCATAATGATGGGCGGGGTCTGGCGCCCCCCCATCCAAAAACTTCACCAGCCGCCACTGCTCTTGATTGTATTCTTTCTTGCAGTACATTGCTTGTAGTGATTTATAAAGGAAGTAGTTGTCAATAAGAGGATAAAATGCCACTCAAGTCATTTAAAAATCTCATGTCTACTACTTTAGTTTAAAGCATGAATGAGATTTGCGGGAGGAGAAAGAGGTAGTAAATCTGTGGATGGAGGTATTACATTCTTTGTCATTTCAAAATGTAACTATTGATCATACAAAACATTAAGTTACACATGTATAAGGCCAAAATTTAAGAAATACAGTAATGCCGATACGTAAGTAGTACCATTTTATATGGCTAAACTTTGTCTATTTGTTCCCTCAGAGTCAGAATTTCTCTTATTCAGCATGTATTATCTGACTTGTATTTAAGATGTGTAGCACCAAAGGTAAATATGTAAATTATTGTAAACTTTCAACCTAAAGCAAGCTTTTACTTTCTCCATGCAACACAAAGCAGGTTTGCTTTCCACACACCTCCTTCCCCATACCTTCCTACCATTATATGCTTTCCTTCACTCCCCCTATGCTCTGTTCAGCCCCAATGAATACAATACCAGGTACTTTAGGTATGCAGGAGCATGTGATACATTTCATGCGACAACACTGGGCCCATCAACAAGCACCAGCACTGTCACATAACGAACGGCCATACACCACGTAGGCAATGACTTGAGTAACTTCTAGCTTACACAGGGTGGGTGCTCTCACTCCAGGTCATCAAGCAGAGCGATGGAAGAACTAAACAATGGTGATTGTGTAATGCATTGGAGGTGTGCATTAGAATGAGCTTTTGTCTTTGCCCCGCATAGGCGAAGTACAGATTCACTTTAAGGTCTTATCATGAGGCCATCAGTTTGGCTTTAATTTGAGATGCTTCTAAGGTCCTTCAGAATATATTGACTGGTGCATTTGACTTGCAGTTGAACACCTTCTGGCCTGCATTTGATCTTCTTCACACAGGATTTCTAGACCCATAGACTTGTTTAGGAACACAAAACCCATGCTGAAATATGTGGACTAGTACTAATGACCTCCTCCTGAAAATGCTAGTTATTGCTGTGTCTGGCTTAGTTGCTGCTTTAAATCAATGACCTAGAACAGGGGTCTCCAAACTTTCTAAACAAAGGGTCGGTTTACTGTCCTTCAGACTTTATGAGGGCCGGACTGTGGCCATCGGGAGTACAAAATTTCCCATTGCCAGTAGGAGTATACAAACCCCCATCATTGGTGTCATTGGTAGGAACTTTGCCCCATCATTGGTTTCATTGGGGCCCCATTGTTGGTGTCATTAGTAGGAAATGTGCCCCATTATTGGTAGGAATTGTGCCCATCATTTATGTCATTGGTAGGAAATGTGCCCCATCATTGGTGTCGTTGGGAGGAAATGTGCCGTTCATTGGTGTCAGTGAATAATATAGCATCCCAAGGGCCAGATAAAAGCACGCAAAGGGCCGCATCCGGCCCCTGGGCCACAGTTTGGAGACCACTGACCTAGAACAAATGTCCAGCAAGTGAAGTCAGAACTCCTAATCTGCAGACCAGTTCTGCAACCGTAACCAAGAAAGTACTGCAGACAGAAGGAAGTAGGTCACCAACAGCAGCCAGCATGTGTATGTTAGCACAGGCTAACATTAATAGTAACATGTATCTGATTGCTGAATATGCAATTATACATTTTTTTCGGTTATTTTAGTAGCTGCCATTCTTGTATAAAGGTTATGTGGAAACGATATACCTAAAATATATTCTGCTTTATTAGGTTCTATTAACTCAATGTTTCCTCTCTTCTGTTGTGAAGGAACTGCCTTGTTCTGCGTTAGCTCCATCCTTAGAATCCAGTTTCTCCAGACCAGAGAGACCAGCGAACCGACGCCTGCCTTCCAGATGGGCCTCACATTCCCCAACTGCCTCTCGGGCTTCTTCTAGTGGTAATCTACACGAGGAACAGGGAAACAAGGAAACACATGCAGAAAGAATGGATGTCTGATGCCACGTTGCATGACTTACCAGTCATATAATCCAGCCTGTGTAATTCCATTTTCACACAGTCCAGTCTCTGCCAGTAGACATCAGAATTATTTTTTCCACCTAAGGAATGATATGTGCAATTGCTGAACGATCAATCGGTTACATTGCTTGTTGTGTTTCTGCAATGAAACATCTAATGTATGTGTGCGAGACGATCATATCTCTTTCCATATTTCTTACCTTCTCTAGAAAGAGAAAAAATACAGGCCACAACAAAACTGCAAAGTACAAAAAGGACTATTCTCTCAGTGCTGACTGCCTTTTTCATTTCTTTGCACTGTTTTTTTTTTTTTTTGTTGTTTTGTTTTAGCTTTTGATCTTATTTTTTATTTTTGTAATACTTGTATGTTGTTTCAGTCTTTTGGTATTATTTTTACAGTGTTAGAATATGCATAGGATGCATAGGATAATGAAAGTGCTTCACGTTATCTGAAGCTATATAGAAAGATGCAAAGCCATTCAGTTTGCTGAACCAGAAATGTTTTTGTTTTTTTATGGCAAAAAATGTCTTATCAAGATGACTGTATGCAAACAAACATGTATCACATGATGGATGATACAGGCACTTTAGTGCATGTACATTACTCCTGTACTGTAAGCAACTATCCATCATAAGAATGAATCAGAGTTTTACTGTAATATTGTTGTGAATTTATGTACTGTAATTCTATTGTTAGTTATTTTCTTGCACTGATGACACAAGAAATGAATTTTTAAATTACTGTCCACCAGCTGTGTATGTACGAATATCTGTGAAGTTCCATGGAAAAGCCAAGGCATAATGATATGTAATGGATATTATTCAGAGGTATGTACCGGGCTGTACTGATGAGAATAAAATATTTAACATTATTATTCTTGATTTTTTATTTTTTTTGTACACAATTCCATCCTGCTCTATATGTAACTACAAAGGTACTGGTGATAGATTTTATGTGTACTTATACCTGTTAAAGGGTACCTGTCATTAAATTACAACTGTACTTTTAGTGAAAACTTCAGCAAAGCCCCTCATGAAAAAATAAAGGGAGACAGAAAGTGCTTCTAAGTCCAGTATTCAACAGTATTTATTTGTAAAAGGATAAAAACACTTATGCCCGTACACACGGTCGGAAATTCCGATGGAAAAGGTCAGATCGAATGATGTCGGAAAATCTGTGAAATTCCGACCGTGTCAATAGCACCGTGCGTTCCATCATGGTTTCAGAAGCCGGCCATTTTGCCTTCTCAATTCTCCCTCTCTGGTCACAGGTGCTGGTCGGGTCTCCCCTAGAGGCATAGGACACAGCAGGATACTCACCATGCTATCGACATGCATGCTTCATCCATGATCTTGCAAGTGTTTTTAACCATTTTATGACTGAATACTGCACTTAGAAGCGTCTTCTGTCTCCCTTTTATCCACATTAGAGTTGCTTCTTCTCTTTGGAGTGCTGCTGCAAGTACTATTTCAGTATTCACCCATTTCGCCCTTGATGTTGTTGCTGACACTAATGTGAAGGTTGTTGATTCAACTTATTGGAGCAATATTTATGACAGAGCCACCCTATTTTTCTTTCTCCTTCCCTCACGAAAAAATAAATACACATGCAAACATCTGATGTAGACATTGCTATATTGCACTGCTTGACATAGATAGTGGAAGCCATACCTGTTGAAATGTGCATGGGCGCTGCCCAGCCCACATGAATAAAAAAAAAAAGCACTTACACAGCCGAGTGCCTTGGTTTTAGTGTACATGGATTGTGCTCTGTGCATGGCAATAAATGCACAAGCTACTAATTCGGGGGCCTCTCTTGTAGTGTGCATTGTCTGTACCATGAGAATCAATTAGAGGACTATCAACACAGTCCTGGGCTTCTGTTGCAGTGTGCATGTATATGCCTGGCCCATAGGAGTGAATAGAAGCACCATCTACTCAACTTGATGCCTTTGCTGCAGTAGTTCTAATTTGTCACGCAGCCCATATGAATGAATATTAAGACCACCTACTCAGGTAGCTGGTGCTTAAATTCATTTCTAGGATATGTGAAACTGATTGGAATACTACAACAGAGGCTCCTGGTCTGATTTTGTATCATTGCACTGCAATGGGTGGAACATCTGTTTCTCACTGATTAAAAACTCGATACATTCATTCTCCATGATAGATAGACTTTGTGAGATCACTACTGAATCAGTAAGAGGTTGTAAGGGCACTAAAATGTCCTTTATAGTGTAAATGGACAGTTTTAAACTTAGCAGATTTATAACTCCTTCAAACTCACCCCAGCTTAACTTTTCTCATTCTGTACACAGGAGATTTATATAACCTCTATTTCACATTGGTATAGACAAGGGAAAACAGAGGATTACCCTTTGTACTGCTCATCACTGTAACACTCACATGCTCTCTTAAGCTGAATGAAATAAGATTTTATTAATTTCTATTTCAGTATGCTGTAAATCTACTTACTGCGAAGCTGCTTAACACTACAATAAAATATCACTTAGCAGATTCATTCAGGGTTTTTTTATTGCAAAATATATGTCATTTTTATTTGGACATAGTAAGCTGTTTAATTTCTATAAAATGCACACAGTACAAGTAATGAAATTCAGGGCCGGATTAACATAGGGGCTATTGGAGCTGTAGCTCCAGGCCCCTTTCTCAAGATAGGTCCATTTGCCCCAAAAAACAAATAAAAAAAAAACAAAGATCGACTTCGAGGATTGTAGCTCGGCGATCAGGAGTCACAGAGACGCCACATTTGGGGGGTAGGTAGCTAAAGACCCACTCCAGCACTGGTTAAAATATGGGGCTGCTATCATCTATGGTTGCGGAGATACAGGGCTGCTTGCGCAGCCTGTCAGAAACTACATACAGAGTGGCCAGTTTAAATACAAGCTGGAACACTCTGCAGCAGACTGAGAGGATGAACTCACTGTGCTTATAATAATTATTTGTATATTACTTATGATAATTAACCCCTTGCTACCCAGGCCCATTCTGAGACTTCTCTCCTACATGTAAAAATCATCATTTTTTTTATGCTAGAAAATTACTCAGAACCCTCAAGCATTATGTAAGAAGGCCAGTATGGTGGCCTGAATTTATGGGAGGAGCCCGGGGGGTATTTAACCAGCCCACTCGCCTGTGGTCTTTGTCGGTTTCCTGTGCGCAATACTACGTCACTAGGCCGACTGCTCGAGTTTCGTTGCCATTCGGATAACTTCTCTCTACTAGAAGTCTTGTGGTTTTCGTTCCCGTTCATGTTTTTTGTACAATGTCTCTGGCTCGACTGCCGCAAGTAAGGGTCTTGATTGACCTTCCTTTACTAAAAACATTTCTATTTGAGTGTCGTTAAACCCTGAACTCTCGAGTCATTCGTTGTGAAACCGGGTCGTTAGTCACTCAAAATGCACCATTATCGCAGCGCCCTTCATTTCACGGGCCTCATTTCAGTAGAAATTGCTTGAACCAAAAATGTTGCACTATTTTCGTAGCTTGTTATATTGTCTGCCTCATCACCGTGTTCCACAGACAAATCGTTGCCAGTCGCATCACACGGCACAACGATTCGTGCCTCTGCCACGGCTGGCTCACATAGGTCATTTCATCATTTCACTCATTTCTGTCACACACTGCGCTCCGATTCGAATCCAGTCGCATCCGCTAAATGCGCCGATTCGTCCCGGTGTGCCCCTAGTTGCTTGGCCTCATTTCGGTACATGCTCCAGAGCCCACTCGTTGCAAATCGATCCGGGTCTCTGTCATGGGAATCATTTCACTGTCACCTATTACGTCCTAAATCGAAACCAGTCGCATTTTTCAAACGCACAGGTTCGATCGACGTGTCCCAGTTGCGTTGGCCTCATTTCAGTACATGCTCTAGAGCCCGCTCGTTGATGGTCGCAGGCTGCGTCCTCTCCGATTCGCATCTCTATCATGGGTATCATTTCATTATCACATAGTGTGTTCAGTTCGAATCCGGTTGCATCCCTGTGTGTCGATTCATCTGGACGCCCCCCCAGGTATTTTTTCAGCCTCATTTCAGTGCATGCTCCAGAGACCAGTTCGGTTTCCAGTCTCAGTTCGCGGCCGGCCGATCTAGGCCTCTGTCATGACAGAAGTTGTTCGTTTCATTTCACTGTCACGCTCTGCGCTCCGGTTCGAATCCAGTCGCACCTAAACACGCACCGATTCGTTCCGGTTCGCCCCAAGTTTATTTCCCACATTTCAGTACATGCTCCAGAGTCCTGTTTGTTGTCAGTCGCACTGGCGACACGACCATTTTGTGCCTCTGTCATGGCAATCGTACTTCATTTCACTGTCACTTTCCGTGCTCCGACTCGAATCCAGTAGCATCCGTAATGCATCAATTCGGTTCGGCATGCCCCAGATGGATCGGCCACATTTCACTTTTTCCACAGGTTGTCTTATTTTTCGGTCACAGTTACAGCACTTATTCGTGCTCCCGCACTGAACACGGATCATCCCACACTTCGTCCTTTACGCAAATGATACGTTGGATTGAGACAGCAGAATACACAAAAAAAAATGAATGATGATGTGATAATGAAAGAATTATGATGAAAACTGTCTACTCACCGGTGCACCTCGGTCATATTAGCCAGCCGTTTTACGTCACTCTTCAGTTTACTTGTTAGGCTCTTCACCAGTTGTCATCTGTTGTTTCTCTCTCCAGGTCAGTCAAGTTCAGTAGGTCCACCCTGCACCAGCTTGGACGTTATCTTTCCCAGGTAAAAACGAAAAGAAAAAAAAGGAGAGAGGGGAAGGCGTGGGCAAAATGCGACAGCAACCATGCTGGCATACATATATATATATATATATATATATATATATATATGAAGGCACGTGACGATATATATATATGTATACACGTTCGCTCCCGCCTTAGTACTCAGCAACAGGCGGATTCGCTTGGTAAAATAGAGAAACAGTCTTGGCTTATGTCACCCTCTATAGGTTCCGGTCGTCCATCCTTCGACCCCAAAGAGATAGGACATCACTCCTAGGGCACGATTCACCTGGAGCCATGTCCCAAGTCGGCAGCGAAGACCTTACCGCCCCCTTGTCTCCTCACCCGCCTTCAGTGAGCGACAGCGTACAGTCCTTCAGGGGTTGGACTATCCCCAGGCTGACAGCAGAGCTGAGACGCAGGGGCATTCCCTTCCCCGCTATGGCTAGGAAGGCAGAGCTTTTCAGGCTCCTCTCTACCCCGCCAGCTACGGCGCCTCAGGCTTCTCTCCAGTCCATCTCAGCGGCTATAGCCCAACTGCATTCAATGGTGTCGTCCTTAACCAACACGGTCACGGACGTCCAGGCCAGAGTGACGCTCCTAGAGGCTCACCCAGCCACAACCACCCCTGTTCCAGTTTCAGTCCCGTCACCACTGCCGACAGGTAAAGCAGGGACATGTCCCGTTGTCTGCCCAGCACATCTGGTGCCGGCCGGCATAAGGAAGGACATCTTGGACGGCAAGGATGTCAACCTTGCCTCCCTGCTTATTTCGGTCCACGACCTCGCAGAAAACAAGGCTTACACCTGGGGAGATGTCTCCGTAGTCCTCAAGGCCAAGGACCCCAGGCTGAATCGCAAACTTTCCATCCCAGAGTTTGCCCTAGCCTTTGGAATGCTAAGAGACGTCATTTGCTCAGCATCCCCCACCAGGAGGGAAGAGCTGGATTTGTACCTCCACACGGTGGTGGACCTAGGGTACAAATATGGAGGCTTCTCCTTTTACGATTATCATCGTTCCTTCTCAGCCAAAGAAGCCGCTAAACTGGCACAGTTCCAGTCACCCACAGACTGGAGCCTTGTGGACACCGAATTGTTCTGCCGGCATTTTGCCGGCCTTCGTTCACCCCTGTGTGCCATCTGCCAGTCCTCCACCCACACCGCCTCCTGGTGCGCCAACATATCAGTTAGCCGCCCGGTAGAGTTCCCCTCCACCTCTGGTGCAGCCCAAGGCCCGTCAGGCCCTGCGCCAAAGACTCAAGTGGACAAGTTTGGACGTTCGATTTGAACCATAGGGGGAGCGGCCATCTGCAACAATTACAACTATGGCTCATGTAATTTTAGCCAGTGCCGCCTACTGCACGTCTGTGTCATATGTCACAGAGCGCACCCCAGAAATTTGTGCGAGGTTAAAGCTCACAAGGGCTCATGACTGAGCCGCATAGACGTCCTATGGTTGGGCTTCTACCTCACCATGCACCCCACTCCTTCACTAGCCACCTTCCTCATCGGTGGCTTCACAACAGGCTTTCACACCGGCCTCATCTCCCTGCCCCACACAACCTACGAGTGCAGAAACCTCCGCTCAGCAGCCTCCGACGAGCAGGCCATTGACCAACTGCTGCAAACCGAGGTGGAACGAGGCTTCGTCATAGGTCCCTTCACACAGCCCCCCTTCAATACGTGGAGAGTTAGCCCTATTGGGCTTGTCAAGGGCAAATTTTCAAATAAAAACCGTTTGGTGTACGACCTGTCTGCGCCTCATTCTTCCCACATTCCCAGCCTAAATTCCTTGATTCCTTCCGAAGAATTTTCATTAAAATACGCCTCTGTGGACATGGCGATTCAGGCCATCCTTAAAGTAGGCACAGGTGTGTGGCTGTCCAAAGCCGACATATCCGATGCCTTTAAGCTGTTGCCTATCCACCCGTCCCTCTGGTGCTGGCACGGCATTAAATGGAGAGACCAATATTATTTCGCCACTAAGTTAACGTTTGGCTCCAAAAGCAGCCCCTGGCTGTTCGACACATTCGCTCAGTCTTTTGCGTGGATCCTCCTGCACAAGGCTTGTTGTCAGCAAGTTATCCATTACCTGGATGACTTCCTATTGATTGAACAGCCGGGCATACCTCCAAGGGACCTCGACAAATTAAGGACCGTCTTTGGGAACCTCAACGTCCCTATCGCCGAACATAAGGTTGATGGGCCCGCACAATCTATCACCTTCCTTGGAGTCAATCTGGACACCAGCTCCATGCAGGCCAGCCTGCCCCTCGACAAACTGACCCGCATCAGGGCAGTTCTCCGCGAATTCACCCGCACCAGGGGATGTACAAGGAGGCAGCTACAGTCGCTATTGGGCATGCTCAACTTTGCCATGCGAATAATTGCACAAGGTCTCTCCTTTATCTCGCGCCTGTTGGTCTACCTTTCTCAGGCACAAGACCCGGATCAAATCCTCAGCCTGCATACCGCAGCCATAGCAGACCTGTCAATGTGGGACGAGTTCCTGTCCACCTGGAACGGTATCTCCCTGTTCATCCCGTCCATCTCACCTCTCTCGCCACAGGTAGTGACAGATGCCGCAGCCTCCACAGGGTTTGCAGCTATTTTTGGCCACCATTGGTTCGCCGGACCCTGGCCTTCTCAAATACTCGTGATCCCTGGGTTTAGTCAGTCTTCATCCCTTTTCGAGCTCTACCCCATTGTAGCAGCCGCCCAGCTCTGGGGTCATACCTGGACAGGACAAACCGTAGGTTTTACCACCGATAACCAGGCCACAGCCGAAATTGTCAACAAAGGCAGGTCTAAGTCTCTCTCCTTGATGTCCTTCCTACGCAGGCTGGTGCAGCTGTCTCTGCAGCATCAGTTTAATGTATACTGCACGTTTGTCCCAGGAAAGTACAACCTTGCAGCTGACGCACTGTCTCGCTTTAATTTCCTGTCCTTCTTTCGGCAGGTTCCCGGAGCAGATACGGTGTCAGCTCCTATCCCGCATTGGTCTCAGTTGACCCTGGACTAGAGCCGCATCTACATGGAGCCACTCAGCTCATGAACCGATCCCTCTCAGACAATACTCTGAGAGCCTACCGGGTAGCCTGGAAAGTGTTTAATACATTTCTGGTTGCCTCCACAGTAGGCACCCCCACAGATGCCAGGCATATACTAGCCTTCACCTCATACTGCCATAGTCAACTGGCCTTGTCCTTCAACACCATCTGCTTATACTTAGCTGGCATACAGCACTTCCTCTCACTTCAGGATCCTACCAAACCATCCATCTTCTCGTCGCACGCGATCCGAGCCATCCTGCGCGGCATCCAGAAGCAGCAGCCGCCAATAAAAGTCAAACGGCTCCCCATCACCAGTTCCATCTTCAGGGACATGTCTACCATGTTTACCAGCTACCCCTTCGGTGTTCTCCACAGTCTGGTCATACAGGCAGCCATTTATCTGGCCTACTATGGCTTTCTACGGCCCAGCGAGTTCACCCATAACAGCTCACACAGTCCAGTCCTTTGCAGACGTCATCTGCTCCGTCACCAGGACCACTTCATCCTCCACCTCTCGGTAACCAAGACCCAGCAGGCAGGCACCGGCGTAGATATCCACCTCTACAAATCCAACAACGCCTGGTGCCCAGTCGCTGTGCTTACGCAGTTACTCTCTCTACTACCCGAGCTCCCGGACTCTAGTCCTCTTTTGCCCTTCCCGGTCAAACCATTAACAAACTGCCAGTTCATTAAACATGTTAGGATTCTCCTCCGCAACTTGCTCCTCAATCCCGGTGAGTACTCTGGCCACTCCTTCCGCATCGGAGCAGCTTCATCCGCATCCCGGCACGGGGTCCCGGACCACGTCATCAAAAGATTGGGCAGGTGGAAATCAGCCTGCTTCGCTCGATACATCCCTAACCCACAGGCAGAGATGTCTCGGGCATTCACCCAACTGGCTCAATAAAGATAAAGCTGGAAACAATAAACCTCTCTTACCCCTACCTAAGTGTTTTTGCCCCCTTATTTTGGTATACCGTCCATTAGACCAGGGCACACTTTCAGGTCCATTTCATATAGGGTATCTCATGATAAGTTTGTATTGTTCAGATACGTATCGTTCATAGGGCTTCGGCCATAAGTAAGAAGGCCAGTATGGTGGCCTGAATTTATGGGAGGAGCCCGGGGGGTATTTAACCAGCCCACTCGCCTGTGGTCTTTGTCGGTTTCCTGTGCGCAATACCCACCCTCCCATCCCCTTTTTTAGGGCATTTCTCAAAACATTTCTCTTCAAACACATTCATTTCTAATCACTGGGTATGCCCCCTTATTTTGGTATACCGTCCATTAGACCAGGGCACACTTTCAGGTCCATTTCATATAGGGTATCACATGATAAGTTTGTATTGTTCAGATCCATATCGGTCATAGGGCTTCGGCCATAAATATTGTTTTAGCAGACACCCTATGGAATAAAATGGTGGTCTTTGCAACTTTTTATGTTACACGATATTTGCTCTAAAGTTAGCACGATTTTTTTGTTGTGTACTAAGCGATGCTTTACATTTTTTACAGGTTACATGTTTAGAGTTACAGAGGAGGTCTAGTGCTAGAATTATTGCTCTCGCTATAACGATGGTGGCATATGTAACCTGTGTGTATCTGGCTCTGATACTAACCAGTGGCTACCCAGGGACTGACTAGTATCTCTCCCCAGCCTGTCCCCACACACCCTCTCACCTGCTGACCTGTGACTGGGGCAATCACTCCCGCAGTGTTATTGTGTTCTGCCAGTGAATACAATGATTAGTGTTGCTAACTATAGCTGGCAGCACTGATTGTTTTGGGGAAAACCTGACAGGCTGGTTGTACTCAAGTCGGTTAATAGGTTGACTTGTGTAAAACCAGCTAGCCCATACATAGATCGACTATGGCTGGTCTCTGCTAAATTGGTGTAATTTCAATCCATGTATGGCCCGCTTAACCACTACGCAGTCCCTAAACATCCTTCCACAAACCTTTACATTTTTCCTTCCTAGATTACTTCATCCTCCTCTCCTATACATAGTGCCCACTGTCATACTCTCCACACTTCTCTCCTATACATAGTGCCCACTGTCATACTCTCCACACTTCTCTCCTATACATAGTGCCCACTGTCATACCCTCCACACTTCTCTCCTATACATAGTGCCCACTGTCATACTCTCCACACTCCTCTCCTGTACATACTGCTCACTGTCATACCCTCCACACTTCTCTCCTATACATAACACCCGCTGTCATATCCTACACACTCCTCTCCTGTACATAGTGCCCGCTGTCATACACTTCTCTCCTGTACATAGTGCCCACTGTCGTACCCTCCACACTCCTCTCCTATACATAGTGCCCACCATCATACCCTCCACAGTCCTCTCCTGTGCATACTACTCACTGTCATACCCTCCACACACCTCTCCTATACATAGTGCCCACTGTCATACCTCCAACACTTCTCTCCTATACATAGTGCCTGCTGTCATACCTCCAACACTTCTCTCCTATACATAGTGCCTGCTGTCATACCTCCAACACTTCTCTCCTATACATAGTGCCAACTGTCATACTCTCCACACTCCTCTCCTGTACATACTACTCATTGTCATACCCTCCATACTCCTCTCCTATACATAGTGCCCACTGTCATACCCTACACACTCCTCTCCTGTACATACTACTCACTGTCATACCCTCCATACCCCTCTCCTATACATAGTGCCCACTGTGATACCCTCCACATTTCTCTCCTAAACATAGTGCCCACTGTAATACCCTCCACACTCCTCTCCTGTACATACTACTCACTGTCATACCCTCCATACTCCTCTCCTATACATAGTGGCCACTGTCATACCCTCCACACTTCTCTCCTATACATAGTGCCCACTGTCATACCCTCCACACTTCTCTCCTATACATAGTGCCCACTGTCATATCCTCCATACTCCTCTCCTGTACATACTACTCACTGTCATACCCTCCATACTCCTCTCCTATACATAGTGCCCACTGTCATACCCTCCCTCCACACTCCTCTCCTGTAACTACTGCTTACTGTCCTACTCTCCACACTTCTTTCCTGTACATAGTGCCCACTGTCGTACCCTTCACAATCCTGTACATATTGCTCACTGTCATACCCTCCACACTCTTCTCTTATACATAGTGCCCAATGTCATACCCTCTACACTCCTCTGCTGTGCATACTGCCCACTGTCATACCCTTCACACTCCTCTCCTGTACATAGTGCCTTCTGCCATATCCGCTGCACTCCTCTCATGTACATAGTGCCCACTGTTAGACCCTCCACATTCCTCTCCCTCACCTTCACATACTTCCCACTTTTATACCATCCATACTCCTCCCCTATGCCTCTTACCCACAAAAACTGTTCTTTAAAATTATACTGAATATCCTCAATGTTACCTGCTCTAGAATGGGAACACTCTTGTTAGTTCAACTAAAGGAAATCTTTTCATTCCTCATATATGTTCTGCCCATTATTAGTACTTGTTTAATTTTGTAATTAATATTGTGATGTATAGACGAACATAGGGGATGTCAGCTACTCTAAATATAGCACTTGTAAAAAAAAGCGTCCCTGAAAATATTTTTGAAATGTTGACAACTATGCACTTAGGCACTGCCCAAGAGCCACAGGGTCAGTAGGGGGCCCCATGAGAGGCTCCTGTGATATTAAAGCGGTAGTAAACTTTTCTAACATTACTACTTTTTAGAGGCCCTGGGGTAGGTTATGCCATAATGTACAAGTATGCCCAGCATATTAGCACATTAGGGCACACTTAAATTGTCAGACTGAGCCCTCCAGTGCTGTGCTGTGATCACTCTGGCGGGGCCCGGGCACTTCCATCTTCACCCGGTCTTCCTTCTGGGTTCCGTGCCTTCGGTCACTTGCCTTGGCCAGGCTGTGTTGATGTCATTCCCACACATGCTCATGTGCATCCTCTCTCTCTCATCCCCCCCTTTCTCTCTCATCCTCCCTCCCTCCCTTACCCCTCGCACCTCTTTTATCCCCTTTCTCTCTCTCTCTTTCTCTCTCTCTCATCCTCCCTATCTCTCTTTAATTTAGTTTGTTATAACAAAAAATAGTTTGCATTTTTATTTATTTATTGTTTATAAAAGGCCCCACCAAAATCCTCAGCACCAGGCCCATGATGTTCTTAATCTGGCCCTGATGAAATACCATTTAATGTAAACCTGTCACAATCCAAGGCAATGCAAACTGAACATATGAAAAATGCATAAGCATAGGTTATTTGTAGTGCAAACTGCTTGTACTAACAACCAGTAGATCTAGAGTTCCCTCTGCTGAAGTTATACAAAATCTTTAATGTAGTGGCTTCAATGACCATTAAGAAGGTGCTGGATAGAAGAGGGGTGGGATCATGACTTTGGCTATAAAAGTCAATATTTCAATATTCTTTCATCTCTAAATCAACTGGTGTTGACTTGTCATTTTCACTGAATGTGTCCTCTGTGTAAGCATTTTTTTTATTATATGCTTAGTTTTAATTGCTTAGGTTCCTGACAGATTTACTTGAAGTTTCTCCACCTCCTGTAATGTCCTTAAATTAAAAAGTATGATACTTTCTTACTAGGTTGTATCCAAATAAGGAATATGTAAACTTCCTTATTAAGACAGTGATGTCACTCGAGATGCCTTCTTTGTGCTGTTAGTGTCCTAATATTGAAGTTCCAAACCTCTTAAATCGGGATAGCACCTGGTATGATATTTCCCCCTAATTAGTGTCCCCATCTTCTTGCAACTCCTGCCATGCGCTCTATTAATGTTTTGTATACTGGTAAATGCTCCTTTCAGTCAGTTTACCAATTCACAAAGCAAGCGTGTCCCTTTAGAATTTAACCATGTCTGTCATGAGTTCTTCATTCTAACGTGAAGGAGAAGTCTATCAAAAATGTTTAAGAAGAGAAGGGGGGAGGCGCTACCTGAGTGCAGTATTAACAAATTTTAATAGACACAGGATAAAAAATACAAACAGGAGTAGTAATCATGCTGATAAATGTAAAGTACTTAGCCCACTACTCTCAGTTGGCCTACAGGTTTTACCAGCAGTCAAACACCTGGAGAGAGATGATGAGGGAAGCACCGCCATCCTGTAATGTCAGGAAGTCCCCGTTAACCAGCGTGGACCGCAGGGGAAGTGACATCACTGGAAGAAAGGAGGATCGTGGCTGAGGCTGATAAAAACACAGCCTGCAGCTCCTTCGATGGATTTCCTGTGGTAGTGGATGGGACTGTGGTCTCCATCTGTATACCCGAGGGATGCTGGGCAGTTGGCCCAGATCCCCAACAGCATGATGGAGAGAGCTCAGCCACCCTGTTTTCTTTCCAGTTGCTGAAAGGACTCCAGGGGGAAAGGCCAGTCTGCATTTCTTCCCAGCAGCGCACATGTTCTACAAGAGAGGCAGAAGTTGTCTGGGTGAGTAAAGCTCTGTTCGGGACAATTTATTTGGGATACTGTGTGGGTACGGGCATTGGAAGACACTGGAACTATGAACTAATTTCAAAGTCAACCCATCTGGGGTCTCCTCCTGTGTTAGTCTCTTTCCAAACGGGGAGATATGTGAAGGGAATCACTTTGGGTGGGGGGCCCAAGGAACCCAGCTTGCCTTAGAGAGGTCAGGAAACACATTTTTCAGCTTCCCAGACCCTCTTATGTGTAAGTCACCCTGTGTCTATTAGGGGCACAGGGTGATAAATTGATGAGCATGATTACTACTCCTGTTTGTGAGTCTTTTTTATCCTGTGTCTCTAAATATGTGTTATTTAATAATGCACTCAGGTGGCTCCTCCTCCCCCCTTCTCTTCTTTGCCTATTTTACAGAGTTGGACATACTCTCGGGATGGCTGCCAACATTAACTTTTTATAACTTATTTGTTATGGACTTGGGACTGAATAATTGTTAATAACTGTTGAAAAACTCTTTGCCCCAGCAAACACTTTCCTGTTACTATTGTCTAAGATGTTTGCTTCCAGACATAGAGATCTAAATGAATCCACATAAAGAGTGATAGGAACCCTGATAATCCAGTCTACTCTGAATAGACAGTCACAAACTTTATTCTCTGTCATGGTTATGCAGTAATCTTCCTCTGTTTGCTTACCTCTCCTCATGTGTTCAGACTAAGAGGCCAGCCACTTCCACCTGGTGCTTTTTATAACCTCTCCTCTAAGCATGGCTCCACCCAGGCCCTATCAGGGAACCCTATATTAACCTGTGCACTGCAAGCCAGCGGTGCTGATCAACCATTGTGTATCCTTTGTGTGTTTGGTTTCCTGTTTCCTGCTTGCTGTGTGCTCTTCGTTTGTCTCTGTTACCGACCTTGGCGTGTTCTCGACGATTCCTGTCTGCTTGTGACCTTGACCTTTTGGCATGTCCCCGACCATCCCTGTCTGCCTGTGACCCTGAACCTTTGGCGTGTACTCTGTTGTTCCTGTCTGCTAGTTGCCCTGACCTCTGTCTTATCCCTTTACCACCCTTGCTGTTCCAGCCTGCTGTTTCCTTCTCCTGTAGTCTACCGTGAGCTTGAGCTGTGAGACCCTAGGGGCCGTGACCTGGAGCCAGACTGCAGCGCCCTGGGGAATCTATGCTCTAGCTCCCACTGGGATCTGTGTTAGTGATCCAGTAGACCTGCATCCTGAACCTCCCTGGGTACAATCCACAGCATTCAGTCCTAAGGTCCACTACCTTAGCGGTGCACTTCTGACTCCTACAGAGTGCATCTGTTACCTGGTCTCAGGTGACCTGACAATCTCATTCTAAGGGGGCATTTACTAAAACTTGAGAATGCAAAATCTGGTGCAGCTCTGCAAAGAAACCAATCAGCTTCCAGGTTTTATTGTCAAAGCTTAAAGTAAATATAGAACTATAGACAAAACTTTTTACCTTTGGATGGTATAAGGAAGGGTTATAACCCCTGTCAGTTTATTTTTTGCCATCTGTGCCCCATTTGGGAGATGTCCCTTTACTTCCCATCCCATAAGCAAAAAAGGAAGTGAGAGGAAATCCCTGCAAATTAGAGAATCAGGTCAGTAGAACTTGTGTCCCCATTAGAAGATTTAACCTCTATTACTTTTTCTGGGGACAACCCAAAATTTGTGATTTTTCTTTTACTTTTTCTTTCAATAATAATAGTAAACAAGACAAATAGAGATGGCAAATCTCCCTAATGTGGGCAACAGTAAAAACTGACAGGTGTTCTAATCCCTCCCCACGCTATCTAAAACTAAAAAACATTTTTGCTTTTAGTTGTACTTTATTTGAACAAGCTGAAGCTAGAAACTAATTGGCTACCATGCAGCTTGTCCCCTGATGCTCTGTTTTATCAGGAGATGGATTGGAGTCAGTGGAAGAAGAGGAGGTTCAGAGAAGACAGGATCATACAGCCTTTATATACAATGCAGAGGATTAACCCCTTAGGTCCCACAGTGAGTATAACAAGCATGCTTTACTGCATATAAAGACTGATTTTACTGTTGTGGGTTTAGTAACGCTTAAGTGTCCAGATAATTATTTACAAATGACTCTTCAGTAGCTGGGTATCCTTTTTAAGGTGTCCATGCTTGCAAATGTTAGGAATATTTCTTAAAGAAAACCAGTCAAGGTAAAAGTAGGCGGGCTGTTTTTTCTAACAGGTAATGCCTGTGACCGGATTAATTAATTTTCCACATCAATGAACCAGAAACCACCTGCAATAGCTGTTTCTGTTGTTTTATACACATGACCCTAGCCAGAGAATGCTTTCAGTTTGCCAGTGAGGCCAACATATCCTCCAGGTTGATCCTAAGCCCCACCAATGCACTGCCTCCCTGTCAAGTAAGCATGCCCTTTTTTGAACATCATTGCACTTTTGCTGGGCACTCCTAGGAACTAGTGGGTGGAGCTTTAATTTCTGGAGGCACAGTTTACACCTGAAATCAAGTTCTCATTAGGACATGGAATGGTTGCTTTTTAGCAGTGCCCAATACAATAATGACAGCCAATTTACAGAAGTGAATCTGTTATCTGCGGCATAAAACTAAATATCTTAAACTAAAGGTACCTGCTTGCAGGCACGACATGAACCTCACTCAGCTTGTAACTAAAGGGGTGTTGCAGACATCAAGGCCTTACTAACCAATAGAGTGGTGATCTAATAAGCAACATCTAATATAGCAGTGGACACCAATGAACATAATTATTTAAGTATGATAATACATTAAAGCAAAACAAGAATAACATAATACATAATCTGTATTTGAATTCTTACCTGGGTCACAATGTTGACTTGATGCTCCTTTGCTATCCATCTTTCAATTGCAGATTCTGCTATGCATATGATCATAAATGTACAAGTCAATTGCCAGAGAGGCCTCATAATTAGCTATGAGCCCCACTACTATACTTAATGCTAGGGATAGTAATGGTCCCAGACAAGGAACGCAGGACTTCTAAAACATTCCTTAAGTGACACCTGGCAGTCTCTGTTAACTCTGCTATGTCTAAGAGAGGTGTTTTTGGTAAAGATGGCTTCCAAAAAGGTGCTGAAGCAGTGGATAGGGAGTTGCTAATCCTGCTGTTAATTCTCATCCTTCATGGAAAGGAGGTGCTGGTCCCCACCTATGGTTTCAGCCTCAGTAAAGGTGATGGTGACCGGGCTATTAGACCTTGGGGCTTTCAGAGGTGACCACTGATGGTGTTCACCATCTCTGGTGTGGTATTTCATTAGCACAATAAAATGTTATTTTACCAATGTGAACAATATCTTTTTTAAACTCTTATTATTGAAAAGGTATAAAACAGTGACAATAATCAATGCGTTCAACATGAGTACATAAAACAATGAGGTACATTTACAGCGCAGAAATATTTTGCATAATTACAATTATACAGCATTCTCTTTCAAACCATTCCTGATATACATGGTTAATAACAGAAAAAACACAAATTTATTGAATACTGCTACTTAATACCCCCAATGATAGTCTCAAGTGTTGGTTACAGTGAGATCTGAAGAACACCATGCATCCCAAACCTTATTGTACTTAGCTGGGCAACCTCTGTGTTCAAAAATATGTTTTTCATAAGGGCAATACCTGATACCATAGCTATGTACGTATAGATGGAGGGATGGGCTGAATCCACTTAAGTGCCTCAGCTTTATGAGCCATAAACAGTGTTCCCATCAACATGCTCCTAATATGTCTCGACCACAGTTTCTTGTCCAAGACCACTAGTAAACAAACCAGTGGGGTACATGAAACAGGAATTGACAAAACTGCAGTCAATATCTCCATCACCTGCTGCCAACAAAGCCACATAACCTATGCGAAGTCTGCACGCAGGCAAGTAGACCTAGCGCAGGTAGAGGTAGGTATACAGTGCATTGCGTGCAATCGAACTGGGGTCAGATATGATTGATGTAACATGGTGGATCAATTTATTATTAACAGCTGGAGATACAGATAAATGGTATGAGCATGCTTCCTCCCAGTCCTCGACAGATAAATCAGGGATAAGTTGTTTCCATTTAGTGTGGACCATCAGCAGAGCCCTGCCGGTTGTAGCAGATAACAAATAGGGATATAGAGTTGATATAAGTCCCTTCGGGCCTTGAGACCCCAGCACCCCTATCGGTGAGTAGTCTGAAAATTCTGTGTCATGGGTGCCAAAATGAGTTTGGATCACATGTCTAAGTTGGCGATACCTGTAAAAGGCAGTGCGGGGCAGGTCATACTTCCTCTGTAAGCCGCCAAAAAAAGCCAATACATTGTCATCATAGATGTCATCTAGAGTAACCATGCCCCTACGTTTCCATTTTGTTGTTTACATTTTTTTAAATGAAGTGATCATTGGGTTATGCTAAAGTGGAAGATCCACACTAGTGCTCTTAAAATCTGTGATTCTCTTGGCTTCCCTCTACACTGTACGGGCCAAAGTCAAGATTGGTATATGTCTTTCCCCTAGTGTGGTGAAAGGTGCCTCCAGTGCCACCAGCAGGTGTTTGAATATAAGTACATATGCAAAATATGAGTCAACCACCACCAGGGTAGCTGGCATCAACTAGTCAGTCAAGTGGCGCAGCTGCCCCACCAAGTAATAATAATATAGATTCAGCAATGCCATTCCGGCATCAACCTTGCGATGCCGTAGAATAGAAAATTTGAGTTTCCGCCTATTATTAGCCCAAATAAAAGAGATAAGTAACATGTCCAGGATTTTGAAAAATGCCTTAGGGCCCCGAGATAGGCACATGAGATGTCACATAAAAACATTTAGGCAAAAGAATCATCTTTACTAGATTAATTCTGCCAGCCACAGACAGGAAGGTTGGCCCATACGTTGAGTTTAGTTTTAATCATTTGGAGTAAGGTGTCTAAACTTGCCTTAAATGCAACTGAGGGAGATAGTGTAATAATGATTCCCAAGTAATTTAAATGAGGACACTAATTTAAGAGGGCATATTTTATCTCCAGAGGAAAGGGCCTGAGATGAAAAGGGCATAAGTGCTGATTTCTGCCAATTCATTTTGAGGCTCGAGTAAGTGCCAAAGTTATCAATTATGTGCATTGCTGTTCCTAGTGAGGCAGAGGTATCTTGCATATATAAGATCATCCACATATAATCCTATAGTATCTACCCTGTTGCCCATAGTGATACCCTTCAAGAGAGGAGACTGACGAAATCTCAGTGCCAAGGTCTCTGACATAGGAGACATAGGACAACCCTGCCTGGTAACCCTGCAGAGCTGTATAGATGGAGATAAAAGACCATTGACCAAAAGATAAGAAGTGGGGTCTCTATAAAGAATAGAGACCCATGTTTGGAGCTTAGTGCCAAAGCCAAAAGAGTGTAACGCAGCCATAAGAAAGGACTATTCAATCGAATCAAAGGCTTTTGCGGGATCCAGTGAAGCCAGCATACAAGATTCAGGCAGAAATCTCTTGAGCTGTGCTATCATTTGCGTCCTACGAATATTAATGGATGTGAACTTCCCTGGCATGAAGTCAGTTTGGTCTGGATGAATTATGCTAAGAATTACTGCAATAAGGTGCCTGGCTAAGATCTTTGCTAGTATTTTGTAGTCTGTATTTAATAAATTGTGCGATAGGGCACACAATCAGCTGGGTCCTTATCAGGTTTAGGTATAAGGACCACCATGGCAAAGTACATGGATGGCGGCAGTCTCCCCTTTTGAAATGCTGTAGAATAAACTTGTGCTGGGACAGGAGAAAGAGTATTCAGATAGCTACAATACATCTCCGAAGCCTTCCCTCTAGCCATAGACACCACCTCCTACTTGACCTTATCCTCTGTTATATCGGCATCTAGTTCCTCTCTCTGCTGTTGAGGGAATGTGAACAATATCTTTATTTGTTGGTAACAAAGAAAAAATGTCCTCCAGCATTATAAAGTTTCCTGTAATACTGGTTCATGATAAATAGATGTAACTGAATAATGAAATAAATTCAACTCCAGATAAACAATGAACCTCTGTTGTGCTTACATTGTGTCACCAGGAATAAAAAACACTGCAATGGGGAAATGACGAACGTCCTAATTTTTCCAAACTCTATATACAGAAGAAAATAAGTTTTACTGCCTTTGCCCTTTCAGAAAATTTGCCTCCACTTCCTGTCCCAGAGATACCATGTCCCCATTAGGACAGAAAGAACCAATAAAAATCTAAGAGAAGGTTTTAAGGAGACTTGAAAATTAAAAATAGACACCTATATAAACATTTGGAAGGAGAGACAACCAAGAAAACAGGAAGAGGTCTACATGTAAAATCTTTTTGTTAGCTATCTCTGTGGAAATGGAGATGTTTAATGGTATGGCTAATGGGATGTTTAATGGGATGACTCATGGCAACAAGACCACTTATAACATTGATTCAGCAAGCATAACACAATGTTCTAAAAGTAGAATACTTATCTAAAATGAAAAACAATGTCCAGTCTTCATTATGGATATTTTTGTATGCAACACATGTAAAATGTATTCATGTTTCTAGTACAAGGAGATTTTTTTATATTTTAGAAAGCAATTATTCACATAGAATAAGCCACAGGAAGAGGTATTACACTGGCATTAGTTGTACCTAAAAAAAGATATATTAGAGTTTATTTAATAATGTGGCACTATTGTATGCAACAATCTGTATGCAGATATTTGTATTTCTGCTTATAATTTGATGTTGCCAGACCAAGAAAATTGGTGGATTTATAATATGGATTATTGCACTTTGCACATTTCTTAATTTCTTACTTTATAAATAACATCATGGTATGGCTTCCTGCCTATATAATAAACACATCATTCTGTGTGCCCCTCATGTATAGCCTGTGCTGGTAAATACTTATAGTCAGGTCCGGTGCTACCACTAGGCAAACTAGGTAGCCGCCTAGAGTGCACTGCTGCCTAGCGGGGCGTCTGGCCACTGGTGTTTCTACTCTCTGCGGCAAGCAACTAAGTCTCAGCATCAGAAGGCAGCCACTGCTCCATTCGCACATAGTGTCAGAGGCACAGTGGCGGCGGAGGACTGTGGCCCAACTCCCAAAGAAATAGAAGCAAGTAAACATTCATTGATGGGCACTGGTAGGCTGCATTTGATGGACGATGGTGAGGCTGCATTTGATGTGCGCTGGTGAGGCTGCATTTGATGGGCGCTGGTGAGGCTGCATTTGATGGGCACTTCATTAAAAAGGTGGGATATACATGGGCAGGGCAAAGAGGGTAGAATCAGGGGGGCAGTAAAATTATGGTAGTTTTGCCTAGGGTGTCAAAAATCCTTGCACCAGCCCCTCTTATAGTAAATCTGTGCCCAGACTATGCACACTGAAGTGTCTACAGAAAATATTCTGAAGCAGTTGAAGCTCTTTAAAACAAACCAAGTCTCCTCCTCCTCTGTAGCTAAGGGCCTTGTGGCAAAATGAATCTTCATTTCACAACAGAGGCAGTGAAATCATAACTTCTTTTTTCCCTTACTTTCTAAACTCTTGAATGAAACCTACATTCAGATTCTTTGTTGTGATCTTTGAGGATCTTTGAAAATCAATTACTTCACAGTATAAACATAGAGAGGTCAGGGATAGATTCTTCTTCCTTCTTCTTCCTCTTCCATACAGCTGTTTACATGCAGCTGCCAGATTCCAGCAGCAAGAATCAGCAGATTCTGGTGGCTCGAATAACCGGGACATGCAAATAGCAGCGGCCACTGCTGTTTAGCATGTAGCTAAACCTGCAATTAGGGAGCGATATCTGAGCCTGGCTGCAGCTAACTGCGCCCAGGCTCGGACAGTCATCTGTTGTTATTCACATGCCCCGGTAATTCCAGCTTCAAGAAACTGCTGATTCTTGCCACTGGAATCCAATGGCTGCATGTAAACGTCAGTGAGAAAACAGCCTAAAGCTCTTTTACTGCTTGTTAAGAACATGTACATACTTGAATGGTGCCCTTTAAATTGAAATGCTGTATAGGCACACTTATTTCTTCATTCAGCAATTCAGCTTTCTGGCTCTTTGTAGCTTCCTATGTAATTCTGTCCAGCTAATCTTGTGACACAACCTTCTGCTAGCCATGAAGATCACTGATATCTTCTGGTTTAGCATTACTGCTTTTTGTTCTTTGCATTGAAACGTGCATTGCTGAACCAGAATTTGTGTGTCTTTGCAGCCTAGCAAATCACAAATCTGTATGGAATTACAGATACTTTAGTGCTTAAAACAGTAAACATGTACCTTTTTCAGCCCTGTGTTTAACTGTTTATCTGGAATTCCACACTGATATTCATTGTACAGGGTGTAAGTATCATAAAAGTGTAATGAAATCTATAAAATCAAAACTGATTATGCTGATGCAACTGTAAATGACAAAGCACTTATTCCAATGACTGTCTGTCGCTCTCCTTAAAGATGATCACTGATCATGTCTGAACAACCGAGGGATTTAACAAGATAATTTGAGCTACACTAATGTTTGAGCATGACATAGCTGCCCGGGACACAAATAATATAATGCCACTAGAGGAGACTATAATTGGCTCCACCGCCTGCAATCCAAATAGCAAGGGTGATGTCAGCGGGTGAGGCTGGCACTTGAGATGACAGCACAGCTGCTCTCATACAGCAGGTCATCAGCATAGTGACAGAGAGAGAAGGAGAGATGTGACCTGCAATATTCTTATCATTAAAAGTGCACATTGGGTCAAGGCAGTGATTGAGAATGTTATATCTCTTGACCATAGTTAGAGTTTAATAGCAATGGCAGCAAGGTGCAGCCATAATTAAGCCATAATTAATACCAACAGAATGAATGTTCTTGTCAGCATTGTATATGAATCCTGATATTTAAAAGGACCTTTTTGCAAAGCTTATGCTGTAAATAACGTTTTCACCATGCAGTTAAATATCCTAGTCACAACTGTCAAACAAGAAGGCAAATTGATTATTTTATCCAAAGAGGCTAATTACGGTATGAAATTTAAGATATCCATAGACATGGTATGTGTATAATTGCTGTTTTTCCTTCTGTGTAAATCTTTATTATTAAGATTTTAAACAAGATAAGACATTGTTGGGTAGCACAAATGCTGTTTTTCCTTCTGATAAACCAGCAAAGGGAGTCTGCATTTGCCATCCCTGCTCTCCATAGCATATACAGGGGCAAAGCAGTATAACTGTACAATACTGGGTAGGTTGCACCTGCATGTCCAACTGTGCTTTGTTGCCTATGGTACAGAAAATAGATGTCCGTTGTCCAAGGGCTGCTGCCAGGATGATTGAAAGATAGTTAAAATAAAGGTGTGCTGAAACGTTACTATATCTAGCAGATTCAGGCCCCTCCCTGGCTGAAGCCTTACGAACTTTTGAACACTTCGGTTCATTTTCGGGGCTCAAGATTAATTAGGAGAAGTCGCAAATTCTCCCACTCGATTTTGCTCCCCAGGCTGAATTCCAGACCCGATTGCCCCTACAGCTACAGATAGTATCAAATACTTGGTTGTGAGCGTTACTAGGTCCCCGATTGATTATGTCTTTCTCAATGTGGAACCATTGTTTGTCCTGATCAAATCCAAAAACACAAATATGGGAGCGTCTCCCTCTCGGGATACTGGGCCATATCAACCTTATTAAAATGATACTTCTCCCTAAAATTTTATATATCTTAT
The DNA here is from genome assembly GCF_037356315.1 of Lithobates pipiens. Classification (NCBI taxonomy): domain Eukaryota; kingdom Metazoa; phylum Chordata; class Amphibia; order Anura; family Ranidae; genus Lithobates; species Lithobates pipiens. Next base: position 407,429,304 of record NW_027507764.1, on the reverse strand, counting down.
GGCACACCCCTGTGTATCTCCCACTGAAATATTTCAAAACCATGGATGCAATTCTCAAACCCTTTGTCTGGGGGAAGAATAGACATAAATTAGCATTGCTTAAAAACCCCACTGACCTGGCCGGTACGGCCCTACCAGACTTCGCTCTATACTACCTAGCGTCCCAACTGTTCCATATAGATAAGACTGACAGAAAGAGATTTACTTTGCTTCTATGCCCCACCTGGGCCCAATTGACAAATGACCCCATCTGCGCTATAGCAGCTGGCACCGAAGGTACTACTAAATACGAGGAACACAATTCCCGATTAAGCCACTTTAGGAAGATATGGAGACTGGCCTCCATCAAACTAGACATACCTACACATAATGACTATTCTCCCATCTGGCATAATAAGACACTACAGGAATTCTTGACTATATCGGACACATGGTGCAGAATTTAAATTTTCTACCTCTCACACTTACTGCCAGCACATTAAAGACATTCGATACATTAAAACTAGAATTTGCACTCTCAAATCTCATGTTTTTCCGATTTCTACAGGTCCGACGTGCAATTCGCTCCCAGTTTCCAGAATCATTACCTAACCCTACTTGTAATCCTATAATGGACATTCCCAGAAATTAATATCAATATTCTATATTATGCTTCATACTCCCTCATCTACTAAAATAGCTTACAATATAAAATCAAGATGGGAGTGAGACCTAAGAATCCTGGAAGACGAGGACTGGAGTGAAGCATTGGAACGCATGCAAAGCTGTCTCACCCAACCAAGCTATCTGACAGACTGACCCAAACATACATCCTACACCGCGCATACCTCACACCTATAAGAATAGCGAAATTCACCCAGGGACAACCCTCCACGTCTATTATGTAGTCGAGAAACAGACACATTCTACCACCTCTTGTGGTCCTGCCCCTACATACAGGGCTTCTGGAAGCAAGTGGTAGATTTTCTTCCTGATAATATGGGATCTCCGCTGACCCTAGACCCCAAATCATGCCTACTGGGTATTTTCTCAGACACTGACACTGACAAACGTTTATGCAGGAGACCCTATTTTCTGCCCAGAAAACTATTGCTAAACTCTGGATGAGAGAGGTTCCCCCTAGATTATCTGACTGGAAAACTGACGTTAATAGCACATTGCCCTATAAAAAATTTGTCTACATTAATAGAGGGTGCTCTGCAAAATATAACAAAGTCTGGGACCATTGACTTAATCCAACTGACACGTGTGTAGCACTGCAGAGCACATCTCCTTCTTTAACTTGCCACCCTTCTGGACCCGTACCATACAGCTCATGCTCTTCAAATCTGTATACCCGGTAATAGCAAATGATATATTGATACCCCAAAAGATCTACAGTATTGCTACATTGTAACAGTCTTTATAACTGACTATAGATTTCTGGCTATCACCTACGTGAGTAATATGTATAATAATTGTGCTGAACAAAAGACATAATGTTTGTGCATTGGAAAATTGTACAATTATTTCTATGGGGAAATAAAAACGTTTTAATAAAAAAATAAAATAAAGATGTGCATTTGTTCTAAAACTGGTGTATAGGTTCTCTTATTCCTGTTTTATTAGTATTTATTTATTGTAGTATTCCTTCACACAGACCTCAGATGTAGACCACTCGCCAATGCTTAATGCCCTTCCACTGCAACAGGTAGTGTTTAAATAGATTTTTCAGGTAGGCACATGTGCAGCTCAAGGGCTGCAGAATTGAATGGGGGAGATGTCTCTAAATTGGGAAATTGTTACGACACAGACACACTTAACAAAGACAACACAAGATTACAATAAACTGAACAAGATGCAAAAACACAACAAAATTGCCAATAACAGCCATTAACACCAAATAACAAAATTAAAACTACACTACAAATAAAACACCCATACAGTTAAAATACAACATAGAATAAATAACACAGATACATTTAACAGGCAAACTACCAAATACAAATAATACACCACTTTCTCTAACACCACCCCAGATAATAACCAACACAATACCAAAATACTATAAAAACAACACAGAATCCTGATCATGAACCAGAATTAAATCTTCACCTCCAGCCCTCACAGAAAAAAATTATATATCTTGATTGCCACAGGCAAAAATGATTTCCTGTGTTACTCTGTGGTGCGTTGTGGGTGTAACAATCTGTCACTGATGGTACTCCACAGACTGATCAGCGTATTGTGGAGTGAGTGGGAGGAGTTGTCTGAGATTGAACATACCTTGAACAACATTCTCCTCTCCAACACTGTTATAAAAGACTCAAATTCCAATCCAACAAAATCACTGGCCTTGCGAATCAGTTTGTTGAGTCTGTTGGTTTTGGACGCCCTAAGCCTGCTTCCCCAGCATGCCACTGCATACAGGAGAACGCTGGCCACCACAGACTCATAAAACATCATCGTCCAGCAGATGTTAAAGTGGTGTTGCCACCAAAAAAATAAAAAAAATGGCTCAAAATTCATAAAAAAATAAATAAATAATAATTGGAACAAAAATAATTCTATAATAATAATAACCTCTAAATGCCTGTTGCTAGGGGGTCCCTCGTAGTCTGCCTTCTTCAATGCCCGGGCTGGTGACATCACTTCCCGCACTTCGCCGCACAGTCATCTGAGACCTGTCATGTGTCCCAGATGACTGTGTGGCGTATCACGGCGCCCGGCACCGCTCGCGCATGCGCAGTGGGTGCCCGGCTGTGAAGCCACAGCTGGGTGCCCACAGTAAGAATACCGGTGCTGCGAGCGGAGCGGGGAACGAGGGGGGGGCTTCGTTCCCCCGCATCGCTGGACCTTGGGATAGGTAAGTGTCCGATTATTAAAAGTCAGTAGCTGCAGTATTTGTAGCTGCTGACTTTAAAAATTTTTTTTTAGGGGGCACCCCACTTTAACCACTTTCAGACCGGACCATTTTGCTGGTCAAAGACCAGACCACTTTTTGAGATTCGGCACTGCGTCGCTTTAACTGACAATTGCGCGATCGTGCGATGTGGCTCCCAAACAAAATTGACGTCCTTTTTTTCCCCACAAATAGAGCTTTCTTTTGGTGGTATTTGATCACCCCTGCGGTTTTTATTTTTTGCGCTATAAACAAAAATAGAGCGTCAATTTTGAAAAAAACGCATTATTTTTTATTTTTTGTTATAATAAATATCCCCCAAAAATATATAAAAAAACATTTTTTCCCTCAGTTTAGGCCGATACGTATTCTTCTACATATTTTTGGTAAAAAAATCGCAATAAGCGATTATTGATTGGTTTGCACAAAAGTTATAGCGTTTACAAAATAGGGATAGTTTTATAGCATTTTTATTAATAATTTTTTTTTTTTTTTTTTACTAGTAATGGCGGCGATCAGCGATTTTTATTGTGACTGCGACATTGTGGGGGACCCATCGGACATTTTTGACACATTTTTGGGACCATTGTCATTTATACAGTAATCACTGCTATATAAATGCAGTGATTCCTGTGTAAATGACACTGGCAGTGAAAGGGTTAACCAGTGGGTGGCAGTGTAGGGGTTAAGTGTTCCTAGGGGTGTGTTACTAACTGTGGGGGGTTGGGCTTTCATTTAGTGAACACTGATCTCTGCCCCAATCACATGGAGCAGAGATCAGCGTCACTAGTTGCTAGGCAGAATGGAGAAATGCTGTTTACACGGCATTTCCTCCATTCAGCCGTCCCGTGAGACGATCGCGGGTATGCCCATGGCGATCGAGTCCGCGGGTCCAGCGACCGGACTCACGGGGGCCCCGACCAGCGCAGGAGCGTGCCGCTGGCGGCGCGCTCCCGATGGCAGGGCGGCATTGAAGATTGGACGTACATGTATGCCAATATGCCTGCCCGTGCCATTCTGTCGACGTACATCGTCGTGCGCTGGTCGGGAAGTGGTTAAAGGACCTCAGTCTACTCAAAAAGTAGAGGCGGCTCTGGCCCTTCCTATAGAGCACCTCAGTGTTCTTGCTTCAGTTTAGATTATTATGTGCACCCCCAGATACTTGTAACTCTCTACTACCCCCACATCCACTCCTCGAATGGAAATTGGGGTCACTGGTGACTTCCTCTTTCTGAAATCCACAACCAGCTCCTTTGTCTTTGTCACATTTAGATACTGATGATTAACCTCATGCCATGTGACAAAGTTCTCCACCACAGTCCTATACTCAGTCTCTTCCCCATCCCTGATACATCCCACTACCGCAGAGTCATCAGAAAACTTCTGAAGATGGCAAGACTCTGTCTGGTAGCTGCAATCAGTGGTGTAGACAGTAAAAGAAAGGGAGAGAGAACTTTTCCCTGTGAAACCCCAATATTGCTGATCATCCTATCTGACACACAGTCTTGCAAACACACATACTGTGGTCTTCCTGACTCTTATAGTGCTTCCTCAGTAAGTGGAACACGTGAAGTAGGTTTTGGCCAAGTCAAATCTGGTCACCTGTGTGATAACCGATCGGACAGTAGACCAAAAAGGTTGAAGTTTGTCACAGAACCAGAAAAATGAATAAAGGTGCCCTCCTCTTCCGGGCATCTCCAACAAGTGCTGGCAGTGCGAGGTAATAGTTCATGTAAGACGACTGGGTACCATAGTACCAGTAGTTTATACCCCAGTTCTTGCAATTGCAGGCTATAGACAAGTGATGCATCCCTCTGAGCAGTTGAGAATTGGACTCCCAAGTCCCACTCCCATTTAAGTATAAATGGAGGAGTGAAATCCTCATCAGGGAGTTTCAGGGTCTTGTATGTTGCATAGGCAGCATGAGCCAAAGGCGAGTGATCTGCACATAAATGCTCAAAATGCATTTTAGGGCAAAGTGCTTACCACCCTTCGTGGCTAGGTAGGCTAGGTAATGATGCAGCTTTTGTTCAGAATCTAATGGTGAATGAAGCATATGTTGGATAGCATCGGTAGATTTCATGCCAGTTTCGCAGATAAAATGATACAGTAAGAGCCTAGGCCCAAGAGCTGTCAAAATTGGTGGTCCCTGATCCCAGGTGAAAACTTTGTGTTGCCTAAGATCGGTCTTAAAGTTGGGTCATACGAGAGGAGTTTGCCAGAATCATTAGGTTGAACCAGGGCATGCACAGTGGGCCCAATGAGTGGAAGAGGAATGTTTTTTTCGAGCGTGATCATAGCTTCACAATCCCTGCACCAAGCCACTACCCAAGGCAGATGGGTTGCCTCATAATATTTAATAGAATCCAGGAACGCAATCCCACCATATGGTCTTAGGCCTAGAGAGATGGACATGAGACACTCGAGATCGAGAGTGAGCCCAGATAAATTCACTCCTAAGCGGCTTTAGGAAGTCCTAAGCGCCTTTAGGAAGGATCAGAATCAGGAGTTTCTGCAGTAGGTATAATACTATAATAATTAGTTTTAAAATTGGAAAGGTTGCTGAACACATGGAGTTCTTTAACCACTTGCCGACCGCCGCACGATGATGTACGTCGACAGAATGGCACGGACAGGCATATGGGCGTACATGTACGTCCCTGCCTTCCCGCGGGTGGGGGGCCCGATTAGTTATTTTTTTATAGTTTCAGGGCACCCGCAATTTAACACCTAGTCTCACTAGTGTACCACTAAATTTAGGGGTGTCTACTTTCCAAAATGGGGTCATTTGGGGGGGGGGGTTTGTGCCATCTTGGCATTTTATGGCCTTCAAAACTGTAACGCCCTTAGAAAGCCTGAAGGCGGTGCTTGGTTTTCGGGGCCCCGTACGCGGCTAGGCTCCCAAAAAGTCCCACATATGTGGTATCCCCGTACTCAGGAGAAGCAGCAGAATTTATTTTGGGGTATCATTTCACATATGCCCATGGCATGCGTGAGCAATATATCATTTAGTGACAACTTTGTGAAAAAATAAAATAAAATAAAAAAGTTTGTAATTTTCCCGCAACTTGTGGCAAAATATAAAATATTCCATGGACTCAACATGCCTCTCAGCAAATAGCTTGGGGTGTCTACTTTCTAAAATGGGGTCATTTGTGGGGGTTTTGTGCCATCTTGGCATTTTATGGCCTTCAAAACTGTAATAGGTAGTGAGAAGTGAAATCAAAAATTTACACCCTTAGAAAGCCTGATGGTGGTGCTTGGTTTTCGGGGGCCCCGTACGCAGCTAGGCTCCCAAAAAGTCCCACATATGTGGTATCCCCGTACTCAGGAGAAGCAGCAGAATTTATTTTGGGGTGTCATTTCACATATGCCCATAGCATGTGTGAGCAATATATCATTTAGTGACAACTTTGTGTAAAAAAAAAAAAGTTTGTAATTTTCCCGCAACTTGTGGCAAAATATAAAATATTCCATGGACTCAACATGCCTCTCAGCAAATAGCTTGGGGTGTCTACTTTCTAAAATGAGGTCATTTGTGGGGGTTTTGTGCCATCTTGGCATTTTATGGCCTTCAAAACTGTAATGCCCATAGCATGTGTGAGCAATATATCATTTAGTGACAACTTTGTGTAAAAAAAAAATATATATATTTTTTTGTCATTATTCAATCGTTTGAGGCAAAAAAATAAAATATTCAATGGGCTCAACATGCCACTTATCAATTTCCTTAGGGGGTCTACTTTCCAAAATGGGGTCATTTGGGGGGGGTTTTGTACTGCCCTGCCATTTTAGCACCTCAAGAAATGAGATAGGCAGTCGTAAACTAAAAGCTGCGTAAATTCCAGAAAACGTACCTTAGTTTGTAGATGTGACAACTTTTGCGCAAACCAATAAATATACAGTTATTGACTTTTTTTTTACCAAAGACATGTGGCTGAATACATTTTGGCCTAAATGTATGACTAAAATTGAGTTTATTGGATTTTTCTAATAACAAAAATTAGAAAATATCATTTTTTTTCAAAATTTGCGGTCTTTTTACATTTATATCGCAAAAAATAAAAATCGCAGAGGCAATCAAATACCATCAAAAGAAAGCTCTATTTGTGGGAAGAAAAGGACGCAAATTTTGTTTGGGTACAACATTGCATGACCGCGCAATTACCAGTTAAAGCAGCGCAGTGCCAAATTGTAAAAAGACCTCTGGTCATTTACCAGCAAAATGGTCCGGTCTGAAAGTGGTTAAGAAGATTTGGGAGGGTCACAGTGAGTGAGGAAATTAAGAAAAAAAGGTCACCCGCTTATGTGGCAAAATTGTGAGTCCTGTGTCCCACTGTTAGGCCTCAAATGTTCAGATGCAGTAGAATGTGACGTAAAAAAGGTTTTATTCAAGATAAATAAGAGGGGCGAGAGTTGCCATTTGTTAATGGGAAGTATGGGGAAACAGCTTCAATTGCTCGTATCGCCACTGTTGGGGAAATGACGGTCTACACCATCAAATGCCTTCTCGGTGTCAGTAAATGATACAGTGCCTTGAAAAAGCATTTATACCCCTTTAAATTTTCCACATTTTCTCATGTTGCAACCAAAATGTTTTTTGTTGTGATTTTATGTGATAGACCAATACAAAGGGGGTTATTTATAAAAGGCAAATCCACATTGCACTGCAAGTGCACTTGGAAGTAAAGTCACTGTAGATCCGAGGGGGATATGCAAGGAAAATAAAAAACAGCATTTTAGCTTGCACATGATTGGATGATAAAATCAGCAGAGTTTCCACTCATTTCAGATCTACAGACTATCTACCCCTTAGATTTAGAGCGACTGCACTTCCAAGTGCACTTTCAGTGCACTTTCAAGTACACTTGCAGTGCAAAGTGGATTTGCCTTTTGTAAATAACCCCCAAAGTGACACATAATTGTGAAGTGGAAGGAAAATTATAAAAGGTTTTAAATTTTTTTAAATATTATTTTTATAAATATTATTAATATACAAATAAGATGAAAAGTGTGGTGTGCATTTGTATTCTACTTTGTAGAACCACCTTTCACTGCAATTACAGCTGCAAGTATTTTTGGGTATGTCTCTATCAGCTTTGCACATCAAGTGCAAGTCTTCTTTGCAAAATAGCTCTGTCAGATTGGATGGAGAGCGTGAACAGCAATTTTCAAGTCTTGCCACAGATCCTCATTTGGATTTAGGTCTGGACTTTGACTGGGCCATTCTAACACATAAATATGGTTTGATCTAAATCATTCCATTGTAGCTCTGGCTGTTTGTTTAGGGTCGTTGTCCTACTGGAGTGTGAACCTCTGCCCCAGTCTTTAGTCTTTTACAAACTCAGGTTTTCTTCTAAGATCACCCTATATTTGGCTCCATCCACCTTCCCATCAGCACTGACCAGTTTCCCTGTCCCTGTTGAAGAAAAGCATCCCCACAACATAAAGCTGCCATCACCATGTTTCACGGTGGGGATGGGGTGTTCAGGGTGATTTGCAGTGTTTTTGTTTTCCACCACACATAGCCTTTTGTTTTTAGGCCAAAAAGTTAAATTTTGATCTCATCTGACCAGAGCACATTCTTCCACGTTTTCTGTCTCCCTCACATGGCTTCTCGCAAACTGCAAACGGGACTTCTTATGGCTTTCTTTTAACAAAGGCTTTCTTCTTGCTGCTCTTCCATAAAGGCCAGATTTCTGGAATATATGATTAATAGTTGCCCTGTAGACAGATTCTCCCACCTGAGCTGTGGATCTCTGCAGCTCCTCCAGAGTTACCATGGGCCCCTTGGCTGCTTCTCTGATTAATGGAACTAAAATATATATATATGGAAAAATGAGACTTGATTAACCACATATATGCAGTATACCAAATTAGTGACTGCGATTCAGCCCCAAGAAAATTGCAACAGGTATACAAACGAGGGGGCAGAAAAGAATGGGAACCGAATAGTAGTAAACACTGGTGATAGAGTAGCAAAATATCAAAAGATGAAGCTTCACATGTTTTTTGTGAAATGCGTTGACGTCACTTCCGCCTGGATGCCACGCTACGGCAACATCCCCCGTGATGCTAGTGAGCCTGCGTACAAAGGGAAGGGCTACGATCACCGGCTTACAGTGAATGGAAGGAGAAAATTCCTTGCTTTCCTGGGAGATGAATAAGGGTGCACCGCCCGAGGATAATACATTTCATAAACTGATGGCATCACTCGTCATTGGAAGCGGTAATGTATTGCCTCTGCTAATATCTTGGTACTGTGATAGTACCACAACTGTTTATGCCCGCCGCTGATACAACAACGGTCTATTGGGGACTTAGTCAGAAAGTCTTATCACAAGCAGGATGTATAGCTATAACCTCGCATAGGAATTTGAATGCATTGGTGGGATTTGTTTCCCGATTTTTCAGCAATACAGGCAATTTATTTGCTTTAAGTGGCCATATCATAGGACTGATCCCACATATAGCCAATCAAGGATCTTGTTTGATCCCTTTCCTTCCATTTCTGTCACTATTCCTCCGCTGGCACAAGCCATTAGGGGGGTTGGTGGTAGTCTACCCTATACTCACCAATTTCTGAATATTCCACCTCACTGTGGTGGGTTGGACTCACTACAATTTACTTGGCGTCCGGACATTTTTGTTCTTTATTTTTGTTATATGTTGTTTTGTCCCCCCGTCTGTGAGTTGTTCTTGATTAGCCCATTGTGGCTTGTCACCAATCCAAGCTAGGGCTAGTCTGTTATTGGTCTTATCTATTTACCTCCATGTTTTAGATATACAATTCAATTATTATATTTTGCTACTCTATCACTCTGTCACCAGTGTTTACTGCTATTTGGTTAGCCCCCATTCTTTTCTGCCCCCCCCCCCCCGTAGGAGATACCTGTTGCAATTCTCTGATTAATGCTCTCCTTGCCCGGCATGTCAGTTTAGGTGAACAGCTGTGTCATTTTCTGATGATGGATTAAACTGTGCTCCATGAGATGTTTAAAGCTTAGGATAGTGTTTTACAACCTAAGGACAAGACATCCCTGTGATATGAGGATATCAATGAGCAGTTTCTCTCGAGTATAATACACAAGCAATTAACTTCTACATGTTTCATGGTTATCTTCATAAGGAAGATAAACTACTTTAGAGCAACGCCACTCCAGGCAGGGTGGCCCACAGGGCAACACAAAGCACCCCCATCTGGTTCTCACTTTTAATGCTTCTGCTTTTTTGGCTCAGACAGCTTCCCCTCTGGGTCTTCCTTGCTTCACAATTTAGGGGAGCCTCACTTTTGACCCCTGCTGGACGTGGTCCAGGCCTCCCTATCCCAGAACACATTGGTAATGTGTCATCATGAAGTCTGGAGCTATGGGAACAATCTTGGTATTTTCTTCTGCTGATTTTGAGGCCTGAGATGTTCACTGGTATTGCCTAAACTTTTTCTCCTTTAAGTTTTTGCTTTGAGCGCCCTTATCCTTATCATTGACGTGTAGGTTATGGCATAGGGTATTCTCATTTAGTGCACCTGATTACTTGCATTAGACTTAAAATTGCCCACTTTGGGTTGTGTTTCAGTACCTTGGTTATATTATGGCCTGAAATTGTACCTCATTTAGATTGTGCCCATCACATATCAGGCTTATGTTTGAAGCATTTTAGAAGGAAGGTGTATGTCCAGGTAATGCGATTCATCACACAGAGTTGGACGGTGCTAATGGTATTTTGTCGAGTCCTGAAGGGATTATTTGAATGACCTTGGTTTTAATTAATTTAACCTTAGTCTTCAATCTGGTGTTGAGCAGGTGCTGGTGCAGTGGGATGTTCGCCGGTGTTTTAATGACTTGCATGTAGCGGTTGGACCTTGCCAAAAACTAACATTGTTTAATAGGTTATGCCCTCAAGTTGAATTTTGGGTCAGTCTAATGCCTGCCTGGCACTAATGATAAGGACAGGCCTCTTAGACTAAGTCAAGTTATTGTTTATGTGTGCTCACAGTATAACTGTGTCTGGCTATTTGTTATGTTTGAAAATTGCTATAAAAACGTGGCCTGTTTCCTTTTCTAACTTAATTAGCCTCTGTGTCATTTCTGGGAAAGGTATGGTTTTTAGTTGGTTGTGACTGGGCCTATGCTTTTCAGCAGTTAAGCATACTTCTAAAGAAATAAGAGGACAGAAGTAAGCACGGGACTGAAAAATAAGGATGCCCGCCATCATCTCCAAGCAGACTTGCTATTAGTCTAGAATCCGTTTGTCCACAAAGGAGCTGGTTTAAGATTGTGCAGAAGGACTTGGGGAGCAACAAGTGGACACTCGTAACTTTATCACAGCAAGGTAAAGGGAGATGCTTACACAGCACAACTTGTTAGGTCCCAAGAAAGGGAAAAAAAGAGACCCCACACAGGGATCAGCCTCAATTTATGGAGTTGGTCCCATTTATGCTTTTACTATTCTTTAATAAATCCTAAAAGGTAAAAAATTACTAAAATTGGGTGTTAGGGAACTATTTACACTTGTTTATTTTTCTGCAATAAAACACATTTACTTCATTAAAAAGCGTTTCAAGAAGAGATCCAATTCTTTACTATGTGGCCGATTCACACCTTCCTATTTATGTGTGCTTTACTAGGCATGTTGCAACTATTTTAGATTTTTTTTTTATTTATCTTGTGTTTGTTTATGCTGTATACTGTTTAATTTTTTTTTCTTCTTTTCAGCTAAAGTGCTAAAATATACAATATGACGAATGGTGGGAATTCACACTTAAACACCTTTTTATTAATTCAGCTGTGTTTTGTACTTATACAACAAATAGTTTTTTTTTATTTAATTTATTTTTATTGGGGATAGAAAGCAGTGATATACAGTAACATTTGGAAAAATTAACAAAACATCAAATGATACATTACTACATGGAACACTGGTGGAAACCTCGCCTACTAAAATGCTATTTCTAGTTTACAGACTTTCCTAAAGGGTTTTTAACAAACTATCTACATTTGCAATCAATTTAAATCAAACATGTCCAAAGTGCAGCCCGCGGTCTGGTTTTGAATGGCCCGTCTGGTTATTTAAACATGTATATCTTTTTTTTTTTTTTTAAACAATAAGCTTTTATTGGATCTTAGATATAACAATTGTACAATAATACTAACATTTGTACAGGAGTATCATATTAAAATATAACAAAGTATAATTGAGTTCAGTGGTAGCGTATATTACTAGTAAAACCAACAAAACTGCTTTGTGCTCAGCCAATCATTACTATTTAGAAATACTCTGAGTTTGTGTAGAAAAATCTATTATTTCGTTTGAAAAGAAGAATGAAATTGTGGGCCTCTGAGAAGTGCCCTTAAAAGTATAGAACAGAAATGAAAGAAAAGAGAAGGAAAGAAGAATAAATAAAAATGGCAGAAGAATATTGATTGTTCACGATTCTTTATACTTTAAAGGTCTATCTCTGTGTGAAAGTGGCATAAGAGTCAGAGTATTTAAAGATGATCCGCAGCTGCCATAATGTATTTAATTTTTCTGTATTCCCTTGTGTTGTTGCCCTGATCTCCTCCATGCCTTTGAGGAGTTGTATCTCTTCCAGCCACTCTTTGATTGTGGGTGCAGTGGTGTCTCTCCAGTGCCTCGGTATCACTGTTTTTGCTGCTGTGATTAAGAATCTGGTCAAGGAGTGTATTTTCTCAAGGTGCAATTGGTAATATTTATAAGATAGCAAGCAGCATCTAAGTGGATTTTAGTTTTTGTAATGTGTTTTATAATTTTGATTACTTGGATCCAAAAGGGTTTAATCAAGTCACATTCCCACCAGATATGGTAGAGAGTACCTTCTTCCTGGTTGCAGCGCCAGCAATGTCCAGGAACTGTTGAAAACCATTTGTGTAATTTGTTTGGAGTTATGTACCAATTTGTTAAGATTTTAAAAGATGTTTCTTACAATCTCACACTGATTACACATTTGTGAGCGAATACCCAAGCTTGTAGCCATTGATCTCTTGTAAAGGATCTGTTTAGGGTTGATTCCCAGAAGGTTTTGTACCTGTTCGGTTCCTGCAAAAGCATAGGACTGCAACCAGGTATATGTTAATGAAATAGTGTACTACATTCCTGTAAAATGGAAACAAGTGCAATGTGTTCAATGTAGAAGGAAATTTGGTCCTGGTTCCTTTTTTTTTTACAGGGCCTTTGAACTTTGAGAGACAGGATTCTGAGGCTAGCCAGGTAAGCATCCAAAAAAAGAGTCCACTATGTAACCATTGTCTCATTGAGATGTTTGTTTGTGCTATGCAAATATCTCCAATAAAATATTTTCCTTGAGCCCCCATCCCTCTTTTTTCTAAATCCCCTTCCACTGTATTTTATTTTGCAATGTCTGAGTTTGCCAAATTACACTGTACATTTTAACAGTTGTAGTCCACCTCATCATTTTTTTGGGGGAGTTATAGGATTTCGATCTGGTAGCATTTTTGTATACAGATATTTTTGTTTTCTTGTTTTTTTGGGAATACATTTTGTAAAAAATTAGAACAAAATGTAATTTTCTGGAATTTCCATCAACTCAACATTTATGTAATTTTCTAACCCTTATATATTTACCCCAAAATATAATCAACAAAATTGACTTTTAAGGCACCGTAGGTACAGCTTACCAGTATTTTTTTAAAGCACAACTTTTATGTTTTTTTTTCAAATATAAATTTTTTATTAAACGCCTCTCAAGGGAGAAATCCCGACAATACAGTCAATGCAGAATTACGTACAAAGCTCTTGTACAACATAAAAATAATACAAATAGTATCACATGGCTAGGTATTTCACATCAAACTTTCATTAAACCTGGATAACGTATAGGGCCACGTAATACCCCATCGTAACAACTCCTGGCCAAAGGTGGGAGCCTCCCTTCCATTTTCCACATTATCTTCAGGGGAAGGGGGCAGCACAGTGGTGTAGTGGTTAGCACTCTCACCTAGCAGTAAGAAGGGTCACTGGTTCAAATCCCAACCACGACACTACCTGCCTGGAGTTTGCATGTTCTCCCTGTGCCTGCGTGAACCTCCTCCAGGTGCCCCGGCCACCCCCCACAGTCCAAAGACATGCAGGTAGGTTAATTGGCTTCTGTTCAAAATTGGCCCTAGTATATGAATGGGGACCTTGGATTGTGGGCTCCTTTTGGGTAGGGACCAACATGAGTGTGCAATGTACAGGGATGGGGACAATTGTAGACACTCACTCAGGTTGAACTAGATGGACAGGTATCTTTATTCAACCTAACTAACTATGAAACTATGAAATAAAAAAGAGAAGGGAGGGGTGAGGGGAACATCAGCAAGGGTTATCCTAGGTAGACAACCCCTGGTACAATGGGTCATAGCAGATAGAGGGCCATTACAAACCTAGGAGGGCAGTTCCCTCATCTGAGTATAAATAAGTATTCCAAATAGTCTATGTAGCAGTAAATTGCTCACTTTTATGTTGCGCGGTGAGGACCAAGTCCTCTAATTTCTTGATTTCCTCTACCTTGCATACCCAATCTGTCACCGTCGATGGGCATTGCTGTTTCCAGCGAAGCGGAACACATGTCTTCGCTGCATTAAGGAGGTGACGCACCAGTGACTTTTTATACTTTTCCAGAGATATTGTTGACAGGTGTAGGAGGAAGAAGGCGGCATCATCTGGAATTGTATATTCCTTGAATTTCTGAGTGATATGCCTGACTGCTCTCCAGAAATTCTCAAGTTTGGAGCAGGTCCAGAAGATGTGGAGCATCGTACCCTCTTCCTCCCCACAGCGCCAGCATCGATCCGAAGTGTCGGGGAAACATTTTTGAAGTCTTGAGGGAGTAAGGTACCACCTTGAAAGAACTTTATAGTTTGTCTCCTGTATTCTAGTACATATGGACGTTTTGACAGCGCAGCTGATAATCCTCTGTTTTTGTGTGTCGGAGAACGTTCGGTTTAGGTCTTTCTCCCACTTTTCTAGGCCATTTAAGCGTGGTTGGGTGTGGGGTGAGTTGACTAATACATACATATTGGAGAGGGTTCTTGACATAGGCTCAGTGCCTACGCAAAACTCTTCAAAGATTGTCCGTTGGTGGGTGAAGTCCTGAGGGCCAGGGATCGAGTGAAGGAAGTGGTGCGACTGCACTGCTTTCCAGAAATGTAGTCGTAACGCGCCTGTTCCGTCAGATAGTTCCGTCAGGTTAGGCCAGCGGTCCAGCCCCACAAATTTAGCTGCATGGTCAAAACCTGCGTTCCTCAAGTCAGCAAATTCCATAGATTGGAGGCCCGGCGTAAAGTCTGGGTGTCCCAATATTGGATAGAGAGGGGATTTGTTCAGGGTGAGCGAATGTTGTACAGCTGCCTGTCTACCGTGGCGTATTGTGGTTCCCAGGAGGGGGTGAGTTTTCATGCTTAGGGGGAGTGAGTCATAGCACCATAGCGCACCTTTTAGTAGGATATTCGTCTGAGACTGTTCTAACTGTACCCAAAGTTTAACCATTCCGTTTCGTCTCCAGTCCAGAATATGGCCTAGGTGCTTCACCTGGAAGTACTGCTTGATATCTGGGATTGACAAGCCACCCTGGTGTTTGGGGAGGGACATCTGGTTTCTATTTACTCTGGGTTTTTTGCCAGCCCAAATAAACTGTATGCAGAGGGCATGTGTTTGCTTGAAGAACGATAATGGTATATGGATGGGAAGGGCCTGAAGCAGGAAGATAATTTTAGGTAGGATACACATTTTAATAAAGGGTGGATCTGCCGAACCAGGAATGTAGAGCCTTGGATCAGCCTTCCAAGAGGGAGCAGGTCTTGGCTAGGGTAGGTGGAAAATTCAGCTCAAATGTGCATTTAATGTCCAGGGGGATTTGAGTTCCTAAATATTTTAGAGCCACATTTTTAAATTCGATAACACCCCATACACCTCAAATTCTTTAAGGAGAGTGGGCAGGGAGATCGTGGGATTGGTCAAGGTGAACAATAAGTCATCTGCATACGCCGAGATTTTACAATGCAATTCTCCCACCTGGAGACCTTGAATGTCAGGGCTTCGTCTAATCTTACATAGAAAGGGTTCTAGCGAAAGTGCGAAAAGTAGGGGTGACAGAGGACACCCCTGTCTTGTTCCATTTGTGATAGAGAAGGGCGGTGACAAGAGACCATTAGCCTTGACCTGTGCCATGGGGGATGAGTAAATTTTGTTAATCCAATTAATCATTCTATCTCCTAGGCCGATATGACAGAGCACTGAGAACATGTCCAGCTCACCCTATCAAACACTTTTTCAGCGTTGGTGCTTATGAATACACATGGGGAGCCCTTAGTGCTGGCCACGTGGAGGAGGTTTAAAACTTTGATAGTGTTATCGCGCGCTTCTCTACCAGGTATAAAGCCGACTTGATCTAAGTTGATTAGGGACTGGAGGTGGCGGGCTAGCCGTGTAGACAGAATTTTGGTAAATAGTTTTAAATCCATGTTTAACAGGGAGATGGGTCTAAAACTCCCGCACACGGTAGGGTCTTTGCCCTCTTTGGGGATTAAAGATATGTGGGCATTTAGCATATCCCTGGGGAAGACTGCTGCTGCATCAACTGCATTAAAAAATGTCACCATATGTGGACCTATGATGGGGAGGAGCGTCTTATAGTATTGGGTGATGTAACCGTCCGGGCCCAGGGCCTTCCCTGGCTTCATGGCACCAATGGCAGTCTGGAGTTCTACTAAGGTTATTGGTGTTTCAAGTTCATTCCTGATATCTGTGGGGAGAGATGGCATTCGAGAGGATGCTACATAAGCATCAATGTCAGTTTGGGAAGGACTTTCGTGTGGGAGATTATATAGCTTATTATAATAGTCACTGAACACCGTCGAGATTTGTTTCGGTAGGGTAACCCTCTGGCCGTTGGGGCCTACAATATGAGGGATGTAGGCTGCCTGCTTTTGTTCCCGAATCATTCTAGCTAACGTTCTCCCGCACTTGTCTCCTTATTCATATTTAAGTTGTCAACTACGTTGTAATGCCGCCTTAGCCCTGTAGTATAGTAGGTCTGTAATCTGTTTGCGTATTGTCCCCATTTCTGATTCCAGGGCCTGGGAGGGGGCGTGTTTGTGGCGTGCCTCTGTCGAGGACAAAGTGCTCAGGAGTTTGGAAAGTTGTTAGGTTCTTTCTCTTTTTATTCGTGCTCCGTGACTAATTAAGAGCCCCCTAATGACTGCCTTATGCTCTTCCCAGAGCGATCCTGGATTGCAATCTGGAGTGTCATTCTCCTGGAAATATAATTTAAGCGTTTTGGTCACTTCTGTTAGTATTTCAGGTGTCTGGAGGAGACTCTCATTCAGCCGCCAGAACTGCGAATGGATCGTTGATCTCCCAGTGAGTGTGTATGTAAGGTAGATAGGGGCATGGTCCGACCATGTAAAGTGTCCAATAGAGGAGTCTATCACCGAGTGAAGTTGATTGTGGGGTACCAAGAAAAAATCTATTCTGGTGTAAAGTTTATGAGTGTTCAAGTAAAGGGTGTAGTCACGCTCACCAGAGTGATGTAGCCGCCAAACATCTATTAGTTGGGCTTTGTGGAGGGAATTAGCCACCCGCTTACTGTTGGCTATGGGGACTGAGGAGGATCCTGAGGAGGCATCTGAAGAGGGAATTAGAGGAATGTTGAAGTCCCCCCGCCCTCAGATCCAACTTTTATGTTTTTACATATTTAAAAGTCACATTACTGTATGTACAGAAATTCATAAAAACATTATGAGGCGCTATCAATAATCTTTTTGCAAGGTAGGTACAGTATATCCCTCATAGACTCTCAATTCATGATATTTGAATGAGACCCATAAAACAAAATAATAATAAACTAATAATAAATATAATGTTTATGCATATCTGTATCTTTTGAATTAAGAGGTCCATTGGCCCAAAAAGTGCAAAGGAACTGGCTCCTGCAAACATTGCCATGTGACCTAACAGACACTGGCAATAATATATTTACTCAGCACTGTGTGCATGTTTATATAGATATGTATAGGCCTAGGAGGATACACTTACCTCCCAAAATAATGAGGTGCTTAGAACATAGCACACCATTATGTTTTTATTAATTTTTGTACATGATGAGGTTTTTAATATGTAAAAATTAAAAGCCATGCTTAAAAAAAATACTATTAAGCTGCACAAAAGTGCCTTAACCACTTCAGCTCCGGAGGATTTGGCTGGCCAAAGACCAGAGTACTTTTTGAGATTGGGCACTGCGTTGCTTTAACTGACAATTACGCGGTCCTGCGGCGTGGCTTCCAAACAAAAATGGCGTCCTTTTTTTCCCACGAATAGAGTTTTCTTTTGGTGGCATTTGATCACCTCTTTTTATTTTTTGCGCTATAAACAAAAAAATAGCGAAAATTTTGAAAAAAATGCATTATTTTTTACTTTTTGCTATAATAAATATCCCCAAAAAAATATATAATTTTTTTCCTCAGTTTAGCCAATATGTATTCTACATATTTTTGGTAAAAAAAAAGAAAAAGAAAAAATCGCAATAAGCTTTAATTGATTGGTTTGCGCAAAAGTCATCGCATCTACAAAATAGGGGATAGTTTTAAGGCATTTTTATTAATACTTTTTTCATTACTAGTAATGGCAGCAAATTTTTATCGTGACAGTGACATTATGGCAGACAGATCGGACAATTTTGACACATTTTTGGCACACTGACACTGAATAGTTGTGGGTCTATACATGCAATGTACCTGTTTTACACACTATAGTGGAATGGTAAAGCTCACAGTAAATGTAATCATTTTAATTTAGGAAAGCTTGGCTCCCCTTTCAACGCTACTTAGCAATGCACACAAGGGAAAAAAGGTTTGTATAGATTGTTAGTGTAACACTGCATTGATATGTGCACAAAGTAGCACAATTGTGACTTTTTCACAGGTTTACAATTGCTGAAAATCCGAATTACAAAGCTTTCACTTAATGTGAGCATTTGAGCATTTGATGCTTGCACAGTAAACCTAAATGTCACCCACATTGTCCAAGATCATTGGCCATTCATTGAGCATAAGCATTCATTGTGAGAGAGAATATTATTTGTTATTTTAGTGCAAGGGTCTTCATACTTCCTAAAGAAAGGGCCAGATTACTGTACTTAAGACTTTTATCATTTATACTTGTATGAGGGGGAAAAATAGTTGGAGTCAGTGGGAGGTATAGTGCCCAGTTATTGTTGTCAATGGAAAGAATTATGCCCCATTGTTGGTGTCAGTGGCTGGAATTATGCCCCATTGTTGGTGTCAGTGGCAAGAATAATGCCTTAACCTTCCTGGGGGTATGATTATGTCTGATTTTTGATGCTGAATGCCGTACATTGTTTGGAATTTTATATTGTAGGCCTGTAATTCTTAGGAATAACTCACTTAAATCTGTCCATACAAGAGTCTAGTAGACATCCCGGGTATGATAAAGTTTGAAACACAAAATCATAAATTATAATATAATAAATAACAACAAATAATAGTATACTAATAACACATTTTATTCAATAAATTTTATTCAACAATATAATCAAAACACTGAAATTTGTCCAAACAAGGGTGCAATATTACTAGTCATATTGGTTCAGTAAACATCCCGGGTATGAAAAACTTTGAAACATCGGACTGCACAAAGTCTGACGTCACAGGACAATGGAATCTGGTTTCCTTTCGGATTTTCTTTCCACTGTCATCTCGCTTTGAGCAACAAACCAAGCACATTCTTGTAAGTGCTGACTTTTTCTCAGTTGGTGGGATGTAGTAGATGAAGTGATGACCAGTCAGGCATTCTAACTGGTCTCAACGCCAGCAGTACGACGTCCAGCTCTATTCAAAATTTGGTGGTTCATGAAGATCAGTTCGGAAACTTTCCAAATAAAGACAGAATGGAATGTAGGCATTCCACAAGCATTGCTCAAGAAGATGCCCGAAGATCTTATAGTACTTTTTTTGCTGTTTCCACATTGCTGGATAGAATGTCATTGCTTGGTCAGCTCTATCAACACCTCGCATGGTGTTATTGTAGTCTATCACTACTTGTGGCTTCATTATTTCTTTCTCACCTTTTGTGCGTACCATAACAGCGGAGGTATTATGGACTGTACTCCTTAGGCACACTTCTTTTTTGTCACACTATCGCAGTGCCATCATTTTGCCTTTCTGCCAGGCAATCATTTCTCCAGTCTTCCGCTTCTTACTGACAAACATTGGCAGCATGTCACTCCGGTTAGCCCTAACGATTCCCTAGGCAGTGTATAGGACAGAATTCCAAATGTAGCCAGTTGACAACTCGCATAGCATGAAGGATTTTGCGCCAAATCTTGCTCTCTTTGACGCCATGTATTGTATCCAGCTGAGCCTTCCCTTGTAGGCCATTAGACTTTCGTTTATGCTAATATCTCTATCTGACACATAGCTCTGTTGGAAATTCTTTAGAATCATTTGATATACTTCCCAAATTTTCTTGAGTTTTGGTGCTAGATGAGTAGTTTCGTCAAGTTCTTTGCTGTTTTCGAAGTGCAAATATTTCATTATCAGGGAAAATTTGTACTCTGACATGACCATGCCAAAGAATTGAGTGGCAAGTAATTTGTTAGTTGTCCAATACCACTTCTGCAGGGATTTCCCCACCACTCCCTGAAGTACTATTAGGCCCAGAAATTTCCAAATGTCATCTTTGGTCATTGGTTCCCACTTTCTACTTCTTGAAAACTTCCGATGCATAGTAGCGTGTTGCTCTTGGTACCGGTTTGTCTCTGTAACAATTTTTTCAATAACCTCATCACTCAGAAATAGTGGATATACTTGTAGGTATGCCAAGGGGTCCCCTTCAATGTCCACTTTCTTACCAGGTGCTCCAGTAAATGGGAATCTTTGGTGTGCTGCATGATCCGTACTGCAGTCAATAGAGCACCAAGTCCACGCACCACTGAGCTCTGTTGCAAAATCGTCGCTGAAATCACTTTCTGTGTCTGATGACGAATTTCCCCACAAATCAATATCACTCAATTCTGCAAGTGATTCTGAATCGCTATCGCTGTTTTCAAGCAGGTCATAAACCACTTTTGATGTAGAGGCACACTGTTTGGATGCAATGGATGTTCTCCAGTTTCCAGGCAGAAAGAACAGTAAAACTGCAGGCAGGGCACTGGACAAAGCACTGGGGACAAACTGAGGTCAAATGATTTGATACAGTAATGTAATCCAATAGGATTAAAATGTATTGAGTGTGTGCTGTGTTTTATATATTTTGAAATTGCCACCGGTTCTGCCCCCATGCGTCGCAGCGCTCACAGGGAACAGCATTCAGGCAGAAGATCTAGCCACCGGACACAGCGAAATTACATAGTGGGATCGTGGGGACAAGGTAAGTAACCTCTTCCAGGATCCTACAATGCAATACCGAGTGTGGCTTGGGGTTACCGCTAATGGTACTGAAATTTCACCCCAAGCCACACTCGGGAATACCACCAGGGAGGTTAAAGAAGTAAACCCTGGATTTTTTATTTTTTTTATATATTATCAAACAACAATGTATATAGATGCCTTCCATATTAAAAAATTATTAAAATGAGTGTTGGAAATACCTTTTATTTCTTTTATAAAATATACCTTCTTCCTGGAATCGGCTGCGCCATCTTTACTACTGATTTCTTGTTCTTGGGTAGATGTAATTTCCACCCTTTCTTTCTTTCCCTGTCTAAATCTCAAGCATGCGTGATCGCTCGTATGGAAGTAAGTGTGCTGCTCTGGTTCACTCCCCCTGTATAACGTCTTATACAGCCACAAGGGGAGAACCATGAAGCTAAAGAGGAGGGCACACTATTGTGAGGCTTCCTGTATGTGCTGTCTTTAGTATAAGAAAATAATCCGGCATGCTGTGGCTATTGCTGTGGCTATAGAAACGGCACACATAGCGTGCCGTTAAAGAAACTATGGATTGTGTATGCGCCGGTGACATCATTAAAGATTGCAGGACGGATTATAAAGACACTGTACCAGTAACTGAAATTTCACAGACAGCGATCAGCAGGCTTAGCACTGTAGATTCTAATGAGCTAAAGGGAAATTTGAGAGTTTACAACAGGGGCCAGATATAAGCAAGCAAAGGGCTGCATCTGGCCTCAGGTCCACAGTTTGGTGACTGAGGAGGATCCTGAGGAGGCATCTGAAGAGGGAATTAGAGGAATGTTGAATTCCCCTGCCCTCAGATCCAACTTTTATGTTTTTACATATTTAAAAGTCACATTACTGTATGTACAGAAATTCATAAAAACATTATGAGGCGCTATCAATAATCTTTTTGCAAGGTAGGTACAGTATATCCCTCATAGACTCTCAATTCATGATAGTTGAATGAGACCCATAAAACGAAATAATAATAAACTAATAATAAATATAATGTTTATGCATATCTGTATCTTTTGAATTAAGAGGTCCATTGGCCCCAAAAGTGCAAAGGAACTGGCTCCTGCAAACATTGCCATGTGACCTAACAGACACTGGCAATAATATATTTACTCAGCACTGTGTGCATGTTTATATAGATATGTATAGGCCTAGGAGGATACACTTACCTCCCAAAATAATGAGGTGCTTAGAACATAGCACACCATTATGTTTTTATTAATTTTTGTACATGATGAGGTTTTTAATATGTAAAAATTAAAAGCCATGCTTAAAAAAAATACTATTAAGCTGCACAAAAGTGCCTTAACCACTTCAGCTCCGGAGGATTTGGCTGGCCAAAGACCAGAGTACTTTTTGAGATTGGGCACTGCGTTGCTTTAACTGACAATTACGCGGTCCTGCGGCGTGGCTTCCAAACAAAAATGGCGTCCTTTTTTTCCCACGAATAGAGTTTTCTTTTGGTGGCATTTGATCACCTCTTTTTATTTTTTGCGCTATAAACAAAAAAATAGCGACAATTTTGAAAAAAATGCATTATTTTTTACTTTTTGCTATAATAAATATCCCCAAAAAAATATATAATTTTTTTCCTCAGTTTAGCCAATATGTATTCTACATATTTTTGGTAAAAAAAAAGAAAAAGAAAAAATCGCAATAAGCTTTAATTGATTGGTTTGCGCAAAAGTCATCGCATCTACAAAATAGGGGATAGTTTTAAGGCATTTTTATTAATACTTTTTTCATTACTAGTAATGGCAGCAAATTTTTATCGTGACAGTGACATTATGGCAGACAGATCGGACAATTTTGACACATTTTTGGCACACTGACACTGAATAGTTGTGGGTCTATACATGCAATGTACCTGTTTTACACACTATAGTGGAATGGTAAAGCTCACAGTAAATGTAATCATTTTAATTTAGGAAAGCTTGGCTCCCCTTTCAACGCTACTTAGCAATGCACACAAGGGAAAAAAGGTTTGTATAGATTGTTAGTGTAACACTGCATTGATATGTGCACAAAGTAGCACAATTGTGACTTTTTCACAGGTTTACAATTGCTGAAAATCCGAATTACAAAGCTTTCACTTAATGTGAGCATTTGAGCATTTGATGCTTGCACAGTAAACCTAAATGTCACCCACATTGTCCAAGATCATTGGCCATTCATTGAGCATAAGCATTCATTGTGAGAGAGAATATTATTTGTTATTTTAGTGCAAGGGTCTTCATACTTCCTAAAGAAAGGGCCAGATTACTGTACTTAAGACTTTTATCATTTATACTTGTATGAGGGGGAAAAATAGTTGGAGTCAGTGGGAGGTATAGTGCCCAGTTATTGTTGTCAATGGAAAGAATTATGCCCCATTGTTGGTGTCAGTGGCTGGAATTATGCCCCATTGTTGGTGTCAGTGGCAAGAATAATGCCTTAACCTTCCTGGGGGTATGATTATGTCTGATTTTTGATGCTGAATGCCGTACATTGTTTGGAATTTTATATTGTAGGCCTGTAATTCTTAGGAATAACTCACTTAAATCTGTCCATACAAGAGTCTAGTAGACATCCCGGGTATGATAAAGTTTGAAACACAAAATCATAAATTATAATATAATAAATAACAACAAATAATAGTATACTAATAACACATTTTATTCAATAAATTTTATTCAACAATATAATCAAAACACTGAAATTTGTCCAAACAAGGGTGCAATATTACTAGTCATATTGGTTCAGTAAACATCCCGGGTATGAAAAACTTTGAAACATCGGACTGCACAAAGTCTGACGTCACAGGACAATGGAATCTGGTTTCCTTTCGGATTTTCTTTCCACTGTCATCTCGCTTTGAGCAACAAACCAAGCACATTCTTGTAAGTGCTGACTTTTTCTCAGTTGGTGGGATGTAGTAGATGAAGTGATGACCAGTCAGGCATTCTAACTGGTCTCAACGCCAGCAGTACGACGTCCAGCTCTATTCAAAATTTGGTGGTTCATGAAGATCAGTTCGGAAACTTTCCAAATAAAGACAGAATGGAATGTAGGCATTCCACAAGCATTGCTCAAGAAGATGCCCGAAGATCTTATAGTACTTTTTTTGCTGTTTCCACATTGCTGGATAGAATGTCATTGCTTGGTCAGCTCTATCAACACCTCGCATGGTGTTATTGTAGTCTATCACTACTTGTGGCTTCATGATTTCTTTCTCACCTTTTGTGCGTACCATAACAGCGGAGGTATTATGGACTGTACTCCTTAGGCACACTTCTTTTTTGTCACACTATCGCAGTGCCATCATTTTGCCTTTCTGCCAGGCAATCATTTCTCCAGTCTTCCGCTTCTTACTGACAAACATTGGCAGCATGTCGCTCCGGTTAGCCCTAACGATTCCCTAGGCAGTGTATAGGACAGAATTCCAAATGTAGCCAGTTGACAACTCGCATAGCATGAAGGATTTTGCGCCAAATCTTGCTCTCTTTGACGCCATGTATTGTATCCAGCTGAGCCTTCCCTTGTAGGCCATTAGACTTTCGTTTATGCTAATATCTCTATCTGACACATAGCTCTGTTGGAAATTCTTTAGAATCATTTGATATACTTCCCAAATTTTCTTGAGTTTTGGTGCTAGATGAGTAGTTTCGTCAAGTTCTTTGCTGTTTTCGAAGTGCAAATATTTCATTATCAGGGAAAATTTGTACTCTGACATGACCATGCCAAAGAATTGAGTGGCAAGTAATTTGTTAGTTGTCCAATACCACTTCTGCAGGGATTTCCCCACCACTCCCTGAAGTACTATTAGGCCCAGAAATTTCCAAATGTCATCTTTGGTCATTGGTTCCCACTTTCTACTTCTTGAAAACTTCCGATGCATAGTAGCGTGTTGCTCTTGGTACCGGTTTGTCTCTGTAACAATTTTTTCAATAACCTCATCACTCAGAAATAGTGGATATACTTGTAGGTATGCCAAGGGGTCCCCTTCAATGTCCACTTTCTTACCAGGTGCTCCAGTAAATGGGAATCTTTGGTGTGCTGCATGATCCGTACTGCAGTCAATAGAGCACCAAGTCCACGCACCACTGAGCTCTGTTGCAAAATCGTCGCTGAAATCACTTTCTGTGTCTGATGACGAATTTCCCCACAAATCAATATCACTCAATTCTGCAAGTGATTCTGAATCGCTATCGCTGTTTTCAAGCAGGTCATAAACCACTTTTGATGTAGAGGCACACTGTTTGGATGCAATGGATGTTCTCCAGTTTCCAGGCAGAAAGAACAGTAAAACTGCAGGCAGGGCACTGGACAAAGCACTGGGGACAAACTGAGGTCAAATGATTTGATACAGTAATGTAATCCAATAGGATTAAAATGTATTGAGTGTGTGCTGTGTTTTATATATTTTGAAATTGCCGCCGGTTCTGCCCCCATGCGTCGCAGCGCTCACATGGAACAGCATTCAGGCAGAAGATCTAGCCACCGGACACAGCGAAATTACATAGTGGGATCGTGGGGACAAGGTAAGTAACCTCTTCCAGGATCCTACAATGCAATACCGAGTGTGGCTTGGGGTTACCGCTAATGGTACTGAAATTTCACCCCAAGCCACACTCGGGAATACCACCAGGGAGGTTAAAGAAGTAAACCCTGGATTTTTTATTTTTTTTATATATTATCAAACAACAATGTATATAGATGCCTTCCATATTAAAAAATTATTAAAACGAGTGTTGGAAATACCTTTTATTTCTTTTATAAAATATACCTTCTTCCTGGAATCGGCTGCGCCATCTTTACTACTGATTTCTTGTTCTTGGGTAGATGTAATTTCCACCCTTTCTTTCTTTCCCTGTCTAAATCTCAAGCATGCGTGATCGCTCGTATGGAAGTAAGTGTGCTGCTCTGGTTCACTCCCCCTGTATAACGTCTTATACAGCCACAAGGGGAGAACCATGAAGCTAAAGAGGAGGGCACACTATTGTGAGGCTTCCTGTATGTGCTGTCTTTAGTATAAGAAAATAATCCGGCATGCTGTGGCTATTGCTGTGGCTATAGAAACGGCACACATAGCGTGCCGTTAAAGAAACTATGGATTGTGTATGCGCCGGTGACATCATTAAAGATTGCAGGACGGATTATAAAGACACTGTACCAGTAACTGAAATTTCACAGACAGCGATCAGCAGGCTTAGCACTGTAGATTCTAATGAGCTAAAGGGAAATTTGAGAGTTTACAACAGGGGCCAGATATAAGCAAGCAAAGGGCTGCATCTGGCCTCAGGTCCACAGTTTGGTGACTGAGGAGGATCCTGAGGAGGCATCTGAAGAGGGAATTAGAGGAATGTTGAAGTCCCCCCGCCCTCAGATCCAACTTTTATGTTTTTACATATTTAAAAGTCACATTACTGTATGTACAGAAATTCATAAAAACATTATGAGGCGCTATCAATAATCTTTTTGCAAGGTAGGTACAGTATATCCCTCATAGACTCTCAATTCATGATAGTTGAATGAGACCCATAAAACGAAATAATAATAAACTAATAATAAATATAATGTTTATGCATATCTGTATCTTTTGAATTAAGAGGTCCATTGGCCCCAAAAGTGCAAAGGAACTGGCTCCTGCAAACATTGCCATGTGACCTAACAGACACTGGCAATAATATATTTACTCAGCACTGTGTGCATGTTTATATAGATATGTATAGGCCTAGGAGGATACACTTACCTCCCAAAATAATGAGGTGCTTAGAACATAGCACACCATTATGTTTTTATTAATTTTTGTACATGATGAGGTTTTTAATATGTAAAAATTAAAAGCCATGCTTAAAAAAAATACTATTAAGCTGCACAAAAGTGCCTTAACCACTTCAGCTCCGGAGGATTTGGCTGGCCAAAGACCAGAGTACTTTTTGAGATTGGGCACTGCGTTGCTTTAACTGACAATTACGCGGTCCTGCGGCGTGGCTTCCAAACAAAAATGGCGTCCTTTTTTTCCCACGAATAGAGTTTTCTTTTGGTGGCATTTGATCACCTCTTTTTATTTTTTGCGCTATAAACAAAAAAATAGCGACAATTTTGAAAAAATAGCATTATTTTTTACTTTTTGCTATAATAAATATCCCCAAAAAAATATATAATTTTTTTCCTCAGTTTAGCCAATATGTATTCTACATATTTTTGGTAAAAAAAAAAGAAAAAGAAAAAATCGCAATAAGCTTTAATTGATTGGTTTGCGCAAAAGTCATCGCATCTACAAAATAGGGGATAGTTTTAAGGCATTTTTATTAATACTTTTTTCATTACTAGTAATGGCAGCAAATTTTTATCGTGACAGTGACATTATGGCAGACAGATCGGACAATTTTGACACATTTTTGGCACACTGACACTGAATAGTTGTGGGTCTATACATGCAATGTACCTGTTTTACACACTATAGTGGAATGGTAAAGCTCACAGTAAATGTAATCATTTTAATTTAGGAAAGCTTGGCTCCCCTTTCAACGCTACTTAGCAATGCACACAAGGGAAAAAAGGTTTGTATAGATTGTTAGTGTAACACTGCATTGATATGTGCACAAAGTAGCACAATTGTGACTTTTTCACAGGTTTACAATTGCTGAAAATCCGAATTACAAAGCTTTCACTTAATGTGAGCATTTGAGCATTTGATGCTTGCACAGTAAACCTAAATGTCACCCACATTGTCCAAGATCATTGGCCATTCATTGAGCATAAGCATTCATTGTGAGAGAGAATATTATTTGTTATTTTAGTGCAAGGGTCTTCATACTTCCTAAAGAAAGGGCCAGATTACTGTACTTAAGACTTTTATCATTTATACTTGTATGAGGGGGAAAAATAGTTGGAGTCAGTGGGAGGTATAGTGCCCAGTTATTGTTGTCAATGGAAAGAATTATGCCCCATTGTTGGTGTCAGTGGCTGGAATTATGCCCCATTGTTGGTGTCAGTGGCAAGAATAATGCCTTAACCTTCCTGGGGGTATGATTATGTCTGATTTTTGATGCTGAATGCCGTACATTGTTTGGAATTTTATATTGTAGGCCTGTAATTCTTAGGAATAACTCACTTAAATCTGTCCATACAAGAGTCTAGTAGACATCCCGGGTATGATAAAGTTTGAAACACAAAATCATAAATTATAATATAATAAATAACAACAAATAATAGTATACTAATAACACATTTTATTCAATAAATTTTATTCAACAATATAATCAAAACACTGAAATTTGTCCAAACAAGGGTGCAATATTACTAGTCATATTGGTTCAGTAAACATCCCGGGTATGAAAAACTTTGAAACATCGGACTGCACAAAGTCTGACGTCACAGGACAATGGAATCTGGTTTCCTTTCGGATTTTCTTTCCACTGTCATCTCGCTTTGAGCAACAAACCAAGCACATTCTTGTAAGTGCTGACTTTTTCTCAGTTGGTGGGATGTAGTAGATGAAGTGATGACCAGTCAGGCATTCTAACTGGTCTCAACGCCAGCAGTACGACGTCCAGCTCTATTCAAAATTTGGTGGTTCATGAAGATCAGTTCGGAAACTTTCCAAATAAAGACAGAATGGAATGTAGGCATTCCACAAGCATTGCTCAAGAAGATGCCCGAAGATCTTATAGTACTTTTTTTGCTGTTTCCACATTGCTGGATAGAATGTCATTGCTTGGTCAGCTCTATCAACACCTCGCATGGTGTTATTGTAGTCTATCACTACTTGTGGCTTCATGATTTCTTTCTCACCTTTTGTGCGTACCATAACAGCAGAGGTATTATGGACTGTACTCCTTAGGCACACTTCTTTTTTGTCACACTATCGCAGTGCCATCATTTTGCCTTTCTGCCAGGCAATCATTTCTCCAGTCTTCTGCTTCTTACTGACAAACATTGGCAGCATGTCGCTCCGGTTAGCCCTAACGATTCCCTAGGCAGTGTATAGGACAGAATTCCAAATGTAGCCAGTTGACAACTCGCATAGCATGAAGGATTTTGCGCCAAATCTTGCTCTCTTTGACGCCATGTATTGTATCCAGCTGAGCCTTCCCTTGTAGGCCATTAGACTTTCGTTTATGCTAATATCTCTATCTGACACATAGCTCTGTTGGAAATTCTTTAGAATCATTTGATATACTTCCCAAATTTTCTTGAGTTTTGGTGCTAGATGAGTAGTTTCGTCAAGTTCTTTGCTGTTTTCGAAGTGCAAATATTTCATTATCAGGGAAAATTTGTACTCTGACATGACCATGCCAAAGAATTGAGTGGCAAGTAATTTGTTAGTTGTCCAATACCACTTCTGCAGGGATTTCCCCACCACTCCCTGAAGTACTATTAGGCCCAGAAATTTCCAAATGTCATCTTTGGTCATTGGTTCCCACTTTCTACTTCTTGAAAACTTCCGATGCATAGTAGCGTGTTGCTCTTGGTACCGGTTTGTCTCTGTAACAATTTTTTCAATAACCTCATCACTCAGAAATAGTGGATATACTTGTAGGTATGCCAAGGGGTCCCCTTCAATGTCCACTTTCTTACCAGGTGCTCCAGTAAATGGGAATCTTTGGTGTGCTGCATGATCCGTACTGCAGTCAATAGAGCACCAAGTCCACGCACCACTGAGCTCTGTTGCAAAATCGTCGCTGAAATCACTTTCTGTGTCTGATGACGAATTTCCCCACAAATCAATATCACTCAATTCTGCAAGTGATTCTGAATCGCTATCGCTGTTTTCAAGCAGGTCATAAACCACTTTTGATGTAGAGGCACACTGTTTGGATGCAATGGATGTTCTCCAGTTTCCAGGCAGAAAGAACAGTAAAACTGCAGGCAGGGCACTGGACAAAGCACTGGGGACAAACTGAGGTCAAATGATTTGATACAGTAATGTAATCCAATAGGATTAAAATGTATTGAGTGTGTGCTGTGTTTTATATATTTTGAAATTGCCGCCGGTTCTGCCCCCATGCGTCGCAGCGCTCACAGGGAACAGCATTCAGGCAGAAGATCTAGCCACCGGACACAGCGAAATTACATAGTGGGATCGTGGGGACAAGGTAAGTAACCTCTTCCAGGATCCTACAATGCAATACCGAGTGTGGCTTGGGGTTACCGCTAATGGTACTGAAATTTCACCCCAAGCCACACTCGGGAATACCACCAGGGAGGTTAAAGAAGTAAACCCTGGATTTTTTATTTTTTTTATAAATTATCAAACAACAATGTATATAGATGCCTTCCATATTAAAAAATTATTAAAACGAGTGTTGGAAATACCTTTTATTTCTTTTATAAAATATACCTTCTTCCTGGAATCGGCTGCGCCATCTTTACTACTGATTTCTTGTTCTTGGGTAGATGTAATTTCCACCCTTTCTTTCTTTCCCTGTCTAAATCTCAAGCATGCGTGATCGCTCGTATGGAAGTAAGTGTGCTGCTCTGGTTCACTCCCCCTGTATAACGTCTTATACAGCCACAAGGGGAGAACCATGAAGCTAAAGAGGAGGGCACACTATTGTGAGGCTTCCTGTATGTGCTGTCTTTAGTATAAGAAAATAATCCGGCATGCTGTGGCTATTGCTGTGGCTATAGAAACGGCACACATAGCGTGCCGTTAAAGAAACTATGGATTGTGTATGCGCCGGTGACATCATTAAAGATTGCAGGACGGATTATAAAGACAATGTACCAGTAACTGAAATTTCACAGACAGCTATCAGCAGGCTTAGCACTGTAGATTCTAATGAGCTAAAGGGAAATTTGAGAGTTTACAACAGGGGCCAGATATAAGCAAGCAAAGGGCTGCATCTGGCCTCAGGTCCACAGTTTGGTGACCACTGTTTTAATATATATATATATATATATATATATATATATATATATATATATATATATATATATATATATATATATATATATTATATTTATATTTATATTGTTGTGACAAACAACCCCTGTTGTGCATGAAGTGTATCTGCCACATAGGATTTTGCAGCTCATAAGGTAAATGGGTGGCAGTGAGAGGTTTGGATCAGGATGCACAGGGTTAAGCTCTGCCCACACCTTGCTCCTGGGGTACAACTTTTCTTTCCCTGGGTTAATTGGTTGTTGGTGCTGAGAAAGAAGACAAGCAGGCTGTGAGGTAACATGTCTGCAAGCCTGAAGCCGACCCAGTGAGGTCTATTTACTAGCCAGATAGCCAGGAGGCTTAATAACTGTTTTGCTGGACTATTTTTTTTTTTGGTCTGTGATTCTTTTACCCCTGCACGGAAATCCTCTTTTTTTGCTGAACAATAAACATTGACAGGAAACCCTTAAACTTACATGTGGCTTTGATTACCCCTTTGCAAACTCTTCACTTGAAGCTGAACTGAACCCCCACAGTATATATATATTTTTTTTATTATTATTATACACGATTTATATAGCGGCAACAGTTTACACATCACTTTACAATGTATAGGGGGGACAACACAATTACAGTACAGTTCAATACAAAAAGGTACAGGAGGGTCCTGCTCGTAGAGCTTACATTCTAAAGGGAGGGAGGGGTGGTACAAAAGGTAATAGCTGCAGAGAATGATTTTATGGGGGTGGCTCTGGGACAGTTGTTAAGTGGGTGTGGGATAGGCTTCCCTGAATAAATTAGTTTTCAGGGATCTCCTAAAGGTTGACAGGGTAGGGGCTGATCAGATATGCCGGGGAAGGGAGCTCCAGTGGATGGGAGAGGCTCTGGAGAAGTCCTGAAGGTGAGCATGGGAGGAGGTAACAAGGGAGCTAGAGAGCGGGAGGTCCTGGGAGGAGCTGAGGGGACGATTTGGGCGATATTTGCAGATGAGGTTGGTGATGTAGATGGGGGCGATGTTGTGAATGGCCTTGTGTGTTATGGTTAGCATTTTGAATTTTACACGGTGGGGTAGGGGAAGCCAGTGAAGGAATTGGCAGAGAGGAGCAGCAGTCACAGGTCAGTTAGTGAGGTGCCTGCTTAAGGGTAGGCCATTAAGGAGAGAATTGCAGTAGTCAAAGCGGGAAATAATCAAGGAGTGAATAAGTTGCTTTGTGGTGTCAGTCAGGAAGGGTCGAATTCTGGAGATGATGCAGAGGTTAAGGTGGCAGAATTTAGCCAGAGATTGTATATATATATATATATATATATATATATATATATATATATATATATATATATATATACACACACACACACAGTTATGCTCAATAATGAATAACCCAAAGACTTTTTTTCACTCATGGTTAGTGTTTGGCTGAAGCCATTTATTATCAATCAACTGTGTTCACTCTTTTTAAACCATAATAACAAAAACTAGCCAAATTTCCCTGATTAAAAGTTTACATACCCCAGTTCTTAATACCGTCAAATCAATGACAGTTTGAAGTCTTTTGTGGTATTTGTGGATGGGGCTTCTCAGATGGTAAAGCTGCCCATCCCTCTTGGCAAAAAGCCTCCAGTTCCTGTAAATTCTTGGGCTGTCTTGCATGAACTGCACGTTTGAGAGCTCCCCAGAGTGTCTCAATGATATTGAGGTCAGGAGACTGAGATGGCCACTCCAGAACCTTCACTTTATTCTGCTGTAGCCAATGAGAGGTCGACTCGGCCTTACTGTGCATCTTGAAACAGCCATACCACATGATTTCAGAGAGTCCTGTATTTCACCTGAAGTTATTTGTGGGTTTTTCTTTGCATCCCAAACAATTTTCCTGGCAGTTGTGGCTGAAATTTTAGTTGGTCTACCTGACCGTAGTTTGGTTTCAACAGAACCCCTAATTTTCCACTTCTTGATTAGAGTTTGAACACTGCTGATTGGCATTCTCAATTCCTTTGATATCTTTTTATATCCCTTTCCTGTTTTATAAAGTTCAACTATCTTTTCCCATAGATCCTTTACAATTCTTTTGCTTTCCCCATGACTCAGAATCCAGAAACGTCAATGCAGCACTGGATGAAAGATGCAAGGGTCTGTCAGGAGTCCAGAATCTGATTGACCTTTTATAGACACACACTAATTACAAGCAAACAGATCGCAGGTGAGGATGGTTACCTTTATTATCCGTCCAAATCCTCCTATGTTAACTTGTGTGCATGGCCAAAATCACCAGGGTATGTAAACTTTTGATCATGGTCATTTGGGTCGTTTCTGTTGTGATTATGATTTAAAAAGAGAAAAGAGAAAACACACTTGATTGATAATAAATGGCTTCAGCCAAACATTAACCATGAGTGAAAGTGTATATATACACACACACACACACACACACACACACACACACACACACACACACACACACACACACACACACACACACACACACACACACACACACACACACACACACACACACACACACTGTATTTCTTCTATTTTTTTATACTTCGGTATATGTGAACCCTCAACTAAAACAACCTATTCAGTTTTAAGAACAGAAATGAAAGGCAAAACATTTGTGTATACAGTATCTCACAAAAGTGAGTACACCCCTCATAGTTTTGTAAATATTTTATTATATCTTTTCATGTGACAACACTAAAGAAATTACACTTTGCTACAATGTAGTAGTGAGTAGTGAGTGTACAGCTTGTATAACAGTGTAAATTTGCTATCCCATAAAAATAACTCAACACACAGCCATGAATGTCTAAATCACTGGCAACAAAAGTGAGTAAACCCCTAAGTGAAAATGTCCAAATTGCGCCCAAAGTGTCAATATTTTGTGTGGCCACCATTATTTTCCAGCACTGCCTTAACCCTCTTGGGCATGGAGTACCCCAGAGCTTCACATGTTGCCACTGGAGTTCTCTTCCACTCCTCCATGATGACATCATGGAGCTGGTGGATGTTAGAGACCTTGCGCTCCTCCACCTTCCGTTTGAGGATGTCCCACAGATGCTCAATATGGTTTAGGTCTGGAAACATGCTTGGCCAGTTCATCACCTTTTAAACATAAACTGTAACTCGCGCTAAATGGAATAAATGTGAACTAAACAATACACATGTAAGACCGCAGCTGCTGTTACAAAGGTACTAGAACCTTATAAGGTAAAATAAATCAATAACAGCGCTAGCGGAATAAGGTGCTACCATTTGACACAATGTGATACCATATGACACAATATCATATACAATGTGACACACTGAACGATAAAAGTGCTTAAGTTCTTTCAATAATAAACAATATTGATAAAAAAACACAATGTGACTCACTAAACAATAAAGAAAAATATTAATAAAAGTGTTTAAGTGCTTTCAATGATAATCAATATTGATGAAAAACATGCTTCCAATTCTTTAGAGTCCCCTCTCGTGACCCCACTCACCAGAGTTAATGGCCCCTTGGCTTTGCAGTCCATGGGTCAAACCAGGCTTAAGGTATTTAGGAGGTATGACACAGGTGATCAAATTATCAAAGGTGATGGGTCTCAGTGGGATCCAGGATATTAAAATATGACGAGGTAAAAAAGAGAGAAAAAGTACATGTGACGTACCACCAGTATAAAAGCACACTGCGCTGCTAACATATTTCACTCACGAGACTGAATGCAAAGACAAGCACCAGCGTGTTTCCGGGTCCGCACCATCCATGTGCGTTCCACGGGAACCGGAAGTAGCGTTATAGTGAACCAGTGATGCTACTTCTGGGAGCATCACTACTACTAGTAGCATCACTACTAACTACTTTTCCTACACAGGGAAAATGACTCATTGGGCCCAATTTGGACATTTTCATTTAGGGGTGTACTCACTTTTGTTGGCAGCGGTTTAGACATTAATGGCTGTGTGTTGAGTTATTTTGAGGGGACAGCAAATTTGCACTGGTATACAAGCTGTACACTCAATACTTTACATTGTAGAAAAGTGTAATTTCTTCAGTGTTGTCACATGAAAAGATATAATAAAATATTTACAAAATGTGAAGGGTGTACTCACTTTTATGAGATACTGTATATATAGAAAAGTGATAAATACCTTTCCTGGCAGTATACATTTGGGTAGCCCTGCCCCGGCTCCTACCCCATAGGACCCCACTCCCATAAATTTTCAGGCTGAGCCAGAGGCCGCAGTCCTTTTTTTCTCCTCCTCACTCATAGGACCATTTTGTATGAAGTTCTCCTTCCTACCTTTTGGAAGTATCTGCGGCCAGGTCTCATGTGGGACAGCTGTGCAGATGTCAGGTGCGTCCTGTGGTGTCCAGAAGTCTTCCAGGATAGCTCCAGTTGTCACTGAGTCGATAGTTATCAGCGGGGTGGTGTCATGGCACACATATGTAGAGCATCGATGCCTGGAGAAGCGGGGGGGGGCAGCCATTGGTGGGTGTTTTCATTGGTCAGATGCCCAGGCTATTGGTGACCAATAAGTGGTTGGCTGCAGCTTCTGTTCCTGCTCTGGGATCCGGGACTCCCTGCGAATGCATCGATTGCCCTGTGGAAGAGGTCCAGGATATGCGAGTATGTTTGGCTTGAGGTCAGCAGAGGGGACCAGATGCCATGCATGCCGTTAGGAAGTAACTCCACTTATGTTTAAAAAAAATAACAAAAATATAAATTTATGAAGATGACTGAGCTCCCTGGCTGATCTTTATGCATTGCAGTATTTTACGTTTGTCTTTTTTTCTGTCCTAAACAAGATGTTGTATTGCAGGCTCTGTTTAATGAAACACCTGTTGTAGTGGTGCTCTGAAACTGTAGAGTCAGTATTCCTTTAGCAGTAGTTAACCCCTTAGGGGTTTTTCTAACCAAACAGAAACAATTATCACAATGTCTTTTTTTGAACAGCTTAGGAAACTTCAGCTGCAGTTTGAATTGGGAAGGTTATTTAATGATTTACTACATTTCTTGAGTAGCAGTTGTACATGTTATAATATTTCATTTTTTCTTAACAATGGGGGGACAGAGGGGGACAAGACCCCCGAAGTCGGAAGAAGACCCCCGGGCGGCGATGAAGAAGAAAGCCAGGCTCCTCCGCTAGTAAAAGAGCTAGCAGAAGATAGCGGAGGAGTCCGGCGAGAAGACCCCCCCAAGACGGAAGAAGACCCCCCGAGCTGTGCGGACCCCCCGTCCGCAGACCCTGACAACCAACAGCCATGGTTGTTGGGAAGAGGCCCTTGTCCCTTTCCTGACCGGACAGGTTGCGTAATCGGATAAGGGTCTTATATGGACCTTGGGGGGACCCCATGCCGTTTTTTTGGCATAGGGCTTCCCCTTTAAGTCCATATCAGGTGACAGGGCCAGTGACGTGTCAATCTCGCCGCCGAAAGCGGCGACATTGACTTCCTTTGCTCGTCCCGGCTACCTGGAGCCACGTTCAAAATGAACGGACTTTCCTCCATGTGTGGGCAAGTCCGTTCATTTCAAAAGTACGGCGGACTCCCGCCATAGTCCGGCAGACCTAGTCCGCCGGAAAAGTCTGGTTGTGTGTGGGCAGGTCCGCTCGTTCGGAAAGTCCAGACTAAGTCCGGCCAGACTAAGTCCGCTGGATAGTCTGATCGTGTGTACGCGGCATTAATGTAAGATCCTGCAGAGGTACCTGCAATGCAAGTATTTTTAGCACTTTCAAAGAAGTGTGTCGCCTTTTTTCCCTATGATGTTTAAGCTAGAAGCTCATTCTAGAAGAGTGGTGCAAATTAAACAGAAGGACAGAGCAGCAGAATGTGATAGTGGTCAACACCTTGCAGCACTGGGTTTGCTCAGTTCAAACCCCAACCAGGACACTTCTACCTGCACTGCAGGATGTCAGATTAGGCACTTATAGACCCCTTGCTCACTGTGCTGCCTATAGTGTCGGCTGTAAAACACCGATATTTTTAGCACCGTTTTACCGCCGGATTTGCGACGCATTTCGGGCGCTAGCAGGGCGCTTTTAACACCCGCTAGTGGCCAAGAAAGGGTTAAAACCACCAATGACATTTTGCCGGTGGTATAGCCATGCAGTCCCATTGATTTCAATGGGGAGGAGCCGTGGAGGAGCGGTAAACACAAAGCTCCTTCATCGTTCCAAAGAAGCTGCTGGCAGGACTTTTCCTGATGACCTTCCAGCGCACCACTTCACACTGGAGACAATGGTGCAGCTGTTTGAGGGCAGATTGCAGGTGCTATTTTTAACGCTATAGCACCTGAAAAATGCCGTCGGTGTGAAAGGGGTCTTAAGGAAGAGGATTTCCTACATAATGAGTCACCTATTTGGTTGATGTGGCCTTCATGAACTTAGCTGTATGCATGGAGTTGCATTGCAAGATGCTGTGTCCTTTAGGGGTATACACAATCATGATGATTGGGTGTGTCTTTGGGGGGCGTAGTGTTTTCTAAAGGTACCTTTATGTGTTGGTCTTGTCCTTAGGGGGCATATCTGTCTGAAGTTGCAGCCTGTGAATCTGCCTTAACCTTTGCCTCTCTTCCAATGCAATGGAACTTGGGATGAACAATATTAATTCTTTCCTAAATAATAATTTTGACAAGTGGGACAATCTTGTCTGCATTGAGAGAGTCTAAACAGTCCCCTTCAAAGTCTAGCTTGATTTTATAGCAGAGTCAGTTTCTTACTCTAAAGAGGTTTGCTCCTGCAGTTGGAGTCCAGATTGAATTGAAGAGAGAAAGAGAGTCCTCAACCAAGTAGTCAGCAAAGAGCTCCACTTCTGGGGGAGAGGTTGCTTACTTGTATTTTTCAGATTGTGCCACCCATACATATCTTATGGGTACCTGGTTCCCTCTTTTCTGATAGGAGGATACAGCATTCATCTCAGACGCTTGGACCCTCAGAACAAGCACTTCAGGCCATGTTGGACAATCGGTCACCTTCAAGCCTCTGTGCCAAGTGGAATCCTTTGCTCCAGCAACAATAGACAAGTTCTGCTAGCCAACATCAATCTTACCATCTCTAGGGATGGAAATTCCAATTACAGCAAATGTGATTTTAAGATGAGTACTATTGTTGCTCAGAGGGATGCCTATTTTCAACTCCCAGACATATCTTCTCTGACATACCTCTGTTTCTACATGTGTCAAGGCATAATGCAGCACACATGTCTGCTGGTTGGAATCCCGATCCACTCCTTCTCTAGATAGGGATCCCTGTCAGAATACAGAGGGAGTTCTCAGAGCCCTACAAGAAATTGGCTGGCTGGTCTTTCAAAAAGGGTCATGTGACTCCTATACAAATCCTTGTGTATCTGAGAGCTTAATTCATTATGGTTGAGGATACATTGTTTTTTGCCACTAGAGCATACTGATGGTAGGATGCTGGGTAATATTGGCTTTTCTCTCTTCATTTGTCAGCATCTCAATGCCTGATGATCAGGACCATGGTCTCTCTCAATCTATATTGAGGTGGGCTCAATGAAGAAGGCTTCCTGTCCTAAAAGGTTTTTTTTTTTTCTCCAATATTGATCATGCACCCAGCTATTTATGTCTCACAAACAGACAAATAAAGCCTTGGGTGCTGGTAAAGTAATAAATCTTCTGTGCTGCAGAGCTATTGCCAGTGAAACTCCCCTGTCGCGTCGGGAAGTAGTTGTTGCCAGTGGAACTCCCCTATCGGGAAATAGTCATTGCCAGTGGAACTCCCCTGTCAGGAAGTTGTTTCGAACATTCTGGTTTTCTGGCAAGCTCTTTCTGCTCTGTTTGCCTGACAGCAGGCTTTTTAGTCTCCAATGAGGCTGAACAACATTGCAGTGGTGTCCTACACCAGGAAGCAGGTCAGAACCTGCAGGGTCAGTCCACTGAGAAGAGGTAGAAATGACTGTGATCTGAGTGGAGTAGCATTTCTCTAATATCTCTTTGAGTCTACATTCAGAACTTCTGGGAAGAATCCATATATGTGGCCCAATTGGGCAACAAGTGGTTCCTACATCCAGGTTCCTCCAAGTGCATTTCAACTCTGGACAAGATTTCAGAGTTAGATCTTCTAGTATCTCCTTACTATTACAAGCTGGAGAGCCTTTTCCCTAGCGGCCATATACAGTTTTTTGGGGTCTGTTGCTTAAGACCATGGCAATTAATGCAGGAATTACTAATTGGCCAAACAGGCCTTGGTCCCTGCTTTTGATACCGGATTATTGCATTGAAGTTCTTTCTCTCGGATGAGATCTTCTGTTACAGAGTGCAATGCTCCACCCTTGTTCAACTATTCCAGTTTCTTATCCTGGGAGGAGGAGACTGATCAGGCTTGGCTGTTTCTCTAAGCCAGTGGTTCTCAACTCCTGTCCTCAGGACCCACTAACAGGCCAGTTATAACTGATAACTGAAATACATCACAGGTGATATCATTTGCTGCTCAGCGATTGCAGTATTCTAGTCTGCATCTCCCCAAGGTAATACTTAAAATTTGGCCTGTTAGTGGGTCCCAAGGACAGGAGTTGAGAACCACTGCTCTAAGCTAATATCTATAAATCCTACAAAAGAAAAGGATTTCAATAAAGCGTGTTCAATTTAGACTGCTTTGTTTTCTTTTGCTTTGGTCCTCTGGCCAGGTACATTCTGGTCTTAAACTGATATTATGCTCTCTTAGAGTGCAGATCACTGCAGTCCCTGTCATATCCATCATTTCATAGGTGGACTATCCCTTACTCATCCAGCACTTTGATGGGGGGCTGCATCTGAGACTTGAAGGAGAACCAAGACTCTCTAGGTGGGATTTACTACTTGCTCTGGACTTCCTTGCTACCTCCAGATGAGATCTATTTTCAGTCCAGCTTGGGTAAAGACTGAGCTATTAAGACATGCACTCTTAGCCCTTGTACACACGGTCGGATATTCCGATGGACAATGTCTGATAGGACCGTGTTGTCGGATAATCCGACAGTGTGTGGGCTCCATCGAACTGTTTCTATCGGAAGATCCGACGGACCAAGTTTTCCAACTTGTCTATAAAATTTTCTGACAACATGCTCCGATCGGACTTTGTCCGATCATGTGTAGAGAATTTCCGATCGGACAAAGTGCCACGCATGCTTAGATCAAATTCCTAGACCAAAGCTATTGGCTACTAGCCTGAACGTAGTCCCGTCGTAACGAAATAACGCCATCACATTAAGTACGATCGGATTTTCTGGCAACTTTGTCCGACTGTGTGTATGCAACAGTTTCGGACAAAATCCGTCGGACAAAATCCAACGGATTTGGTTGTCGAAATGTCCGACCGTGTGTACAAGGGCCAAGGGCTATCTCGTCAGCCAGGAAGTTTTCCAAAATCAAAGCTTTAGGCTAGGAAGGATCCTTTGGTTACTTAGAGCTTCAGATGGGATCACCTCCAGGCCAGTTGGAGTAAGGATTGAGCCATGATTTCACTCTCTCTAAGGGCTACATCCTCAGACGGAAGCTTGGCCAGAATCAGGGCCTTTAGGACCCTTTGACAGCGTTTTGCTCCAGACGGTATCTCTTTCAGTCCAGTTTTGAGTAAAGTCTCAGTCATAAAGAGAGCCTCTCTAAAGGTTCTTTTTTTCCTTCGGTCAGGAGGTTTGCTGGGATCTGGGCCTTGTGCCATGAGGGATCCTTGTTGTCATTCTGCCTAGTATGGGTAGCATTTATATCCATTCTGGGTTGCAATCTGAGGAGAACAAAGGTTTGTTCCTCCCATATGCAGAACCACCAAGGATAACTGCTTCCATACCATGTATATTGGGATACTTTGAGCATGCTCTCAAGCTATAGCTTTGCTCATTTTTAGGACATATTTGTCACTCTCTCTAGCAGAACCAGTGGGATGGAGATATCATCCACAATCATTGCTGGATGGGTCATTCCAGCTAGCCAATAGGCTTATAGAGCTCAGGGCTTGGTTCCTATGGAAGAAGTCACCACACACTCAACCAGGAGTGTGTAGGCTTCCTGGACTCCCTGTGAAGGGGCGCCAAGAATATTTTTAGGGAGATGACATGTCTTCCATTAAGGCTGTTTTGGCTCATTGTGGGGTGTAGCTAACTTCCTTATTCTGTTAATGTCTATCCATAGGTTTTCTGTTGCCTAATGCTCTGATTGAAATCCTACTTTTTTTTGCATCCCACCATTGTTTTTT
This sequence comes from Lithobates pipiens, assembly GCF_037356315.1. NCBI lineage: Eukaryota > Metazoa > Chordata > Amphibia > Anura > Ranidae > Lithobates > Lithobates pipiens. Next base: position 407,387,932 of record NW_027507764.1, on the reverse strand, counting down.
GGGCTAGTTAGTTCCCAAATGTATGCTGCCATGGAAATCTGTCAGGAAAATAAAAAAATGTCATATCACATACTTAATGTAATTTTACTTTCCTGATGTCATGAGTAGGCTAGTTACAGAAAACAGCCTCTGGCTCAGCCTGAAAATTTATGGGAGTGGGGTCCTATGGGGTAGGAGCAAAGGCGGTGCTACCCAAACGTATGCTGCCATAGAGTCCGCAAGGAAAGGAAAATTATGTTAAGTATTTCATAGGAAATTTTTAATTATTTTCCCCTTTTTTTTTATAAGTGATCCCATACACTCTGTTCTCAGCTGCATAAGGGGCTTAGAGAGGTGGGAATGGAGACACAGCAGTACACTGATATTTCCAGTGAATGGCTGTGCAGAAGGGAGCGTTAGAAGAAATATGATCATTGGAGGGCAGTTAGGCTGTGCTCCCAGCAGACCAGAAATCTGACAAAAACTGGGAAGGAAATTATTCTTTGTCTAGCATGGTCAGTTTAAAAATAGGAAAGCAGGGGCGACTGGCATAATCTCCAGGTATTTCACACAAAGGAAAAAATACAACACAACACAAGTACATGGTACAGACACATAGCGGGAATATGAAATGTTGGGGTAACATATTCTTTAATGCTAGATTGGTTTATTAATATTATATAGATTTAAATCGTTATTACATCTGAATTAAAACAAAGTATTTGACATTTTTATTGGGAATACACTTAATCACTTTCTCCTTGTGGGTGATATTTTTAGTTTAACTAATATTTAGAATAAGAAATGTTTGTGACATGCTATATGAAGTCCAACTGGATCTTTGAAGGCATGCGCTAACATGAATAAGCCTGTTAGTATAATGGTATTACAGCAATTCATTACAATGAAACCCTTTCCTTTGTTCCTGGTTTCTAAGATCTTATTTTCTGTGTATCATCCGATTAAATTCAGCCTCTTGCCGACTTGATGTATGCAAATCCTGCCAACATCTTTTAGAAAACTGCATGAAAAATGAGGCACTTGTGTCCTGCCTTGAAGGCTTGTCTTTCCCTATGTTACAACTTAAAGTGCAAGAGCAATTGTGTGAGTGTTTAAGCAACCAGTTTATAATAGGTTTTTGCAAATTATAATGCATGTGCTATACAAAAGGACACATTCTGTTGATAAGCAGAGTTACAGGAAAATATTTTTATTAAAATGTGCATTGTAAAAAAATAATAAGTTTATGTCACCACTAGGATCCACACATCTCAGTTTTATCTATGCCAGACAGTATGAACTCAAAACTATAATAACCAAAACCAGAATATAATTTTTCCCCCGTTCACCTCTTGTCCATTCATGCAATGCCTTGTATTTTATAAATGGGTATATAAATTGCATTATGGCTTTGGTGTATGAGAGCTGCATCTCTCAAAGTCACAGCCAGGGCAGGACTTACCATTGGGCTTGACTGGGCTCAAGCCCATGGGCCCCCGCCAAATAGGCCCCCCCCCCCGCCGAGATACATAGCCGAGTGTACTCGGCTCGGCTCCACTCACAGTCACGCCCTATGATGGACTTAACACAGGCACTGGGTGTGACCGTGAGCCAAGCTGAGTACACTCGGCTACTCTCTGCTCCGTTTGGGACTGCGAGAGGACCCGAGAGCCACCAAGATAAACAGGACTCTGTATTTCGGCGGCGCCATTTTTAAACTTCAAGACTGCAATGACAAGGCTACAAATGACAAGGCTGCAAATGACACTAGGGCAAGGCTGCAAATGAAAAGGCTACACTGACAAGGCTGCAAATGACACTGACAAGGCTGCAATGACACTGGACAAGGGTGCAGATGGACACTGATAAGGGTGCATTGATGGGCATTTAAGTTTTTTTCCTTAAACTTCCCTCCTAAAAGTTTTTTTCCTTAAAATCCCCTCCTAAACTTCGAGTGCGTGTTAAAACGCCGGTGCGTACGCTGATAAATCCGATAATGTATAGAAGGTAGGGCCCGAAAGTGACTCAAGCCCAGGGGCCCCCACCACCCTAAGTCCAGTCCTGGTCACAGCACCAGATATATACGATCTGGCATCAAGGAAACTGTAAATAATAGATACCTGAAGACTTCATTGCGACGAAACATATAGGGCGTGGACTGGACTTGGATGTTGAACTGAATGGAAGAGAGAGCTGTCAACTGTTTACAACCCACAGCCATCTGCTTTTATAACAACACAGGAGTGTGTTTTAAAGTGATATATGCATTCTTCTTTTTTAACATATGATTGGTATTTTATTGATATGATTTTATGAATAAAAAAGCAGTGAACACTATGCCAGTTTCTATTTTCTTTTGAGCATATAACAGGAGCGCCCAATCTTTTGACCTTCCTGGGCTCCATTGAAAAAAGAGGAATTGTCTTGGGTCACACATACAAAACACTAACAAGAAGGATAGCAGGAACTTTAGAACACCGCAAAAGTTAGGACCCGAATAACTAACCCCATTAAAGTCAATGGGATCTGAACGTCAAAAATCAAAAGTGCTAATTTTGAAGGTTTATATGCAAGTAATTGCCCATATAATGGTTATAGGGGGGTCTGTGTCCTGCCCTGGGGGACATGTATCAATAAAAAAAAGTTTGTGAAAAATGTAATTTTTAAATGAGCAGTATTTTTTTTTATTTTTAAAGTGAAAGCATAAAAATGAAACATTCCTTCCAGTATATTGCCTGAGGGGCCCCCTTAGTCTACCTGTAAAGTGTCAGATCTGTGCCTTGTCTAATAATTAAATTTATAAAGCCCAAAAAAATAAATAATAATTCCCTGCAAGCTGCCTTTATTTTGCTCAGCAACAGCTGGGGAGCCAGTGTGTATGATGAGGCCACAATGTAGTGCACTGGGAACAAGATTAGAGATTTTTTGGATACATTCTGGTGCCACTTTGACTTTGGATAGAAGTAACAAATGCATAAAAATTGGTCTTTGGGTGTCGATGGCGCCTTCCCATAGTAACCCTCTAGCGGTAATCTTGATTAAAACAAGAATTGGCCTTGCTGTAACAAATTGCAATAATATGCACCTGTATAAAGAAAACTCTGAAAAAATGGTTCAACTCCTACAGAAGGTGAGTTAATCCATCAAGAAAGAGTTAAAAACAGCGCGTATTATTTCTAAATACAGACAGTAACAATAATAAGCATTCACATAGTTTAAAAATCTCCTCAAAATATTCAAACCAAAAAAATGCTAAATGATTTCCAAGCTCAATGTTTTATATTGTGTCCATTTAAACCAATGTCCAGCTCAAAATTAGTGCTTGGTGACGGAGATATCGATCTCACAATTATTCAACATAGTTCATTGGAAATTATATATTGCACTATTGCCCGACATGCACCTCCACACGTGCATACATGTAAAACACTGCCCGAGATTGTTGCCAGTAAAGAGATAGTCCCCCTTAGGTATTACTCTTACCAGACGTTGGCTGGTTTCTCGCAGTTAATCAAGAAATCCTCATAGGCGAAAGATGCAGGCGTCTTCCTTTCTTCCTTCATATACTCCTCCACTCAATCTCCGTCGAAGGTATAATTAGAAAGAAAAGTGCATATAGCGTAATTCCGTAAAACCAATGAATGCTTTATTAGATTTAAAAACCCACAAATAATACACTCACAAACGTAAAGAGATTTCAAGCATAAATTCAATATGTAGATTGACAGCTAGGGTCAGGTAGAGATAGCTAGGCTAAACGATGGTCCTACCGCCCTCAGCGACAGATCACTCAGCTGATATTCCTCGGCTTAGCGCTTCTCCCCTTCTTACTCCTGTCACTCCTGCTGTGTTCAACCTCATATGGTTCCACCCTGACGCGTTTCGTCTTACTGACATCATCTGAGGGTGGGGCCATACGTTCCCATTCCCTTTTTATATCTATTCGGGTAAATTAACTCATTAACCCTTCGTAAACCATTTTCGTATCTATTCTAATAGACCTCTATGTTATATGTACCCTGCTTGTTGCTGAGAAGTCTTGCAAAAATCATTATAGATAGTTCTACCAAATCACCTTATCTTATATTATTCCTCTTCAAATAACATTTCTAACCGAGTCATGGCTAACATGAAAAAAATATATAATCTAAAAAAATATATAAATACCTTAATGCTGCTAAGCATATACAATAAGTAAAAAACGACGGCAAGTATATGGAAAATAGACCAACAGAGAATAAACAAACAGAGAATAAATAAGAGGCAATGAATCTGTTGTCTATCAAAGCATTCCACATGTGCGGAACACCATCACATTCAGCAGCGCGCTTCAGCGCTCATCAGAAGAATGTAATAATAAAATGTTGAACATCCTCCTCGGGGAATGAGTAAATGGTCACCCTTAATGGTCACCCTTAGTGGGGGACTCACCCGAGTGTTTTAACCTTTCAGGATATCTGCTCAAGGTGCTAACTTTTAGAAGCAGCGGTGGATACAACAGCGCGCGTAAGCGCTGATGGAGAGCAATATAGCATGGAGAGCGTATGATGATAGCCACTTTCCTTAAGAGGTTGCTGAATGGTCCTCCTTGCTGGGCAATGTACATTACCCACATCAAATAATGTATTTAGGGAGACCGGCGGACTCCACAGCGCGCATCGGCGCTCATCTAAATGATAATACACATTCTCCTCCAAAGCCAATTTCATGTTCCTCCCGAAATGAGAGGGCATCTATTTGTATCTTCAGTTTCCCGCTGCAAATACTACCGTTATATTACTAATCTAGTACATGTCATCTGCTAATTCACCTTCCATAGATTCAGCCCCGTCCCACACTGCACAATGGGCGGATCGGCATTCCTCATCTACTATCCCATTAGTAGCTTTATACAAATACCACCCTTTTTGGCAGCAGGGATCTGGTGTGTATTTCATCTAATCATACACTCCCCAATCTGAATCGATGGGGGGGATTGGTCCAACTAGAAAAACCTGGTTCTTATTTCGTTTTATCCCCTTATATAGTTTAATCTATTTTTTATCCATACTTAAACCATTGATCACTACAACTTTTATTCAAGCGTTGGTTTTGTATAAAAAAAAAAAAAAAAAAAAAAGTTAAAACTACACATACCCGCATATTACCCCCTTCCCCCAAAGTTAAACCGATCTCATCCTAATTCTACTATTTATTTAGTCCGAAACAATTATCTGTTCCAACTGTATTATTACCGTATATAAATCTAAAAAATTTAAAAAATGTCCAAATAAAATACTGTCCAAATAAAAATACCCTGAAGAGAGTATAAAGATGCAATGAATCCGAATAAGGAAAACGGCAACGATATGTGATATTGCAACAACTGCTTCTTCCCACAACTTTCCAAAAGGAAGTATTGGAATATGAAAGTCTATCCGCACATATATGCATACATACATACACACACATACACACGCACACAAATGCATGTACGTACACACACGTTAAAATCAACATGCGTATAAGAAGTACATATATATGTATGCATATATGCATGCATATGTACCTGTTTCGCGAAAACATGTATCAAAATTACTAAAAAGTTAATTAAGAAGTGTGTACTGCATATTATGTCGCCTGACCCTCTATATACAGTACTTCCTTATCAATAACGTGCAGATATTAAACGGAAAAGAAGATTACTTATAAAATGCGATTATTACTCCAGAAACGAAGGTGCATGTGTTCTAAATGCACCGTTATTTTGATATATTGCCTTTTTAATTTTATTTTTTGATTATTTAATTTTAATTTTAACTTGTCTTGAACAACAAACCCCCACAAAATCACTGTTATTATATCTCTAAAAATCACTAATGAAACAATTCACGTCCAGTTCCACGTTTAATCCGCTAGGCGTGAGCGTATTCATTTGATATATCCATTGTGTTTCTTTTTTGGAGATTTCTCGGACCATATTTGACCCCCGCCAGTTGGTATACACCCTATCAACTCCCCAAAATTTTAATAAAGAAGGGTCCTGATTGTGGTGTTTTTTAAAATGTAGGGACACACTGTGGTCTTTGTAACCAATTTCTATATTATACATGTGTTCTGATATGCGCTTCTTCAATGTCCTCTTTGTTCTTCCTACATACATCTTATTACATGGGCACTGTAACACATATACCACATGTGTGGAATTGCAAGTAATAAATTCCTTAATTTCAAATCTCCTATTATTACCTGTTGAGGAGAATTCCGTAAGGCCTCTGATCACATGGTTACTAGTGACACAAGGTTGACACCTCCTGCATGAAAAAAAACCACATCTATCCCAGAAAGTTTCCAATTTTTTGGGGGGATTCAGTATCTTTTTTACCAACCGATCACCAAAATTCGGTGCCTTTCTATAAATAAATAACGGTTTGGGAGGTAAAGCCTGAGCTAATGTTCTATCTAAAAGCAATATATGCCAGTGTCTTTTCAGTATGGTCTCTATTTCTTTATATTGCACATGATAATCTGAGATGAATCCCCATTCTTGATTAGTAGATTTCTCTTTTAATTTATTTTCTAGGCACTTATGCCTCGGGATATTTCCTATTTCAGCTACTACTTTATCCAAAACTTTTTTGTCATACCCTTTTTCCACAAAACGCTTCTTAATGATATCTGACTGGATCAAGAAATCGTCGTCTAATGTGCAATTGCGTCGAATGCGCATAACCTGACCCTTAGGAATATTTTTTAGCCACTGTGGGTGATGACCACTCCTCAGAGGTAAATAACTGTTCCTGTCCGTGGGTTTAAAATACACTTTTGTGATGAGGTCCACACCTTGCCTTGTTATCTCCACATCAAGATAATGTATTGTATCTTTACTGCATTCATATTCCAAATGGATATTATTATTATTGGTGTTTAGCAATTTCATAAATTCACCCAGAGAGGGTTCTGAGCCCTCCCAGATGAACAGGAGGTCATCTATAAATCTTTTATAAAATACAAGGGGTGTGCTGTGCTGTTGTTGTCGTGCAAAGACCACTCTGTCTTCCCACTCGGCCATAAATAAATTTGCTATGCTGGGGGCAAATTTGGCCCCCATAGCTACGCCTCTTTTTTGGGAGAAGAATTGCTGGTTGTACCAGAAATAATTCTGGGACAAGCAAAAATCCAAAGCTTGTCCCAAAAACACCTTCTGTTCGTAGGGTATATCTTCCCTTTTGCTTAAGGCCCAATTTAGAGCCAGTAGGGCATCGTCATGCTGTATAATACTATACAAGGAAGATACATCAGCTGTAACTAAATGAATATCTGCCCCTTCTGTTAATTTTATCTGGCTTATTAATTGTAATAGATCTTTAGTGTCTTTTAAATATGCCTTCGTGTTTTGGACACTAGTTTGCAAAAATTTATCAAGGTACTGGCCTAATCTTGCTGTTACCGATCCAATACAGTTTACAATTGGTCTGGCGGGGGGTTTTGTTGGATTCTTGTGCACCTTGGGTAATGTGTAGATTGTTGGTACTCTACAAAAACTAGGTACCAAGAATTTAGATTCTTTAGCATTTAAAACCTTGTTTTTTACTCCCAGGGAAATCAATTTTTCTAAATTTCGGTGATACAACAGAGTTGGATCCTTATTTAATTGTATATAGGTGTCTTTATCGGATAACATGTTTTCTAACTGTGATTCGTAAAAAGATTTGTCAAGAATCACCACACCCCCTCCCTTGTCGGCTGGTCTGATTATAATGTCCTTCCTTGTTTCCAACATTTTAATACCTTCTTGCAAATAGTGAGGGTTTATGTTTTTTCTTGGTACTATGGTCTCTAAATCTTTTAAAATTAAATTTTTTTAAATACTTCAATATGCTGGTTTGCGACATTCGGAGGGTTAAACAGGGACCTATTCTTTAAACCACTGTCTACACCCACTATGCCGTTATATGTAGCTTTTCGATTATCAGAATTAGAATTTAAGAAATGTTTTTTCATATTAATTTTTCGAATGTATTTGTGAATATCCATATAAACATTGAATTTATTTATGGATTTTCTGGGGGCACATTTCAGCCCTAGTTGCAATATATTCGTTTCTTTTGGTGTTAATGTGATGTTACTCAAATTGTAGATTCCACCTGATCCTGCTCCCTCCTTCTTTTTTTGGACTCTCCGACCTGCTCTGCATCCCCTTTTTGATCTCTTGTATGTTGAACTAGTTCTTGCAATTGTTCTGCTTTTTGATATGCCGCCTGAGCTGGCTGCCATGTAGTTACTGGCTGTTGTTGTACTGCTTTTTGAGGGGGTTGAGGGTTCGGTTGGTTGTAAGGGGGGTTCCACCATCCCTGCTGCGGGTGCGGAGGAACTCGATTTCTCTGGGAGTAATTGTTGTGGGGAGGGTTCCTCCCCCTCCCTCGGGGTGGCCATCGTCCTCTCCAACTCCCTCTTCCTAAAAAAGGCTGTGGGGGGTTGTAATTGTTCATTGGGGCTGCTCTTAAGGGGTCAAATCTATTCGAAATAGGGACACTATAATGTTGTTCAGTATATTCATGCCTCAATTGTGGATAAATATCTGATCTTTCTCTGTATTCACCTCGTCTGGCTCCTTTCGGGAAATTTCCCTTTTTTCTTCCCCTCTTATACTGTGGCTCCACAATGGTCCGACCCTGTTCGCAATACCTTGGGGTGGATTGATCATTAGGTCGAATAATTCCCCCCCTCCTCTCTCCTGCTTTAGGGGTCACAGGAGGGCATTCTCCATTTATCATATTCCCAGAAGGTTTGTCCCCTAATTTGCTTTGCCAAACATAAATATTTTCATTTTTGAAATCATTAAGATCTCTGTGGAATTTTTTTACTTTCTTTTTTTGGGTATCTGCATCGATTTTTTCTAATTTCCTATTAATATTAAAATTAAAATCAGTCCATAGCTGAGTCCCTCTGATACTAACTAATTCATTAGATAATTCATCGATCCGTTTTCTCAGTTTTTTCATCTTTCTCTCTTTCCTCCTTAAAACTAATTGCTGCAACTTAAATCCTACCCCATTAAAAAAATCCAACCACTCTCTCATAGATTCATCATCATCCAATCCATCCTGTGGAGTGACTTCCCATCTTAAACTCCGTACAATGATATTCTCTTTCAAATATTGTTCCAGGGTACATATATCCCACCAGGTTCGCACCTGTTTTTCTAAAGCGTTCCCAAGGGACTGTAAAATGTCTTTAAAATCACTTGTTTCCGCTGTTTCTACATTTGTGGCAAAAATCGAACCGATATCTATCTGTCTATGGGTCAAAAACTCCACCGCCTCCATAGCAGCTTGTTTAAATTAAAGACAATCAAATACCACAATATTCCTACACTTCGCGCCGCCTAGCTAGATGTAAAAAAATTAACAAGCGCTCACATCTAAAACTGTATGTGTGCGTATTCTGGAGGATGTGGAATTATGTTCCTATTTCGCAGCTGTTTTAATTAGGTTCTATACGCTGATACAACTTTATCACTATTGTATAAAGAAAACTCTGAAAAAATGGTTCAACTCCTACAGAAGGTGAGTTAATCCATCAAGAAAGAGTTAAAAACAGCGCGTATTATTTCTAAATACAGACAGTAACAATAATAAGCATTCACATAGTTTAAAAATCTCCTCAAAATATTCAAACCAAAAAAATGCTAAATGATTTCCAAGCTCAATGTTTTATATTGTGTCCATTTAAACCAATGTCCAGCTCAAAATTAGTGCTTGGTGACGGAGATATCGATCTCACAATTATTCAACATAGTTCATTGGAAATTATATATTGCACTATTGCCCGACATGCACCTCCACACGTGCATACATGTAAAACACTGCCCGAGATTGTTGCCAGTAAAGAGATAGTCCCCCTTAGGTATTACTCTTACCAGACGTTGGCTGGTTTCTCGCAGTTAATCAAGAAATCCTCATAGGCGAAAGATGCAGGCGTCTTCCTTTCTTCCTTCATATACTCCTCCACTCAATCTCCGTCGAAGGTATAATTAGAAAGAAAAGTGCATATAGCGTAATTCCGTAAAACCAATGAATGCTTTATTAGATTTAAAAACCCACAAATATTACACTCACAAACGTAAAGAGATTTCAAGCATAAATTCAATATGTAGATTGACAGCTAGGGTCAGGTAGAGATAGCTAGGCTAAACGATGGTCCTACCGCCCTCAGCGACAGATCACTCAGCTGATATTCCTCGGCTTAGCGCTTCTCCCCTTCTTACTCCTGTCACTCCTGCTGTGTTCAACCTCATATGGTTCCACCCTGACGCGTTTCGTCTTACTGACATCATCTGAGGGTGGGGCCATACGTTCCCATTCCCTTTTTATATCTATTCGGGTAAATTAACTCATTAACCCTTCGTAAACCATTTTCGTATCTATTCTAATAGACCTCTATGTTATATGTACCCTGCTTGTTGCTGAGAAGTCTTGCAAAAATCATTATAGATAGTTCTACCAAATCACCTTATCTTATATTATTCCTCTTCAAATAACATTTCTAACCGAGTCATGGCAAAAAAAGAAAGTAAAAAAATTCCACAGAGATCTTAATGATTTCAAAAATGAAAATATTTATGTTTGGCAAAGCAAATTAGGGGACAAACCTTCTGGGAATATGATAAATGGAGAATGCCCTCCTGTGACCCCTAAAGCAGGAGAGAGGAGGGGGGGAATTATTCGACCTAATGATCAATCCACCCCAAGGTATTGCGAACAGGGTCGGACCATTGTGGAGCCACAGTATAAGAGGGGAAGAAAAAAGGGAAATTTCCCGAAAGGAGCCAGACGAGGTGAATACAGAGAAAGATCAGATATTTATCCACAATTGAGGCATGAATATACTGAACAACATTATAGTGTCCCTATTTCGAATAGATTTGACCCCTTAAGAGCAGCCCCAATGAACAATTACAACCCCCCACAGCCTTTTTTAGGAAGAGGGAGTTGGAGAGGACGATGGCCACCCCGAGGGAGGGGGAGGAACCCTCCCCACAACAATTACTCCCAGAGAAATCGAGTTCCTCCGCACCCGCAGCAGGGATGGTGGAACCCCCTTACAACCAACCGAACCCTCAACCCCCTCAAAAAGCAGTACAACAACAGCCAGTAACTACATGGCAGCCAGCTCAGGCGGCATATCAAAAAGCAGAACAATTGCAAGAACTAGTTCAACATACAAGAGATCAAAAAGGGGATGCAGAGCAGGTCGGAGAGTCCAAAAAAAGAAGGAGGGAGCAGGATCAGGTGGAATCTACAATTTGAGTAACATCACATTAACACCAAAAGAAACGAATATATTGCAACTAGGGCTGAAATGTGCCCCCAGAAAATCCATAAATAAATTCAATGTTTATATGGATATTCACAAATACATTCGAAAAATTAATATGAAAAAACATTTCTTAAATTCTAATTCTGATAATCGAAAAGCTACATATAACGGCATAGTGGGTGTAGACAGTGGTTTAAAGAATAGGTCCCTGTTTAACCCTCCGAATGTCGCAAACCAGCATATTGAAGTATTTAAAAAAATTTAATTTTAAAAGATTTAGAGACCATAGTACCAAGAAAAAACATAAACCCTCACTATTTGCAAGAAGGTATTAAAATGTTGGAAACAAGGAAGGACATTATAATCAGACCAGCCGACAAGGGAGGGGGTGTGGTGATTCTTGACAAATCTTTTTACGAATCACAGTTAGAAAACATGTTATCCGATAAAGACACCTATATACAATTAAATAAGGATCCAACTCTGTTGTATCACCGAAATTTAGAAAAATTGATTTCCCTGGGAGTAAAAAACAAGGTTTTAAATGCTAAAGAATCTAAATTCTTGGTACCTAGTTTTTGTAGAGTACCAACAATCTACACATTACCCAAGGTGCACAAGAATCCAACAAAACCCCCCGCCAGACCAATTGTAAACTGTATTGGATCGGTAACAGCAAGATTAGGCCAGTACCTTGATAAATTTTTGCAAACTAGTGTCCAAAACACGAAGGCATATTTAAAAGACACTAAAGATCTATTACAATTAATAAGCCAGATAAAATTAACAGAAGGGGCAGATATTCATTTAGTTACAGCTGATGTATCTTCCTTGTATAGTATTATACAGCATGACGATGCCCTACTGGCTCTAAATTGGGCCTTAAGCAAAAGGGAAGATATACCCTACGAACAGAAGGTGTTTTTGGGACAAGCTTTGGATTTTTGCTTGTCCCAGAATTATTTCTGGTACAACCAGCAATTCTTCTCCCAAAAAAGAGGCGTAGCTATGGGGGCCAAATTTGCCCCCAGCATAGCAAATTTATTTATGGCCGAGTGGGAAGACAGAGTGGTCTTTGCACGACAACAACAGCACAGCACACCCCTTGTATTTTATAAAAGATTTATAGATGACCTCCTGTTCATCTGGGAGGGCTCAGAACCCTCTCTGGGTGAATTTATGAAATTGCTAAACACCAATAATAATAATATCCATTTGGAATATGAATGCAGTAAAGATACAATACATTATCTTGATGTGGAGATAACAAGGCAAGGTGTGGACCTCATCACAAAAGTGTATTTTAAACCCACGGACAGGAACAGTTATTTACCTCTGAGGAGTGGTCATCACCCGCAGTGGCTAAAAAATATTCCTAAGGGTCAGGTTATGCGCATTCGACGCAATTGCACATTAGACGACGATTTCTTGATCCAGTCAGATATCATTAAGAAGCGTTTTGTGGAAAAAGGGTATGACAAAAAAGTTTTGGATAAAGTAGTAGCTGAAATAGGAAATATCCCGAGGCATAAGTGCCTAGAAAATAAATTAAAAGAGAAATCTACTAATCAAGAATGGGGATTCATCTCAGATTATCATGTGCAATATAAAGAAATAGAGACCATACTGAAAAGACACTGGCATATATTGCTTTTAGATAGAACATTAGCTCAGGCTTTACCTCCCAAACCGTTATTTATTTATAGAAAGGCACCGAATTTTGGTGATCGGTTGGTAAAAAAGATACTGAATCCCCCCAAAAAATTGGAAACTTTCTGGGATAGATGTGTTTTTTTTTCATGCAGGAGGTGTCAACCTTGTGTCACTAGTAACCATGTGATCAGAGGCCTTACGGAATTCTCCTCAACAGGTAATAATAGGAGATTTGAAATTAAGGAATTTATTACTTGCAATTCCACACATGTGGTATATGTGTTACAGTGCCCATGTAATAAGATGTATGTAGGAAGAACAAAGAGGACATTGAAGAAGCGCATATCAGAACACATGTATAATATAGAAATTGGTTACAAAGACCACAGTGTGTCCCTACATTTTAAAAAACACCACAATCAGGACCCTTCTTTATTAAAATTTTGGGGAGTTGATAGGGTGTATACCAACTGGCGGGGGTCAAATATGGTCCGAGAAATCTCCAAAAAAGAAACACAATGGATATATCAAATGAATACGCTCACGCCTAGCGGATTAAACGTGGAACTGGACGTGAATTGTTTCATTAGTGATTTTTAGAGATATAATAACAGTGATTTTGTGGGGGTTTGTTGTTCAAGACAAGTTAAAATTAAAATTAAATAATCAAAAAATAAAATTAAAAAGGCAATATATCAAAATAACGGTGCATTTAGAACACATGCACCTTCGTTTCTGGAGTAATAATCGCATTTTATAAGTAATCTTCTTTTCCGTTTAATATCTGCACGTTATTGATAAGGAAGTACTGTATATAGAGGGTCAGGCGACATAATATGCAGTACACACTTCTTAATTAACTTTTTAGTAATTTTGATACATGTTTTCGCGAAACAGGTACATATGCATGCATATATGCATACATATATATGTACTTCTTATACGCATGTTGATTTTAACGTGTGTGTACGTGCATGCATTTGTGTGCGTGTGTATGTGTGTGTATGTATGTATGCATATATGTGCGGATAGACTTTCATATTCCAATACTTCCTTTTGGAAAGTTGTGGGAAGAAGCAGTTGTTGCAATATCACATATCGTTGCCGTTTTCCTTATTCGGATTCATTGCATCTTTATACTCTCTTCAGGGTATTTTTATTTGGACAGTATTTTATTTGGACATTTTTTAAATTTTTTAGATTTATATACGGTAATAATACAGTTGGAACAGATAATTGTTTCGGACTAAATAAATAGTAGAATTAGGATGAGATCGGTTTAACTTTGGGGGAAGGGGGTAATATGCGGGTATGTGTAGTCTTAACTTTTTTTTTTTTTTTTATACAAAACCAACGCTTGAATAAAAGTTGTAGTGATCAATGGTTTAAGTATGGATAAAAAATAGATTAAACTATATAAGGGGATAAAACGAAATAAGAACCAGGTTTTTCTAGTTGGACCAATCCCCCCCATCGATTCAGATTGGGGAGTGTATGATTAGATGAAATACACACCAGATCCCTGCTGCCAAAAAGGGTGGTATTTGTATAAAGCTACTAATGGGATAGTAGATGAGGAATGCCGATCCGCCCATTGTGCAGTGTGGGACGGGGCTGAATCTATGGAAGGTGAATTAGCAGATGACATGTACTAGATTAGTAATATAACGGTAGTATTTGCAGCGGGAAACTGAAGATACAAATAGATGCCCTCTCATTTCGGGAGGAACATGAAATTGGCTTTGGAGGAGAATGTGTATTATCATTTAGATGAGCGCCGATGCGCGCTGTGGAGTCCGCCGGTCTCCCTAAATACATTATTTGATGTGGGTAATGTACATTGCCCAGCAAGGAGGACCATTCAGCAACCTCTTAAGGAAAGTGGCTATCATCATACGCTCTCCATGCTATATTGCTCTCCATTAGCGCTTACGCGCGCTGTTGTATCCACCGCTGCTTCTAAAAGTTAGCACCTTGAGCAGATATCCTGAAAGGTTAAAACACTCGGGTGAGTCCCCCACTAAGGGTGACCATTAAGGGTGACCATTTACTCATTCCCCGAGGAGGATGTTCAACATTTTATTATTACATTCTTCTGATGAGCGCTGAAGCGCGCTGCTGAATGTGATGGTGTTCCGCACATGTGGAATGCTTTGATAGACAACAGATTCATTGCCTCTTCTTTATTCTCTGTTTGTTTATTCTCTGTTGGTCTATTTTCCATATACTTGCCGTCGTTTTTTACTTATTGTATATGCTTAGCAGCATTAAGGTATTTATATATTTTTTTAGATTATATATTTTTTTCATGTTAGCCATGACTCGGTTAGAAATGTTATTTGAAGAGGAATAATATAAGATAAGGTGATTTGGTAGAACTATCTATAATGATTTTTGCAAGACTTCTCAGCAACAAGCAGGGTACATATAACATAGAGGTCTATTAGAATAGATACGAAAATGGTTTACGAAGGGTTAATGAGTTAATTTACCCGAATAGATATAAAAAGGGAATGGGAACGTATGGCCCCACCCTCAGATGATGTCAGTAAGACGAAACGCGTCAGGGTGGAACCATATGAGGTTGAACACAGCAGGAGTGACAGGAGTAAGAAGGGGAGAAGCGCTAAGCCGAGGAATATCAGCTGAGTGATCTGTCGCTGAGGGCGGTAGGACCATCGTTTAGCCTAGCTATCTCTACCTGACCCTAGCTGTCAATCTACATATTGAATTTATGCTTGAAATCTCTTTACGTTTGTGAGTGTAATATTTGTGGGTTTTTAAATCTAATAAAGCATTCATTGGTTTTACGGAATTACGCTATATGCACTTTTCTTTCTAATTATACCTTCGACGGAGATTGAGTGGAGGAGTATATGAAGGAAGAAAGGAAGACGCCTGCATCTTTCGCCTATGAGGATTTCTTGATTAACTGCGAGAAACCAGCCAACGTCTGGTAAGAGTAATACCTAAGGGGGACTATCTCTTTACTGGCAACAATCTCGGGCAGTGTTTTACATGTATGCACGTGTGGAGGTGCATGTCGGGCAATAGTGCAATATATAATTTCCAATGAACTATGTTGAATAATTGTGAGATCGATATCTCCGTCACCAAGCACTAATTTTGAGCTGGACATTGGTTTAAATGGACACAATATAAAACATTGAGCTTGGAAATCATTTAGCATTTTTTTGGTTTGAATATTTTGAGGAGATTTTTAAACTATGTGAATGCTTATTATTGTTACTGTCTGTATTTAGAAATAATACGCGCTGTTTTTAACTCTTTCTTGATGGATTAACTCACCTTCTGTAGGAGTTGAACCATTTTTTCAGAGTTTTCTTTATACAATAGTGATAAAGTTGTATCAGCGTATAGAACCTAATTAAAACAGCTGCGAAATAGGAACATAATTCCACATCCTCCAGAATACGCACACATACAGTTTTAGATGTGAGCGCTTGTTAATTTTTTTACATCTAGCTAGGCGGCGCGAAGTGTAGGAATATTGTGGTATTTAATAATATGCACCTGTAAAACAGGTGCAGAAAAATTACTCTTTGGGTGTCGAAGGTGCCTTCCCACCATAGCCCTATAGCGGTGCTCTTGATGAAGCACCGTTTAAAATTTTACAATAAATACACAACATGAGTCAGGTTATATAACAGGACTTAAGTCAACTTTAACCGCTTCCGGACCAGCCACCGCAATTATACTGTGGCAGGTTGGCTCCCCATCGTAGCTGTACGTCAGCTCTTTAAGACGCCTCCGGCATGCCCGAAGTGTGTCCCCAGAGCCGATTACCGGCAAGCACCCACGATCCTTCGTGACAGAGCGAGTACTGGGATCTGTATGTGTAAACACAAAAATCCTGGTTCTCTCAGGAGAGAGGAGAGATATCATTTGTTCATACTAAGTGACCACCGGGCACCCACGGTCCTTTGTGACAGAGCGAGAACCAGGAACTGTATGTGTAAACACACAAATCTCAGTTCTCTCAGGGGAAAGGAGTGAGATTGTGTGTTCATACTAAGTATGAACACCGATCTCTCTCATTTCCTAGTCAGTCCCATCCCCCCTACAGTTAGAACACACCTAGGGAACACAGTTAGCCCCTTGGTTGCCTCCTTTCCTGCCAGCGTCATTTATACAGTAATCAATGCGTTTTTATAAGTGTCACTGGCCCCAAAAATGAGTCAAAAGTGTCTGATTTGTCGCAGTCCCAATAAAAAAAAACACAGATTGCTGCCATTACTAGTAAAAAAAATAAAAAAATAAAAAAAAATGGCATAAATCTATCCCCTATTTTGTAGACGCTATATCTTTTGCGCAAACCAATCAATATACACTTATTGCGATTTTTTTTTACCAAAAATATGTAGAAGAATACATATCGGCCTAAACTGAGGAAAATTTTGATTTTTTTTTAAATTTAGTATATTTATTATAGAAAAAAGTAAAAAGATATTGTGGTTTTTCAAAATTGTCAGTCTTCTTTTATTTATAGAGCAAAAAATAAAAACCACAGAGGTGATCAAATAGCACCAAAAGAAAGCTCTATTTGTGGGAAAAAAAAGACAGAGAAGGCAATGGCTTGGCGGGAGCCATTCCCCTGTCTACACTGTCTGTGTTGATGAGGGAATTTCTTTCCTGCAACCCGTGGTTTTATGGCCAGCCTTAGTTACATGATTTTAAGCATTAACTAGTAGATGTAAGTCCTCACCCAATGGTGTATACGTAGTTTGCAAAAGCACAGTGTAAATGTACTATTAGAGCAGCAGCTACCCCAGAGAATTGTTATTTTTGCACATTTTTTTCCCACAGAAGCACTAGGTAATTCACGTATTTGTACAGTATATTGTTACATGGATGACTTTATTGTATAAAAGCACAGTGTAACATACACAATTGCATTTTTTAAATACTTGTTTTCATCTTTTTTTTTAGCCTTTGTTCCATCTTACTGCTGATCTTTAGGAGACTCTTTGCAGCCAGTGTTTAGGCACAAACACTAGCATATTTCTCATGTTAGACAATATACATGATGACAATGCAGGAGCACAATTGTGAGACATAGTGTATAGTCGCCTCCAGGAATTTTGAATGAAATTACAGGTTCCCCTGGATTGGAATGATGTTGTATTTTATCTACAGTATTTTATCATCTGTAATACATCTTTAACCACTTTCAGACCGGACCATTTTTCTGGCTTAAGACCAGACCACTCTTTGCAATTCAGCACTGCATTGCTTTAACTGACAATTGCGCGGTGGTGCGACGTGGCTCCCAAACAAAATTGACATAATTTTTTTCCCACAAATAGAGATTTCTTTTGGTGGTATTTGATCACCCCTGTGGTGTTTATTTTTTGCGCTATAAACTAAAAAAGAGCGACAATTTAGAAAAAAAAACACATTATTTTTTACTTTTTGCTATAATAAATATCCCCCAAAAATGTATAAAAAACGTTTTTTTTCCTCAGTTTAGGCTGATACGTATTCTGCTATATATTTTTGGTAAAAAAGTAAAAGTTATAGCGTTTACAAAATAGGTGATAGTTTTATGGCATTTTTATTAATAA
The DNA here is from genome assembly GCF_037356315.1 of Lithobates pipiens. Classification (NCBI taxonomy): domain Eukaryota; kingdom Metazoa; phylum Chordata; class Amphibia; order Anura; family Ranidae; genus Lithobates; species Lithobates pipiens. The sequence continues at coordinate 407,369,414 of NW_027507764.1, read as the reverse complement.
TTATTTTTTTACTAGTAATGGCAGTGATCAGCGATTTTTATTGTGACTGCGACATTATGGCGGACACATCGGACATTTTTGAAACATTTTTGGGATTATTGTCATTTATACAGCAATCAGTGCTATACAAATGCACTGATTCCTGTGTAAATGACACTGGCAGTGAAGGAGTTAACCAGGAGGTGGCAGTGTAGGGGTTAAGTGTGTCCTAGGGGCGTGTTGCTAACTGTGGGGGGTGTGGCTGTGTTTTACAGATCATTGATCTCTGCTCTAATCACAGGGAGCAGAGATCAGTGTCACTGTTGCTAAGCAGAACAGGGAGATGCTTGTTTACTTTAGCATCTCCCTGTTCTTCCTCCCCGCGTGACAATCGCGGGTATCCCCACGGTGATCGAGTCCATGGGACCCGCGATTGGACTCACGGGGCTCCCGACCAGCGCGCACGTGATGGCACGGCTGCACATTTAATGGGACATACCTGTATGCCCATGTGCCTGTCCATGCCATTCTGCCGATGTACATCGTCGTGCGCCAGTTGGGAAGTGGTTAACCACTTCAGCCCCAGGAAGGATTTACGCCCTTAATGACCAGGCCATTTTTTTGCGATACCACACTGTGTTACTTTATCTAACAACTGTGTGGTCATGCGATGCTGAACCCAAATAAAATTCCTGTCCTTTTTTTCCCACAAATACACCTACGGCATTTTGCGCAGCCTTGCCAGCCCGCCACAGTATAACTGCGGCAGTTGGTTGGCAAGCCGTTAAACCAAGCTAAGTAAATTTTACTTTTATTATTGTACTTTTGAGTTGTCTGAAATTATTGCACTACATCCACGTATCTGAAAGGTTAAACATAAGTATCTGGAAGTAATAAAATATAACCCTTTATTGCACATCCTTTCGTAGAAATCCTCCTCCTCCTATTCCCAATCCCCACTCCTACCGATGTAACCTTCCGCTGTGGCAGGAGTTAATAGAGCAGACAAAATTGGTCATCTAGACTGCTCGTCATTTCCGTTCAGCTGCTCCATTCATGAAAGCCGTAACTATAGTTTCTATGAATGAAACACGAGGATGATTGAAAGGCCACCCCCTCCATTTATAGATCACGCTTCATTCAAAGAAGCTGTGGTTATGGGTTCTATGAATTCAGGATCTGGGAGGAAAAGGTGAGCATGGTCAAGCACTCTTGATAAGTGCCTGTGGCAGCTCCATTGACTCCATCGTTGCACCAGAAGACTATAGCGGCAGGAGAGGGGGGGGGGGGTGACTTGGAGGAAGCAGCACAAGGGACACAAGGCATCAATCATAAGTAATGTCCCTTGTGCTGATTTTTGTTTTTTGTTTGTTTTTTTGAGGGGTGGTTCAGTAAACATAGGCTTTAAAAAACTAAGGGCTTAATTTCACTGTAAAAACAAAAGGCAGAAAAACCTGCAAGGAACTGGTTATTTGTGATATTAGATGACAGCAGCAGAAAATATAAAGAATCTCAGTGTAGCATCAAATATTTGCAGAGGAGTGGAGAGTGGGGGTAGAACTTTATGACTCACCATTACTTCATTCCTCTTAGTGTCTTTCTAGAACAATATTTTCTTTGTGAGCTTTAAATCAATCTCTGGATCAGCGGTTTTAAACACAATACTGCTTAGTTTCTAGATGAAAGTGAATAAAGTCAAGTATGTAACCGAAATGATTTCCTCTGATAAGTAATGTTCTAAAAACTATAAAGTAAATTACTACCTCTAGCTTGGGCCATTGCCAAGGCCGTCTCTTGATAGAGAGATTTTATTCTTGTAGCTCTTCAAAAGGTTTTTCCAGATATTAAAATCGACATCATGACGAAGGAAAACTTCAAAAAGAATGCATCTTTTTTTTTCTACCGTAAACAGGTACATTTGAAAGATAGAACCTGGTTTGGGAATAGGGGATAACAGCTCCACTTTTGCACCAGTTTTAGGAAACCAGCCTTGAAAACCTTGAAGCTAGGAAACAAGTTGCTATAAGAAAGTTCTCCAATTTTGCTCAAGCTTTTATAAATTAGCCCCAGCAGCTAAAATCAATTTCTTGAGGGAAGATATGTAGAAATTGGAGCAAGGAAATTTTAGGAAAGGTGGAGTAGTTGCCTATAGCCATCAGCTAGTTTTTATCTTTTATTCCAATTAAAACAAAGAATCTAGGCCACAACTTCACTTTCCTCTACTTCCCTACTAGTTTTTATGGCTCAACTATTGGTTTAGAGCAGGAATGTTAAAATCAGATAAAAATAAAGGGGCTGCATTATATCTATTGAAGACTGCACCTACTAAACTTCAGAAAAATATTATAGTTTTACGTTTTAAAATAATGCAGCTTACATTATTGAGATGGAGAAAGGGGCCATAAATAATTTCCTTAATGATTTAGATGCAAATTAACATAAAGACGTAACTGAAGAACACTGGGGGTGCATTTGTTATTTTTTTTTATTCCTAAACTGGTGAAGGCTGCACAAAAAGAGCATTAGGGGGTCAGCTGGAAGAAGTTCATAAAGCACCAAATCGATATGCCTGATTTAGAGCTTAAATAAAACAGATCAGTGGTTTAAAATGTAATGCGTTTTGAAATAGGATTTTTGATTTACCTTGGAGGACCTCACAGGACAAAGGTTGATAATTCAGTCGCTGATGAAGTTAAAGCCTAGTACACATAATGAAATGATTGGATGAATGATCGTCTGGGTTTTTTTGCATGCTAGTCTCCATATCGAATGCGAATAGGTTACTAAAGTACGAAAATTCTCGTACGACAGAAAAAAAAGTGCTGTAATGTATTGTATTTTCGGACAAAAACTGTACTGATTAAATGAAAATCGTACGATCTGGTATTGAACAAAAGAAGTTTTCATGTTTGTCCGCTCAGAAAATTTCAGACGACAGCTGTATACTAACGATCAGATTATCATACGAAAGTGGGATTTTTTATCTGGTTTTCTCATCAAGTGTTCAAGGCTTAAGCAGCTACCAGATGATTGGATTGGTGAATAAGAACTTGTAGGTGCACATTAATAAACAAATCAAACGTAACTAACATTGATAATCTTATCTGTAAAACCTTGCTACTCTACATAGTTGTGCATTCTATAAAACCCAACCATGTTTAAAGCAGTTATGCTTTCCTTTCCCTCAATAGCAACCCCCATCATGGAGGCTTTTTTGTAAATTAGGAAATTCTGCTCATTTGCATGTGCTTCCTGGCTGCTTGGATGTAAGCAATGCAGGTCTCAGACCCCAGGACTATGGTCCATGCCTCCCATTCCTCCTGGCTATTCACGAAACAAAGCCTTGGGCATGATGGGGGCCTTAACTGTGATAACTTTGTTGTGCCCGGAGTTCAGCTTTAAAGGAAACCTTTCCATAGGGAAGCACGGTGACTGCAATTGCTGACTCTGTCACATTCTGCAACTGCTGTCTTTCTTGCTTTTATGATATCCACTTGCACAATGCTTTTAGTCACGTAAGTTACTTTCCAGGTCAGTGACAAACAGTATAAAAAATCTACGGTCAGCATAATAGTCATGTAAATATCATTTTTGAAAGTAGGTCCGTCATGAAAGCCTCATTCATATCCCTTAAAAATGTTTACCTATTTAAAAAAAATGTGTTTTAAAAACAGCTAGTATAGGTACCTAAATTGCATTGCAGTGCTGTCATTTTAAAATAGTGAGGTAGATTTACTAAAACTGGTGCAGCTGTGCATGGTAGCCAATCAGATTCTAAGTTCAGTTGGTTCAATTAAGCATTGGCAATAAAACCTGGAAGTTGATTGGTTTCTATGCAGAGTTGCACCAGAGTTTGCACGCTCCAGTTTTAGTAACCCCCCCCCCCCCCCCAGTGTGTTTGATGCCAGAAAGAATGATCAGAATGGTCAGAAGAATGGCCTGTTCAGTGTTTTGTGACCGTACCACTGCCAAGCAGCCAGCTGGGTAAGTTGGGTGACCAAGCTACATAGTAGGTAAGGTTAAATAAAGACAATAGTCCATTCAGTTTAACCTGTGTAGGTGTACATGCGTCAGTGTCTATAACGATTTCCCATATCCCTGTATGTTGTGTTTTTTAAGTTGCACATCCAAGAGTCTCTTAAATATATCCATACTCCCCATTGACACCACCACTTGTGAAAGAGAGTTCCATATCCCCGACAGTGAAAAACTCCCTGCGCAGTTTAAGAGGTTAAACCGCTTCTCCTCCAATCTCATTGTGTGGCCCTGTGCTTTGATCTCCATTGAGATATTTGTATATCGATATCTCCTTTCAAGCGTTGTTTCTCCAGTGAAAATAGATTTAGTGCTTGCAGGCGTTACTCGTAAATTAGGTCCTCCAGTCCCCTTATCAGTTTTGTTGCCTTTCTTTGGACTCTTTCCAGTTCCAGCACATCTCTTCTGAGGACCAGAACTGGACAGAGTACTCCAGATGTGGTCTAACCAGAGTTTTATAAATTGGCAGGCTTATTGTTTTATCTCTGGAGTATATCCCTTTTTTTGTGCATGCTAATATTTTGCCGGCTTTGGCAGCTGCAGTCTGACATTGCATGTTATTGCTCAATCTGTCATCTACTAGGACCCCCAGATCTTCAACCTTGATTCCCCCAGCGGTTCTCCCCTAGTGAGTCGTTTACATTTAAAATTTTTGCCCCAGGTGCATTACTTTACATTTCTCCACATTAAACCTCATTTGCCATGTATTTGCCCACTCCATTAATTCATTCAGGTCTTTCTGTAAAATTTCTATGCCCGGATGTGAAGTTATTGCCCTGCCTAATTTTGTGTCGCCTGCAAAAACTGAGATTGAGCAATTTATCCCATCCTCTATATCATTTATGAATAAATTGATTAGAATTGGTCCTGAGACAGAACCTTGGGGTACCCCACTTACCACTGCAGATCAGTGTGAGTACACGTTATTTATCACCACCCTTTGGACATGCCCCTATAACCATTGTTTTACCCAAGAACAAACCCTGTGGTCCATGCCTGCAGACCTCAGGTTGTAAATTAAGCATTTATGGGGGACTGTCTTGAATGCTTTTGCAAAATCCAGGTACACTAAATCTACAGGCCTCCCCCTGTCTAGATGGCAGCTTACTTCCTCGTAGAATGTTAACATATTGGTCTGGCAAGAATGACCTTTCCTAAACCCATGCTGAGAACTACTAATGATATATTTTTTTTCAGTACCTTTTTGGATATAGTTTCTTATCATCCCCTCTAATAATTTACCCACTATTGATGTTAGGCTGACTGGCCTGTAGTTTCCAGGGATTTGGCTGCCCTTTTTGAACATTGGTACCACATTGGCTTTTCTCCAGTCAGCTGATACAGTTCCTGTTGGTATGCTGTTCGCAAAGATTAGGAACAATGGTCTGGCTATAACCTGAGTTCTCGGAGGACTCTCCGGTGTAAGCCATCTGGTCCTGGTAATTTATTTGTATTAAGTTTATTAAGTCTTTCCTTCACTCTGGCCTCTGTTAGCCACAAGGGTTTGCCCTGTGATGTGTCACTACCAGCAGTGCTGTATCCTGGCCTAGGCCGACAAGGCCCAGGCCTAGGGCGGCACTTTGCAGGGGGCAGCAAAAAAGCCGCCCCTTTGCTAGGGTGATGGCAAAAAAGCAGCCCCTCTGCTATGTCCCGCAATGCAACAGACCCAGAGCAGTCCGGAATGCAGGCTACAGGGGCAGACTGAGCATCTGTAGCATTGGCTCCACTCCCACCTGAGACTGGTCACTAGTTGCTAGATCCACTTGGTGTCTAGCAACCAGTGACAACATGGCCTTGAATGCCCAGCATTCAAAGTGGAGGAGGATTCAACTTTCTCCTCCTCCGCGCATGGTGCTCGTGAGGCCCAAAGCAGCTGCCAAGTTGAGCCCACGGAGAGTCCCAGCAGCGTGGTGCAGGTCAATGGAGCTAAATCAGCAAATCAGCGTCTTCACATAGCGAGCGACTGGCCCCAGTGTCTGTGGGGAAGGCAAGCAGCACTAGCACAAAGCTGTCTAGAGGGAGGGAGAAGACATCCACTGCCACCCTGACCTGAGCATCAGCGGGCACATCATCCTTGGCGCCTCCCAGAGTCTGCACTCCTCCTCCAACTTCCACTCTGTTCGCAGCTGTGACATGACATCAGTAGGAAGACCGAGGGCCCAGAGGATGAGGGTGGGCAGGAAGTAGGTGCATCACACACACTTACCCACAGACGGGGGGCACAGGAGGGACTGCAGGCAGGGCTAGGGGGTCTCTTTCACCCCCCTTTCAAGTTTTTATTGTGTTTTAATTTGTCTTTACTAGTAATGGCAGTGCTTAGTGACCTTTAGCAGAACTGAAACATTGCAGCAGACAAATCGGACACCTAACTCACACTTTTGACACTTTTTGGGGAACAGTGACACCAGTACAGTGAACAGTGCTAAAAAAAACACCAGCAGGGAAGGGGTTAACATCAGGGGGTTAAATGTGTGCCTAGGGAGATTTTACTAACTGTGGACGAGGTCCGGTGTTCCTGCTTCACAGAAACACGCAGTGTCTTCTGTACTCGTGATATGACAGTCTGCCTTGTTTACATAGGCAGACTGTCATTCTGCCAGAGTACTGAATGATCAGTGGGTCCGGCCGGACATCGGGTCTGCGGGACCTGCTGATCAACTCCCGATGTGTAAAATCACAGCGAGAATGAGCTGGCGGTGTCATGTGCCCAACACCCAGACATACAGAATCACGTATATATATACTTGATTCTGCTCACAGTGGCCGCCCAGTAGCAGTAAAATGTCTATAGGCCAGTCATATAGTGGTTAAACAGGCAGGGGTGGGGAAAAGTTTAGTTTAGACTTGCCTAGGGCAGCACAAAACCAGAATACGCCACTGACTACCAGTACTGTCGTGGTCGGTTCCCCACATAAAAAACTGAGGACAAGAAGGCATTTAGTACAGTTGCCCTCTCTGTGTCATCCGTAACCATCTGCCTATCCTTTTTCTTTTATGTGGCAATGTGCTCTGATCTCAACTTTTTTAAAAATCTACGATATATTGGAATAAAAAATACTTCCTAAGATATATGGAAGAAAAAATGTCCCCTGGGTCTAGAGACAAGTAAGCTTATGATTCCAATAAAGCCGATAAATGGGTACGGGGGGGAGGGGGTAAAAAATCTAAATAGGAATGCAATACATCAAGTGCTAAACACTGGTGATTTGGTCAATGCTTTCTGTTTCCTTTTAAACACCTACTTCTTCAAAGGTGAGTCAGCCTAATATTTCTACAGCAGCAGGAATTGATTCACATACAGCACCGTTTTTTGTTTTGTTTTTTTACCTCCAATAATGTTGGATCCCAAGAAGGGTTCCAACATGGAAACACAGGAACCCAAAACACCATTAAGCCCGATAAAGTGATAAATCTCTCATCACTTGTTCTAGCAGATAATCAAATTGAAGTATTATCTTTGGGACTAAATTTTTGTCCAACGCAGAAGATCGATAAATTTGAGTTAGTAAAGGATGTTCATCTTTTTATATAGAAATTGATGTATAAAAAAGATTTTTGATAAAAATCAGGAACCTTTGTCAACCAGTCCTCCTAGTGAATTATGGGAGAATTTTTCAATTGAGGCTCTATAAGCCATCAATGATTTGATGGATCTTTGGGAGGAGGGAAACCCACCAGGGGGCTCATTTTTGCTGGATGTTGGTGAAGTTGGTCTTCATCCCTCCGGCATAAGTGGGCCTCCTATGGACTCTTGTTTCCCACCACCCAAACTTTATAAACCTAAATCTCAAACTTTTCCCTTCCTCCACGCTAATTCCAATATATGGGCGTTTACCCAGCAGGTAGTTAATGTGATCCAAAATACTAGATGGAAAAACCCAGCCGTTCCCAATCTCAGGCCAGGGCACAACATGGCCCTGGATGAATTAAGAAGAAATTCTGATTTAGTCATAAAGCCTTCAGATAAAGGTAAAAAACATTGTTGTAATCAAGGTTGCCCAGTATGAACAAATGGTTTTGGACATACCTGACAACCAAGAATGGAAATTTTCTTGGCTAGAATGACCAACAAATTTAGATGCCTTGTAAATGAAGCCTTCCTAAAAGGCACTATTGATAAGAAAACACTTGAATTTCTTGATGTTAGAACGCCTAAAACGCCAACTTTGTATGCGCTAGAAAAAATCCACAAGAGTCTAAAAATCCTCCGGGAAAGCCAATAGTATCAGGAAAGGGGTGTCTAACTGAACCTGCTAGCCAACTAATTGATGATTATTTGAGACTACATGTTAAAGCACTCACCTCTCATATTCAAGACACCAGCGATCTCATACGAGCCCTGGATGGCATAGATATGCAAGAAGGGGCCTGGTTGTGGCCCTCGATGTAGAGGCTCTCTACAACTCCATCAAGCAGGTCCCTACAACCAATTCATTCCCACACTTTTGCGATTTATCCTAGTGAACAATGTTTTTCTTTTTAGGCGCTCCCACTACTTCCAGGTGCAGGGGGTTGCACCTGGAAGTAGTGGGAGCGTATGCCAACCTGTACCTGGGGGGGTGGGAGCGTGACTTATTCTCAAGAGAGGATTTTCAGGAACATCTGAGCAATATAGCCGTGTGGAAGAGATTTATTGATGATGTTTTCTTTATTTGGTTGGGGTCTCTGGAGGGTTTGATGTGATTTTTGGAAGTCTTGAAGATTAATGATTATAATCTCAAGTTTACGTTTACCTACCACCAGAAGACTGTACATTTCTTGGATATTGAGATCTATAAAAATGAGGATGGCAGTCTGGGCTCCACCCTCTATAGAAAACCATCACCAGGTAATACTATTCTTAATGCGAACAGTTCCCACCCGACACCTTTGATATCTAGTATACCATATAGTCAGTATTGCTTTTAGTGTTATCAAGCGCAATTGCTCCAAACAGGAAGATTTTATGAGGGAGTCTAAAGCATTACAACAAAGTCTCAAAAAGAGAAGTTACAGCAAAAATCTATTGAAAAAAAGCTTTTTTAGTGGGCCAATAGACAAAATAGAAACTCCTTGATACATGGATCAAAACCAAGGGTAGAAGATAATAATGTAAGATTAATTACACGTTATTCTGGGCAGCAGAGTCAAGTTCAGAAAATAATAAGCAAATTTTGGTACTTTTTGAGGGCAGATGAAAAAGTTGCTAAACATATAAAAGAATACCCAGAAATTGCATTAAGAGATCTGAATCCCTACGAGATAAATTGGTCCACAGTCACCATGTACATTCTAGGAAGAAATGATCTCCCAAAATTGGTGGTACTGCCAAATGTGACAAGTGCAACTTCTGTCGATACATCTGGGAGGCGCAGGAAATCCCATTGCCCAATGGCAGGATGTATAGACCTAATTTCTTTGCTAATTGCCAATTAGGTCGGTAGGTATCATGTATTATATGGAATGCCAATGTGGCATTTTCTACGTTGGAAAGACCAAGAGGCTGTTTTTCCATAGAATTAGGGATCACGTGGGATTGGTAAATGCCCCATTTACCACCATTTGAAGCTACAAAGATGAGTTTTTTTGCCTTGGAACACATCCCCCCAAATGAAAGAGGGAGTGATGTGGACAAGTTGCTTCTACAACGAGAAACAAAATTAAAATGGATTTTTAATCTTTCGGCACCAAACATCCAGGGCTAAATGATGCGCTATGTTTCAAGCTGTTTCTATAGGGTTAACCAGGACCTTGGGATGATTTGTCGTCCCAATGTGTTTTGGCTCTCTATTGCCGTTGCCATCTACCATTATTTTGAATTAAGGGGCCATGGTAATGGTTAATTTGCATTTCAAATGTACAAATTAATTTTATTGTGAAGTTCCTCTGATGGTGTGTCACTCTGATTCCTATGTGGTGTGGGTACTTGGTGTCCTTTTGTGGCCTGGGGGAGTAGGTGGACATATGAGCACCTTTTTACCTTTGATAATATGATAATCGTTCATGTTAATATAGCTATTTTCAATTACATTTAACTTGATTATCAAAGAATCGTTTTTCTTTCTTCCCTCCAGATGATCTGCACTGATTGGACATTATCTAATTATTGTGGAGATATTTGAATTTGGATTTGTTGTTTGGTGATATGAGCATTCATTGATTGCCTGATTAATTGCTTGCTGACCGACTCACACCGATATACATCAGCAAAGTGTCACGGGTGTGCAAAACAATGTATCCGTAAGTCGCTGCGTCATCCATCATCCACCGTGGGAGTGTGCCCGCGGGTGGCCCGTGATCGTGGCACGGAGAGGCAGATCGGGGTGATACCTATGTAAACAAGGCATTTCCCTGTTTTGCCTAGCAACATGACAGGGATCTACTGCTCCCAGTGATCAGGAGCAGTGATCTCTGTCATGTTCTAATGAGACCATCCCCCCTATAGTTAGAACATGCTGATTGAACACAATTAACCCCTTGATCACCTCTTGGTGTTTTACCCCTTCCCTGCCAGTGACATCACAGTAATCAGTGCATTTTTATAGCACTGATCGCTGTATAAATGCCAATGGTCCCATAATAGTGTCAAAAGTGTCCGATCTGTTTGCCGCAATGTCACAGTCACAATAAAAATCACAGATTGTCGTCATTACTAATAAAAAAATAATATTAATAAAAATGCCAGAAATCTATCCCCTATTTTGTAGACGCAATAACTTTTGTGCAAACCAATCAATATAGGCTTACTGCGATTTTTTTTTTTTTTACCTAAAATATGTAGAAGAATACATATTGGCCTAAACTGTGAAAGAAATTCATTTTTTTATATATATTTTTTGGGGATATTTATTGTAGCAAAAAGTTAAAAAAAAATATAGCTTTTTTTCCTAAATTGTTGCTCTTTTTTTGTTGATAGAGCAAAAAATAAAAACTGCAGAGGTGGTCAAATACCACCCCAAAAGAAAGCTCGATTTGTAGGAAAAAAAGGATGTGTTTTGTTTGGGTACAACATTTCACGACCGCGGAATTGTCAGTTAAAGCGACGCAGTACCGAATCACAAAAAGTGCTCTGGTCAGAAAGGGGGTAAAATCTTCCAGGGCTGAAGTGGTTAAATACAATTTATGAAATTTGTATTATCAATTTGATTACATTTTTTGGTACCTCAAAACTCCCAATCTCCCAAACAAAATTTACGTCCTTTTTCCCCACAAATAGAGCTTTGTTTTGGTGGTATTTAATCACCTCTGCATTTTTTATTTTTTGTGCTATAAATAAAAAAGGCTGTGAATTTTGTATAAAAAACAATATTTTTTACTTTTTGCTATAATAAATATCCCCAAAAATGTTTTTTTTTTTTTAAATTTCTTTATCAGTTTAGACCATATATTCTTCTACATATTTTTGGTAAAAAAATTGCAATAAGCATATATTGATTGGTTTGCGCAAAAGTTATAGTGACACATATTTGGGACCATTGACATTTATACAGTGATCAGTGCTATAAAAATGCACTGATTACTGTGTAAATGTCACTGGCAAAGAAGGGGTTAATACTAGTGGGCGATCAAGGGGTTAAATGTGTTTTCTAGTTAGTGTTTCTAAAGCCTCATACATACGATCGGACTTTGTACAAACTTTCCTGTGGATTTTTGTACAAAGGGCGTCGACTGAGAACTTGTATTGCATACACACGGTGGGACTTTTTCGGCCAACTTATACCAAATCATGTGTTTTTTCTGCTCTTTACCGCCACCTTTGGTCAACTTCTGTATTGTTGTCTGATCTTTTGCATTGGTTCTGGGCATGCGTGTTTGTACTTTGTACAAAAGTCCTATGGTTTTCTGTATACACGATCAGACTTTGCTCCATCGGACTTTTGTTGCCAGAAAGTTTGTCCATTCGCACAGCCAACAAAAGTCCGATGAAAACCAAAAAAGTTTGTCCGATGGAGCGTACACACGGTCAGATGTTGCTCCAAAACAGCTAATTTGCATGTTTGTTGTCAAAAAGTCTGATCGTGTCTATGGGCCTAAACTGTATGGGGATAGGACTGACTGGGGGAGGAGACATATCGCTGTTCCTACTTACGAGGAACAAACAATATGTCTCCTCTTCCCTGGCTCTCTTGCCACTCTCTCTCTCACAGATGCCAGCCATGGCCAGCCATGTGCATCGGGTCCCCCCACCATGCAGCGGGCTTGTGCGCCTCTGCCAGGTTTTAAAAGGCACAACGTACCAATACGTTATGATATGGGAACATGCCACTTTGCTGGCGTATATTGGTATGAGTCGGTCGGCAGGTGATTAAAAGCCCCTCCAACTTCGTGGACATTTTTCTTCCCAGTAGAGCTGCACCATCATCCCCTTTAACCACCTCAATACAGTGCAGTTACACCCCCTTCCTGACCAGACCAATTTTCAGCTTTCAGCGCTCTCACAGTTTGAATGACAATTACTCAGTCATGCAACACTGTACCCATATGAAACTTGCGTCCTTTTTTCCACACAAATAGAGCTTTCTTTTAGTGGTATTTAATCACTAGTGAGTTTTTTATTTTTTGTGCTATAAATAAAATAAAATGTAAATTTTGTGAAAAAAATGCCTTTTTCTTTGTTTTTGTCATACATTTTTGCTAATTAGTAATTTTTCTTCATACATTTTGGCCAAAATTTATACTGCTACATATCTTTGGTAAAAATAACCCACATTAGTATATATTATTTGGGCTTTGTGAAAGTTATAGAGTCTACAAACTATGGTGCCAATCGCTAAAAATTGATCACATCTGATCAGGCCTTCAGTACATCAGGTGTACCTCATTTCTTGAAACACTAACAAGTCAGGAAAGTACAAATACCCCCCAAATGACCCCTTTTTACAAAGTAAACATTCCAAGGTATTAAGTAAGTAGCATGATGAGTTTTTTTAAGTTGTCATTTTTTCCCATAATTCTTTGCAAAATTAAGATTTTTTTTATTATTATTGTTTTTTTACAAAATTGTCATATTATCAGGTTATTTCTCACACACAACATATGCATACAACAAATTACACCCCAAATTACATTCTGCTACTCTTTCCGAGTACGGCGATACCACATGTGTGAGACTTTTACACAGCCTGACCACATACAGAGCACCAACATTGATGTAGTACCTTCAGACGTTCTACGAGCAAAAATGACGCATCTCATTTCTCAACCACCTATTACACTTTTGAAGGCCCTGGAGTACCAGGACAATGGAATTTCCCATAAAATGACCCCATTTTGGAAAGTAAACACCCCAACGTATAATCTGTGAGGCGTAATGAGTCTTTTGAATGGTTACTTTTTTTCCAGAAGCTTTTGGAATATGTGGAAAAAAATTAAAACGCATTTTTTTTTTACACAAAATTGTCAATTTATGAGATATTTTTAACACATAGCATGTATATAGCAAAAATTACAACCCACAACACATTCTGCTACTCCTTCCGAGTATGGCGATACCACATGTGTAGGACTTTTACACAGCCTGGCCACATAGAGAGGCCGAACATTGAAGTAGTACGTTCAGGCGTTCTAGGAGCATAAATGACACATCTCATTTCATTCCTACCCATCACACTTTTGAAGGTCCTGGACCACCAGGACAGTGAAATTACCCACAAAATTACCCCATTTTGGAAAGCAAACATCCCAACGTATATTCTATGAGACATGGGCTGCAAATAGGTACTCGGGTACTCTGATGGGCTGGAGATAGGTACTCTGGTACTCTGATGGCCTGGTGACAGGTACTCGGGTACTCTGATGGCCTGGTGACAGGTACTCGGGTACTCTGATGGCCTGGTGACAGGTACTCGGGGTACTCTGATGGCCTGGTGACAGGTACTCGGGGTACTCTTATGGCCTGGTGACAGGTACTCGGGGTACTCTGATGGCCTGGTGACAGGTACTCGGGTACTCTGATGGCCTGGTGACAGGTACTCGGGTACTCTGATGGCCTGGTGACAGGTACTCGGGTACTCTGATGGCCTGGTGACAGGTACTCTGTTGGCTTGGTTACTGGTATTTGGGTACTCTGAAGGGCAGTGACAGGTACTCATATGGACTGTGACAGGTACTTGGGTACTGAGATGAACTGTGACAGGTACTCAGATGAACTGTGACAGGTACTCGGGTACTCAGATGAACTGTGACAGGTACTCGGGTACTCAGATGAACTGTGACAGGTACTCGGGTACTGAGATGAACTGTGACAGGTACTCGGGTACTCAGATGAACTGTGACAGGTACTCGGGTACTCTGATGGGCTGTGACAGGTACTCGGGTACTCTGATGGGCTGTGACAGCTACTCGGGTACTTTGATGGGCTGTGACAGGTACTCGGGTACTATGATGGGCTGTGACAGGTACTCGGGTACACTGTTGAACCGTGACAGATACTTGGGTACCATGATGGACTGACAGGTACTCAGGTACTCTGATGGACTGTGACAGGTACTCGGGTACCCTGATGGACTGTGACAGGTACTCGGGTACCATGATGGACTGTGACAGGTACTCGGGTACTCTGATGGACTGTGACAGGTACTCGGGTACTCTGATGGACCGTGACAGGTACTCGGGTACCCTGATGGACTGTGACAGGTACTCGGGTACCATGATGGACTGTGACAGGTACTCGGGTACTCTGATGGACTGTGACAGGTACTCGTGTACTCTGATTAACCGTGACAGGTACTCGGGTACCCTGATGTGCCGTGACAGGTACTCGGGTACTTTTATGGGCCGTGACAGGTACTCGGGTACTCTGATGTGCTGTGACAGGTACTCGGGTACTCTGATGGGCTGTGACAGGTACTCGGGTACTCTGATGGGCTGTGACAGCTACTCGGGTACTTTGATGGGCTGTGACAGGTACTCGGGTACTCTGATGGGCTGTGACAGGTACTCAAATACTCTGATGGACTGTGACAGGTACTCTGATGGACTGTGATTGACAGGTACTATGAGGGGTGGTGACAGGTCCTCTTTATTGGGGGGGGCAATCAGTGTGATTGGTGTACACTAGGCGGTAACGAGAAGTTACCGCAATCTCCTCCTCACACACGATTGGTGTGTGAGGAGGAGAACAACCCGGTAACATCACGTTACCGCGGTTTGTTTACATTTTAGTGATCGGCTGTGAAAGGATCACAGCCGATCACGTGGGTAAACAGCCGGCCAATGGCTGTTTACCAGCGTCGGTGACGAGCAGTGTTCCCGGGGAACACGCCCCCACCGACGCGCTCGCGCGCATGCGCCATGCACAGCCGGGGTGTGACCATGTGTGATCGGCCGTGACTTCATCTCGGTACTCTGATGGGCTGGAGATAGGTACTCTGGTACTCTGATGGCCTGGTGACAGGTACTCGGGTACTCTGATGGCCTGGTGACAGGTACTCGGGTACTCTGATGGCCTGGTGACAGGTACTCGGGGTACTCTGATGGCCTGGTGACAGGTACTCGGGGTACTCTTATGGCCTGGTGACAGGTACTCGGGGTACTCTGATGGCCTGGTGACAGGTACTCGGGTACTCTGATGGCCTGGTGACAGGTACTCGGGTACTCTGATGGCCTGGTGACAGGTACTCGGGTACTCTGATGGCCTGGTGACAGGTACTCTGTTGGCTTGGTTACTGGTATTTGGGTACTCTGAAGGGCAGTGACAGGTACTCATATGGACTGTGACAGGTACTTGGGTACTGAGATGAACTGTGACAGGTACTCAGATGAACTGTGACAGGTACTCGGGTACTCAGATGAACTGTGACAGGTACTCGGGTACTCAGATGAACTGTGACAGGTACTCGGGTACTGAGATGAACTGTGACAGGTACTCGGGTACTCAGATGAACTGTGACAGGTACTCGGGTACTCTGATGGGCTGTGACAGGTACTCGGGTACTCTGATGGGCTGTGACAGCTACTCGGGTACTTTGATGGGCTGTGACAGGTACTCGGGTACTATGATGGGCTGTGACAGGTACTCGGGTACTATGATGGGCTGTGACAGGTATTCGGGTACACTGTTGAACCGTGACAGATACTTGGGTACCATGATGGACTGACAGGTACTCAGGTACTCTGATGGACTGTGACAGGTACTCGGGTACCCTGATGGACTGTGACAGGTACTCGGGTACCATGATGGACTGTGACAGGTACTCGGGTACTCTGATGGACTGTGACAGGTACTCGGGTACTCTGATGGACCGTGACAGGTACTCGGGTACCCTGATGGACTGTGACAGGTACTCGGGTACCATGATGGACTGTGACAGGTACTCGGGTACTCTGATGGACTGTGACAGGTACTCGTGTACTCTGATTAACCGTGACAGGTACTCGGGTACCCTGATGTGCCGTGACAGGTACTCGGGTACTTTTATGGGCCGTGACAGGTACTCGGGTACTCTGATGTGCTGTGACAGGTACTCGGGTACTCTGATGGGCTGGGACAGGTACTCGGGTACTCTGATGGGCTGGGACAGGTACTCGGGTACTCTGATGGGCTGTGACAGGTACTCAAATACTCTGATGGACTGTGACAGGTACTCTGATGGACTGTGATTGACAGGTACTATGAGGGGTGGTGACAGGTCCTCTTTATTGGGGGGGGCAATCAGTGTGATTGGTGTACACTAGGCGGTAACGAGAAGTTACCGCAATCTCCTCCTCACACACGATTGGTGTGTGAGGAGGAGAACAACCCGGTAACATCACGTTACCGCGGTTTGTTTACATTTTAGTGATCGGCTGTGAAAGGATCACAGCCGATCACGTGGGTAAACAGCCGGCCAATGGCTGTTTACCAGCGTCGGTGACGAGCAGTGTTCCCGGGGAACACGCCCCCACCGACGCGCTCGCGCGCATGCGCCATGCACAGCCGGGGTGTGACCATGTGTGATCGGCCGTGACTTCATCACGGCCGATCACGTGGTAAACAGCCATAACCAATGGCTGTTCACCCCGTTCGGTGGCAAGCGGTGTCTCCGTGACACGCCGCCACCGAAGAAACAGGGATGCGCGCACACGATCGTGCGCATTCCCTGTTTAAACGGGAGGCCGTCATATGACGGCCTCCTGCCACAATAGGTGCGCCGCCTGGCCGTCATTGGACGGTCGGCGGTCAGAATCTAGTTAAGGTACAACCTGTTCTTACTAAACGTCTGGTAACCGACTGAGAAGTCAGCACAATTCTCCAGAAACCTGAACCCCTCTTTCCTACTCCAGTTCCTCAGCCATTTGTTCAGTTCCCTAAGCTCCTGCTGCCTCTCTGGTGTGTCTCAAGAGACAGGTAGTATTTTTGAGAAAACTATCTTGGAGGTCCTTCTCCTCAATTTACTCCCTAAATCCCTGAAATAATTTTTTAAGGCCTTCCTCTCACTTAATCTGTCCACCCGATCCACGATGTGCTGAACACGAGCACCCGGTAAACAACATAATGTTCGGCGACCACGGCCTTTTTTGACAGATTGCCCTTTCTGACCTCCTAATAATTAAGTAGTTACCCTACTTAACTGTAGGAAAGAAAAGTGAGGGGACAAATTTGGCCTTTACTGTCTGTAAAGCGTTACTGGATCACTAGAACAGCTGAACAGAATTTAAAATCCTTTAGCAGGTAAAACAGTTGACATATATTTACTAGGGTGTATTGTGGCAATGACAGTGGTGCAATAGATGTCACAGCAGGTAAATTGTACATGGATAGTACACAGCAGAATAATGTAGATTTGATTACTGCCTTGCTTGCCATGCACATATATGTATTCCATCTGTTTATTTGGTGGTTTGGCGTGTATAATATATATTTTTACCGATATCACTTGTATTTATGATGTGCTGTATTTTAAAACACCAAATTCATATGATAAATGTATTAAATAGAAAATACTTCTAGGTGTTCTTGTACAATTGGTTAAAAACTAGTCTTATAAAAGGTACATTTGAACGTCTGTATAATAATAAGTGAACAAAAGGCTGCCACCTACTGGCCATTATATATACTGTTCACTATAGAGATGTGTTTGTTTTTCTCAATTTTTTTTTCTCTCTCCTTTCCCTCAGATATGTTTCATTATTATTATTTTTTTTAACATTCTGCTTAAAAATTTGTAAATCAGTACTGCTTGGACCTTGAAGAAGGGGACATACCCCGAAAGCTTGTCCTGAAAAATTGTATGTTAGTGCAAATAAAAAAAAGTATCACGGACAGTATTCAATTTTCTGTCACTATAGAGATACAAAAGGGAAACTGACTGCTACCAAGGGTGAGTAGTTTCTCTAATTTGGATTTCATGTTTACACGCTTGTGCTTCCATACTTTTTATTGAAAAAGAAAACATTTATTTTTACTACTAACAATGTTGGGAAGACACAAGCTTACATTGGTATAACCAGTCAGTTCCACAGTAGTTACATGCTTACCATGTTCAAAACAATATCCCATGTAAAATAAAAAACATATTATAAACCTGTCCCTTAGTCTATGTTTTTTTTGTGCTACAACATAGGTCATGTGTCCTCATTTATATCCTATCCTCCAGCTCCCCTCCCCAGAGCCTGGCAGGCCTACAGAGCTGGGAAGGAGTTCCACTCACCCCTAAACAATAGAGTGTCACAGTATTTATAGATATACCCTTATGGTGAAAAAGAATACACAATTAACTGTAAAGCAGGTAAACCTGGAACCTCCAACCAACCATTCCATATATTTTCACATTTTGTTGGGCTACCCCTATGTTTATACATTAATTGTTCCTTTAAGAGGGTCTTGTTTATGGCAGTGACCCACTTCACATATGTAGGAGGTAACGCAGAGAGCCATTTCCTGGCTATAAGTTTTCTAGCAATAAACAGGACTCTAAGAATAGCAGTATAGGTATGGGGTGTATACAGCTCCTCATCTAACCAGCCAAGTAGGCAAAGTTTCATATTTAGTGCAATCGTGAGGTTCCAAATTCTGTTAAGAGAGCCAATCACTACTGACCAATAGCCCATCAACTTGGGACATTTCCAGAGCATGTGCATAAGTGTACCATTGTCCACCTCGCATCGGGATATAACGGACTGTTTCTTCTATGCCACTAAGGAAATTTATATGGGGTACGATAAGTACAATGGATAATAAACAGTTGGGTATGTTTTTGGGAAGAGGAAAGTGATACCCTAAGGACATTATTCAGTGTAGTGGATCATTCCTCATCTGAAATTTGACCTATATCCTCCTCCCAGCCAGCTCTACAGTTGACTGACATAGCCTTGGATATCTAACACAATAATGAACCATATAGGGAAGAAATCTGCCCCGTCCAAGACGATGATGACACTAGCTGCTTAAGCACGGTAGGCATAGTTAATTCCCAGTTAGTTATGACATACTGCACTGAAATGACGTGCCTGAGTTGCAGGTATTGGAAAACTTGGTTATTTCGCAAACCATATTCCATTTGCAGAGACTGAATCTTTCAAGAGGTTTCCTTGGTATAACTGAGGGATATACACGAAACCACGCTCAGACCAAGCGGAGAAGCCCCGCAGCTTATCCAGCTTGGAGTAGTTCCCATTGTTCCAAATACAGGAACAGTTAGTGTGTGTGTATATATATATATATATATATATATATATATATATATGTATATATTGGAAGCGCTGCTTGATCTTATTCTGTCTATGCCCCTGTACACACGGTCGGAGATTTCCACAACCAAATCCGTCGGATTTTGTCCGTCAGATTTAGTGTGACGGATTGTGTCCGAAACTGTTGCATACACACGGTCGGACTAAGTTGTCAAAAAATCCGATCTTTCAGAACGTGTTGATGTAATTTCGTTATGATGGGACTAGATTCAGGCTAGTAGCCAATAGCTCTGGTCTAGGAATTTGATCTGAGCATGCGTGGCACTTGGTCCGATCAAAATGCTCTACACATGATCGGATTACGTCCAACCGGCCCAGTTGGTCGGGAAATATTTCCAACAAGTTGGAAAATTGGGTCCGACGGAGATTCGGACGGAATCAGTCCGATGCATACCACACACAGTCGGATTATCTGACGACACGGTCCGATAAGACGCATTCCGACGGATTCTCCGACCGTGTGTACGCGGCATAAGAGTACTAATGTGGGGTGACTGAACATTGTTATAAGTTCTCCTGCCTCTATACAGTATCTCATGAAAGGGAGTATACTCCTCACACTTTTGTGAATATTTTATTATATCTTTTCATGTGACAACACTGAAGAAATTACACTTTGCTACAATGTAAAGTAGTGAGTGTACAGCTTGTATAACAGAGTAAATTTGCTGTACCCTCAAAATAACACAACACACAGCCATTAATGTCTAAACCACTGGCAACAAAAGTGAGTACCCTCCTAAGTGAAAATGTCCAAATTTGGCCCAATTAGCCATTTTTTCCATCCCCAGTGTCATGTGACTCATTAGTGTTACAAGGTCTCAGGTGTAAATGGGGAGCAGGTATGTTAAATTTGGTGTTATCGCTCTCGCTCTCTCATACTGGTCACTGGAAGTTCAACATGGCACCTCATGGCAAAGAACTCTGAGGATCTGAAAAAATAAAATTTGCTCTACATAAAGATGGCCAAGGCTATAAGAAGATTGCCAAGATCCTGAAACTGAGCTGCAGCACGGTGGCCAAGACTATACAGTGGTTTAACAGGACAGGTTCCACTCAGAACAGGCCTCACTATGGTCAACCAAAGAAATGGAGTGCACATGCTCGGCGCCATAAAGTGTTAAAATTTTGTGTCACCTGAGGTTGTCTGTCATATCCAGAGGGAAATATACTTAATTGCTGCAGAGGTTGAAGGGGTGGGGGGCCAGCCTGTTAGTGCTCAGACCAAATGCCACACATTGCATCAAATTGGTCTGCATGGCTGTCGTCCCAGAAGGAAGCATCTTCGAAAGATGATGCACAAGAAAGCTCGCAAACAGTTTGCTGAAGACAAGCAGACTAAGGACATAGATTACTGGAACCATGTCCTGTGGTCTGCTGAGACCAAGATAAACATATTTGGTTCAGATGGTGTCAAGCATGTGTGGCTGCAACCAGGTGAGGAGTAAAAATACAAGTGTTTCTTGCCTACAGTCAAGCATGGTGGGTTTAATGTCATGGTCTGGGGCTGCATGACAGCTACTGGCACTGGGGAGCTACAGTTCATTGAGGAAACCATGAATGCCAACATGTACTGTGACCTACTGAAGCCAAGCCTGATCCCCTCCCCTTCGGAGACTGGGCCGCAGGGCAGTATTCCAACATGATAATGACCCCAAACACACCTCCAAGACAACCACTGCCTTGCTAAAGAAGCTGAGGGTAAAGGTGATGGACTGGCCAAGCATGTCTGGAGGCCTTAACCCTATTGAGCATCTGTGGGCCATCCTCAAATAGAAGGTGGAGGAGTGCAAGGTCGCTAACATCCACCAGCTCAGTGATGTCATCATGGAGGAGTGCAAGAGGACTCCAGTGGCAACCCGTGAAGCTCTGGTGAACCCCATGCCCAAGAGAGTTAAGGCAGTGCTGGAAAATAATGGTGGCCACAAAAAAATTTTTTACACTTTGGACCAAATTTGGATATTTTCACTTCGGGGGTGTTTTCACTTTTGTTGCCAGCGGTTTAGCGATTAAGGCCTGTGTGTTGAGTTATTTTGAGGGGACAGCAAACACTACTTTACATTACACTGTTATACAAGCTGTACACTCACTACTTTACATTGTAACAAAGTGTAATTCCTTCTGTGTTGCCACATAAAAAGATATAATAAAAAATGTACAAAAACGTGAGGGGTGCACTCACTTTTGTGAGATACTGTACATTCCACTAACCTTCACTGGAAAGCAGTGTGTGTACAATGTTCCCAATAGGGTCAGAAGGCTTGGGGTTTAGCCATCCTGTTCAATGCTGCAATTGCTCTGCTAAGTAGTAATAATATGGGTTTGGTACTGCCAGTTCACCCAAGTCCTTAGCTGCTTGCAAGGTTTCCAACTTGATACGAGGGACCTTTTTCCTCCATATCGCACAAGGAATATGGTGCTGCACTTTTTGAATCATGAATAGGGACACAGATGGGTGCATTGTGGAGCGCATATAAGAGCTGCGGACTCCAGATCATATTTATCAGATTGCAGAGCCCTACTACTGATAAAGGTAATTTGATCCAGCTAGCAGTTTTTTCTTTACATTTTTGAGAGTAATGGATTAAAATTAAGTTTAACCTATAACTCAAAATTGGGATGAATGACTATGCCCAGATACTGAAAGGTATCAACTATTTTAATCTGCTTTGCTAGCTGGGGTAGGGGTACAGTGAGCGGATCCAATAGCAATAATGTGGACTTGTCCCAATTTATTTTGAATCCAGAAAAGGCTCCAAATCTTTGTATTAACGCCATGAGATTCTCCAAAGAGTCAGAGGTGTCCCCCAGACACAGGAGTGCATCATCGGCATATAATGCCAATTTGTCCTTCAGCTTTCCCTGTTTAAATCCACAGATGCTAGGGTCTCCTCTGATGGCAGCAGCCAGGGGTTCTATGGCCAAGGCAAGATTGGTCTGGGTGGACAATTTTGACTACCACTTTCGAGAGTCTCATGGCTATGACCTTAGTAAGCAACTCAAGGTATTCGGGGAGATCAAGATCCTTCCCTGGTTTCAATATGACCACCGCCACTACTTCATACGTATCTTGATCATGTGCATCTATAATTGTATGGCGTAACTCCGGTAAGAGTATATTGCTAATTTTTTAAACATAGTTTACCTTTAACTGTTTACCCTTAAATATATTTTTTTAAATTGCATTTTCAAATATTGACATGAATATGTTGTGTAAAATATTAGAAAAAGTGAAGATTGTTTTCAAATAAATATGTTGCACATATCATTGGATATAATTACTTAGCCAACTTGACTATTGGCTCCAGGAACACCACCCATTTTCTTGGTGAGTTGCCAGGCTATTTCTTTATAGACTCTTCAGGGGTATCCACCTTCTTTTATTTTGTGTGATTATAAAATTACTAAGACAATAAAAACTTTTTAAGCCTGATTGATCTGAACACCGGCTGCATGTTCCACTGATTACAATGGTTTAAGTTCAAACTGCATCCTTTCACAAGAGTGTATTTTACATCTTTAAGCAGAAAAAAATACATTTTATATAGCAAAAGCAGGTGCATTGACTGACTGATAGTCATAGTCATGTAAGCAGGGGCAGAACAGGGTCCTAGCCAAAAAAAAACAGCTCCCCCTCCCCTGCCCCTTCCATTGACATTGATAAGGACTACAATAGGCATAAATAAGCTGTCCAATTTGCATTTCTGAGCTGGCATAGCCTCTCATATTAGACATCAACCTTGTGTAGTGACAGGCAGTTGCACAGATTTGACCAGTTGTGCTATTCCACTGCTTTACTACAGAAGCTTGAAGGTTGTAGCAGGGCCCTTGGATATCCACCAGTCCCTAGGCTCTGCAGTAGGTTGCCTTGTGGATAATAGGCCTCTGCATTTAAGAGTAACACCATGAGTATTACAAAAGTTGGAAAGTGTTCCTTAAAATTTTGTTTATATTGATTTGCAATGTAATTAAATACAATAACAGTATGCTGCAGTGCAGCAAGTATGGACCTTTATTACCCTGAAGTCCCTCCTTCCTGTGCCATGGGAGAAACCCTGAATGCATGCACCATGCATACACCTTTCACATATACACATACCTATCAACTTTTGAAGTTCAGAATGAGGGACACCAGCAGGAAATGATCTGCGGTGCGCTTAGTGTGCCGTGGAAAAACGTGTGTGTGGCCAAACCCAAGCCAAGGAGGAGGAGCTGCCACATATACACAGCAATGTGGGACCCGAGACAACCCCACACAAGCAGGTTGGGTGTTAGTGCCCGTGCTAGCACGTGCTTGCGGGCTAGTTACTGGAACCAAGTTCTGGAAGCACTGCAATATATAGACCACTCCTTTGGTTCTGCATAAAATAAAATGTTTTATTGTGTACGCCCAAGTGGTACTAGTGTACGAAAATCTTGTGCATTTTTGACCATTAAAATTTGTATTTTTACACACATAACACCTTTTACAGGGATAAAAACCCTCTCCCTGGAAAAAAAAAAACTCATTTGTATTCCTGGGGGTGTCCACTACATTACGTGCTACTATATCCCTCAAAGTTGGCGCCCTCCTATAAATCGGTGCATACTAGCTCATTATGCCTTTTGCCTTGTAGGTGTGAAAAGAAAAAAAAAAAAAAAAAAAAAACACGTCAGCGAGTTTACTACCGCTTTAATTTTCTGCCACACTAAGCATTATGCTTTTAGGCCAAAAAGTTCAATTTTGGTCTCATCTGACCAGAGCACCTTTTTCCACATGTTTGCTGTGTTCCCCACATGGTTTCTCGCAAACTGCAAACAGGACGTCTTATGGCTTTCTTCTTGCCACTCTTTCATAAAGGCCAGATTTGTGGAGTGCGTGACTAATGGTTGACCTGTGGACAGATTATCCCACCTGAGCTGTGGATCTCTGCAGCTCTTCCAGTGTTACTATGGGCCTCTTGGCTGCTTCTCTGATAAATGATCTGCTTGCCCGGCCTGTCAGGTTAGGAGGACGGCCATGTCTTGGTAGGTTTTTTAGTTGTGCCATATTCTTTTCATTTTTGGATGATGGATTGAACAGTGCTCTGTGAGATGTTCAAAGCTTGGGATATTTTTTAAAACCTAACCCTGCTTTAACCTCCCTGGCGGTATGATTATTTCAGATTTTAGGTGCTGAAAGCAGTACCATTATTTTGCATGGAAATTTGGCGTTTTATATTGTAGGCCTGTAATTCTTAGAAATAATTCACTTAATTCCACCCAAACAAGAGTCTAATTTTAAATGTGAAATCAAATTATAATATATATAAAAAATAAATAACTATAAATAACAAATAATAAAAAATATTCAATAATGTAATATCAAAAACACTGAAATGTGCTGAGTTGCAGAGTTGTCGCCATCATTACTTTTAGTGTTTGATGACAAATTTCCCCACAAGTTACTATCGCTCAATTCTGCGAGTGATTCTAATTTATGTTTTCTAGCTGGTCTATAACCACTTTTGATGTAAACAGACATTTTTTGGTTGCTATAGACAATCTCCAGTTTCCTGCCATAAAGAACAGTATTTATAATATAAAACTGCATGCAGGACACTGGACAAACCACTAGGGACAAAGGGGATGTGCAATTATTTAATACAGTACTGTAATCTGTAACATACTGTGTTTTTCACTTTTTGAATTTGGCGCCGAACTCAGTCCCCATGGGTTGCAGCGCACGGAGCTCTGCCCTGTCACAGATTGCGCGAGACACGGTGGCTCGCTGATCACAGCGGGGAGACATCGCTGGATCCAGGGGACAAGGCAAATAACCCCCTACATGGATCCAGCGATGCGATCCCGAGTCTGGCTCGAGAATACCGCTTTTGGTAATTAAAACTCACCTTGAGCCAGACTCGGGAATACCGCCAGGGAGGCTACACTTCTCCACAACTTTATCCCTGACCTGTCTATTGTGTTCCTTGGCCTTCATGTTGCGGTTTCTTCACCAAGGTTCTCTAACAAACCTGAGGGCTTCACAGAACAGCTGTATTTATACTGAGATTAAAATACACACTGTAAAAGGGGGCTGAAAACAAATGCACGCCACACTTTTCAGGCATTTGTAAAAAAATGTTGAAAACCATTTATCATTTTCCTTCCATTTCACAATTATGTGCCACTTTGTGTTTAATTCCAATAAAATACATTTGTTTTTGATTGTAACATGACAAAATGTGGATAATATCAAGGGGTATGAATACTGTTTCAAGGCACTGTATGCTATTCAAAATAAAAAAAAATTCTAAATTCTGAAGCATTTTATTTCATTGTGGCCCACGACCTGTTACTAAATCACTTATGTGGCCCTTGCTCTTTAAAAAGTATAATAAGAAAAGTATATGTTCTTCGCTAAGTCATAGCTAAAATTCTCCAGTCAGCAGGGAGTGTGAGCTGTGCTGATTGCCAAACTTTCTTGGACTCAATAGGGGGGCGTCAGACCTCTTCAAACAGAGGAATCCTTTTACAAAGGTAGTAAAGCCCCGTACAATGGGCAGAATGTCGGGAGACATTTGCCAGTTCAAAACAGCCGACATTCTACTTGTGCATGTTGATCAGCTCGACAGATTCTGTCAAAAGTGCATGCCGGAAAAAAAAAAAAAAAAAAAACGGTCAGCTTTTTTCAGTTTAAAACTCGGGGTTGAATGAAAAAAAACAAATCGTGTGTACCTGGCTTCAGGGGGCTTTCTCTGCAGCATTTTGGTAAGAGACAGGCTTTTTTTTTTTTTACCAGGGCTGTGATTGCTTTCTAAAGAAAACAAACTGTACAATTTTAAAGCTGAACTCTAGGTATGTTTTTTATTGCATAGTTAAATTGGTCTAGCTTGGAAAAATGTAAGTATACATATTTCATACATTTAGGACTGCTGTGGAAGTAGATATTTACTGTGATAGTTGCAGCTACTGCAATGAGGAATACAAAGCGTTCTCAGATTGTGCGAGGTCACACTGAGTACTAGTGACACAGGGAAATGGTGCGCAAAACTCTTGAGAGGCAGAAACACCTTGTTTGGCCTCAGCCAGTCCTTGAACAGAACATGCTGTACTAGAGGGTGAATCAGAAAGGGCCTAGTAGGTTTCTTTGTTTTGGGAAGGGATCCGATACTGGTGAGCCTAGGTCCAGCTGATGGCAATGGTACTATCTTCAAACAGGAGTACAACTCCTCCACCAAGTTTGGGTGAGATCAAGGGCAACCGTTTATCTTCCCAGAAGTTCTCAGTCTTCGACAGCTCCACAGTGGTGGTATACATAAACTATCAGGGAGGAACCACAAGAATCACTATGTCAAGAGAGGCAAATTGAACCTCTTTACTTCCTCATCTTTCTGCCTTCTCCTTATCTTCATCAGGAAGCAATGCTGTTGCTATTGACAATGACTCAGCAGAGGATGCTGACAAGTGGCACACATTATGTTTATAGCGGCAACATGCCATTTAAAATGGCACACACTAGACCATGGCTGTGACAAATCTAAAGTACCACGGTAGCCCTGTGAAACACTTCATTCAACCTAAGGTGCTCTTGCTGCCCACCCTAATGTGCCCAAGGCAGGGGCCTGATGTCCCTGGGGGGGCCCACACAGGAAGAGACAAAGTCCCACACTCACCACACCAGGTCACAGGCAACATTCCAGGTTATATATCACCAGGTAGAAATTCCCTACAATACCCACTTTGGAGGAGGAAAAACTCTCCTCCGTAGAAAGGGTCTTCAGGGACTTGACTTACCAGGATACAGATTGCCACTGCCCTGGACCTGTAGAATGCTCTACAGAGTTTGCATGTTCTCCCTGTGCCTGCATGGATTTCCTCCCACACTCCAAAAGACATGCTGGTAAGTTAATTGGATCCTGTCTAAAATGGCCCCAGTATGTGAATGTATGTGAGTTAGGGATCTTAGATTGTAAGTTCTTTGAGCGTAGGGACTGATGTGAATGTTCAACATATATGTGAAGTGCTAAGTAAATTGATGAAGCTTTTAAAGTAGAGTCCACTAGTGGAGGTAACATTACAGGCCAGCCCAACATCTTCCATTTTGTGTGGTCCAGGTACAGTTCGATCCATGGCTCAGAGCTCCATGGCTCTCATGCACCATTTATACAGCCAGTGCCCACAAACCCAGAAATAGGATCGAGAGAAGATGGCAGCACCAGGGAGCTGGGACAGCACTGCGCTGGAAGGCTCCATGTGCAGGTAAGTCTGTGGTGCATATTAGTACATTATGACCTAAACCTGCAGGGGGGCCCGTTTTATTTTTATGGCAGTTTATTACTGCTTTAGGGAAATCTTCAAAAAATTATATGGTCTGTCCTACAATTTTGTTTGCCAGTGTTGTCTTCTGAAGATGACAATATATAAATCTATGATCAAGACTTGAAAAGCCATTGTCTTGTACCTTATGATGAATACAAGTGCAAGTAAGAATTTAACTATAAAAAAGCAATAGCAGTTGAGAAGTACAATTTTGTTTTAAATATTGTTGATTTTTAAAAATGGCAGTCTGCAACCTTTATGGTAGAAAATAACATCTTTTCTTTAATAGGCTTAACGCAATCACAAAAATACTGTCCACAATAGTGGGAATGACTGAAGACAGTCTGTGCTTTATTAAAGGAAAGCCTTGATGAAAACACATTAAACTCATCGAAAAGGCTTCAGAATCTCTGCAGCAAGTATATAAAAGTCACAATCTTTACCTATTTCAGGGGTACAGGTAGTGTGGAATTCATTTAAAACATATACAATATACAACACAATGAAAAACACAGTTCAGATAATTTAACAATGATTTACATTTGAAAGTAGACACAGCAATTTATACCAAGACCCAACATCCTTTTATTAATTTTTAAAATATTTAAAAAAAACTGACCTGCTTCTTGCAACATTAAGGCTTGTATTGAGCAAAGCAAAGAATAATGTGCAAAGTAACAGTATGCACAGCAACCAATCCAAATGTGTGTCTCATGATTCTGACTGCTTTAAAACTGATCCACCTAATTGGTTACCGTACTACGATATTATGACTCTTTGCACTCACTCATTAAATAGTAACCAAGAGGAAGCACTGCTAAAGTGGTTTCACTTAAGGTCTGGCATCTGACAATATATTATAAAAAAAAAAAAAAAAAAAAAAAAAAATGCATTCTGGGTGCATCAACTTAAAAATGCTCGTAAATTATGTCTAAAGGCTGTGCGAATCAAACAGTGGTGAATTCGATTTAACAATTAATTATTCCTCCACCAGAAAGCAGATCGCTGTGAGCCATTTCCACATGTATGCAGTATATTTGCACTGCAATTTATCCAGATAATTCATGCCACAGGTTGGAAGATATCAAGTAGTCCCAGTAGATGTACCATGGACTGTAGGAAAACAGCAAACTAGCTAATCTATTGAAATTCCTCACCAGCTGCACCTTTTATTACTAGTCACAACTGCAATTATATTTCATAGCAATCCATTACCAACAGTTATATAAAAAATAACAAAAAAACAGCAATGATAGACAAGAAAGAAAAACACCAAAATAGAAAAAAAAATGCTTTGGCATTTGGAGGTCAGTAACCATTTACCACAATCAAAAAAGATAATTTTTTTCCCAGACCAGCTTCACAAGTATATATTGCAATGACAGACAGAGAAGAAACCTTTTTAAGAAGTGCAGTGAAACCCATATACAATTTGTAACAATATTAACATAATATTGTATACAACTTGGTCACATATAAAATTGTATGATCTGTGAATATGAACATGCAACATTTGTAGGTTTCATTTGATAAACTATTTAAAGTGGAAGTTCAGTCAAAATCTAATTAAGGCTAAATCTACTCCCATCCCTAGTCTACCGGTAAGACTTTTCCATCTACCCTGTAAAAGAAAAGATGCTTATACTTACCTATTCTGAAGCTGCTCTTTTCCAGTCCCATTATCAAGTCTCAGCGCTGGCTTCACTGTAGAGGAGAGGCAGCCAACAACGGATGCCCCATAGTAAGCCTGTGGGTGACATCAGCACAGGCATTTGCCAACGTTGTCGGAGATGTCTTCTACTTACTGAAGCCAGTGCTAGAGAGATCATCTGACCGAACTGGAGCGCAGTCAGAATAGGCAAGTATAAGCATCTTTTCTTTCACAGGGTAGATAGAATAGTCTTAGAATAGGGGTTGGAGCAGATTTAGCCTAAGTTAGATTTTGACTGAACTTCCACTTTAAAGTAAATGAGGAATGAGAGATTTTGATACAAGCACAATTTTAGGCATCCCCTGTAATATGAAATACATTTTCAAAGAGATAATTTCTAAGGTGTGTGGGATGCACACACTGTAGTTTTAGTCATTTACTTCAGGTGATAATGAACCCAGACACTCCCATTCAGGAATCAATCTGGAAAGGGCATGGTGAAAAACAGATATTTCTGAACAAAAAAAAAATCAGCAACAAGGTTTGTTAAAATGCCTGCAATGTACAAAAATCAACAAAAAAGTGTAATTACACTTTAAGTGAACTATCCAACAATGCCCTGAAATGATACTACACCCCCCTTATCGCACTATTTTGACATTTCACTGCATTTGATAATCTATGAACAGTGCAAAGATTTTCTGATTAAATAGTAGTTCATTTGTTGCATTGCAATTTATTTTCACAAACTGTTGAGAGGTTTTGCAACATGTATTCTTGCAAGCACCATCCAGAACACGTTTCATCACTTTTTAATTTGAATACTCTTGTGTCCTTTCATTTGGAGTAATTCACAAAATTTTTGCTTTAAGGTAGAACTACTGACGCTCAGGCATTTTTCCCCATCTGTGTCCTATTTGGGACATTTCCCTTTGTTTCCGGTCTCATAGCCACAAAAGGAAGTGAGTGAAAATCAAGTTGTCACCAGGACTTGTGCCTCCGTTAGAAAATGTCCCCTCTGTTGCTGTTCTGGCCACAACTCAAAATGTTTAATTTTACAAAGAGGGTGAATTTCCATAATGGGGGCACAGACAGCAATAAAAACTTGACAGTTCTAATCCATCTCGATGCTATCCACATTTTTTTTTTCAAATGTTGTGTTTAGTTATACTTTATTGATACATTAATTATCTGAACAGTGTAAAACTATGAAAGATTTAGGGTGGTATTGCTTGCAGCAACCAGATTTTTCAGTTTTTATACTATGCTAGAAAAAATAAAAATAAAAATAGGATTGAGCTTGAGGCATACAGGCTTGTGTGGCAACTATGCAACAATAAAATTAATTGTGTGATATTTTGTTCATACATTCATTAACTTTACCCTCGCATTCATTTAGTATGCAGTTTATAAGATCAGAAAGTCAGTAGCCTTTTATCTAAGAAGGCAAAAGAGAAAGGTACAGTAATTCATAGCAAACATCCTGATTAATCAATCTTTTATTAGTTCCACTAGACTGAACTAGTGCAATTTAAAATTAATATTCTGCACTACCATTGCTGTCTGAACTATTTTACTAACAAGTAGAACAATTTACAAAATATTTAACGGTTACTTATAGCAAACAATCAGGTTACTTGCTGCATGTAAAATCAGATTGTTTGGTAAGGGTAACTGCACCATTAGCTCTGAATTTTGCCCCTCAGACCCAAGCGGTCATTGTGCAAATGAAGACCAACATCCTACAATATAGGGCTGATTTAAAAGAATGGTGCAAATAAACTGGAGCAAAAGTAGATCACTAAAAAGATTAAAAGTAGATAACTAAATTGATATGTAGTTGAACATTATGGACGGATGTTCCATTTTTGTTCCAGTTGTCTTTGCACTAGTCATTTTAAATTAGAACCCATTTTAGTGTCTGCTTTTTACCTGGAAATAAAATACATTCAACCAAAAAATTATGGCTTAAAGCTGAATATATCAGCTTAAAATAAAATAATCATATTATAGTATTTAAAAATCATTAAATGACTGCAGAACACATTAGCTCAACATAAATATCGAAAGGAAACTAATTTCCATGGTTATACCTAGCCAACGTAAAATATAAGATCAATTAAACTCTTCAAGGGCAGGTTTCACGGCCAGCACACACTGAAGATATACCTAGATAACTTCTTGTAGAAAGCCAATCCTGATTTGCAGGGATCTTCATATGGATGGATATTAAAATATTTACATAAAGAGGTATGGAAAATTCAGACTATAGAACAGATTGTCCACTGTAACAAATCTTAAAATCCCTTCATGCTGCTGCTTCACATCGTTGGCTGAACAAGACCTCCACTATGCTGGGATCTGCCAGTGTAGATATGTCTCCCAAATCTTTCTCATTCCGGGCAATCTGTCTGAGGACCCTCCGCATTATTTTACCTGAGTAAACAGAACATTAGTCATTTAGTTATGTTTCTACTCAATCAGCCAATGCTGTAGTCATTTAAATCCCATTGGCTACTTAAAATACCTAAAATCTATTGTCAGCAGAGTGAACCCCTTTAATTTATAGTATAATAAAAATAGGATTTTTGCACTCACCGTAAAATCCTTTTCTCTGAAGTTCATTGACGGACACAGCACCTTTAAATCTTGACCTTCGTGTTAAATTGCCACCTTTAGGAGAGGACTAGGCAGAACACATAAAGCTGTACAGTAGCGCCCTCTGCTACCAGCAGCTCAGTTCGTCAAAAAGCAGTACAAACATAAATAGGAGGGGTGGATGTTGTGTTCGTCAATAAACTTCAGAGAAAAGGATTTCACGGCGAGTACAAAAATCCAAATTTTCTCTTTCATTCATTGACGGACACAGCACTTTTAATCTTGACCTTAGGGATGTCCCCAAGCAGTGTCAAAAACGAGGGGTCAGAACAGAAAGAAAATAAACTCCATCCATAACAAAAAGAACTCCTCAACAGAGGAGTTGCTTGCAACTTTAAATGGCCGCCTGCAAAACCTTGCAGCCGAAGCACGCATCCGAAGATGCGCTCACATCAACCTTGTAAAATTAAGTGAAAGTGTGAACGGACGACCAGGTCGCCACCTTACACACCTGGGAAATGGACGCTTGATGTCGGAAAGCCCAGGAGGCACCAATTGCCCTGGTAGAATGTGCCGTGACAGGAAAGGGGGGCGCCCGCCCCCTTATGGCATAAGCTTGAACCAAGATCTGTCTGATCCATCGAGAAATGGTGGGCAAAGAGACCGCCAGGCCCTTCTTCGGACCACCAACTGATACAAACAGGGAGGTCGACCTCCAAAAAGGAGCTGTAGCAGACAAATATACCCACAGAGCCTGGACCAAGTCCAAAGAATGCAAAGCAACCTGTTTGGGATGTGACGGCCGAGGACATAAGGATAGAAGCACATCTTCATTTAGATGAAAGGCCGAAACAACATTTGGAAGAAACAAAAGGCTGCAGACGCAGCACTGCCTTATCCTTGTAGAGGATCAAGTAGGGAGACTTGCATGACAAGGCCGCCAACTCAGAAACCCGCCTTGCAGATATAATGGCCACTGGAAAGACTACTTTCTGAGAGAGTGTCAAAAACGGGATTTCCCCAATGTTTTCAAACAGAGGTGTCTAAAGCACCGAGAGCACCAGATTCAGGCCGTAGACAGTGGCGCGCCGGCGCACTATCGCCGATAGCAGCATGCCGTTAGTGGCGGCTCCCGTGCGCATGCTCGGGAGCGACATCATCGCTGCTCCGATGCTGTGAGAAGATGGACGCTCCATACTACAGGGGACAGCAGTGACATCGCTGGCTTCTGTGCCAGGTAAGTGACACATATTGGGCTACTATGCGATGCATAGTAGCCCATTATGCTTTATCTTTGCAGGGAGATAAAGAAGTAAACCCATCTTCCTCTTTAATGGTGCTTAATGCAAGTTTCTGATCCCCTCCTCGCTGCAAAAACAGCAGGATCCTGGAAACTGAGTATGTACGCGGACGCCACCCCATCTCCTCACACATGGAGAAGTAGGCCTTTCACGTACCATGATAAATCTTCTGAGAAGAGGACTTCCGCTCCCTCAGCATAGTGGAGATTACCGAAGCCGACAGTCCTCGGTCCCTTAAAGCGGTAGTAAACCCGCTATTTTTTTATTTTATTTTTTTAACACCTGCAAAGCAAAAGGCATAATGAGCTAGTATGCACCGCATACTAGCTCATTATGAAATACTTACCTTAGAATGAGGCCCCGACATCTGGCCCGATCCACGCCGAGGGAGCTGACATGCTCCCTCTGCGTTTCTTCCGGGTATCGCGGCTCCGGCGCTGTGAGTGGCCGGAGCCGCGACATCGTCACTCCCGCGCATGCGTGCGGGAGATTTCATTCCGGCCGGTCAGCCACTGCCGGATTTTCAAGGCGAGAATCCCCTTGCAGTCAGTGGCGCAAACCGAGGGGAATATCTCCTAAACCGTACAGGTTTAGGAGATATTTTTTTTTACCTACAGGTAAGCCTTATTATAGGCTTTCCTGTAGGTAAAAGTAAAAAAAAATGAGTTTACAACCACTTTAACATCTGGCTTTCAACAGCCATGCCATTAAAACCAGCGTCCGTAAAAAAGGATGAAGTATTAGACCTTGCGGCAGAAGGTCCTCCTACAAACGGCAGCCGCCAAGGAACATCCACCACCATTCGTACTATGTCGCCGTACCAAGGACATCAAGCCCAATCTGGGGCAATCAGAATCACTGGAATCCCCTCGGTCTCTGCGTAGCAGACGAGGTAGGAGTCTGAGCGGGAGGGGGGGTGGGGAGGCATAAATCAGCCGATAATGCCCCCATGGAGCCACCAACGCATCCACCCAGGGATCTCTTGACCTGGCCACAAACCTCCGTACCTTCAGATTGACCCGAGAGGCCAAGAGATCCACATCTGGCGTGCCCCACCTTAGGCAAATGAGCCAAAAACACTTCTGGATGCAGCGACCATTCCCCCTGGTCCAGAAGCTGACAACTGAGGTAGTCCGCCTGCCAGTTTTCTATGCCCGGAATGTATACCGATGACAGAGCCAGCATGCGCCTCTCTGCCCACTGTAGGATGTGAGCGACCTCCAGCGCTGCAGCTGAGCTCCTTGTCCCTCCTTGATTGTTGACATATACGCCACCGCCATGGCATTCCAACTGGATCCTGACCGGACGCCCCTGTAGCCTCTGCGACCATGTGGAGAGGCACCGCCTGATTACCCGAAGATCCAGCACATTGATTGACAGGCGGGATTCTTCCTGCATCCAGCAACCCTGGGCTGACTGTACACCCCAAACTCCCCCCCAGCCGGTCAGGCTGGTGTCCGTTGTGATCCCCGTCCAATGAAGAGGAAGGAATGACTTCACGGACCAAAGGGATGGAGACCTCAGCCACCAGAGAAGGGAATCCCTGACTAGCTGGCTCACCCAAATTTGACAATCCAGAGATATTGGAGATTTGTCACATTTGGACAGGATCTCTTTCTGCAAGACTTGTGTGGAATTGAGCATACGATACCGCCTTAAAAGTGGCTACCATGAGACCCTGAACTCGCATCCAAAAACGCAGCGACGACCACCGGCGGGACATCAACAACTGCACTGCTGAGTGAAGAGTCTTCAGCTTGTCTGAAGGGAGAAAAACTCTCGCCCCTGAGGAGTCCAGAATCAAGCCCAGGTACTCCAGGCACTGAGTCGGCACCAACACCAACTTCTGAAGGTTCAACACCCAACCAAACTCCCGGAGAGCCTGTATGGTGATCTCCACATCCTCCCTTAATTCTGAGGCAGAAGCTGCTCTCAGGAGGAGATCGTCCAGGTAACCCACGATTGCGATCCCTCGTTGTCTTAGCAATGCCAGAATTGGCCAGAAAGGGGCTAGCACCTTGGTGAAGACCTTTGGCACCGTCGCTAGGCCAAAGGGGAGTGCCACAAATTGGTAGTGCTCGTCCCCGACCGCAAATTTTGGAAACCTCTGATGGCTGATGCATATGGGGACATGCAAGTATGCATCCTTGATGTCCAAAGACACCAAGAAATCCCCCTGATGGAGTGCAGCAACCACGGAATGAACCGATTCCATCCCGAACCTTCGCACCTTCACGAAGCAGTTGAGGGCCTTGAGATCCAGGACCAGGTGGACCACTTCCTTCTTTGGGACTACAAACAAACAGATTGGAGTAGAATCCCTGAAACCTTTCCAGCGTCGGTACAGGTACTATCACCCCACGCAGCAGCAGGTCCTGTACTGACCCAGACAGGGCCTCCTGTCGAGCCGGCAAAAAATAAAATAAAATCAGTTTGGCAGACAAGAAAGAAACTATCTTGTAGCATGACAAAACCAGTTCGCAGACCCACTGGTCAGAAAGAAGAGAGGTCCACTGGACTGCAAACTCCCGAAGGCAGCCACCCACCTCAGAGTTGGGTGGGGGCGGACCTTCATGCAGCAACAGTTTTGCTCGCAGACTTGTTCGGCTTGCGAAAACCAGAGACGTTTTTTGTCCCTCCGCGGGTACCTTTTCGGACTGGGAATGCTTACCTGCCAACCTGGACAGACGAAAAAGCTACTTTTGAATGGAAACGAGGGCCCCTGCTTACGGCGTGGCTCCTTACCTATCATGGACTGTGGGAGCAAAGTACTCTTTCCTCCAGTAACATTCTTAATAATGTTGTCTCACCTTGAAAGGGCAAATCCGCCAGTGCTTTCTTAGATGTCTGGGGTGCAGACCAGCACTTAAGCCAAATCAGGCAACGCAGCACCATTGCTGATACGGAGGCTCTAGAAAGAAAAGGGGCCGTTATGCCGGGCCGCATCACAGAAATACTTAAGGCCGTGCACCAACTGGTCTGCCAGTTCCACACAGACTGGAGAAACCTGTTGCTTCCCCAACTCGCGGTGCAACAACGCAATGCTGACCACCGTAAACATGGACCGAGCCACCACCTTAGCCCTTCTGTCGGCAGGGTCCTTGAAAGCATGGCACCCTTCACCTGGATCCTGGTTACCTTATTTAACCTGGATACTGGGGGGGGTCAACCAGAGATGTGCATTTTTTCAGGAAGCTTTCCTCAAGAGGGTAACGCACCGCCATTCGTCTCGGGACTGAAGAGGCCCCCTGTGGGCTTCCCCATTCCTTGTAAATGAACCTATCAAAATAAGTTAAATATGGAGACACCTTAGCAGTGTGGACTGGCGTGTGGGACCCAAAAGGGACCGTCACCTCTGCAGATGCCCCCACCGTATACTCTATCTTTAGGGTATCCTGCACCGCTGTGATAAGTGCTCCTACTAACACTTTTTCCTGCGCTGACCCAGACACAGAGTCATCCTCACTGTCTGAATGGTCCTGGTCTGCATCCTCTAAAATGGCAGAACAGGAGGAGCCTGCCACAGCGGGACCCGAGCCTGAATCAGAGCTCTCCCCAGAGGACGGGGGAGGGGGTGTTTTTTACCCCCTTGCACCCACATGCTGCTTCTAACCTGGCAACAAAAGATTCCAGGACCGCCGACAGAGCGTCCATAGGCACTGCAGATGCAGGGGAACCGGTTGCTGATGCCATGCTGACCCACTCTCACCTGTCACCCTTAGGGACCCAAGGCGAGCAACAAAAAATGCCCACCCTCCTAGCTGCCACAGACTGAGGAGCCCCCTGCAGGACTCAACATCCTGACACAGGTACTGCGCTGTGCTGCCGCCGTCTGCTCACCCCTCTGCCGCCACCGTCTGCTCACCCCTCTGCCTGCCACGAGGTGTTCTGTGTCAGTTTTGCGCTGTTCCAGGTTTAACCAGTGCCTAGCGCTAGAGTATAACAGATCTGAGGCTACTAAAAAAATGGCCGCTGGCCTCCTCAGCAAAAGCATCCACAACCGCCGGGAAAATGGCCACTGGACTGAAAGAAAATGGCCGTGGTTAAGCACATGGCTGCGCCCGCAAGAAAACGGCACACTGTGACACGGACAGCAGTAGCCAAGTCATATGTGTGCCCTGGAGCATATAGCTCATCGCGGCTGCCCCTGGACCATACGGGGCATGTCATGGGCAACCCAGCCCGTAGCTAAGGTCTGCACACACTCGATGGCCAGGCTGGGGAGACTACCAGGATCTATATTATCCAGCCTGTCACCCAGCCCGGCTGTTGACTGTAGATCACAGGAATCAAAAAACAGCGGAAAAATAAAAAAATTCCAAGGACCATTGATCCCCACAGGGAGCCAGGTCCTTCTCCTAGACTAGGCAGAAAAAAACTGCGCTGCTGGTAGCAGAGTGAGGGGTCATAGCCAGTAGGACCGCCCCCTGGGCGGTACTGCACAGCTTTGCTGTTTTTATGTGCTCTGCCTAGTCCTCTCCTAAAGATGGCGATATAACCCTAAGGTCAAGATTAAAGGTGCTGTGTCCGTCAATGAACGAAAAAGGAAGATGGTTTTGTCAGGGTTGGGATGAGATGAGGGCCAGACATAGATTGAAATGTGGTCAGTCCATGCTGAAGCGACTGAATTTTGATTACTCTACTGCCAGTCTAAATACTATATGCTATTGGAGGTAGCTAAATAAATTTTGTACTTGGCCCTGCACTGATACAAATGAAAATAACTCCTTCCAAACGTGCAAGACTGATATTCACTTACAGACCTGCCACAACAACAACATTACCCAGAAGCCCTTTTTCTTTTGGAAGAGGTCGTCTGAATTTCTTTTTTTAATTAAAAAACAATGCTTTAGTGTAGTAGAATCACAAGGATAATGCACAGAACATTCAATAAAAATAAACAATCTTTGGCATTACCGTACAATGAAAAGCAGAAGGAACATTGTAGCACATGCATCGGTTCAACATCTAAAAAATTTCAGATGCATTGAAGTTTATCAGGGACATCTACTATGCCCTCACAAAACAATCCATCTCTACCAAAGATGGGGTAGGAGCAATGAAACGGGAAGGATATAGTAAGCGGTAGGTCGGACAAGCCTAAAAAACTGGGAAACACCCCATCTGAAGGAGTTATATGACTCAAAACATTGACTGTTGTGATAAGTCTGAATAGACATTAAAAATTCATGTATACTTGTATTTGCAGCTTATATATAGATATATTCAACTGAAAATGTCTTTGAAAAGGATGGTCATACATGTCGAAATCCAGCTGGACACATTATTGGAACTTTAGAGGAGATTATAAGCCTATTTAGAGTTATCCTGGGGAGGACCATCAGAAGGGTTCATTATGTAATATTTTTCAGCAAAAAATAGCATCAGGTCCTAGCTCTGAAAAGGGTCGGCAGTACCTTCTTGCTTGTTACTCTTAAGACATATGCCAGTCTATGGTCAGCTTACTGTATATACATACTGTGTGTGCTTAATTGTTTACTATGTTGGTAGCATTTATATAGAATTTACCTGATCGTGTTTTTGGTAATCCGGGAGCATTCTGTATAAAATCTGGTGTTGCTATAGGTCCAATCTTCTCACGAACTGTAAAGAATAAGATTTCAATAAATTGTTCAAAGTCCATACAACAGTTAAATTTGTAACATGTTAGCAGGATTTACAGAGCATGAGTAAGCATGAGCAGGTTTTGGTGTCAACAAAAACTCAAGTTTGGGGTTTCATAAGGAACTGTTCTAAAAATCTGATCTTTGTATAATCATTAATGTAAAGCATATAAACCATGGGTGGGAAATTAATTCCTATAGCTGAACCGACAGTATGCACACCAAAAACAATATATCTTTGGCTCACCTTGTTTTTTAAGTTCTTCTGAAATGACTTCTGTGAATTTCTTTCCATCTTTCAGAATGACAAAGCAGTAGAGACATTCTCCTTTCACAGTGTGTGGGCGGCTAACTACCGCTGCCTCGGCAACTGCTGGATGCTCTGCCAGTGCAGCTTCGACCTCGGCAGTGCTTAACAGGTGGCCTGCAAGGGACATTTCATGTTCACTCCTTCAAACAGGTGTACAGTGTGCGAGTACACATTAGGTGCAGTATGCAATTACAGTATATTCTATAAACAAAAAAAACAAAAAAAAACAAAACAAAAAAAACCCGCTTCAAACTCCTAGGCACTAATCACGCCTGTTTTATTTCCCTTTTTCTTTCTTTACTCCCTTTCCTCTGTTTATAATGCTTTACCAATATTAACTTGTCAAGCTATATGGAACATCAGTACTACTGTACCACTAATTGGCCACATGCAGATGGTTTTAGGTGTACGTCTTCACGCCAACGTATCACCGTTTCCTTGAACAGTCATGAAGAGGTTTGACTACTCTCCTAGGTGTTTTGTTACCAGTTGAAATCGAAAGTAAAAAAATCGAATGAAAAAACTAAAAAACAATCTTGTGTTTACTATATGTAAAAATCAGGCCTAGAATAATATTTTCAGAAGTAAAATCATTGAAAAGTATGACTGCAATAAGGCTAAATATCTGAACCACAGCCATGATGCAGATGATCTGAAATAGTGATTTAACTCCACAGTAATACTGCTTGGAAAGACTGAGCACCAACAATCTGCCATAATAATCCAAAATAAAAGCAAAAAAAAAAAAAAAAAAATAAAAAAAAAAAAAAACGCACACATTCATGTGTAGCCATTTAAAAAAATATATATATATATTATATTGCACTTACAAAGTAAATGGGCAGAAAACAGTCACCAACTATACATAAATAATTTTTTTTTACTATACTATACTAAAAAGGCCATTGTACCATCATACATAGTGATCCACTCAGTGTTCCAGAACCAGCAGTCTTGTGCATCTCTGCTACTCAGACTGATGTGGCACCACGTTTCAGAGAGGCTCTCGCCTCCTCAAGGGATGCATTTATGATTGATTTAACGTCTTAAAAGTGGCTCATGCACATGCAATTGGCCCAGTTTCATGAGCTTTTAATATACATAATGCATACCTGACACATTCAGCATGTCATCTATCCGACCTGTAATCCAGATGTATCCATCCTTATCCCTTTTGCATCCTATCGATTTATAAGAAAATGTGTCAAAATGTGTTTTATTATATACAGACTGCTTTATAAATATAATAAGTGACCTGCCAGGCAGGAAATCTTTACCATCTCCAGCCACATAGTATCCTGGAAACTTTCGGAAGTAGGTATTTTCAAAACGCTCGTGGTTGCCATACAGAGTCCTCATTATGGATGGCCATGGCTGTTTAAAGACCTAAAATTTTAAAAATGGAATGAGAACCCAAGACAGAAAATATAAAAAATGCACTGACCGCTATACTGAGGGAGATTTACTAAAACTGGTGCAGCTCTGCATATTAACTAGTCAGCTTTCAGGTTTTATTGTCAAAGTGCAACTTAACAAGATGACGTTAGAAGCCGATTGGCTACCATGCACAGCTGCACCAGATTCTAAATGCACCAGATTTAGTAAATCTCCCCTCTTTCTGTCCTTTATTTGCAGCTTTTGTAAAATGAGTGGATAAAGCATTGCTTTCCTTTCCCCTTTGAGCATCGGAGTGGTGCCTTCCCAATATGTCATATGTACTGACTGCTACACACCAGAGTGGGAAAGGCTGGCAAGGCACAGATGTCTTTCCCAATCTTCAGCAATTCTATGGTTAAGCATATACAAAACGAATTCTCTATCCTTGGGGCTCCATGAGCCATTCAACTATTGTTTAAAGGTGTAGAATTACTCTTTGCATCATGTTGAAAAGGGAGAAGTGCTGACAATAGAATAGGTTATTAATATTAATCAGTTTTATATACTCAACATATCAATATGCAGACATGGAAAGATCACATCTAATACACAAACTGGTCATTCATCTATCTGGCTGGGGTACTGAACAGACTATATATAGAACATTTTATATTGCACTGTCTATGGTCAGTCCTGGCAATAGGTACATCCACAGTATGTATAGTGTAGAATGAATTTCTAAGACCTCACTTACCAGATAGCCTTCAGCTTCCCCCACTAGTTCCTCTCCATGCTCATTCAGCACAGCAGGGACCACACCGAAAAATGGAAAAGTCTGTAACATACAATTTAGTCAGTGTATGGACACCTGTACAAGTGAAGACTATAGGAAATAAACACTGGGCACTGAGATGTGTGTGGCATGTTATCATGGTAGT
Source organism: Lithobates pipiens (assembly GCF_037356315.1). Lineage (NCBI taxonomy): Eukaryota > Metazoa > Chordata > Amphibia > Anura > Ranidae > Lithobates > Lithobates pipiens. The sequence goes on along the minus strand of NW_027507764.1, from coordinate 407,327,673 downwards.
ACAAATAAAAAAAACACAATTTTAGTCAGAGACTATTAGTTGCACAAACAAGTACCCATTATGTATGTTGCACCATGTATTCATACAGAAAACAGATTTGCAAACAAAGCTGGACATAAAATGGATGGGAAGTTAATTTAATAATTGTCACTTCAACCTATTCTATCAATGAACTGCTGGAAGTGAACTACTTGAAGTTCCTGTCTGCACAATTTGGGTATATATGCTAGGTATCAAATGGTCATATCTTTCTAATTCAGCTTTATTTGTGGTAATTTGAGGGTCTACCTTAACAACCTATTCAGTCTATCCAGTCAGCTAGGCCCTACACTGCATGCAAGATCTAAACTATGTTGGTTTATCCATGGGTCAGTCTATTGTTGGCTGTTGTAATAAAATGCTCTTAAAAGGGCTCTTCCAGAGGTGTTCAGTCTGAATTTGTCAGTTTTTCAGACGGATCCTGACTGGACGACGCTATATGTCTATGGGCAGGTGGATGTAAAAAGATGATTATTTGTCAATATCCACATCTGTCCAGGTCAGTTTTTTACCACTTCCACATATATACGGCCTTGTCTGGTTATACCAGGATCATGGCTGTAGCTACGTTAAAGTACTTCTCTGCCGTTAATCATCTTTTGTGTAAAATGATCCGAGTGGATTTACAGCTGTTCGATCAACTTTACAGGTTTTGGTTGGGGTGCCCACCCCCATCGCCACCTTTACCGAGCTCGCCCATCTCATTGGGGAGCCCTGTACCAATGCAATCAGTCAGGTCGCATTTATTGTGAAGAGTGGAATTTAAGTTCTTGTCCCTCTTCTGGGACGTCAGAAACCAGAAGCAAGAGCCTGGGCCCAAACGGTTTTTCAAGCATTTTCTATAAACAGTTTAAAGCTACTTTAGCTCCCATCATGGAGGCTACATTCAACTCAATCTCGGACTTGTAATTGCAGAGAAAAAACACAAGAGGCTCATATTACTCTTATCCTCAAAGATCAAAAAGACCCAGCCGAATGCTCAAATTACCATCCAATATCTTTAACCACTTTCAAACCAGGCACATCCTCCCTTCCTGCCCGGGACAATTTTTAGCTCTCAACGCTGTCGCACTTTGAATGACAATTGCGCGGTCATACAATACTGTATCCAAACTAATTTTTTTTTATTTTCCTCCCACAAATAGAGTTTTATTTTGATGGTATTTGATCACCTCTGCGGTTTTTAATTTTTGCGCTATAAATGAAAAAAAAAACGACAATAAAAAAAAAACAAAAAAAAAAAAAACTGATGGTCGTTGGCTAAGATTGTTTTGCTAACACTTTATTATATTACAACTATAAACCTCTATGTAGATTTCTGCCATATGATGCGTTGACGTGTTGAAATCTACCTTTGGTGATTAGCCTTTAGGAGAGAGTCAACAATATTATTAGGAATTTTGTTATAACACTGCATTTTCCAAAAACAAAAATGTATTAAAAAAAAAAAAAAAAAAAAACAGAAGCGGTGAGAATGTCGTCACTTCTGGTTTTGGTCCGTTTTAGAGCTGCGCTATCGTTAAGGATGGGATTCTTTCCCCCTCGTGACTTTAAAGAATTTCTATGCAGAGTTTGCTGCTAAAGAAAAAAAAAAACCCAGGCAGTCTGACCAGTTTCACAACATTCCTTAGCTGCTGAGCCAACTATAAACATTGTAACATTCTGTTCTTTAGATCAAAGGAATGACTTCAGTCTGTAAATGAGGGAAGTTTAACCACTTAAAATGGATGTAAACCAGATTCATGAAATTTAGGCTGGGCACATACATCTGTAGTTTTTTCTTATCTCTCTCCAAAGCCCTTAGACCCATGGCTTTCTTCTGCTCCGTTCTTCTGTTATCAGCATGATAACTTCTGACAAGTTCTGACATGTGATAAAACCAGCCTGAAATTTGTGTCAGGGCAGATGCTATAAATAGATTAGCAGACAGCTGGTCGATTCACAGCACAGCTGTGCAAGTCTCTGCCTATGTGGAGGGGTGCCTTTCCTCCAATCAGCTGTTTCACAGTGTATGGCAAGACTCCCCTACCCCTGCTGGAACAGGAACAGAAAATTCTAACAGAATGTACACTTTCTAAACAGTATATAAAGCTGAAGACAGCAGATATACATGTAAAACTTATGTAGGGAGATTTGTTTCATCTTGTATCATCTGAAGCTGTTCACTTTACTGGGTATATGTGAGGGTTTACATCCACTTTAAAACAAGTGAACAAAAATTATAAGACAAGGTTGCGCTACCAATAATAATCAAAAATAGCAGCCAGCATTAACAATGATATAAATAGTGAAATGTGAACAGAAATATAAAATGCAGCGTTCAAGGAATGTAACAACCCAAAATACTCCCTTGGGAGGAATATTCGCTAGGTGAACTTGTGAATGTAAAAACATATAAACTTACTTATATTTATGTTTATGTTTTTACATTCAAAAGTTCACCTAGCGAATATTCCTTCCAAGGGAGTCTTTTGGGTTTTTATATTCCTTGAGCGCTGCATTTTATATTTCTGTTTACATTCACTTTAAAGACTAAACCTTTTTCTGACACGTTGGTTTCAAATTTAAATCATTATTTTTGCTAGAAAATTACTTAGAACCCCCAAATATTTAATTTATATTTTTTAGCAGAGACCCAAGAGAATAAAATGCTGGTTGATGCAATATTTTATGTCACACTGTATTTGCATTTTTTTTTTGGGGGGGGGGGGGGGATACACTTTAATGAATTAAAAAAAAAAAAAAAACAGTAAAGTTAGCCCAATTTTTTTGTATAAATGTGAAAGATGATGTTACACAGTGACAATTGTGACAGAATTGTGATCTTTATTCTAAGCAAAAAAAAAATCCTGATTCTCATTTTTCCCCAGAATCGCACAGCTCTAGTCTGTTTGTTTACAAGCCATTACCAAGTCCCATTTTGATCAGATGCTTTGGAGGCCAGGAGAGACATGGGATATGATAGACCAGGGGGGATGTTGTGAAAGCAATATAAAATGATCCAAAAAAAAGTGAAATACATTTAAAAAAAATTATTTTATTTATTTTAATGTAACGCCCCCTCCCCCCCATGCTCAAACACAGAATGTAAACACTCACGTAGGTCCCACATGTGTGTGTAAATGGCGATCACACCACATAGGAGATATCACAGCAAACAATCAGGGTGACAGCAATAATTCTAGCGCCACACTTCTTGTGCATCTCTTAACTGGTAACCTTCAAATGCTTTAAATGGATAATTTATTGTACCATAGTTTGTGGCTATTCCACAGACATGCTCAATTTTTAAAGTCCAACATGTTTGTTATTTACTCAGCGTAACATCTTTTAGACTTTAATGTATTGCTACTTACAGCTGATCCAGGTTTCAGTGGCGTGGCAGCCGGGAGAGGAGTTATCACATGACCTCCCTGAAAACAGATCAGTACGAGAGATTTTTAGTTTTTCCTTCTGTGGTTAAAGAGTAATTCAGAGACATAAGTGAAAGCATTGAGTGAGCTATTAATGTTATCCAGTAAAGACAGCCACTGTGCTAAAGACAGAAGGTTCACCCAATTTACAATACTCTGCACAATATGCAAAAACATCCCCATATAGGATTAGTAGGCATGTATATACTGAAGTCCTTGCTATGTAACCGTCTTGTTTCTACATTACCAAATCACACTCAGCTTCTAACGTAAAATTTAAATTTGATTGGGAACTTTTTTTTTCAATTAGACTCTGTATATATGGAAGGAAGTAAAGAAGGATTTTCCAGGATCACCCGATTACCGTCAAAAAAAGATTCAGGGGACAAGTACAGTACAGAAAAATCTAAACTACTAAACAACTAGGTTATATACTGCGTTGGCTGCCCCAAATTTTATATTTTCTCCACAACTCGCCGATATGGATAGGTTTCAGGTGGTTTAAGAGAATAGAATCTCTGTTTAGAGTTTTAATATGGAGAAAGGGGTATGCCTCGTCACAGTTTGATGATGTTGGGATGCCCACACAACGCACTTATTGAGGCCCTCGAGGCAAACTCATTCGACATACGTTGTCCAACGATAAACCAGATTGTTAAACTTTGGAAAACAGCAAAGGCCTTACTAGGATACCAGGGGGTATCTGTTCTGGCCCCCTTATGGGACAATATAAACCTAGTCGAGTTAGCCAAAGTTGAAAGATGTAGGGAATAGGTGAATAAAGGGATAAACCAACTAGCTCAAATATTTCAAGGCCCAGACATTATATCATTCGTCAATTTAAAGCTGGAATTTCCGTTGTCGAATCATTCGTTCTACAAATATCTCCAGGTCAGACATGCAATCCAGACACAATTTGGGTCTCAAAAGGTGCAGTGGACCCAGATCCCTGTTCTCTCACAAATTATGTCCCTTGACTCACTCAAGGGACTGATTTCTTATCTGTATGCCAGATTTGGGGATAAAATGCTAGATCGCGAAGGCCTGGCTAAAAATAGAAAAAAAAATGGGAGAGGGATGTGGGCCCACTGTCCAACCCCGACTGGGATCGGATAATTGAACAGGGAACTAGTGTTTCAATTTCCCCTTCGCAGAAAGCTTCCCATCTTTTCTTTTTTTACCGGGCATATCATACCCCTAAGAAAATGTTTAAACTGCGTTGGAGAGATAACAACCAGTGTCCTAGATGTGGTTTAGCTGGAGACTTTATCCATATGCTTTGGAAGTGTCTGAAACTATTTAGGTATTGGATGAAGGTTATAGATCAGATCAACAGAATCTTTAAATTAACATTAGAAGCAACGGTCAGGACCTGCCTTTTGGTTATACCCGAGGGATGCATACCGTATATACTCGAGTATAGGCCGACCCGAATATAAGCCGAGGCCCCCAATTTACCCCCAAAAAAACTGGCAAACTTATTGACTCGTGTATAAGCCGAGGGTAAGACATGCCTGTCCATCCCTGTGTGTGTGTCCGTCCATCCCTGTGTGTCCGTCCATCCCTGTGTGTCCGTCCATCCCTGTGTGTCCGTCCATCCATCCCTGTGTGTGTGTGTGTCCATCCATCCATCCATCCATCCCTGTGTGTGTGTGTCTCCATCCATCCATCCATCCATCCATCCCTGTGTGTGTGTGTCTCCATCCATCCATCCATCCATCCCTGTGTGTGTGTGTCTCCATCCATCCATCCATCCCTGTGTGTGTGTGTATCCATCCGTGTGTGTGTGTGTGTGTGTGTGTGTGTGTGTGTGTGTGTGTGTGTGTGTGTCCAGCCTACCTGTGTCCCGAGCCTTTGTCCCGAGCCTCCGTCCCGTGCCGAGCCTCCTTGCCTCCGTGCCGAGCCGCCGTGCCTTGCCTCCGTCCCGTCCCGTGCCGTGCCTTGCCTTGCCTCCGTCCCGTGCCCTCTTCGTCGGCGCCTCGGCGGCCATTGTAAAATTCAAAAGCTGCGCCGCCGCCTTCGCCTGTGATAGGCGGAACACTGAATTTCCCAGCAGCCTGTGTTCCGCCTATCACGTACATCGTATCATCCTCGTCCGTAGTACGAGGATGATACGATGTCCGTGATAGGCGGAACACAGGCTGCTGGGAAATTCAGTGTTCCGCCTATCACAGGCGAAGGCGGAGCCGGAGGCGCGGCTTTTGAACTATAGAATGGCCGCTGTCTGTCTGCTCGACACGCTGATCGAGCGGGCAGACAGCGATGACTCGAGTATAAGCCGAGGGGGGCACTTTCAGCCTCAAAAAAGAGGCTGAAAATCTCGGCTTATACTCGAGTATATACGGTAATTCCTAAAGACACTATTGAACCAGTTATAAGATGTCTCTTTCAAGCAAGGAAACTAATTGCCCAACAATGGCAGTCACACTAGGGCCCGCTAGTCGAAACTTGGCTAGCAAGTATAAAAGCAACAATTTGCAATGAGAAGTTCTTTTTTATTAAACAGGGTAACAACAAGAAGTTCATGAGGATATGGGGATCTTGGTTGCGGAGGTTGGGGATTCCCCCATAAGCAGACAGGTTGGTTATGCTCTCTCCTATGGTTTTTCCTCTGGGCCTCCCCATGATCCTTCTGATAACCAGCGAATAAGATTGGTAGAGAATTGCGGAAGGGTGAGAGGAAAATTAGATTTAAACTAGGTGTATGGCGTGATGCTATAGGGATGGTGGGGGGGGGGGATTAGGCAAGGAGGAAAACAAAAATATAGGTATTAGGTGTCAGGGCACTAGTATTAGCCATTGCGACTATTTTGAGAACGCTAAAGGGTGTTAATGTTTCCGGGTTTTTATTTTCTTCCTTTTGTAAATGTTATGAATCTTTTATGTGTTCACAAGAAATTTTTGTATAAATTAAAAAAAGAAAGAAAAAAGTATGCAATTAAATATGCCACGATGATGTGGAATTGCAAAGAGACATAAATGAGCTGCAAGGTGAATCAAGTCTCCTGCATAAGGTCGATGATGTGGCAAGAAAAAAAAAAAAAAAAGAAAAGGTTATATACTGCATACAAATCTAAAAAGGATTTAAAAGCAGAACTATAGCCAAAACACATTTTTTCTATTTTGGATAGAGTAATGGAGGGTAATAACCCGTCAGATTTTTCTTTGTCATCTGTGTCCCATTGGGGAGATTTCCCTTCACAGATGGAATTATTTGGCCTCAACACTAAACAATCTGTCTGGTGGAAATCCAATACAGCTCACCATCCAAATAACACCATTCCTATAGTAAATCATGGAGGTGGTGATATCCTGTTATGTGGGCATTTCTCTGCAGCAGGGACTCGATCACTTGTCCTGATAGAAGAAAAATGGATGGGGCAAAATACCATCAAATTCTTGAGGAAAATCTGCCCTCTGACAGAAAGTTGTCAATAGAAGAAGGTTTACCTTCAAAACATAACAATGACCCAAAACACACAGCAAAAATAATCACACCATGTCCTTGACAGAGAACAGGGTGAATGTCCTGCATGGCTTAGTCAGAGACCAGACTTGGGTGCACATATCTGGAGTGCAGTTTGCAGTCCGGCGTCCTGTGCGTTTCTGTTCACTAGTTCAGGTGCAGATTTTTCTCTGAATTCACACCTCAACTGGACCCAAAAATTGCACAGGACCCTTTTAAAAACAGCATCGCACCAGCCCCAGACATGTGTGAAGCGGCTCCATTGAAAGCCATTCACACTCACATGTTATGCAAATTGGATGCAAGTACAAATTCATTCAATTTGCATAGATGTGAACCCAGCCTTAAACCCCATTGAAAATCTGTGGAATGACTTGAAGACTGCAGTCATTACTATCTGACTTTGTAGTGTGCAATATTAATGCTTTATTGGCACTATCATTTCTGTCTTCGGCCACTAAGTGGGGCTGTATGTTCTCTATGTGCGCTTTATGCAGTTGGAAGCTGTAACTGCCTGTTTGTTTTCTACTGTTTTGTACATTACAACTTTGTGTTTATAAAGTATAATACAATTTTTATATATATATATATATATATATATATATATATATATATATATATATATATATATATATATATATATATATATATATACACACATATATACATATATATACACACACACACACACACACACATACACATACATACACATACACACATATACACACACACACACCCCATGCCTGACACGCAGACAGTGTCAACTATTCAATACTGGTCGCATCTTGATTGGTGTTGGCCAACACAAAACAAAAAAACAACAAAAAAAAAACTTGATATTATTTTCAAGCATAGATATCTGACCTTAGAAAGTCATAAAGATCTGGAATGTGTCTGAAACTAGGCAATCGTATGGGGAAATGTCAACTGTAGCACTGAACAAAATGTATGTCTAGCTTAGCGTACACTTCATTAGTTGGCTTAATCTATAGGACAGTAAAGAAAAGAATATGCCTTTGTCACATACCCTTTGGTACAGAGCACAGTAACATTTGAAAATTGTGGTAGATGTAGATAACTTGTCATCAATAACAGTATACACATCATAGGTCACATGATAATGATTCTTAGGTATACAATTTATAACTTTATAGCCTCAACTATTTAGAATAAAACATCACACAGAGAATGGTTTGCTAAACTCATTATTAAGATTTATTGCATACACAAAGTTCAGAGACTGCAGTACTAACAACTCCAATATATCCATTAGCCTCTGCATCAAGTGTGCAATCATTTGCAAGGACTAGCAAATTACATATAGGCATTACGTTGTTAGAACTTCACCTTCACGCCTAGCTAAAACAAGTACCTTCCCACATTAAATTGCTCATGAGCATGACTCTGCTATGCCACAGTACGCCATATCCTGCAAATACAATTAGTGACTCTCTAAAGCCCCATACACACTATCAGTTTTTCTGCTGAGTTGTTCCTTCAGATTTACCAAAACCATATAATATGAGGTCAAACCTTAGGAGTTCCAATTTGTATGCAATCAGGCAGGCCCTTGCACTACATTGTTTTGGTAAACCTGAAGGAAAAACTCAGCAGAAAAACTGATAGTGTGTATGGGGCTTAACAGGTACAAGAGCACTTAGTCAAAGTAGTATAGGACGATGCTGTGTGCATGAGCCTTAAAAAAAAAAAAAAAAACAGAAGAGACCCACTAAATGAAGTAAAAAAAAAAAAAAAGTTGAATAGTAGTTTATTTGTACAATTAATGCTGATACCTGACTAGTTGCCATGGACAACACCCTGCATTTTCATTGTTTCAGTCAGAGAAATAAACCAAGCATTCTCTGGACACAAAAAACACACACACACACACACACACACACACACACACACACACACACACACACACACACACACACTATTTAATCTTAAAAGACATGGTAAAGTGTAATATGGACATCCATGGAATGTGTTTTTGTTTGAAAGTTTGCACTTTTCCACAATGCAAACTCCCTAGAATTTTTCAAATCATAGAAGACTAGCTTCATTAGAATTTCCTTAAACATGTCTGAGTTCTCTGTGCTGGAGGGGGTCAGTCTGCACTGAGGGGTCTGTGTGCTGGGAGGAAGGATTGGTTTGCATTGGGGCAAATCTGTCTGTAGGGAGGCAGGGGAGTCTGTATAGAGGGGTCTGTCTTGGAGAGGGGTCTGTACCAAGGGGGTGGAATTTAGGAATTTTAGGGGAGTTCTGTACTGTAATGGTGCGTACACACGATCGGAATTTTGGTTGGAAAAAGCTCTAATGGTTTTCCCGACGGAATTCCGACAGGATTTCGCTCAAGCTGTCTTGCATACACACGGTTACACCAAATTCCGACCGTCAAGAATGCAGTGGCGTACAACACGTACGACGGGACTAGAAAAAGGAAGTTCAATACCCAGTAGCCAATAGCTTCCATCTCGTAGTTGAAACTGAGCATGCGTGAGTTTTTGCGCATTGGAATTGCATAGACATGATCAGAATTTCTGATGGAAAGTTTTTCCGTCTGAAAATTGAGAACATGCTCTCAAACTTTTGCTGGTGGGAATTCGGCCAGGTAAATGTCGATGGAGCAAATACACATTTTCCAATGAAAAGCTCTCATCGGTCTTTTGCTGGCCAAAATTCCGATCGTGTGCACGCGGCATTAGAGACATGGACGATTTGTACTGGGAAGAGGGGCAATTTTGGCTGAACTCTGAAGTGGCCTGTGCATTTTGTACTCCTGACCCCTGCACTATAGACACTAAGCCCTGGTTCACACTGGTGCGTTTTGACATGTCAAATCGCCGGCAAGGGCGCCGTCCTAATCGGTGCAAACGACGCACCGATTTCAAAACGTAGTCTCTGTACACATTTTTGCAATTTCAGGGTGCAATTTCCATTGACATCTGTGCAGAAATGTCTGAAATTGCGGCCAAAATTGGGACTGAATGCGGGAGTGAAATCATGCAAGATCAACGGCTTCATTCCCATAGCTCCGTGTGAACCTGAGCTTAGGGAAATTTATCAAAATTGGAGCAGACAGGATCTGCAGCAGCTGTGCATGGCAACTAATCAGCATCTAACTTACATTTTCAAAGCTTAATTGAGCAAGCTGAAGGTAGACGCTGATTGGTTGCCATACACAGCTGCCTCAGATTCTGTCGACTCCAGTTTTGAAAATCCCCCTCACTGTTTTACATTTCATACTCCTGACCACTTCAATCTAGGCACATTACTCCTGAAATTCTTCTTTAAGGTAGACTGTGTAAGATAATTATCAGCCCTGGGTGCCGGATGTGCTAGGTATGCCATTTACTGCTGGCAAGAATTTTCCAATTGTTGCCGGAAGCCACCCCTGGCCACGCACAACCTCCCATGTGAATATAGCCTCATTTGTCCTGAAAAAATGCTAGCCATCTTTTCATTAAGAAAAGTCAAAAAGATCTTGTGTCCCTTTTTTTGTCTTGCATTATTGGTGGGTACAAGTATAAATCCTTTATTATTATTATTTTTAAGACAAACAAACAGTGAACGAGGAGTGGTCCTGACACAACGCCAGTCCCCTACATGACCAACATGGTCAACTATGACAACATTTCAATCTACCTAACATAGGTATCCGACTGTGTGTACATTTGAAAAACCATCCCCTATCCCCCCCTCCCCTCAACAACCCATAACTCAGTTCACCGCAATCCTCAGGTGGCAAATTTACCCTACAGCGCTACAGTGCTAAAAATAGTGCCTGTATAGCGCTTGAAAAAAGCGGCTCCTTTCACTCCAGTGTGAAAGCCGGAGGGCTTTCACACTGGAGGGTTGCGTTAGGACGGTAAAAAAAAAAAAAAAAAAGTCAAGCTAGCAGCATCTTTGGAGCTGTGTATTCACCGCTCCTACCCACTAAAATCAATGGGGCAGCACAGCTATACCGCCGGCAAAACGCCCCCTGCAGTGGCGCTTTGCGGGCGGTTTTAACCATTTTTCACTATTTTTAGCACCAATTTACCATTGTTTTACCAGCGCTATTCGGCAGCTAGCTGGGCGGTTTTAACCCTCATTAGCGCTGCTAAAACAAAGGTAAAGTGGAGCTATAAATAGCTCAGCTTTACCGCCGATGCCCGCACCGCCCTAGTGTCAAAGGGGATACACCGGAATACAGTCCACAGGCTTATTGATGTGGCCCATGCAATGACAGGGCACTGCATGTCTATCACCATCAGATTAGTTCAATACCCAGAGGACATATCTACAATTATTTAAGCCCCACTTTCAGCATAACTGGAAACTATTAGGGGTCTTTTTAGTCCAGACTCCATTATTGCAGCAGACTAAACAGTAAGCCAACATATCCAGCAGTTTTATGCGAGTTAAACCATGCCTGAAAGACTTTGTTAAACTTTTTCCCGCACCCCCTCGGAATGGTACGTTGCCTTATAGTAGGGCATCATGGAATCCACAATCCCTTTCCAAAAAGGGTACACTGGGGGTGTGGAAGACCTCCATTTGAGCAATATAGCCTTTCCCCCATAGAAGAATAGGATGTTCAGTAACGTTCTAAGAGCTCTGGAGGGGACCGCCTCTTCTACCAGGCCCAATAGACATACCCTTACTGATATTGGGATAGGTACTTTCAGTATGTCTTCTATCCAGGAGGCCACCCCTCCCCAGAAGGTCTTGATCTGAGGGCATTTCCAGAAGATAGGTTTAGTAATATATTTTAATACTGAATTTAGTCTGAAATTAGGTGGAATAAAAAAAAAATATATAAAATAAAAAAGGGAGGAGAACTCTGCTTATCATTGGTGTACTTCTAAGGCCATGTTTTGCCCTCTGGTAATTTCACAAATATTGGCAAACTGGGAAAATAAAAAAGAACTGTCCTTCCGTCTTGTCTTATAAGAATGATATTTTAAACATAAATCAACAGCCAACATAAACAGTTCTAATTATAAGGATGCAAAACTTACTGTTTCTGTCTGCCAAAAGGTGTCAACAATGGGACACCTCTTATTGCCAACGACATTATAGTACCACAGCCAGGCTTCTGGATTGATAGGTTCTCCTACAGTTCCAAGAATCTTCAAAGAACTTAAATCGTATCTAGATTAAAAAATATTGACCATTATGAATTATTTTAAAGACATTTCCTAAATATTAAGCTGTCCAAACACCAGAGAACCCTGCATCTTGGTGGATAGTAAACTTGGACATATTCAAAACATTCAACATTCATACTGTGTAGGAAACAGGAGCAATCATGATACATGCATACACACCGCATTGTGTCCTTTGTGGCACTATATGTTTCTTACTGCCCACCTAATATCTGCATAGATACATTTTTAGCAGCAAAAAAAAGTCATCCAACATTTCTTTCTAGATTCAGCTTCGATATGTGCTTCTTAGAGGGGCTTTGTAATAGTTATGGGTCAATTGTTAGCATTTATTTCTGCTCCTAATATTTTTTTCCACAGTTTCAAACTGGCAAAATTATGACATTTGGGATGGAATTTTAAACAAAAATCCCCATTTGACCAGTATAGGTATGGTTCTGGTCCACCTTCACAAAAATGTCAACAGTTTAGTCACATGAAACTGGAAAATAAATGATAACTATAGGGGTCAGATTACTGGGGAAGAGCCTACAAAACTGGCATTTTATTATTAATTATAAATTATGGGCGTCTGCTGTGAGGCGGTCTTACAGCCCGTGGTGGAGCCCTTCTCAGTTCACGTCGTGCCAGCGTGCCGCTGGTATGTGCTGGCGTGCGCAGGGCTTATATATGCTTGTCTCTCCCCCGACACGATCTTGCTGCTCCTCATTTGAAGACGCCACACATCTTCTGCCACATATGTTTGTCTTACAAGACTATTCTACACATTGCTTTGTCACTCACCATCTCACTTGCTTTTTACTATTGGGTGTTTGTCTGGTCTCAGGGTTTTTTTTTTCCCCTTTTCCCCTGTCACGTTTCTTTGTTCACGCATAACAATTCAAACACTCACCCTTTCACCCATCACCATGTTCACTTATATTCATCATTGTCATTCAGACTCACTAGGAGCATTATACGCTGACACGACACTTTTCATTTATTTTCAGGCAGCTTTCACTGGTTTACTTTGTTCTTCCCATGAGTTAGCAGACTGTGCTGTGTTGGTTTTAGGGGGACTCTCTGTATGTGCCTCAGCTCCCGGGAGTGACAGCTGGTGGGGCCCCGACCTCATGGTCGTCGCTTCTCATCCCATTGGACCTTATGCAAGTACTCAGGATGGGCCAATTTGCCTTTTCCTGATATTTTTTACAACTAAACTAATTTTATTTTATTATACTCCATAGATATTTTCGAGCATCCGCCCCTGAAGAGTGTCAAACGCGTTGGGCCTATAATATAATACATTACATACGATACCGTTACATGTCTGTAACAGACTTATCAATTCTGATTTTATTCATCTACTTAATATGGTTCTAATGTCCTTTATATTCTCATATTGTTGCTAGTGTTGCTTATATTTTACATGTATTTTTATGAATTTATGTAATTACTCTGGAGTTGTCTGATACTTATGTATATGTTTTTGTCCACTCCACACGAGTACTCAGATGTGTGGATGGATTAACAGATGAATGTATAAATCCACTGTGAAAGGGGTCCTTAACATTGTCATGCTCTTGTATACATAATATTTATGACTAATAAACTTGTACTTTTTCAACATACCTCCACAATGTGGACGACCTCATTTAAAGTCCCACCTACCCTTGTTTTTCTATATGAAATAGGGATGGAAGCACACTACATATGTGCCTCATTTAAAGTCCCAAATCCCCCCCCCCCCCCCTTTTGCTAAAAAGATATCCAAGGAACTGAGAACGCCAATCAGCAGTGTTGAAATGCTAATCAAGAAGTAAAAAATTAGGGGTTCTGTTGTAACCAAACCAGGTAGACCAACTAAAATTTCAGCCAGAAAAATTGTTCGGGATGCAAAGAAAGTCCCACAAATAACTTCAAGTGAAATACAGAACTCTCTGGATGACAATAAGGAGGCAACTGAAGAAAGATGGGCTGCATGGTCAAGTCGCTAGAAGAAAGCCATTACTACGCAAATGCCACAAAGTATCCCACTTACAATATGCCAAACAGCACAGACAAGCCTCAAACCTTCTGGCACAAAGTAATTTGGAGTGACGAGACCAAAATTTACCTTTTTGGCCACAACCATAGAAGATACATTTGGAGGGGAGTCAACAAGGCCTATCATGAAGGGTACGGAGGTGGATCGCTGATGTTTTGGGGATGTGTGAGCTACAAAGGCACAGGAGATTCGGTCAAAATTGTTGACAAGAGGAATGCAGTATGTTACCAAAAAATATTGGAGGAACATTTGCATTCATCAGTCAGGAAGCTGAACATGGGACGTACTTGGACATTCCAACATGACAATGATCAAAACCCAAGGCCAAGTCGACCTGTCACTGGCTACAGTAGAAAAAAGTGAAGGTTCTGGAGTGGCCATCTCAGTCTCCTGACCTCAATATCATTGAGCCACTCTGGGGAGATCTCAAAACGTGCGGTTCATGCAAGACAGCCCAGGAATTTACAGGGACTGGAAATTTTTTGCCAAGAGGAATGGGCAGCTTTACCATCTGAGAAGATAAAGAGCCTCATCCACAAATACCACAAAAGTCTACAAGCTGTCATTGATGTTAAAGGGGGCAATACACGGTATTAAGAACTGGGGTATGTAAACTTTTGATCAGGGTCATTTAGGTAGTTTCTGTTGCCATTATGATTTAAAGTGGTTGTAAACCCACTTTGAAAAAAAAAAAAAAAAAAAACAAACACCTGCAAGACAAAGGCATAATGAGCTAGTATGCATAGCATACTAGCTCATTATGTAATACTCACCTGAGATCAAAGCCCTCGTTGTGGTGCCCGTACACAGTACCGGCCAGTGACATCACTCCCGAGGGTTACTTCCGGGTATCACAGTTCCAGCGCTGTTATTGGCTGGAGCTACGATTACGTCGCTCCCATGCATACACGCGGGAGTCGGCGGTAACGGCACACTCACTGAAGCAAACAGAACGTGCGCACCATTGCATCATTGCGCATGTGCCGATGATGTGGGCACATGCAAATACAGGGGATATCTCCTAAAACGTGCAGGTTTAGGAGATATCCTGGGTAGCTACAGGTAGGCCTTATAAGCATATTACCTGTAGCAAAAAGTGGTCTGTAAGGGTTTACAACCACTAAAGCGTAAACAGTTGATAATAAATGGCTTCAGCCAAACACTAACCATGAGTGAAAGAAAAGTTGTTGTGTTATCATTCATATTCTCTGAAAAATGGCCAAGAAATCAAATTCTGCCAGGGTATGTCAACTTATGAGCACAACTATGTGTGTATAATATATCTCTCTCTCATATACACACACTAATTTATTTATATATATATTTATATTCTTTTTTTTTTTTAATTCATTTAGATAATATACAGTCCTTGGAGGAGTGTATGTCTAATTTGGGAGAAAGTATTTTCCGATGAGCTGTCACACTCCAAAACACTTACTTCTGAATTACTTCATTTCCATACTTCATGAGCAGGCGGATGGCAGTGGGTGCCGTGTAAAACTGGGTCACTTTATACTTTTCAATGATTTCCCAGAATCTCCCCACATGTGGATAGGTAGGAATGCCTTCAAACTATAAACAAAAAAAACACATAAGTTGTGCTGGAAGAAATATGTGTCAGTGTCAATTCTCAAACTAAATTATAACAGATCAGTTTCAACAGTATTGCACTGTAAAACACCCGAATTAAAATCTTCGGATGGCAGTTGCTATTTCCTATGCAGCTTCACTGAGAATCAAGTTACTGCCCCAGAACTAGTTTAAAAGAGATGTATGCTTTTTTTTTTTTTTAAGATTCATACTTACCTCGATGTGAGGCTGAGCCGGGTGCCGGTCCAGACATGTGGGCAGATCACGACTGGACCCGCTCTGTGGCGCCAACAGCAGGCTTCACCCCGTTGTCTGCTGATAACAGGTCACAGGAGTGCAGAACGAACTGTACCCCTGTGATCCACAGAAGTATACAGCCAACAAGAAGCTTTGGCTGTATGTCTCTTTTAAAAGTCTGAGAATAATTGCTTCCATTACAAATGTATTTTGGAATAGGCCAAAGATGTATTCAGGGCCATTTTCAGCACCGGAGCCTGAAGGCACATAAACTTTGTATAACTCTTCTGCTAAAATCATCTTTTTAGAAAGAAAATATTCTCTTCTTTTAAATTGTCCTAACCTGGAATAATATGCAAATAGATAAGGAAAAACGGAAAAAGAAGGACGGGACTGTTACGGTGCTGATAATAGTCAGAAAGAAGTATATAAATGTTTAGATAAAAGAAAAAGTTTTATTAAATGTAGTAAAAACAATCAAGAAAATACAAAAATTAACCAAAATACATATATTGGCTGCCATACAAAACAGTATATTAAATCCAACAATTAGTTTGAATAACCCTATTCTTGGCAGTTCAGATGGAAAATTCCCGACATGTTTCGCCTATTAGGCTTCTTCAGGGGAGCCAATAATTGGTGGAAGAGAAATTGTTTTGTTTAAAATACTATTTATTAGTATTTTAAACAAAACAATTTCTCTTCCACCAATTATTGGCTCCCCTGAAGAAGCCTAATAATAGGCGAAACATGTCGGGAATTTTCCATCTGAACTGCCAAGAATAGGGTTATTCAAACTAATTGTTGGATTTAATATACTGTTTTGTATGGCAGCCAATATATGTATTTTGGTTAATTTTTGTATTTTCTTGATTGTTTTTACTACATTTAATAAAACTTTTTCTTTTATCTAAACATTTATATACTTCTTTCTGACTATTATCAGCACCGTAACAGTCCCGTCCTTTTTCCGTTTTTCCTTATCTGTTACAATTGGGATGAGGTGCGTTGATAATCCCTTGCCTTACTTAGCTTTTTTCATTCCCCTAATATGCAAATAGGTTTACAAGAAAAACATATACATTCACTGCTAGAAAACGGCGTCCAACTACAGTGAAAGGCCTTCTACATGCACAGGCCTACTGTGCCTAAGAGTGGTTTGACACTGCTGCACTGCAGTTTGGCTGCAGCACGAGTGCATCCAGTGTACTTGTGGTTTATGTACAGACTACCCACAGTTTCCCTTAGACTTATTAGAGTGCACATTATTGGTCCTGCATACTGCATCTTTGGAAACGCACCAAAAATGTGCGATCTAACAGAAGTTCATGGGAAACTGTGGGTAACTAGCACTAAAACTGTAGCTACGCTGCTCTGCACCCACGCTTTGGCCAAACCGTAGCACGGCAGTGTGAAACCACCCTGAGGTTAAATCCAGCCTTGTTTGTATTATATAACAGACAGTGGGTTCATTCACTAAAAACTGGAGTGTGCAAAATCTCGTGCAGCTCCGCACAGAAACTAATCAGCTTTCAGTTTTTTTTTTGTTTTTTTTTTGTCAACGCTTAAAAAGATATTAACCACTAGAGGACCAGCCGCCGCAGTTATACTGCAACAGGTTGGCTCTCCTGGGCAAATCGGCGTAGCTATATGTCGGCTACTTTAAGACCACTAGGGGGCGCGTGCCCGAGGCTCAAGGGAGCCAATCTGCGTGCCTGGCAGCCGCAATGTCCGTCAGGCATCCACGATCGCTCCCAAGAGAGAGACAGAACGGAGATCTGTCAATGTAAACAGACAGATCTCATTTCTGTCAGTATGAACAGGAGATCTGTCTCCTCTCTCCTAAGTATGAACAGCGATCGGTCATAGGCAGTAGCCCCCCTAAGTTAGACTCACTCCCTAGCACACACATTTAACCCCTTGATCGCCCCCTAGTGTTAACTCCTTTACTGTATAAAAGGTCATTGACAGGGATCAGTGGCTATTTTTAGCTCTGATCACTGTATAAAAAGGTCAATGGTCCCAAAAAAAAGCATCAAGTGTCCAATCTGTCCGCCACAATGTCGCAGTCCCAACAAACATTTTTTGGGTACAGCGTCACACCACTGTGCAATTGCCGATTGGCTACCAGTGTCCTAATTTTTATTCTAGTCCTATTCTGAATCTAAAGAAACAAATACATCAATATTTATTGACCTTTTATTACTTGTGCTCAAACAAGTCCATTGAGTTTATTTATAGTATGTGTTCAAATTATTCTTTCATAGACCTAAGAACTAAAGAAAGGGGATAAAACAAGGGTGCTATTTCTCAAACATTATATGAATACTATGAATAAGACAAAAGTTGCTTTCTTGTTAGTAGCACCTTAGCATTACATTGGTTAAAACTTAAAACTGAACAAGATTTTGTTTTTTGAAAATTATTATTATTCTTATTCAGTTTGCACAGTACTTTACAAAATATAGGGAGATGATACAAGAAGGATATGGAGAGAACAGCTTATGGGAGCTTACAATCTTAAAAAGGGAGGGTCAAGTGATAAAATAGGCGAGAACTGTGTGGACGTTTTATTACCAGATGTAGATACAAGAGCAGGTCTGACCGTCCCATCTGTACTCAATGTATGAACATGTGATTATTCAGATATGAGCAGTGGGAATTAGAACTTCCAGCATCAATAACATTACTGAACGGTTTTAAAAATATCACAGCTAACTCAATGGTAGTGAAAAATGTCTGTAGGGATGTATGGTATATAAAAAGTGAATGGCCAGAAAGGAGCTCATAAAGTTTGTTATCAGAAAGTTGTTCACTCCACAGATTAATAGAGGTAGTTTTAATATCCAGTAATTCCTAGATACAGTGGTGCTTTAGGCTCCTATGAACAAGAGTACGCTGCAGACAAATGCATGGGGTCTCAGTGAAGCTGGCTTATAGACAATGAGGCCAAGATAAAGCGACCCTCTTGTCTTTAGCTTGTGGACTCAGCTAGGTTATTTATGGAAGCAATGCTGCAAATATTGCAATGAGTATTGCAAGTATCGCAGGGTAAAAAGTTATGGGTTTAGCCTTTTATCTACCAAATGATTTGAATTTATGCCCATCCAAGACTGAGATTTGCACAGCTCTGACATGCAGCACAGCCCTGTCTGGCAGGGCATGAGACTTCACTTTTCTATGTTGAAGTTAAGTAACAGTTAGGGGCAAAATGGTGGCTTAGTGGTTAGCACTTTTGCCTTGTGGCACTGGTGTCTTTGGTTTGAATGCCAACTAGGACACTATCCTCATGATCTCCTTGCTTGCATGGGTTTGTGTGTGTGTGTGTGTGTGTGTGTGTGTGTGTGTGTGTGTGTGTGTGTGTGTGTGTGTGTGTGTGTGTGTGTGTGTGTGTGTGTGTGTGTGTGTGTGTGTGTGTGTGTGTGTGTGTGTGTGTCTCTAAACCCAGCTCACTGTATCTGGTCTCCCACAGTACACAAAACATGGAATGCAATTATTTTAGTAAATATAAACAGCTAAATACCTTTTCTCATCAGTAGTATAAAGCAGTCTTGTGACTTCTATCAGTGTCGAGCCAAGCACTAGTTAAAGCTTGTAGGAGGAGTGTTCATATTGCACCGAGCTATCCCATCAAGATCCAGGACCCCTGACCCTGTGTCTGGACAGTGCTAATTGGCCCCATGCTGATCACATGCACTCTCCCAAGAAAAAAAACAAAACACACCTCTCTAGCAATACACACCATATTGAGCATGTGCAGCCTGACTCCATAGACCCTGTTTTATCAGGAAATTATCAGGGGACAGCGGAACGAGGGGAGGATCTGTGCATACAGGATCAAACACTCACTGTGGAACCCTTTAGAGTTTGACAAGCATGCTTTACTTCAAAATGATTTTACGGTTGTGGGTTTAGTAACACTTTAAACCCAAAACCAAAAATTTTATATATTGCAGCTTACCAATCATTAGATGTGGTGGCTGCATTCGTTTCTTTTACATGCTTTTCCCCCTTCTGTTCACCTGGTGATCTGGCCAGTAACAGACCTCCTGTATTAGGATTGCCTCTACTCTGGATGAAGGAGAACTTTAGGACAGCAGTAGTCTCAGTGTGAGGGAAGGGGCATATTAGATGTACTAGCAGATTTATTTACACTAACAAACACTTTATCAGCAGTTAGAGCAAACAGTTTTGTTCCTTTTGGCATAAAAGGTTTTATGTATATAAAAGGCTGATCATTGTAAGCACCCGTCAGTGGTAAATAGTTTGTCTCATCCCTGTAACTGATACATTGTGCTGGAGAGTTTGTACTTTGAAAAACAACCAACTTACTGGGCAGATCACCAGGCGAAAATAAGAGAAAAACAGCCTTAAAAAGAAAAATGAATGAAGCCATCACATCTATAAATTGGTAAGCTGCAATATAATACACGTTTTGGGTTTAATGTCACTTTAAGACTAAGCACATACAGCCCGTGACCTGACAGTGAAGAAAGAAACAGCTCATTGACTAGAGCATCTCACCTTTAATGCTTCCTGCCTAATCCTGCTTATCATTTATTTTTATTATTTTTTATAACACAGCACACAACTATGCGATTGATAAATGAAAGGTCAAAAATGACACAGATCCCGTGTCAGTAAATGATGAAACAAAAGAAAGATACAATACATGGGGAAAAAACAAAAAAAATTAAATAAATAAAAACAGAATATATTAGGCTCCATGCACACTGAAGCTCAAAAAAGCTATTTCTGGACGCCAGATTGCTGGCAGAAAACGCTGGTTGAAAAACCTGCTTTTAACAGTGTTTTATACTAGCGTTAATGAGCGTTTTACAGCGTTAGCGTTAATGGGCGTTTTTTATAAAAATACACAGAGGACACTCCAAAAATCCCACAATGCATTGAAAAATAGAATGCCGAACACTAATGAACAAGCGTTTATGAGCGTTTATCAGCGTTTGTCGTTTTTTGGCGCTGAAAAACGGCACTTTGAACGCGAATTTCTGGCGTTCAGAAAAAAGCCCATAAACTCCACTGCTCATTAAAGCTGAAAAACGTCCATGTGTGCATGGACACATAGGCTAACATAGAGTGGAGTTTATGGGCTTTTACAAAAAACGCTCAAACGCCAATAAACTGCAGTTTATCAGCTTCAGTGTGCATGGAGCCTTAGGTCGGCCATACAGGTCTTTCTGAGACAAAACAGCTATTAATAATTTACAGCCATTTGCTTACATAGAGGTGGAAAGTCATATACCTTAATAGCCCCAATACAGTACAATGTATGTGTTTACGCTCTCCTTTTGGCAATAGTCTCTCTTTTGCAGAAGTTGGCCAGATATCTCTAAAGTACCTGGTCTCCTTCCTATAAAGCTGGAAGTGAAGAACTGCCCCCCTCCCCCCTCGAACCACTCCAATCAGCGCTCTCTGCCATTGGCTGAGAGTGAAGATTGAGAGTCGGTCAGCTGCTGGTTTTCCAGCATGCACGTCCAACAGAAGATGGCTGAACGGCTGGCTTCTGACAGACAGACCAACATACACATGGGCCAAATGTCGGACGGTTTTCTTTTAACCACACATTGTCTCCCGACATTCGGCCCCTGTGTACGGGGCTTAAATTGTGCAGTTCTCTAGTGTAGGCTTAACCACTTCAGCTCTGGACCTTTTGCCTGGTCAAAGACCAGAGTTTTTTTGTGATTCGGCACTGCGTCATTTTAACTGACAATTACGCGCTCGTGTAACGTGGCTCCCAAACAAAATTGACGTCCTTTTTTCCCCCACAAATGGAGCTTTCTTGGTAGTATTTGATCACCTCTGCGGTTTTATTTTTTGCGCTATAAACAAAAAAAGAGAGACCATTTTTGCTATAATAAAATATCCCCAAAAATATCTAAAAACAAAAAAACTAAAAACTTTTTGCTCAGTTTAGGCCAATACGTATACTTGTACATATTTGTGGTAAAAAAAAAAAAAAGCATGTGACACGACACTGATCACCGCTCCCGATCACATGGAGCTGTGATCAGTGTCCCGTCACTAGGAGGCATGGGGAAATGCTTGTTTACATCAGCATTTCCCCATTGTTCCTCTCCGGGAGACGATCGCGGGTAAGCCTAAAGATATAGAGTCCGCAGGACCCATGATCACACTCACGCTGCTCGCGGCGGGCGCGCACATGTGCGCCCACAATGCCGCATCTTAAGGGGCAAGGTACAGGGACGTTAATATGCCTGTATGTGCCCTTCTGCCGACGTATATTGGCGTGAGGCGATCGGCAAGGGGTTAAAAAAGAGTAGCTCCACGTTTATTGAGAAAAGGAAGAAAAAACAATCCCTTCATTTTTGCAGAAGATGTGTAAAACCTGACTTGTATCTTAATGCAATATTCTTCACACAAGCAGGAAATTACATTTCTGGAGGTCTTCTGTATACCAACTGTATACAGAGCGCCTCTAGAAGAGATATTGCATCAACTTACAGTAACTATATTTTAAAAAGGAGGAAGTCATTTTTAATAAGATTAAATTGCAAAGTGGCTTGTGTAGTAATAGTATATGCTATATTATTTTTCCCACAAAAGTAGAGTAACCCTATAAATATAATGACCAACCTCTGACTGACTACTAAAACCATGAAGAAATGTTTGATTTCCCCAAAAGGGTGTCCAATATATTGATTACAAATTTGTCAAAAGCCACTGAAGTTTTACAGCAAGACCCACCCATAGAGTTTTTATACAAAACCTTCTTTGTATTAGAAGAGCCATATCGTTTGAGAAGCTTACCATGACACTAGTAGCACCATTAGCTAGTGGACCATAAGTGATGTAAGAATGACCTGTAATCCATCCAATGTCAGCTGTGCTCCAATAGACATCATCTTCATGGTAGTCAAACACATACTTGAAGGTTAGCGCTGTGTAAAGCAGATATCCTGCAACTGTGTGAAGCACTCCCTGCAAAGAAAACAGAGAAAGCATGTCTTTTCATATGCCTTAAAGTGGTTGTAAACCCCATTCATGAAATCTGACTTGGGCATATATCTGCAGAGTTTACTTATCTCTGTCCAAATCTCTAAGTCCCATGTCTTTCTGCTGCTCCGTTCCCGTTATCAAAATTATAGCTTCTGACAAGTTCTCTGACACAGGAGATAAAGGCAGCTGGAAATGTGTTGGGGAGGGAACTTGGAGATAAATTAGAAGAGGAGGGTGTGTGCCCTTCCTCCAATCAGCTGTCACACAGTGTATGCCAAGACTCCCCACCACAGTGGTGGAACAGGAGGAAAAATTTGTAACAAGATGATCACTTTCTAAACAGTATATAAAGCTGAAGACAGCAGATATACATGTAAAACTTATGTAGGGAGATTTGTTTCATCCATGTGCATCATCTGAGGCTGTTCACTTCACTGGGTATAGGAGAGAGTTTACATCCCCTTTAAAAAGGCATAGGTCACCTTTACCAAAAAAAATACTTATGCAGAGAAGTCTTGTTTCTATATAAAAGTGTGCAGCTTTGCCAAAAATTGAAGAATGCCTCTGCTATAGGCCATTTATATATCTCATGAAGCGCCTGACTAGAAACTCCAAAAGGACATTGCTAGGAGACTCCTAGCACTTAAGCCAGCCCCAGATGGTTCAAATCTTGGCCGGTTCAGTGGGGACTGGCCGATATTCTAACGATGTATGGGCAGGCTGATTGTACTCAAGTCAATCAATTGATCACCTTGGGTACAATCAGCCTGTTGGATTTTAAAAGGCTAAGTTCACCTTTTTTTTTTTTACTTTCTAAATTCCAGCTCCCCTATGCACCAATATAGCATTCATATACTTTTTTGCAAAAATACCAAAGCTTTCCATAAAATCTACAGACACATATCTTACGGTCCTACATCCATGATTCAAAATGTATCTATTGCTTCTGTCCTACGTCCTTACAGACTGTAGGTCATGACACAGGAAGGAATTGACCAGCTGATCTCATTAGCACACACCCTGCATCATCCACCGTCCTATTCCCAGGTGAACAATTTTTAAATGAAATGCAATCAGTGATCACCCTTCACTAAATACACAATATACAAATCAGATTGCATAGTGTATGGCCATCTTTATACAATAACATAGAAGGGAGTGGACAGAAACACTCAGCTGTGTTTTATAGCATTTTCACTCATCACACATAGGGCAGCCCATCCACCCGTTCTTGTGTTACCTCACCAATTTCACATCTAACATAGTTGGAGCGCCTACTTTGCGTCTTGTTTTTCCTGTGACATGCATAGGGTAACCTGCTGATTTAAATGGACTGTGCTATATGTGGCTTATGGGACAGGTTGGCGTTTTGTGGGTTGCGTGTTTTTTTACTGTGCGTTTTGCAGCATTTGCCATTCATTTTTTTCACATTGCAAAATGTGTGTTTGATGTGCCATTACCGTTTAATGGCACTGAAAATGCAACTAGTAATTTAAGGCGTATAAAAGGTAGCTACACACTATACAATCTGATTGTACAATCTCCTATAGATGGGCCATCAATTATATAGTGCAATGGCCTGCCTGATTGAATACAGAGTGATTGGCTGGATAGGCGTTTATCTAAAGGAGGAGACTGTACAATCAGATTGTATATATAGTGTACGGCCACCTTTATACACCTAAAATTACTAGTTGCGCTTTCAGTGCCATTAATTGTTAACACCACACCAAACAGAAGCAAACACACATTTTGCCATGTGAAAAAAGGAGTGACAAATGCTGCAAAAACACACAGTAACCTACAAAATGCCAACATGTCCAATAAGCCACATATAGCACAGTCCATTTAAATCAACAGGTTGCCCTATGCATGTCACATGAAAAACGAGACACAAAACAAACATTCACTCCCACTATGCTAGATGTGAATGGGCCCTGAAAGTGAAATTGGTGTGTTAACACAAGAACAATGAGGCTCCATTCACATCTGTGCGTTAACTTGCATGTCATAACTGCACCAAAAATCGCAGTAATAACAAACGCACCAAGCTATGCTCTTAAAAAAAAAAATAATAATTCTGAAGATTCTTTGGGGTGATTGCTGCGTGTAGGGGAGCTCATTCAGGTGGATGGGCTGCCCTATGTGTGATGAGTGAAAATGCTTCAAAACACCTCGGCCTATGCAGAGATGTGAACGGGGCTTGACAGCTGAGTGTTTCTGTCCACTCCCTCCCATGTACTTGTATAAAGATGGCCATCTGATTGTATATTGTGGATTTAGTGAGAAGGGTGATCACTGATAGATTGCATTTAATTTAAAAAACGTGCAGCTGGGAATGAGTGGGTGAATGATGCAGGGTGTGTGCCAATAAGATCAGCTGGTCAACTCCTTCCTGTGTCATTCCCTATAGTCTGTAAGGACATAAGACAAGCAATAGATACGGGTCTGTAGATTTTATGAAAAGCTTTGATATTCCCCCCCAGAGAACAAAATAGCTCAGCGAGTCAGTGTTGATGGGGGAATCAAGCTATTTTCTTTCCTGCAACCCATAGCTGCAGGAAAGAAAAGTGCATCATCTATGGTCTGCTTTACTGTTCACTTTCACCGTCACAGGAGCAAGCTCTTTTTCTGAGTAATGCTCACCCCTGTGATGGTGAAGATGAATAGCAAGGCAATGTCCTAGAAGTTTTTCGGTCATGCTTTATGAAGTACATAAATGGCCTACACCCATTACAAGAATTTTACTTAACTTTGGTGTAAGCTGCAAAATTCATGCAGTTCTTTGCTAATTGAAAACGATAAGAATAATAATAATAATAATGTCACATTCTTTACTTGTTACAACAAGGAAAATAAAAATAATTCTTCAGTTGCACTTTAATATCTTTCATATCCCATTAATTCTTATACTAAGTGGGAAATGGCACATCTGTAATACATTGCACCACCTTGTAAACAGCTCAATTGATAATCTATTAAAAATGAACAGAAAAAGCATTGCCTCATGTTTATAGCCGACAAGCATAAATAAAGCAATCCTAGCCTTGTTAGATGTGTGTAAAAAAGAAATTGTCACTCTGTGTAATCTAGAATGTTTAAGCAGGGAGTGGCTCTCTTCAATGCGTCATAAAAAAAAATAAGAATGTGTTTACAAACGTCCCTACATGCTACGTGGACATAACTGACGTGACATTTTTCTGCACAGCTTCTTCCCAGAGTCCGACACCAATAGGAAACTTAAAGTGACACTAAAGTTTTTTTTTTTTTTTTTTTTTTTTAAATAACAAAACAGTCATACTTACCTCCACTGTGCAGCTTTATTTTTGGCCCCGAACATCCTCGTCTGGGGTCCATCGGCAGCTCTCGTGGCTCCTCACCACATTAGATAACCTCCAGGGAGAAGCGATCTCCCGGGGGGTTAGCTTGTGGGCACACTCCTGAGTCATTCATTCGGCATCCATAGAAGCCGAATGTATTATTCAGCCACGCCCCCCAGGTCAGTGGATTTGATCTGCAGCAGCGGGATCCAATGGCTGCGCTGCGATCAATTCATCCAATCAGGACCCAAGACACCGGCTTTAGGGGGGGTACAGGTAAGTAGAACGGGGGCTCGGGAGGGCTGCAGCATTACAGGAGGTTTACAACTCCTTTAAAGAGATACCTTTACTTATACAGGTAAAGATGACAGATGTAAAATGTATTAAGATGTAGAAGTTTTTACCAGTGTTCTTTATTTTATCTGACAGTAACCTTCACATTCAATTCACTTACCATCTTCTTGTGGTGATAAATAACCAACTTTCACCAATGCAAACGTGTACTTCACCAGTAACCCCCAATGAAGGAGGCACTTCATCAGTAACCACCAGTATAAGGGGACCCTTCTATCACCGATTACCAATGTAAGGGAGCACTTAACCACTCACTACCAATGTAAGGGGGTCTATTCCCTCAATGAAAATCAATGTAATGGGACCCTTCGACCACTGACCACCAGTGTAAAAGGGGCATTTTAGCACCGGACACCACTACAAGTGAGCACTTCCAATGTCCACAAATGTAAGGAGGCACTTCTCTTACTGACCACTAATGTAAGGTAACCCTTTTCCTACTGATCCCCAATGTAAGGGGGTGCTTCTGACACTAGGGCTGCAACGAACGATTAATCGGTTAATAAACTTTAAAAAAAAAAAAAGTGGTGTATAATTTTGTTAATATGGAACGTTAAAAAACCCAAAACAATTTATTCTTAAATATCTCTATGCAGTGGTAAATATAAATAACCAACTATATGGTTAGAGAGCAAAATCTCTAATCCACTCTGAAAACAGACAGAAGAGATATACTGTATATACTATTAGAGGAGATCTTCCCTCAAAAAAAAAAAAAAAATGTATTTTAAGAACGTTTGTTCGATTTTCTAATTGTTAGTGGGGTCAAATCGATGTTCATTTTCAACCACAGTGACGGGAGAATTTGGAAACAGAAAACTGCTTGGTGAAAGGAATTTTCAGACAGTGTATGTGGTTTTCGTTCAGAAATTACATTCATTTTAAAAACAATGTTAAAAATAAGTGAAATTTTCAAAACATTCTTTCAGCGAATGTACAAGGATTTTTTGTCTGAAAATTGATCCATGTGGCCAGCATAAGGCTCGGTATGCAGTTTGCTTTTGATCTGTTTCTGCAGTGCTTTTTGATTTTTGTGCATGTGATTTTGCTGCGATTTGAGTTTTTGCATTTTTTTGGCCAATTTGTTGTTGGGCAGATTAAAAAACACAATTTGCTGCAAAACCCATTACATGCTTTTCTGCAGCTTCTCCATTGAAGTACATTGAACCTAAAAAGTATTGTTTTGTGTAAAAAAAAAAAAAAAAGTCCCTGACCGTTTCCAAATACCCAGCGGCTGAAAAAAGCATAGATGTGAACGTGTCCCATAGGAAACCATGTAAATGAACTGTAGTGCGTTTCTGCAAAAAGCACCAAAAAAAATAAAAACACATAGATGTGAACCAGGGCTAAGACGTTTAGTAACATAATGGGGTTAACTAAAAAAAAAAAAATAAAAAAAAAAATAAATAAATAAAAAGTAGCCCTTTATGCTACATCAAAAAGCAGATAATCACTACTGTAGGGGGTTCATTTTTTAAACTGTAGAACTGTGAACGTGGCATTTACAGTAGCGATTATTTGCCATTTTTGTACTATAAAGGGCTCATTTAAGTTTTTTTAACCCCATTATGTTACTGGCCGATTAATCGATTATGAAAATAGTAATCAATTAATTTCATAATCGATTAGTTGTCGATTCATCGATTAGTTGTTTCAGCCCTATCAGACACTGACCATCAATGTAAGGAAGCACTTAATCAATGACCATCAGTGTAAGAGGGTGTCATTCTATTCCTGACCACCAATGTTATATGACCCTCCCCTCACTGACCATGTAAAAAGGCAGTTTATTACTGCACAACAAATGCAAGGGGAATTTTTCCAAATTACCACTTATATAAAGGGGGCCCTTCTTTCACCGACTACCAATATAAAAAGGAGCACTTTGCCCACTGTTCATCAATGTAAAAGGTTGCGCTTTTCCTGCTGACCACCAATGTAAAAGGAGTACTTTTCCACTGACCACTAATATAAAAAAGGACTCTTTTCCCAATGCTCACCAATGTAAAAGGAACGCTTTTTTCCACTGAATATCAATAAAAAAATAACTCTTTTCCCAATGCTCACCAATGTAAGGGAGGCATATCCCATTTATATATCTAAGGTGACCACCAATGTAAAAGGAGAATTTTCCTGCTGACCACCAATATAAAAACGTTTTCACAATGACCACCAAATGTAAAAGGAGAACTTTTCCCACTGAATACCAATATACAAGGACTCTTTTCCCAATGCCTACCAATGCAAGGGAAGCATATCCCATTCATCATCAAGCTAAGGCGGCACTTTACCACGGACCATCAATGTAAGGGAACGGTTCTCCCATTGACTTCTTTACACTGTCAACTAATATAAAGAGGGGCAGGACAAGCATAAAAATATAATTGGTATCTCAAGGTGTTTTCATCTAAGAGTTTAGATTTTAAGAGCAGTAGGAGACAAAGCAGAGAGAACCAACCACAGTAATTTTGCCTGAATAGACTGATGTCAGTTGAGTACATTCAATGGCCACTTCATTTGTCAGACTCAGTTTAACTAAAGATATTTTAGACCCATTCATAGACACTACAGCCTATACAACTATATGATACAGTGAACAGGTCTGTCTTGCTTGATCATTTTGGATACATTTCCTAACATAGAACAACAGGATCTGTACCTTAGGTTTCCCAGTAGAGCCACTGGTATAGAGAATGAAAAGAGGATCCTCTGAATCCAGCCACTCAGGTTCACATTCTTCTTTTGCATCTACCATCAGCTCATCCAACCACAAATCACTGTCTGGGTTCCAGGAAACCTTCATACAAAGCATAACAATATAGGATTATAATAGCAATAGCATAATAATCAATAGCATTTACAGTGCCTTCATACATCTTGAAATTTTCCACATTTTGTCATGTTACAATTGAATCAATTGTGGTTACTTCAATCATCTCCAGGTAATGTGTGTTACCATATTCCCTCTCTCTTTTTATTTCTTAATGCTATAGTTGACATATTACAATGTTAACCACTTGACCACTGGGCACTTAAACACCCTTAACCACTTTCAGACCGGACCATTTTGCTGGTAAATGACCAGAGGTCTTTTTACAATTTGGCACTGCGCTGCTTTAACTGGTAATTGCGCGGTCATGCAATGTTGTACCCAAACAAAATTTGCGTCCTTTTCTTCCCACAAATAGAGCTTTCTTTTGATGGTATTTGATTGCCTCTGCGATTTTTATTTTTTGCAATATAAACGTAAAAAGACCGCAAATTTTGAAAAAAAAATGATATTTTCTACTTTTTGTTATTAGAAAAATCCAATAAACTCAATTTTAGTCATACATTTAGGCCAAAATGTATTCAGCCACATGTCTTTGGTAAAAAAAAAAAAAAGTCAATAATTGTATATTTATTGGTTTGCGCAAAAGTTGTCACATCTACAAACTAAGGTACGTTTTCTGGAATTTACGCAGCTTTTAGTTTACGACTGCCTATCTCATTTCTTGAGGTGCTAAAATGGCAGGGCAGTACAAAACCCCCCCAAATGACCCCATTTTGGAAAGTAGACCCCCTAAGGAAATTGATAAGTGGCATGTTGAGCCCATTGAATATTTTATTTTTTTGCCTCAAGCGATTGAATAATGACAAAAAAAACATTTTTTTTTTTTTTCTTTTTTTTTTTACACAAAGTTGTCACTAAATGATATATTGCTCACACATGCTATGGGCATATGTGAAATGACACCCCAAAATAAATTCTGCTGCTTCTCCTGAGTACGGGGATACCACATATGTGGGACTTTTTGGGAGCCTAGCCGCGTACGGGGCCCCGAAAACCAAGCACCGCCTTCAGGCTTTCTAAGGGCGTAAATCTTTGATTTCACTTCTCACTACCTATTACAGTTTTGAAGGCCATAAAATGCCAAGATGGCACAAAACCCCCACAAATGACCCCATTTTAGAAAGTAGACACCCCAAGCTATTTGCTGAGAGGCATGTTGAGTCCATGGAATATTTTATATTTTGCCACAAGTTGCGGGAAAATTACAAACTTTTTTTTTTTCACAAAGTTGTCACTAAATGATATATTGCTCACGCATGCCATGGGCATATGTGAAATGACACCCCAAAATAAATTCTGCTGCTTCTCCTGAGTACGGGGATACCACATATGTGGGACTTTTTGGGAGCCTAGCCGCGTACGGGGCCCCGAAAACCAAGCACCGCCTTCAGGCTTTCTAAGGGCGTTACAGTTTTGAAGGCCATAAAATGCCAAGATGGCACAAACCCCCCCCCCAAATGACCCCATTTTGGAAAGTAGACACCCCTAAATTTAGGGGTACACTAGTGAGACTAGGTAATAAATGGCGGGTGCCCTGAAACTATAAAAAAATAACTAACCAACCAGCGTCACCTGTAACAGTTATATGGTGATCACTGGTGAAAGGGTTAACTTAAGCTTATTAGGCTGGGTTCACACTGGAGCGATGCGGGAACACCACGAATCCGCGGCGGGTTCCCGCATCGCATGCCTCCCGGCGGCAGTTCACACTGCCCTATGCGAACTGCTGGGAGTGTCAGTGAAATGTTAATGACACCCCCAGATCAGTTCGCATATCGCAGTGCGATCTGCAAACTCGGATCGCATGGTGTGAACACCCATGCGATCCGATTCTGCTGCGGGCCAAAAAAAGGGTCCCGTGCGAATTTGCGGCGGGTGCGATGCGAATTCAGCCATCGGATGTGATTTGTGATCAGATCAGATGTGATTTGCACTGCAGTGCGGTGCGAATCACATTCGTTCTCATAAACCGCTGCAATGTGAACCCAGCCTTAGTGACACTGGCGATGGGGGTGATCACGGGGTTAAATCTTTATTGGGGGGGTTAGGGGGGTACATTAGAACTAAAGGGGGCTAACCCCAACTGCCCTAACAGTTATTACAGTCACAAATGACACCAATGCAAAAAAAATAAAAAATGACATTGGTGTCACTGTGACTGGGGGGCAGGGGTAATTGGGGGGGTGTGAGTGTGCCTGGCATGTTCTACTGTGAAGTGTCGTGTTGGTGCAACTCACCGATCCTCTCTCCTCGGTGTCGGAACGAAAAATACAGACACGGAGGAGAGATTACATCACTTCCTCTCCTGTGTTTACATTACAGGAGAGGAAGTGATGTCACGAAGGATTTCTATTCGTCGGGAGCGACCGCGAGGGGGTGGCCATGAATGAATGGCCGCCCCCTCATCCCGGATCGCTCCCGAACGAATACCGACCGCCGCAGGCACCGGGCGGGGGCCCGATCGGGCCCCCGACCCGCGTGAAGGCAGGGACGTACATGTACGCCCATATGCCTGCCCGTGCCATTCTGTCGACGTACATCGTCGTGCGGGGGTCGGGAAGTGGTTAATAACCAGACCAACTTTCAGCTTTCGATGCTCTCACATTTTGAATGACAATTACTCAGTCATGCAACACTGGACCTATATGACATTTTTGTCCTTTTTTCACACAAATAGAGCTTTGTTTTGGTGGTATTTAATCACTGCTCATTTTTTTTTTTTTTTGTGCTATAAAAGAAAAAATTACCAAAAATTCTGTAAAAAAAAAAAAAAAATGAATTTTTCTTTGTTTCTGTTATAAAATTTAGCAGATTAGTAATTTTTTCTTCATAAATTTTGGCCAAAATTTATACCACTACATATCTTTGATAAAAATTGGTGTATATTATTTGGTCTTTGTGAAAGTTATAGAGTCCACAAGCTATGGTGCCAATATCTGAAAATTGATCACACCTGAAGTACTGATGGCCTATTTCAATTCTTGAGACCCCAACATGCCAGAAAAGTACAAATACCCCCCAAATGACCCCTTTTTGGAAAGAAGACATTCCAAGGTA
Organism: Lithobates pipiens; assembly: GCF_037356315.1. Classification (NCBI taxonomy): domain Eukaryota; kingdom Metazoa; phylum Chordata; class Amphibia; order Anura; family Ranidae; genus Lithobates; species Lithobates pipiens. Next base: position 407,295,204 of record NW_027507764.1, on the reverse strand, counting down.
TTTACTAAGTTTTTTGAAGTTGTCATTTTTTCCCACAATTCTTTGCAAAATCAAGATTTTTTTTTTTTTCCACAAAATTGTCATATTATCAGTTTATTTCTCACACACAGCATATGCATACCACAAATTACACCCCAAAGCACATTCTGCTATTACTCCCGAGTATGGCGATACCACATGTGTGAGACTTTTACACAGCGTGGCCACATACAGAGGCCCAACATGCACAGAGCGCCATCAGGTGTTCTGGAGCACTCCTACATGTAAAAATCATCATTTATTTGCTAGAAAATTACATAGAATCCCAAAACCTTATATATGTTTTTTTTAGCAAAGACCCTAGAGAATACAATGGTGGTCATATTTTTTCGAATGCTTTTTTTTTTGGAAAAAAAAAAAAAAACAATTTTGTGCTTTAAAAAAAAAAAAAAAAGTTAACAAAAAACAGTAAAGTTAGCCAAATTTTTGCATAATGCGAAAGATGAAGTTACGCCGAGTAAATAGATATCCAACATGTCACTCTTCAAAATTGCACACGCTCGTGGAATGGCGCCAAACATCGCTACTTAAAAAGCCCCAAAGCGAAGCTTTCATTTTTTTTTTACTGGTTACACGTTTTGAGTTACAGAGGAGGTCTAGGGCTAGAATTATTGCTCTCGCTCCAACGTTCGCAGCGATACCTCACATGTGTGGTTTGAACACAGTTTTCATATGTGGGCGGGACTTACGTATGCGTTCGCTTCTGCATGTGAGCACATGGGGACAGGGGCGCTTTAAAAAAAAAAAAAAAAAAAATCTTATTGTTCATTTAACTTTATTTATTTTAGTTTGACGTTTTTTTTCCCCAAAAATAAATTTTTTGATCACTTTTATTCCTATTACAAGGAATGTAAACATCCCTTGTAATAGGAATATGGCATGACAGGTCCTCTTTACAGTGAGATATGGGGTCAATAAGACCCCACATCTCACCTCTAAGCTGGGAAGCCTGAAAAAAATAAAAAAATAAAAATAATGACGGAGCGATCACTTGGTAAACGGCCACGATGAGCGGCCGTTTACCGTGATCCATGATGCGCCGGGTCCACAGGTCACGGATGCTCTCGAGTGCGCGCCCCAGTGGGCGCGCGAGAGCGGAATTCTGGGAGGCCGTCATATGACGGCCTCCCAGAGTTAAACAACCGCCCTGTAGCCGTCATTCGGCTATGGGCCAGATGTTAAGTGGTTAAACTGTCCCTCTCTGCAGATTTTTGGGGGGTCCAGTATTTTCCAACGCGCCCTTTTTATCAAAGCTTTTCATCAAAACCTTCTTTTACTGCACATCTATTTGATGTGATTTCTGAACTATAGACTTTCAAGTTTGTATGCACATGGTGAGATATGATTTTTCTGCCCACCTTTTATCATTTTGATACAATGACATGTGTTTAACGTTTTGAATTCCATGATTAATTTATATATTTGATATGTTTAATACCCCTATGTATCTATTTATATATGTTCTCTTAATTTGACATATCCTTTATTCTATGTTTTTCTATTTTTCTCAGTTTTTAATATTTGCTGCATTATCCTGAAGAAGCTCAAGGGAGCGAAACATGTCGAAAATCGCAGCATTAGCATATGTGTCGGATTGGTAACATTTTGTGGCGTTATGATCTGTACCCTTCCTGTAGACATTAAATGGATTTATTTTTTTTGAAGACTGTATGTTTATTTGTGTAATTTATTTTAAACAGTTTCGATTATTTAATAAAAAGTGTCTTATTTATGTGGGTATTATCTTTGATTAATTTTATTTGGGTACCGTTTAAAAGTCCCGGGGGTTGGTTACCCTCCAGCCCCATTTCCCTTTTTCTTTCCTCATTTTTTGCTAAGTGCATGTCACACTTTTCAGATATTTGTAAAAAAAAAAAAAAAAAATTGAAAATCATTTATCATTTTCCTTCTACCTCACAATTATGTGCCACTTTGTGCTGGTCTACCACCGTGATGGGCAATCTTGACACTTCAGATGTTTTGGAACTATATTTCCCATGATGCTCATGGACTCTGCAGTGTAGTTTAGCATCATGGGAAATTCCAAAACATCTGGGGTGTCAAGGTTTGCCAACACTGGTCTATCACATAAAATCCCAATAAAAAAAAAAAATAAAAAAAAAAAATTGCAGTTTTGGTGTAACAACAAAATGTTGAAAATTTCAAGGGATATGTTTTTTTTTTTTCCAAGGCACTGTCTATTTTAATGGTGACAAAATAGCCAAAATGATAACGACTATAATAAGAAAACAAAAAAAAAAAAAAAAAAACACAACATGGGTAGGGAATTATATTATTGAAAGAGCATAATAGTTCTAGAAAAATATACAAAATGATTACCTGAAGTTTTGATTTATTTTGGTTGTTGAGCCTTCCACTGAGGTGTTTTACCACAATGCAGTTCTTCACAGTGTGAGCCCTAGTTGCAAAAGTGAACATTGAACTTTCATCCATCATATATCCATAATAAAGGAGCCACAATCGTATACACTATACAGTATTCTTATACCATGAAAAACAACATTTATAAATGCATTTTATACAATAATGAGTGTTAGCTATTGGAACATAATGTGCCAAGTATGTATCTGCTGCTTGTATTACCAAAAAGGGGTGCTTTGCATATACACTAACCGTATAACCATTGCAAAGTTAAACGGACTATCTTCCACTAACAATCACTTTCTTTTAAGTAATCATAATATAAAATTTGCCAACGCATACATTTTACAGAAAAGTTGTTAGACCTACAAAATATATATAAAAGCGCAGTAAACATTGTATAAAAAAGGTATAGCTTTTACTGAAGCCAACTAGGGCAAAATGGTAACGTGGCATTTGCTAAAGTGGAAAAAACAATCTTTATACAATACGTCAGGGTGGTTTTACCACTCTTTGCTCATAAAATAAAAATTGTAAACGTGTAATAAAAAGTCTAAACGTGCAATAATTTGCTGCCAAACACAATGCTTTCAAAAGTGCTGAAGTGCCAAAATGGCAGGTAACACATTGAATGTTTGGACTTTATATATATATATATACACACACACATATATACACACACACATATATACATATATATATATATATATATATATATATACATACATATATACACACACACACACACATATATGTGAATTGTTTGGAGATTCAGTGGGGTTTTTTTTTAGGGGGGGGGGGGGAATTGTAAGGCTTGAGTCTTTTATTTAGATATATTATGTAGCGTCACTTTGCACTTAAAAGGGCAGCAACCTGGTCACTTTTTTGGGTTATTGGTTTCTGTTTTTTTGGGTTGGTTTGGCGCCCTTTCATATTTACTACATGACAGTATGGTACACAGTCCACCCCTATCACGGCTGAAAAACAAAATATCCTACCATTATCTTTATCTAACCAATGCTATATCTCAGACAATTAATTCTAAAAAGCATGCTCTCATACAAAAATAAAGGAAACAGACTGGAATAAATAAAACCTACTTTTCTTTGCATTTATGAACTGCCTCATCTGCGATGTGTTTCAGGTTGATCAATTTTTCGCCTCTGAAAACGCCATCTGAAAAACAGTGTTCAGATCTTATTAACATGAAGCAAAGTGGTGCATTATGTATTGTTCCAAAGCACATAAGAGTTATTTTCATACCTGCAGTAATGAGGACAGCGCACTGGGAGTCCAGGATTCTTTCACAAAGGGATTCTGAGGAAAATCCTGCAAACTAAAAGAGCAAGAAAATGTACTATACTGTTAGAGCATTACTAAAAAAAAGTTTTTTTGTTTTTTTTCAAAGCAAAAGAACATAGCTGAACTACCATAGATCTACGATGGTAGTCAGACATGCATGCACACTTTGATTGCTCCTGTGCACTGGGAATTGGTGGCAGGCCCATGATCTCTCAGCTTAGCCAAACCGTCTTGTTTATGTAATTGTAAAGGGGAATGGGCATGAGAGGAGCAACGCCAAACGTTGTAGAGGGCGGTTTACCTCTATGGAGGGAACCGAAGCGACCAAGACAGGTTGTCTAACCAGTGGGAAAAAAAAAAAAAAACAACATCTTGCCCCTGTAATTTTCATGAATGGAGAGCGCTAGGCCAACATTAATACCATAAACAATCTGCAACGAAAAGTTTGAGAGCACAACATTTTATTGAGGTCTTGGACTAGATAAAAATTATACAAACAAAAAAGAACATAAAACACATTTTCGGGGACATACAGGTCCCCCTTTCTCAAGGTGACAGACAGGAGTCCTGCGTGTCCCTGAAATGTCTGTTTTTTTAGGGTGTTTTTGTTTGTGTACTGTTATTTGTGCAAAGCAGACCTCAGTAAAATGTTGTGGTCTCAAACTTTTTGTTCCAGGCTCTTTAACTATATTAATGTTGGCCTAGCTCCCCTCAAAGAACTCACACTAAAAAGTGAGAGACCATAAACATTTTACTGGAGGTCTGTTTTGTATAAATAGCATTATTCAAACAAAAAAAAAACCCTCATAAAACATGGGAGTTTCAGAGACTATTAGGACCCCCGTGTCTGTCACCGTGAGCAAGGGGACTTGTATGTCCTTGAAATTTCTTTTTTTTTAATTTGTATAAATTTATATATGCAAATAGACCTCCGTAAAATGTTGAGATCTCAAACTTTTGACATACAGGCCTTTTTTTGTTGCTGGTTTTCTAACCAGACCAATAACAACATGTTCCCCAGCACAATGAAGAGGGCTAGGGAGGATGGAAGCCTTGCACAGACATTAGATCACCCAATCTGTTCAAAAACGTTTGGAATCAATGCCCATCATTACTTCGTAAGTGTTCACCTCTACAGAGCTAAATAAACCTATCCCACAAATAACTGTTGCTTCTATGTACTACATGAGTGATGAGTAAACAGAATTTGCATTTCTTGCAGAGCTTGTAACCTAGTGGAGCAGTTGTCAGTCTCAGACTGTCATCTAACAACCTATTTCAGCAGCTACTGTACATTACACCAGTGATTTGTTGTGCTTTTTTGGATTAAAGTGACAGAATAGATATTCATGTACACAAATTAAAGTTTTATGCACATAAGGCTTGTTTATGTATTATAAATAATAGGATTTTTATAACGGCTTACCTGTAAAATCCTTTTCTTGGAGTACATCATGGGACACAGGGCTTAAGTAATAACTTAATGGCTTATAGGCCACTTTCAGGTGATGGACACTGGTATACCCAATCCAGGAAGTTCACTCCCTATATAACCCCTCCTCCTTCCAGGAGCACATCAGTTTTTGTAGCAAAGCAAAATACTTAAATCCCAAAAAAGAGGAGGGACCTCTGTGTCCCATGATGTACTCCAAAAAAAAGGATTTTACAGGTAAGCTGTTAAAAAATCCTATTTTCTTTATCGTACATCATGGGACACAGAGCCTTAAGTAAAAACGTAATGGGACGTCCCATATCAATGCTATTTGAGGGGAGGGAGACACAACCCGGAGGGTACCCCTGGACTTGAGGACCTATACTGCTGCCTGCAGCACACTGCACCCAAAGGCGATATCCTCATACCTCCTTAAATCCACCTAATAAAATGTTGTGAATGTATGCACTGAAGACCAAGTTGCGGCCTTACAGATCTGAGCCTGTTGACGCACTGCCCAAGAAGCACTTAACGCCCTGGTAGAGTGCGCCTTAACTTGAAAAAGGGGGAATCTTATCCCTTAAATTATAAGTTTGAATTATAAAACTTGCCGAATCCACTTAGCGACAGTAGATTTCGACGTTGCCTATCCTTTCTTAGGACCCTGTGGCTGAATAAATAGATTTTCACTGCTCTCACGACATCAAGACAATGTAATGACTTTTCTTCCCTGGAACATGGTTTTGGGAAAAAACGATGGCAGGACAATATCTTGGTTCAGGTGAAAATTTGAGACCACTTTTGGTAAAAAATATGGACAAGGGCATAACACCACTCTGTCCCCATGAATAATCAAATATGTCTCTTTACAAGAAAGAGCAGCCAATTCCAAAACCCTCCTTGCTGAGGCTATAGCAAGCAAAAACACCAACTTTCTCAGTGCAAATGGCTGTTTTTGTAACACAGACAAAACTAAGTTCAAGTCCCAAGGGTTCAAAGGAGGTTTGACTGGCGGATTAAGCCGCATCACCCGTTGCATAAAACCCCAGACTAAAGAATGTTTAGCAAGCGGTCTTTGAAATAAGACCGATAAAGCTGAGACTTGGCCTTTAAATGGTACTCAAGGCCAATTTCATCTCTACCCCTAATTGTAGAAAGGCAAGAATTCTGCCTATGCTCCATCTTCAAGGGTGCCAACCCTTGGATTCACACCAGGAAACATAAGCCCTCCAGACCCTATCATATATAGTTCTGGAAGCTGGTTTCCTTGCATTAAACAGGGTAGAGGTAACTGACCCGGAAAGTCCACGTTTCTTCAGAATGTGGGTTTCAATAGCCAAAATTTGAATTTAGAGACCGCACCAAACGAGCCACCGACCGGTCTATTAGCAATAGATCTAGGTACGCCAAAACTGTTAGGCCTCATGCACACGAGACGCAGTTAAACGCGTGTTCAGAGGCAGTTGGACACTTTTTTCAACTGCTCCTGAACTCATTCAATGTTATCCTATGTATCCATGCACACAGTCTCGTTTTTTGCCGTTTTTATGCAGTTGCGTTTAACCTCGTTTTTCCAGAAGCAAAAAAATGGGTTCAGACGCAAAAGTTTCCACGTTTCAGACGCAAAACGCGGCAAAACGCCGCTACCGCGTTTTGCCACGTTTTCGTTTATAAGCGTTTTTAAAGGTGACCTTTTTTTTTACATTAAAAATCTCAAAAATGATTGCAAATGATGAAAAACCATTAGAAAAATATTTTAAACAATTGCAATTGCAAGTGGACAATCCACAACCTGTGGCAAGTGACATGGCAGGTGGCAAGTGACATGGCAAGTGGACAATCCACAACTTGTGGCAAGTGACAAGGCAGGTGGCAAGTGATGTGGCAAGTGGACAATTCACAACTTGTGGCAAGTGACATGGCAGGTGAAGTGGCAAGTGACGTGGAAAGTGGACAATCCACAACTTGTGGCAGGTGACGTGGCAAGTGACCTGGCAGGTGACGCGGCAAGTGACCTGGCAGGTGACGTGGCAAGTGGAAAATCCACAACTTGTGGCAGGTGACTGGCATGTGACGTGGCAAGTGGACAATCCACAACTTGTGGCAGGTGACGTGGCAGGTGACGTGGCAGGTGACGTGGAAAGTGGTGTGGCAAGTGGACAATCCACAACTTGTGGCAGGTGATGTGGCTGGGGACGTGGCAAGTGGAAAATCCACAACTTGTGGCAGGTGGCATGGCAGGTGACGTGGAAAGTGGAAATCCACATCTTGTGGCAAGTGACGTGGCAGGTGATGTAGCAAGTGGACAATCCACAACTTGTGGCAGGTGATGTGGCAAGTGACGTGGCAGGTGATGTGACAAGTGGACAATCCACATCTTGTGGCAAGTGACGTGGCAGCTGATGTGGCAAGTGGACAATCCAAAACTTGTGGCAGGTGACGTGGCAAGTGACGTGGCAGGTGACGTGGCAAGTGGACAATCCACAACTTGTGGCAGGTGACGTGGCAAGTGACGTGGCAGGTGATGTGGCAAGTGGACAATCCCCAACTTGTGGCAGGTGACGTGGCAAGTGGACAATCCAAAACTTGTGGCAGGTGACATGGAAAGTGGACAATCCACATCTTGTGGCAAGTGACGTGGCAGGTGATGTGGCAAGTGACGTGGAAAGTGGACAATCCACGACTTGTGGCAGGTGATGTGGCAAGTGACGTGGCAGGTGATGTGGCAAGTGGAAAATCCCCAACTTGTGGCAGGTGACGTGGCAAGTGACGTGGCAAGTGCACAATCCAAAACTTGTGGCAGGTGATGTGGCAAGTGACGTGGCAGGTGACGTGGCAAGTGGACAATCCACAACTTGTGGCAAGTGACGTGGCAGGTGACGTGGCAAGTGGACAATCCACATCTCGTGGCAAGTGACATGGCAGGTGATGTGGCAAGTGACGTGGCAAGTGGACAATCCCCAACTTGTGGCAAGTGACATGGCAAGTGACGTGGCAAGTGAACAATCCAAAACTTGTGGCAGGTGACATGGCAGGTGACATGGCAGGTGATGTGGCAAGTGGACAATCCACAACTTGTGGCAGGTGACGTGGCAGTTGGACAATCCACAACTTGTGGCAGATGACGTGGCAAGTGACGTGGCAAGTGGACAATCCACAACTTGTGGCAGGTGCCGTGGCAAGTGACACGCTAAATACAAGTACACTGCAGCTCTCACAGCTGCTGCTACTCACTCTGGTCTCACAAAATTGCTGAAATAGTTAATAATACTGTTTTTTGAGCTGGGGAGGGTCTATGATGTTAGTTTAACTAAACGCTTCTAGACGCAAACGCGGTAAAACTGGGTAAAAATCCGCTAAATCGCGGTAAAAATCGCGGCAAAATGCGCGTTTCTAAACGCCGGTTTCAGCTTTTAAAAGCATGTGTCCAGCAGAGTTTGCATCTGCGTCTCGTGTGCATGAAGCCTTATGCTCTGTGCCGTTAACCTGGATAGAGGTGGGCTTGCACTTTTGTAAACACCCGGGGTGCTGTAGCTAGTCTGAAGGGCAGGGCTAAAAAACTGGAAATGCTGCTGTTCTAACTCGAACTGCAGAAACCTTTGGCGAGCGGGAAATACAGGAACATGCAGCTATGCATGAAGTTATCCCCCTAGAAGGATAGAAACCACTGACCTGATCTTCAGAAACTGATTTTGATTTTTTAGATCTAGAATGGGTCTGACATCTCCATTTGGTTTTGGTACCATAAAAAGATTTGAATAAAACCCCTTTTGTGGGGATCTGCATGATCACCCATTGAGATATTAATCAGTATAGTGCATGAAACAGATTGTCTTTTCTCTGGACCTTTGGGAACGATTGACCTCAGGAAACAAGACGGTGGAAAGTCCTGAAATTCCAGCGTTACCATGGAGATGACCCATCTGTCCTGAATTTCCTCTTGCCAGTCTTCTGAAAACTGCAGAAGTCTTCCCCCCGCCTTGGTGAGGGGGGTTGCCTCTTTACGATCAGGCTTTAGGATTCTGCTTTGCAGGTTTCAGGCCCCAGGACTTTTGAACCTGGGCCTGACTGAGGTTTTCCTCTAGAGTCTGACGGCAGAGGCCCTTGCCATTGCCCAGAGGCGGAAGCCCCTGGCGCAGGGGAAATAGCCCATTTAAATGATGGGCATTTATACTTTCTTTTGACTGGCAAAAGAGTACTTTTCCCACTAGAAATTGTTTGGATATACTGTATATTTGTACAATTCTTCCCCAAATAGCCGCTCCCCGTGAGAAGGGATCCCAGTTAGGAGATTTTAACATGATGTTTTTCGGCTGATCGATTTTTTAACCACAGGATTCTATGCATATGTAAGAGCATAAGCGTAAGGCAGGACGCCTGGTGAATAGAATCTTTAATGACATCTATGGCAAAGCATAATGCTTTTGGTAGTTCAGCCAATTCTTGGGCTTTTTGTGCAGGAACCTCTTTAAGGGCCTGTCTAAAATGGTCCTTTAGGGATTGACAGATGCCTATTGCAGCAACTGCAGGCTGAGTAATGGCACTTGCCAAGGAAAAAGCAGATTTTAACAGGAACTCCTTTTATCTGTTGGATCCTTAAGCATTTGTGCATTCTACTGGAAAAGCTAGGTTTTTATTCACACTGAAAAATCGCAGCATCAACTGCTGGTAATCTCCATTTTTGGTGAATTTCTCCTCCATGGGATAGAGAACTGAAAATCTTTGGAGGGAGGAAATGCTTATCCAGGTGATCCCATTCAGCAAAAATAAGCTATTCTAGTAATGCATGGACAGGAAACGCATGTAAAGGCTGTGAAGGTTTTAAAGGTACCCAAGGAAGAAACTAAGCTTTCAGGAGACTCCGTTAGGGGTAGCATGAAAGTAGAATGAACCATCTCCGTAAGAGATTGTATCAGCAATTTTGTGAGGCTAAAAAAAGTTCATCTACAGTTGTTTCCTGTGCAGAGGAATCATCGGTTTGTTTTTCCTTCTGATTGCATGAGGGCAATACCTCATCCTGTGCCCACTGTTCCCCTTGCAAAGGGTCTGAAGTGGGGGAGGGGGGGGATCTAGTCCTCTTCCTATCCATTTGAATGGAGGATGTGATTAAAGGTCGCTTATCTTCCTTCCAGACCCTGCAGGGTGGAGGAAAGGACATATTCAGTCATGTATACAGGGGCTGAAATGTGAGCAGTTGCACCATCAGTTTGTTCCAATGGTTCAGCCTGGCTTGTCATAATTGGCAATTCAGGTGAGGATGACAGTGTGGAAATGCGACTGGAGATCCTAGCACTTGGGGGTGAAACCTTTGGTACCTTTTTGGTCTTTGTGGTGTATTTTTTTGGCAGGCATAGTCCTAAGCACAAAAACAGAGGCACTATTAAATTGCACTTTATCGCTGAACATATAAAGCCTAGTGCTGGGAAAAAAGTCCTTCCTGTATCAGGAATGCCAGTTGCAACCCTCACATGCCCCACAGCTCCTGTGTCCCTGTGTGCAGACTGCTCGTTTCCTCCTCGTCAGCCAAGGAGAGAGTGTTAAAGCTGTATTTTTATCATCCTGCCCGCCTTACGTCCTCGTGGACATTGCACGGTGCTGCACCTAGGCTCCACCCCCTCCGTAAACCCGCCCCCTAGTTTTTTTTTTATTTTTTTAAGTTCCTCTGCTAATGTGCGGCAGCTTTCAGGTCTACAGACCCAATGGGGGGCGGGGGGCTTTTGGAGCGGCAGAGCCCCCAACACCAGCCAGCAAAAAGGAACAGCATATGGAACAGAATCCAGGACCAGGGGGGGGGTATTAATTACAAGGGGGGTACACCGCTGGTGTTTCCCCAACCCAATGTCCCTTCAGGGGGGGAGAAGAAAAGCATTTTGGCAGATCTTACCTGAGAGAATCCCCCTGCGCAAGCTGCTGCGGCCACACACAGACTGACACTGAGCTTTACTGTGAAGACAACAGATTAAAAGGTATGTGCCTAGACTCCCTCTAGTGGAGAATTAAGGCATGACAAAAAATTTTTCCCTTAAAGAAAGCATAGGTGGACTTTTTAGTTCCTACGTTTCTTCACTTACCTCATCCCCGCCGCAGGATTTGCTGAATTAACAGACAATCTAATCTTCACCCATCATGGCGGGCTGCATTTGGCTAACCTTCAAGGACCATGTCCCTTTATATCAGGGTTCCACTCCCTTGGACCTGTAAAAAGCACCCCACCAGGAAAGCTTTAGGTAATGTAGCATGACCAAAGCCCTGGGTCCCAGGGTCCAGCCCTACAAAGAGGCGTTACAGGCAAAACCTCGTGCTTCAGATACGAGGCCCAGGTACCATCCACTTTGGCCTCAGTGGCACTTTGGATGGATCTGGTGAATGAAGGCTATTTAAATCCAGCATGCATCCCTCCTGGAGCTCCTCAGAGTACATCTTCACACGTGACCAACACCGTAGACACTGGCGAAAAAAACTGATGAGGAGGAGGGGTTATATAGGGAGTGAACTTCCTGGATTGGGTATACCAGTGTCCATCACCTGAAGGTGGCCTATAACCCATTAAGTTATTACTTAAGGCTCTGTGTCCCATGATGTACGATAAAGAAAACACTTTTTGACCCTGGGCTCAGTTTCAACAATCTTCTGTATGATCATGCTCTACTCTAACAATAATGACATTGTAAGTAATGCCGTACACTAAAGAAAAAAAATACAGCACAGCAATTTTTAAGAAGATCATGCATCATTACTTTGTAGGAGACATACATACCACAATAGAATGAACTGCACCAATCCGAGCACATGCCAACATTGAATACACCAGCTCTGGGATCATTGGCAAATAGATGGCCACTCTATCTCCTTTCTTCACACCTATTAAATTAGTATATTTTATTAATATGGTTAGAAAGTATAGACTTTATAATTACAGATGGCAAATTACTCTGCAACTAGTAATCCTGCTGCTGGCAATATGTTGAAATCTCCAGTGACAGGATCACCAAAAGGCTGCCTGTGTGTCTTTATGGGGCACACATGGGCACCCTCTTTAGTGGTCCTGCAGCTGGAGATTTGTATCCAGCCTGACATCACCATCAACTGTCATTTTCAGTTTACTGGTATTAAACAAACAGTCAGCCCATCAAAAACATAAAAATATACAATTAAATTTTTTTGTACGTGAGGAATTGGTAACAAAAAAAAAAAAAAACAAAAAAAAAAAACCCAAGCTTAAAAAAAATAAAATAAACTGATCATATAGTGTAAATAAGAAAATGGTATATAATGCATATAGCAAAGCCAATTTCAAACCTGAATATGTAGTTAAAACTCTAACACCCCCCCCCCCCCCCTCCTCCTTCCCCTGCATCCTTCTAGGACACGTCACAGTTCCCAGAAGGCTGCTGGGCCATTCACAGAACACAGCGCTGCTCACACATGCGCAGAGGGAAGCCAGTTATGAAGCCGCAAGTAGTCACAGCAGGCTTCCTAAAAGTAAATGCGTTGAGGTGAGGACTGCGCTGGATTCATGTACATGTAAGTGTCCCATTATTAAAAGTCAGCAGCTACAGTTTTGTATTGCTGACTTTTCATTTTTTGTTTCTAAGTTGAAGATCCGCTTTAGCAATCATTCGAAATCCACTGTATGTGGCATATCAACCAAATGGGTTAACTATAGGTTGAATATTTCAGCCAGAAGGGATTGATCAGAAAAGAAAATCATCTATCGAAGAGTGTATGGCCATCAGAAGTCACAATACTTTACCTCTGGTAGATTCTGCACCAAGGTCCAAACAAACACAGTAACATGTACATACATTTATTACATGATTCTGGAGATAATAAAATACATTAAAAAGGTTGTATTATATTATCAAACCAGGAACAGGGCCCACCACAGGATCCTTTGTTGCCTCAGTGTTTATTCTGACATGGGCTGAGATATTTCACCAGCCTCCAAGGATAAGAAAATTAAGCAAGGAGTTTAATTTCATGTTTCACATTAAAGTTGAACACATCCTAATGCTAGTTTCTGCATATGTCTTAATTATATTCTAAAAAGGTCTATAACAGCAATATGCAATTAGCGGACCTCCAGCTGTTGCAGAACTACATGTCCCATGAGGCATAGCAAGACTGACAGCAACAAGCATGACACCCAGATGCAGAGGCATCATGGGACTTGTAGTTTTGCAATAGCTGGAGGTCCACAGAGAATTGTATACCTATACCTTTGCCATCAACAGGGAATATAGAACATGAATTGTATGTTTATGTTCTATACATTGCTGTGTACTTTACTGGTATTGTTCCCATTCTCAGTGTACCCCATACACTACTTACCCAACTTCCTTAAGGCATTTGACAGCTTGCAGACTTTTATCAGTATATCACCATAGGAAATTACAGAAGAATCTGCAGGCGAATTCCCTTCCCTGAAATTCCAAAAGAAAAAATTGGTTGTTAGTATTAGTTTGGGAGATTATCTTCAATGAAATAAAACATAATCTCTGGTGTATTTTAGTTTAGAGCAGAAACCAGAGGGTTGAATCCTCTATAGGCTGCTTCTTGTATTCTTGTTTCTCAGGGACTCTGTATGAGAGATCACAAGCTCCTGTCACCTGTTATTCTACAATGTAGCAGGAAGACAAAGTCATCATGCTGCAGTTTTACAGTTCTCTTGCATGGATGTACCAAGTACCATGTAATACCTTTTGAAATATGCACAGTACATACAAAGACCTGCTATCTATCCATTGCTGGCACTCATTTCTATGATTAATCAGTGCAAACCAGGGGTGGACTGACAACTCATGGGGCCCCAGGCAATAGAGTATGGGGCCACACAGTACACACACACACACACACACACACACAGTAAAAGATACTGAAGAGGCGTGGCAGCTATAACCTTGGGGGGATTTAAAAAAAAAAAAAAAAAGAAGAAGAAGAGGAAAAACCACAGATTTTTACATACTTTCCCTGGTTTTATTGAGGCTGGTAACCCTGATGGGGCCCCTTAGTGGCATGGGGCTCTCAGGCAGTGTCCGAGTGCCTGAATGGTCAGTCCACCCCTGGTACAAACACAAGCTTGTGTCATACGTGAATGGTGCTAGATGTGCACACATGTATATGGCAGTTAACCACTTAAGCTCCGGACCATTTTGCGATTCAGCACGGTGCCGCTTTAACGGACAATTGCACGGTCGTGAGACGTGGCTCCCAGACAAGTTATTTTTTCCCCCACAAATAGAGCTTTCTTTTGGTGGTATTTGATCACCTATGCGTTTTTTATTTTTTGCGCTATAAAAAAAAAAAAAAAAAATAGAGTGACAATTTTGAAAAAAAAATATAAAAATAAAAAAAGGGGGACGTATTTTTTACTATAATAAATATCCCCAAAAATAAATACATATTTTTGTTAAAATAAATAAATAAATAAATAAATAAATGGGAATAAGCGTTTGATTGGTTTGCACAAAAGTTATAGCGTCTATAAAATAGGGGTTAGTTTTATGGCATTTTTATTATTATTATTTTATTTATTTATTTTTACTAGTAATGGTGTCGATCTGCTATATACAGGTAAAGCTTATGTAGGGAGATTTGTTTCATCCCTATGCATCATCTGATGCTGTTAAATTCACTGGGTATATGTGAGGGTTTACATCCACTTTAAAAAGGGGTTGTAAACCCTCGTCATAGAATGCATTAAGGTGAAAACCTCCTTTGCTGCAGCAGCACCCTCGAGTCCCACTTATACTTACCTGAGCCCCGTGCTCGTTCCCACCATGGGAATTACACCAGCTCTGGCCAGTGTGTCATCCGATTGGATAGATTGATATTAAGTTGCGCTAATCAGCCAAAAATATGAATGAAATGAGTAAGAAATGACAACAAATCAAGTCCATCCAATGTAGCAATATCAACGTGGCAATAACGAATAATACACCCAAAGAAACGTGATGTGAAAAGAAGAGATGACTCACTACTAAATTTACTGCCGCTTGCCGACCCCCTATGATCTCCTATTACGGGAGATCACAAGCGCTTTCGGCTCAATACCCAGCCAGGGCCTTTAACGGACACAGCAACGGTCACAGTCACAGCGTCTTAATAGGCTTCCATCACTCATATAGAGTGCAAGGACTCAAAATCCCCATGAAGAAATAAAAAGCTTCCATAGTGTAAACATTTTTAAGCTCACTGAGGGGTGATGGTGAGAGATTGAAGAAAACATATTGGATGGACTATTTGTTGTCATTTCTTACTCATTTCATTCATACTTTTATAGATGATTAGTGCAACTTATTATATGGAAAAAAAGTGTTTGTTACTGTATGTATCTCACAGGAAGTTGTTGCTTTTTCACACATATCGTTTTTCATTTTTGGTAGCGCAGTAATTACTTTTTGCTGGATAGATTGATAGCAGCACAGCCATTGACTCCTACTGCTGTCAATCAAATTCAATGATGTGGGCACCGGGGGGAGGGGCCAAGTCCTGCTGTCTATGGAGCGCGCCCGAACAGGTGTCCACGAAGGAGAGCGTTTCTCCAGTGGGGCACTCAAGAAGAGGAGCCAAGAGCGCCACAGAGGGGGATCGGGGCCACTCTGTGCAAAACCAACTGCACTGCGGAGGCAGGTACCATAATAATAAAAAAAATAAAAATAAAAAAAAAAGGATGGAGGATGAAACTTTACAACCACTTTAAGTTATTCTAAAGAACCTGCCACTTTGCCCTCTTAAAGACCTGAAAAAGTATGCAGCAAATGAAAAAGTCAGGGAGAACACAGGTCTCCTTATCTGCACATTTGCTACAAGTCACTTACTCAGGAAACACTGAGACTCCTGGCATCAAACAATAAAATGGATATAAACAAGTCATTGCTTAAAAATGTTATTACATAAGAGAATGTCTAACAGGAGCAGATTTTATTATTAGTACAGATACTTATATAGTCATTTTATGCAGTGCTGTTAAATTCATATGCGATTCAATGCAGTGCGTTTTAGCCCATTAATTTTAAATGAGCTCCAATCGCGCCAAAGTCGTGCATGCCCCAATTTTGGTACTGCATTGCAACCTGATCACCTCACTTCTGTGCTATGCGAGCTGGGGGCAGGTAAATGCACTACATTGCCCACCTGCATATGGAGTGTTAAGATTGCACTGACACTCACTGCAAATCGCAAGGGAAGTGCGAATTCAATGGGGTGGGGAAAGTGCACATGGATCGGGGGGGGGGGGGGGGGGTTTCCGCACAGCATTTGCGTGAACCTAGGCTCAAGGAGCTTACAAATCAAAAGGTCCCCAACTCAAATTCATACATACACATACAAGGGACAATTTAGCCAGGAAACAATTAACCTACTAGCATGTTTTTGGTGTGTGGGAGGAAACCCATGCATGCAGGCACATCGAGAACATGCAAATTCCAGGCATGTAGTGCCACGGTTGGAAATCAACCTGAAAAGCCACAATCCTACTACATACAAGTGCATTTTTTTTTTATCTAACAGTCTGTAAACACAACGGTCACAGAAAACATGGACTGGAATAGACATGTTCTAGTCTACTGTTGGAAATGTCACATAGGGGATACACTGAAAAGCGATAAAAGTTACAAGATACTGACTATCTGCGCTAGACTAGCTGACATTTTTAGAGCGATAAATACATGTCAATAAACTGCAGTGTGTACGTGTGTTGACTACCTAAGAAGTGCAAGTATTATCAGGTATTTCAGCAGTTAAAGGGACACATATCCTTTAGTTCTGTGTACACAAGCTGTGGCCAGCACCCTGCCTTACTGACGTGGAACCATCAAGATATTGCCACAACAAAAGTAAAGTTCACCTGTCAAATAAATAAAAACACACCACACACACACACACACACACACACACACACACACACACACCCTTCAGAAATGCACAGCTCATTATAGATTTTTATAACCAAAAAACATAACAAAGGATACAAGATGACTTATTTACATATTTAGTAGAGCAAATTAAGAGAAAATTGTAGCAACTCACAATAGCTTATCACAACAAAGTGCTAGAAAGTACTGCATTTTGAAAATCGTTTTCCACTAAACGACTTTATAAAGCCCCTAAATTCACAACAGGACCGGTCATCTACATTTGCTAGCCGATTTTGCTCTACGCAGTGTGGTTACTTTGTTTCTTTGCCTAGGCAGTTGCTTTTCTGCATAAAGTCTCGAGAAGGCTCACTATTTAAAATGCACTTTTAATACAGTTGATGCAATTACACACTTTCATGACAAACAACTGAGGTCTTCTTACAACGATCAAATGATTAATTGGGTTTTCATTTAACGTTGTTTACACCTAATCTGATGGGTAAACACAAGTGTCTGAATAGCAGGAGACAGTATGACATGGCTAGAATCATGTTGGGATTGTATGTCGTTGTATGCAGTCACTGTATACCATATCTTGCATGTGATCCATGTACTTTGTTCAGATGCTGTATATCCAGCTAAACATTGGGGTTGATTTACTGGTTTTTGAGTGCAAAATCTGGTGCAGCTGTGCACGGTAGCCAATCATGTGGCTGAATTCCCAGAACCACAAAGGAAGCAGATGCTGGGAGATGTGAAAAGGTGCGTCACAATAAACCATGTCTTATATACAACCACCTTTCACCGTGACCACTGATCACTATGACACAATTTTGTGTTATATTTGAGCTGTCCTGATTTAAATCATTCAACCCGCAGACATCACAGCAAGGATGGATATGCTTACCTATTCTTCTTAGAAAGCTCCGGTCTGGTCTCGGGATCTCCCCAGCGGCCAACTTCAAAAGAGAGGAGAGAGCACTGACAATGGATGGAATGCCTGGGCAGTGACGTCATCCATAGTCTTACTATGAGGCATCCATTGGCAGCTGTCCCTCCTCTCCCCTGAAGCTGGCTGCTGTTCATGTGACCAGAACGGAGCACCCTAATAATAGGCAATTATAAGCATCTTTGTTCTTCAGGGTAGTTAGTATAGGAGTTAGAAGGGGTGCGGGAGTAGATTTAAATGTACTTAGTCCAAGCCCTGACTTTTACTTTAAGGTATATAAATGACAGCTAGAAGTTGATTTGATGTAAGGCCCAAATGGTTCAGATTCTGTCTGCTCTGGTTTTAAGAATTTTCTCCCGATATGTTTATGGACATCATTGCTCATCCAAGATCAGAGCATTGCATGATGTGAGCCGATTTTTTTTTTTTTGCTGGTTCAGTCAGCTGCCGAGGAATGGAAGGACAGGTGGTCACACAGAAAAAGATCACTTGTCTCCACATATACTGTACATACAGTGCCTTGCAAAATTATTCAGCCCCCTTGCGTTAATACTTTGTAGAGCCACCTTTTGCTGCGATTACAGCTGCAAGTCGCTTGGGGTATGGCTATCAGTTTTGCACATTGAGAGACTGAAATTCTTGCCCATTCTTCCTTGCAAAACAGCTCGAGCTCAGTGAGGTTGGATGGAGAGCGTTTGTGAACAGCAGTTTTCAGCTCTTTCCACAGATTCTCGATTGGATTCAGGTCTGGACTTTGACTTGGCCATTCTAACACCTGGATGTGTTTATTTGTGAACCATTCCTTTGTAGATTTTGCTGTATGTTTGGGATCATTGTCTTGTTGGAAGATAAATCTCCGTCCCAGTTTCAGGTCTTTTGCAGACTCCAACAGGTTTTCATCCAGAATGGTCCTGTATTTGGCTGCATCCATCGTCCCCTCAATTTTAACCATCTTCCCAGGCCCTGCTGAAGAAAAGCAGGCCCAAACCATGATGCTGCCACCACCATGTTTGACAGTAGGGATGGTGTGTTGAGGGTGATGAGCTGTGTTGCTTTTACGCCAAACATATCATTTTGCATTGTGGGCAAAAAGTTTGATTTTGGTTTCATCTGACCAGAGCACCTTCTTCCACATGTTTGGTGTGTCTCCCAGGTGGCTTGTGGCAAACTTTAGACGAGACTTTTTATGGATATCTTTGAGAAATGGCTTTCTTCTTGCCACTCTTCCATAAAGGCCAGATTTGTGCAGTGTACGACTGATTGTTGTCCTATGGACAGACTCTCCCACCTCAGCTGTAGTTCTCTGCAGTTCATCCAAAGTGATCATGGGCCTCTTGGCTGCATCTCTGATCAGTCTTCTCCTTGTCTGAGCTGAAAGTTTAGAGGGACAGCCAGGTCTTGGTAGATTTGCAGTGGTCTGATACTCCTTCCATTTCAAAATGATCGCTTGCACAGTGCTCCTTGGGATGTTTAAAGCTTGGGAAATATTTTTGTATCCAAATCCGGCTTTAAACTTCTCCACAACAGTATTACGGACCTGCCTGGTGTGTTCCTTGGTCTTCATGATGCTCTCTGCGCTTTTAACAGAACCCTGAGGCTATCACAGAGCAGGTGCATTTATACAGAGACTTGATTACACACAGGTGGATTCTATTTATCACCATCAGTCATTTAGGACAACATTGGATGATTCAGAGATCGTCGCTGAACTTCTGGAGTGAGTTTGCTGCACTGAAAGTAAAGGGGCCGAATAATTTTGCACGCACCACTTTTCAGTTTTTTTATTTGCTAAAAAAGTTTAAAATATCCAATAGATTTCGTTCCACTTCACAATTGTGTCCCACTTGTTGGTGATTCTTCACAAAAAAATAAAATTTTATATCTTTATGTTTGAAGCCTGAAATGTGGCAAAAGGTTGAAAAGTTCAAGGGGGCCGAATACTTTCGCAAGGCACTGCATCATACATAGACAGTTTTTCACAAGAATGGCTGTCATGTTTCTAACAAGCAGTGTTAATTGTGTAGTTATTTTAAATGAACAACACAAGGGAAATGTAAAAGGTGGTTTACAGGAAAGAAGCTTGCCTCATCTAGGGCCTGCCCAAGGATGGCATTCTTTATAGTTGCCACCATTATAAGGGACATTTTCCCTGTTTGACAACAATGATTTGGTTTTTAGCAGTGATTCCCAGAGACCTGAAAATTATTTAGGGGTTCCTCTGGGGTAATAAGGTTGAAAAGGGCTGGTTTAGACTTCACATTTTTTACAAATTTAAACCTTACTAGCAGTTCATGAAAGTTTCACCCAGGATTCTTACATTTTCTCATCAGATTCCTTTGTAAAACCGTGTGAATCCTGGGTGAACTTTGCGTGAAAATAATTTATAAATAGGTCTTCTATAAAAAGACAATTCTGTTATGTCATGTAAGAGTTATGCAAGGCTGCAATCATCAGCATGTATAATAGTCTGACATTTTAAGACCATGTCAAACCTGTTGTTTGAATATTAATATAGCTGTAAAGTGAGCAAACATAGGCCCTCTCATTTTATTACCACAGTTATATATATATAATAATGTCAACATAACTATTCAAAACTGAACTCTAGACAAACTGGTCCACATACAGATAAAACATACTGTATTTGTATGATTTTTGTTCAGGGGATTTTGGAAAGAGAATATAAGGGGAGATGAAGTAAGTATACCATAGGCACTGTAGGATTTCTGTCGTTCAAATATAAGGGGAAGATTCAGGCAGTTCAAAATCAGCAGTATTTTAAAATTCAGTTTGTAATAATGATTACAAGGGACAAAAAAAAAAAAAATTATATATATATATATATATATATATATATATATATATATATATATATATATATATATATATATATATATATATATATATATATATATATATATATATATATATATACCCAGGACCCTGCATTCACTATATCTGGTCTCCCACAGTACACAGAACATTGAAATGCATTAGTCTTGGTATATATAAACTGCTAAACACCTTTTCTCATTAGCAGTATATAGTAGTCTTGTAACTTCTATCAGTGTGTGGTTAAAGCTGGTAGGAGGGGTTTATTTCTCCCCAGATTGCCCTACAAGAATGCACCCCTGACCCTCTGTATGGACAGTGCTGATTGGCCCCATGCAGATCACATGCACTCTCCCAAGAGGGAAAAAAAAAAAAAACACTCTAGCAATACACACCAAACTGAGAATGTGCAGAGTGCATCCAAGGCTCTGTTCCATCAGGAGATGGATTGGGGACTGTGAAGGAATGGGAGGATATGAGAAGACAGGATCAAGCAGCCTTTTTTTTTTTTTTTTTTTTACACAATGCAGAGGATTAACCCCTTAACATACTGTATTGCATATACAGACTGATTTTATGGTTGTGGGTTTAGTAACACTAACTTTATTTGTAACATGTATAGAATGAACATGATCTATTGTGAAATCATTTTTTCATCGATTGGTTCATCTGTACTATGTTTCTAATTAACCTCATATGGTTGGTTTCATGTAAACCAGATGTGCCTCAAGGCTGATTTTTGCTAGCCCCCTGCCAAGACCCCCAGGACAACACATCTGTGGCAATTCCTAATAAAGCAGCTACTTTAGTAGCGGGGTGCAATCATACAGCATATCACAGCTAAGAATTCAGATTGGCTTTATAGAGCGATCTAATGGTTCTAAAAATAAGAATCAAATATTGTTGCAATTCAAACCTCACCCAACTAGTATATCCACTATTCAGAGCATTTGTGGCCTAAGTCTGGGTTAATATATTGATCAGGGATATGCGGAAATCAGAAGAAATGGTGTTTCATCTGTCAGATTTCCTGTGATGATAGCACCAGTTAGCTTGCATTCTTGACCCATACAAACTGGGCTTCTCAAACAGCTGCAGTCTCTTGACATCTAAAGCCAGCACACATTTATATTAGTAGTGATGTAACAGTATCAATGCAAAGGTAGCAAAGATTCGCTACTATATAATCCGGTTTAAGCCCTTTAGATCAGGTATAATACTAGAACAGCAATAGAAATTCAAATTGCTATCAGTACCATCATTAAAAGAAACCCTTCAGAGACAGTGCTGGTGATGCCTTTCTATATTGCTCTCTCTCTATTACCATAATCACCACTGCACAGGTCATCCAGATATATATCAACATGTCCTTTAAGTCATCCAACCTCTATTCCTGCTTACCACAAGAAGCCAAGAATATCACTGGGCGGAGGTGATACATTTGCTGTGTGTCTTTGTAATGGGGACAGAATGTCACCTTTATTTAAGATGAGTAGGAATGTTGGCTGACCTAAAAATCAAATCATGTTGGAGACTAGGAGTGTCATCTAAACAGTTTCTAGGGCAGTGATTGTTAAACACTGAAGTCCAATTGTTGGTGCCATTGGGAGAAATTGTGCCCCTCATTGGTATCGGGGGGGGGGGGGCAGACATAAGCGGAGCGGACACAGACAAGCCACCCGCCTGCTCAGCGGGGATCAGTGCCCAGATTCCCCGCTGAGCTGGTGGAGTCCGCTCCACGTGGAAGAGCCTAACAGGGACATAGAAAGCAAAAAATACCCAACATGTTCTAATCCCTCTCCATTCTATTCAGAACTAAAACAAAAAGTTTTGCCTAAAGTATACCTATACAAAGAGAAACGAATGCACAGAACAGTGATTGTAGGTGCATGTTTAAGATCATGAAAGGATATACAAAGAACACCACTGCATATGTTATCTTAGTTCTTTTTTTGTATGTTGGCTGTGCAAAGATAACATCTGTAATATATGAAATGCATCATGTATAGGCACGCTGGTTTAAAACTAGATCTGCAGAGATTTGATCAACAGCCAATAATCAAAATCCCTTGTATGTGGCTGCCTTTATTCTACCTGGCTATATGGTTATCAAAGCTCATTGCTTGTTATTCTACTGTAAAATGTACCAGAACAAGTAGAAGTTATCTTGTGAGTCTAAGTAATATCATATACTGGTTCCAACATGATTTCCAAGGTATGTCAGCACAAAACATCAAGATGCTGCTTTCCTTCCTAAATAAAATCAGTTTCCAAGATCACCGACTAGAACATTTCCTGTTGTAATGAGCAGCAATAAAGATAAACCCCAGAAAAACTGACAGGCTGGTTGTATCGATCAACTTGAGTACAAACAGCATACCCGTGCATGGTTTCCATTTCAGCCACTCCCTGCTGAACCGGACGAGATTCATTTTATATCATAATAAAAACTAAAATTAAATTCATCACCAGGAAGTCAGATTTACATGCAACATTATATGACATAGACACAGATCCACCCCCCCCACCCACGCCATATCCCCCTCATCACAAACACCCCTCAGTCACAGATCCTCCATCAATATTACAGACTGCTCCTTCCATAAGATTGCAGCACTCCCCCTCCCATAACTTATTTACACAAGACGGAAGCATGGTATGTCTGGTTACTAGACAGCGGGGCAGTCCCAGCAATCACCCACTTCTTAATTTAAAAAGGGGGGGGGTTACCTAGTTTTGACAGGTATCCGCTTCTTAATTCTACTTGGATCATCTCTTCTACCCCCTCCATTCAGTCTTCAGTGGGAAACCGGCTGTGAAGTCGCAATTTGTCACAGTTGGGTGCCCACATTTGAGATGCTGCCACCAGGGACAGAACGACTTGGGTGACCACATTGCTGGATCATGGTACAGGTGAATGTCTGTTTATTAAAAAAAAGTCAGTAGCTAGTTTTTGTAGCTGCTGACTTAATAAATCCTCAGACAGTCATTGACACTGCGGCTGTCTGAATACAATAGCTGGCAGTAGAGATTCCGCAATCCTTAAGCAAGTAAAAATCTCCATACTTTTTTTTTTTGTTTTTTTTATTTCCTTCAAAAATTTCTGTGTGAAATACAATTATTCCTAAGTCCCTTACACACGATACAAATTGGATGGAAAAATTTGTACGACGAGCTGTCTGATGATTTTCGTATCGTTCGTATGGTGGTTTTGAAAGCCAATTTCGCTTTTTTATCAGACAAAAGCTGGATGTGCAGACTATAAAATTTTAAAAGACGTGAACTCAACGTCCAATTTTCGTTTCATTAGTACAGTTTTCGTACAAGTAAAAAAAAAAAAAAAATTCGTAAGAGCAAGACTACACATCTCTCAATCTTTCATAAAAAAATAAAATAAAAAAACAACAACACACAACAGGCTTGTGTTCACATATCCAAACAAATGCTTCCTTAAATTAGTATTCACCACTATGTGTTCCAATCATCCCCTGAGGAAGCCACGTGACCCTGTGGCGTAATGTGTAGGGGAGGGGCCAATCTGTTTTCACACTGAGGCGCGCATTGTGAGCATACTGTGTCGTATAACCGCACTGTGGGGACTTAAAGCTTTTTAGTTTGGTGCACTCTAAGCAACAGAAAAATGTGAGTGTTTTTATACTTTGTGTTTAATAAACCTGTTGTTTTAAAAGATAAAGCGCTATGTCCAGCTTTCTCTCTTTACGATTTGGGCTTATGGAGATAAGTGTAAGAGAATGAGGATTCTAATTTCAAGATTACCAGCAAAAGAGTGAAACAGCATAAAACAGATCCCCAGAGAGGGACAAAAGCGCAAATAGACCATTGGTTGGTCTCATCTCCAAGGTGAGGGCACATCGGATGAGGGGATAATCACTAAAGCATGTGGATGACTGGAGCACATAGTGCTGACCACAAGTTAAGGAAGCAGCAGTTTCAATATGTGAACACAAGCCTTTTTTTTTTTTTTTTTTTTTTTTTATGAAACATTGAGCATATGCGAGCAAATTCATACCAAAGGACACTTTATGGACTAATGCATTGTTTTGTTTAGGTTATATATGGTTTTATATAATATGCCGATTTTGAAAATTGCTATGCAAGCAGATTTAAAGGGATACTAACACATTAGTGTTTGGGAGTCTGGCACCACATTTGAATACAATTTTACTATGGTATTACATTACATTCTTTTAGTTTTGCATCAAGCAGTAAACATTAAAGCCTTGGTCACCTGGGATTTCATTAAAATGTCCCTCTTGAGGAATTTGAGGAATCCCAGAGACCATACAGGAAGAGCAGGAAAATCTACACAATGGAGACTCAGATCAATAAATTAAGGCAACAGAGGCTTTAACATTTACTGTTCGAAGCAGTGTATTAATAGCTGTGAATTTATCAATCTATTTGTGCTGTTTTTTTCCCTGACCATAAGACACCAGACTTTTCAGATAATCTATAGATTTTTTGGTCAAATTTGAAGATGATCAGACCTCCACCTTCTGCAATCAATGTTTCATGGAAGATTTAGAGTAGACTCTTGGGAGCTCACCTACTGAGCCAATCTAAGGCACGTGTAAAATTGTTCACACTGTACAATCAGATTGTATAATCTCCTTTAGATCTACCATCAAATATGCAGTGCAAGGACCTGGGTGATTGGATACTTTTTGGATTGTTTAGGCTTGGCCTTGTACAATCAGAATATACAGAGTATGCCCACTGTAAGAGAACTCTTCCAAATACTGTTGATGGATTTTGAAAAGCAGGGATTTAAGCTCACCACAGGTGGATCAAAATTCATCCAGTTCAGCAGGAACCAGACAAATTTTGAATAGTGTGTGGCCATTCCTGCTCAATGGAAGTCAATCATTAGATCGACTTCTGTTGAATGGCCAGTTGGAAAATCTTTTGTTTTTGATAGCAGCAGGAGCCCCTGTCAGAATACAAAGTCTTAGTTGGGGGGGATACCTCCATTCAGCTGAATGTGGATGAAGGAATCTGGGTTTTTCTCCTGCTAAGGAACACCACATTAAGGCCCCTTTCACATGGGTGATCCGATCAGGTCCACTTGTCAGTTTTTCAGACGAACCCAATCATACCCTCCAGTGCCTTCTATGGAGCGGTGGATGTCAGCAGATACATGTTCACCGACACCCGCTATCCCATCCGATCCCATCTGCCCAAAACAGACGAATGGGGGACCTATTCCCCATCCACCTAGCAGATCGAATTGGATGGCATTGGATCGAAACAGACAGGCAGTTAATTTCCATCTAATTGCCCCATAGACAAGAGTGGGCTGTGTCTATGTCTTCTCCGCTATGCAGAGCTATCCGGCTGCTCAGTGGGGAACAGCGGAGAGATTCCCCGCTGAGCAAGCAGAACCTGGTTCACAGAGGCGTCTGTTTGAAAGGGGCCTAAGGCCTCCTGGGATATATGGATGTACATACAGTCTCACAGCAGGCACAGCATTTGCCTAGGCCCTAAACCCTTTAAAAAAATTAAATAAATAAAAAAGCTGTTATGCGGAGAAGGGGGGGGGGGGGGGGCAGGAGGCACTTTCATTTTCTGGCTAAAGACCTGCTTTCAAATAGTTTATTTGGACCAACCAAATTATTACCTTCACTAAGACCCCATTCACACCTGAGCATTTTGTAGCTTGAAGCCTGAAGCTACAAAACGCTAGAGGGGAAAAAATCTATTATTCTCAATGGAGATGGTTCACATCTCCACTCCATGTCGCCTGAAGCCGAACTCCTGAAGCTCAAACAAGTTCCGGACCCTTTTTTGTCGCTCAAATCAGGCAGATTTGGGCGTTTTTCTTCTTTTAACATTGGTGATCTTTTGCCCTGCACAAAATTGCGGTAAAAAACGCTGCAAAATCGATTTTCTGCTTGAAAACTCTACGCTCAGGTGTGAATGCAGACTAACAGATACACCAACTGTTGAGTGCTGCCTCAGCTACATACAGTATACAGCAATGTGTTCAGGCAGCAGTATGGAGACTTCCAGCCCAGCCCCCAAAAGAAAAATCAGGCTGGGCCAAGTGCATTTTCTGAATGAATACAAGGCTTCCTATGATTAGCTGAGGTGGAAAGGTGCGTGAATTACGTCAACACCAATTAATTTTAGAAAGCTTAAAGTGATTGTAAAGGCTTGTTTCTTATTCGTTCCGAAGGAAAACCTATGCTCTTTAGGCAATCAATACGATCATATTATACACAATGTAAACCATTCTATACAATGTAAATACAAAAATGTGTCCGAGTACTTCTATCTTTGTGGATTTCTTATGTCACATGGAGGCTTGTGTACACACAGTTACATAATTTAACTAGGCAGGTCAATTAGACACAGTGTTTACTATGTAGGATGTATTACCAGAAGTATGCCGTCTTGGCCCCAAGGTTTTTCTCCAAGACATTTCTGTCCAGCACATTGTAGCACACATTGGTTTTTGCCCCTTTCATGAATTCCACAAATATATTGCCTTTGGTGAGGTCAAAATTATAATCCAGCACCTTGCCACTGGGAGGGGATTTCCAATAAAATTCAGAGGCAACCTCCGTCCAAAATTCTGCAGAGGAAAAAATGTTTGAGGAAGTGATAAACATTAAATAAAACCATAAAAATAATAATCAATCTATTGAAAAATATCAGTTATTTGACAGTGTGAAACCATTAAGTTATGAAGAGAAATTGCCTTATTCAATTACAGTTATTATTGGTAATGGTACCCTGTCGCTACATTAAACCCTTGCCGACACCTCCCACTGGACCTTTAAGGTGTCCTGAATGAGAGGAGGCAGTGTTCCTGACCATGTACCGATGTTACATGATTGTGAACCACTGCCAACAGCTCCCAATCACGAATGGTGAGCAGGAGCTGTCTGACTGCACAGCTGTCTGGGAAGGCACCATGAGTGTGGTTATACTTACCTGCTCTGTGCAGGTGTTTCACACAGTGCAGCACCAATCCTCCTCTTCTTGTGTCCCCCACTGGCACTCTTAGCCCCTCTTTCCTGCAGAGTTCCCTCACAGCAAGCAGCTTGCTATGGCAGCACACAAGCAGGCTCCCTCCCACATTGCTGCTCTGTGTTCATACACACACAGTGCATGGCTCGGCCCAGTCCACTGCTATCTCCTCATTGGCTCACTGGCTGTGATTGACAGTAGCAGGAGCCAGTGGTGTGTCTCGGCCAATGAGGAGGAAGAGACCTGGGAGAGCCGCTGCTCTCATACTCACTGCTGGATCGATATGAGGCTCAGGTAAGTATTAGGGGGGCTACTGCACACAGAAGGTTTTACCTTCATGTATTCTATGCAGGAAGGTAAAAAAAAATCTTGAGCTTTTAAAACCACTTTAAGGCCAAGTTTACACTTGCGACAAAACTTGTCACTCTTCTGAAAAGCATTTGTAAGGCATTTGACTGGTGGTCATCGTCTCCCACTGCTGTCAATCAAAGTCAGTGACAAGGGAGTGGGGGGTGGGGCCAAGTCCCATTGTCCATCTCAACGGACGCAGCGGGGCTCAGGAGCAAGCCCATACGAGTGTCCCCATGTGAAGAAGCTTCCTATTAGGGGCACTAGCCAGAGAGGAGGAGCCAGGAACGCCAGTGGGGGACCTGAGAAGAGGTGGTTCAGGTCCGCTATGTGTAATTCTATTGTTAAACACAAAAAAAAAAAAAAAAAAAAAAACACACATTAAACAAAACCGTAATATATAGCATCTTACCAATTCTTAAATGTACTGGCTGCATTTGTTTTCTTTTTTTCTCCCCTTTATATTCCCCTGGCGACAACGCCAGTAACACACCTCCTGTCTCATTCTAAACTAGACTCCTCTACGTCTTTCTCCAACTGTGGCTGTCTGACCTCGCATCTGATGGATTCAAATAGTTTGGGAGCCAACACCACAATGCCAATGATCTGTCATGGGGATACTCAGATCACCATTGGAAGGGCGACCCCCGATTAATTAGCAGGGGTTACCAATGATCAGAAAATTTTTAGGAGTTCCTCGGGGGATGAACCTTATCTCAAAAGGGTTCCCCGGGGGGTGAATATTCAGGGGGTTCCTCTGGGGTGAACCTTATTTCAAAGGGTTCCTCTGGGGTGACAATTCAGGGGGTTCGTGTGTGTGTGTGTGTCATTTCAGGGGATTATGTGGGGTGAATATTCAGGGGGTTCCTGGGGGGGGGTCGTTCCAGGGGATTATGTGGGGGTGAATATTCATGGGGTTCCTCTGGGTGGAAACTATTTTAGGGGGTTCCTGTGGGGTGAAAGGCTGAGAAGGACTTATAACCCTGTCCTGGGGCTGTCTAGAAATACCTTGGGGGTGGTGGATGGACTTGTCGTACAAAGCCTGGTATATATCGAAGTCTGGGATGTGTGCATGGAGTTGCAGGGAGTCTCCAGGCGGATAGGTGACCAGTTCCTCCTCCTCCTCCTTTACATGGGTCACTCCTGATGCTGCCTTCACCTGGCTTGGCATGTTTGCTGCAAGAAACCACAGAGAGCAGTGACTCGTCCCCAGTCGGAATGGTGGAGATCGCGGATAGCGGTGCCCCTCCTTCCTGTAGATGTCAGTGAATGGAGCTCCGGAGGATTTGGAACAGGTTAATCCCTCCTCACCGCCTCCTTCTCCTCAGTCACAGCTCTCCCTTCTGCCGCTCCACAAACCTATTTGCGAATCTCGGCTGGGTCTGTATACTCATATCTCGCCATCCAATCACAAGCCTCCGTGCTCACACTCCTCCACTTTGATTGGTTGCGGCGCACTCGGCTCATCTCTTGCCATTGTGTTTCGGAGGGGATGTGGTGTGGAGCCAGCGGGCGGAGGAGTGGAGGGGAGGGCAGAGATATGGCTCCGAGAATACAGGGATTGCCTTGACACCTGTGCTTGGAAGTTGTCCTCTAAATTCTTGTGTTGTCATTCTCGAATTGCTGTAGTAAGCAGCTTGGTGAACTTACAGCAGTCTGCGGTGGGTGAAATGTGAGAGCTATTCAAGCCCAAAACCAGCATTCATTGGAGGAAGTTTCTGATGTATTACAGATTGTTACCTCCTAATTTATATAGGAGACACTTGTAGGGGCAAAAAAGCCAAAACAAGCAAATAAAGGGTATTAAACGCAGCTATTTATTTTTTGATGGGCCCTTATGACGCCACATATTAGCACATTATGACAGACGCACACGTCAAACGCAGCCCTCCGGTGCTAAGCCTTTCTGCTCCTGCCTCTTCCATCTTTCTCTGCAATCGCACTGGCAGTGTGCGTCATAACACAGTGAACTGCACATGCACGAGTGATGTCATCAGCCAGAGCCAATGATTAAAGCGATGGTAAACTCTAGGAATGTAAAACAAAAAAAAATCCCCCCTGCAAGGTAATTATTATTATGATACAGGATTTATATAGCGCCAACAGTTTGCATATCATATTGTGCTAGTATGCACCGCATACTAGCGCATTAGGAAAAACTTACCTTAAAGCGGAGTTCCACCCAAAAGTGGCATGCAATTTTTTGGGGGGTTGGGGGAGCAAGTACCTAGTTTTGACAGGTACCCAGCTCCTATTTCCACTCGGGCCACCTAGGTGACTTTAGCAGAAGGTCTTCTCTCCCCCTCCCTCCTGCAATCTTCTGGGACATGTCACAGGCACCAGTGACGTCACCGGCTGCTGTTGGCTAGAATGCCCAGAATATCTCCTAAAAAGTGCACGTTTAGGAGATATTCATTTTACTTACAGGCAGGGCTTTTTTTCTCAAACAATAGGTGCTGGAACTAAACCACGACCCCCCAAAACCCCGCCCCCCCACAAACACCCTCCAAATCACATCAAATAGTGGGTGTGGTCATATTTCACAAACAGTAGAAGGGTCTTAAAGGGGCATTAAATAGCAGGATTGCATTACATACAGAGTGCAGAGTTCACGTGGGTTACACACAGAGTGCACAGCTGTCACTTGTAAACACAGAAACCAGACTTCTGTGTATACAATTGATTGTGGTGAACAGACACCAAAGGGTCTGAGCCAGAGGTGGTGGAACTGAGTTCCACCAAGTTCCCCTTGAAAAAAAGCCCTGCTTACAGGTAAACTTTATTAAAAGCTTACCTGTAGGTAAAAATACAAACAGAGGGATTACAAGCCAGGTGTAGGCAGCATCAGGAGTGACCCTCCATCTACTTTAACCTACAGTCCCTTCTTACAAGCAATGTTCTTTGGATACGCCATGCAATAAACCACTTAAGAAGAAACTTTAGACCAGACATTAAACAGTTATTGGTAGCTTTACTGAAGATAGGCAACATAAAGGTACAGTTCTTAACAGGCAGCTTCCCTTTAGTGCCCATAGGGTAATCATGGTGGTTATGACTAAGGCCTTATAGGCTGAAACGCGTCAACCTTTCTTATTTGCGCTTGGTCACTGTGGCTTGTTAACTACATTTCTTAAGAGCAATCATCTTTTCCTAATTTCTATACTCAGCCAACAACTGTGGATCGAGCAACTGGGAGCTCTGCTACCTATGTGATGTATGGGTAGTAGCACTGACTTTTTTGTTTATATAGTGTAATCATACCTGAATAACAGCAAAAGAGTCCTTAGTGTCAATTAAACGCAGAGTCCATCATTGGTAAATATTCCACCAGAGGTAACACAGAGTCCATATAGTCCATCTTTGACAAAGATCCTTAAAAGGCTATCAGGGTTCTCTGGTAGTTGAAGAGCCCTTTTAAGGGATCCTAAACTCAACTCCATAAAAGCCTATTTGTCCATGCACACATAGGCTTTTACAAGAGTTTAGAAGCTGCTGTAGTTAGGGGAGGTTCAACAGAAGAATTTCATTCAGGATAGGAAAGTTTTGACCTCTGGCCAAAAAAAAGAGGCAAAATTACGTTAAAATCGCAGCACAATTTGGCCACGTTTTGCACTTTCCAGTGGCCGACAGGTAACCTAGTCTGTGTGTACTTGAGCCCTTATGTGGATCTGTGGAAATTTGGCTGGAAAATCTAGCCAATCAATCCCCAGATCCACCACACATCTACATTGTAACAGTTTCACAGGAAAGACAGCCGACTTGACGCAGATAACTGCAGAACATGAGTCAGCACAAAAAAAAACATTATCCCTTCTGTAGGCTACTGCCAGGGGCAGTCTACAGGAGGTTGGCAATGGTAGGTTACAGATTTCCTTTTTATATGTACACGTACTCAAGTGAACTATAGGCACAGCAGTTATACCTTGTTGCATATACTTACATATATTTGCATATGCATTTACTAAAACATGTAAAAGGATATTTTGAAATGTTAAATGTGCTTACTAAAGAGACTTTTACCCAAACAGATCCTAACACATCATGCCAAGAGCCAATAAACTTATCAGTCATTGAGTAAATACTGTCTCGATGTGGGTTATGTTCTCATCAAATACCTGCTATTCAAATTGACAGACGGTCTGGGCTGAACTTTAATAAACGTATTTAAAAGGTCATTACACCCCAAAGTGGTATTTTAGTTCTAGTTGGCATCTAGGGGATTGAGTTAGCCCCTGGCTTAATATACTGTATGTCTTGGATTATGTCTTGGATTATTTCCCATAATTTCCATAATTCTCAACTTTTTTTCCAGCCCACGTGGAAGTTTTGGGTGTTCCAGCCCACCTTTGCGTGCTTTGTCTTCTCTTGTTGTGCTCAATAACAACCCCAACAGGGAGAGTGAGAAACCCTCAAAACTACCAATGCAGGTATGTAGAATGAGATCTTACAAATAGATTTATAAGAGATCCAAGAAGCAGTCAGGCAGTACTCCCGTACCAAGCCCAGGCCCCACCGGATCTGCAGAGAAGGGCTGGCCTGGGCACAGGAATTCCTAAATTATAATTTATGAGTAAGGGTGCATTCATGTATTCAGTAATGTGAGGCTGTCGGCTCCCAAAGCTAATCGTGGCCACTTGCATGCAACTGTTGCGTCCAGGGCTGATCACTCGCATATGATCGTTGCATGAGTGATTACATGCGAGTGGCTGAAATCAGCTGTGGGAGCCAGCAGCCTCACATTGCTTTCATTGGGGTTGCCTCCTTCATGTAATTGCTGGGAACCCCAGCTGGGGTTGCCACATGTAAACAGTGTTGGATGCATTTGCAGGTGTGAGTGCACACTAAACCCCGGTACACACTGACAGTTTTTTCGTTCAACCCAGCAGGCTGAACAAAAAAAAACTGAGGAGCTCGTTGAACTAACTATGCGATGTTGGTACAGCAATCCCCCCGCTGAGCTATTGTGTTCTGACAGGTGACTATAACCCCCCACTCCCCCCACAATGTCAGAACACACCGGTCAGGATGCCAATTGGCTGCTGTATTTGCGCATGTTCAGTCGGCTTCTGTCGGACAGGCTGATGTACACATGGGCCAAATGTTAGCCAGTTTCTGGTAAACCGGTAGATACAGGCCAATATTCGGCCTACGTGTACCAGGCTTAAGGGCCCTGCACAGACTTGTATTTAAAGGTCACCTACGGTCAGTGATTTCCTGGGGGCAGAAGTCACCAGTCAGGACATGTACAGAACAGGTATGATCACCTGGGGAAATGTCTATCTGATCATTAGTATCTTATTGTTAGTATAGACAAGCAACCGGGACTTCTAAGAGGGATCTGATAGAGAACATAACTGGATGGGGAGTGGATCTGAAAGAGCACAATAACCCCTATAACTGGCCATACAGTATTGTATAATTTATTAATTTTTTGTTATAAGAAATTTTGCTTTTCTAATCATTGGCGGGGTCAAATAGACGTTTGTTTTCGAGTGAGGAAAAAAAATCAAAGGAGCAGGATGGAGAGATTTTCTTGGAACTTCTATTAGTGTATATGGTTTTTGTTGGGCAAAGTTGAGCCATTTCAAAATCGAACATTAAAAGTTTTGAAGTAATTTCAAAGGATACCTATCAAGGATACTGAGGATCTTCATTAATTCGGAAACCTTCTAGAGTACAGCCAGCTCATCACTATAGGACTTCTGCATTGCTGACTATAGGAAGGAGTTCTATGGATGTCTCTGCAGATACACTACATGTACAGAGATTTACATTTTAGCCATGTGCATTCTTTGCAAAGTGAATCTTTACCTCATGTACTTAGCTCTGGAGCAACTGCTCTTGCAGAGTGCAACAGCACTTTGCAAAGTGCGCAGTCCGTTTGCTTTTAGTAAATCAAACCCCATGTTACATCTGAGCATAGCTGTCCATTAGCGTAACACTGTCATAGACATACAGAGTAGGAGGGTGTCAGGTAAGCAGATTTGCTTGTCCCTACTGACAGGAAAAGGTGATGACTATAGTAATGTGATGGCTATAGTAATTTTGTAATGATTATAATTTAATATGGAACAAAAACATTTTTTTTTCAGAGGGAACTTTGAAGGGTTAGGCCTACTGTCAGGTTCGTATTGCTGTCTGTATGAGATGATTGCTCTATAACTTCCTGTTCCAGTGACACATTCTCACCCTGACACACAATTAATCTGTGTTACATATTTCTACTAAGAATAGAGGTGCGCCTTTACTATGCATGCAACTGCATGTACGTTGCCTAACATTTACTAAGACTTTGGGCACTCAATGTAAAAACTCATGTGAATGCGCGCATGCAATGTTTACATGGACCTCACGCAGTTCTAAACATACTTCCGGGCGCAGCAGGTTATCTCAGAAAAAGTTACTTTCTCATTCTATTTCGGTCCAGGCTGCTACTTGGGCAGTTGTCATTAAACTTCCTCACATCACCCATAATATTGGCATCTCCATCTTTAGGACATTTCTAATATTTACATGCTTTCTGTGCTACTTTAAAGGCCCTGATGAAGCGGGGCTTCCCACGAAATGGGTAGGCCATATCCTTGACATCTTATACCAGGACCCACACACCCTGGACTAAAGAAACAGTAAACTGTATTCTTCTTCAGACTGCAATATGTTAAGGTTTCCATCCATAGATGGCAAATACAATGTTTCTATATATTTTTAAAATTGTGTTATAAATCATTATTTACACTCCACTGAGGCACATGTAAAGTCCCACTCTACTCCTTGAATCTGAATTTTGTATCCACCAGGGGCAATGGAGTTATAATTGCTCCACGTCTACCCCCACCCTTATATATTAATCCATCTTCTGTTAATATTGAATAGGAGATGCCCTGCGCCAAGTCCATATTCTCCCATGCGCTGAGACTGCAATAGTAAATGGAGGGGTCAAACTCTATTACAGGCGCACAATATCATAAATATAGAAACGTGCGTTGCTCCTCGCCGTGCACCTCTACTGACGGCGCATGGCTTTAGTAAATCAACCCCATGGTGTCACAGAGAACAGCGACTGAGGGGAATGTCCTAAATGGAGATACACAGATAACAATAAACACCTGGCAGAGAATTTAACACTACCTGACTGTGTCTACAGCTAAAATACTTTGGCAGACATTACACTGGTGTTATACTTTAAAAGCAAGCAGCCCTTGGTTGGGGGGCTTCTGATCCAGCTCCAGGGGCTGTGAACAGAGAAGAACAACACAAACTTGTCACAAACACTTGATGTGTTTGAGCTGTAGGGGCTTCAACAACCAACATTCTGCACACCTTCTAGGACCCAGAGCATATGCTAGGAAATAAGTGGGTGTTACTGGGCAGCCAGGTTCATATGAAAGCACAGAACTTCATGACTATTGCACCCAGGAGGACTAAGTTTTTTCACTAAGAGACACACATACAGCATGAATTTTTGAGTTAAAATAAATCATGTGGTATTTATCTCAAAAGTAGTAAATTCACTAAAAACATGTGTTATTTAACAAATGTGTTAAATATTTATGTTTTGCGTTATTTAGCAATTAAAATTTGTTATTTTTATGTAATTTTTTTTCTATTTTTTTTTTGCAGGCTTGCACTGCACCAGAAGGCACACAGTAATATTGTTAAAATATCAAAACATTGCAGGGTGCTTTCATTCACTGATGAAATTGTAAAATTTATTTTCATTCTTGAACTCTGAGGAGAACATATTCACACTGATACATTGTATACTTTTCACTGCCTGGTCAGTGCAGAGTCCCTCTAATTGTTATTTTGTACTTTTCTAAAATACTGCCAGCAAACACCAGGTGCTAAATAAGGAATGTGTGTGTTTTTTAGACCCCTTTCACACTGGGGCGGTGCGGGCATCGGCGGTAAAGTGGCGCTATTTTTTGCGCCACTTTACCGCCCTTTCGGGCGGCGGTATTTGGGTGCTAGCGGGGGTTAAAACGGGTTAAAACCACCCGCAAAGCGCCACTGTAGCGCCACTTTGCCGGTGGTATAACAGCGCTGCCCCATTGATTTCAATGGGTAGGAGCTGTTTAGGAGTGGTGAATACACCGCTCCAATACATGCTGCTAGTAGGACTTTTTTTACTGTCCTGCTAGCGCACCCCTCTAGTGTGAAAGTGAAATTAATTTAATGATTTTTCTTATTTATTTTTTGCGGTATTTACCTCACATTCGATATTTTACTTTGATGAATTGACTCTTCTTATCTCATGTGATTTAAAAAAAAAAAAAAGTCATGTGACCTTCAGATTGCATGTGGTAACCTTTAGTGAATTGACCCGAATAGGTGGTAGGGCCATGATTGCCTATGCAAACAGTAAGTGATTGGATGATGCTGGGCATCAGCCAGCTAGAGAATGGTGTGAGGACTGTGCAGTTATGGAGATTCACAGTGCAGTTGTAACCAACCTGTCCTAAATCTAGTCTTGGTGGGTGGGTAGTCAGCTCAGTTTTATAGTCTATTTGTTAATTTGGTTTTCCCCTAAACTCAGTGGACTTGTGGTTTCTCTCTGCTGCTAGTAGGGTTTCTCTTTCCCTAGGGCTGTGGCCTGTGGGGGGTGTGTGTGTAGCAGCTGAATAACTAGGCCAGGTACCAAGGGCCTTCACATGTGCTTGATGCAGAGGTCTTCAAGCAGAAGGAGCCTGTCTGTCCAGTATGGTCTTGCTGCCTGAGGCCCAGGGCTCAGGGAGCCTCACAGACGACAAGGTGTGGGAAGGAAGAAGTGATGCTTGGGATGGTGTACCAGAAGTGACTCTGCCGTTTGAGGTCCTATGGAGGGAGAATTCGCAAAGAGCCTGGAAAAGCATCAAGCCTGCTGATGCTAATGGAGATGTTGTTGCTATTGGAAACTGCTGTTTCTTCTGGAAAAAGGTACAAGTTTCTGGTTTCAGCCTAAAGACCGTTTTTGCCCATAATGAGGTCTACTGATGGAGTTTGAGTCTGAAGTCAGTGATAGGTGTTCTGAGTTTCTTGCCCCTCTCTCCCATGATTTTCTGCAAGGGATAATGGCAGTTTAATTGTCCTTAAAGTGACTGGCATGCAATTTTTTTCACTTTCCCTATTTTTCCATTTTGCCATGGGAAAATACCAGCCCTTCCCCCTGGGGTACTCCACAGGCCTTCAGGGTACAGGGGGGGTTTAAAGAAGGCAAATGTTAAAGCAGACCTTGCACTCCATTAAATGTCTGCTTAAGTCAGTGGTTTCCAACCTTTTTTATGCCACATATCCCTAGGAAAAGTTCAATAATGTTCACATCCTCTACAAAATTAATAATACATTTGAGAATGAAAAAGTCAAATTTCTAATTTTTGAGCCACAAGTTGAAATACTGTACCCACAATACTTTGCATTAACAAATTGAACTTAAGAAGTCAACTTTTAACTTACCGCAATTCAAATCTAACTCTAGCCCAATAGCGAACATTGCAATTTTTTTTCCAACCCCTGAAATGTCTTATCTCACCCCCTGGGGTGAAGGAACTCCAGATTTGCAGCCACTAGCTTAATTAGTAAGGGTCCCCTCCTCCATCCTGCTGAAAGAAATACAAAATTAGAAAACACTCGTGGAGGACAAAGTTAAACTAAATACTTTCAGGGATGCGGGAGATGATGTAGGCATCTTTCTGGGGATTCTTTTGGAACCCTAAATTTTGTGAGTAGAGTCCTCTTGCAAAATTTGGATACTTGGCATTCCCAAAAATATCCCTGAAGAATGCTGACAACACCCTTGTCTAGGCACCACAGGCAGAAGCATGGATAAAGCAGTCCATACATAGATGCGCTATTGTATTCTGAAAGAATACACTGATCAGGCATAAAGACTAAAAGGAGTAATGGCCCTTCAAATGTCCAATGGCAAACCTTACCAAATCAAACAAATGAGAAAATGCAAGCATACAGTATATGGCTGCTGATATTTATTGGAATATATTGTATACATTGGCCTTTCTATGGCATAATTTGATATCCACCTTAGCTCCAGGCCTTTTTTGTTGTCAATTTTATTTACAAGTAAACTCTTTTTTTTTTTTTTTTTTGCAAGAACATTAGAACCCCAAAACATTACATATTTTTTTTAAAGCAGAGGCTCTAGAGCAGGGGTGTCCAAACTTTTTTCAAAGAGGGCCAGTTTTGATGAAGTGAATATGTGTGAGGGCCGACCATTTTGCCTGACATTCTTTGAACCATTAAAATTTGGTCGAATTCAGTAGTTTGAGCACTAATACACTGCCCAACAAGAATTCTCTTGCCTTTGTCGGGCTTGTTCCCAACACACAGATAAATGCTCTGCTCTTTAGGGGTAACGTTAATTCTTAATGGTACCCCACACCTTGGAAAACGTGGGGTGCTTTTGGTGCAGTACAATTTAAAAAAAAAAAGTTCAGGGACTTCTTTCCCTGCATTTTTGTGGGTAGGGAAGCCCATTGAAATGAATGGGCTGCCCTACACGCAGCACGCAGCCACACAGATGTGTTGGAGGGGCAGTAAAACCACATGGTTAAGCTGTTTTTACCACCCCAACTTCTCCCCCTTTAGCTGCAGAGGGAGCAGCTGGGGGTGTACACATGCTGTGGCTGCAGCTGGAGGTATACCCAGGGGGAATGGTCCCCGCAACTGTGACTCACGGTGACAAACTATGTAAATTTTACTATCCGTAGGTAATGCTTTAAAAGCCTTTACAAGCGACCACTTTAGATTTACAGAGGAGGTCTAGTGGTAAAATGACTGCCCATGATTTCACATTTCTGGCGATACCTCATGTGTGGGATGATCGATGTTTGCGTCCGTGCAGCACAGCATGTTCACGTTTGCGTGCTAGCATGGGGGATGGGTCACATTTAAAAAAATCATTATTAACATGTTTTTTTTTATTTTATTTTTTTATTTTTACACTGTAGCTTTAATTTTTTTTAATCACTGTTATTGTTGTCACAAGGAATGTAATCATCCTTTGTGACAGCAATGGGCATGTGACAGACACTCTTTATGGAGGGATTTGGGGTCTATAATACCCCAAATCCCTCCTTTGGCCTTAAAAGCATTCAAAACACCAATTGTTTTTAAATGTTTTTGATTTTTAAAAGTAGTGCCGTCGACATCTGGGTAAACTGAAAGGGACGTCAAGTAATTGCTTCCGGGTTACTATCACGAACAGCCAATCAAAGCCAAGCACGGCTTTGCTTGGCTGTCCGGCAAGTCGGATGGTTGCTCGGGTCTCCCAAAGGAACAGGAGAGCTCATGTAAGCCCTGGTAGATGGCAACAGTGTGGGGGGGGGGGGGGCATCCCCTCCCACTGCTTGTAATAGCAATCAAGTGGCTAGTTAGCCTCTCTGATTGCTATTACATGAGAGAGCCGAGTGCCAGCTGTAAAGAGAACTGTACCAAAATTATGCCTGCTGCAGGCATAATCCTGCTATAACCACTGAAAGTCCAGTGAAGTACATATATGTTGCTGGTCGTTAAGTGGATATGGTCGTAACAAATAGCCAGGACTTTGAATACATTTGCAGAAAACTGTATTGCATATTCTTGCAGAATGATTCATAGAGTTAACCTCTCCCCCATTATTTGCACTAGGTACGGGTCATTCTGTGTGTTTTTTTATAACTTGACAGTTTGTTCAAGTTGCCTGTTTGTCTTGCTGGCTATTCCAGAAATTCAGCTGTACATTCATATCCACCAAACGAATACTGATAACAGCCAGTAGACCTATCAAATTATATAAATTATTATAAATCATAAATGTACCCTTCAGACTACATTTGTGGTAATGTTTATACCCCCTACTGATGCCTCCTGAAAGCCCCATTGAACTCAGTAGGCAAGTTTGACAGGCCATGCCTCCTGTCAAATTCTGTTCCCCAAGTTAAACATGCTGCGACTTTTCACAGACTATGTCAGCATTGTGATCTATAGGGTCAGTCTACAGAATTTTATAAATTGTTTTATCTCCTACCAGCCTTTGTAGTTCTTTGTTATAATCACCTTTTTTTTAGTAAAGCTAGCCATGAGCTTAAAGAGGTTGTAAACCTCCAAAAAACAAGTAACAAACCTTGCAAGACAAAGGCATAATGAGCTAGTATGTAGGTGAGTTACTTCCAGGTGATGATGATCACAATATTGTCACACCCACACATGGGCGTGGCAGCCACCGGTCATGGCATGACTTCTGAAGAAAATGCACCAGTGGCCCGTTTGTTCAGTGCGTCAATGACATCGGCAGCAACGCATATGCTAAATATCTCCCAAAGTCATGGTACCTACAGGTAAACCTTGTTATAGACTTACCTGTAGGTAAAAGTGGTGTGACAGGGTTTACAACCAATATAAAGCTGGCCATTAGGGATGAGCCGAACCCCCCGTCGGTTCGGTTCACACCGCAACCTTCGAACAGACCGAAAATGTGTACAAACTTTAGAACCCAATTAAAGTGCTAATAGTGCTAATTTTAAAGGCTAATATGCAAGATATTGTCCTAAAAAGGGTTTGGGGACCCGGCTCCTGCCCCAAGGGATATGGTTCAATGCAAAAAAAAATGTTTCGGGAGCACTGATTTTAATGACGATTAAAGTGAAAAAAAGAGAAATATTCCCTTAAATATCGTCCCTGTGTCGTATCTATAGTATGCCTGTGAAGTGGCACGTGTTTCCCTTGTTTAGAACAGTCCCTGCACAAAATGACATTTAACGGAAAAAAAGTCATTTAAAACTGCTTGCGGTTTTAATGTAATGTCTGGTTCCAGGAAATACGGATGAAAATCATTGAGAAAAATGGCATGGGTAGCCCCCTGCCCATTACCAGCCCCTTTGGGTCTTGTACGGATATTAAAGGGAACCCCGTACCCAAATTAAAAAAAGGAAAGGGCTGGGGCCCCCAGGCTCTATATACTCAGAACAGCAGTATACAGGCGGTGCAAACAAGACAGGGACTGTGTAGGTTTGTTGTGTTAAGTAGAATCTGTTTGTAATTTTGAAGTGGTACCTTTTTAAAGTGTAGCTCCAGTCAAAAAATCTATTTTTAAGCTTTTTGGAAAACATAGGGAAGGGTTATCACCCCTGTATAATTTTTTTGCCCGTCCGTCTTTTTTCATCTCACTTCCTGTTGTCTCCTTCCGTTTGCAAGTAGGAGACGTTTGTAAGTTGGATGTTTGAAAGTAGGGGCCTGCCCTATATGCTCTGCAGAAATTTGGCCCTAAGGTGTTGGTGTTGCCACAAGTTAAAACTGTAAGCCCTCAAAGTGACTCTTGGTGGGCGCTGGAACGCCCTGCTGTGAACTATTATATCAAGAATTTAAATTACATGCCATTGTTGAACAGTGGTAGAAAAATTGGGCCTTTGGTGGTTGTGGTGGTGGTGGTGGTGCTGCTGCCACAACACAGTAAGTCCTCACAGTTACTCTCGGTGGGCGCTGGAACTGACCCTGCTGTGAAATATTGCATCAAAAATTGCAATTACATGCCCCTGTTAGGGGCTGAAAAATTGGGCCTTAGGCACCGGTGCTGGTGCAATGACACTGCAACCTCTCCCAGATACTCTAGATGGAGTGCAGGAATGAGCCCTGCTGCAAAGCATTGCATCAAAAATTGTAATTACACACCCCTATTAAACACGGGCTGAAAAATTGGGCCTTAGCCACTGATGGCGGCACC
Organism: Lithobates pipiens; assembly: GCF_037356315.1. Lineage (NCBI taxonomy): Eukaryota > Metazoa > Chordata > Amphibia > Anura > Ranidae > Lithobates > Lithobates pipiens. The sequence continues at coordinate 407,253,376 of NW_027507764.1, read as the reverse complement.
CAGAACCAAAAATGTTTTTCGAAGCTATCAGCAGGATCATTGAGGAGGAAGAGGATAGTCAGTGAACATAACAGGATAGTCACTCAGCATCAGCATAGGCAGTCTGGAAGGGATGTGACATTTAAAAAAAAATATTCGGTTACATCAGCTTCAGGTGCTTGGTAGCTGGTGGTGATCCAAGACTGATTCATTTTTATGAAGGTCAGTTGATCAAGCGAGTCGGTGGACAGGCGCAACCTGTGATCGGTTACAAAGCCTCCAGCAGCACTGAATGTGCGTTCCGAAAGAACGCTGGATGCAGGACAGGCCAGTAGCTCAATTGCATACTGTGCAAGCTCTGGCCAGTGATCCATCCTCAAGACCCAGTAAGCCAGAGGATTTTCGGTGGGAAAGGTGTCCAAGTCTGACCTTGCCCCTAGGTATTCCTGCACCATGTAAATCAGATGCTGGCGATGGTTGCTGGAACCGATCATACCTTGGGGCTGTGGACTAAAAAATTGTCTGAACGCATCGGTCAGACGGCCACCTTCTCCACCGCTCCTTCTGTGACTGACCGAAGCCTCAGCAACACGTCCAGGACCAGGAGTTTGTAACCTCCCAGTCTCTGGGAATGCGTTGCACAGACCTTTCTGCAAGGCCTCACGGAGATGTTTCACCTCTGCTCCCTCTGCGACGGAAAGATAAATTCCGCAACCTTATCCTTGTACCGTGAATCAAAGAGAGTGGCCAGCCAGTAATGGTCCCTCTCCTTGATCCGAAGAATACGAGGATCCTTCTGCAGGCTTTGCAGGATCAGGGAGGCCATGCAGCGTAGGTGTCAGGAACTTACCAGCAATAGACAGGCACAGCTGCGTTCACACAGGCGTCGACGCGTGTTCCCTGCGCGTTCGCGTACGCGTTCGCGTGCGCGTTCGTTCACACGTTAATATGTATCGTCGTGTGTGCCGTTCGTGCGCGCGCTCGTTCGCGTGGTCGTGAGTGGCGTTCGTGCGCTACTTCCCGCCACTGAACGTTTAAAGGTTCCTCAAGCGCGCTGGTGCGGCGCTGTTTCGTCTCAGCTCCTGAGTGCCTGAATACCTGATTCTGAACCTGATTACCTGCTACCGTTACCGACCCGGCCTGTTTGACTTCTCTGCCTTCTCCGAACCCGACCCGGCTTGCCTGACCTCGCTACCTCTCCTGCCTACGATTCCGTTGCCGACCTCTGCCAGTTTTACCGACACTTCTTGCCTCCTGTTGCCACCTGCCTACTTACCTTGACCCGGACCGTCTGACTCTGCTCCAGCCTTCTGCCTGTTCAGTGATCGGCTCCCGAAGCTACTGTCTGCATTTCTCAGCCTTCCAGCAAACCTCCAGTCGCTCAGCCTTTCCAGAGGATCCTCTGCTCTACCATCAGCTCCAGCGGTCCTATCCAGCAGGCACTCCTACCCACTGTGCTCTCGAGACCGCTGTCTCCATTCCAGCGGCTCCTGAACCAGCGTTGTAAGAGAGGTCTCCTCCTACAAGTCGGGCTTCCACACCTGGACCCTAACAGTAGGTTAGCTGAGGCATTTGGTCCGGAGTCCTCTGGGTCACTAAGGATGACATGATCCGTAGCCACCTCCTCCCAGCCACGTACAAGTCCACGGGTTTCTTGGGACTGTAAATCATCTCTAAAAGAGTGCTGCTGCTGATGCTGGGTGCCAGGCTCCACCTCCATGCTGACACAAGCCTCCTCCTCCTCATCTTCCTGTGTGATGGGTGGGACAGCAGGAACACTGTCTGGATAAAGGGGGCCTTGAGAGGCAAAGAAGTCCTCCTCTTCCTGCCTCTGTTCTGCCTCAAGTGCCCTGTCCATTATTCCACACAGCGTATGCTCCAACAGGTGGACAAGAGGTACAGTGTCACTGATGCATGCACTGTCACTGCTCACGATCCTCGTGGCCTCCTCAAATGGTGACAGGACAGTGCATGCATCCCTGATCATGCCCCACTGGCGTGGTGAAAAAAAATCAAGCTCCCCTGACCCTGTCCTGGTCCCGTAGTCACACAGGTACTCATTGATGGCCCTCTGCTGCATGTGCAGCCGCTGCAGCATGGCCAATGTTGAGTTTCACCTGGGGGGCATGTCACATATAAGGCGGTTCTTGGGCAGATTCAACTCTTTTTGGAGCTCAGCCAGCCGAGCACTGGCATTATATGATTGACGGAAATGCACATAGACTTTCCTGGCCTGCCTCAGGACATCCTGTTAGCCCGGGTACCTGCCCAAGAACCGCCGCACCACCAGGTTAAGGATGTGAGCCACACAGGGCACATGGGTCAGTTGTCCCTGTCAGAGGGTGGAGAGGAGGTTGATGCCATTGTTGCAAACCACCATTCCTGGCTTAAGCTGGCGTGGCGTCAACCACCTCTCGGCCTGTTGCTGCAGAGCTGACAAAATATCTGCCCCAGTGTGGAAGAAGAGGAGGGGGTGGAGGAGAGAGGTGTGTCACAACCAGTAGTAGAATTTTGGAGGTGTGGTGGTGGAACAACCTCCAACACTACTGCACCTTTTCCTGCATCCTTCCCAGCTGCCAGAAGAGTGACCCAATGGGCCGTGAAAGATAGGTAACCTCCCTGACTATGCCTGCTGGACCATGAGTCAGCGGTAATATGCACCTTACTGCTGACCGTCCCTGTCCAGCAAGGCATGGACATTGCCTTCCACATGCCGGTAGAGAGCCGGAATCGCCTTCCCTGAGAAAAAGTGGCGTTTGGGAACCTGCCACTGAGGAACTGTACATTGCACAAACTCATGGAAGGGGGCCGAGTCTACCAACTGAAAAGGTAGCAGTTGAAGTGCTAGCAATTTAGCTAAGCTAGCATTCAACCGCTGGGCATGTGGATGGCTGGGAGTGAGCTTCTTTCGATGGTCCAGCAGCTAGGGCAGGGAAATTTGCCTGGTACAATCGGATGTCGGTGTACTGCTAGCAGAGTGCCTGCGAGTACTTGGCTGTGACAAACCCAATTCTACACCTTCATTCCTCCTGCAGGTTTCAGAGAGGACTGAAGGTATAGTGGGGTTGGAGATCCCAGCTGATGAGGAGCAAGGAGAGGTCCGCTTTGTTCTTTGGTGTGGGTCTTTAAGGTACGCTTGCCAACGAGCTGCATGGCAGGTCAACATATGTCTGGTCAAGCATGTGGTGCCCAAGCGGCTGATGTTTTGGCCACACGAGACATATGCTTGAGAGATATGTTGCAAATAGCATCGGTGCGATCTGATGCACTCATATCAAAAAAGGCCCACACCAAAGAACTTTTGGAATAATGCGCAGAGGCAGTGCCCTGCACAGGTGGAGCTCTGCGGTGTGATTCAGTCAGTGTGCTGCCCTTAAGCTGGCCCCCAGAGGGCATCCTGCCTCATTGGAGAGGTGCCTCCTCCTCTCTCCTATCAGGCACCCACATGGAGTCAGTCACCTCATCATCCCCTCCCTCTTCTTCACTGGAGCAAACCTGGCAGTATGCTGCAGCTTGTGAAACATGACTACCAGATTGCTGTCCTTCTTGAGCATGTCCTCTCTCTGCGCTCACGCTACTGCCTTTCTCTAGCTGGGTATCATCATCAGAGCCTTCAAAATGCTGGACATCCTCCTGGAGCATGTACCCAACACTGTACTCAAACAGTTCGGGGGACTCCTCAGGAGGACATGGTGGGTCTAGGGAAGGAGTGATTGATGACATTGAGACGAGGGAAGAGGACGCGTTGGCAGCTGCTTTGCCAGAACCCTGAGCCTGGGTGAGAGAGGATGAGGAGGATGAGGAGGGCTTGGTCATCCACTCTACCAAGTCTTTGGCATGATGTGGCTCAACACGTCCAGCTGCCAAAAATAAGGACAAGCGTGTCCCATGGCCACATGCTGATGACGATGCACCACGTCCACGACCAGCACTGTTGCTTCTAGACACAGAGCCTGCTTGCCCTCTTTTATTGGCTTATGACTGTCTGCCTGTGCTTGTTGGCCTTCCAGATATAATAATGGCCTGCAGGGAGATGGGAAAACCAGCAATTGGGGTAGCTTTAGGTGCACCCTGAGCAGATGACACAGTACACCGACTGTAATTACTGCAGCTGCCTGCCTGTGGTATAGGATCTGAAGAACACCAGCAATAAGGGGTAGCTTCAGGTGTATACTGTGCAGGAGGCACACTACACCAACTGTAACTTCTGCAGATGCCTGTGTTAGAGAAACAGAACAACACCAGCAATAAGGGGTAGCTTCAGGTGTATACTGTGCAGGAGGCACAATACAACCACTGTAACTGCGCTAGGTTAACAAGCAAAGATGACACTGTCCCTGCCTATCCTGCTTTCTCCCTGCATGCCAACACACTACACAAGGCCACCACGCTGGTGACCTTATATAGTGTGGGGCGTGTACTAAACCCCCCTGAGCTATAATTGGCCACAGGCATCCTACCTGTGGCCAATTATGGCTCTCCTCGCTGCCGGAGCTGTGATTGGCCAAGCATGTGGAGTCACAGTGCATGCTTGGCCAATCATCAGCCAGCAATGCACTGCGATGGCGCAGTGCATTGTGGGCCATCAGCGTCACGTGAATATGGCGCGAACTGCCCAACAATTCTGGATTCGCCGAACAGACGAACAGCTGGTGTTTGAGTCGAACATGCATTTGACTCGAACACCGAGCTCATCCCTACTGGCCATACACTAGTAGATTTTCGAATAAATGTTTGTATGGACATTTATACAAAACATTCTGATCAGTACATTTGATGACTTGATGAACGACGTTTGAAAGCACTTAAAAATTTTGTTTGCTTTTCACATTCAATATTGGAAAAAATTAAATTTTCCATCCTCAGAATTTTCTTGTCACTGTGGTTGAAAATAAAAGTTGATTTAAAAAAAAAATCCCTAAACAAAATTCTTCTAGTGTATGGCCAACTTAATATACTGTATTTGTTTATTCTTGCTAAACAGCATGCAGCACGGATGAAGGAATTTCTCCTGCTGGCTATTGTTCTCACCAGGAATAGCCTGAAATGCAAGCCATGTACAGTTTGGCAGACTTAAGCTGCCCATAAACAAATCGAAATTCAACTGGTTCAGCAGGAACTGATCGAATTTCGATCCATCTATTGGCAGGGTTTTTTTCGTACAATCACTGCCCTCTGACAGCGGGGAAACCTCCTGCTTTCAGAATACAATAGCGCAGAGGGAGGGATTACGACTGCGTTGATAGAGAATTCAAGAGATTTTTAACCACAGGTTGAAGGAAAGAAAACTGCATAAGTTAGGGCCAGCCTTTAACACTCTGCCTCCACCTTTATCTGCTGGCTGAATAATTACGTTTTCTTTGTGATAGAGATCTTATTGCTTGTCTGTCCTGTCTCCTTAGATAACCCTTTTTTAGACTATAACAAAGAACTACAAAGGCTTTTAGAAGATAAAAAAATATATACATTTCTGAAAGCTGACTGCACAGATAAGAACATATCTGATTTGAACTAAAGTCAAAAAAATAAAACTTTAGGGATTCCGAAAAAAGCTGAATACATCTTTATCACAAACAAAACATCCAAAATTCGAGATGTTTATTATTACTCCCAAAACACTAAAGATATAAAAAAAAAATATCAAGGATGCCCCATTGTTTCATAAGGTAAGATCTTTGATATCTAACCTTTTCCGTAGACTGTGCTTACCAAAATAAACAGTTTTATAAATGAACAAGTCAAAATGAAATTAAATAATATGATTTACTTGAAGTTTATTCATAATCAGAATAGTACGATTTAGGACAACAGAGAAAAAACTTCAGAAAAGCAAAGCAAAAAAAAAAAAAAAAAAAACCTTTAAACCATCATAGTCTCCACTTAAGCTCAGGTTCACACTGAGCTGCGGGAATGAAGCCGCGCGAGTTCAGCTGAACTCGCACGATTTCACTCCCGCATGTCAGTCCTGATTTCAGCTGCGATTTCAGAGACATCTGTGCAGGTTTCTGCACAGATGTCAATGGAATTTGCAGCCCAAAATCACAAAAAGTAGTGCAGAAACTACTTTTTGAAATTAGTGCAGCTCCACAGATGCGGCGTCACAACGATTAGGACGTGCCATTGATGGCAATTGCCTCGGATTTGACATGTCAAATCACATGTCAAAATGCTCCAGTGTGAACCAGAGCTAAACCAGAGTCCCCATCAGAGCCCCCTTATAATAGAGTCTCCATCAAAGACACCTTTTATCAGACTCCCTCTTTACATTGGAGTCCCCCTCTTACATCAGGGTCCCCATCAGAGTGCCCTCTCTAGAGCTGATTGATCCATTAATTAATTCAATTATTTGGATTTATTTACTTAGCTACATAGTTACATAGTGAGGTTGAAAAAAGACACAAGTCCATCCAATACAACCTGTGTGTGTTTATGTCAATAGTATATTGTATATCCCTGTATGTTGTGGTCGTTAAGTAAAGAACCCTCTACAAAGTTTAAGGTTAAACCGCTTCTCTTGTCATTTTAGTGAATGGCCACGTGTTTTTTTAAATTCGCTTTCACTGAAAAGTTTTTTCCCTATACTAGGGTCACCAGTATGGTATTTGTACACAGGGCTGGACTGAGACAGAAATTTGGCCCTGGACTTCATTCATACCAGCCCACTTACATTTTGAGTGTCCCATCACCAGTCACTTACAACAGAGTGTCCCATCAGCACCACCTTACATGAGAGTGTCCCATTACCAGCCCCCTTACATGAGTGTCCCATCAGCACCCCCTTACATCAGAGTGTCCCATGAGCAGCCCCCTTACATCACAGTGTCCCATCAGCAGCCCCTTACATCAGAGTGTCCCATCAGCAGCCCCTTACATCAGAGTGTCCCATCAGCAGCCCCTTACATCAGAGTGTCCCATCAGCAGCCCCCTTACATCAGAGTGTCCCATCAGCAGCCCCCTTACATCAGAGTGTCCCATCACCAGCCCCCTTACATCAGAGTGTCCCATCACCAGCCCCCTTACATCAGAGTGTCCCATCACCAGCCCCCTTACATCAGAGTTTCCCATCACCAGCCCCCTTACATCAGAGTGGCCCACTGAGCCATTGGCCCACCGGGAAACTCCCGGTAGTCCCGATGGCCAGTACATGCCTGTTTGTACATTGATATCATATACCTTCTCAAGCGTCTCCTCTCCAGAGAGAATAAGTTCAGTGTTTGTAGCCTTTCCCCGTAGCTGAGGTCCTCCAGTCCCTTTATTAACTTTGTTGCTCTTCTCTGGACTCTCTGCAGCTCCAACACATCCCTCCTGAGGACTGGTACCCAAAACTGGACAGCATACTCAAGATTAAGCTGGACCAGACTCTTGTAGATTGGGAGAATTATTGTTTTATCTCTGGAGTGAATCCCCCTTTTAATGCATGCCAATATTCTGTTGGCCTTGCTTGCAGCATCCTGGCATTGCATGCCATTGCTGAGCAAATCATCTACTAGGACCCCCTGGTCCTTTTCCATCCTAGATTACCCAGAGGTTCTCCCCCTAGTGAGTAACTTGCGATCATATTTTTGGCACCCAAATGCATTACTTTACATTTTTCAACATTAAAGTGGTTGTATACCCTTTCTTACATTTTTACCTACAGGTAAGCCTATAATAAGTAGATATGTGCAAAAGGAAAAAATTCGTTTAGTTTAGTTTCGTTTTAATTCGTTAATTCATTAATTTCGTTTAGTTATATTCGTTAACTTCCTTAAATTCGTTTTCGGATTTCGTTTAGTTTTCTACCGAATTCGAAAAATCGGCCACATTCGAAAATATTTCAATCAAATTCGAAAATATTTCTCCTGGATTCAAAATGATTTCAACATGATTCGACATTATTTCAACCGCATTCAAAATGATTTCAACATGATTCGACATTATTTCAACCACATTCGAAAATATTTTGTGATCCGACTTTAGGGCCATGTATCTCGTGCTAGAAACTCCAAATTTGGATATGTTGTAGAGATATGTGGCCCCAAAATCGGGTCGCAAAATGTCATTCTCTGCTCTAATAACTAATAACATTTTGCGACCCGATTTTGGGGCCACATATCTCGGGGTCACTTATAGCTAGAAACCCCAAATTTGGTATGCAAACACAATAATACTAGCACTACTACATGGCCCTAAATTTGGGTCACAAAATATTTTCGAATGCGGTTGAAATAATGTCGAATCATGTTGAAATCATTTTGAATGCAGTTGAAATAATGTCGAATCATTTTGAAATAATTTCGAATGCGGTTGAAATAATTTCGAATCATGTCGAATTCATTCGAATTCATTTGTTATATTTCTTTCGTATTCGTTGTAATTTGTTATTTTTTTATTCAGACATTCGGATGCATCCGAATGTCCGAAAGATGCAAAATTCGGCCGAATTTAGATTCGTTACGAAACAAATTGCACAAGCCTAATAATAAGGCTTACTTGTAGGCAAAATGAATATCTCCTAAACCTGTATGGCTCAAATGATGATAGAATAAAGTGCAACAGTGCTCCAAACTTGAAAAATATGTGAGGTGCCAACACTCCCCCTTCGGTGTCCCCACTCACAAGAAACAATGGACCCTCAGCTTTACAGTTTAGGGGTCAAATTGGCTGTGATCTATTGATCTGGGGTATGTAGGATGATTGCTCCAAGGCTTCTCCAGAGGGCTTGCTTTATGACTGGAAGGATACGCCACACTCCATAGATGGGGAAACAAAGAGAGAGCTCATAGTGAAATAAAGCTAGGATAAAACATAAAAGCGCAAGCTAGACGCTACTTACAGGATCAGAGCATCCGAGTCCACCACTGATTGGCGTGCATTCCACAGAGGTAGAAATTGTATTTTTGTATTTTTTTTAAGGCCTCTTCTTTTGCTTTATTAACTTATGTCATTATTTATTATATAAATAGCAGTTAAATAAATCTCTGTTTAATCTCAAACTTTTTATTCATATGGCTAAAAAATTTAAATAAATCACCTAACAAACCACAGTTCAGTGCTGTCAAACTGACATTATCAGTCAAGAACAGACAGAAGGAAGTGAACTGACTGACATTCCTTGTTATCATACCTTTTTCTGTCAATAAGTAACTTAATGCTTTAATTATAGCTAACCATTTCGGCACTAAAATATGAATGCTTACTGTGTAGTTACATAATACATTTTACTCATTCATTCTCACAAGGATTACCATTAAGGCATAACAGCTGGTAGTAAAATGGAAAGGCAGAAGATAGGAGAAAAAAGGTGTGTCCACATATAAAGCTGCCCATATATGGATCAAAATTTGGTTGGATCAGCAGGGACTGGCCACATTTTGGCCACATTTTGATCCCTGTATGGGCAGGCTGCTTGTGCACAAGTCAATCTCTCGATCAGCCTATTGGAAACTTTTCACCCAGTTAGCGCTGCTGGTGGTGCTGATCAGTGTATTCTGATAGTGGAGAAGTCTCCAATTGTCAGAATATCCATAGCACAGTGGGACTGAGTGTGTGGATGGGGGAATCTAGTCAATTTCTTTTGTTCAAACCACTGGTTGAAAGAAAAAGAAAATGACTCATGTATGACCAGGTTAAAGCCTGGTACACACTACAAGTTTTCTTTCATTCAACCCAGTGGGCTGAATGAAAAAAACCTGACAGATTGCTGTACTAACACAATCAATGTTAGTACAGCAATATCCCCTGCTGTGCTATTGTGTTGTGACATGGGGGACCGTCCCCCTGCCAGGACACGCTGATCAGCGATCACAGTCATCGTCTGTGAACGCTAAACGAATGCCGACCGGTGTCTGCCAGATAGGGAGCTGTACTCATGGGCTGAAAGTCAACTGGTTCCTGCTGAACCAGCCATTTTCTGACAATTTTCAGCCTGTATGTACTTAATTGGAAAGTGGCTTTGAACTGAATGATTTTCAGATTGGGTACTGCTAATGTGGCATGGTGTGAAAACAAACCCCACTATCAGGTTTTTGATACTCTTTATTTAATTTTTCTAAGGCCGCGTACACACGGGCGGACTGTTCGCCCAACTTTGTCCGCTGAACAGTGTTTGGGCGGACAGTCCGCTCGTGTGTGGGCTTTCAGCGGACAGTTTCAGCGGACAGTTTGACGAACAAGGTTTTTCGGAATTTCCGAAAAACTGTCCACTGAAACCTTGTTTCAGCGAACAGTCCCCTCGTGTGTAGGCTTGTTCGTCAAACTAAGTTCCGCGCATGCTCAGAAAGGATTTACACGCCGAAAGTTATAATGCAGTGTATAGGACGTCGTATTTTTCGTCCCGTCGTACGTGCCGTTCACGTCATCGCGCACGGTTTCAGCAAACTGTTCGTTCGTCGTGTGTGGCCATGTCCGTCCATGCTAATTTTGAGCGGACTGTTTGCCGAAACTGTTTGATGGACAAAGTTGGGCGAACAGTCCCCGCGTGTGTACGCGGCCTTAGAGATTTGATAAAGGCTAAGTTCACATTGGTTTGTCAGAAGCATGCGTGTATGTGCAGTTTACCTTTGTTTAGTAGGCAATTCAGCTGTGGTCATTTTGACTTCTATTAGATCGCACGTTTTTTGATGCAGATTTTGAAAGTGCAGCAAAGATATGGCATGCAGGACTTTTGATGTGCTTCAAGAAAACATGCAGCCTAAGACCCCTTTCACACTGAGGTTGTTTTCAGGTGTTTTAGCAATAGAAATAGCCTCTAAATAGAGCCTGAAAAGCGCCTTCCATTCATTTAAGTTTGTCTTTTCACACTGGAGCGGTGTGCTTCTGGGACATTTGGAAAAGTCCCTCAAGCAGCATTTTTGGGCGGTTTTGGAGCGCTGTATACAGTGCTCCCAAATGCCCTGCCCATTGAAATGCGCCTGAAAAGTGCTTTGGAAGCACCGCAGCATTGGTGTTTTTAACCCTTTCTTTGGGCCGAAAAGCATAGCTTAAACACCGCTAAAATGAGCATCGGCCCTGGCCCCAGTGTAAAAGGGGTCTATAATATCTCACAAAAGTGAGTACATATATATGATATAGCTGCTATCAATAATCACTGTCTTACCTCTTCCCTCAGCGGAGATGTCCCCCCTCTCCCCACCACCACGAGAATCCAATGACTTGGTGAGAGGGATTCCCACGTCAACATTTTCTGTGTTGGTGGGGGAATCAAGGAAGTAGTTGCAGGAAAGAAATGTACACCGTGTATGCCTTCCCTAGACACACTGGAGCAGTTTTTAACATCCACAGCTGGGGATCATAGATAAACTGCAGTTCAGAAGATTGGGCTCTACTCACAAATAGGGATGAGCCAGTGGTTTGAGTCGAACATAAGTTCAGGGGTTCATTTGATCTAAAACCAAACAAACCTGTGGGGCGTTTGTGGGAAATTGGAATGCTGCAGAAGGCCCCATAATGCACTGCGAGATCGCAGTGCATTGCTGTATGATGAGTGGCCAAAGCATGCACCAAACCTACAAGCTTAGGCCAATCACAGCGCGTTACACGCCCTACACTATAAAAGGCTGCTTACATAGTGACCATGTGTAGTGTTGTTGGTGTGGACAGAAAGATAGAGAAGGGATCTCACCGCTCCAGGAGCACACATGCAGGCTGTAAACTGTCTCTTCGGCTGGGAAGCCACAGGTGTTGGCTATTACCACTAGCAACAGATGAAAAACAAGCTCTGGACTGCCGCACTCTTCAGAAGACCACTTTCTTTTATTGGAAAATCACATCACAACTCAACAAACACAGCGAACAAGGAAAAATTGCTGACGTTTCGCACTAGCTGTAGTGCTTATTCACTATTAATAAGCACTACAGCTAGTGTGAAATGTCAGCAAATATATATACACTCTGCATCCAGTGTAGCTTATATCTACAGTGCATTCGGTGGTGTACTGTTTCTAATACACTTCAGGCGGTATATATATATATATATATATATATATATACATACAGTCTAGTGTGTGTATGTATATATACAGTGCATTCGGTGGTGTACTGTTTCTAATACACTTCAGGCGGTATATATATATATATATATATATATATATACATACAGTCTAGTGTGTGTATGTATATATACAGTGCATTCGGTGGTGTATAGTTTCTAATACACTTCAGGCTGTGTGCACAGTATATAATACAGTGTAGTGTGGTGTTGCAAAACAAAAAATAGAGCACTACAACTAGCACTACAACTGCTTTTTTTTTAGCTGGTAGACTCTGCCCCCTTTTGTGAATTTTGTGCAATGTTCTGTACCTCAGTGGCAGGTTCCAAAATGCCATTTCTTTTCACGGAAGGCCATTCCGGATCTCTACCGGAATGTGTAAGGCAATGTTTTGGCCTTGTTAGATAGGACGGTCAGCAGTAAGGTTCATATTACTCCTGACTCATGGTCCAGCAGGCATGGGCAGGGACATTACCTTTCCTTAATTTCGCACTGGGTAACTCTGCTGGCAGCTGAGAAGGATGCAGGACAGGGTTCAGTATTGTTGGAGCTTGTTCCACCACCATGCCTCCTTCTTACTGACCATAACGCTCCATAAGCGTTCAAGGGGCTACGCAAGCAGTCAGGCTAAAAGAGGCCACGCGGTGCTTTAGTTGGTCTGCCTAAGGGACAGTAGCCACACTGGGGCAGAGATTCTGTCAGCTCTGCAGGGGCAGGCTCAGAGGTGGTTGATGCCCCATCAGATTCAGCCAGGAGTGGTGGTATGCGACAATGGCACCAACTTTCTTTCCGCCCTCCGACAGGGACACTTGACCCATGTTCCATGTTTGGCACACATCTTGAATTTGCTGGTGCAGCGAATTTTGACCAGGTACCCAGGCTTACAAGATCTCCTGAGGCAGGCCAGAAAAGTCTGTGGTCATTTCCGCCGGTCATACAATGCCAGTGCTTGGCTGGCTGACATTCAAAGGGAATACAACCTGCTGTCAGGGATGGGCTCAGCCCTTGCTTCTCAGAGCTGGCCGCTCAGCTGTCGGCTTATTGCCAGCTCCTATCTCTCCACAGTTACTCTCCACAGTTACCTGTTAATGATATCCTGCTCGTCAAGCCTGCATACTTAAGCCGTCTAGCCCAAGGATCTCTGCCTTCACCTTAATCAACATCACAGAGACTATCTCCTGTGTTCCTGTTAAAGACTTGCATGGCTGACATCCCTTCTGGCTCCACATCCTGCTTGCTGTTCCACTACACTGATCCCTGACTTTTGGGCTTGGCTAACTATCTGTTCCAGTTACCAAAGTTTAGCTATGTTTTGACTACATTTGTTCGATTTACTTTTATTATTAAACAAGTGTGATTTAACTGTACTTCTGTCTCGGTCTGATTCATGGTTTCTGACACCTGCCCACCAACCGCCTCATTTGTGACATGCCCACAAGGTTGAACTCAGTGTTGGCAATGCTGCAGCGGCTGTACACACAGCACACACAGCAGAGGGCCATCAATGAGTACCTGTGCAAGTCTGGCACCAGGACAGGGTCAGGGGAGCTTGGATTCTTTTCACCACGCCAGTGGCTACTGATCAAGGATGCATGCACTGTTCTGTCACCATTTGAGGAGGCCACAAGGATGATGATCAGCGACAATGCATGCATTAGTGACACTGTCCCTCTAGTCTTCCAGCTGGAGCACACGCTTCGTGGAATCATGGACAGGGCACTTGAGCCAGAACAGCGGGAGGAAGATGAGTACTTTCATTCCTCTCAAGGCCCCCTTTATCCGGATAGCATTCCTGCAGGCCTGCCAAACACACAGGAAGAATATGAGGAGGAGGATTGTGTCAGCATGGACGTGGAGGATAATACTAGGCAGCAGTCTTCAAGGGATGGTTTTCAGTCCCCAGAAACCCAAGGAGTTATACCTAGCTGGGAGGAGGTAGTTATGGATAATGTGATCCTTAGTGACCCAGAGGACTCAGAATCGAATGCCTCTGCGAACTTACGCTATATGGCCTCCCTGATTCTGCAAAGCCTGCGAAAGGACCTCAGGATTTGTTATATCAAGGAGAGGGACCATTACCGGGTGGCCACGTTACAAGGGTAAAGTTGCAGAACTCATCTTGCATTCGCAGAGGGAGCAGAGGATGAAACATCTTCAGGAGGCCTTGAAGAAAGGTTTGTGTAACGCATTTTCAGACCCTGGGAGGTTACCATTTCCTGGTGCTGGACAACGTGTTGCTGAGGCTTCATTCAGGAGGAAGGAGGAAGAGCGGTGGAAAAGGTGGCAGGCTGACCGATGCCTTTAACACGGCCGCCGGTGATCGGCTCTTTTTTTTCTCCTCGCGCTGTAAGCGTGAGGATTACTGGCTCCGTTGTATCACATGATCAGCTGTCATTGACTGACAGCTGATCACGTGGTAAGGGGTCGGGATCGACCCCTTGCTCGGATCCGTGATCAGACGAGTCTCATAGACTCACCGGTCACAGAGCGCGCCATGCGCGCCCCTCAGGGGGCGTGCAGGCCACTCGTGCATGGGACGACGTCAATAGACGTAGTCCCGGCAAAGGAGGTCCGCGCTGTAGCCGTCATTTGATCTCTAGTGGTTAACACGGACATGTAATTACAATTTTTGACATAATATTTCACAGCAGGGCCCGTTCCTGCACCCAACAAGAGTATCTGTAAGGGGTTACAGTGTTGTAACACCACCACCACCACCCAAGGCCCAATTTTTCTGCCCCTTTTTAACAGGGGCATATAATTATAATTTTTTATACAATATTTTACAGCAGGGCCTGTTCCTGCGCTAAACAAGAGTAACTGTGAGGGGTTACAGTGTTCTGGGTATATAGTGCTGAGGGCCTGGGGGACCCCTGTGCCATTTTATATCTCCCTTAATATCCATACCAAACCTGAAGGGCCTGGTATGGATTTTGGGGGGGACATCCATGCCATTTTTTGGGGTATTCTTGGTGCGGGGTTCCCCTTAATATTCATACCAGACCCAAAGGCCTGGTAATGGACAGGGGGGGGACCCACACTGTTTTTTCAATGATTTTTATGTGTATTGCCAGAATCCGATAGTACATTGCAGCAGTTTTCAGTTACATTTTTTCTTTAGAAATGTCATTTTTCTGTGATACTGTTATAAACATGGGAAAGATGCGCTACTTTACAGACAGACTAAGGAGACCCCCAGGCATGATATTTAAAGGAATACTTCATTTTTATTTTTTCACTTGAAGCATTATTAAAATCAGTGCTCCCGAAAAAACACTCCCAAAACACTTTTTATGGCAATAACTTGCATATAAGCCTTTAAAATTAGCACTTTTGATTTTTCACGTTCGTGTCCGATAGACTTTAACGGTGTTCGCATGTTTGCACAAATGTTTTGCCTGTTCACATGTTCTGCTGCAAACCTAACCATGGGGGAGGGTTCGGCTCATCCCTACTCATGAACCTCCGTAGAACCAAGGCCATGAGTTCGATCTGCATACATTTTATCCCAGCGCTCAGAAAGGTGCCGAAGCACCACTCTGCACGACATGAATGAAGTGTCACTTTGTGCACTTCAAATAAAGTTAAAACACAAAAAAAAGCAAAAGGGAACTGAGTGATGCACTGAAACATGCATCATACTGCATTTTTCCTTTCAGAACAGATAGGATTAGAGTGCTAGCTTTAACCTATCTAAGCTTAAAGGGAAAGAGTACTGTATTTCTTGTGATCACATTATTGCAAGTATTTTAGATTTTTGTTATTTTATTGAAGCAGAACCAAGCTCTCTCAATCAACATTAACTATTTTAAATGTTTTTATTTACATATCAATACCGATGGCCGCAGCTGTTTACTTATGAATGCCGGTTATTTACATGTAAACACAGGGTCTGTGGGTGAGTCATCTCCAAAAATTTTTAGGGCAGAGCTGGGCAGCATTAGTAGCAGCACTTCACACTGAGATATCAGGACACAGCACGGGACTAAAACTTCAAGGAACAAGGGAATTTAAACTGAGATAGTTGGCAAATATGAGGCAGCTGCTTTGGGCCCCGCAACAATGACATGGCCCAGGGAAGCTGCCCCTTTTGCCCTGCCTTAAAGTAGGCCCTGTATATGAATTATCTGCCCTTACTCAAGCTGGCCACAGATAGAAATGCTAGAGAGCTATTTTTCAAAGTGATTTCTTGACAAAATAAAGCATGGAGACATGAATGGATGGGTTGGCTCTAAATATTAAGCACTTCCATACTGTGCAAATTCTGACACTTCTCCTACATGTAAAAATCATAATTTTTTTACTAGAAAATTACTCAGAATCCCCAAACATTATATATATATATATTTTTTTAGCAAACACCCTAAGGAAAAAAATGGTGGTCATTGGAACTTTTTATGTCACACTGTATTTGTGTGGTAATTTTTCAAACGCAATTTTTATTTTGGGGAAAAAAAAACATTTTCATGAATAAAAAAAAAAAAAACAGTAAAGTAAGGCCATTTTTTGTATAAGGTGACAGATGATGTTATGCCAAGTAAATTAATACCTCAAATGTCACGCTTTAAAATTGCGCACACTCGTAATATCGTGCCAAACTGCGGTACTTCAAGATCTCCATAGGCGACGGTTTAACAATTTTTTACAGGTTACCTATTTAGAGTTACAGAGGTCTGTGCTAGAATTACTGCTCTCGCTCTAACATTTGCAGTGAAACCTCACATGTGTGGTTTGGACGTCGTTTACATATGCGGGGCGCAACTTACGTATTCTTTCACTACGTGCAAGCTTGTGGGCACAGGGGCACTTACATTTTTTTTTTCATTGTTTATTTTATTTTTATTTTTACACTTTTTCTTCAACAATTTTTTTTTTGATCACTTTTATTCCTATTACAAGGAATGTAAACATCCCTTGTAATAGGAATGGTGCGTGACAGGTCCTCTTTATAGAAAGATGTGGGGTATATAAGACCCCACATCTGTCCTCCAGGCTGGAAAGCATCAGATAAAAAAAAATTTGACGATCTTATGCTTTCCTAGCCGAGATCTCGGCTTTGTTTACTTGTAAGGCCCGGACATGACGTCATAACGTCACGCCTGGGCCTTCGAGGATCATAGGGCTTGCTGGGGACCATCTGTCTCTCGGAAATCTCCAGGCCTCTCTTCTGGTGCCGGCCATTTCATTCTCCAGGTCCCCAATCGCACAGAAGAGCCTGGAGCAAGAGCAGCCGTTCTTGGGCGCCGTCATGACGTCGGCCCAGAACGAGAGCCGCACCTCTCTGCAGTCATTTGACAGTGGGTGGGCAACAAGTGGTTAACTATAGATGTAGTGTTACCCCCAAAAGGGCCGAAGATATTAACTGGTTGTTTCCCAAACTGTACAGAGGTCACCAGTCCACCAGTTAACTAAGACAGAGTCTATTCACTTTGGCTCCAATTAACAGTCTAGGAGTTATCTTTTTGTAGTTTCTTTTTGTAGTTTATTGCCTGTAGAACTTGTAACAGGAAAGAAATTAGGGTATGGGATGCTCCAAAATGATTAGCAAACAGCAGTTAGAGGACAATTTACTCCTAAATGTGATTAAAGAACAGCCTATTCCCTCATAGCTGAAGTCCAGGGGGCAGGTCTCTTTGGCATCTGGTTACTTTGCGTCAATGCACAACTGATTCTACCCAGTGCAGTCTCCAGGACACTGTACCATCACAGGGATCAATTTAGTCCCTAAGACAACTGTGCAGAGGTACTGGAGTCAGGCTTACACCACCCCCAGTCGCGGCCAATCGGGTCTTAAGACTCCCACCCAATCGGGTCTCAGGACCAGCTTTCTGATTGGCTATTGGCCGGGGGGGTGGGGGGATGGGACAGGAATACATTAGTGAATATTAATTCGCTAATGTCACACAACTGGGTGGGTTTAGAGCGTAGTGCTCTGCACCCCAGGCCCACCCTTTTTTTAAGCCAATTAGAGCGTCAGGCTCTTATCATGTGCTACAACAAAAAATAACTAAAAAACATTAGGGATTAGGGACCGGGCTCATGGATTAGGGGTGCGGCGCCCCTGTGCCCGTATGGACGGGCTGCCACTGTATCATAGTAAAAATCCTAAATGATAACCATTTATGTGTATACAGTAAATAGGGTTAATAAAGCATGAAGAGGATCAACTAGAACAAGGGATATATCACAGAATGAAACCAAATTTATTTTTTTAGTGGATATCCTGACACCCAGGGATATATTTATAAAAAAGAAGTATATGTGAGATTCGCAAAACATTCACTGTAGGTGAATCAATCACTCTAATAGAAAACACAAAGACCAGGATAATTCACGTGCAGTGAATGATTTGTGACTGTCACATACTCTGCTGTATAAATATGCCCTCTAGTGATCTCAGTGTGGAATTGTAGCTAAATTGTTTTGGGGCTCGTTCACATATGCAGTGCCCTCTGAGGAGTGATCCCTGATGGAACTCTCTTCAGAGGGCATTTGACAGGCAGTGAGGAGGAATTACAGTATGTTGCCTTTTCTCTGCCCCATTTAACCCTTTAAATGCCGTACTGCCGCACCACAATTGTGTGCATAGCATGCAGTTGCAGGAAAGTTGTGGCACGGTCCCAAAGACTTGCACTGGTCACTTTTAGTGGTAGTATGCTGTTTAATTTTTGCTGTGGCTGTAAAACACAGCATCACAGCCCCAGCATGTGCTCAGTGCTGAGCAGCTGCATGCCCTAGTTCAGGCAGGCAGTTGGGATTTAGCTGCAGAAAGCCTTGTAGCTTTACTTTGCAATTTGTTTACCATTCCCATCTCTTGTTCTTATACAGGATTTACTGATATGATAGAAGATGGCCAGACAAGGTGGAATACATTGAACGGTAATGAAGAAAATTAATGCAAACCATTGTGCTTTGACAAAGGCCCCACAAGCACCATCTACCATCTGCGGGGAGGAGGGGTTAATAGTACTGACAGTGATGCTGGAATGCTGGAAGCTATTATTGCAGCCACAGACACCAATGTTGGAGATTATTATTGCACTCACTGATACTGATTCTGGGGGATACTATTGCTTCCTCTGATATCAATGCGGTCACTGACACCAATGCCAGGGGTTATTATTGCGTTCACTGACACCAATGCTGAGGATTATTGTTGCATCCACTGACACCAATGCTAGAGGTATTATTGCATCCCCTGAAACAAATGTTGTGGTTATTTCGGCATCTACTGACACCAAAGCTGGAGTTAATATTGCATTCACTGACAACAATACGGGGGGTTATTATTGCGTTTACTGACACCAATGCTGGGGATTGTTTTTGCTTTCACTGACACTTATGTGGTGGTTATTAATGCGTCCACTGACACCAATGCTGAGGGTTATTATTGTGTCCTCTGACACATATGTTGCAGTTATTATTGCATCCACTGAAACAAATACTTTTTCAAATACACAGTAATAAAATCAAATAAATCTGTGAAAGTGATTCAGAATGTACTGGGTACAACACAATGGTGTGTTGGATCACAGTCCAAAGAAGCCAAGTCCATAAGAAGTGCAGAGAGATGTTATTCCCCCATTCCTAAATTGGCTGGGATGTGTACTCCCGATAAACCGGATGATATACCTATGGATGCTTGTGCAGGTTCACATAGAAAAGGTGAGGTACCCTTACTGGCAATGGTGGACCCAAATACCATATGGTGTAAGAGTGGGGGCGCCCCTTCACAAGGTAGACTTGGAGTTGGACTTGGCTGACCTTTGGGTCCAGGGCTTTTTCTGACTCTGAGGTTTTTTAAATCCAGGCGGCTGAGGCCGTCGATACAGATTGGGAGAAGAAGCACTAGGCCCTGGAGCATTGGTAATTTTAAAAGGAAGGCTGTTTATTCCTCCCTTTAACAGGAAGTAAAGTGCTCTTTCCTCCTGAGATCTTTTGGATATACTTATCCAGATTCTCACCAAACAGGTGTTCTCCATGGAAGGGAAAAGCCACGAGTAGCTTTTTGCATGGCATCTTGGCAGACCAGTTCTTTAACCACAAGACTCTGCGCATATGTATTGACAGTAGCGCAAAATTAGACATCTGCTGGATTGAGTCTTTCAGTGCGTCTACTGAAAAGCACAAAGCACAAGGAAGCTCCGACAATTCCTCTGTAGATTCCGCCTAACAAGATAGGCTCCTAACCAACCTTTCAAAGCGGTCTTTCAGAGACTGGCAAATACCAATAACTGCCACCGCCGGCTGTACCGCTGAACCAGCCACCGCAAAGGAGGCTTTTAACAAAGACTCTAGCTTTTTATCAGCTGGATCCTTAAATACTTGGGCATTATCCACTGGACAGGTTAGACTCTTATTCACTGAAGAAATGGCGGCATCAACCAAAGGTGTATCCCACTTCTTCCTGAATTTCCTCCATAGGATATAAAAGGGAGAACCTTTTTGGAGGTAAGTATATCCTGTCAGGGTGATCCCAGTCTGCATAAATCACCTGCTCCAATAATGGATGCAAAAGGAATGCCTGGGAACCTTGCTGAGGTCACAAGGATCCCAAAGTAGAACAGGAGAGTCCAGGCTCCTGAACCAGGGGTAATTTAAACCCAGCTCATACCATCTCAGCCAGAGATTGGATGAACAATTTTTGGGAATGGGAGGCTGAAAATGGCTCCTCTGAACCAGAGTCCTCAGTCGAAGAATCCTCAGTCTTTCCTTCCTCCCAATCTTTAGTAGCCACCTCCTCAAAATCCTCTGCCCACTCTGGTGACTATGAGAGTCCTGGTGCTCAAGTGATTCACCACTGGGGCCAGGCTCAGGAAAGGGAGATCTATTACTCTTTTTCCCTCCCTGTGTTGCTGATGCAATCATACCGGCTATTTTGCCCTCAAGGCCAGCTAAGGCAGACGCCAAATCATCCTGAGTACCATAAGGTGAGACAGGGACATTGGTAGTGGCCACAATGCCTGACAAATGCAATGGCTCAGCCAGGCCAGATGCCGCAGGTCTTTCAGGGGAGACTGAGGCTGCATCAACATGAAGTTGGTCTCCTGTTTTTAAAGGAAGTACTCTTACCACTGTATTTGCCTCTCCACTCCACAAGCTGTGATCCAGCGTAAAGCAGCTATCACAGCTTGCAAAAAAAAACCCTGCCAAACCTGTTGCAACTGTGTCCAGAAAACTTCCAGACTCACGTGCCCAAGTACTGCTCTGTGCCTCAACAGCGCACCCCAGGAGCTCCAGCTTTTTATAAAGTCTGCCATCTGATAGTGACACCAATTGCACATGAGCGCGTGCACCCCACGTGATTTGCGGCATGCACGTCAACATGGGAACTCCCACGGCACCACGCACATGGCGCACATACAAGTACGTCGCACATGTGACGCACGCCCACGCACACAGGCACCCTCGCGGCATGTGTGCTTGCAGCTCACATGCACACCCGCGGCATGCACCACATCAAGTGCACGCCGCAGCTGGTCAGTCTGTAACACCTTACTATCAAGACAGAGGGCATACTCAGGCTAGAGGCCCCACAGGAATAGAGGGGAACACAGACACCGTTCCACGCTGCAGGGCCTATATAATAGGCCCAATCTTCGCACATCACGGCGGGTAGCGTCTCTGTGGACCTTCAAGGACCGGGTCCCCCATTACTTGGAGTCCACACCCTTGGACCTGAAAAGAACCCTTCTGGTTACCTTGGGCAAGTGTATGACCAGAAATACCAATAACAAGGGTACAGCGCCATATAGGACACATTACAAGCAAAACCTCGTTCTTGAACCGAGGCTCGGGTACCATCCACTTTAGCTTTCTTCTGCCAACCGAATGGATCCAATCATAACGCCCTCAATGGGACATCATTGAAGAATTTGAAGAGCTTCAACAGTCATGACCATCACCTTCAAGACACTGGCGAAGAAACTGAGGTACTTTCCGTATGGGAGGGGTTATATGGGAGGAACCTTCTTACTATTGGTTGCCAGTGTCCAATCACCTAAAGGTAGCGTATAACCCATATAGTCATTACTATGGTGCTCTGTGTCCCGTGATGTATGATAAAGAAACAATGAATTGATGCAGATACTATAATAAATACATAGTAGAATTATATAGAGATTTTCACATAAAAAATAATAATCTATCAGCAGCTGGTAAATGTATGCTCTACAGGGCACAGAAGCCCAGGGCCATGGCTCTTTTTGCTTGTAAAATGATTCATTCATTTATATTGGGTCAGTTTAAAGGAAGCCTGTAGTCTGCTAAAAGGTCAGTTGCATGATTAACCCCTGCTTCAGTCTTCCTTAAAGAGGAGGTCCATCCCCCTCATGAAAAGTTAAAAGTCAGCAGCTACAAATACTGCAACTGTTGAATTTTAATATATGGACACTTACCTGTCCAGAGAGCCCACGATTTTGGCACCCCAGCCGATCTTCAGCTCGACTGTCAGGGGCAGCAGCTACCATTCCTGGGAAGGGAACCCGGAAGTGAAGCCTTTTGGCTTCACAGCCAGTTCCCTACTGTGCACGCGCAAAACCCGCTGCTCTTTCTAATTGGTCCGGCGGTGGAGGTAGGGGCCAAACTTCTGAAAGACCAGGCCACGGCCTCCTGTCAAAAACAGGTACTTGTTCCCCCTTCTACCCTAAGAAGGTGCCAAATGAGGCACCAGAGGGGGGGGGGGGGGGAGATGGATAAGCGCAAGTTACACTTTTAGTCACTGACCCAGAACAAGCACAGAAGTCAGAACTCTGTATTTGTATCCTTGTTCCAGATCAGTGCCTTGGAAAATTTTAAATCCATCAGATCAACACGACAGCCAGATGAGTAATGGAAGCTTCCATATTATCTCAGTGCCGGTCTCTTTTAGGTGACCTTCAGCCGACTTCTGTGATAACAATTATGTGGTGCAGCATTAGTTTTTGAGGTTATTGTTTTGCTACCACTGGTGGTAAGTACTGGGAGGTTGGAAAAATAATGACTTCCGATTGCAACATTTTCTTCATGGAAACTGTGCTTACTCTTTAAATTTAATGACAGTTATCTTATCCGCTGTATGTCTGTAAAATAATAGGTCATTATGTTGAGATAAAGGCCAATATTGTACTGATCCACCTGCTTCTTTTGGTTTGATTTGTAGTACTAAAATAATACCACAAGATGGTAGAAAAGGGTTACTTAAAGGGGTTCTAAAGTCCAAAGTTTTTTTTTTTACCTTAATGCATATACCTACATTAACCACTTCAGCCCCGGACCAATAAACAGCTTAAGGACCAGAGGTCTTTTTACAATTTTGCACTGCACTGCTTTAACTGGTAATTGTGCGGTCATGCAATGTTGTACCCAAACGAAATTTGCATCCTTTTCTTCCCACAAATAGAGCTTTCTTTTGATGGTATTTGATTGCCTCTGCGATTTTTATTTTTTGCGATATAAATGGAAAAAGACCGAAAATTTCGAGAAAAAATGATATTTTCTACTTTTTGTTATAAGAAAAATCAAATAAACTCAATTTTAGTCAAACATTTAGGGCAAAATGTATTCAGCCACATGTCTTTAGTAAAAAAAAAATGTCAATAAGCGTATATTTATTGGTTTGCGCAAAAGTTATAGCGTCTACAAACTAGAGTACATTTTCTGGAATTTACACAGCTTTTAATTTACGACTGCCTATCTCATTTCTTGATGTGCTAAAATGGCAGGGCAGTACAACCCCCCCCCCCCAAATGACCCCATTTTGGAAAGTAGACACCCCAAGGAAGTTGTGAAGAGGCATGCTGAGCCCATTGAATATTTTTTTTTTGATTGAATAATGACACAAAAAAAAAAAAAGGTTTACAAAAAGTTGTCACTAAATGATATATTGCTCACACATGCCATAGTTATATGTGGAATTGCACCCCAAAATATATTCTGCTGCTTCTCCTGAGTACGGGGATACCACATATGTGGGACTTTTTGGGAGTCTAGCCGCGTACGGTACCCCGAAAACCAATCACTGCCTTCAGGATTTCTAAGGGTGCAAATTTTTGATTTCACTCCTCACTACCTATCACAGTTTCGAAGGCCATAAAATGCCAAAATAACACAAAACCCCCCCAAATGACCCCATTTTGGAAAGTAGACACCCCAAGGAAGTTGTGGAGAGGCATGTTGAGCCCATTGAATATTTTTTTTTTGTCCCAAGTGATTGAATAATGACACAAAAAAAAAAAAGTTTACAAAAAGTTGTCACTAAATGATATATTGCTCACACATGCCATAGTTATATGTGGAATTGCACCCCAAAATATATTCTGTTGCTTCTCCTGACTACGGGGATACCACATATGTGGGACTTTTTGGGAGTCTAGCTGCGTACGGCACCCCGAAAACCAATCACTGCCTTCAGGGTTTCTAAAGCCGCGTACACACGTAGCCGTTTGTCGGACGTACTTAGTCTGGCGGACTTCCCACCAGACTGTCCGTCGGACTTTCCGAACGGGCTACTTGCCCACACACGGCACTTTTTGAGCGGACTAATACGGCGGACTTAGACTATCCACCCTACTTTTGAAATGAACGGACTCGCCCACACACGCGGAGGAAAGTCCGCTCATTTCGAGCGCGTCTCCAGGTAGGCGACTTATATAGGGACAAGGGGCGGGGTCTTCGGTGGATGTCACATGGGTGGATGTCACGTGGTGACCCCGCCCCCTTACGATGTCACAGTCCCGGAGGATGCTGGGACTGTCGCCATGTGACATCAACCCATGTGACACCCATGTCCATCCTGGTACGGCTCAGGAGGGGGGCGCTCGCTCGCCCCTCCTTTCCTGGCCGGCCGGGTAGCATGCTCGGACAAGGGTCTGTTGTGGACTTGGGGGGACCCCCACGCCGATTTTTTTCGGCGTTGGGGTTCCCCTTTAAGTCCATACCAGGTGGCGGGGCCAGCGGCGTCTCCTTCGCGGGCCCTGCCTACCTGCTCTCCGGGCGGGAAAAGTCCGCTCATTTCAAAAGTACGGCGGACTGGCATACACACGGCCGGAATGTCCGCCGAAATGCGAGTCCGGCGGGAAAATTTGAGTGCAAAACTTCTTTCTAAGTCCGCCGTACTTTCGGGTCGAAAAATATGCCGGAGTCTACACACGGGGGGATTGTCTGGCGGACTTGAGTTTGCCGGACTTTTCCACCCGCTTGTTTGATCGTGTATACGCGGCATAAGGGTGCACATTTTTTTCAGTTTCTAAGGCCATAAAATGCCAAAATAACACAAACCCCCCCCAAATGACCCCATTTTGGAAAGTAGACACCCCAAGCTATTTACTGAGAGGCATGTTGAGTCCATGAAATATTTTATATTTTACCACAAGTTGCAGGAATTTTACAATTTTCTTTTTTTTTTGCACAAAGTTGTCACTAAATGATATATTGCTCACACATGCTATGGGCATAAGTCAAATTACACCCCAAAATAAATTCTGCTGCTTCTCCCGAGTACGGGGATACCACATGTGGGGGACTTTTTGGGAGCCTAGCCACGTACGGGACCCCGAAAACCAAGCACTGCCTTCCGGATTTAAATATAAAATGCTACCAAAAAAACTGTTAGCGATCGCAGGGATCAGGCCTGACTCTGCGATCGCTGCAGTTATGTGTTTAGTGTTTTGTAAGTGACAGTGATCGATCGATACTGCACTTGGGTGGGCTGGGCAGAGGGGCAAAATGCAGGTGCTAGCAGGTATCTGGGCTGATCCCACTAACAATGCGTTTTTTTGGAACCCTAAACTGCTGGGGACGCTAGTATAGATCTGATCAGATCAGATATTGAGCTGTTCAGATTCTATACCACTACGGGAGGTTTATGCTTTGCGTGTGGGTGTTAGCGGTACTGGCACTAACCTAGCGCTGCCTGTGGCGACGCAGACCCTGACCCTAAAACCTAATTGATATCACCCGCCGTGTGATCAGGGGGTTAAACCTTTATTGGGTAATAAATGGTGGGTGCCCTGATGCTATAAAAAGCAAACTAACCAGAGTCACCCGTAACACTTATACGATGATCAGTGGTGAAAGGGTTAACTAGGGGCAATCAGGGGGTTCAAATTTTTATTAGGTATTATATGGGGGTCCCTGGCGCTATATAAAAACCTGACGGGGAACCTAAATAACTAACTGTCTATCCAGCGTCACCAGTGACACTTATACGGTGATCGCTGGTGAAAGGGTTAACTAGGGGCAATCAGTGGGTTAAAACCATTATTGGGTAGTATATGGGGGTACCTAACGCTATAAAAACCTGGCGGTGAACCTAAAAAAATAACTAGCTACCTAACGACACTAGTGACACTAATGCAGCGATCAGAAAAAAATGTGTTAGAGTAGTGTTTTGGTGCACTTACTTTTAGGCCGCGTACACACGCGCGGACTGTTCGCCCAACCTTGTTCGTCAAACAGTTTCGGCAAACAGTCCGCTCAAAATTTGCATGAGCGGACTTGCCCACACACGAGCGGACTGTTTCAGCGAACAGTTTGCCAAACAGTTCGCTCAACTTTTGAAATGAACGGACTCGCCCACGTAAGGCGGAGCCAAGTCCGCCCATTTCGAGCGCGTGTACAGGTAGGCGGGGCCCGCGAAGGAGACGTCGCGGGCTCCACCGCCTGGAATGGGCTTAAAGAGGAACCCCAACGCCGAAAAAAATCGGCGTGGGGGTTCCCCCAAAGTCCACACCAGACCCTTGTCCGAGCACGCTACCCGGCCGGCCAGGAAAGGGGGGCGAGCGAGCGCGCCCCCCCCTCCTGAGCCGTACCAGGCCGCGTGCCCTCAACATGGGGGGTGCCTTGGGGAAGGGGGGGCCGCGCGGCCCCCCCACCCCAAAGCACCTTGTCCCCATGTTGATGAGGACAAGGGCCTCTTCCCGACAACCCTGGCCGTTGGTTGTCGGGGTCTGCGGGCGGGGGGCTTATCGGAATCCGGGAGCCCCCTTTAATAAGGGGGCCCCCGGATACCGGCCCCCCACCCTATGTGAATGAGTATGGGGTACAATGTACCCCTACCCATTCACCTGTGAAATAAAGTACAAAAAAAAAACACAACACAGGGAAAAAATATTTTATTGCACAGCTCCGGGGGTCTTCCGTCTTCGGGGGTCTTGTCCCCCTCTTCGGTTCTTCTGCCGGGCCACCGCGCCTTCTTATAGCTCTTTTACAGGCGGTGGCCCGGTCTTCTGTCGCCGCTGCCTTCCGTTCTTCTGTCGCCGCCTTCGGTTCTTCTGCCGGGCCACCGCGCCTTCTTGTAGCTCTTTTACAGGCGGTGGCCCGGTCTTCTGTCGCCGCTGTCGCCGCCGCCGCCGCCGCCTTCCGTTCTTGTTCTTCTTGTTCTTCTTCTTCTTCTTCTCCTGGAGATGTTGACTCGACGAGCTCTCCGGCCGGAATGCCAGGGACACGCTCCGCTGCCACTTATATAGTGACAATGGGGCGGTGTCACATGGTATATGTCACATGGGTTGGTCACATGGGTTGATGTCACATGGGGACTATGACATCGTAAGGGGGCGGGGTCACCATGTGACCAACCCATGTGACATATACCATGTGACACCGCCCCATTGTCACTATATAAGTGGCAGCGGAGCGTGTCCCTGGCATTCCGGCCGGAGAGCTCGTCGAGTCAACATCTCCAGGAGAAGAAGAAGAAGAAGAACAAGAAGAACAAGAACGGAAGGCGGCGGCGGCGGCGGCGACAGCGGCGACAGAAGACCGGGCCACCGCCTGTAAAAGAGCTACAAGAAGGCGCGGTGGCCCGGCAGAAGAACCGAAGGCGGCGACAGAAGAACGGAAGGCAGCGGCGACAGAAGACCGGGCCACCGCCTGTAAAAGAGCTATAAGAAGGCGCGGTGGCCCGGCAGAAGAACCGAAGAGGGGGACAAGACCCCCGAAGACGGAAGACCCCCGGAGCTGTGCAATAAAATATTTTTTCCCTGTGTTGTGTTTTTTTTTTGTACTTTATTTCACAGGTGAATGGGTAGGGGTACATTGTACCCCATACTCATTCACATAGGGTGGGGGGCCGGTATCCGGGGGCCCCCTTATTAAAGGGGGCTCCCGGATTCCGATAAGCCCCCCGCCCGCAGACCCCGACAACCAACGGCCAGGGTTGTCGGGAAGAGGCCCTTGTCCTCATCAACTTGGGGACAAGGTGCTTTGGGGTGGGGGGGCCGCGCGGCCCCCCCTTCCCCAAGGCACCCCCCATGTTGAGGGCACGCGGCCTGGTACGGCTCAGGAGGGGGGGGGCGCGCTCGCTCGCCCCCCTTTCCTGGCCGGCCGGGTAGCGTGCTCGGACAAGGGTCTGGTGTGGACTTTGGGGGAACCCCCACGCCGTTTTTTTTCGGCGTTGGGGTTCCCCTTTAAGCCCATTCCAGGCGGCGGAGCCCGCGACGTCTCCTTCGCGGGCCCCGCCTACCTGTACACGCGCTCGAAATGGGCGGACTTTCCGAGCGGGAACAGTTTGCTCATTTCGAAAGTGGCCTACACACGGGCGGACTGTTCGCTCAAACACAGTTTCAGCGGACAGTTTTTCGGAATTTCCGAAAGACTTTGTCCGTCCAACTGTCCGCTGAAACTGTCCGCTGAAAGCCCACACACGGACGGACTGTCCGCCCAAACACTGTTCAGCGGACAAGGTTGGGCGAACAGTCCGCCCGTGTGTACGCGGCCTAAGTCTTCTCCTTGTAGTCCGGTCAAAAAGACCGCCCCGAGGAGAATGACATCACTTCCTCCTTCCTGTGTATACAATACACAGTGGGAGGAAGCTTCTCATTGGCCAGGAGCGATCCAGAGGGGGTGGCCAGAAACCAACGGCCATCCCCTCATCACGGATCGCTCCTGAAGCGAACCGGACCGCCGTATCCAGCGGGAGGGGGTCCGAACGGAACCCCCACCCGCTGGAAGGCAGGCACGTACATGTACGTGCTTGTGCCTGCCTGTGCCATTGCGATGATGTACAATGGCAATACGGCGGTCCTTAAGTGGTTAAAGTGGTTGTAAACCCTTACAAACCACTTTGACCTACAGGTAAGCCTAGATTAAGGCTTACCTGTAGGTCCAAGAAATATCTCCTAAACCTATACGGTTAGGAGATATTTGCCCGAAGGCAGGCACTGCATGCGCCGTAGACAGCCGTAGACAGCAGCGCGCAGGCGCACTGAGCGCGGCATTTCCAACAACGGAGCTGCCGCGCGTGACGGCTCCCGTGCGCATGCGCGAGAGTGACATCATCGCGGCTTTGCCGAATGACAGCGGTGGAGCTGCGAGACCCCACCGAAAAGATGGATGCGCTGGACTACAGGGGACAGCGGTGACATCGCTGGCTCCTGTGTCAGGTAAGTGACACATAATGGGCTACTATGCGATGCACAGTAGTCCATTATGCTTTGCCTTTGCAGGGAATGAAAGAGGAAGTAAACTCATCAGGGTTTACTTCCTCTTTAAAGTGGCTGCAAACCCTCTCCTATATCCAGTGAGGTGAACAGCCTCAGATGATACACAGGGATGAAACAAATCTCCCTACATATGTTTTACATGTATATTAACCACTTGCTTACTGGGCACTTAAACCCCCCTCCTGCCCAGACCAATTTTCAGCTTTCAGCGCTGATGCACTTTGAATGACAATTGCGCGGGCATACAACACTGTACCCAAATGACATTTTTATCATTTTTTTCCCACAAATAGAGCTTTCTTTTGGTGGTATTTAATTACAGCTGGGAGTTTTATTTTTTGCTAAACAAACAAAAAAAGATGCAAAAAAAAAAAAATCATGTTTAATAGTTTGTTATAAAATTTTGCAAACAGGTCATTTTTCTCCTTCATTGTAGTGCGCTGATGAGGCGGCACTGATAGGCTGCACTGGTGGGCACTGATAGGCTGCACTGGTGGGCACTGATAGGCATAGTAAAGGCGGCACTAATAAGCACAGATAAGGTGGCACCGATAGGAACAGATAAGGCAGTACTGATGGGAACAGATAAGGCGGCACTGATGGGCAAATATGGGCACAGATAAGATGGCACGGATGGGTGGCACGGATGGGTGGCACTAAGGGGCACTGATAGGTACCACTGATAGATGGGACTGATGGGCACTGATAGGTGGCTCTGATAGGTGTCACTGCTGGGCACTGATAGGCGGCACTGATGGGCACTGATGGGCACTGGTAGATGACACTGATGGGCACGGATATGTGGCACTGGGGTGCAGCACCGTTGTTGAGGCAGATTGTGGGCACTGCTGGGTGGCACTATGGGCACTGCTGGGTGGCACTGACGGGTGGCACTTATTTATTAATGAGGTGGCACTGGCAGGGAGCAGGTGGGCACTGGCAGGGCTGGCCGTGATCGGGACTGATGTCCCGATCACGGCCGCCGGTGATCGGCTCTTTTTTTTCTCCTCGCGCTGTCAGCGCGAGGAGGAATAATAGTCGATTACCGGCTCCATTGTATCACATGATCAGCTGTCATTGGCTGACAGCTGATCACGTGGTAAGGGGTCGAGATCGACCCCTTGCTCGGATCCGTGATCAGGCGAGTCTCATAGACTCGGTGATCACAGAGCGCCGTTCGTGCACGGGACGACGTCAATAGACGTCGTCCCGGCAAAGGATTTTCATAGGCAGAGGAACGAAGATACTTTCAGGGCTGTGCTGTGAGAAGCTCTCTGTTAATCTATTTATAGTAGTAGAAAATCTGCGCTTAGTAAAAAAATTTAAAATCAGCAGCTGAACACTATAACCAGGATACTGGGCACAACGAAACAGAAAATATAAAAGTGCAGCGCTTAGCCTCTAAATATAAATGTGACTTAATAAGAAATTGTATAAATTTTAGTGAAAAACCTAAATGATGGGAATCTAAATATTGTGAATCTAAATAATGTGAATAATGTGAAAGTCATTAGTGAAAAAATACTTTCAAAGATCAATTATCAAATAAAACACGTTTGTCTGTAACTCAGATGTAACTCAGATGTCCAATAAATTTGAAAAACAAAAACCAAAACCAAAAAGTCAAAAGATGTATAATGGTGCAACACAGTGTAGATAATGTCCCATGTGAATGTACAACAAAATGTAGTTGATCTTGTTTGTTCAAACAAAAATAGTGCTTGACCACGTGGACCCTTCACCTCTGTAAATCAATAGTGAATGGAGGTGTCCCTACCGTGTATTTTGGACAGCCAGGTGTAGTCACACCTCAAGTGGCTCTGGGTGGTATTGAACTCATGACTGCCAGTAGTTGTTCCCGTTACCTTACCTCTGAGCCACACCTCAGTTCTATTCTGCCTGCTTTCCAGCCATGTCTAGTTTTGCATAAGTACTGTGGGCAATTCTGTTTGTACCTGTCACTCTTGGATCAGCTGTGGCAGGTTACCTAATCAGCTAGGGTATAAAACACTGCCTCACTCTGAGGGCTTAGTCAGTTCGTTGTCTCTTGTTGCCAAAGGTTCCTGAGTTCCTGAGTTCCTGAGTTCCTGAGTTCCTGAGTTCCTGAGTTCCTGAGTTCCTGAGTTCCTGAGTTCCTGAGTTCCTGAGTTCCTGAGTTCCAAGACTGACCCCGGCTACCGACCCTGGCTTGTATATCGTTTATTCTGTCTTCTGGAATCCCTGACTACGGCTTTACCTGGACAATCCTTTGGCAAATTCCTGTCAAGCCCCCGTGCACAGATTCACAGCCCAGGTAGCTTATCTGTTTGTTACTGTGGGCTGTGTTTATTTGCAAGGGTGAGCCTACATCTCTGCAACATGGACTCCAATCTAGGTAAGCCCTTACATAATGAACTGACCAACAGGGAGTCCGCAGAGATGTACAGGATGCTCACCTCCCTTGCTCTACAAGTCTCCAGCTTGGGTCAGACCATTGCTGAGCTGCAGCAAGAAGTCCGTTTGTTTAGAGGCACAGTACACCCAACCCTGGAACCTGCATGTCCAGAACCGTTTGTTTTGATGCCTGAGAAGTTTGATGGTAATCGTGCATCCTTCTTTTGTTTTAAGATGGATTGTGAGCTGTTGTTTGCCCTTAAGCCTAGGACCTATGCCACTGACTTTATTAAGATTCGTGCTTCCATCAACCTGCTCACTGGACAATGCAAAACATGGGCTCATCAGCTTTTACAGGAAAGGAGTCCAGTCTTGGATAGCTGGGAGGCATTCATGTTTGCTCTGGATTCTTACATTCGTGTTTCTAAGACCAGAGTTCCCAAGTCTACTCTTTGCTCACGTGGCCTGCGGGAATCCAAGGACAGAAGTACCCGGTACAGATACGACTCCATGCCATTGTTAGGTGTGACCTCAACAAGTCACCTATTTGTCAGGTTATGTTACCGTTTCCCAATTGTTAGTTAGAGTTCTTATCTAAGCAAAGAGACACGGAGGTATTCAGTATTTCTGCTCAGAAGTCCGTGTTTAACTCTGACTCTCTCTGACTCTGAGCTCTTTATTACTTCTCTTTTATAGACAGAAAAGAGCAAACATCAGCAATGTAAAAAAACAACATTTTTGCAAAGAAAAAGCAATTCTCCGGGTGTTATCAGCTGATAAGACAATCTTCTGGGCGTAGACTGCTTTTTAGGGCTGATGCGGCCTCTTCTTGATGAGTACGTGACTAAAGATGATGAGTCCTTATTTTACTGAGAAGTATAGAGAAATACAAGTATTTAGTAAGACATACTGTCAACCATTTTGTTTAGACACCCCTTAATCCTTACATTTCCCCCTTTGACATCACCCCTCCCTCTTGCCCTGGGTCCACCTGAACAAGTTCTAGTCGGCCTATATCCAGAGTACTCTCCCTGACCGCGAGTTGTCAGAGGGGTATACACCCATCCCCCTGGACAGTACCAACATCTAAAATTCAGGAAGAGTGGCTTTTCTGCAAGATGGGTGATGTCAAGGATCTAAATCTACCTATCTTCACAAAAGTTCCATCTTTTCCGCATCATTTACCTTGGCTTTCTTGCAAAAGCACATAAACAACTTAAAGCATGCATAAAAGAAAAATACGAATAAGAGCACCACTATAATCGTCATTGCTGCCTTCTTAACCCAAGAGAATAACCCTGAGAAACTAAAAGTTCCACCAAACGGATCCCAGTCGCGACCAATATTTCGGGCCTTCTCTTGTAAATTCTTTACTTCCGTACGGTGTTGTGCAATGATGTCATAATAGTCAGGTACCTCAATGCTGGTGTTATGTATCCAAGTACAGCACTCATAGTCCTCAGTAGTTTCACAGAGTCCTGTCAGTGCTGCACTCATACTTTCAATTGCTAATTCATGTAATTCTAATTGTTGTCTGATGGCTCTGGTCTCCAGATTTAACTTAGTAATGTCATCAGAGTTTTTCTCCAAAACATCATTAATAATTCCTGTATAGTTATTTAGTCTTTTCATTAAGTCTATACCCCATCCTGTCCAGGACGGGAACCAAGCCCATGCCATGTCCTTCTTCAGGAATATTTCTCTTTTACTACGATACCTGAGGGGATATCTAGGGTGCATGCTAGCTTCTAATAGGTGATCACCTCGTTCATCACCTACTACTCCCATTACTGGTACTAAACTTGCGAGGTAGCACCATCCCTGAGCTCTTCTAGGTATCCAAGTATAACATTTATCCTCACAACAGATGTATATATTGTTTCCTAGAGCTACTGATCTTGAACTGATATCATTTCTATAACGAGAGGTGTATCCATAGAGGGATAAGTTGGATACTAACCACCTAACATTATTATCCACAATGTTAGTGAGGAAGTCAGATAATGTCTGGTGTGTGCTGGAATTACTGGGATAGAAGCTTCCATTTAATACGACAATGGACAAATTAAACTTGCTGTCTTGGCATTCTCCATTTCCTCCCGTTGTGTTCCCTAAGTTGAAACACCAGGCAGGGGGAAAGGCGAGACCATTTGACTTAAACATTACTGTCTCGCTGGTATTTGTTCTAATTATGTTAATGCTACTGTTAGCAAGATCAGTATAGTTTATAGGAACTGCCATCAGTGGTATACTTGCTGTGCTGGGGTGTAATTTGCTACAAATCCAACATTTCTCATATCCTGACTTCTGGGCATAAGCATATTTAAACTTCAGTAATAACATTTTTTTAGAAAATCCTTCATCCTTGTGTATTTTATTCTGTGAGGTAACCAAACTATTATCCAGAATTACTGAAACAATAAAAAAAGATACATGTTGTCATTTGCCAACTGGCTCCTTTTTACAGTGAGAAGCGTGGATCCAGGTAGGTTTCCCTTCCAATTTCACTGAGGTTGCTGTAATCAATAGCACCTGGAAAGGACCTTCAAACCTTGGTTCCAGTGTCTTTCT
Source organism: Lithobates pipiens (assembly GCF_037356315.1). Taxonomy (NCBI): domain Eukaryota; kingdom Metazoa; phylum Chordata; class Amphibia; order Anura; family Ranidae; genus Lithobates; species Lithobates pipiens. The sequence continues at coordinate 407,219,064 of NW_027507764.1, read as the reverse complement.
GGTATGTTTCTTTACATACACATAGTCTCCTGGTTGTAGATCGTGAGTACCTGTGACAGAATTAGGGTCTGGAAGAGAAGAATACACACTCTTGTGGATTTTAGTCAGACGCCGTTGCAACTGTATTACATACGTAGTTAAACTATCACATTGTAATTGCATACTTTGAGGAAAATATAAACCTAATCTAGGTGCACTTCCAAACAGTATTTCATATGGGGATAACCCTGTTTTTCCTGTTGGGGTGTACCTAATAGAGAACAAAGCTAAGGGTAGGCACTCAGGCCATGGTTTGTTCAACTCCTGCATGGCCTTTTGTATTTTCAGCTTGATTGTACCATTTACTCTTTCTACTGATCCTGAACTCTGTGGGTGGTAAGGAGTATGAAAACTTTGTTGAACCCCTAACATTGCCATCACATTTTGCATTATTTCTCCCGTGAAATGTGTCCCCCTATCTGATTCTATTGTTTCTGGGAGACCAAACCTAGGTATCAGCTCAGTAATCAGTTTCTTGGCGGTGGCTTTTGCCGTAGCTGATTTCACAAGATAACTTTCGGGCCAGCCTGAAAATAGGCAGATGCACACGAGAACAAATTCAAAGGGGCCGCTCTTAGGCATTTGTATGTAGTCAATCTGCAGTCTCTGAAAGGGATATTGGGCCCGGACCTGATGTTTACGTGGGGTTTTCACTCTCTGTCCTGGGTTATTAATCAGACAGATTTGGCATGCAGCACAGTAGTTCCTTGCAGTACTACTGAATCCAGGGGCTAGCCATCCTTGGCTTACAATCCTATACATAGAATTGGAGCTGACATGAGTGGGTAAGTGGACAGCCGCTGCCATTGCGGGGTATAGAGAAGCGGGTAGACCTATTTTGTCTCCTTCTCTCCATACATTGTCAAGGCCTGGTGCAGCTCCCTCCTTAACCCAACGGTCCTTCTCAATAGCCCCTGCTTGTTCCTGTAGTTCCATTAGCTGCTGCCATGTGGTTTCGGGCATACTCACCTGTACCGTGGTTAAGGTCTCAGGGCTTACTTCCCCTAGAGCTGCCTTCTTTGCAGTTAAATCTGCAAATGCGTTTCCTTTTGCCTCAGTTGTTTTTGCGCTCGTGTGTGCCGCTATCTTCATGATGGCTACTCTTATAACCTTTTGAAGATTGTTCAGGACTCTTTTGATTCCTTCACCATGTTTAACAGGTGTGCCTGCTGCTGTAAGGTAACCTCTAGCTTTCCATATGTGGCCATAATCATGTGCAACACCGTAGGCGTATGCGGAATCAGTGTAAATGTTCCCTTCTTGTCCCTCCAAGTGTTCTAGGGCTTTCTCTAGAGCGGTTAGTTCCGCTTCTTGTGCCGACATGTGTGCTGGTAGTGACTTTGCCTCAATTACCTGTGTGTCCGTTACCACAGCATAACCTGTGTGATATTTACCTTTGTCATCGGCAAATCTACTACCATCTATGTACAGTGTGTGTTCTGCATTTGTAATGGGTATGTCTGTGACATGTGGGAACCCCGTGATCTCTTGTTCCATAAGTTGAAAACAATCGTGTTCATCAGATGTTATGTCATGAAATGAAAGTGTGTCAGAATCCTGAGTATCTTGTGCTGTGTCTACACCATTATCATCATTACTCCCCCCTGTCAAATCTGTCTGTAATGGTAAAAGCTGTGCTAAGTTAAAAGAAGTGCATCGCTGAAAGGTAACATTGGGGGGTAGGAGCAAGGTGCATTGTAGACGCAGCTGCCTTGCCATTGATATGTGTTTTGGCTGGACCTGTGACAAGATGGCGTGTATGTCATGTGTGGTATGTACCACTACAGGATTGTCTAAGACAATTTCTGAGGATTTGTCAATGATAATTGACACTGCTGCAACTGCTCGTACACAGGACGGTGATCCTCTAGAGACAGGATCGAGAGCCGCCGAGAAGTATGCTACCGGCCTTTGTTTGATGTGTTGTTGTGTCAACACCCCTGTTGCGTGTCCCGTGATTTCAGCAATGTACAAATGAAATGTTTTGGTATAATCAGGGATCCCGATCGCAGGTGCCGAAATTAGTAACCTTTTTAAGGTGCTAAAAGATTCATGACCTGCTTCTGTGAGTACATAGGGTACTATTTTCAAGCAATCATATAATGGCTGCATCAGAGAACTGGCATGTGGTATCCATTGTCTACAATATGACACCATTCCCAGAAACATACGAAGTTGCTTAAAGTTGCGTGGGACATTCATTTGTCTTATGGCCTGGACTCGGTCTTCAGTGAGGTGTCGAGTACCCTGGGATATACAGTGGCCCAAAAAGACAACCTTTTTCTGACATACCTGTAACTTAGTTCTATTCACCTTGCACCCTTTTTCAGCCAGGAATTGTAACAATGATAGAGTGGCTTTTAAACAAGTATCGTTATCCGGACAACATAACAATAGGTCATCTACACATTGCAACAGTACACAAGTGTCAGGCGGTAGCCATTCCCCCTATTTTTACTTTTTAAGGTTTAGTCAGTGGGGCATCGGACAAAAGACCGTCATAACCACTTATGGGTATGGTGTCACGGGACGTCATGTGTGGAGGGACTACTGAATCAGACAACAGACTGCGTGACGCTCCTGTGTCAACCAAACAAGGAATATGTTTACCTTCCACCTTCATCAACATGTGGAGCATTTTGTTCTCTGATTCAGCTAGGACTGGGGCAAGTCATGCGGTCGGATCGTCCCTATCATTGGTACGCCTCTGTCTGTAGTCCCTCGTGTCTCTGTCCGTGTTTCCTTCCTGTTCGTCTTTTATCCTTTTCCTACAGTCTCTTTTTATATGTCCCACCTTGTTGCAGTAATAACAGGTAAGAGGTTTACGGGAGGAATTCCCTCCTTCATTGACCCGGGCAACAGTGTTAACTCCCGGTGTCCTTCTGGGTTTAGTTTCTGCTAAATCAGCCTCTATGCCTTGTGCTTTCTGCAACAATGTTCCTCTGTCCCGTATGGCTCTCCATTCGGGAGTACATGCCTTCAGTTTGTCACCTATTTGGGGTACTAGTCCTTCCATAAACTGTCGATTGAAAGCCCTAATGGTGACGGGTAAGGCTAAATCTAGACCTTCGTCAGCCATCATGCTTTCCATGTTGAGGTAAAATTCTGTAACAGTCTGACCTGGGGCCTGTTTTATGGGCGCTGTCGAACCCCTTTCCTGCTGTTTCCCTTGGCAAAATTCTCGTAACTGAGCAATAAACAGGGGTCTAGAGTCTATATGACGGGGGTGTATTCCTGGTGGATCTGCCGCTGGATCCCCTTGTGGTCTATGTGGAGCAATTTCATTCATAAATTGATTAAACATCGTTAGTGTCATTTTATGTCTACATATATCTTCCCCATCTTGCCAAGTTGCTTCATGTGTGTCTAGTAATTGTGTCACGAATCTGCAGAATGCGGCAGGTTTTGCTACGGGATCAGGAGCATTCTGTATTAATGCCATAAGAGTGTCAGCCGACCAAGGTGTCCATGTCCTCAGAACGACTTGTCGGGTCACTGTAGGTGGCTGTCCTGCTTGACCCGCATTTGGATTATTTACTTGTATTACCCTAGTCCGACTATGGACTGGAGCTACGGGCTCTGGTCTTTGAGCGCCGCAATGCACACATTCCTGTGCCCAGTCTGGGTTCTGGGTACCGCATACTCGGCATACCCATCCTCTTCCTCTTAAGGAAGGATAAAGTTTTGGTCTTTCATTACCTGGTGTGGTGGTGTTATAAGGAGGTGGAGTATCTCCCGTATTTACCCTATCGCCGGGAGCAGAAGGAAGACTTTTGTGTCGGACCTTCATATCCCATCCACCCTTTTCCTGACAATACTCCCATCCCTCCTCTTCAGCCCTGTTGGAAACCTTAATTAAACATTGTATTTGTGATACCCATCTGTTCTGCAATATCTCTCCCTGTCTGTCTTTCTTTATTTCTTCCCAACCTTCTACACTTAATCCATTTTCTCCATCCATTCCAAATTTCTTGAGAATCCTATTTGTGCCCTGTGCCTTATCCTTCCCATACAACATTGTAATTATGTCTTTAACAGCATAACATTTCTGAGATTCCTCCTGGGGTTTACCATGTGTCTGGCCCATTTTGACAGTCCTGCCTAGGTGGCGTTTGGATCACTTACTAAGTGTCTCGTTGCCTTCTCCTCCTAGGGTGCCAAAATACTAAAAACCTCTCCTAGATGAGATTTCTGAAATCGAATTACCTTATATGCTAGCCAACTGACAAATATTATGACCAGACTGACGGCTACAACATATACAAGCATTCCCTTTTGGTGGCCAAACACATATGACTAGATCTCCGGGACTTTGTGGAGACCTTTATTCCCTTCCCATTACCATGGAATCTCTCAGCATTCGTTTCTTATTCCTGCTTTATCGAGGCAGTCAGGACTTATACTTTCCACCCGTTTTTAGGCTCATGAATCAAAAAGCGTATATCAAACTTAAGTGTCGGACCCCCAAAGTACTCTTACGAGTTAAGGGCGCATTCCGTTACCCATTGGGATGATATATGTTTCAATTCACACCATACAAACAGGGCTTATCTCAGTCACAACAGACAGATGACAAGTAGACAGACAAGAAACAACGGTAACATAAGCCAAAATATTAAGTTCAAGACCCGCTTACTACAGAGGTTGGTGTTTACCTGAAGAACAATTCAGACAGATCAGGTGGGCACAAATCTAAGAAGCACAGAGTTTATAAGAAAATAAAGCTTTTCTTACCTGCGCAGGATTTGTCTGTGGTTCTTGATGTGCCCGACCATTTCGTTCCGTCCTTATGTTCGTTCGCCTCTTGTAGTTTCTTTCTGCAGGTCCCTGTTCGCGGCGCCAGAAATGTTAGGTGTGACCTCAACAAGTCACCTATTTGTCAGGTTATGTTACCGTTTCCCAATTGTTAGTTAGAGTTCTTATCTAAGCAAAGAGACACGGAGGTATTCAGTATTTCTGCTCAGAAGTCCGTGTTTAACTCTGACTCTCTCTGACTCTGAGCTCTTTATTACTTCTCTTTTATAGACAGAAAAGAGCAAACATCAGCAATGTAAAAAAACAACATTTTTGCAAAGAAAAAGCAATTCTCCGGGTGTTATCAGCTGATAAGACAATCTTCTGGGCGTAGACTGCTTTTTAGGGCTGATGCGGCCTCTTCTTGATGAGTACGTGACTAAAGATGACGAGTCCTTATTTTACTGAGAAGTATAGAGAAATACAAGTATTTAGTAAGACATACTGTCAACCATTTTGTTTAGACACCCCTTAATCCTTACACCATCACAGTATGTTCCAAGTCATGAAGCTGAAGTCCTTACCCCACAAAGCCTAGACGCTCCTAAGGTCACACGCACACCTTCCCTGGGAGACGTAGAACCCATGGAGATAGGGGCCATCCGGCCCACGCTATCCCAAGGTGAAAGAGAGCGGAGGAGAGACTGTGGTCTTTGTTTTTACTGTGGGGGGAGAGGGCATCTTATATCTCTCTGTCCAATTCGCCCACCTTGGTCTAAGGTTCTCCAAGTGGGTACTTCTAGGATCCTTCCTGCTGTCCCTGAATCTCTGCCTGCTATCCAGCTCTAAGGGTCGGTGCCTGTTTCCCCAGTTGAAGTGCCGGTGTCCCCGCTTGAAGTTCCTGTGCCGGTGTCCCCGCTTGAAGTTCCTGTGCCGGTGTCCCCGCTTGAAGTTCCTGTGCCGGTGTCCCCGCTTGAAGTTCCTGTGCCGGTGTCCCCGCTTGAAGTTCCTGTGCCGGTGTCCCCGCTTGAAGTTCCTGTGCCGGTGACCCCGCTTGAAGTTCCTGTGCCGGTGACCCCGCTTGAAGTTCCTGTGCCGGTGATCCCGCTATCTCCTGACTGTACGTATGCCTCAAATGGCACCATAGTCCGTAAGCAGGACCTGAAGACTTTCGAAAGAGCCTTGCGAGCGACGAAAGTCTACCCAACTGGAACTTCTAAAACTAAGAAAGCCCAAAAGAAATAGGATGTTCCATGCTCTGAGGGCATTCCTAAGGGGAGGGAACTGTCACGGTCCCTACCGTGTATTTTGGACAGCCAGGTGTAGTCACACCTCAAGTGGCTCTGGGTGGTATTGAACTCATGACTGCCAGTAGTTGTTCCCGTTACCTTACCTCTGAGCCACACCTCAGTTCTATTCTGCCTGCTTTCGAGCCATGTCTAGTTTTGCATAAGTACTGTGGGCAATTCTGTTTGTACCTGTCACTCTTGGATCAGCTGTGGCAGGTTACCTAATCAGCTAGGGTATAAAACACTGCCTCACTCTGAGGGCTTAGTCAGTTCATTGTCTCTTGTTGCCAAAGGTTCCTGAGTTCCAAGACTGACCCCGGCTACCGACCCTGGCTTGTATATCGTTTATTCTGTCTTCTGGAATCCCTGACTACGGCTTTACCTGGACAATCCTTTGGCAAATTCCTGTCAAGCCCCCGTGCACAGATTCACAGCCCAGGTAGCTTATCTGTTTGTTACTGTGGGCTGTGTTTATTTGCAAGGGTGAGCCTACATCTCTGCAACATGGACTCCAATCTAGGTAAGCCCTTACAGGAGGCTTACCAGATCACCGGTCGGTATGCGCAGATACGGACACATAGACGTTTCGATGCGGAAAGCCGGAAAACGACCCACTCCTTCGGATATCTTGTAATCACCGAATCAGCTCCGATCCTCTCATAAGCCGGTCTGCGTGGATACGAACACGTAGGTGTTTCGATACAGGAAGCCGGAAAACAACCCACTCCTTCAAATATCTCGTAGTCACCAAGTCAGCTCTGATCCTCTCATAAGCCACGAAGCGTCATATCACCAAAAAACAAAAATAAAAGTGCGCCAAATCGTGTAGTAAGATTTGAACACATTTTTATTCTTATTCAACCGAATGGTTTAAGCGCTAAAAAATGACTCCACCGAGTCGTACGAAAGTAAACGTATCGTTAAACACGAACAAATTGCTAGCAAAAAAAATTAAAAATGAATGAATGCTAAAGCACAAAGGGTGAGCGTGGCTACCCGACGATCGTTTCGTCAAAAGTCTGACGTCATCAGGGGTACGCCCACACCATTGTGCTAAACCCTTTTATAGCCTACAGCAGGGGTGTGCAAACTTTTTTCAAAGAGGGCCAGATTTGATGAAGTGAACATGCGTGAGGGCCAACCATTTTGCCTGACATTCTTTGAACCATTAAAATTCGGTCGTTCGCACTCATACACTGCCCAACAAGAATTCTCTTGCCTTTGTCGCGCTCTTGCCTTTGTCTTAATGGTACCCCACACATTTGAAACGTGGGGTGCTTTTGGTGCAGTGCAATTTAAAAAAAATAAAACTCTGGGACTTCTTTCCCTGCATTTTTGTGGGTGAAATGCATGGGCTGCCCTACACGCAGCATGCAGCCACGCAGTTGTTGAAGGGGCAGTAAAACCACATGGTTAAGCTGTTTTTACCACCCCCGACTTCTCCCCCTTTAGCTGCAGAGGGAGCGGCTGGGGGTGTACACATGCTGTGGCTGGATTAAAAGTAACACACAGACACATGCACACACACATACAGACACATGCATACACATACAGATACATACATACATACAGACACATGCATATACTTACATACATACAGACAGACACATGCGCACACACACACATGAACATACATACATACAGACACATGCACGCACAGACATACAGACATACATACAGACACATGCATACATATACATACAGACACATGCATATACATACATACAGGCATACATACAGACACATGCACACACATACAGACACATGCATACACATACATACAGACACATGCGTGCACACACGTACATACATAGACATGCACGCACATACATACAGACATACATGCACACATACAGACACATGCATGCACACACATGCATGCACACACATACAGACACACATACATACAGACACACATACATACAGACACACATGCACACACACAGAAACAGACATACATGCGCACACACACACACACACACACATACAGACATATATGCGCACACGCACACATACATACACACATGCACACACACAGAAACAGACATACATGCGCACACACAGAGAAACAGACCTACATGCGCACACACACACACACACACACACACACACACACACACATACAGACATGCACACGCACACACATACAGACATGCACACGCACACACATACAGACACACATGCACACACATACAGACACACATGCACACACATACAGACACACATGCACACACATACAGACACACATGCACACACATACAGACACACATGCACACACATACAAACATATAAATAAAGCCTTTTTAAAACGAATCTAGCTTGTAGCATAATACATTACCTTTGCAGTTTCCTCATTCAGCCGGGTACTGCACTGTAGGGGGAAGCAGAGAGCACAGCACACTTCCCTGCATTTTACTTTCACTTTTGAAGCCGACGGAGCTTCTCACAGTGCAGGAGATCGGGCTCATCTGACAGCCCTGATCCCGCAGCACACCAGGCGGGCCGTTCAAAACCGGGCCGCGGGCCGCGATTGGCCCGCGGGCCGGACTTTGGACATGCCTGGCCTACAGGTAAGGTAAGGAGCCATGCTATAGGTAGAAACAAACGCCCTATCACAGGCTTTGTAAATTGACCACCGGACGACCCACACGGGGTCGGAAACCCAAATCAATCCCATTAACAAAACAGATGTGTAATAATACAGGCCGATCGGGATAACTAAGTAACGATGTCTCCAATAGTAGAGAGACCATTTTAAAATTAAAAATTAAAAAATTAAAAATTAAAAAATGAATAAATGTATATAAAAATAAATATAAATGCCACCATCTAATATTAAAAAAATAGAAGAATTTATATGTAAATATATAGGCGTGCCACAATAAAATTACATACCAGCATCAACTGCCGAACATTACCCATAGTCTATTTGCAAAATAGCCTAATAGAAAATGAATGAAACATAGAAATTACGAAATAAATAAAAAATAAACAAGCCATGACACTTTTTTGCAATAATGAAATACAACTGACATTCCAAAAAATGTTTACAAAAAGTAAATAATGCCTGATTTCATATAGCTTAATCATCAAAGTACAGGCATTCTAAGTACCCAGTTTGCACTAGATAAACACAACCACTGGGATGGACCAAATCTATTTATAGTACCCACCCGGACACAAATTTCAGGCTGGTTTTATCTCCCGTCTCGGAGAACTTGTCAGAAGTTATCATGCTGATAACAGAGGAACAAAACAGCAGAAAGATGCAAGACTCAGGTCTTTGAAGAGAGATAAGTAAACACTACAGATATATGTGCCCAGGTCAAATTTAATGAATGGGGTTTACATCCACTTTAAGGCAACCCCCCCAATACTTCCCTGAGTCCTCTCCCGACCTATCGCTGTGCCCATCTGCAGCAGCACTGGACTTTCTCATTGGCTCCTGCTGCTGTTAATCAAATCCAGTAAGTAAGTAGTAAAGAGAACCTGTCATCAAAAACATCATCCCATAGTGGACTTTTAAGAAATTAAACTTACACCCAAGCACTTAAAATCCCCTCCAAATTTCCTTAGTTGCCCCACCTACATAAACATACAAACATAAATGCATGCGTTGGGGCGCCTAAGCATGAAAACGTCAATTTCATTACAAACAGTATCTCACAAAAGTGAGTACACCCCTCACATTTTTGTAAATATTTTATTGTATCTTTTCACGTGACAACACTGAAGAAACGACACAAATCCCATGACACCGGGGAGGGAAAATGGCTGATTGGGACCAATTTGGACATTTTCACCTAGGGGTGTACTCACTTTTGTTGCCAGCGGTTTAGACATTAATGGCTGTGTGTTGGTTATTTTGAGGGGACAGCAAATTTACACTGTTAAACAAACTGTACACTCACTACATTGTAGAAAAGTGTAATTTGTCACATGAAAAGATATAATAAAATATTTACAAAAATGTGAGGGGTGTACTCAATTTTATGAGACACTGTATGTTACGTATCACCAAGTACTTAGTAGTAAGAGCAATAATTCTAGGCCCGTTACTAATGGCTACCTCTAAACTGATCTGTAGGGGCATTGAAAGCATTGCCTATGGAAAAATAATGTACCAAAGTTTGTCGCCCTTTCATGGGCACACTCAATTTTAAGGCTTGACTGTTGGCTCTATTTAAAAAAAATAAAAAAAAAAATGATGGAGGTGTAGAGCAAGCAACCTAATGTGATCAATGTATTGCAGCCATAACTGTAAGTTTCTTCTCCGGCCTGACTATATTGTATAAAATAAATTATAAGGATAATCATATAACAGAGATCATATAAATGATATAGATGCCTAGAGAAAAAAAGTCCAAAATTGGGCACACATTCCACAATGTAGCTGGCACGGGGGTGACCGAACCGTCACAGAAGAGGAAGGAATCACACTAGGCGGATGTATTCATGTGAATCTGCTTGACTGTAAACATCAGGGAAAGTAGATAAATACTTCTTACCAACTCTGTTGGACTCACACAGTCGTATGACAGTTGAGTCTGAAAGGCTTGAGGTCACAATCTGGGACCAAGGAGTATAAGGAGGGAGGTCTGTTGAGCTGATGGAGGAACTCCAAACGGCTGTATGCCCGATAATGTATTTCTCAGATGGAACGTCAAGGTTGTTTGTAGTCCAGCTCAGACGCGGCCCGTTGCACTGGTACTCCAATCTCCCCCGAATGGGGAGGAGGATATTTGGGGGTTTAGACCAAAGAAACGGAAAAAAAGAAAAAGAAAAAAGGGCTCCACATGGTGCGGGTCAAACGGTATAAAAATGGTAATTTATTAAAGTCAAAAGGTTATTAATGACTTTGTGATCACAAAATAGAGTAAAATGAAATTAAAAGCAATGTAGGGTGCTAACAGCTAGCCCAACTCTATTTTGTGATCACAAAGTCATTAATAACCTTTTGACTTTAATAAATTACCATTTTTATACTGTTTGGAGCCCTTTTTTCTTTTTCTTTTTTTCCGTTTCTTTGGTCTAAACCCCCAAATATCCTCCTCCCCATTCGGGGGAGATTGGAGTACCAGTGCAACGGGCCGCGTCTGAGCTGGACTACAAACAACCTTGACGTTCCATCTGAGAAATACATTATCGGGCATACAGCCGTTTGGAGTTCCTCCATCAGCTCAACAGACCTCCCTCCTTATACTCCTTGGTCCCAGATTGTGACCTCAAGCCTTTCAGACTCAACTGTCATACGACTGTGTGAGTCCAACAGAGTTGGTAAGAAGTATTTATCTACTTTCCCTGATGTTTACAGTCAAGCAGATTCACATGAATACATCCGCCTAGTGTGATTCCTTCCTCTTCTGTGACGGTTCGGTCACCCCCGTGCCAGCTACATTGTGGAATGTGTGCCCAATTTTGGACTTTTTTTCTCTAGGCATCTATATCATTTATATGATCTCTGTTATATGATTATCCTTATAATTTATGTTGACTACATCTATTACCATTGAAGCGCTACACTATTTTTATTATTTTATTTGCTGAACTTTGTTTGTTTTTGGTGTTGGCTGCTGTTTTGGCTGTTGAGGCCTTTACTTTACATATATCTAACTATAGCGCAGTGCTTTCCCCCTAATTGTATATTGTATAAAAGCAATGAAAGTAAGAGTATTATATATGTAGCGCTGGCTCCTGACGAGCAGGCACTATGGTTTTTTCAATGTTAACTTTCCTGAAACCACAGTTAGGTTTTGGGGCTAATTTTTTAAATTTCTGGTTTCAATACCAGTCTAACTGGGTTGCACTGGGTTCTCCTTGAACGCAGGTGTCGCTGTCACTGCCGGCAAGTTTGAGAACGGAGTCTAGCTGGGTGTATTGAATGCCACTGTTCTTTCGGGAACCAGCCCAGTGGGAGTGTTCTCCTGCTGTGCATTCTGACAGGTGGTATTTAAGGTACTGACATCACGTGCTGGGGGGGGTTCCATTCCGCTCTGTTGGAGAGAATATTTTCTGTCTGTGTGGTTCTGGTCCTCTTGACCAGCCCCCATGGCCCTCCTGGCCTGGGGTGCGGAACCATGCATTTCAAGTCACAGGGCTGGCTAGCCCAAGGCAACGTAACTGCAGGGACAGGCCTGATTGGATTTCGGGCCTATTGATCCAAAGGTGGTCCGGTGCCATCTCATCCAAGGGAGAGGCCCAACAACTGGAGAAACCCCAGGGGAGGACTCTTCAGGAGAACGCCGTGTGCAAGGCTGGCTTCTCTGAAGGAGCCTGGAGGCTTAGTTGAAGGACACTACATGGATCTACACTGATACGGTATCGCCAGATCGGCTGAGAGATACTGGTACTGGATGATAGGTCTTTAAATTTGTCTATGTCCCTCAGTAATGCTAAAGTCTGTGGTAGAGACTTTCTTCAAATATCCTACACTCAAGTCTGTGGTTGAGACTTTGCTTGACACCCTACCGGCTGCTAGGCCTAGTGAGTGGAGGTCTATCCGGGGGTAGTAAAATCCAGCTATGAAACGGATGCTATTCTCTGGATTTTTCCTATAAGAGGCTTTTCATTTTTGCAGTCTACAGTACCTGAGCTTAATCCTAACCCTCTACCCTTATCCAAAGACTTTGTTTCTGGTTCAAATAAATAACCCAAAAGAAGATTCAGTGTTAGTTTCCACATTTCTTTGGGCCATCTACCACAGGAACCCCTAGACGGAGAAGAAGTCAAGAAGGTAACGGTAAGCCCAATAAAATCAGAAGCTCCTTTGGGGGTGAGTGCTACCATGTGGGGGCTCGAGTCCGGGAATTACCGTTATCCCTCGCAACTAAAAAGAACTGTCCGTGTGGAATCTATATAGTAGAGGGTTGTGTTTTTTGGACTGTGCCATTTTTCGCAAGGAGTGATTGACGTCCACTGTTTGGCGCGTAAACTGTTTTACGGAGTTGGAAAAAGTCTGCGAGTTGTGTGACCAGAGGAACCAGTGGGAGAAGTCTTGCCTGTTTCTTTTTCCTGCACGAGGCACCACGTGAGTGTGTCGTAGGGGAAAGAGGAAAGAGGTTGTGTTTCTTTGCAGAAGAAAAGGAAAATGTTTTCCGGATGCCAGGAACATCGTCCATCATGGGACCCAGGATGCCTTTGGTGGGAAATCCCACAAGTGTGAGACTGCCTGGGACTTTACTAACGGATACAGGAATTCACCTGAGACCGCAGGGGAGTTTTGTACTGTACATGACGGGAGACGTCGAGGCATTGGGAATGCTCTGCAACAAGTGGGGTGGACTGGTTGCAAGTCTCCGGCCATTTGTCCAATGCCTGCAGTGCAGAGAATATCTGTTCAAAGTGGAGAAACCCACCGTGCCGCGCCAAGCATACCACGTGGACTGGGCCACAGGCGTTGCCATCGAGGAGTCTGCTGGGTATGCTCCAGTGGCGAGGCCTACAACTTGTACGCTGTCTACAACAACCAGTGTCCCGGAGGAGATGCTGTCACCACCATTACCGGAGGAGCCACTCTGGATGTCATGGACACTACCTCATTGACCATTACCACAACTACCTTGCCTGCTCTGAAGAAAGTGGGCTATGTCAAGGCCTCCTGCGGCCGCAGTAGAGGCTCAACTCAGAACTTGCCTGGATCGGATCGGGGGAAGGAGATCACGCCCAAGGAATCCACTAAAGTGATGGGTGAGAAATCTGGGGAAATTCTGTTAAGTGGGACTGTATGTAACTATTTACCAGCAGAGGAGTTGCGGGACTCAGAGATAAATTCCCTGTCCGATTTGTCAGGGCATGACAATTTGTTTGAGACTTTGTCCCAAGAGATGTTGTGAGCCAATGCAGATGATGTGGCCACAACCTGCAATGTTTCTTGCTGGTTAGCCCTAAATTCAGGGAGTGCATCGCCTCGAGCGGGAACCCCTACAACTATTGATTTGACTTTGCCTAAACCTGTTAATTTGCCTGAACCCAAGAAAATGTCCTTTGCTATGGTGCGCAAATCACCAAACTCCTTTGTGCCTCCCGGGGATGGAAGTGTTCAAGCTCTGCCCAGGCTCGCACGGTCCCAGCGGCTGCTGAACAAGCGGGTGGCTACAGAATATGGTTTGGAGTCCCTTTACATAACCAAACAAATTATGCAGGAAATTGAGAAGAATCAAGAACACTGGTATGCCACTGATGTATGGGACTACTTGAAGGTACCAAAACCTTTCAGGAAGCAAGGATGCTCCCCTGCTATGTACGAACGCTTCACCGGGTGTCTTCAGCATTGGAGCTTTGGGAGACACATATACTCTGACAAGGTTGTCATTTGCTGATCAGGAAAGGACAATGTTGTCTATTTCATCACTACGGTGGACGTTAAAGGGAAAACACTAATGCCCCGTACACACGAGCGGACTTTTCGACATCCAAACTCCGACGGACTGAGTCCGTCAGACTATCCGATCGTGTGTGGGCTGCAACGGACTTTAGCTTCGCTAAAGTCTGACGGACTTTAGAAATGAAGCATGCTTCAAATTTTCCCGACGGAACTCCGCCGGACCCGGTCCCCTTCGAAAAATTCGCTCGTGTGTGTGCTACTCCGACGGACTAAAACCGACGCTAGGGCAGCTATTGGCTACTGGCTATGAACTTCCTTATTCGAGTCGGGTCGTACGTCATCACGTTCGAATCCGTCGGAGTTTAGTGTGATCGTGTGTGGCCAAGTCCGTTCGGCCGAAAAGTCTGTCAGAACTCCGTCGGAACTCCGGCAGAACTCCTTTGGAAGTCTGTCGGACATAAGTCCTCTCGTGTGTACGGGGCATTACTTTGTCTGATCCACGGTTCTATTGGTAAAGCAATTACTGAGACTGTGTTTTTTTCTTTTCTGGAAAAAATAAAATAAAAGAGAGTATTTCTTCTGAAAAAAATATTACAAGGACTGTGGGGCTAGCTAGACAGAGTAAAGCCGCGTACACACGGGCAGACTGTCTGGCCAACTTAGTCCGCCGAAACACATTTCAGCGGACAGTCCGCTCGTGTGTGGGCTTCAGCGGAATTTTTCAGTGTGCAGTCTGGCGGACTAAGTATTTCGGAATTTCCGTAATACTGTCCGTCGGACTCGCATTTCGGCGGACAATCCGCCCGTGTGTATGCCAGTCCGCCGTACTTTTGAAATGAGCGGACTTTTCCCGCCCGGAGAAAAGTCTGCTCATTTCGAGAGGGTATCCAGGTAGGCAGGGCCCGCGAAGGAGACATCGCTGGCCCCGCCGCCTGGTATGGACTTAAAGGGGAACCCCAACGGCGAAAAAAATCGGCGTGGGGGTCCCCCCCAAGTCCACAACAGACCCTTGTCCGAGCACACTACCCAGCCGGCCAGGAAAGGGGGGCGAGCGAGCGCCCCACCTCCTCAGCCGTACCAGGCCGCGTGCCCTCAACATGGGGGGGTGCCTTGGGGAAGGGGGGGCCCCGTGGTCCCCCCACCCCAAAGCACCTTGTCCCCATGTTGATGAGGACAAGGGCCTCTTCCCGACAACCCTGGCCGTTGGTTGTCGGGGTCTGCGGGCGGGGGGGCTTATCGGAATCCGGGAGCCCCCTTTATTAAGGGGGCCCCCGGATACCGGCCCCCCACCCTATGTGAATGAGTATGGGGTACAATGTACCCCTACCCATTCACCTGTAAAATAAAAGTACCAAAAAAAACACAACACACGAGATAAAATACTTTATTGCACAGCTCCGGGGGTCTTCCGTCTTTGGGGGTCTTCTCGCCGGACTCCTCCGCTATCTTCTTGTAGCTCTTTTGCTAGCGGAGGAGTCCGGCTTTCTTCCTCGCCGCCGGCCTCTTCTCCCGACTTCGGGGGTCTTGTCCCCCTCTTCGGTTCTTCTGCCGGGCCACCGCGCCTTCTTATAGCTCTTTTACAGGCGGTGGCCCGGTCTTCTGTCGCCGCCGCCGCCACCGCCTTCCGTTCTCCTCCTCCCCCCCCCTCCCCCCCCTCCTCCTCCTCCTCCTCCTCCTCCTCTCCACGATCTCTCCGGCCGGAATGCCAGGGACGCACTGCGCGGCCACTTATATAGGGACAATGGGGCGGGTTCACATGGCTTTATGTCACATGGTGACCCCGCCCCCTTACGATGTCATAGTCCCCATGTGACACCGCCCCATTGTCCCTATATAAGTGGCCGCGCAGTGCGTCCCTGGCATTCCGGCCGGAGAGATCGTCGAGGCAACATCTCCTGAAGAAGAAGAAGAACGGAAGGCGGTGGCGACAGAAGACCGGGCCACCGCCTGTAAAAGAGCTATAAGAAGGCGCGGTGGCCCGGCAGAATAACCGAAGAGGGGGACAAGACCCCCGAAGTCGGGAGAAGAGGCCGGCGGCGAGGAAGAAAGCCGGACTCCTCCGCTAGCAAAAGAGCTACAAGAAGATAGCGGAGGAGTCCAGCGAGAAGACCCCCGAAGACGGAAGACTCCCGGAGCTGTGCAATAAAGTATTTTATCTCGTGTGTTGTGTTTTTTTTTTGGTACTTTTATTTTACAGGTGAATGGGTAGGGGTACATTGTACCCCATACTCATTCACATAGGGTGGGGGGCCGGTATCCGGGGGCCCCCTTAATAAAGGGGGCTCCCGGATTCCGATAAGCCCCCCCGCCCGCAGACCCCGACAACCAACGGCCAGGGTTGTCGGGAAGAGGCCCTTGTCCTCATCAACATGGGGACAAGGTGCTTTGGGGTGGGGGGGCCGCCTGGCCCCCCCTTCCCCAAGGCACCCCCCCATGTTGAGGGCCTGGTACGGCCTGGTACGGTTTAGGAGAGGGGGCGCTCGCTCGCCCCCCCTTTCCTGGCCGGCCGGGTAGCGTGCTCGGACAAGGGTCTGTTGTGGACTTGGGGGGGACCCCCACGCCGATTTTTTTTTGGCGTTGGGGTTCCCCTTTAAGTCCATACAAGGCGGCGGGGTCAGCGACGTCTCCTTCGCGGGCCCCGCCTACCTGGAGACGCGCTCGAAATGAGCGGACTTTCTTCCGCGTGTGTGGGCGAGTCCGTTCATTTCAAAAGTAGGGCGGATAGTATGGCGGACTTAGTACGCCGTATTAGTCCGCTCAAAAAGTGGTGTGTGTGGTCAAGTCCGTTCATTCGAAAGTATGACGGACTGTCCGTCGGATTGTCTGACGGACTAAGTTGGCCAGACAGTCCGCCCAAGTGTACGCGGCTTTAGTTTTGCTAGAGGAAAGCTCCGTGTCAAGGTCATCCACGGGCCACAGTACTTGTTTAAAAGGACTTGCGTTTTGTTACTCTTACCACTAAGTGGTGAGGGTCTGCACAAATACTTGGACTATTGCACGCAAACATGTAGGTTGTCAGCACTGGAGAGAGAGTCTAATTTTCTGCCAAGAATGGGATTCTGCCTCCTAGAATTGTAGCCATAGTATGTGTTTCTGTTTGTTCTTTTCGTGTATTTTTCTTTTCAGGAATCACCAGAGATCGTCTATCAAGCTACCGGAGAGTGGGTGGTGTAGATAGTCAGGCATTGGGGTTTGTGTATCATGTGACTTGTTTATGTAAACTGTACAACCTATTGTATGTTAATTGTTTGTTTCCTTCCCATTCCCCATTCCAAACTTTAAAGGGGTTGTAAAGCTTCGTTTTTTATTTTCTAAATAGGTCCCTTTAAGCTAGTGCATTGTTGGTTCACTTACTTTTTCCATCACTTTCCCTTCTAAATGTTTTTTTTTTCTTTGTCTGAATTTCTCACTTCCTGTTTCTCATTAAACTTCACACCATCATCCGAGCGGTGTTTAGTCAGCCAAATCAGCTTACTGAACAGCTTACTGAGGAGGAACAGTAAGTGAGAAATTCAGACAAAGAAAAAAAAACATTTAGAAAGGAAATCGAAGGAAAATGTAAGTGAACCAACAATGCACTAGCTTAAAGGAACCTATTTAGAAAATAAAAAAAATAATCTTTACAACCCCTTTAAGCTCAGGTGCTTTACTTTCAGGACTGAAAGTTGTTTTTTGCTTTTTCCTTCCCAGACGATGAGGACATCGTCTAAATGGGAGGGGGAGTATGTAGCACTGGCTCCTGACGAGCAGGCGCTATGGTTTTTTCAAAGTTAACTTTCCTGAAACCACAGTTGGGTTTTGGGGCTAATTTTCTAAATTTCTGGTTTCAGTACCAGTCTAGCTGGGTTGCACTGGGTTCTCCTTGACCGCAGGTGTCGCTGTCACCGCCGGAAAGTTTGAGAACGGAGTCTAGCTGGGTGTATTGAATGCCACTGTTCTTTCGGGAACCAGCCCAGTGGGAGTGTTCTCCTGCTGTGCAATCTGGGAGGTGATATTTAAGGTACTGACATCACGTGCTGGGGGTGTTCCGTTCTGCTCTGTTGGAGAGAATATTTTCTGTCTGTGTGGTTCTGGTCTGTGTGGTTCTGGCCTGTGTGGTTCTGGCCCTCCTGGCCTGGGGTTAGGAGCCATGCATTTCAAGTCTCGGGGCTGGCTAGCCCGAGGCAACGTAACTGCAGGGACAGGCCTGAATGGATTTCGGGGCCTATTGATTCAAAGGTGGTCCAGTGCCATCTCTTCCAAGGCAGAGGCCCAGCAACTGGAGAAACCCCAGGGGAGGACCCTTCGGGAGAATGTCGTGCGCAAGGCTGGCTTCTAGCCCTAGTGAGAGGAGGTCTATCCGGGGGTTGTAAAATCCAGCTGTGAAACGGATGCTATTCTCTGAAATTTTCCTATAAGAGACTTTCCATTTTTGCAGTCTAAAGTACCTGAGCTTAATGCTAACCCTCTACCTTTGTCTAAAGACTCTGTTTCTGGTTCAAATAAATAACCCAAAAGAAGATTCAGTGTCAGTTTCCACATTTCTTTGGGCCATCTACCACGGGAACCCCTAGACGGAGAAGAGGTCAAGAAGGTAACGGTAAGCCCAATAGAGGTCAGTGCTACATATAACACAGTACAGGCATTATGAAGTTCAACAATCACCCAGTGAACTATAGGAGCGGGAGGTCTACATTCAAGTCAGTAGTCAAGGACCTCAGTATCCCACCTATGCAAGAGCTTGACCTAGCTTGACCTACTGATCAGATGGTTAGGCCCTTAGTCATCAGACTGTGTTAAGAGGCGTAAAGCTAAACTCCAGGAAAAATTAAAGTGCTTCCTGCATTCTGGCTGCCCCCACACTGCAAGGGTTAAGTGCTTATTTAGTCTAGGTGACAGTAAGAGACCTTTTACTTGGCTAATCCTCCATTCCCCAGGCAAATGGCACACCCATCCAACTGTCCCTTAGGTCAAAGTGGTCAGGATGTATGCAGTGTTAGATGACCAAAGCAGTCATTTACTTCAAACTTCAGAGTTCTTCTTGGAGGTAAACCCAGATGTAATATCCTACACCCTACATACATGTACAAGCACAGTAGAAATTAAAATAATAATTTGCCCTGCTAAAAAATGAATTATTTCTGACAGAAAGAATTAATTCAGAGAAAATCAGAGTTGATGAAAGCAGAGATGTGACAAAAGGGGATTTTGAGAGTGGCGGTCAAAAGAGGCGAGGAGGAGAGGTAGGTGCACAATCCTGTATGTAAAAAATGTTTAGGAACATATAGAATATATAAAGAAAAAGTTACATAGTATTCCACATGAGTAGTACAGTATGTACAGTATCTAGATGGCTATATGTATCTTACAGATACAGCCTGATATAGAGAACAGAAACTATTGGGGGACAGTTTCACATTCCTCTAACTCCCCTATTTCTCAAACTGGAACTATGGCAATCAGTAAAACTGATCAGAAAGCAGCACCCTCTACAATTTTCAAATATCCTAAAGGGGCAAATTTGGAACATGTGATTGGTGGTACTTATATGGTGTGTGGAGTAGATCTATACCACCTGGTCAACAATCCTGATTCCTGCAATCTGGAAGATATAGATGATTTCAGTCTGAAATGGAATATAAAATCTTTTTGCTCGGCAGAAAATCTTGTAGCAAATCTTTTTCCAATGCTGCGAAATACGGAAGGATATAAGATTCTGGGGGTGCGATCAATGTAGCATATTCCCTAGAGCAGGGGTGCCCAATTGCCCTCTGATGTGGCCCGCCACCTCCTGTTCTGGGATGGCAGGTTGGCAAGCCCAGATCACTAGGGGAAATCTAGCAGCCACCAGCCATAACCACCCTGGGAGACAGCCAGCAGCAGCAGCCAGCCATACTCACCCTGGGGGACAGCCAGCAGCCGCCAGCTTTACTCACCTTGGGGGGCAGCCAGCAGCAGCCACCAGCCATACCCACTCTGGGGGACAGCCAGCAGCTGCCAGCCATACCTTCCCTGGGGGACAGCAGAAGCAGCCACCAGCCATACCCACCCTGAGGGACAGCCAGCAGCCGCCAACCATACCCTCTCTGAGGAACAGCCAGCAGCCGACAACCATACCCTCTCTGAGGGACAGCCAGCAGCCACCAGCCATACCCACCCTGGGGGACAGCCAGCAGCCACCAGCCATACCCACCCTGGGGGACAGCCAGCAGCAGCCAGTAAGGATGAAATTTGTGAGAATCTCCAAAATATATGTAAAAGTGTTCCCCATCCTCTATACAATGCCAACAGGTAGGATCTGCATTCGGAAACATACAATGCAGTTTCTCCAGGGATCTATACCTTGTATCCTGATTCCTGCAATCTGGAAGATATACCGTTTCCCCGAAAATAAGACCTAGCATGATTGTCGGGGAAGGCTGAAATATAAGCCCTACCCCCCAAATAAGCCATAGTTAAAGTCCTTGTAGGTCTTATTTTCAGGGTAAGGTTTATTTTTGGGGGAAACAGGGTAGGGCTTATTTGGGGGGTATGGCTTATATTGCAGCCATCAACGGCAATCACGCTAGGTCTTATTTTTGGGGAAATAGGGTAGATGATTTATGTATGAAACGGCATATAAAATCTCTTTGCTCAGCAGATAATATTGTATTGTATTGTATCAAATATTTTTCCCATGCTGTGATATATGGAAGGGTATAAGATTCCGGGGGTGCGATCAATGTAGCATATGCCCTAGAGTAGGCCTGCCCAACCGCCCTCTGGTGTGGCTTGCCACCTCCTGCTCTGGGATGGCAGGTTGCCAAGCCCAGATAGCTGGGGGACAGCCAGCAGCCAACAGCCATACCCGCCCTGGGGGACAGCCAGCAACAGCCACCAGCCATACCCACCCTGGGGCCCAGCCACCAGCCATACCTGCCCTGGAAGACAGCAGCAGCAGCAGCCGCCAGCCATGTCTGCTCTGGGGACAGCTGGCAGCCCCCAGCCATACCCGCCCTGGGGTACAGCCAGCAGCTGCTAGCCATAACCACCCTGGGAGAAAGCAGCAGCAGCTTCCAGCCAAACCCACCCTGGGGGAGAGCAGCCGCCAGCCATATCCACCCTGGGGGACATCCAGCACCCGCCAGCCATATCCACCCTGAGGGACAGCAGCCGCCAGCCATACCCACCCTGTGCAAAACACACTTGCATACTATGCTTTTCATTTGGAGGGAGATTTTTTTGTTTTGTTTTTTTTTGCAATTTACTACTGCTTTTAATGTGGAGGTTTTCTGAAAACGACAACAGTATATTGTATACTAAATATACAAGTAAATTCTTTGCAGTACAGTAAAAT
The DNA here is from genome assembly GCF_037356315.1 of Lithobates pipiens. Classification (NCBI taxonomy): domain Eukaryota; kingdom Metazoa; phylum Chordata; class Amphibia; order Anura; family Ranidae; genus Lithobates; species Lithobates pipiens. The sequence goes on along the minus strand of NW_027507764.1, from coordinate 407,197,364 downwards.
CTTGGATTGAGAGTAACTTGGTTTGACATTGTTTTGGAAGACAAGCACATATTTTTAATAAATTTTGACTTGATAAACAAGCGATGTCTTGATATACAAGTAGTGTCACCACAACTGAGTAATATGGTTACATTCAATGTATATACAACATTTAGTAACTCACATGGTTGATGATTAAAACAGGCACATCTAAGTGTGCAGGCATCTGGGGTTAAGCTGTCCACATAGACCGTCCTCCTCACCATCATCCCTTTCATGCTGCGCTCCACGAGTGCTTCAAGCCTCGCTTTCAGATCGCTCTACTGCAAGGTAGTCTTTCCTGTCATGATTGCAGCCTGACAGCGGTAAGGGCCGGCGGTGCAGAGGATGGTCTATGTTGACAGCTTTACCCCGGATGACTTCATACTTAGATGTACCTCTTTTAACCACTTCAGCCCCAGAAGATTTTACCCCTTTCCCGATCAGAGCACTTTTTGAGATTCGGCACTGCGTCGCTTTAACTAACAATTGCATGGTCCTGCGACATTGTACCCAAACAAAATTGACGTCCCTTTTTCCCACAAATGGAGCTTGCTTTTGGTGGTATTTGATCATCTCTGTGGTTTTTATTTTTTGCGCTATAAACAAAAAAAGAGTGACAATTTTGAAAAACACAATATATTGTACTTTTTGCTATAATACATTTTTTCTCAGTTTAGGCTTATATGTATTCTTCTACATATTTTTGGTAAAAAAAATTGCAATAAGCGTATATTGTTATAGCATTTACAAAATAGGGGATAGATTTATGGCATTTTATTATTATTAATAATTATTTTTTTATTTTTTTATAGCATTTTTATTACTATTTTTTTATTTTTTTACTAGTAATGGCAGTGATCTGCAATTTTTATCAGGACTGAGACATTAAGGCGGACACATCGGACAATTTTGACACATTTTTGGGACCATTGGCATTAATACAGAGATCATGGCTATAAAAATGCATTGATTACTGTAACAATGTCACTGGCAGTGAAGGGGTTAACCACTAGGGGGTGATCAAGGGGTTAATGTGTTCCCTTGTGTGTGTTCTAACTGAAGGGGGAGGGGACTGACAGATCGCTGTTCATACTCTGTATGAACGACGATCTGTCACTTCTCCCTTCAGAAAACCGGGATCTCTCGAGTGATCGCAGGAGCCTGGCGGTCTCACTCGCATCGGCTCTGGGGGCTAACAGCGCGCCCCCCTAGTGGACATAACATGACGGCGATTCACCTGCCCGTGCCATTCTGCCGCAGTGTAACCATGTGAGTTGCTAAATGTTGTACCTTCATTAAATGTAACCATATTGCTACACTTAGATGTGCCTCTCTTCTCTTTTATACACTGTGGCTCTTGCTGTATTTTGCTTCTAATGCCCCGTACACACGATCAGACATTCCGACAACAAAATCCATAGATTTTTTTTCAGACGGATGTTGGCTCAAACTTGTCTTGCATACACATGGTCAAACAAAGTTGGTCGGAAATTGCGAACCTCAAGAACCTGGTGATGTACCACACACAAAAGACCAGCCAAGAAAAAGGAAGTTTAATAGCAAGTGCGGATCTTCTGCTTGATTCCGAGCATGTGTGGAATTTTGTGTGCTGGAATTGTGAACACACGATCGTAATTTCTGACAATTTTGTTGTCGGAAAATTTGAGATCCAGATCTCAAATTTCGTGTCCGATGGAGCCTACACACGGTCAGAATTTCCGACAAAAAGCTCCCATTGAATATTTTCCATTGGAAAATCCGACCGTGTGTACGCGGCATAATCCCCTTGTGGAGACTTCCATTTGTGGATGAACATTTTATGGTTACACAACCTATGGAAGTACTATAATCTTTTTATATGGACTATAAACTGAAGGACCTATGAATAAATGGTTGTGGAACGAGTCATCTAAGTTTCCAATTATTTCTTATGGGGAAAGTCGCTTTGATATACAAGTGCTTTCTATTACAAGCATGTTTCCGGAAAGAATTCTGCTCGCAAGTTGCAATCCAAGGTTTTACTTGTATATTGATATATGATGGGAATTTATTTATGCAAGCTTGTAAATATCCATAAAGATCCATTCTTATTCACAAACGTTTAGCAGTATTCACTTTACACGAAGATTAATTTTTGTTGCACCTATGTATTAAAAGCAACATGAGGCGAAAGAATAAAGATCAGCATTTGGCGATCGGAACATATAAAGAACAATGATAGACGTCCCTTATGAATCACAACATCCGCTAAGGAGGGTCATGTGATCGCAGCGATTTCTCGAAACTCGGATGCTCTAGACTTGCATATCCTGTTCGAGTCCTTGTGAGTAGAGCGGTGTGTTCGGCGATCGTGCAGTGCTGCCTGCCTGTCTACATTGGTGGCCGGGGCGTTTGGCTTGTATTTTCCGGGCAGCGATGCTCCTGTGTGCGAGGCTTCGGGCTGGGGTGACGCAGTCGGTGAGTTGGGGGGGGACGGACTGATGTGTGTGTGGTAAAGGAGCATGGTCTTCCTATGACCGCGGCAAGGACACCGGCTGTCAGTGCGACCTTCAGTGTTGTGCGGCCCGCAGTGATCGGGTCATACTGTCCCCTGTGTGGTGCCCTCTGCACTGCTCTCCACCAATCACTGTGCACGCTGCTGGAGCACGAGCGTTAGCTCTGGTGTTCAGCTAAAGTCTGGCTGCATCTTCTCCTGGGGCTTATTCACCCCCTCTCCCCTGAGCCGCATCAACTTGACATGAACACAGCATAGCTCCCTCTGTCCTCATTTGTCCCTTATTTTGTTCTGATCCATATAGTTGTACAGTGGAGGCTGGTGCTCCAAAATATTTGGGGGGGGGGGGGGGGTGATTGTTGGGAGAGACGGTTTAGTGTTAGGGTCGGTTCACACTGGGACGACTTGTCAGGTGACTTAGTCGCCTGACAAGTCGTGTCCGATTCTGTACTATGGAAGCATTCTAATTGGAGCGACACAAGTCGCTTCGACTTAGAAAAAGGTTCCTGTACGACTTTGGGGGCGACTTGCGTTGACTTCTATAGAGAAGTCGTTTTTCAAGTTGCCGTAGCGGTTGTGTCCAGGTCGCCTGAGGCAGTGGCGCTGCAAGTGGTGCTGCCTCGGTCTGAACCGACACTTAAAGCGGAGGTCCACCCTAAAGTGGAGCTTCCGCTCATTGGAACCCTCCCCCCTCCGGCGCCACAATTGGCACCTTTCAGGGGGGAGGGGGGTGCAGGTACCTGTACAGTACAGGTATCTGCACCCACTTCCGGCGTAGATTCTGCAGAAGCTACGCCCCTTTCCGAAGGTCCCCCGCTGCCTGCTGGGAAACACACGGATCCCAGAGACAGCGGGGACCATCCTTATTGCGCAGCGCGACTCGCGCATGCGCAGTAGGGAACCGGGAAATGAAGCTGCAGGGCTCCACTTCCTGATTCCCATACCCAAGATGGCGGCGGCAGCACCCGAGAGACGATCGAGAGATCGGCTTCGGGTGCCGACATCGTGGGCGCGCTGGGCGGTTAAGTGTCATTATTTTAAAAGTCAGCAGCTGCAATATTTGTAGCTGCTGGCTTTTAAAAAAAATAAATAAATAACAGCGGACTCCTGCTTTAAGACAGCAAATATTCATTTGCTTTTCTAACACCCAGCATGGCGCTCGCAGGTCACTTTTTTTTTTTTTACACCTATTAGATCCTATGGCTCTAATCAGGTGCTTCAAACCCCCCCCCCCCCCCACCACTGTAATTTAGGTGGCCTGCTCCCTAAAAAGTAGCCAGGTGCCTGAATAGGGGCTGGCAGCAGCGGCCATAGATAGGTTCATGCAATTTTTTTTTTTTTTTTTTTAATATGTTTTTTACATGTATTTTTTTAAGGTTGTTTTTTAAATTTTTCCCCCCTCTTTAAATACACTGTATATAGCTGATTGCTAATGAGGCCGCCACGTCCTTAACCACTTCCCGACCAGCGCACGACGATGTACGTCGACAGAATGGCACGGGCAGGCATATTGGCGTACAGGTACGTCCAATATTCAATGCCGCCCTGCCATCGGGAGTGCGCCGCCAGCGGCGCGCTCCCGCGCTAGTCGGGACCCCCGTGAGTCCGGTCGCGGGACCTGCGGACTTGATCGCCGTGGGCATCCCCGCGATCGTCTCACGGAGCGGCCGAATGGAGGAAATGCAGAGTAAACAGCATTTCTCCATTCTGCCTAGCAACTAGTGACACTGATCTCTGCTCCATGTGATTGGAGCAGAGATCAGCGTTCACTAAATGAAAGCCCAACCCCCCCCCACAGTTAGTAACACACCCCTAGGAACACTTAACCCCTACACTGCCACCCACTGGTTAACCCCTTCACTGCCAGTGTCATTTACACAGGAATCACTGCATTTATATAGCAGTGATTACTGTATAAATGACAATGGTCCCAAAAATGTGTCAAAAATGTCCGATGGTTCCCCCACAATGTCGCAGTCACAATAAAAATCGCTGATCGCCGCCATTACTAGTAAAAAAAAAAATTATAAAAAATTATTAATAAAAATGCTATAAAACTATCCCTATTTTGTAAACGCTATAACTTTTGCGCAAACCAATCAATAATCGCTTATTGCGATTTTTTTTTTTTTTTTTTTTTTTTTTTTTTTACCAAAAATATGTAGAAGAATACGTATCGGCCTAAACTGTGGGAAAAAAATGTTTTTTTATATATTTTTGGGGGATATTTATTATAACAAAAAGTAAAAAATAATGCGTTTTTTTTAGGGCTGTGAAAATTAAAGATTAATTCCTCGATTAATCGTTAATTTTTTTGATCGATCAATTTTTTTTTGATCGATCAAAATTCTTTTGACCGGGACTCATCTCTCCGCCGACTTCCCGGGTCTTCAGGGAGTTCTGCCGTAGTTCCGGTGACATCACCGGACTCCTCCCCCTTCCCCAAGTGCCTCCGTCTGCTAACGAAGGGAAGGGGGGGAGGAATCCGGTGACATTGAAGTTTCTGATTGAACGTAATGTGTACGGGGGAGGAGCTACGCATGACGCCCCCCACTGCTGCCATACGGAACTAACACGATTGTCGGCTTTACATGCTGTGTTTTTATCATCTTTATGTGTGTAGTTTGTGTTTGAACACAAAAATTAAATCTTATACTTAAGCGGTGAGCACTTTGATCTTTTCTTTCTACCCATGACCTGAGATTGTGAGAGAAGTTTATGGTCCGTGTTAACCCTTTTGATACCCGCATGCATGACCACCTGTTTGCACAGGGGTCCATGCCATAAGGTGAGAGTGATTCGTTAGACCGGAGGTGGAGGGATTGTCACGCTACTGTGGGAAAAAATGAACTATGAAGTTAAGTCATGGATTGTGAAAACTAAGTAGTGTCAGGTGATTGTATATAGTGTATACCACATTTACCACTGACTTATGCAGAGTTGCAATGCAAGGAGATCAGCTAAAAGTAGTTGGATCTGTATGTGCGTAATAATTAATCGAAATTAGTCGATTAATCGATTAAAAAAAATATTGATTAATCGAACACAAAAATTTTGATCAGTAACAGCCCTAGTTTTTTTTTTTTCAAAATTGTCGCTCTATTTTTGTTTATAGCGCAAAAAATAAAAACCGCAGAGGTGATCAAATACCACCAAAAGAAAGCTCTATTTCTGGGAAAAAAAGGACGTCAATTTTGTTTGGGAGCCACGTCGCACGACCGCGCAATTGTCAGTTAAAGCGATGCAGTGCCGAATCGCAAAAAGTGGTCTGGTCTTTGACCAGTAAATTGGTCTGGTCTGAAAGTGGTTAAAGAGGAAGTAAAGCCTCAAAAAAAATAAAAAATAAAATAACCCCTGCAAGACAAAGGCATAATGAGCTTGTATGCATAGCATACTACCTCATTCTGAATTACTTACCTGAGATCGAAGCCCCCAAAGCATTCCTTGTTCCCCTCCTCCAACGCCACCATCTATCCCAGAGTGACTTCTGGGTATTTGGAACTGGCCGGAGCTGCGATGACGTCACTTCCACTCATGCACGCTGGTGCCGCCACTAATGCCAGAATCGCCGTTAGACATCGGAGCAGCTAGTTCTGCAAATATCTCCTAAACCTTTTAGGTTTGGGAGAGATTTCTTGCACTTACAGGTAAGCCTTAATCTAGGCTTACCTGTAGGTTAAAGTGGTTGTAATGGGTGGCAGCAGAAAAAAAATAATAAATTGGGGTGGCCCCAGGTCCATACCAGGCCATTCAGGTCTAGTATGGATTCACCCCCTGCCCCCCCCCCCCCCCCCAAGCCAAAATAAAAATGACTCATCGGTTGTTAAGGACATGGTGGCTGGTTTCCCGGCCCCCGCCTTAGCAACCGGCTATATACAGTGTTTGAAACGGAAAAATAAGAATCCAAAAACACATCAAAAGTTGGATCACAAACACAACACTTGGATTTCTGGTGCAATTCCATTGGAAAAAAAAAAGTCCCCGACTGTTCCCAAAAACGCATCGGCTGCAAAACGTATTAATGTGAATGTGTACCATAGGAAACCACGTTTAAATGCACTGTAGTGCGTTTCTGCAAACTGCACTAAAAACACAATGGTGTGAATCTAGGGTTGACAGGTCATAGCTGTCTGCACAGCCAGGAATTACTGGCTCAGCGGACACACAGTGCCTCCAGCAGCGATCACTGCAGGTAAACTGGCTATTCGGATAACCACAGATAATTTAGACCTGTCATTAATTTGCACAAGACTGGGAGGGTTCAGATGCTCACAGGTGGCAAAAACAGCAGCAGGAATCAACAGAATCATCACAAGCAGTCACTGGCGATGTCATTAACCACTTCAGCCCCGGAAGATTTGGCTGCTGAATGACCAGGCCACTTTTTGCAATTCGGCACTGGGTTGCTTTAACTGACAATCGTGCAACGCTGTACCCAAGCAAAATTGACAGCCTTTTTTTTCCCCCCACAAATAGAGCTTTCTTTTGGTGGTATATGACTATCTCTGCGGTTTTTATTTTTTCCTCTATAAACATAAAAATTTCAATTTAAATTTTTTTTATATATATATAATTATAATAAAAATGCTATAAATCTATCCCCTATTTTGCAGATGCTATAACTTTTGCGCAAACCAATCAATATATGCTTATTGCGTTTTTTTTTTTTTTTTTTTTACTAGTAATGGTGGCGATCTGCGATTTTGTGATTAAATACCACCAAAGGAAATCTCTGTTTGTGTGGGGGGAAAAAAAAGATACAAATTTCATATGGGTACAGTGCTGCATGACCATGCAATTGTCATTCAAAATGTGACAGGCAGGAAGGGGGTGAAAGTGCCCAACAGGCAAGTGGTTAAAGAATTCACTGATAAGGTGATGTAGTTATTGAAAGAGTCCCACATTTTCCTTGTGCAAAGCAGTAGGATGCTCAGCTCCTACTATTTTGCAGGGTTAAAGCGGAGTTCCAGCCGCTTCTTTATTTTTTTTTCTCCATGTATCTGAGCATAATGCATTATTAAAATAATGAACGGAAATAAAGATTTTATATGTTTGCTAATATATTTTATTTTATGCTCACACAACTTATTAAATGTTCTTCTGGCTGTTGCCATGATGATTGTGGGCATGTGAAGCCCAATTGATACCTCTTCCTGGTTTAGCGACGGTGAGGTGCTTGCTGGTTGATATTGCGCATGCACGATTCTCCAGCAGCTGTAGTGCCGATTGTTTCGAAAGTTGCCGTAACGGGCGGTGATGGATGAAGGTCCCGCCCCGTTGTTATGGCAACCGTCTTAAATCGTGTCATTTGCTGTTTGAAAATCGATTTTTGATCACAGTACTGCCCACAGACTCCTGGGAAATGATGACTCTCATTTCACAGGCGAGGGCGGAAGTGACAGGGAACAAGGTGGACCAGGAAGTGGCAGATTAGGAGCACTACATAGCAACGGGGCGTTTCTGGTAAGTATAAAAAAAATTTCCCCCCAAATGTTTCTTTACAGGATTTAGGCCCCTTTCACACATGTGGACCGTATGTCCGTATTTCATCCATCCGTTTACGGATGAAATATGGACATGCATGCATTCCTATGGGATAGCGGGTGTCTGCGGATGAACATCCGCAGACGCCTGCTATGGTCCAATTCTGCAGACGGAGGAAAATCCTATTTTTCTATCCGTCTGCAGTGCGGATTGGATGAACACGGACAGATGGTCCGTGCTCATCCGATCCCCATAGAGGAGAGTGGAGATCTGACAGGGCAGTCCCTGCACAGTGTGCGGAGACCGGCCTGTCCGCCGCTAGCTCAGCGGGGACAACGGAGCGATCCCCGCTGAGCGAGCGAATCATCACGGGGCGGATCATTACTGATCCGTCCCGTGTGAAAGGGGCCTAAAGGTCTGTAAACATTTTTTTAAGTCCTATGACTAGAATAAAATAGTTTGTACAACTCCTTGTTCTGTGCTAGATGTCAAAATGTGGCATTGTAAGTGAATTTGGAATTAACCCTTTCGCTGCCCTGTGCTCCACTTTTTAAAATCAGGTGGCCAGACCATTTTTGAAATTTTCTCCATAGATTTTTTTTATTTTTTTTATTCTCCCTTTAAAGCTTTAAGAGTTTGTAAAAGACCCACAATCCGTACATTTTCTGAAAGCACATGACCAGTAGAATAAAAAAGAATGTGCTACAGATTTTTAAGGCCCTTTATTTGCACACATCATAACTTACAAAATTCCTACCAAAGCCTTGTTCACATGGGGTTTACTAAAGCAGGGCTCGACAAAACCCGGGCGCCAGGTCGCATTTGCGACTAGAATTAGCGAACTGGCGCCTGGGGCAGCACAGCTGGGGGTATGCTGTCTCCGCGGACCCCCCCCCCCGGCGCAATCGCGTCGGGCCGCGCCGCCGGCGGCCGGTAATTTAGCCCCCGGCTTTGAGGCCTTCTACGATCCTATGGTTCCTTCTGGAATCTGGCGCCCTCTTGTGGTGGCCGTTGGAATTACAACCAGCAATGCTAATGGATGCAATGCAAATTTTCCCTGCCTGCCAGCCTATCTTCCTTCCCTTTACTCAGAACCCCTAAAAATTATATATATATTTTATTCTAACACCCTAAAGAATAAAATGGTGGTCGTTGCAATACTGTCTGTCACACCGTATTTGCACAGCGGACTTACAAGCGCACTTTTTTGTGGAAAATGTATTTAATAAAAAATAAAAATAAGACAACAGTAAAGTTAGCCCAATTTTTTTTTAATATTGTGAAAGATAATGTTGCGTCGAGTAAATCGATACCAAATATGTCATGCTTCAAAATTGCGCCCGCTCATGGAATGGCGACAAACTTTTACCCTTTAAAATCTCCATAGGCGACGTTTAAAAAATTCTACAGGTTGCACTTTTTAAGTTACAGAGGAGGTCTGGGGCTAGAATTATTGCTCTTACTCTACCGATCGCAGCGATACCTCACATGTGTGATTTGAACACCGCTTTCATATATGCGTTCGCTTCTGCATGCAAGCTTGGCAGGACAGGGCGCGTTTAAAATATTTTTTTTTTAACTTTTATTTTTATTTTTTTCACTGTTCTTTAAAAAAAAAAAAAAAAAAAAAAATGTGTGTCACTTTTATTCCTATTACAAGGAATGTAAAAATCCCTTGTAATAAAAAAATAAATAAAATGTCCCTCTAAGAGCTATGGGCAATGACTTGAAGACAGGTGAGGGGCTTGGGGCTATCTTCCCCTCACTCGTCTCCATGTCAGGCCAGGGACAGGTCCGGATCGCCGTCACGGACCCGGCTCCTAACTTTTTTAGCTGGCTCCTAGATTCCAAGCAAATTTGTCAACCCCTGTACTAAAGTGTATGCCCATGGAGGGCCACTTTTACCTGCACAGTTGTTCTATGCATCCCTATGCAGGCAATCCCATTCATGTCATTTGGGATGCCGCAGCTGCAAAGACAGCTGCTGCTCCAGATGACATCCGTGCAGTGACATGCATTCGAATGGATGTCAAGTTGGGAGCAGTTGCTGTGTCTATGCAGCCGCTGGGTCAGAATTTACATCAATGGTACTTCCTGCACAGGGATGCATGGAACACTCATGCATTCCCATGCAGCCCTGTGTCCCAATTGACAACATGAATGGGACTGCCTGCATAGGGATGCACCTGTGCATCTAAACACAGCCTCGCTGTAGTATGTCCTGTGTGAACTCAGGCAGCAGATGGCGTTGTTTACATGCTGTAGCCACAATGGTTCACGCCCGCAGGAAAGTTGACCCGACATAGCGCTTGACAGGTGGGAAGCCCGCCAAACGATATGCACTTAAGTCAATGGTGAAAGGCTGCAAAGACCCACAACCGTATTAAATGAGTGGTTTTGGCACGTTTGTTGGCAAAAATTGTGTTAAAACAGTCAGTAGCCTCTGGAGTTTGATCTGAATGCAGATTAGGCTTCAGAAGCAAGGGAGATTCAGATGCATGTCTAAATCTTTATTTATTTTTATTTTTATAGACCAAGAATGGGATTGAAGACAGTCCCTTTCTCTGCAGCCTCAGCTGCACTGTAGATGAATAAATAAAAGGCTCTGTTTAGAGACTCCTGTTAATTCACCAATTGAAGCATAGTAAACAGTATTTGCTATGCTTCAGTGATCAACACATGATCAATTGGTACTGATCGCATGTTTTTCAGCCCCAAAGCTCTCCATCCTGACACCAATCTCACCCCAGCAAGAGCGGGTGGAGGGTGGAAAGAAAGCCTAGCAGCAGAATTGCATGGGAGGTCACGGGAATTGGTGAGGAAGGGCCATCACCATGGCAGGTGGGAGTAATTCTTTCATTATTTTTATCCACTGCGGCTTCCTTGCATCACCCAATGGGATAGTCAGAGAAACTAGCAATGGCATGGGAGCCATGGGGGAAGGGTTGTGATGCTGGGGGGGGGGAGAGGAATCTGTGCTACAGAGTAAGGGGACAGTAAGGGAGGTGGGGGCATTTTAGCAGCCATTGCAGCAGGGATGTGGAAGGCAGCAGAAAGCAGGAGGAAAGAGGGCAGAGAGGCAGCAGCAGGTGAGGGGTTTCACATTTTAGGTGGATAGCTCTGATCAGCAGCTCGTTAGCCGTTAATCGGAGCTATTTTGTTTTTTTGTTTAGCAGTGTCCGCTGAACAGTTTTGCTGAAGTACGCTGTATGGACCTGGCCAGCTGGAAGGGGTGGTGCAGGCCTGTTTGGAACAAGCAGTGAATGGCTTAAAGCCCTAGACTCCAGGCGTTCCTTGGACCTTTAGGAGTGGGAAGATGTCTACATAGCTACAAAGACCAATAACATGCAGAAGGAATTTTAGGTGGCATGTAAATTTAAGTTTCCGGTGATCTATCCGCCCTTGCCAGTGGTTCTTATAAGGCTACAGGGTCACCGGACTGTAGTTGGTCATGGGTAGGTAGCGATCTCCCAGAATTCTGGTGTTCTCAAATATACCATAAGACTGATGGTTGAGATAAGCTATTTTTCATAAAAGCAGCTGTAGTAGATGTCACTAAAGAACATAACAGTCAGCTCTGCATTTTACTACTCATCTTTAGATCAACCAACTTGTCATGAATTGTTCACAGTTAAAGCAAACAATCTATGTGTAAACATGTAATGCTGATTTGTAATTGCAAAGTTTGAAGAGGAAAAAAAAAATTGAGCAAGAATAATTTTTTTTTTATTTTTTTTTAAGGTCAGACGATATCTGCACAATACATCAAGATGCACTGGAGCAGGAGGAGCTTCTTTTGTGGTGAGTTTGTTTTCCTTTTAACCAGATGTCTGTCTCAAATAGTCTTCAAATCCTGTAGCTCGTTGACTGTCTTCTGCCAGACCTGCTAATCCAATGATAATCCGTTGACATAAACACTCATTCAAATCAAGAGGCTTGTCACCATGGCAAGCAGGCATGTTGCATTTGCCCTACCCACCTACCTAGCTCTTCTGTATTAATCACTTTCAATATTCCAAATTAGGGATGTAGTTGAGACACTTGTACAGTGGAACCTTGGATTACGAGCATAATTAGTTCAAGACAAATGCTTGTAATCCAAAGCACTCGTATATCAGAGAGTTTCCCCATAGAAGTTAAGGGAAACTCAGACAATTCATTCCACATTGACTTCTATGGTATGCAGTCCTGCATGTGGCCAGAGGTGGAGGGGCGCCAGAGACACTCGGAAACCTCTCGGATGCACTCGAAAACAGAGTTTTTCCGAGCAGCTCTGAATGTCACTGTCGCCCCCCGCACCTCTGGCCAAATCCTGCTCGTTTTGCGAAACAGTGCTTTGTAAAGAATAACTCGTATTGCGAAACGCTCGTTAACCGCGTTACTCGCAATCCAAGGCATTACTGTACATTTAAAAAAAAATCATAATTTTTATTAACGTCTTAAAAGCCAAATTCAGTCCAGTCAAATTCAACATCCATAACATCATTGAAAACCATGAGATGAGAAAAGACTGGTATGGGAGGCGCAGAGAAGTCTTGTCTTATTCAGCATTAAAAGGATAAGTTCATTTTTTTGGAACACCTTACATGTTCCACTTGTATTTAGGGTGTAACATTTTCCAGCAACTGAAGAATCTCCCCAGTGACAGTGGGCATCCTCTCTGGGTGCCCACTGTCACTTTTTTTTTTCTTTTCTTTTCTTTAAACTAATGTGGCCATGCGGGCTCCACCTACCCGGCCACATTATTCATTCACAGTCCTCTGTGAATGGGAACCTACACGTTGAGCCCTGTGGTAGTTCATTCATTCTTCCTGTCAGTAAGTATCTACTTGACCGTATGAGGTATGAGCAAACAAACAATGACAGGTCTGCAGGAGCACTTAACCTTTAACCACCCTGGCGGTATGATTATGTTAGATTTTTGTGTCTCAAAGCGGTACAGTTGTTTTGCATAGAAATTTGGGGTTTTTATTGTAGGCCTGTAATTCTTAGCAATAATGCACTTAAATCTGTCCAAGCAAGGGTCTAGTAGATATCCCGGGTATGATAAAGTTTGAAACACAAAATCATAAATTATAATATAATAAAAAATAATATATAAAATGAATTTCCCCACGTTTCACTATTGCTTAATTCTGCTAGTGTTCTAATTTACTATCACTGTTTTCTAGCTGGTCTAAAACCACTTTTGACATAAAGGGACTCTTTTTAGTTGCTATGGACGATCTCAAGTTTCCACGCAGAAAGAACAGTATATGTAATATAAAACTGCATGCAGGACACCGGACAAAGCATTAGGGACAAAAGGGATGTGAAATGATTTCATACATTAATGTAATCTGTAAGATTACAGCGTACTGTATGTGTTATGAATTTTCTATTTTTTTATTTTGCCGCCGGGCTCCGCCCCTGTGCGACCCTACGCTCACAGGGAACAGAGCTCAGAACACAGAGGCATCGGGCGGAGGACACAGCCCGCAGACACAGCAGGGGGACATTACAGGATCCTGGGGACAAGGAAGGTACACTGCACCAGGATCCCGAGATGCAATCCTGAGTGTGGCTTGAGGTTATAATGGTACTGAAATTTAACCCCGAGCCACACTCGGGGAAAACTGCCAGGGAGGTTAAGCAATTTACAGGAAAAATATGTTGAGGGGTGCAAATCGGGCTGCCTCCTGTGCAAAAAATTCTCTTAGAAAGGTTTACAGATCTGTGCATTTGTATTCCTGGGCAGTTAAGTGCGGAAGATTGCAAAGTTCTGACACAGATTTATTACTGAAGATTAAACTAATTTTCCCAAGGCGTCTTTCAGGATGGTGCCTGTGAGATGGTGTCTCCTCGCACCGGACCACAGGAAATGCCTTCTTCCTCCAGATCTTTAAAGGGAGGCACCTCCCTACCACACCTCAGTTTGTGTTTCCTGTGGCCTGGAGGAAACATCTTTTGGAGGGTCAGGATCTCTTAGGTGCTCCTGAGAGATGGTCTCCTCTCCCTATTTTTTTTTTATTTTTCCTCCTTTTTTAGAGATTGTTTATGCTCCTCTTGCCCCCTAGGTGCTCGGGGACAGTCGCAGAGGATTCGGTGACCCTCGCCAGTGTCCTGGGAGCGACGGCTGTGTGTGCACTGCCGCCATTTTGTGTCGTTCCTCTCGGCCGCTCCTTAAGTGACACTTCCTATTAGCAGGTCACTGGGTCAGCGCCCAACGTCATTTCTGGTGGCAGATGATGGGGGAGGTGGCGGGGCAGAAGCTGGTGCTTATTTCTGCTTCCGGTCCAGTGCAGTGGCACTATGGGAGTGCGGAAGTGGTGTGTGAAGCCATGAGTAGAGTGCTGCACACCTGCTATGGAGGACACGGCATCTGCAGCGGTGGGGACAAGCACAGGCACCAACAAGGCTCAGGTAGGGGGCAGTGGATTAAGTCTGCACATTTTCTTTACCTGGGGTTTCCGGTCTCTGTTTTCCTTTCTCCCTGGTGGTGAAGGCCTGTCTGGGCACTGGAGGCTGTATTTTCTCCCTAGTACACCTGGTTGGGTGGTCCGCAAGTGGAGACTGGGTCTCACCAAGGCTCCCCTGGGTATTTTTTTTTTTTTTCTCTATCAGGCCAAAAGCTTTGACCCGTGGGAAAGAGATGCCCCTCATGCAAAAGCTAAGATGAGAGAAAATTGGAAAAAAGTCATCTGCAGTACTTGCATTGCTTATTTGGTCGAAGAGGAATCTGCTTCTGTTTATGATGACTTGGTTGCCTCAGTAAAGAAGAAAATATATGCCACAATTCAGACATTCTGTGACTCATTTGTTAGTCCATCTGCTAGTCAGTCTTAAGGTCCTTCTACCAGGGAAAAACAATCCTCCGCACCTTCCAATGACGATTCAGAAGAGGAGGAGGGTGAAGGGGCTGAAGTGACCCCCTCCAAGTTTAAGCTATCCCTGGAAGAAGTTGATGAGCTTCTTAGAGCCATACATGTTACCCGCTGGTCTAAGTGAGCCTAAAGTTAGGACATTTCCACTTCATTCTGTCATTTCAGCCTCCATAAAGAAAGAATGCCAGGAACCAGAGAACTTTTTTCTGAAGAATCCACAAGAGATGCTTTCCGTTTGAAGAAGACCCTTCTGCGGTATGGAACAAGGTCCCCAGTTTGGATGCTGTCTTCTCCCAGGTCTCCAGATCCACGTCCTGGCCTTGGCCAGGTGATGTGGTGTCAAAGATTAAAGTCTGTGGGATTCCTTTTTTGGATGACCTTCTCTTTGGCCCTGATCTACATGCCATTCTAAACAGGACTGTCAATAGGAAGAGGTCCTTCCTGGTGAAGAAGATGCAACCCCCGAAGCGTTTTATTTATTTATTTATTTTTTTCGACCTCAAAGGGGTCAGGAGCTGGACAACAAGTCTCAGAGGAGGAGGAAGAATTGGTCTGCACAAAAAGCTTAAGGCAAAGGTGGAATCCTTTTTCATCCTACTACGCAAGCCGAAAAATCCCAATGACTTGACCCTGCGGGTGGGCGGAAGGGTAAAAATTTTTTCTTCCGCAGTGGTCAGGCATAATTTCAAATCTGTTTATACTGACCACTCTTTCTCAGGGCTACACAATAGAGTTTAGAGAAGATTTCTTGTGACGAATACCCCAAAGGATCCAGTAAAAGCCCTGGTGCCACCAGAAGAGCGGAAACAGGGTTTTTACTCACATTTTCTTGGTAAGAAAGCCAACAGGGAAATTCCGACTGATTCTCTGTCTAAAACCTCTGAACAAATCTGTCAAGTACAGAAAGTTCAAGATCGACTTGATTTTTGTTCATTCAGAAATCTTCTGACCCCAGAATGTTGCATGGCTTCAGTAGATTTAAGTGATGCATACTTGCATATCCCAATCTCTCTCCAGTCCCAGAAATATCTCAGGCTGGCAGTAAAGATGGAAGGCATGATTCATCATCTGCAGTTCAAGGCCTTGCCATTAGGACTATCAACCTCACCTCCGATCTTTACCAAGGTGATGGCGGAAGCTCTAGCCCCGCTTTTTCTTCAGGGAATCGCAGTGATTCCCTATTTGGACAACCTACTATTCTTTGTCCCCTCAAGGGAAAGGTTGCAGGACAACTTGGCCAAAGCACGCAACCATCTGGAATCTCTAGTATGGATTCTAAACCTTCAGAAATCCTCCCTTTTAATACTGTCACGGGAGGTTTGCTTTCTGGGCTATCAAATCAACTCAATAGAACAGAAGATTTTTTTTTTTCTACCGCTAGAGAAAAAGGACAAGGTTCAGTGCAATGTCGATGCTGCAGACCAACCAGCTGATAACGATAAGGCAAGTTATGTAGGCATTAGGGGTACTGACCTCAACAATACTGCACTTCAGGTGTCTACAATTTTTTTTTCTTTTCTCCTGAGGTCATGGGATCATAGCTTAAGATCCCTGGACACCAAGGTGAAGATTCCAACCTGGGTGAACAGGTTACTATGGTGGTGGAAGAGTCAGGAGACCCAATCAAGGGGTCTAGATTGGGCCTTTCCAGTCAAAAGAACACTGACAGATGCCAGCTCTTGGGGATGGGGGCCCACCTAGAGAAAAACTTTACTCCAAGAAGGAGGCGACAAGGTCCTCAAATTAGAGAGAACTGAAGGTGATCGCTTTATCTCTAGTAGTATTTGCGCAAGATCTCCAGTTTCACCATGTTCAAGTGTTAATGGACAACGCCACAGCTGTGGTTTATCTAAACAGAGCAGGTCCTTGCAAGCACTGGCAACGGAAATACTTCTGTGGGCAAAAAAGTACTTGCTATCCCTGTCAGCAATCCATCTAAAGGGGACCTTGAACAGAGTGGCGGATTTCCTGAGCAGGTACCCCATTCAGGAAGCAGTAGTCTCTGAACCTGGAGGTCTTCAGTGATTGCCAGCCCAGTATGTGAAGACAGAGGTGGCCCAGTTTGCTTTAAAGTAGAATGCACAGGTTCTTCAGTTATTTTCCTTAAACAATCACGACAGATCGATAGGGATAGACGCTCTGGTGCATCCATGGATATATTTAACCTTTTGCTCTGCTTTCCCTCATTCCAGTTAATCTCACTGGTAGTAAAGAAGATCTAACGGGAAAAGGTACCAGTCACCCTAATTACTCAGTTTTGGCCGAAAAGGGCCTGGTTCACAACCATTCTGGTATTGGTGACCAAGCCTTGTCGTCATATACCTCTCAGGCAGGATCTGCTAATCCAGGGTCCAGTAAATCATCCAGAAGTGGCCAGCCTGTCTCTCGCAGCCTGGTATCTGAGGAGCAGAAGCCCTTGGCTTATCGGAATCCGGGAGCCCCCTTTAATAAGGGGGCCCCCGGATACCGGCCCCCCCACCCTATGTGAATGAGTATGGGGTACAATGTACCCCTACCCATTCACCTGTGAAAAAAAGTAAAAAAAATAAAAAAACACAGCACACAAGGGTTAAAATAGTTTATTGCACAGCTCCGGGGGGTCTTCTGTCCGTCTTCGGGGGTCTTCTCGCCGGACTCCTCCGCTATCTTCTGCTAGCTCCTTTTGCTAGCGGAGGAGCCCGGCTTTCTTCTTCACCGCCGCCGCACCCTCTTCTTCTGACTTCTCTTCTGCAACTGAGTTGTGGTGGGGGGGTGCCTCCCTTTTAATGATCTGGAGGAAGAAGGTGTTTCCTGTGGTCTGGTAGGAGGAGTCATCCTTTAGGTGCTGTCCTGAAAGACTTCTGGTAAACCTAGTTACTGGTAATGGCACGTACACGCGATCGGACTATCCGGTGGACTTAGTCCGGCGGACAAACCTCCGGACTTTGAAGCGGAGGTCCGCCGGACTTCAAAATTAGTGGACCTGCCCACACACGACGACTTTTCCGGCGGACTAGGTGCTGCGGACAAACCGCCGGACTATGGCCGGACTTTTGAAATTAACGGGCTTACCCACACATGGAGGAAAGTCTGTTCATTTTGAACGCGGCTCCAGGTAGACGGGACTAGCGAAGGAAGTCAATGTCGCCGCCTTTGCCGGTGAGATTGACACCTCGCCAGCCCCGTCACCTGGTATGGACTTAAAGGGGAAGCCCTACGCTGAAAAACCCTACGCTTGGGTCCCCCCCCCAAGGTCCATATCAGACCCTTATCCAAGCACACAACCCGGCCGGTCAGGAAAGGGGGTGGGGACGAGCGAGCCCCCCCCCCCCCCCGAGCCGTACCAGGCCGCGTGCCCTCAACATGAGGGGGTGCTTTGGGCACCTTGTCCCCATGTTGATGAGAACAAAGGCCTCTTCCTGACAACCCTGGCCGTTGGTTGTCAGGGTCTGTGGGCGGGGGGCTTATCAGAATCCGGGAGCCCCGTTTTAATAAGGGGGCCCCCGGATACCGGCCCCCCCCCACCCTATGTGAATGAGTATGGGGTACAATGTACCCCTACCCATTCACCTGGTGAGAAAAGTGTAAATAAAACGCAACACAAGGTTTTAAAATAATTTATTGCACAGCTCCAGTGGTCTTCCGTCTTGGGGGTTCTTCTCGCCGGACTCCTCCGCTATCTTCTGCTAGCTCTTTTTTCTTCTTCTTCTTCCGACTTCAGCTTTCTTCTTCTTCCGACTTCAGGGGTCTTGTCCCCCTCTTCGGGGTCTGGTCGGGTCTCCGCTTTATTCTCCTAGCTCTTTTACTAGCGGTGGCCTGGATACTGCAACAAACTGTGGATATGGTAAGGATCTTGCAAGGGAATCTCCAAGAGCTTAATATAGGCATTGAAAGATTTAACCCACTGTAGTCCACCTGTACACGAAATATCACTTCTCGGTGTACTAACCCTCTTAGACTAATTTTTATATAATATTTTTTTTACACCCCCCCCCCCCCACAAATGTAGCTTTCTATTGGGCAATCTATATTTTGCTACATCATTTTGGTTAAAAAATCCCAATAAGCGTAAATTGATTAGTTTGCGCAAAAGTTATAGCGTCTGCAAACCATGGGATATACTTTTTTTTTTTTTTTTTTTTTTTTTTTTTTTTTTGCGGCAATTGGTGACTTTTATAGTAGGATTGCGATTATTGCGGCAGACAAATCGGACACCTGGCACTTTTTGGGGACCAGTAACACTAATGCAGTGATCAATCCTAAAAAATATGCACTGGCAGGGAAGGGGTTAACAGATGATCAAAGGGTTAAATGTGTGTCTAGCTAGTGTTTGTGTACTATAAGAGGTGCTTTTACTAGGGGAAGGCGTGGATCCATGCCTTCCCTACTGACAGAACAGCAATCTGTGTAACAAATGATTGGTGGGTGCTGATGGACATAGAGTCCGCGGTACCCGCTGATTGGCTCCCATTGTGTGCAATCACAGCGGGAGCGAGGAGCCAACGGCACGCATGAGCGCCCATATCCGGAAGAGCCAGTGTGTGTGTGTGTGTGTGTGTGTGTGTGTGTGTTGGGGGGCGGGGGCGAGCGCGCGCATTGTCTCCCAGCCAGGGAAAGAGGCGAGCTGTCCGTATCAGCAGAGAGTGGGATTGCCCGCTGTAATAGGTTTCATTCAAATTTCCCGTGTTCCCGGCGCTCACTGTCGCTTAGCCCAGCACCTTTGATAGACCGAGCATTGGTCCAATGTGGGACGTGTGATGTCATCAAAGGCTTCAGGCCAAGAGGTGGGGCTATGTGACTGTGAGCCCCGGGAACATGGAAAATTCAAATTAAAGCTATTGCAGCGAGCAATCCTGCTCTCGGCACGGGTGAGGCTGTGCTGATGGCCACAAGTAAGGCTGCACTGATAGTTGTTAATATATATTTTTGTAACTTAATTCTGCATAAAACTTTAAAGTGTAATTTCATGAGAGACTTTATGAGGGTTGGATTAGGGGTTGGGTGGGGTAACTAGTGGCGAGTAACCCTTAAGGCCTGGCTAGTAGCTCATTTATATTATATTATTATTATATACATGATGTGGCACATAGCTGCCACCCTGTAGCAGTAAAACTGCTGTGGGGTGGACAGAGTGGTAACTGTAAATAGCAGTGTTTACATAAGTAAAGCATTCCATTTTCTTCTTAACTTTGTGGTATCTGTGATGCACCTGTGGTAGATTAACAGTCATCTAAATATACATTTTAGCATTTTCTTTTTTTTTTTTTTATTACTGAGAAAAATAAAACTTTTTCTATACAAAAAGGAAAGCACACAGTAGTTTTAATGTCAAGTTGCTTCAGTTGTGGATAAATGAATATGTAATTCTGTGTCAGGCTTCTGATGATTTCATTTGTGTTTTCTGCAGCACAGAGATACCCCTGAGAACAACCCAGATACACCCTTTGACTTCACTCCAGAAAATTACAAGGTACATTGTGTGTGTGTGTGTGTGTGTGTGTGTGTGTGCGCTAACGGGAGACATTTCTGTTATATAACAGGCTCTGCCTTTTATATAACACCATTAGTGGCTGCAAAGCCTGCATCTAAATTGCTTTGCTTTTCATTCCAAGCGTCTATTATACTGATGAGATTTATGTTTTAACAGACTACTTTGTTTATTTTTTCTTTTAAAAGAGAATAGAAGCTATAGTTGGAAACTACCCAGAAGGTCACAAAGCTGCAGCTGTAATTCCAGTGCTGGATTTGGCACAACGACAAAATGGATGGTTGCCTATCTCTGCTATGAACAAGGTAAAATTTAATACTGTGCTCCTAGTTATTCTTTGTTCATTTTCCATAACAGCACCATGTTAGACGAGGACAGTCGAGGTAGGTAGTACTGAATGCACCCCCCTTCTCTTTTTTTTTTTTTTTTTTTTTTTTTTTTTTTTAATGGGGCTTAAGTTCGTGTCCTAGAGGGGAATTGTACACCCCTCACATTTTTGTAAATATTGTGTGTGTGTGTGTGTGTGTGTGTATATATATATATATATATATATATATATATATATATATATATATATATATATATATATATATATATATATATATATATATATATATATATATATATATATTTTTTTTTAGAAATGACACTTTGTTACAATGTGTAGTAGTGAGTGTACAGCTTGTATAACACAGTGTCAATTTGCTGACCCCTCAAAATAACAACACACAGCAACAAAAGTGAGTACACCCCTAAGTGAAAATGTCCAAATTGGGCCCAAAGTGGCAATATTTTGTGTGGCCACCATTATTTTCCAGCACTGCCTTAACTCTCTTGGGCATTGAGCTCATCAGAGATTCACAGGTTGTCACTGGAGTCCTCTTCCACTCCTCCATGACGACATTGTGAAGCTGGTGGATGTTATAGACCTTGGAGCTCCTCCACCTTACCCTTTGAGGATGCCCCACAGATGCTCAATAGGGTAGATACATGCTTGGCCAGTCCATCCATCACCTTTACCCACAGTTTCTATAGCAAGGCAGTGGTTGTCTTGGTATGTTTGGGGTCTTTGTCATACTGCCCTGTGGCCCAGTCTCCGAAGGGACTCCATCATGCTCGGCTTCAGTATGTCACAGTACATGTTAGCACTCATGGTTCCCTCAAACTGTGGCTTCCCAGTGCCAGCAGCACTCATGCAGCTCCAGACAATGGCACTCCCACCATGCTTGGCTGTAGGCAGGAAACGCTTGTCTTTGTACTCCTCACCTGGTTGCCGCCACACACGCTTGACACCGCCTGAACCAAATACGTTTATCTTGGTCTGCTCAGACCACAGGACATGGTTCCTATAATCCATATCCTTAGCCTGCTTGTCTTCAGCAAACTGTGGGTTTCTTGTGTATTATCTTTAGAAGAGGCTTCCTTCTGGGATGACAGCCATGCAGACCAATTTGATGCAGTATGCGGCATATGGTCCGAGCATTGACAGGCTGACCCCACCCACCCCTTCAACCTCTGCAGCAATGCTGGCAGCACTCATACGTCTATTTCTCAAAGACAACCTCCTGGATGCGATGCTGATTACATGCACTCAACTGCTTTGGTCAACCATGCCTGTTCTGAGTGGAGCCTGTCCTGTTAAACCACTGTATGGTGGTCTTCTAGCCTAGGCCATCTTTATGTAGAGCAACATTTATTTTTTTCAGATCCTCAGTGTTCTGTGCCACTAGGTCATGTTGAACTTCCAGTGACCAGTATGAGAGAGAGCGATAACGCCAAATTTAACACACCTGCTCCCCATTCACACCTGAGACCTTGTAACACTAAGGGGTCACATGACATCGGGGAGAGAAAATGGCTAATTGGGCCCAATTTGAACATTTTCACTAAGGGGTGTACTCGCTTTTGTTGCCAGCATTTTAGACACTAATGGCAGTGTGAGTTATTTTGAGGGGCAGCAAATTTACATTATACAAGCTGTACACTCACTACTTTACATTGATCCAAAGTATCATTTGTAAGATACCTTAAACTTTAACTGCTTGCCGACCAGCCGCTGCCATTTATACAGCGGCAGGTTGGGACTGTTGCACGAATCACCTCAGTTGTACGGCTGAGCTTTAAGAGCTATAGCACACGATGCCAGAGCCAATGCTGATGTCCGCCGACTACCCGCGATTGCTCCTCAGAGAGGTAGAACGAGGATCTGTCAATGTAAACAGACAGATCCCAGTTCTGTTTGAAGTAGAGAGATCTGCTGTTCCTCTTCCTCTCTCTTCCCAGTCAGTCCACTCCCCCCACAGTTAGAAATGCCTCCCTAGGACACACTTAACCCCTTGATTGCCCACTAGTGTTAACTTCTTCCCTGTCAGTGACATTTATACAGTAATCTGTGGCTATTTTTAGCTCCTGATTGCTGTATAAATGTCGATGGTCCCAAAAAAAAAGTGTCCAATCTGTCTGCCACAATGTTGCAGTCCCGCTAAAAAACATTGATCACTGCCATTACTAGGTAAAAAAAAATAAAAAAATGTATAATAGAAAATGCCATAAATATATGCCCTATTTTGTAGACGCTACAAATTTTCCACAAACCAAACAATAAGCTTAATAAGCGATAGTAGAATACATATTGCTCTAAACTGATGAAGAAATTTCTTTATATTTTGCTAATGGTGCAAAAAATAACCTGCCAAGGTGATCAAATAACACCAAAAGAAAGCTCTATTTGTGGCAAACAAAAGGACATCAACTTTGTTTGGGTACAGCATGGCACGACCACGCATTTTTCAGTTAAAGCGTTGCAGTGCCATAACGCAAAAAAGGGGCTTAGTCAGGAAGTGGGTAAATCCTTCAGGGATTGAAGTGGTTGAAGGACAAAAGGGAGGTTGCGAATCGTTGACAAGGGCCACTCTCGAATAGTATTCTAGGAACAAAAGCATAGAAGTGGTCCCTGGCAGTGTTTTTTTTTTTTTTTTTTTTTTTTATTTTTTTTTAGCAAAATAACTTTTAAGCAAGGGGTATGGTTCTGTCTGATCATGGAAGCAAGTGTAAGTTAAGTACTGGGTTACAGTACATGGGATGCAAGGGATTTCAGAAAATGAGGTAAGCAAAATTTAGGGAGTTAAAACTAACTTAATCAGGGAAATTCTGAGGAGTATTCAAATAAAGCCGGAGAATACTATGTATATGTTGTGTTTTTTGAAATGTAAGCAATTTTAGAGAAATAATGTGTGAATGGGTATGCTGGGACTTTTAGTCCAACTTTTTGTATATCCTGTAGCTGTGCCTCCTCCCTCTCTTTCCCAATAAATGGAATGTGCTGTATGAGACATGAGCGATAAAGAGCAAGGTTACCTGTGACTGCAAGTAATGCTGCTTCTTCTTCTTTTTTTATTTTTTGCTGGCTTAACCACTTAAGCCCCGGACCATTTTACAGCTAAAGGACCAAGGACCATTTTGCGATTCGGCATTGCTTCGCTTTAACTGAGAATTGCACGGTCTTGCGATGTGGCTCCCACAAATAGAGCTTTCTTTTCGTGGTATTTGATCACCTCAGCGGTTTTTATTTTTTGCGCTATAAACAAAAATAGAGCGACAATTTTGAGAAAAATTCATTTTTTTTTTTTTTTACTTTTTGCTATAATATCCCCCAAAAATATATAAACTCCCACCCCCCCCCCCCCCCTCTCAGTTTAGGCCGACACGTATTCTTCTACATATTTTTGGTAAAGAAAATCGCAATAAGCGTTTGATTTGCAAAAGCTATAGCGTCTACAAAATAGGGGATATTTTTATGGCAATTTTATAAAAAAAAAAAAAAAATTTCTACTAGTAATGGAGATCAGCGATATATATTTTTTTTATTTATTTATTTTATTTTTTTTTATTTTTTTTCATCATTAATACAGCGATCAGTGCGATTTAAAAATGTCACTGGCAGTGAACGGGGTAACCACTAGGGGGCAGTGTAGGGGTTGTGTGTGTGTGTGTGTGTGGTGGTTTTATTTTTTATTTTTTCTGTAGGGGGCGTGGCTTGGCGTGTGACGTCACTGATTGTCTTTCCCTATAACTTGGTACAGACGATCAGTGACAGCCCCGCTAGGAAGCACAAGGAGAGGTTTGTTTACACTTACCTCTCCTCGTTTTTCAGCTCTGTGACCTGATCGTGGGACACCGGCGGCAATTGGGTCCCGCGGCCATGGTGCTCGGGACCAGGTTGCGAGTGCGCCGGCACGCGTGACCCACAGCTGGGCACTTAAAGGGCAACGTACCTGCTTGTACCCTGTCGTGCCATTCTGCTGACGTATATCGGCGTAAGGCGGTCCTTAAGCACTTGCCGCCCGCTCTATAGGAAAATGACGGCTGCAAAGTGGTTTCAAAATCCTGACTGGGCATCATGACGTCCTCAGGATTGTGAGCTGCTGCGTGCCCCCGGGGGCATGCATCGCGGCTATCGTTGTTGCAATGTCAGTCTGACACCCCGCAACTACGATCTCGGTAAAGAGTGTCCGACGGAGACTGTCCAATCATGGCTGATCACAGTGTAAATAGGAAGAGCCGTTAATCGGCTTTTCCTCACTCGCCTCTGTCAGACGGGAGTAGAGGAGAGCCGATCGGCTGCTGCTCGGACTGGGGGGGGGTCTGTGCTGATCGATTATACACCACCAGACTACCAGGTATGCCACCCTAGACCACCAGGGATGCCAGTCAGTGCCCATAATGGATGCTAATCGGTACCCACAATGGGCATCACTGATTGGCATGCACTGATTGGCATCCATCAGTACAAAACAATACGGTGCCGCCTCATCGGTGCCCATCAGTGAAGAAGAAAACGTACTTCTTTACAAAGTTTTGAAACTGAAACAAAAAAAATATATATATTTTTTTTTTTTTTTCCCCCAAAATATTTGGGGAAAAAATATAAGTGATCAAATACCACCAAAAGAGAGCTCTATTTCTGGGGAAAAAATTATAAAAATGTCATTAGCATGTAGCATGACCGCACAATTGTCCTTCAAAGTGCGACAGCACTGAAAGCTCAAAATTGGTCTTGGCAGGAAGGTGTTTAAGTGCCCTGTATTGAAGTGGTTAATTAACCGCTTCTCGACCAGCGCATGCAGATATACGTCGGCAGAATGGCACTGGTGGGCAAAAGGACATACAGGTACGTCCCCTTGAAGAAGCGGCGATGCGGGCACTCGCCCGCCGCGTTCTCCGTGACTGAGACTGTGGGTCCCGTGGACTCTGTCCGCCGGGTGCCCGCGAAAGTGTCACGGAGAGGTAGAATGGGGAGATGCTTTTGTCAACAAAGAATTTCCCTCTTCTGCCTAATGACAGGACAGAGATCACTGCTCTCTGTCATCGAGAGCAGTGATTGCTATCGTGTGTTGTAGCCCCCCTCCCACAGTTCACTCCCTAGGACACACTGAACCCCTTAATCGCCCCTTAGTGGTTAACCCCTTCACTGCCAGTGTAATTTTCACAGTATTCAATGCATTTTATAGCACTGATGACTGTATAAATGACAATGGTCCCAAAATAGTGTTAAAAATATCCGATGTGTCCGCCATAATGTCACAGTCCTGGTAAAAATCGCAGATCGCCGCCATTACTAATTAAAACATTTTTTAAATAAAAATGCCATAAAACTATCTCCAATTTTGTAGATGTTATAACTTTTGCGCAAACCAATCAATATACGCTTATTACGATGTTCTTCTTTTTTTTTTTTTTTTTTTTTTTTTAGCGCAAAAAATAAAAACCGGAGAGGTGATCAAATACCACCAAAAGAAAGCTCTATTTGTGGGGGGGAAAAGACATCAATTTTGTTTGGGTACAGCATTGCACGGCCATGCAATTGTCATTTAAAGCGACGCAGTGCTGAATTGCAAAAAGTACTCTGGTCAGGAAGGAAGGGGGGGGGCGCTGAAGTGGTTAATGTGACCATAGTTATATTGAATCTGTTATCCAATCATGGTAAAAGGTTCAAGTCCACGCTGTACAAAATTAACACAAATTTGATAGTGACAATAGTGGCTTTTAATAAAAGGGAAACGTTGGTTTTTTTAAGGAAATAAATCTGTGTAATTGAAATAGGGGAATAATATTGAGATTCTCACTTGAATATTCATTTCTGATTTGAAGACAATTTTTTATTAATATTGGATATATTATAATTTTGGTTTAGACAACCTTTTGGTTCATAGAAAATAGAATACAGGTTCTTGGAAAAATTTGTAATGTGGCGTTATTTCAACCAAAGATAAGGTGCTGTTCTATTACATGTGCCACAATGCTACTTATAGCCTAGATCAGTGATGGCGAACCTTGGCACCACAGATGTTTTGGAACTACACATATGTGGTGGTCATGCCCGAAGGCATGCAGTTTATGGGTCAGTGTCTATATTCTTCTCTGTAATTTATTTCAGGTTAACCTCAAAAGGGGCCCCCTATAAAACCATTCTTGGCAAACCAATTATTGAATTGCTACAGCCGGAACGGCAATTGGCCCTACATCTCTTTACTACAACTAAACGAACCATTGCGAGGGAATAGAAAACCCCCTACGCTTTAGCTTTGAGTGCATGAATGATGATGTGGTGAATGAGAAGTTGATGGCCATCCTCTTGGATACACGTGACAAGTCTCTTAGTTTGGGTGTCTGCTTTTGTCTGCCAAAATCGCTGATCTCTGCCATTACTAGTGTAAAACTCATAAATCTATTCCATAGTTTGTAGACACTGTAACTATTGTGCAAACTAATCAATATACGCTTTTTTTTTTTTTTTTTTTTATAACCAAAAACCTGTAGCAGAATACATATTGGCCTAAATTGATGAAATAAGAAATTTAGTGTGTGTGTATGTATGTATGTATGTATGTATATGTATGTATGTATGTATGTATATATATATATATATATATATATATATATATATATATATATATATATATATATATATATATATATATATATATATATATATATATATATATATATATGGTATGTATATATAATTTTTTTTTTTTTTTTTTTTTTTCTGCTATAAAACATATCTAATACAATTTTTATATATAATTTTTTTTTTTCTTGTTTATATCGCCAAACATTAAAAACCACAGAGGCGATCAAATACCACCAAAAGAAAGCTCAATTTTTTGGTGTTGTACAACCACGCAATTGTCAGTTAAAGCAGCACAGTGTCATATCACGATTAATCATATGTAGAATCACGATCCTGATTCACACTCTATTTTTTTTCGGGTGTAGCCTGGACAGGACAGGAGAAGCTGTCGGAACCAGCGTGGAGCGCAAATGGCAGCGATATCGGAACTGGCGTCAGCAGAGAGCATAGTGCCCGGCCTGCGCAAGCGTAATCAACACTCCGCTCTCTCCTGATGCTCAGGCCTGGTTATTCATTTAATACAGCATGGGGTGGATGATTTTCTCAAAGGGGTAGATGTATGGTTATACATTGAACTTTGAACACAATCAGCACGATGCTCGGGGCTGGTTATTATAATGGGCGGATGCTTTTCTCAAAGGGCCAGATGTATTACATTCTGTGCATGTATTATTGCAAACAGCCCAAACAAAATGTTTGTGAATATGAATTTTGTATTTATGTACAAATCGAACAAATGGAAAAACCCAGCCACCCTATTGCCTCTATTGGAGGAGGATGGAGACAAAGGTGTTTAAAATAAAGATATAGGAATCCGTTGCTGTGAGTCCAGTGCAGAACTTACACATTGAAATATATATATATATATATATATATATATATATATTTTTTATTATTATTATGATCCTGGTTTTATACCGAGGGTGGCAGGACCTATACTTAAAATGCAGTTGTCACTCGAGGGCACTCTATATTCATTCATTAGACCCTTTTGCTTCTCCTGAAGAAGCAGAGCTTCATGCCTTAGCAAAAGCATCTGAGCTATCAAGAGTTTGCATTTATTGGATACTAGAGATGCTTCCATTTGAGGGTATTTTTTTTTTCCTATTGCGCAAGCAAACCAATAAAGCATGCTAAGTTAATTGTCCCTTCCTCATCTTCCAACTTTTTTCTGAGGTAGCCATAATAAAAATTAAAATGTACACATGGAACAGACTGGAGGCCAGAGAAAATCATAAAGCAGACCAGGGGCTATAAATGCTATATTACAACCCCATGCACTTGCTGGGTCTTTGCAACTTACAGATTCCACCGTTAGTTTTGGCCCAGTAAAGCTGGAATTAATAATTCAACTTAGATTACCCCTGAACAAGTGGTCAACAGTGGGGGGCAACTTCTTATGAAATGGGACTTTGGAAAAATGGTGATCTTTATGCCTGCCAGACTCTTTCCCATGATGGCCAGCTTGACACATGGACTGTGACATCAGTCAAAGGCAATTATGGCCTCCTTAGTAAATGAGCATGGGATAGCACCAGGGTTCACCAGTTGTTTTAAGATATACAGCTTCTTGCTTTACCTGTTACCAAAGATGTTACCGAAAAGTAAACCTCTCTTTCAGAGATTACAAATACATTTTATCCAGATGACCAATTCAGGATCTTATCAGTATGCACTTACAGTACAATTGTAATACTGAAGTGATATTAAAGGCGTGCAGGTTGTTATGTTTTTTTTTTTTCCTTTAAAATTAAGGAATGTTGTACTTACCTGCTCCCTGCAATGGTTTTGCACAGAGCATACCTGATCCTCTTCTCAGGTCCTCTGCTGGCGCTCCTGGCCCCTCTCCTTTTGCCGACTGCCCCCATAGCAAGCCGCTTGCTATGGAGGCACTTGTGTGTGCTTGCTCCCGAGCTGCCTGTGTGTGTCCATAAGACCCTTAGAGTGCTGCTGTGTCTCAGCCAAGGTGGGAGAGCCGCTGCTCTTGTGCACATTGCTGGATTGGGATCAGGCTCAGGGAAGTGGGGGGGGGGGGGGGTTAAATAGAATGCCTGAAGGTAAAAAACATGTGGCCTTTACAACCACTTTTAATGTGAGAACCTACGTAAGCATGTGTATTAAAAAAAAGCTTCAATTGCGCTGATTAAAGGGAACAGTGGTCTGGAAAGCTGTTAAGTGTATCTTTTTGTGTCTTGTTCCCTACTGCGGTGGATATTAATTTGTAACCACTAATCAATTTGAAGATAGGAGTTGCTTATCTGTAAAAATTGCACAACGAGTGTGTAATAGAATATGAAGTTTCTGTTTTTCATGGTTTTCCCTCTTCTGTTTTGTCAGGTAGCTGAAGTCCTGCAGATGCCTGCTATGCGAGTGTATGAAGTGGCTACATTCTATACCATGTTTAATAGAAAACCAGTAGGAAAGTACCATATTCAAATTTGTACGACAACACCTTGCATGCTTAGAGATTCTGATTCGATATTGGAAGCCATCAAAAAGAAGCTTGGTAAGTCCTGTGTTTGTATCATTAGCTACAAAGCTAATTAAGGGACTGGAGGATCTCGGCTACGGGGAAAGACTGCAAGCTTTGAACTTTTTTTTTTTTTTTTTTTTTTTTTTCCCCTTTCCCCTCTTAAGTACATTTTGAAAAATTGAGGTTCAAAGTCCAATCTTTTACGTCTTGCCAAAAATCTTTGGAGTCTACTTTTGTGGGGTCCTGCCACTTAGCCACCGTAAATGCAATTTGGTGCCAAAAAATCCTAGTTTTCAGCCATTCACAGCCAGAATGTGCTCCCTTGTTTCTGGGACCCACCATGTCCCCACTGAGGGACTAGGGCATACCTATGTGGTGTTCTTCAAACAATTCATTTACATTTTTGCTTTAATCTCTATTCTAAAACGATTAATTCAAAAAATTCAAAACCTATTTTGTTCAAAATGGTGCAATTTTGGGGGGTCATTCAATATATTTGTGTAAGAAAAGTTTCATAAATTTATACTAAATATCTATAATCATTGTTTCTACACCTGGGGTGGGCCCTGGGGGAGAAAAAGCTGCCGCTTTTTAGTTGAATGTGTTTTCAAACAACTCTTCCATGATCTGCATTGAAATCAATGGAAATTCGATTTGTGTTGACTGCTGTATTTTCTCTTGACTAAATGTTAGAGATAGAGTGCTGTAAGTGCAAAGAATACATTTCTTAAAAAAATTATCTTGCTGATGTTTTGGTTTTACCACATCATTTTTTGGTAGGCATTTTACTTATAGTGACACATGTCTAGAACAGCTATGTTTTGTGATTCCAGGAATCCACGTGGGAGAGACCACACCTGATAAACTGTTCACATTGACTGAAGTTGAGTGTCTAGGAGCCTGTGTAAATGCACCAATGGTGCAAATTAATGACCAATACTATGTGAGTATATGGATTTTAAACCCTGTCATTTTGGGTTTCATTTTTCCTGTGTGTTTGAGTGTCCTTTCATTTCTTTTTCTGCCTGACACCTATCAAATAGCATGTGGAGAGATTGTTTTCTTGCTTTCTTTTTTTTCTTTTTACACTTTTGCCTGGAGTTGGCAATTTAATGTATTTCTTGCTCTGAGCTGAAGCTTACCAAGACTATTATATGTGTAACACGTTGAGGTCTGGACCAGGGGTGTCCAACCTGTTGCCCACGGGCCGCATGTGGCCCAAGACTAATGTGAATGCAGCCAACACAAAATTGTAAACTTCCTTTACACTTTGTGAACACATAAGGCCCATAGAAAAATTTGTCTGCATTTCTTTACTGGACTTTTATACGTTTTTATCTTCCCAAAGAAAAATCTCCCACTCTCCATAATCACACAGGACCTATATTTGTGAGCAATTATTTTCAGGGATGAAGCACACGAATAGCAACATTAGAACCAAAATATCTGATGCGCGCCTATGAGAATGCTACTACATCATTTAACCAGATTTGAATGCATTTGTTTTAGAGATGCACCAAAATTTTCGGCAGCCGATAATTGTCTTTTGCCATTTTGCCAAAAAGAGGTGTTGAAAATGGCACCGAGATGGCATGCAATTTTGCTGTGCTTATGGTATGTTTTGCATACGTCATATGAATCAAAAAATATAACGGGTGCGTTTTCGATGCATTTGAGCAGGAAGGTGTTCTTTATTTTTATTTTTTTGACCAAAAATGCAGCAAGCAAGATTTTTAACACCACAATGGAAATGCAAAGGACCAGTGTGAAGACATAAAAATTTAAAGGGATGCATTTCTCTTGCGCTTTTCTTGCACTAAAGGTGCACCATTATGAAACCTTTTGTACGGTAGGACATATTTTAAGACTACTAGATAGACCTGATTGGCTTCAAAATTCTACATTGATTTATAAACACTTGTGATGCATTCTAAATCATCAAATGGGTTTCTTCTCTAAATTCCCCTGATAATGCTGGGATTAGCTTTAACATCTTTGGTTCTGATAAGCACCTGGAATGTACATGTGCATCTGATAATGCCATTATTAGCTATTTTATATAAGCCAATTTTTGTTTCACGCTTATGGGTTCTTTAAAAGCTGACCATATGTCTGTCTTTAAGCTGGTTTATAAACGGTATACTAATGCTTTTGTAAAGTACTGTATATTAACACCTAGTTAGTGTTCAAATAGAGAACACATTTTTAGAAATACACGTATACAGCAAAACCTATAGTTTAGCTGATACAAAACAAATTAAAGCTAGAATTGTAATAAAGCTAAATTACAGACAAGTGCTGGACATAGGGGTAGATTTACTAAAACTGGTGCACTCAGAATCCAGTGCAGCTGTGCATGGTAGCCAATTGGCTTCTAATGTCAGATTGTTCAATTTTTAAGCTTTGGCAATAAAACCTGGAAGCTGATTGGTTTCTATGAAGAGTTGCAGCACTTTTTTCGCACACTCTAGTTTTGTAAATAACCCCCATAGTCTTATATTTAGCACATGCATTTGGAATTGCATTATATGATCTCGTGAAGTTCAAATTGGCAAACTATTTCTGTGAAGCATCACTACCCACATGGACCCACACTGTGATGATTGTTTTAGCTTACTGTGTACCACACACTTTGCTGAGGGATTGTTTGGTAGTATTGCATGCTGATTTCTCCCAATTGGCGCTGTGTGTGTGTATATAACGCCGGACAAGCTGAACCTATAAGAGAAACCATATGTATATATTTGCATTGAAACTATAAATACATTTTTCTAAAAATATATAATAAATATATATATATATATATATATATATATATATATATATATATATATATATATATATATATATATATATATTATTAAAAACATAGTGTATGTATATTTTATAATATCATTTTCCCTGGATGAAAAATTACACAGCTAGGTGCACCTGGTTAATGGAAAATTTGTTCCTTGTTCGATGAATCATATCCACAGTATATTAACATTAGCTTCTGTATATGTACATGAGTCATTACAGCATGGAACACGATTTCAAGTTGGTATTGTAAATGCTGTTGTCAGAAGCTTTCAACCATTCTTAGACCTTTTAAATATATTTAGTCCTCTGCAAGGGCTTGCTATTGCTTAGAATGTTTGCTTTGCATATATCGGGCTTTCTTACCAGGGCTCTCCAGAAATTGCTAGAGGTCCCCCCCCCCCCACCAGTGAGAAACTGTCTGTGTTTCTCACTTTCCATGATTATTAACATATAAAACAAGGCGGTATTGTAGAATTATCAGCTTTGGGTGTCAAATATGATACTATATAAATTACACATCTTACTGATCTTGTATTGTATGATCAAATGTACAACTAATGATTTTTAGCAGGGGTTCCCTGAAACATCAACATTTTGAGGGTTCCTCCAGGGTAAAAAAAGGTTGAGAGAGGCTGATCTAGATTGGGATGGTTGCTGTTACTAGCTAGATAATCTACCTGCTAATCTCAAAGCAGTGCTGTGAGACTTTAAATACAGGTTTTAGATGTGCAGATGGTGTTTATTGTGTAGAGAATGGAACACATGCACACCAGATAAAAGATGGCTTTTGCAGCTTACTACTTCCTCCTAGTAAATACAGTGACAACAAATCTGTTGTGGAAGAAGTTGCTTCATTTGTAAAAAAAAAAAAAAAAAAATAATAATAATAATTTTAAAGTGTCAGTTAGGACCTTGATCATAGTTTAGAATTAACACCAGATATAAACAGTTTGTCTAATAGGAATAGTGAGACTGTATTTATAGAAGTTGAGTTCCCATTGTAATGTTCACAGAAAAAAGTATTCAGGTTTACAATAATATCCAGAAGAGAGTGGAATTGTTTTGAAACACATCGCTAACATTTATCAAAATGTCTGCAATCGGATAAACCATGGATGTACAGTGAGAAAAAATAATCTGGTTGTTTCAAGTGGTACAGATGCGATAAAGCCCCAACTCTCACCAAAACCTTTATTTTTAGCTTTGGAAGTATTAGAACTTATAAATGTGCCTTGTTGAGGAGACTTTTTATGCCTGAATTTATATTGTCTGACACTTGTCTATGGGATAGGAAGTGATGGAGAGTCTCCCTGAAGTAAACAGACCGCAATCATATCCTGATTTTAAACCTTTTCCACTCTTTCATTCATCAAAGAGACAGGAACTGAGGAGAAACGGCTAGAATTTGGACCAATTTTTTTCCCACTGTCCAAAACAAAATGGGAGTTAGGTTTTTACTCCCCAATCCCATTATGTTCCTTTAGGTCAATCGCCGCTTTTTCAACAGTAACTGAGCTGCAGTCTTTTTGGCTGTAAAATGAGACGTGGTCTTGATAATGAATAGCCATGCATATGGGGTGGCAGTATGAGGATTTTGGGATCTCTGGGCACTCTGAAGAGAAATTTGAGCCAGTAAACCCGCTTTACTGATCTGGGTCCACCTTTTTTTTTTTTAAAGTGAATTTCCTCCAGTCAAATCTTAGTTAATGGTAGGCATTATTTGCCTGATGCTAACTACTGTTGGTAACCTGCAAATGCCTCAGAAACCCCAGGTGATTCTTTGTAAATGCAGACTATTCAGAAAGTCTTACAATGCTTTGAAAAAGTATTCATACCCCTTGCAATTTTGCACATTTTTGTCATGTTGCAACCAAAAACAAATGGATTTTATGTGATAGACCAACACGTTTCACAGAGTTATGTGCACTGTTAGTTTTCATCCACAATTTGCAAATTGAGAAAAACTATATGTATAATGAAGTAGTAAGTGAGATGCACACACGGTCAGTGAAGCAGGTGTGCCAGCAATCGAGTCTGTCCCAAAGACTCAATATATAAAGGCAGAAAAGGGATTGCTGCACAAACAAAAGTAAATTTATTGATAAAATTTACATCACATCAGGTATAATTCAGGTACCTGAATTATACCTGATGTGATGTAAATGTTATCAATAAATTTACTTTTGTTTGTGCAGCATTCCTATCTCTCTATCTCTCGGATCGGAATGATCAAACAATCATATAGTTACCGTATATACTCGAGTATAGGCCGACCCGAATATAAGCCGAGGCCCCCAATTTACCCCCAAAAAACTGGAAAACTTATTGACTCGTGTATAAGCCGAGGGTGAGACATGGCTGTCCATCCCTGTGTGTCCGTCCATCCCTGTGTGTGTGTCCGTCCATCCATCCCTGTGTGTGTGTCCATCCATCCATCCATCCATCCATCCCTGTGTGTCCGTCCATCCATCCCTGTGTGTGTATCCATCCATCCCTGTGTGTGTGTGTGTGTATTCATCCATCCATCCATCCCTGTGTGTGTGTGTGTGTGTGTGTGTGTGTGTGTATCCATCCATCCATCCATCCATCCCTGTGTGTGTGTGTGTGTGTGTGTGTGTGTGTGTGTCCGTGCAGCCTTGTGTGTGTGTCCAGCCTACCTGTGTCCCAAGCCTCCGTCCCGAGCCGCCGTCGTCCCGAGCCGCCGTCGTCCCGTGCCTCCTCTGTCCCGTGCCTCCTCTGTCCCGTGCCTTCCGGTGTCCCGTGCCTCCTCTGTCCCGTGCCTCCTCCGTCCCGTGTCGTGCCGATGGATCGCCGCTCTTCTCGGCGGCCATTCTACGATTCAAAAGCTGCGCCTCCGTCCTCCGCCTGTGATAGGCGGAACACTCAATTTCCCAGCAGCCTGTGTTCCGCCTATCACGGACATCCTCTCATACTCGTCCGTAGTATGAGAATGAACGGATGTCCGTGATAGGCGGAACACTGACTGCTGGGAAGTTCAGTGTTCCGCCTATCACAGGCGGAGGCGGAGAAGGAGGCGCGGCTTTTGAATTTTAATGTCCGCCGTCTGTCTGCTCGATACGCTGATCGAGCAGTCAGACAGCGGTGACTCGAGTATAAGCCGAGGGGGCACTTTCAGCCTCAAAAAAGAGGCTGAAAATCTCGGCTTATACTCGAGTATATACGGTACATAGACATTTTGTGAAAAAAAATATTACTGTGAAACAAAAATTAAATATACATTCATAAGTGAATAACAAATATTCATAGTGAAATGTTAACTTGAAAATACTTGGTGCAAACAGTGTGCCAGTAGGTAATCTACCACCAATAAGTATAAGGCTTACCAGAAAAGTTTAACCCAAATAGGCGTAAGCCTAATGAGTCAATAAAGCTTGTGGAACCATTCATCGGCACACAGCATCCAGTTGAGGATGTAGACTCCTATAGTGCTTCACAGTACTGCTTCCAATGGATAATCACCGGAGGGGCGATGGCTCAAAGTATCTCTCAAGTGGTGTGTGTGTGTATATAAGGAGAAGGAATAGGCCACATAGTGTAATTCTATTTCAATATAAGACATTTTATTGTTTATAAAAAGGCAACACTCACATTTTATTACAATTTAAAAACCGGTTTGTAGTAAAAAGCATGGAAAGTGATGCAGTGGCATCTGGGGTGCCTGTCCACTGCGTATTTATACAGTATTATGTCCCCCTTAATATGTAACATTTCACTTACTTCCAGTCGTGACAAAATGTGGAAAAGTTCAAGGGGTATGAATACTTTTTATTTTTTTTTTCCCCCTCTCTTCCCAAGGCACTGCATAAAGAACTTGCACACCGGCACCTTTTTCAATTTTGTCTTTGAGACATTAAAATTTAATTGAGGGATGCAGTATGTTTTGTGTGGTATGGAATTTTAATTACGATCTCATTGTTTTATTTTTCAGTGCCTCTCCAACCTTATGGTAAATTTGTGGACCTTGTTCAGATAATCAGTACATACCACAATCCTTTCCTGAGTCTGTTATTTTATGAGGATTTCTTACCAATGTATAAATATCTCCCAACAAAATTTAATAAGAAAATAATTTGACTTTATTAATTAAAAAGTATAGTGATACAATGTCATACAGAACTGGAATTTCTGGTGATTGATATTTCACACACACATTATCAAAACATCAACACGGCAATGAAACAATATTTGTTTAATATTTTACAATTAACTCAAGAGAGGCCCAAAATGTTCTGTTAGAAAATATGTGAGGTAATCGCGCCTTACTTCCAAGAACACAATGAGGGTTATTGACTAAAGGAAAATCCACTTTGCACTGCAAGTGCACTTGAAAGTAAAGTCACTGTAGATCTGAGGGGGACATGCAAGGAAAATAAAAAAACGCATTTTAGCTTGCACATGATTGGATGATAAAATCAGCAGCGCTTCCACTAATTTCAGATCTACCCCTTCGATTTAGAGCGACTGCACTTCCAAGTGCACGTGCAGTGCAAAGTGGATTTGCCTCGTAAAGAACACCCAATATGCCTTGTTGCACAAGGAAACGGTCCTCTGAATTTCTCTGGCCAGAAGGAATCCAAAGTATGTCTCACGGAGTCAACAGATGGATATTGCCAATTTGAAAGAAATATAAATCCAACAGAGCTTACTAAATTGAACGGGACAATAAATACTCTCCCTGGGACCACAGAATTTTTAATTTATATAATACAAGTTTGTGTCTGAATTTCCCCAAATACAGCTTCAATAATACACAGTCTAGACCATCAATATGGGCAAATGATACGTTACCCTACACACTATGTATGATGTCAACACAATAATTTATAAACTACAATCCCTTCAATTATTAGATAAAAAAGATAATTATTGTATGGTCTGTATCTTACCAACAGTTTAGAAGGGGAAGATGTCCAACAAAATTTAAGTACATCGAGTGGTTCTAGTCACAAGGTCCAGCAAAATGGGGAGTGGTCAAATATCAGGCTTCTTAAACATCTAGGGCAGTGATGGCGAACCTTGGCACCCCAGATGTTTTGGAACTACATTTCCCATGATGCTCCTGCACTTTGCAGTGTAGTGGAGCATCATGGGAAATGTAGTTCCAAAACATCTGGGGTGCCAAGGTTCGCCATCACTGATCTAGGGGGTGTATCCGGCGTGTGGGTCTGTGATCACTCTATGGCCCTCACATCCTTTATACCATCTGGGACAATAGGCTCATAAAATTATCATAAGCTCAGCCCAGAAGGTTTGGCTTTATTCTCCATTGGTTGGACAACTCTAATGATTTAGCTGGTGGGTCCACATAAAATATCATCTTCAGCCACAAGGTGTGTCTGAGGACAGAAAATGTGTTCTGAATTATTAAAAGAAAATATGCCCTCTTTCATAATAGTTATCTATATATTGGGGCTTATGAATCTATATCTATATTGTTCAGGGACCTCGGCAACTGGTACAAAATACAATACACTTAGTATAAATTTGATTAATATAACACAAAATGGAAGTTTATATGGATTAATGTATGACTCCTGCATATCCTATGAAAATCTATTTTGTCTTAGGACAACACATGTTATATGGGTATTTTGATGTAGATGCGGTCACGGTTTCTATGTCTTTTCAACAATGATGGTTATCTAAATACAATTCTTCATTTGTTCTATATGAAAATTTATATTTCTATCTTATGACAGATTACTCATGGGGTCAGTGGATATTGAAATTTATGGTCGTATCTGTGTCTTGGAGTCTTTTATGGCATTTGAATCGCTTATGATCACATATTTTAAAAAAAAAAAAACGCATGCATATAGGAATTAACTGTTCTCCTAGAGCCCTTGAAATGAACTTTGGAAAGGCTCACTGAAGGCTTAGAGAAGGGTTTAGCTGCACAGACAATTTCTCTTTATAGGCACTTTTAGACCATATCATTATAGTCTGTTCACATATTTGGGACTGTTGTCGTTTTGGTGTAACGTTAACCTCAGATCTCAGTCATTGTCTGAGGGAAAGCTTGAGTCAACGTTGGGGTTTGACTAGGGTGGCAATTTCACCCTTTGAAACAATGGGGTTATTTAACAAAGCTTTTCCTTTAATTAAAGGTTTTGTAACTTAGGACTGAAAACGCACATTTGACCATAATCAGCCGGTTTCGTATCCGATTCATGTTTACTTGGTTTCGACATAAGTTTTGTCTCCTTAACTTAAGTCTCCAATGGATGGTATGACTTAATCCGCCTTCCCTGTTGGGAGGAGGGAATGTTTTACTGGAGTGATGACTCCTAAGTTGACAGTTCCATGAAAATTTATATTTTAATGTATCTCAGCCATGACACGTATGCATTGGCTTGAAAACATGCAGGCCAGATTCAAAGTGTTGTGGTGCATTACATTTACACACAATAAAATTTAGATGTGGTAGGGTAATCTTGATCGTTCTGAATGTGCTGTCAACTTTATTGGATTTAAAGGTTTTAATGGACATGCACTTTTTTCACCGTGCCACAACACAGATGGTAGCCAAAATTTGTGCTAAAACACGGGCCTGTTTTGTTATTTTGGGGTACCATTCCAAGTGAATGGTATTGAAGTAATGTGGAGAAATAACTGGTGTTGCCCCAAGCATGGGGGAGTGCTGATGGATGTACTTTATTTATTTTTTTGACAAATGATCATATTCATATTATGTTATTGAGGGCTTGTTTAACTACTTGCTTACTGGGCACTTAAACCAATTTTCAGCTTTCAGCGCTGTCGCACTTGAATGACAATTGCGCGGTTGTACAACACTGTACGCAAATTAAATATTTTTATCTTTTTTTTTTTTTTTTTTTTTTTTTTCTCCCCCCCCCCACAAATAGAGCTTTCTTTTCATGGTATTTGATCACCTCTGTGGTTTTTTTTTTTTTTTTAAAATATATATAATATATATATAAAATCAGTGGTGTGAATAAGTGTTTGCCCCCCTCCTCATTTCCTGTTCCTTTGCATGTTTGTCACACTTAAGTGTTTCGGAACATCAAACCAATTTAAACAATAGTCAAGGACAACACAAGTAAACACAAAATGCAATTTGTAAATGAAGGTGTTTATTATTAAAGGTGAAAAAAAATCCAAACCATCATGGCCCTGTGTGAAAAAGTGATTGCCCCCCTTGTTAAAACATACTATAACTGTGGTTGTCCACACCTGAGTTCAATTTCTCTAGCCACACCCAGGCCTGATTATTGCCACACCTGTTCACAATCAAGGCATCACTTAAATAGGAGCTGCTTGACACAGTAAGGTCCACCAGAAGATCCTTAAAGGCTACACATCATGCCGAGACCCAAAGAAATTCAGGAACAATTGAGACAGAAAGTAATTGAGATCTATCAGTCTGGAAAGGGTTATAAAGCCATTTCCAAAGCTTTGGGAATCCAGAGAACCACAGTGAGAGCCATTATCCACAAATAGCGAAGACATGGAACAGTGGTGAACCTTCCCAGGAGTGGCCGGCCGCCCAAAATTACCCCAAGAGCGCAGCGACGACTCATCCAAGAGGTCACAAAAGACCCCACAACAACGTCCAAGGAACTGCAGGCCTCACTTGCCTCAGTTAAGGTCAGCGTTCATGCCTCCACCATCAGGAAAAGACTGGGCAAAAATGGCCTGCATGGCAGAGTTCCAAGGAGAAAACCACTGCTGAGCAAAAAGAACATCAAAGCTCGTCTCAATTTCTCCACAACACATCTTGATGATCCCCAAGACTTTTGGGACAACATTCTGTGGACCGATGAGACAAAAGTGGAACTCTTTGGAAGGTGTGTGTCCAAGTATATCTGGCGTAGAAGGAACACTGCATTTCATAAAAAGAACATTATACCAACAGTAAAATATGGTGGTGGTAGTGTGATGGTCTGGGGCTGTTTTGCTGCTTCAGGACCTGGAAGACTTGCCGTGATAAAAGGAACTATGAATTCTGCTGTCTACCAAGAGATCCTGAAGGAGAATGTCCGACCATCCGTTCGTGTACTCAAGCTGAAACGAACTTGGGTTCTGCAGCAGGACAATGATCCTAAACACACCAGCAAGTCCACCACCGAATGGCTGAAGAAAAACAAAATGAAGACTTTGGAGTCGCCTAGCCAAAGTCCTGACCTGAATCCTATTGAGATGTTGTGGTCTGACCTTAAAAAGGCCGTTCATGCTCGAAAACCCTCTAATGTAACTGAATTAGGACAATTCTGCAAAGATGAGTGGGCCAAAATTCCTCCAGGACGCTGTAAAAGCCTCATTGCACGTTATCGCAAATGCTTGGTTGCAGTTGTTGCTGCTAAGGGTGGCCCAACCAGTTATTAGGTTTAGGGGGCAATCACTTTTTCACACAGGGCCATGATGGTTTGGATTTTTTTTCACCTTTAATAATAAACACCTTCATTTACAAATTGCATTTTGTGTTTACTTGTGTTGTCCTTGACTATTGTTTAAATTGGTTTGTTCCGAAACACTTAAGTGTGACAAACATGCAAAGGAACAGGAAATGAGGAAGGGGGCAAACACTTTTTCACACCACTGTGTATGTGTGTGTATATATATATATATATATATATATATATATTATAGAGATAGATAGAGATATATAAATGAAGTAACTGATCAATTCAGTCTAGTGCTATAGTCAGTTATGTATTCCTTTTTCTAGTCCCTATAGTTCAGCTAATCTATCAATCTATTACGCCAAGCACATGTTATTGTTAATACCGCAATGCTACCACCCTTGGCTATGAAATCAATACACGGTCTAAGGTCAATTAAATCTTATTTATTTCCCAAGGAAATAATATAGCGTGCATAAGGTATCAATAGAAGTTACAATAATACATAGCATACAATCACAGTGCAATATAAGCCTTATACTTATCGATCCTCATGACTGGGTCTCCTGATGTAATACCGAGACAGAGAGAGACCTCATGGTTGCAAACCTTTTTGTCAAACATACCTCAGCCATACCACACCCTACTGCCAGTCCCATTTGGTTTGGACCAATCAGTGTTCACATGACAGCCCTCCTAATATTACTGACTGTCCTGCCATACTTGGCTTTGTGGCCAGTCCCATCTGATGTGCCCTGGGCCGTCTTTGTCATCAATCTCTTTGAAGCTTGTGTGCACCAGTTGGGCTGAAGGTAACTCCTTTGATATGCAGTTTCTGCCACATTCCTCTACACATTCTAAACATGTGTCATGCAAACATCAACATGGCTGAGTTCGGCTGTACCAACGAATGTGTAGAACCTTAGATATATAAC
Source organism: Lithobates pipiens (assembly GCF_037356315.1). Lineage (NCBI taxonomy): Eukaryota > Metazoa > Chordata > Amphibia > Anura > Ranidae > Lithobates > Lithobates pipiens. The sequence goes on along the minus strand of NW_027507764.1, from coordinate 407,155,528 downwards.
GTTACTTCTTATTCACTTCCAACAATATATATATATATATATATATATATATATATATATATATATATATATATATATATATATATATATATATATATATAATATAATATAATATAATATAATATAATTTAGTATGTGTTGTGGTGTGTGGGTTTTTTTTTTTTTTTATTAGAAAATTTTGCAAACTGGTAGGTTTTCTCCTTCACTGAAGAAGCTGCACTGATGGGCGGCACTGGTAGGCTACACTGAAAGGCAGCACTGCTAGGTGGCACTGATTGGCACCACTGGTGGCCATTGATGTAGTATATGGATCATAACACTCATAAACTTGTGCGGCCATAGGTGTTTATTTGTCTTGCAAACCGAGCCATTCAGTGCGGTTTCTTTTCTGTTGTAATTTGCATTGCTACAGGACCTTTTTTTTATTTTTAATTATCTCAAAAGGTGTGTGTGTGTGTGTGTGTGTGTGTGTGTGTGTGTGTGTGTGTGGTGTTTGTTTTGATTGCACTAATAATCGATTATCCATGTTCACTGCCAGTTTATATCTGACCATTTTTGCTGAGCTGACAAGGATTGAGAACTGATAAATCAGTTCATTGTAATGCCCTTCTTTTTTGAATAGTGGAGAGATTAGAACCTGTCTGTGCCAGTTAGGGAGAGTCACTCCTTCTATTTGTAGCGTTTACCATTTAGGACCCAAATGGAAAAAAAATTGATAGGGCTATAACTGTCAAAAAAAAGAAAAAGCTTTTGTTCTACCAAAAGTGCCAAGTTATCGCAGGTATTTACTGACTTTTTGATCACCAACATAGACGGTCTCAATGCCATATTAGGCTGGATTCACACCTTTGCATTTTTAGTGCTTTTTGCATTTTGCAGATTTTCACTACAGAACGTGCTCCATAGGAAACCATGTTAAATGGACTCTAATGCAAATCTGCAAAATGCAAAAAAGCACTATAACTGCATAGATGTGAATCTAGCCTTAGAACATACCTTCTGTTAAAAAATAAGAATTTGGCCATTGAAACAGCTACCGCCTAATGGTGTGTATATATCAAACATGGAAACATTTGTTGGTACCCATACAGCTCATCGAAACAATGATTCAGTCTTCCTGAGAAGAGATGAAATGAAAACCAAATTTCATGTATATTTGCGTGCCCCTTTGGTATGTTGTAGAGTAAAGCAAAGACAGTCTGGAAAGAGAAAATTATTGCTTATTGTAGATGTTCTAGAATGGCCTGGACAGATATGTTAGTACCGCTAGAGAAGTTTATAAAGCGTTTCATCATGGTGATAATTCAAATCAACTGTTCTCTATTATTAGTATCACACGTCTTCAATCTTGTAATCAGTCTATTTTAAATGAAGAAATGTAGTCACTGTTCTGTTTAGTAACATCGTGTGCACCACACTAAACGTGAACCAGTGAAAGTGTAAAGGAGAGAGTTGTCTAAGGAGATGAGAGAAAAAGTTAGACCAGTGTTTCAAAGGCAAAGTTTAATCTCAGAGATACAAACTGATGGTCTAGGCACATCAATGTCTGACTGTGCCATCTGTTTTTGAGCAAAAGTGGGCTGAAAGGAAGAAGACCCAGGAGAACTTTTGCTGTTTGAAAGATAAAAAAAAAAAAAAAAAGCCAGACTGGAATTTAATGAAATGCATGTAGACAAGCCACGATGCTTCTGGAATTAGGTACTGTGGACAGAAGAAACAAAGCTAGTTTTTGGACCAGTCATATCTGCTCTGTTCAGACACAAAAATAAAGCATTTAGAAAAGAACGTACCTACTGTGAAACATGGAGGAGGCTTGATTATGCTTTGGGGCTACTTTGCTGTTTCTGACACAGGATATCCTAAACTGGGGCAGGGTACAATTAAATCTCAAGACTATCAAGGAATTCCAAAGCAAAAAACGCTGCCCAGTGTCATAACTTTGCCTTAGTTTGCAGATCATGGATCCTCCAACGGGATCCCAAAACAAACTGCTAATAGCACCCAAGAATGGCTAAGAACAAAACATGGACTGCTCTGTAGTGGCCCTCCTGCGTGTTGATCTTAATTCCAGATTAATTAATCTATGTAAAGAGCTGAGACATGCAGTCTGGAGAACATACCAGGCTGCTGCTATACCAGTTTTCTCAAAAAGAGGGCTGCAAACTACCTGTTGGCAGGTGTAGAAGTCTAATTTAAGAGCTACAGACATTCTTGTTTTGTAGTGATTGCTTCTAAGGTTAGTTCAACAGAATATTGGGTTAAAGATCCCATAATTTTTGTTCATTACATTTTTTTGTTATTTTTAAAATATTCTGTTGCATCAAAGGCAAAAGTCGTCATATTTGGTCAGGTACTTTTTTTCAAGTTACTTCAGAAAAAAAATGTGGTTTTACATTTTGGTCCAGGTATACAACAAGCTGCTTCTCACCTGTGTCAGGTATCCATGTCTGCAAGTGTGGTGCAATGGAAAGCTCCTGTCAGCTGCAACAAATGTAAATGAATATAGGTGGCGCCTGCTGTAGCTCTTGTGATACAGCGGATGCCAGCTATATTCATTCACTTTATTTTGTGGAAGAGTACCAACAGATTTGTCGACGACTGTAATTTACATGCTACAGCTTTTACAGTCCATGCATATTGTTAATACAAAACATTTACTTTAAGACCACGTCAGACTTCTGCTGAATTTTGTCATTAGTGGGAAGTTAATCGGCAATTTTACATAATTAAAATACATGTTTAGGTATGCAGAAAACTTAAGCCCCCACATATAATAGTATTTTGGCCAATATTTGTTTTCCTATGATCAGCTTCATCTAGTGGCCATAATGTTATTTTTCAGATTGAGGTATTGCAGTAAAGTACCACAATATGGGCACTAAATGGGGCTGAATACTGTGATTCTGCTTTCAGTAGAATGAATTTGGGGTGCAGTTTTATGCATGCCATTTCTAAATGGGGTACAAGGCACATAGTTTAGCTGGCATCATTCACTGTAAACCATTTATGATAAATTAATATTTTTTGACCCACTTCACGGATTTATCTTCTAGGAGGATCTTTTGCCGAGGGATATTGAAAGTATAATTGATGACTTAAAAGCTGGGAAAACACCTACTCCTGGACCCAGGTACCTATTTTATTTAAATGTTAGCATATTCTTTAAGTAATTTAGGTAAACCACAGATCTAGCTGTATCTTGTCTCCTTGATAGAACAAAAGGGTATCCTGTTATAACGTTGAGGGTTTCATGCTGTCATTCACCCTTCAAAGGCACCTTCCTTTTTGTTTCCTGTGATTTATTTTGGTTACTGGGTAGAGGATGTTGGTGTCTAATTTAACAGTTTTTACAATACATAGTGTAGGCCTTCAATGTGCAGATCATTTTTATTTTCATTCTATAGCTTATTTTATTTTGTGCTTATTTGTATGATGGCTCTAATGCTTCGGTATTGTTTGAAAACAGATTGGCTTGCTCTGGAACTCTCCTTAATTCTGGAGAAATCCTTTAAAATATAATACAAATATTCAGCTAAGTGGTGCTGCAAGCTGTGTCTGCTTTCATGAGTCACAGAGCTATTCATACTAATACCATCTTTTCTTCTTGAAAGCTATACTGCACTTGATGCACAATTACTCTTAATGTTGAGCATGCAGCACTTCTGCTGCTGGGCAATTATCAGATAAGAGTATGAAAGGTCACCCAGCATCGGTACTAATGTACAAGATAAGGTATGCTTCAAGGGGGTTGTAAAGTCTAAACTTATTTTTTACCTTTTTTAATGCATTCCTTGTATTAAGGTAAACGTTTAGGTGTCAGCATCTCACCTCCTCGATTTACCTGAGACCTCATGCTATCCAGCACCGTGCACGTCTGCAGATCTCTTTTCTCCCCTCACATCTGGGTCTCGCTGGCTTTGCTGGGGTATCGGGAGCCATTGGCTCTCAGTGCTGCCAATCAAAGCAAGTGACGAGGAAGCGGGGGCGAGTCCTGCTGTGTCAATGGATGCAGCAGAGGGACTCTGGTGCGAGCATACATGAGTGCGGCTTCCTGTGGGGGCACTGGGCAGAGAGGAGGGAGCAGGAGCACCAACGGGGGACCGAGAAGAGGTTCCTGTCCGCTCTGCGCGGTTCCATTGCACAGAGAAGGCAAGTATAGACATGTTTGTTTTTTTTCCAATTGCCTTTACAACCTCTTTCACTATTCAGAAGATGGTCTTTGTTGCTATTGTAAAGGAGATAGAGATATATATATATATATATATATATATATATATATATATATATATATATATATATATATATATATATATATATATATATATATATATATATATATATATATATAAATTTATTGCACTTATGTGATTGGATAGATAGAGATCTATCTATATCTCTAAGTTTGTGTGTATAATGTAACCGTGTTCTAAAATGAGCATCACTGTCATTGCACATTAATGCATTGTTATAGATCCTAGAAGAGTATACTGATCAAAATTTATCTTTTTAAATTTTTTTTAGGAATGGCCGTTTCTCGTGTGAACCTGCTGGAGGACTTACCTCTCTTACTGGACCTCCAAAAGGACCAGGCTTTGGTGTGCGTGCAGACCTCTAAAATTACTGTGTAATAATATAACTGCAAAGCTCAACTCTTATACACATAAATAAAACAGTTTTATTCCAATAGTTATGAGTTGTGTAGTCTGTGTATATGCAATGCATTACATTTGGCAATGGTAGGATCTGCATGTTGCTGTTTAACCACTTGAGGACCGCCGTATTGCCATTGTACGTCAGCACAATGGCACAGGCAGGCATAATCACGTACATCTACGTGATTGCCTTCCAGCGGGTGGGGGGTCCGATCGGACCCCCTCCCGCTGGTTACGGCGGTCCGATTCGGTCCAGGAGCGCTCCGTGATGAGGGGATGGCCGTTGGTTTTCGGCCACCCCCTCTGGATCGCTCCTGGCCAATGAGAAGCTTCCTCCCCTGTGTATTGTTTACACAGGAAGGAGGAAGTGATGTCATTCTCCTCGGGGCGGTCTTTTTGACCGGACTACGAGGAGAAGAGTAAAAGTAAGTCTGCACGAACACTACACTGACATGTAGGTACACACAGGCACACAAACCCCCCCCGATCCCCCCCCCCCGCCCCCCCTCCCCCCCCAGTCACAGTGTCACTGATTGCATTGATCATTTCTTTACTGATCAATGCATTCAGTGTCAGTTGTGACAGTAAAAACTGTCAGGACAGTTAGTGTTAGGTCCAGGGTAGCCCCCTATCACCCCCCAATAAAGATTTAACCCCCTGATTGCCCCTAGAGTTAACCCTTTCACCCCCTTTTGCCAGTGTCACTAAGCGATAATTTTTCTGATCGCTGCATGTGTCGCTAGGTAGCTAGTTATTTTTTTAGGTTCACCGCCAGGTTTTTATATCGCTAGGTACCCCGATATACTACCCAATAATGTTTTTAACCCCCTGATTGCCGCTAGTTAACCCTTTCACCCCCTTTTGCCAGTGTCACTAAGCGATCGTTTTTCTGATCGCTGCATTAGTGTCGCTACAGTCGCTAGGTAGCTAGTTATTTTTTTAGGTTCACCGCCAGGTTTTTATAGCGCTAGGTACCCCGATATACTACCCAATAATGGTTTTAACCCCCTGATTTCCGCTAGTTAACCCTTTCACCCCCTTTTGCCAGTGTCACTAAGCGATAATTTTTCTGAACGCTGCATCAGTGTCGCTAGTGTCGCTAGGTAGCTAGTTAACTAGGCTCCCAAAAAGTCCCCCACATGTGGTATCCCCGTACTCGGGGGAAAAGCAGCAGAATTTATTTTGGGGTGTAATTTGACTTCTGCCCATAGCATGTGTGAGCAATATATCATTTAGTGACAACTTTGTGCAAAAAAAAAAAAGTTTGTAATATTCCCGCAACTTTTGGCAAAATATAAAATATTCCATGGACTCAACATGCCTCTCAGTAAATAGCTTGGGGTGTCTACTTTCCAAAATGGGGTCATTTGGGGGGGTTTTGTGCTATTTTGGCATTTTATGGCCTTCGAAACTGTGATAGGTAGTGAGGAGTTAAATCAAAAATTTGCACCCTTAGAAATCCTGAAGGTGGTGATTGGTTTTCGGGGTGCCGTGCGCGACTAGACTCCCAAAAAGTCCCACACGTGGTATCCCCGTACTCGGGAGAAGCAGCAGAATGTATTTTGGGGTGTCATTTCACATATAACCATGGCATGTGTGAGCAATATATCATTTAGTGACAACTTTTTGTAAAAAAAATTTTTTTTTTTTTTTTTTTTGTCATTATTCAATCCCTTAGGACAAAAAAAATAAATATTCAATGGGCTCAACATACCCATCAGCAATTTCCTTGGGGTGTCTACTTTCCAAAATGGGGTCATTTGGGGGGGATTTGTACTGCCCTGCCATTTTAGCACCTCAAGAAATGAGATCGGCAGTCATAAATTAAAAGCTGTGTAAATTCCAGAAAATGTACTCTAGTTTGTAGACGCTATAACTTTTGCGCAAACCAAAAAATATACGCTTATTGACATTTTTTTTACTAAAGACATGTGGCTGAATAAATTTTGCCCTCAATGTATGACTAAAATTTAGTTTATTCGATTTTTCTTATAACAAAAAGAAGAAAATATCTTTTTTTTTTCAAAATTTTCGCTCTTTTTCCATTTATATCGCAAAAAAAAAAAATCGCAGAGGCAATCAAATACCATCAAAAGAAAGCTCTATTTGTGGGAAGAAAAGGACGCAAATTTCGTTTGGGTGCAATATTGCATGACCGCGCAATTACCAGTTAAAGCAGCGCAGTGCGAAATTGCAAAAAGACCTCTGGTCCTTAAGGTGTTTATTGGTCCGGAGCTGAAGTGGTTAATGGAAACAAACCAGGCGCAATACTTTTTTTTATTTTTGGATTGACACCACCTTAATGGGCTGCCCTACACAGAACAATTGCCCCAAAGAAGCTTAAGAACCTTTTTTTTTTTTTTTTTTTTTTTGGTTCATTTTTTTATTGTGATTAGTTCTGCAGTGCATTCTGAAATGCACAGAAGTGAATTTCACTTTCAGGACCCATTCATATTTAGCACTTTTGTAGCTTTTTTTTTTTTTTTTTCCTGTGACACACATAGGTCAGCCTGTTTATTTCAGTGGGCTGCGCTACATGTGGCTCATGGGACGTTTTGACGTGTTGTGTTTTTTGCAGCATGTGCTATTAGTTTTTTCACATGTTTGCTTCTGTTTGGTGTGCCATTAACAATTAATAGCACTGAAAGCGCAGCCAGGTAATTTTTAGGTGTATAAAGGTGGCCATATACTATACAATCTCCTTTTAGATTTACCAAATTTATACAATGGGAGGAAACGCCTTGCAATACATAGTTGATGGTACAGCTAAAGGAGATTGTACAATCAGATTGTATGATTAACCCTACAGAACCCAGGACACACGTCTCCTGTTTAATACTACAGCTCTATCCACATTGACTATCTATGCAGGATTAAGGAAGGATAAAATAAAATCTATGCCTGTGTATTTAGTGAGAAGGGTGATCACTGATTTGTATTTCATTTAAAAAAAAAAAACACACTTGGAAATGGGTGGATGATGCAGGGTGTGTGGTAATGAGGTCAGCTGGTTAACTCCTTCCTGTGTCATGACCTATAGCTTATCCAGGAAGTAAAGTAGAACTAATGGATACGTTTCTATGAATATAGTGAAGTGTGTTGAATTTAATTTCTAAGCCCTGGAGACATGAGGTGGCTAAACCGGGGCTCAGAATGGGCGATTGCCGCCATGCAGGTCAGCGGGACTGAGGGGGGGGGGGGCAGGTGGTGGTCCTGTGTATGTTCGACTATACAGATTTTTCTGTAAAGATGCACTTACCCTTTTAATCGTAAATAATAAAAAAAATATTTTATTGAAAATTAACACGATCCACTTATGTTTGATGTTGAAACGTGCTTGTGTCCAACAATCTTTTATGTCCAAACAATAAAGACCCATAAAAGCAGTGTCCAAACATATCTATAAATGCATGAAAGACATAAACAATATTTTATTTTTTTATATAAATTTAGCGTCTGCCACAGCTGCTGAACCAAACTCTATTCTTCCTGTGAATCCCACCACCACTCTTACTTGAAAGAAATGACCTAGCCGCAGCAAGGTCTTGCAGACATATCCCTTTTTGGAGCTGGCGCAAATGCTGTCACTCCACCAATGGTTGTAAGGATGTCGATGCTTTCAGGATAAAACCACGTAGGCAAACTCAAGGAAAACGCAAAAGGGACAACATATAATGCTTACTGTATACTTTTGTATTTAACATAGTAAAATACACTTGCATGTAAACAAAGACACCCTTGCTTTCAGGATACCACTATGACAAATAGCACTTGGGAAGCTGCACTTTGAGCCAGGCTGTGTGTCTGTCAGTGCTACATAAGCTTTAGTGCCCGTCTACTCTCTCTCCTAGAACAGTTCTTTCTCACTCGAGTCCTCCCTTCACTTTGCCCAACATGTTTTCAAGGAATTTGAAGCTGATCCATTCATAATGGACAAGTCAAGGGACCAACTATTGTGAACCAAATTCAATCACCAGCATCCAGTTGAATTGTGGACTTTTTAAAGCAAGATATAAAAACAAACCTATAAATCATAATGAACAAAAAACGGACTATTAAAACATTTAAAAACCCTAATATATAATAATAATTAAAACCCAAACTGCAAGCTTCTTAATCACCATAGATGGCACCTGAAAGTGTTTTCCAATTCAAGCACCATTACCACCTCCTTCCATGTAACCACTACTCCTACTGTGAATACATTGGTTACGTTCTATAATATGAAAAATATATATAATGTGTTAAACCTAATGTTTGAGATATAGTATGCCCCTTTAAAAAAATATATAAATTTTATATAATATATACTGTAAAATTGGCCTAAAAGTCAATCAAGAGAATATTAAGAGTCCTTAATGTTACAAGAGGTCCATATATACATTGAGACCCTTGAGAATCGGTGTGTCTACTTCATAGATCCACAAAGTTTCCTTTTTGGACATGGCTCTTTTGAAATCCACCCCCCTCCCTGCACCAATGTTTGTGTTATTTAAACCCACTGGGGTACTTTTTGAAGCCACTTTTGTTATAAACATGTAACCTCGCTCTAATGGCTAATTTTTTGATGGTCCTCCCTATATATTGTAAACTACAAGGGCATTGTAACAGAGTTCAGAGTCACAGGAAAGTGTTCTATATTCTTCTTTTTTTTTTTTTTCTTGTTACTCCTTATGGATGAAGTCTGCTTCTGCTGTTACTGTTCTTTACTGCTTTACAGGCAGTTTAACCACTTCAGCCCCGGATCAATTTTCAATCTAAGGACCAGAGGTCTTTTTACAATTTCGCACTGCACTGCTTTAACTGGTAATTGCGCGGTCATGCAATGTTGTACCCAAACGAAATTTGCGTCCTTTTCTTCCCACAAATAGAGCTTTCTTTTGATGGTATTTGATTGTCTTTTTTTTTTTTTTTTGCGATCTAAATGGAAAAAGACCGAAAATTGAGAAAAAAATATTTTCTACTTTTTGTTATATAAGAAAAATCGCATAAACTCAATTTTAGTCATACATTTAGGGTTATATTTATTGGTTTGCGCAAAAGTTATAGCGTCTACAAACTAGAGTACATTTTCTGGAATTTACACAGCTTTTAATTTACGACTGCCTATCTCATTTCTTGAGGTGTTAAAATGGCAGGGCAGTACAAACCCCCCCCCCCCCCCCCAAATGACCCCATTTTGGAAAGTAGACACCCCAAGGAAATTGCTGAGGGGCATGTTGAGCCTATTGAAAAAAAAATTTTTGTCCCAAGTGATTGAATGACACAAAAAAAAAAAATTACAAAAAGTTGTCACTAAATGATATATTGCTCACACATGCCATAGTTATATGTGGAATTGCACCCCAAAATATATTCTGCTGCTTCTCCTGAGTACGGGGATACCACATATGTGGGACTTTTTGGGAGTCTAGCCGTGTACGGCACCCCGAAATCTAATCACTGCCTTCAGGATTTCTAAGGGTGCAAATTTTTGATTTCACTCCTCACTACCTATCACAGTTTCGAAGGCCATAAAATGCCAAAATAGCACAACCCCCCCCCCCCCCCCCCCCCAAATGACCCCATTTTGGAAAGTAGACACCCCAAGCTATTTACTGAGAGGCATATTGAGTCCATGAAATATTTTATATTTTGCCACAAGTTGCAGGAATATTAAATTTTTTATTTTTTTTTGCACAAAGTTGTCACTAAATTATATATTGCTCACACATGCTAGGGGCATAAGTCAAATTGCACCCCAAATAAAATTCTGCTTCTCCCGAGTATGGGGATACCACATGTGTGGGACTTTTTGGGAGTCTAGTCGTGCACGGCACCCCAAAAACCAATCACCACCTTCAGGATTTCTAAGGGTGCAAATTTTTGATTTCACTCCTCACTACCTATCAGTTTCGAAGGCCATAAAAATGCCAAAATAACACAAAACCCCCCAAATGACCCCATTTTGGAAAGTAGACACCCCAAGGAAGTTGTGGAGAGGCATGTTGAGCCTATTGAATATTTTTTTGTCCCAAGTGATTGAATAATGACACAAAAAAAAAAAAAGTTTACAAAAAGTTGTCACTAAATGATATATTGCTCACACATGCCATAGGTATATGTGGAATTACACCCCAAAATAAATTCTGCTGCTTCTCCTGAGTACGGGGATACCACATGTGGGGGACTTTTTGGGAGCCTAGCCACGTACGGGACCCCGAAAACCAAGCACTGCCTTCCGGATTTAAATAAAAAAATAAAATGCTACCAAAAAAAACTGTTAGCGATCGCAGGGATCAGGCCTGACTCTGCGATCGCTGCAGTTATGTGTTTAGTGTTTTGTAAGTGACAGTGATCGATCGATACTGCACTTGGGTGGGCTGGGCAGAGGGGCAAAATGCAGGTGCCAGCAGGTATCTGGGCTGATCCCGCTAACAATGCGTTTTTTTGGAACCCTAAACTGCTGGGGATGCTAGTATAGATCTGATCAGATCAGATATTGATCTGTTCAGATTCTATACCACTACGGGAGGTTTATTCTTTGCGTGTGGGTGTTAGCGGTACTGGCACTAACCCAACGCTGCCTGGGGCGACGCAGACCCTGACCCTAAAACCTAATTGATTTTACCCGCCGGGTGATCAGGGGGTTAAACCTTTATTGGGTAATAAATGGCGGGTGCCCTGATGCTATAAAAAGCAAACTAACCAAGAGTCACCAGTGATCACCGTATAAGTGTTACGGGTGAAAGGGTTAACTAGGGGCAATCAGGGGGTTCACATTTTTATTAGGTAGCTATATAAAAACCTGACGGGGAACCTAAATAACTAACTGGCTAACCAGCGTCACCAGTGACACTTATACTGTGATCGCTGGTAAAAGGGTTAACTAGGGGCAATCGGGGTTAAAACCATTATTGGGTAGTATATGAGGGTACCTATCGCTATAAAAACCTGGCGGTGAACCTAAAAAAATAACTAGCTACCTAGCGACACTAGTGACACTAATGCAGCGATCAGAAAAATGATCGCTTAGTGACACTGGCAAAAGGGGGTGAAAGGGTTAACTAGGGGCAATCAGGGGGTTAAAACCATTATTGGGTAGTATATCGGGGTATCTAGCGCTATAAAAACCTGGCGGTGAACCTAAAAAAATAACTAGCTACCTAGCGACACTAATGCAGCGATCAGAAAAATTATCGCTTAGTGACAATGGCAAAAGGGGGTGAAAGGGTTAACTCTAGGGGCAATCAGGGGGTTAAACCTTTATTGGGGGGTGGTAGGGGGCTACCCTGGATCTAACACTAACTGCCCTGACAGTTTTTACTTTTACAACTGACACTGAATGCAGTGATCAGTAAATAAATGATCACTGCAATCAGTGACACTGTGACTGGGGGGGGGAGGGGGGGCGATCGGGGGGGGGGGGGTTTGTGTGCCTGTGTGTGTCTACATGTCAGTGTAGTGTTGGTGCACACTTACTTTCTGTCTTCTCCTCGTAGTCCGGTCAAAAAGACCGCCCCAAGGAGAATGACATCACTTCCTCCCTGCCTGTGTTCACTATACACAGAGGGAGGAAGCTTCTCATTCGCCAGGAGCGATCGAGAGGGGATGGCCAGAAACCAACGGCCATCCCCTCATCTCGGATCACTCCTGAAGCGAACCGGACCGCCGTATCCAGTGGGTCCGATCGGACCTCCCACCCGCTGGAAGGCAAGCACGTACATGTATGTGCTTGTGCCTGCCTGTGCCATTGCGATGAAGTACAATGGCAATACGGCGGTCCTTAAGTGGTTAAGCACCGTCAAGGGGCAGATATCAGCTTTGGCTGTCTTTTTTCAGCGACCCTTGGCGACTTATTCATTGGTGAGTACGTTTATTCAGGGGGTTCGACATGTGGCCCCTCCGGTTCGACCACAACTACCTCCGTGGGATTTGAATCTGGTGCGCTTGGTGCTTCAGAAACCACCGTTCGAAAACATTAGGGAGATTCCTTATTGAGACACTCTCAAAGTAGTCTTTCTAGTGGTTATTACATCTGCCAGGAGGGTTTCTGAGTTGGCAGCCTTGTCTTGCAAGTCTCCCTACTTGATCCTCCACAAGGATAAAGCGATGCTGCGTTCACAGCCTTCGTTTCTGCCAAAGGTTGTTTCGGCCGTTCATCTAAATGAGCACATTGTGCTTCCGTCCTTGTGTCCTCAGCCATCACACCCCAAAGAGGTGGCTTTGCATTCCTTGGACATGGTCTGGGCTCTGTGGGTGTATCTCATCGGCCACCATTTCTCAGTGGATCACACAGATTGTGGTTCAGGCTTATGTCATAAGGGGGCGGGCGCCTCCCTTTCCTGTCACGGGACATTCTACCAGGGCAATTGGTGCCTCTTGGGCTTTCCGACATCAAGCATCTGTTTCCCAGGTGTGTAAGGCAGTGACCTGGTCGTCCGTTCACAGTTTCACTAAATTTTACAAGGTTGATGTGAGCGCATCTTCGGATGCTTGCTTTGGCCGCAAGGTTTTGCAGGCTGCTGTTTAAGGTTTCAACTCCTCCGTTGAGGAGCTCTGGTTGTTATGGGTGGAGTTATTTTCTTGCTGTTCCCACCCCTTATTTCTTTGACACTGCTTTGGGACGTCCCTAAGGTCAAGATGAAGATGCTGTGTCCATCAATGAATGAAAGAGAAAATAGGATTTTTGTACTCCGCTGTAAAATCCTTTTATCTGAAGTTCATTGACAGGCACAGCACCCACCCCTCCTGTTAATGTTTGTACTGCTTTTGACGAACTGAGCTGCTAGATGCATTGTGAGGGGTTATAGCCAGTAGGGCCGCCCCCTGGGCGGTAATGTACAAGTGTTGCTTTTTTTAACACTTTCTGCCTAGTCCTCTCCTAAAGCGGCGACATATCACTAAGGTCAGGATGAAGATGCTGTGTCTGTCAATGAACTTCAGAGAAAAGCCTTTTACGGTGAGTACAAAAAATCCTATTTTTGTTCAAGTATCATCGTATTGTGCTCCTTTTAAAAACAACCATACCATCTTTTTCCAGAGCAGCCTATATTTCTCCCAAGGTTACCTATGGGTTTTTCTTTGTATCCCAAACAGTTCCTGTGGCTGAAATCTTTCTTAATCTACCTGACCTTGGCTTGGTATGACGACCTCCCCAAATTGTCCACTTCCTAAATGATAGAACAGAGAATCTTTTTCCATCTTTGTACTCTCATTACCTTGTTAGGCAGGTCTTTTGACTGTTCTTTTCTACCCCCTCATGGCTCAGTGTCTAGCCTGCTTAGTGCATCCATGTGAGAGCTAACCTGCTCATTGATTATACACATACTAATTGTGATTTAAAAAGCCACAAATGTGGGAAATTAACCTTAAAGTGCCATTTAACCTGTGTGTGCCACCTCCTGTGTCTGTACCAATGTCAAACATTCCAGGGTATGTCAACTGTTTATCAGGGCCATTTGCGTGATTTCTGGTATGATTTTAAAAGGATTCAAAATACTATGCGATAATGGCTTCATGCAATTGCTATCCTTAAATAAGACAGTTTTTTTTGTTTGTTTTTTTTGGCATGGTCAGTCATATTTTCAATATTAATGCCAAAATGTCACAATTTCTGCCAGGGTATGCAAACTTTTGAGCAAAACTGTACAACGGATGAAACAAATCCTGCTACATACAAAAAAGTTGGTTGCAGAAGTGTGCACACCCTCTTAAAACTGGGGATGTAGGTGTGTGTTCCTAGTATAGAGGAACACCGATCAGTCTCCTCCCATCCCACCATAGAACATACTGAGGCAACACATTTAACCCCTTGAGCGCCCCCTAGTGTTAACCCCTTCCCTGCCAGTGACATTTATACAGTAATCAGTGGCTATTTATATCTCTGATCGCTGTAATTCAGTGCTCCAAAAAATTAAATAAATCATGGATTTCTAGTATTAAAAAAAAAAAAAAAGATGCTATAAATCTATCCTCTATTTTGTAGACGCTATAACTTTTGTGCAAAACCAATCAATATACGCTAATTGCAATTTTTTTTTTTAACCAAAAAATATGTATAACATTAAAAATCGGCCTAAAGTAAGGAAAATTGTGTTTTAAAAAAAATAATTATAGCAAGAAGTAAACTTTTTTTTCAAAATTGTCGCTTTTATTTTTGTTTATAGCGTAAAAAATAAAAACCTCAGAGATCATCAAATACCATTTGAAGAAAGCTCTATTTGTGTGGAAAAAAGGACATCAGTTTTGTTTGGTTACAGTATCACACGACTGCACAATTGTCAGTTAAAGTGACGCAGCGCCGTATCACAATGGCCTGGTCAGGAAAGGGGGTAAATCCTTACTGGGCTGAAGTGGTTAAGCAATCACATTCAAGCTCATGTTAAATAGGAGTCAGTACACACCTGCCATTATTTAAAGTGCCTCTGATTAACCCCAAATAAAAGATCTGTTGTTCTAGTAGGTCTTTCCTGACATTTTCTAAGTTGCATCCTACAGCAAAAGCCATGGTCCACAGAGAGCTTCCAAAGCATCTCATTGTTAAAATGTATCAGTCAGGAAAAGGATACAAAAGCATTTCCAATTCATTAGATATACCATGGAACACAGTCATCATCAAGTGGAGAAAGTATGGCACAACAGTGACATTACCAAGAACTGGACATCCCTCAAATTGATGAAAAGACAAGAAGAAAACTGGGCGGGGAGGCTGCCAAGAGGCCTACAGCAACATTAAAGGAGCTGCAGCAATATCTGGCAAGTACTGGCTGTGTGGTACATGTGACAACAATCTCCCGTATTCTTCATATGTCTGGGCTATGGGGTAGAGTGGCAAGACTTTTTTCTTATGAAGAAAAACATCCAAGACTGGCTGAATTTTGCAAAAACACATCTGAAGTCTCCCAAAAGCATGTGGAAAAATGTCTTATGCTCTGATGAAACCAAGGTTGAACTTTTTGGCCATAATTTCAATAATAGGATTTTTTGTACTTGCCGTAAAATCCTTTTTTCTGTAATTCACAGACCGACACAGCCTCTTAGCCATTGGGTTGTTATGCCCACCACTAGGAGAATACTAGGCATTACTTGTTATGTAACACTCAGAGCTCTTTAGTTCCGCCCAGGGGGCGGTCCCTTGGGCAACAACCCTCCAGCCTGCCATGCAGTCATCAGAACGTCAACAAGCAGTATAACGTAAAGAGAAAAAGCAGGGGTGGGTGCTGTGTCGGTCGGTGAATTACAGAGAAAAGGATTTTATGGTGAGTACAAAAAAAATCCTATTTTCTCTTATATTCACCGACCGACACAGCTCCCCTCTTAGCCATTGGGACGTCCCCAAGCAGTGCTAAATGAGGGGTGGGAAAACAGCATAGAAACTTCATCCACCAAGGCAAGTGGGAACTAGTGAAACTTTACCCACAAAAAAAAAAACAGTGCGTGGAAGAATCCACCACAAAGCAGGGTACCCTCAACAGGAGTGACTACCCACAACCGCACCAAAAACTGCGGAATGTAATGCAACAGTGCATTAACTTAACGGTACTGCGTTTTTATCGAAATACAAGGAAAAAATAAAATATATTGCATATTCAATTGCAACTATACGGCCGCCTGCAAAACCTTGCGGCCAAAACAGGCATCAGCCGATGCATTGACGTCTACCTTGTAGAACTTGGTAAACGTGTGGACGAGAGGACCAGGTCGCCGCTTTACACACCTGAGCGACAGACGCTTGGTGTTGCGATTGCCCTTGTGGAGTGGGCCGTGACAGGAAAGGGGGGCACCTGCCCCTTCAAGGCGTAGGCTTGCACTACAATCTGTCTGATCCACCTGGAAATGGTGGCCGACGAGATCGCCATGCCTTTCTTTGGACCAGCCACCGAAACAAACAGTGAGTCTGACTTCCGAAATGGAGCAGTGGCAGACAAATACACCTTAAGAGCCCGAACCACGTCCAGAGCGTGAAGGGCCACTTCCTTAGGGTGTTTCGGCTTAGGACACAGAGATGGTAACACAATGTCCTCATTTATATGAAAAGCCGAGACCACTTTCGGCAGAAAAGACTGTTGCGGACGCAAAACACCACCTTGTGGATAACCAGATAAGGCGACTTGCAGGACAAGGTCGACAGTTCCGAAACCCTCCTGGCCGATGTGATGGCTACTAGAAAGAACACTTTCTGGGAAAGATTCAACAGGGGAATTTCCCTGATGTTTTCAAGCGGCGGTTTTTGAAGCTCCGATAACACCAGGTTCAAATCCCACGGGGGTAACGGTGGACGCACCGGAAGGACTACATGTCACACCCCCTGAACAAAGGTACTCACTAATGAGTGAGACGCCGGGGTCGCTGAAAACAGAGTACAAGCACCATTAAGGGGCAAATATCAGCCTTGGCCGTCTGAGTCACTCTGTGGATAGTAAGGAAAGGAACAAAGAACAAAGATCTGAAGTGTGCCAGGGTCACGCGGTCAGTATGCCTAAAAGGGGGCATACCCAAGTATGAAATGTATTGAATGAAATAAAAAAGGGAATGGGTGGGTGGGACACGAGGCCAACGTCCACGCGAGGCGGAGGCAGAGGAGGGCAGGCTTTATGCAGCCTGACTCCTCCTACAAATACAGGCGGACCTGCGGTCAGCCTTACAACTTGCACTCGGAGTCACTCTGTGGATAGTAAGGAAAGGAACAAAGAGCAACAAAGACCTGAAGTGCGCCAGGGTCACGCGGTCAGTATGCCTAAAAGGGGGCAAAAATAAACACAGTAGGATGAAAGCTTAACAACCAGATTACACAGTGAATAACGTCTAACCTGGGGTGGTGGCAAATGAGGTATGTATTTTCTGCAGAAAAGGAAGCGCTAGGAAAGCCAGTAGAGGACCAACCCAGTGTTATACCAAGCGTGTTAGTGTTACATTTGTCTAAAACCCACACATCAAACACCACACCTAGCCAAGAACCTGACAACAGTGCCACCCCCGAATGCTGCAACTTGCGAGCATGCAGATGTAACAGGCCGGGGTGCCAATCAGATTGGCTAAAGTAAGTGTGACCCTGAGCCAGAACCACCACTCCCCTGGCTTTAGGAACCACAAAGCCAGCTATAGCACCCCCTTGAGCCCCAAGCCGGAAACCAATGCAAAAGGAGACCTGAGAGTACGACAAAACGTATCGAAAATAAACCCACAATGGACAGACAAAGCAGGGAGTCTACTCCACTGGAACCCTGGACGGCCTCAAACGAAAGTGCGGAAAAAAATAAAACAACCTGACGGATCATTCAACATGAAATGCTGAGACTTAACTCAACACGCCCAGACAGTGCTGAGGGTCGATACAAGCTGGAGGAGGCAAAACAAAGAAAAGAACAAAACGGAAAAGAAAAAAAGGAACTGGATGTCAACCATCAGGACTGGTAACCTAACCTGGAAAGCCCAGAAAACATGCCAAGCAGTGTCATGAGCCTTCCTGGTATGCAAAACAAACCCAATGATCAAGGCTGCTGCGCCAGCCAAATGGAAAACCAATCTACCACAACTGGAACTGAAAAGAAAGTGTGGTACCTGCTTCCGAGACCCGAGTCTACAGATACTGGTCCGGGCCCTGAGAGGGCCCGGGATCCAAGAAACCCCTGAGCCAGTAGAAGCTGCGGAGCAGCGAAAGGCTGACTAACCAATCGTTCTATACCCTAGCGCAACTCCTGGCCGGATGCAGCTAGGAAATTAGAAGATAGTGAGGAATGAAACCCAACTGGACAGGAACACAACTAGCGAGAAAACTGTGAGCAGACAAAGAAAACCTGCGACAAGAACATAACCTGCGAGAAGGAAACATGACTGTACGAGAATCATGAGTAGCGTGATCTGATAACCGTGAGCAGCATAAGAACCGAGGCTGCTAGAAAACACGACCTTCCTAGGAAATGCAGTCTGCATGAGAAACCCGAATCAATGAAACCACAAGAGAAAACCCTGGGGGTACAAGAGAAACCTGGAAAACGAGAGAAACCTGGAAAACGAGAGAAAACGTAACATAGCATGAGAAACGTAACTTGCACGAGAATTGTATGAAGAAAAAGCGTATGAGAAACTAACTGTATGAGAAACGTGAGTTAGAACAAAATGTGAGTGGTGTAAGAACAGATGAGAAGACTTGCCACCGACCGAGCCAATTAAAAATGATCACCTCAATCTGTTAATCCATAGGTGTGATGGGTAACCCGCGGTGGAAGAACACGGACAACCCAACAGTGTGTGACAACCAAAAACCTAATAACAACCCGCCCGTGACACAACAAACCCCCTGGTACCTGACAAGTAAAGGACGTAGGACCTAAAGTGTAAGGACGTGGGTGCCAAAATGACAGGACCAACAGCACATGAATGTGAACCTGATGACACCACCCTGATAAATGCAGAAGTAAGCCCGAGCAACCTGCAGCCCTAAGACAGGAAATAAAAAATGAACACTCAGGGCTAAGGTACCCACAGACCGTGGTGGGTATGAGTAAAAGGTGTAACGGTTGAACATATACGTATGATGTGTGGACTACAGGCGAGAAGATTGTGGGACGACAATCAACAACGAAACCTCAGCCTGTATGGACCTGTGGACGTGACAGATCCTGGATGTAAGTACCAGCTAACGGAAATGCCGCAAACGAAGGGCAACATGAAACATACGACACATGGGACAACGTAACCACATGGGAAAACGTGAACATGGGAAAGACATAAGAAACATATAGATTGCAAAGAAAATGTTGGGACTTTAAATGAGGCCAGATGACCTCCATCCCTATTGATACGGTAAAAAGAAAGGGTTGGGACTTTGACGAAGCATGCGATTTTGAAAGCAACAAGCAGAAGAGCAACAAAAATCAAATAGTGTAAATTTATTAACTATAGATTAAATGTATAGCATAGGGCACAAAGATACACAATGTATAATCCATGATCCATCATAAGTAGTAAATATATTAAAGTATTACACATCAAAAACATCAATCCCACAGTTCATACATCAAAAGCATTGACTTCATGTATAGGCATTTTGCACATAGTAAAAATCAATAGAATTAAGTAAAAACATTCCAGAGTCCAGTAAAACTGCATGTTTGGATGTGATTTGTAGTATTTAAAGCTCTACGCTTTTCGTGGCTACATTGCCACTCATCAGGAGCTGATATATGATGAATATCTGTGGGACGAAAAATGGTGTGCCAACAATTAGTCAGGTTTGTATAATAAATAAGAAAAAATGGGGGAAAAGGGACAGTGTATCCAAATCGAGTACCCATACTTACGGGTCAGGGAATGGCGAGAGGCGCAATCACGGGCAACGGAAGTAGCCAGGAGTGTCAACTGGCACGGGAGCTGAGGCAGACAGAGCGTGCGGTGTCGCGATGAGGCAATGTACCATTGATGTGAACCAAAAGTGATCATCACCCTAGGATGAATGATTGAATGTGTGAGTGTAAGTTAATTAATTGAGATATCTAAATGACTGAAATATAATGTGAATTGGATTAGAAAAGGTGTGGCACAGTTTAAGGAATGTAAGATAGTGAAATCATGTTGAGGGCAATGGGAATGCTCCAACAGTGGTAAACACCATCGTGTAAGGATAAATAAAAATTAAATGTGAACTATATCGACAACAGAAACAGAAACAAAACAAGTGAGTGTTGAAAACAAAAACCACTAAGTGAGTGTACTGTGAAACAATACCTGGATGTGTTGAACATACTGCTCATTCCATCCAGGTGCCTAGGGCTATCAAAGGCAACAGTAGCCATACTAATAGTGTCCAATAGTCTTGTGCCAGAAGTTATTTATGCCTCACCGCGGCCGCACGATGCCGCCAACGTCACGCTGGCAATCCAAGTAGGGGGGGGGATAGCGTCGTCCCCCAGGGGAGTCAACCCCCCAGCGAGCGGCGCCAATCGCTAGCTCTCTCCCAGCAAGGCGCCAGATAAATACACGGCGCCCACCTGATGAGTGGCAATGTAGCCACGAAACGCGTAGAGCTTTAAATGCTACAAATCACATCCAAACATGCAGTTTTACTAGACTCTGGAATGTTTTTACTTAATTCTATTGATTTTTACTATGTGCAAAATGCCTATACATGAAGTCAATGCTTTTGATGTATGAACTGTGGGATTGATGTTTTTGATGTGTAATACTTTAATATATTTACTACTTATGATGGATCATGGATTATACATTGTGTATCTTTGTGCCCTATGCTATACATTTAATCTATAGTTAATAAATTTACACTATTTGATTTTTGTTGCTCTTCTGCTTGTTGCTTTCAAAATCGCATGCTTCGTCAAAGTCCCAACCCTTTCTTTTTACCGTATCAATAGGGATGGAGGTCATCTGGCCTCATTTAAAGTCCCAACATTTTCTTTGCAATCTATATGAACCAGGGATGGAAGCATGCGATTCTTGGTGTAGCCTTTTAGCCAGCACATATATTTCAATGTGCTAGGCTTATTTTCCTTTTTCCCTGCCTCCGTAACAACTGTGGAATGGGACTTAGGATATGCTATTTGACATGATACCTTCATGTCAGATCTAGCTCCTTTTACTGCAATATTGCAGGGTATGGTCATGATTAAATCCCTTTCATGATAATGCATGTGCAACGTTTTAGTTTTCTGTACTATACTATACCTAACCCGGGTCTGCTGTGGTATGGGGCGCAGGCTCTACGGCTTTGTGGTTGGTGGTTTTCTTCTGACTATGGGAGCTGCGATGCGCACCGGGGCTCTCGCCCCTCCTCCCTGCTGGGGGCTTGGGCGGTTTCCCCGCTGCGCATCGACGTCACGCATTCCGGCGTCACGTGGTTGACGTCATCACGTGGGCGCCGTGTATTTATCTGGCGCCTTGCTGGGAGAGAGCTAGCGATTGGCGCCGCTCGCTGGGGGGTTGACTCCCCCGGGGGACGACGCTGTCCCCCCCCTACTTGGATTGCCAGCGTGACGTTGGCGGCATCGTGCGGCCGCGGTGAGGCATAAATAACTTCTGGCACAAGACTATTGGACACTATTAGTATGGCTACTGTTGCCTTTGATAGCCCTAGGCACCTGGATGGAATGAGCAGTATGTTCAACACATCCAGGTATTGTTTCACAGTACACTCACTTAGTGGTTTTTGTTTTCAACACTCACTTGTTTTGTTTCTGTTTTCGATATAGTTCACATTTAATTTTTATTTATCCTTACACGATGGTGTTTACCACTGTTGGAGCATTCCCATTGCCCTCAACATGATTTCACTATCTTACATTCCTTAAACTGTGCCACACCTTTTCTAATCCAATTCACATTATATTTCAGTCATTTAGATATCTCAATTAATTAACTTACACTCACACATTCAATCATTCATCCTAGGGTGATGATCACTTTTGGTTCACATCAATGGTACATTGCCTCATCGCGACACCGCACGCTCTGTCTGCCTCAGCTCCCGTGTCAGTTGACACTCCTGGCTACTTCCGTTGCCCGTGATTGCGCCTCTCGCCATTCCCTGACCCGTAAGTATGGGTACTCGATTTGGATACACTGTCCCTTTTCCCCCATTTTTTCTTATTTATTATACAAACCTGACTAATTGTTGGCACACCATTTTTCGTCCCACAGATATTCATCATATATCAGCTCCTGATGAGTGGCAATGTAGCCACGAAACGCGTAGAGCTTTAAATACTACAAATCACATCCAAACATGCAGTTTTACTAGACTCTGGAATGTTTTTACTTAATTCTATTGATTTTTACTATGTGCAAAATGCCTATACATGAAGTCAATGCTTTTGATGTATGAACTGTGGGATTGATGTTTTTGATGTGTAATACTTTAATATATTTACTACTTATGATGGATCATGGATTATACATTGTGTATCTTTGTGCCCTATGCTATACATTTAATCTATAGTTAATAAATTTACACTATTTGATTTTTGTTGCTCTTCTGCTTGTTGCTTCCAAAATCGCATGCTTCGTCAAAGTCCCAACCATTTCTTTTTACCAGACATAAGAAACATGGGGAAAAAAAATATATATAATATGAGAAACACGGAAAACTTATGAAAACATAAAAAGTTACCTGAGACACATAAATAGCATCAGACCAGTAAAATACAACAGATAAGTAATTGCATCAGACACGTAAATTACATGGGAGCATGTAAAACCGCATGAAACCATAGACCGCACGAGAAAACCATGACCACATGAAATGTCAACACCCAAATTTACATGCGAACTGTAAATTGCGTAAACCGTAATCGCATAACCCGTAAATTGCAAAACGTAAGAAGCGTAACGACCCACAAATTGCCTGAGACCGTAAATTGCATGAGACCATAAAAAAGCATGAGAAACCGTAAATTGCATGAGAAACGAAACATGCATGAGAACCTGAAAAATTGCATGAGGACCCCCACCAGGCGGATGGACCCCCCCCCCCCCCCGACAGAACCAGGCAACAAATCATCCCCCCCAACAAAAACCCCCAGGAGAAGGAGGCAGCCATGGGAAACGGCTCCCTGGAGCCACCCGGCCAGTGGAGGAGATGAACATGCTATGGGGGTGGTGGTGGTGATGGGGGAGCCGGTGGCCGCCAGGATTGGCAGGAGGCCTGTGCAGCCCATTGGCTGGCTGTGAGGCCGCCGCACAGCGGGGATCTGCCCCCATGCTCTCAGCCTGCATTCCACTTCTCCAAAGTTTGACTTGGAGAAAGTTTTCCTAGTGAGCCCGGAGGAGGATGGCAGCTGGCGGAGGAGTATATTAGTAGTAGTAGTAGTAGGAGCAGAGCCAGGCAGGACCACAGCTGCTCCGCCATTGTCACCCCTGGCCGGCCTGCCATACAAATCACTATTATCATCCCCTAAATGTCATGTTAAATGGATCACTTCCACCACCGAATCCAGCACAGCAGTGAAGTCATCTATACTTCTATGGTGGGGCCACACCGCCACTGACTTCCCCAAACCCTGCCTGGGAAAGAGGGGGAGAAGGACACATCACACATACATATCTAAATGTATAAACAACATGCTGATCACATCCCTATTTACTATCATGTGTATTGTGCTGAGATCCCATTAAACTTTGAATGACCACGGGGGGAAACCTGATGGAAACCTCCCATCCCCCTCCCCTCCAGCAGAGGCAGCCGGAGAAGGAGGTGGGCGGGAGAAAGGCTCCCCCATGGAGACAGGAGCCGCCCCCCCCAGCAGCGCCGCACGGGGGAATCCTGTGGCAGGCACCCCCATCTCTCTGGCAGTGAAAGCGGGAGAAGGAGGCAGACGGGCGCCAAGCTCCCCAGTGGACAAGCGCTGCGGACGAACCCCCTGGCAGAACCACACGGGGGAAGCCCGAGACAGAAAACCTCCCTCCCCCCTCCCCTCCAGCAGAGGCAGCCGGAGAAGGAGGCGGGCGGGAGAAAGGCTCCCCCGTGCAGACAGAAGCCGCAGGGGGGTGACGCCCCCCTCCCCCCACAGATTCCCACAAACGGAGCTGGCGAGGCCAAAAGCACCCCGTCCACGAGCGCCAGAAAGTGCTCCTCCGACCCGCCGAAAGTGACGTCAGCCACACGAGGCCAACGTCCACACGAGGAGGAGACAGAGGAGAGCAGGCTTTATGCAGCCTGACTCCTCCTACAAATACAGCCTTACAACTTAATGCCAATTTCTGATCTACTCCTTGCTGAAACAGCAGGATCCTGGATATAGCAAAGGAGCGTGGATGCCACCCTTTCTCCTCATACATGGAGATGTAAGCCTTCCAGATACGGTGAAGAAGAAGAAGATTTTCTTGCCTCAACATAGTTGGGATCACCGAGTCCATCAGACCCCGGTTCCTCAACACCTGGCTCTCAATAGCCATGCCGTTAAAGCCAGCGATGGTAAAGCAGGATGGAGAATCGGACCTTGAGACAGAAGGTCCTCTCATAACGGCAGTCGCCATGGGGCATCTGCCACCAGACGCACTAGGTCTGCATACCAAGGACGCTGAGGCCAATCTGGGGTGACCAGAATCACTGGGATCCCCTCGACTTCCACTCTGGAGCAGATGTGGTAACAGTTTCAGTGGAGGAAAGGCGTAGATCAGCTGGTACTGATCCCACGAAGCCACCAGCACGTCTGATGTGTCTGCCCATGGATCTCTTTCCTGGACACGAATCTTGGCACCTTCTGATTGAGACAGGAGGCCAGAAGATCCACGTCTGGTGTGCCCCACCTCAGGCACAGTAGCTTGAATACCTCCGGATGCAACGCCCATTCTCCTGGGTCCAGCATCTGGCGACTAAGATAGTCCGCCTGCTAGTTCTCCACTCCTGGGATGTAAATGACCGACAGGGCCGGTACGTGTCGCTCTGTCCACTGAAGTATGTGAGTGACCTCCTGGGCAGCGGCTGAGCTTCCTGTTTCCCCTTGGTGATTGACATATGCCACAGCCCTGGCGTTGTCTGACTGGATCCTGATCGGACGCCCAGACCATGTGGAGAGGCACAACCTGATCGCTCAGGTTAGCTCGAGCAGATTGATCGGCAACTTGGTTCTTCCGCTGACCAGAGGCCCTGAACCGACTGAACCCCCATCACTCCACCCCAGCCAGATAGGCTGGCGTCCGTTGTGATCACTGTCCACTTCAGAGGTAGGAACGACTTCCCGGACTGAATCACCAGGGACCTCAGCCACCAACTCAGGAAATCCCTGACTGACTGGCTCACCTGGATCTGTCGATCCAGGGACAACTGAGATTTGTCCCACTTTGTCAAAATCTCCTTCTGCAGGACTCTGGTG
Source organism: Lithobates pipiens (assembly GCF_037356315.1). Taxonomy (NCBI): domain Eukaryota; kingdom Metazoa; phylum Chordata; class Amphibia; order Anura; family Ranidae; genus Lithobates; species Lithobates pipiens. Next base: position 407,130,069 of record NW_027507764.1, on the reverse strand, counting down.
TGGAACTGGGCATATGGTACTGCCTCAAAGGAGGCTACCATGAGTCCCAAGACTCGCACGCAGAAGCGGAGCGACGACCACTCATCTAGTTTATCAGCAGGTTTACCGCGGATCTGAGAGGTTGCAGTTTGTCTGAAGGGAGAAACGCTCTCGCTTCCCTGGAGACTAGGAGCAAGCCCAGGTACTCCAGATGCTGGGTCGGCACAATCACTGACTTCTTTAGGTTCTACAGCCACCCAAATTCTTGCAGGGTCTGCATGGTGAATGCCACATCCTCCTCTAATTCTGAGGTGGAAGATGCACTCAGGAGAAGATAGTCTAGGGATCCCACATTTGCCGCAGCAACGCCAAAACTGGAGCCAATACCTTGGTAAAGACTCGGGGGGCTGATGCCAGACCAAAAGGAAGAGCCACAAACTGGTAGTGGGCTTCCCCGACTGCAAATCGCAGAAACTTTTGATGCCTAAGGCATATGGGTATGTGCAGGTACGCATCCTGGATGTCTAAGGACGCCAGAGAGTCCCTTTGATGGAGTGCAGCGACTAATGAGCGAACTGATTCCATTCTGAACCTCTGCACTTTCACAAAGTGATTGAGGGCTTTTAGGTCCAAGATTCGACGTATCCCTTCCTTCTTGGGAACTACAAACAAATTTGAGTAGAATCCCTGGGTACGTTCCGATTCCGGAACCGGTACAACCACCATGCGACTCAACAGGTCCCTTACTGCCCCAAAGAGGGCCTCCCGGCGAGCCGGGGATACTGGTATGCTGGAGGGGAAGAATCTGTTTGGCGGCCAAGAGAGAAACTATCTTGTAGCCTGTGGAAATCAGATCGCAGACCCATTGGTCGGATAGTTGAGAGGACCACCAGGCTGCAAACTCCCGAAGGCGACCCCCCACCCATGACACCAGTGGCATTTTTAATAATGTCATCCAACGAGGCTCCGAAAAGCCAGTCGCCAAGGAAGGGAAGATCCGTCAGGGCTTTCTTAGATGCCTGGTCAGCAGACCAGCATTTCAACCAAATCAGGCACCTCAGCACCACTGCTGACACTGAAGCCCTGGATAACAGAGGAAGAGAGTATCCAGGGCCGCGTTACAAACTTACTTAAGGCTTTGCACTAGTTGGTCTGCTAGTTCCACGCAGACAGGAGAAGCCTGTTGCTCTCCCAATTCGCGGTGCAACAGTTTTGCCCACTCAGTGCGGATGCCAGTACTGGTCGCACCACCATAAACTAGGAACAAGCCACTGCCTCGGCCTTCCTGTCCGTGGGATCCTTAACTGCAGGAATCCCCTCTACCAGGATCGTAGTTCCTTTATTTAAGCTGGATACTGGGGGGTCCACGACCGTAGGAGCCGACCACTTCTTGAGAAGGCTCTCCTCAAAGGGGAAACACACCGGCATAGATTTGGGGACCGAAAAGGTCCGTTGCGGGCAATCCCATTCCTTGTAAATTAACTTGTCAAAATAAGTCAGATATGGGAACACCTTAGGTGAACGTGCTGGCTTGCCGGACCCAAAAGGGGCCGGTACATCAGCAGAGGGATTTGCTGGCTCCTGAATCTTCAGGGTATCACGCACAGCTGTGATAAGTGCTCCAACAAGCGATTTGTCGCGCATGGACCCGGACGGGGACTCATCCTCACTGTTCGAACGGTCCTGGTCAGCGTCATCTGACAAGACAGAGCAGGGGTCACCAGCCTCAGCAGGACCCGAGTCTGCGTCAGAGGTCTCCCCAGAGGACGGGGGGCAGGGGCTGCTTTTTTGCACCCTTTTGCCCACGTGCTGCCTCCATCTAGGCAACTAACGAATTGAGGACTGCTGTCAGCTCGTCCAGGGGCACTGTGTAGTCCGCAGGCGACACGGTTGCAATTGCCTGGATTTCGGGGGAAGAAACACCAGTTTCTGAAGCCATGCTGACCCTACCCTGTCTGCCCCCGAATGGGACTTAGCACTGCGACAGTCCCACCCTCCTTACTGCTGCTGGCTGAGGGGCTCTTTCCAGCAGGACTCACCACCCTGAGGGGTTCTGCGCTATCCAGCAGGTAGTGCCTGTAGTCCCTGTTGGCTCCCAGGTGCAGAGGAAACAGTGCTGTGTCGGTGGAAGCAGCTGCAAATGGCGCTAAAACCACTCTGAAGTGTGCTCCGGCTCCAGCTTCAGGAAAATGGCCTGCCCAGCACAAGGACATAGAACACAGGGCAAATGGCTGTGAGAGCACATGCTGCCGCTAGAGAACACCAAAAAAAGTGTTCAGGCTTCAAGAAAATGGCCGCCGGTGTCCTGTGTAGGGACAATCACAAGGAAAATGGCCGCTGAAGCCCAGGAACTATGCCGCCCTTGCCCACACCTAAAATGGTCGCCAAATGCAGATCCACGAGGTACAGGGAGAAAACAATGGCGGTGAACACAGCACTGTGCAGGACACCAGCATGGCCTCATAGACACCAGGGGCATGAAGAACAGGACACAGCTAGCCAGCGCAACCCCCCCCCCCCAGGTGAGAGCCCCCCAGAGAGCCCCTGCACAGACACACAAACACCGCTCAGCAGCATCCCCAGATGGAAGGGGTGAGGAAGAGGTGGACAGGGAGAGAAGAGAGGGAGGTGAGGGACCCCTGAATCGACCTCCCAGGGAATGTCCAGCTGCCCAGTCTTGCCAGGGAGAGCTGTACTTACCAGTCCTGAAGAGCTGGGAGACATTCCCTTACAGACCCACTCACTGATCAGTACAGGGTGGCTGCTGGCCCGGCATACTGTGACACAGACATCAGTAGCCCGGTCATATGTATGCCCCGGAGCATAAAAGCTCACGACCACCTCTAAAGTTGAGGTTTTGTCGTGGTCTGCGTAGCTGCGGCCTGCACATGCTCGATGGCCGGACTGGGGAGACTACAAGGATAAGGGTATCCAGCCTGTCACCCAGCCGGCTGTTGATAGCAGATCACAAGAACAATTGTCTTGCGCAAAATGTCACGCTTCTGCAGAGAAAAGCACAGAATGATGGGCCCGCAGGGTTCCTAGGTCCTTCTTCACTAGGCAAAATAAAACAGATGACTGCATGGCCAAAGGGACCACCCCCTGGGCGGAACTAAAGAGTTCTGAGCGTTACATAACAAGTAATGCCTAGTATTCTCCTAGTGGTGGGCATAACAACCCAATGGTTAAGAGAGGAGCTGTGTCGGTCGGTGAATATAAGAGCAAGATATGTTTGGCACAATAACAACACTGTACATCACCAAAAGAACACCATACCCACAGAGAAGCATGGTGGTGGCAGCATCATGCTTTGGGGCTGTTCTTCAGCTGGAACAGGGGCCTTAGTCAAGGAGGAGGGAATATGAACAGTTCCAAATACCAGTCAATATTGGTTGTGTAGACTTTTTATATCAACTGGGGATAGCAAAGGTATGAGACAGCAGACCGAAATCGCACTTCGTGCTTTGGAGAGTACACATCATAAAAGGATATGCTTTATTCATGTTTCATGTCTGAGGTTTACAGCTGCTTTAATGATTTTTTTCAACTTGTTTATGTTGAATGTTGTAATCCAATATTATTGCTAAGCCTGTGTCTTTCCTCTCTCTTCTGTCTTTGCCTGATCGAATATCTTCCTATTTCTGATCATATAGTCTGCTTATTTATATTGTCCTCAGAGTAACCATTCTGGAGAAATCTTTTTAAAAAAGCCTGATACTTTTTCTCACTGGTACAATTCTTCAACTTACTTGAGAACGGTCCCTTTCAGAATATTTTGTAGCCAGAAGGGAAGATGGCAACTGGGAAGTGTAAGATAACGATTTGCCTTCTCTCCTTTTTAACCATTAAGTTTTTTGTAAAAGTGAGCAGAGTGGCTATACAGCCTCTTGATCACTTTTACAGGGGGCAGGGGCCGTTATGGACAGTCATGCCCCTTGCCATACAGAGAGAGAGAGAGAAACTTCCATTCCTCAATTGTTTCTATAGTATATAAAAGGATTTAGTCACTGATCTGATTGATCAGATGCTTTTGGGGGGCAGAGGAGAGAGATCCCCAGAGCTCTCAGTAAAGAGCACCCATCACATCACAAGGGGTGCCATACATCTCTTGTGATGGCAAAAAAGTCGATCAATTTTTTTTTTAAATTAACCACACATGAGGTATGGTCGCAAACATCCACCTGAGAGCAACAATTAATGACCAGAACTCTATTTCTGGTAACCTGTAAAAGCTTTTAAAGCTTCATCTCTGGATAATTCAATGTACCATGATTTATAGCCATTCCATGGCCATGCACAATTTTAGTGCGACATTTTAATTATCTATTTACTTGGCATCACATCATCTTTTATATTTTACTAGAAAATGTGTTCTATTGTTTGTGCCCACTAAAATTCACTGAAGTGTATTTTTTCATGAAAAATTGCATTTGATAAACTACTGCACAAATATCGTGTGACATAAAAAAAATTGCCACCGCCATTTTATTCTCCATGCCTTTGCTTTCAACAAATGTTTGGGGTTCTAAGCAATTTTATAATTTAAAAAAATTGGATTTTTACATGTATGTGACAAGCGTCCGAATTGGCTTTAGCAGCGAGTGGTTAAAAAAAAAAAAAAAAAAAAAAAAGATCTAGTGCCAATTTTAATAGCCAATTGCATACATTTCTAAATCTAAAAAGTTAGCGTATCACTGATATAAATGTACATGTTAACCTGATATTCTTATTTGAATCCTCAGGGAAAATATTTAAATCATGTTCATCCTCTCTCCATATTATAATAATATCAATATACAGTGCATCTGGAAAGTATTCACAGCGCTTCACTTTTTCCTTGTTATGTTATAGCCTTATTTCAAAATGGATTAAATTCATTTTTTGCCTCAAAATTCTACAAACAATACCTTATAATGACAACTTGAAAGAAGTTTGTTTGAAATCTTTGCAATAGTTGCCGATTTGGCATGCCAATCAATGAGAACCTAGGCTAAAGGTGTGATTTTAACTGCACTTTGTCCCCGTCTGGTTTATGGCTCCTGCCACTGTCATGAATATAAAGCCCCTTTCACACTGGGGCGGTGGGTACGTCGACAGTAAAATGGCACTATTTGGCTGCTTTTACCCCCTGCTTGCGGCCGAGAAAGGGTTAAAAAACAGCCGTTTAAGGGCTAAAACCACCGCAAAGCGCAATGCCGGCAGTATAGCCACGCTACCCCACTGATTTCTATGGGCAGGAGCAGTGTATACACCACTCCATCCAGCGTGAAAGCCCTTGGAGAGACGGCAGCAGCTCTTTCAGGTCGCTTTTTATTTTTTTATTTTTTTTTTTTTTAGCACTGTAGCGCCTACAAAGTGTGAAAGGGGTCTTACAATGGCTTCACACAGGAGCTGTAGCATTGTATATTGTTAAAAATTAAAGAGGAAGTAAACCCTGATGGGTTTACTTCCTTTGTCTCCCTGCAAAGGTAAAGCATAATGGGCTACTATGCATCGCATAGTAGCCCATTATGTGTCACTTACCTGACACAGGAGCCAGTGATGTCACCGCTGTCCCCTGTAGTCTGGAGCATCCATCTTCTTCCGCATATCGCTGCTTCGGCCACTTACAGCGCCGGAGCAGCGATGACGCCACTCCCGCGCATGCACACGGGAGCCGCCACTAACGGCATATCGCCGTTAGCAGCGGCATGCTGCTAATGGCGATAGTGCGCCTGCGTGCCGCTGTCACTGTCTTTTAGTAAATATCTCCTAAACCGTGTAGGTTTAGGAGATATTTCTTGGACCTACAGGTAAGCCTTAATCTAGGCTTACCTGTAGGTCAAAGTAGATTGTAAAGGTTTACAACCACTTTAAGCAGCATGTCTCTCATGAGGCATCGAAGCCTGTCAGCTGCTTCTATTGATTTTAATGGTAATGCCCTATAACCGCACCTTAACCACTTCAGCCTCGGAAGGATTTGTGATATAGCACTGCGTTGCTTTAACTGACAATTGCATGGTCGTGCGATGTTGTACCCAAACTAAATGTATGCCGTTTTTTTCCCCCTACAAATGGAGCTTTCTTTTGGTGGTATTTGATCACCTCTGTTTTTATTTTTTGCGCTATAATCAAAAACACTGACAATTTCGATAAAAAAACAAAAACAAACAAAAAAAAAATATATTTTGTACTTTTTGCTATAATAAATATCCAAAAAATAAACAAATAAAAAAAAATGTCTTCATCAGTTTTAGGCCGATATGTATTCTACATATTTTTGGTAAAATAAAATCATGGTAATCGTATATTGATTAGTTTGCGCAAAAGTTATAGAGTCTACAAAATAGGGGATAGATTTTATGGCATTTATTATTATTATTATTTTTTTTTTTACTAGTAATGGCGGTGATCTGCGATTTTTATCGGGACTGCAACATTGCGATGGACCCACCGGACACTTTTTTTGGGACCAGTGACATTTATACAGTGATCAAAGCTAAAAATAGCTACTGACTACTGTTATTCATGTCACTGGCAGGGAAGGGGATAACACTAGGGGGCGATCAAGGGGTTAACTGTGCTCCCTCAGTGTGTTTCTAACTGGGGGCAGGGGAATGTGGCTGACCTAGAGGAGTAGGCCGATCGTTGTTCCTACTTTGTAGGAACACACGATCTGTCTCCTCTCCCGCAGAACCGGGATTTGTGTGTTTACACACAAAGATCCCGATTCTCGCTCTGTCACTAGCAATCGCGGATGCCCGGCGGTCATCAGCCACGCACATCAGCTCTGGGGACACACTGTGGTCGTGCGCCTGCTACAGCGCCTTAAAGAGCCGATGTACAGCTACGACAGCACGCCCAGGGGAGTCAACCTGCCACGGTATAACTGCGGCGACTGGTCGGGAAGCGGTTAACAGCACCTAGAGCATTATTTATGTTATCAGGAAATTGAGGGAGAGGCAGTGGAGGCTTCTGTATCCCAGAATGCACTGAGAAATAATAGAGAATCAGGACAGAGCCATTTCAGTCACTTCCTGGCTGCACAGAGCAGCTGTGTATTAACACCATTTGCCTCTGTGTGCAACAACCAGGCAGCAATACAGGCAGGAGCAGAGGCGGTGAGCATTATTGTCAGTGGAAAAGCATTTTGTTTCAACAAGGCTGAGCTGGACCCAGCCAAGTGTCAAAGTATATGAATCCACCTTGCAGAGAATTCACAAAAATCTCTTATCACAATTGCTGGTAGAGCTGATCAACAGACCCTTTTCAGTTATACTCCTTCAATTGGCTGGCTTCTGTCGGACAAGCTACAGTACACACAGGCCAAATGTTGGCCAGTTTCTATTGATCCGGCCAATGCTTCCCGACATTTGGTCCATTTGTACAAGGCTTAACTATGCCTCAAAGCAAATAATTTTCTCTACATCACTTCCTCTTTAAGCACTTCACACTAGAAGAGAAACAGTTCCATGGACATTGATCAAGTGTTCTTGATGCTGTTTCAATGCTTCATAAACACAACGAAAAAACACACAATTCTATAGGAGCAATAAACACAATGAAACCCCTGATGGGTTTTACTTCCCCTTTGTTCCCCTGCAAAGTAAAAGCATAATGAGCTATAGTATGCATCGTATTGTGCTCCTTAACCACTTCAGGACCGCCGTATTGCCATTGTACGTCAGCACAATGGCACAGGCAGGCAGAATCACGTACATCTACGTGATTGCCTTCCAGCGGGTGGGGGGTCCCATCGGACCCCCTCCCGCTGGATACGGTGGTCCGATTCGGTCCAGCAGTGATCCGTGATGAGGGGATGGCCGTTCGTTTTCGGCCACCCCCTCTGGATCGCTCCTGGCCAATGAGAAGCTTCCTCCCCTGTGTATTGTTTACACAGGAAGGAGGAAGTGATGTCATTCTCCTCGGGGCGGTCTTTTTGACCGGACTACGAGGAGAAGAGTAAAAGTAAGTCTGCACGAACACTACACTGACATGTAGGTACACACAGGCACACAAACCCCCCCCGATCCCCCCCCGCCCCCCCTCCCCCCCAGTCACAGTGTCACTGATTGCATTGATCATTTCTTTACTGATCAATGCATTCAGTGTCAGTTGTGACAGTAAAAACTGTCAGGACAGTTAGTGTTAGGTCCAGGGTAGCCCCCTATCACCCCCCAATAAAGATTTAACCCCCTGATTGCCCCTAGAGTTAACCCTTTCACCCCCTTTTGCCAGTGTCACTAAGCGATCATTTTTCTGATCGCTGCATGTGTCGCTAGGTAGCTAGTTATTTTTTTAGGTTCACCGCCAGGTTTTTATATCGCTAGGTACCCCGATATACTACCCAATAATGTTTTTAACCCCCTGATTGCCGCTAGTTAACCCTTTCACCCCCTTTTGCCAGTGTCACTAAGCGATCGTTTTTCTGATCGCTGCATTAGTGTCGCTACAGTCGCTAGGTAGCTAGTTATTTTTTTAGGTTCACCGCCAGGTTTTTATAGCGCTAGGTACCCCGATATACTACCCAATAATGTTTTTAACCCCCTGATTGCCGCTAGTTAACCCTTTCACCCCCTTTTGCCAGTGTCACTAAGCGATCATTTTTCTGATCGCTGCATGTGTCGCTAGGTAGCTAGTTATTTTTTTAGGTTCACCGCCAGGTTTTTATATCGCTAGGTACCCCGATATACTACCCAATAATGTTTTTAACCCCCTGATTGCCGCTAGTTAACCCTTTCACCCCCTTTTGCCAGTGTCACTAAGCGATCGTTTTTCTGATCGCTGCATTAGTGTCGCTACAGTCGCTAGGTAGCTAGTTATTTTTTTAGGTTCACCGCCAGGTTTTTATAGCGCTAGGTACCCCGATATACTACCCAATAATGGTTTTAACCCCCTGATTTCCGCTAGTTAACCCTTTCACCCCCTTTTGCCAGTGTCACTAAGCGATAATTTTTCTGAACGCTGCATCAGTGTCGCTAGTGTCGCTAGGTAGCTAGTTAACTAGGCTCCCAAAAAGTCCCCCACATGTGGTATCCCCGTACTCGGGAGAAGCAGCAGAATTTATTTTGGGGTAATTTGACTTCTGCCCATAGCATGTGTGAGCAATATATCATTTAGTGACAACTTTGTGCAAAAAAAAAAAAGTTTGTAATATTCCCGCAACTTTTGGCAAAATATAAAATATTCCATGGACTCAACATGCCTCTCAGTAAATAGCTTGGGGTGTCTACTTTCCAAAATGGGGTCATTTGGGGGGGTTTTGTGCTATTTTGGCATTTTATGGCCTTCGAAACTGTGATAGGTAGTGAGGAGTTAAATCAAAAATTTGCACCCTTAGAAATCCTGAAGGTGGTGATTGGTTTTCGGGGTGCCGTGCGCGAGTAGACTCCCAAAAAGTCCCACACATGTGGTATCCCCGTACTCAGGAGAAGCAGCAGAATGTATTTTGGGGTGTCATTTCACATATAACCATGGCATGTGTGAGCAATATATCATTTAGTGACAACTTTTTGTAAAAAAATTTTTTTTTTTTTTTTTTTGTCATTATTCAATCCCTTAGGACAAAAAAAATAAATATTCAATGGGCTCAACATACCCATCAGCAATTTCCTTGGGGTGTCTACTTTCCAAAATGGGGTCATTTGGGGGGGATTTGTACTGCCCTGCCATTTTAGCACCTCAAGAAATGAGATCGGCAGTCATAAATTAAAAGCTGTGTAAATTCCAGAAAATGTACTCTAGTTTGTAGACGCTATAACTTTTGCGCAAACCAAAAAATATACGCTTATTGACATTTTTTTTACTAAAGACATGTGGCTGAATAAATTTTGCCCTCAATGTATGACTAAAATTTAGTTTATTCGATTTTTCTTATAACAAAAAGAAGAAAATATCTTTTTTTTTCAAAATTTTCGCTCTTTTTTCATTTATATCGCAAAAAAAAAAAAATCGCAGAGGCAATCAAATACCATCAAAAGAAAGCTCTATTTGTGGGAAGAAAAGGACGCAAATTTCGTTTGGGTGCAATATTGCATGACCGCGCAATTACCAGTTAAAGCAGCGCAGTGCGAAATTGCAAAAAGACCTCTGGTCCTTAAGGTGTTTATTGGTCCGGAACTGAAGTGGTTAAAGTGGTTTTGTTAACCCATTACAACCACTTTAACCTACAGGTAAACCTAGATTAAGGCTTACCTGTAGGTGCAAGAAATATCTCCGAAACCTAAAAGGTTTAGGAAATATTTGCAGAAATAGCGGCACCAATGTCTACGGCGCACTGAGCATGCTGTTTCTAGCAGCGATCATGCCGTTAGTGGCGGCACCAGCGCGCATGTGCGGGAGTGATGTAATCGTGGCTCCGGCCAGTCACAGCGCCGGAGCCGCGATACCCAGAATATTCCGGCTTTACTTCCTCTTTAAAAACAACCACACCATATTTTTCCAGAGCAGCCTGTATTTCTCCTGAGGTTACCTGTGGGTTTTTCTTTGTATCCCGAACAGTTCCTGTGGCAGTTGTGGCCAATATCTTTCTTGATCTACCTGACCTTGATCCCCAAATTATCCACTTAAGTGACTGAACAGTACTGACTGGCATATTCAAGGCTTTTGATATCTTTTTATATCCTTTTCCATATTTGCAAAGTTTCATTACCTTGTTACACAGGTCTTTTGACTGTTCTTTTCTACCGCCTCGTGGCTCAGTGTCTAGCCTGCTTAGTGCATCCATGTGAGAGCTAACAAACTCATTGACCATTTACACACAGACACTAATTGTAATTTAAAAGCCACAAATGTGGGAAATTAACCTTTAATTGCCATTTTAACCTGTGTGTGCCACCTTCTGTTTCTGTACCAAGACCAAACATTCCAGGGTATGTAAACTTTTGATCAGGGTCATTTGGGTCGTTTCTGCTGTCATTTTGATTTAAAAAGAGTAAAAACCGTTGATTGATAATAAATGGCTTTAGCCAAATGCTAACCATGAGTGAAAAATGTTTTTCTGTTATTCATATTCTCTGAAAAATGGCCAAGAAATCATAAATCTTGCCAGGGTATGTAAACTTATGAGCACAACTTTGTAACAAAATAAAAAACCAAAGGCATTAGTGTGGTGCGATAATTTGCACCAAAATATCGCATTATAATGAACAGTCCCGGAAGCCTGATGCTTCACTGAGAACTTTTGTTCAGGAAACAGTATTTTTATATACAGCGTCAGCATATTCTTCATTGTTTTTAGTATATAGGGAATATAAGCCAGATGAGATAGATATAATGAAAAGAACAATGTAATAAAAAGGTGAGACAGCCCTGTCTATAGGAGCATTCAGACTAAAGCAGAATATACACATATTGAAACTCAGACAGTTCAGAAGAATCTGGACAAATTTTGATGTGTGTGTATCCTTCTCTGTTCAAAAGAAGTGGGTACTAAAAAAAAAAAAAAAAAACAGCATTCGAAAAGCGCATGCAGCCAATCGCTGAAGCGCTGATTGGTATATTCTGATGGGTGGGGTTGGGGAGAGGAGTCTCAGCTGTCAGAATATAATATAGCAACAGGGGGAGATCTCTGCATCCATATTGCTGATTGAACAAAAAAAACCTCTGTGTGTATACTCTGCTTTATACTGGCCATAGATGGCTCACATTTGTGATGTTTCCTTCTGAATTGGTCAAAGTTTGCGCCACTGGTGGCCCTGCAAGCACTACCCAGCTTCACAAAAGTCGCTATGAAAATAGAAATGTACACACAACCAGATTTTCCGGCAGAAAAGGTCAGACGGAATCATTTTGTCGGACATTCCAATCGTGTGTGGGCTTCATTGGACTTTTTCTTTCTAAAATTCTGACGGACCTAGAGATAGAATGTTTCAAATCTTTCCACCAGAACTCTGCCGGAAGACCTTCAGACCTAGTCTGCCTGAAAGTCCGGTCTTTTGATCACTGAAAACAATCTCGGACACCTGTGATAATTAGATTGCCAGGTGAGCCCAATTAAAGGAAAAACTACCAAAGGAGGATGTTCCACAGAGCACCATTTTCAAACAATATGGGGAAGAAAAAGGATCTCTGCTGCCAAAAAGAGTGAAATAGTTCAATGCCTTGGACGAGGTATAAAAACATTAGATATTTCACGAAAACTTAAGTGTGATCATCGCAATATTAAGAAATTTGTGGCTGATTCAGAGCACAGACGGGTTTCGTGCAGATAAAGGCACATTGAGGAAGATTTCTGCCAGATCCATGCATTGGGTCAAGAAAGCAGCTGCTAAAACATCATTACATAAATATATAACAGATATTTGAAGCTGCTGGTGCCTAGAGCTGCATGATTAATCGTTAAAAAAACAAAATCTCGATTCACCCCCCCCCTTCATATAAACAAGTGGAGAGATTATCTGCTCACTCAGCTGTCAAAAGAAAGCATCCTGGGCAATCTGCCAAGTGTAGAACTTGAAACATTGTAACTAATGCTTACTTCTAAGAGCCGGTTCACACAGCGGGCGAGGCGACACGACTCGCCTCGCTCTCGCAAGTCGCCCCCGTTCTGTACAATGGAACCGTTCTGAGAGGAGCGACTCGAGTCGCTCCGACTCAGAAAAAAGGTTCCTGTACTACTTTTGGGTGACCTCGGGGCGACTTGCATTGACTTCTATACAGAAGTCATCTGCAAGTTGCCGCTGAGGTCGCGGCAGGTCGCGGCGAGGCAAGTCGGAGTCGCCTCGCCTCGCCTGCAGTGTGAACCGGCCCTTAGGCTCGGTTCACACAGGGGCAACACGACTTTTGGAGGCAACTTGGACGTGACTTGGACACGACTTACAACACTACTTTAAGTCGCCCCAGGCCAGGTGACTTGCCGTGGCTAATCAGAGAATGAGCTCTCAGGGGGGAACTCCTTTTGAGAGCTGATAATTCTCTGAGAGTCGCCTCCGTATAGACGGAGATCCGACCTCCATTGAAATCAATGGGTACCAGTCGCCTACAAGTCGGATTGAAGTAGTACAGGAACCTTTTCTGAAGTCGGAGCGACTTCAGTAGTGTGACCTGAGGTGACTTGGGGCGACTTGAAGTTGGATCTGAGTCACCCCTGTGTGAACCGGCACTTAGATCAAAGGGAAAGAACTTCTTGTGTAAACAAATATCTGGGCAGTCTGCCAAGTTTTCAACCATGTGTAAATGCAGGAAGTTTAACCACTTAAAGTCTAAATCTTTTTCAGACACTTCTTTCTTAAAGCGGTTCTGCACCTAAAATAAAAATATTAAAAGCCAGCAGCTACTAATATTGCAGCTGCTGACTTTTAATAAAATCACACTTACCTGGCCCAGGGTCCAGCGATGTCGGCGGCAGATGTCGCTGCTGCCCCCGCCGCCATCCTCTGTCAGGGAATCGGGAAGTGAAGCATTACAGCTTCACTGCCCGGTTCCCTACTGCGCATGCGCGATTCGCGCTGCGCGTCTCTTATGGTCCCCCACTGTCTCTGGGAACTGTGTGTTTCCCAGAACACATCAGGGGGGGCGGGGCGTCTTCGGGGGTCTGCCCGGAAGTGGGTGCAGATACCTAGATTATCCAGGTAACTGCACCCCCCTCCCCCTGAAAGGTGCCGATTGTGGCACCGGAGGGGGGGGGGAGGGATCAGATTAGCGGAACTTCCCCTTTAGGGTGAAGAACCACTTTAAGTTAAAATCAACATTTTTTTGCTAGAAAATCACTTGGAACCCCCAAACTATATATATATATATATATAAATATTTAGAGACCCTAGGGAATAAAATGGCAATTGCTGCAATATTTTATGTCACACTGTATTTGCCCAGCAGTCTTTCAAATGCAATTTTTTGGGAAAAAATACACTTCAATAAATTAAAAAATAAACGAAACCGTAAAGTTAGCACAATTTTTTTTTGTTTTAATGTGAAAGATGATACGCTGCAAGAATCGTGATCTATGTTCTAAGCAAAAAATTTGTGATTCTCATTTTAGCCAGAATCGTGCAGCTCTACTTGTGCCTCTGGAGTCCCACAGACATCAAGGTGTAGAGTCCTCCAGAGTCTTGCAACTGTGCATAAGCCTTCCATTCGGCCACCACTAACCAATGCTCACAAGCAGAAACGGCTGTATTGGGCAGAAAAATACATGAGTGCCGTGCAACCCTGGATGGTCCAGATGGATGGAGTAATGGATGGTTGGTGGATGGCCACCCTATTCCAATAAGGCTGCGACGTCAGCAAGGTGATGGCAGAGTCATGTTTTGGGCAGGAATCATGGGAAGAGAGCTGGCTGGCCCCTATAGGGTCCCAGAAGTTGTAAAGATGACCTCTGCAAAGTATGTGAGGTTCCTGACTGAAGGAACAACTATGCTTTCCATAATAAAATCATCTTCATGCATGACAATGCACCATCTCATGCTGCAAAGAATACCTCTGCATCAATGGCTGCTATGGGGATAAAAGCAGAGAAAGTCATGGTGTGGCTTCCATCCTCCCCTGACCTCAATCCTATTGAGAACCTTTGGAGCAAAAGATCTATGAGGATGGGAGGCAGTTTACATCCACACAGTAGCTCTGGGAGGCTATTCTGACATTTTGCAAATTCAAGCAGGAACTGTCCAAAAACTCACAAGTTCAATGGAAGCAAGACTTGTGAAGCTGCTATCAAATAAGGGGTTCTATGTTAAAATGTAACGTGACCTGTTAAAATGTTGTTCAAAGTTTGATTGAAATAGCTTTTGATTTCAGTAAATATGCTGCAAACACAACAAATTACATTTTTCAGTTTACAACTTATAAAGCGTTTTGAAACTTACTGTGTGTAATAATTTGGAACAGTGCATTGTAAGTTTTTTATTTTGAAAAAAAAAAAAAAACAACTTATTAGGAGGTTTGTTCAATAAAATTTGAATTGTATTCTTAATAGTTGATAACATGAGAATTATGCTGACTTGTTTACATCATTTAGGTAAATGAGAATAATATCATTGGCATAATAGTAGTAGCGCTGCTGTATTTAGGCAGCCATAGGTGCCACATCTATTGAATACAATAGCTGGCAGTGGAGATTCTACCATTTAAAGGAGAAGTACAGCCAAAGCTCATTTGGCTGTACTCTTCCTATGGATTATAGGAGTTCGTTCTGCGATCCCTTGACCCATTTTTAGTAGACAGCGGGCTGAAGTCTGCTGATGTCCTAGAGCTGATCCAGGTTCAGGCAAGATCGCAACAATGGAGTCAGGATCTGCTCACATGCCTGGACCGGCCCCCAGCTCAGCCTCTGGGCGAACCCACTGAGAGCCTGAGCCGGCCACCCCCTCCACAGCTCAGCACTCCAGTGCGTGAGGAGGGGGCAGAGAAGAGAGTGGTAACTGACAGCCACCAGCACTCTGCTCACAGAGCTGTGAGAACAGAGTTAGCGGCAGTGCTTGCTCACTTGGTTCTCAGTCTTGTAGCTGGCATGGGACTGATGCTGCATCCACCAAGGTAAGTATGATTCCAAAAAAAATAAAAAATAAATCCCATACATTTCTTTTAAATGGCGCCCATTTTTTTCAGAGAGCCTAATCGTGACTGATGTTGATAAGGGGATGAAAAGCAGGAGTCATCACACATGGGGAGGAATTTACTAAAAGTCTAAAGCAGTTGTGCATAGTAACCAATCTGCTCCTAGCTTAAAGCAGGACTAAACTCTGCAAGATACTCAAATTTCAGTGATGCAACAGTTACATACCCCATCAGTCACTGTCCTCTTCCCCCAGGCTACTTCTATGTTCTGGGTATTTGGCCAGCGGGGATGGCACAGTCCTGCACATGGCCATAGACATCAGTCATTCCAGCACAGCTGCAGTGTGCTGGGAAGGCATGCTGAGCTGCTCACACACAGCTGTGTACATTTAATAAAAGACTGAAAGCAGTCAGGTAAGTGTGTGTTATTACAGAAGAGTGATTGCATGCAACGGTGCTCTGTCTAGCATGTCTCCTCTGCAATAAAGAGATGTCTGTTTTCAGCTTTTTAATTGTAGCTTTAGTTCCTCTTTAAAGCAGAACTTCACTCTCTCAATCAACATTGACTATTTTTATTTTATCCTTGTGCTGCTAGAATTAGTAAATGGATATGAAGGTATATCATATTTGCTTGCTTTAAACATTTCTTCAGTTACTTCCTGGTTTCCATGCCTAGGCAAATTATGTCATACATCCCAGGAGTCTTCAGTAGGGGCTTTCTCAAAGAGGGGGCGTTTTCAAAGTGATTTCTCAGTAACATGAAGCATAGAAACCTGGAAGGAAGGGGGCATTTACTTTGAATATTAAACATTCATTAACCACTTCCCGACCAGCGCACGACGATGTACGTCGACAGAATGGCACGGGCAGGCATATTGGCGTACAGGTACGTCCAATATTCAATGCCGCCCTGCCATCGGTAGCGCGCCGCTGGCGGCGCGCTCCCGCGCTGGTCGGGACCCCCGTGAGTCCGGTCGCGGGACCCGCAGACTCGATCGCCGCGGGCATCCCCGCGATCGTCTCACGGAGCGGCCGAATGGAGGAAATGCCGTGTAAACAGCATTTTTCCATTCTGCCTAGCAACTAGTTGATCTCTGCTCCATGTGATTGGAGCAGAGATCAGTGTTCACTAAATGAAAGCCCAACCCCCCCACAGTTAGTAACACACCCCCTAGGAACACTTAACCCCTACACTGCCACCCACTGGTTAACCCATTCACTGCCAGTGTCATTTACACAGGAATCACTGCATTTATATAGCAGTGATTACTGTATAAATGACAATGGTCCTAAAAATGTGCCAAAAATGTCCGATGGGTCCCCCACAATGTCGCAGTCACAATAAAAATCGCTGATCGCCGCCTTTACTAGTAAAAAAAAAATAATAAAAAATTATTAATAAAAATGCTATAAAACTATCCCTATAACTTTTGCGCAAACCAATCAATCGCTTATTGCGATTTTTTTTACCAAAAATATGTAGAAGAATACGTATTGGCCTAAACTGAGGGAAAAAAATGTTTTTTTATATATTTTTGGGGGATATTTATTATAACAAAAAGTAAAAAATAATGCGTTTTTTTTCAAAATTGTCACTCTATTTTTGTTTATAGCGCAAAAAATAAAAACCGCAGGGGCGATCAAATACCACCAAAAGAAAGCTCTATTTGTGGGAAAAAAGGACGTCAATTTTGTTTGGGAGCCACGTCGCACGACCGCGCAATTGTCAGTTAAAGCGACGCAGTGCCGAATCGCAAAAAGTGGTCTGGTCTTTGACCAGCAAAATGGTCCGGTCTGCAAGTGGTTAAATAGCATTTTTGGTTTGTAGAGCTCAGGTGCAGTGTACTAACATTTGTCTACTGGGTACTTTCACCCCCTCCCTGCCCAGGCCAATTTTCAGCGCCACCTAATTTTGAATGACAATTGCGTGGTCATGCAACGCTGTACCCAAACAAACTTTTTAGCATTTTTTGAGACTGACAGCTTTCTTTCGGTGACATTTAACCCATTCCTGACCAGTTATACCGCGGCAGGTTGGCTCGCCTGGGCGAACGGTCATAGCTATACGTCGGCTCGTCTTTTGACCACTAGGAGGCGCACATGCCCGCGGTGCGACTACAGAGCCGATGCGCATGCCCGGTGGTTGCTATGACCGCCGGGTATCCACGATCGCTCCACACAGAAACAGAACAGAGATCTGTCACCGTGCTGTCAGGGGAGAGGAGAGCGAACTGTTGTTCATACAAAGTATGAACAACAGGTCACTCCCTTCACTCAGGCAGTCCCATCCCCCCACAATTATAATCACTCCCTAGGTAACACAGTTAACCCCTTGATCGCCCCTACCGTTAACCCCCTCCCTGCCAGTGACATTTACACAGTAATCAGTGCATTTTTATAGCACTGATCACTGTATAAATGCCAGTGGTCCCTAAAATGTGTCACTATGGCCCTTATAGTGGTTAAGGCAGAAAAGGCTTTATATCTTAATGCATTCTATGAATTAAGATTTAAAATAAAAAAACTGTGTGTAGCAGCCCCCTAATATTACCGAGCCCCATCTCTATCCAGCAATGCCCGTCCAGGACTCTCCCTCCTGATTAGTTGAGACACAGCAGCGGTGCCACTGGCTCCTGCTGCTGTCAATCAATGTCAGCCAATCAGCAGAGAGAGGGTGGAACCAAACAAAACCGCATGTCTGTGTCTGACTGGACAGCAGCGGCTTGGGGGCACCCATAACAAGCTGCTTGCTGTGGGGGCATTCTACAGGTGGAGAGGCCAGGAGAGCCAAAGAGGAGTATCTGGCTGCTCTGTGCAAAACCCTTGCACAGAGCAGGTAAGTATAACATGTTTGTTATTTTTACTTTAGTATCACTGTAAGAGTGAATAAGCTGAAAATAGATGCTGATTGGTTACTCTGCACAAAAACTCCAGATTCCATGTGCACCAGTTGTAGTAAATTCCCCTCCATCGTGTGAATAATCCTAGATGACCTCCCAAAATCAGCATTTGCAGTTTAGGCACAGCTGAGAAAGAAAACAGGCATCCATTCTCACTTTGGCCACACAGTCACGTAGAATCAAAGCTAAGTTCACATAGGTGAGTTCCTGATCTGCAGGCAAAACGCATTGCCCTTTAGCAGATGTGCAGGGTGCCATTAATTCTTAACAGCATCAGAAAATGTCTTGAGTGCCAGAACTACATGGAGCTGCATGGATGAGTCTTTGAAAAAGGGTCGGGGGACTTTTCCTGGCTGCGTTTCTTGCAAGTAAAGCAGCCCTTTTAAATAAAGGGGCCGCTGTACCTGCACAGATGTGAACCTAGACTAAAGCTACCTCTTTCACTACAAAACAGGACAACTAATGCAAACATTTGTGTACACAAATTGCACCATAACTAAGGTGTTTTAATAAAATTGACTCATTCAGCCAGAAAACAGCATTCTAAATGTACAATCCACAGCCAGAGTAGTGCTCGTTTCTTGCACCACATAGCAATTGCGCTGGGTTCATGCGATCTGTTGCTTGACGACCCAAAAGGAGATTGAATCGCATGAGTATGAATACCTTTCTGACAAGCAAAAAAAAAGGTGTCTGTACCCTTTTTCGTGCAGATGCGGCATGACTTGAGCGATATAAAATGATGGGCTCAAATCACACCGCACAGAATCGCATGTGATCTGCACAGGAATGTGTTGCGATGCATCACATCAGTGTGAACCCGGCGTAAGCAACAAAAAGCCAGCTGGAAGTCGCATCCCCAATCCTAGCGATCATCTCCCTGATCAGAGTCACCTAGCTGAGAAGAAGGCTCCCCCAGCCCCATGGCACGCATTGTCTCATTGAATGTGGGCCCTCACTATACACATACCGCTCAGAGCTGTCAAAACAGCTGCTGCTTGCGTCACTGTCGCAACTGGCAAGTCACGTGATACCCCCAGACTTGGCGCATGCGCCCTGGCAGCCCAGCAGACAATACTCACTGCGCCATCACAACAATAGTGAAGGCAGACCCTGCAATGGAGACGAGCACACTGGACTCTGAGGACGTCAGACACAGCCAGAGCGCTGAGCAGAAGCCCGGCGCCTCCACCGCCCGAACCCGCCAGCCGGAATCGCCTCCTTTTCTCTTCTTCACCCTCCTGCAATTCGAGAACCTTCTTCCAGGGACAGCCATTCCCGGGTGACGCCACTACCCTAGCAACCAATCGGAGGCCGCAGGTTTGTTTCTAACTGCCAGCTCGCACCGGGTTGAAGCTGCCTTTTCCGTGACGTATGGTTGGGGGAGGGGCTCTGCGGACAGAGACACACAGCGAGCGCGCGCTTCCTTACAGCACTGAGAATGAATTGTGGGGAATGTGAACGTGTGCTATTGTCGCGTGTCCGCTCCCTGCACGCTCACACTACGCTGCTCCTCTGTGGGCGATAAGTCGGGCTGCCTGTCATTGTCAACCCGCGCTCGCCGCAGACTGTATGTGCCTGTGAGTGACAGCATTGGCTCCGCCCCTTCAGCCCGCCAATGGGACGAGGCGATGTGCAGTCACGTGGGCCGCGGAGCTGCGTCCAATCAGTTTCGGGTCGCTGAGGGCTGTGTGTTGGGGAGGGGGGAGTGTGTAGAGAGAAGGGGGGAGGGTGGAATAGAGAGACAGAGGGAAGAAGAGGGGTGTGAGCGCTGCTGTGTGAACGCTGCCGGGCTACTGAGCGCCTTACGGCTATTCACCCCGACACCGCTCAACGTCCGAGTCTGAGGGGAGTCCGACACAGCCTTGTGCTAGCAGGTGAGCAGTCTGGGGGGGGGTCACATGGGGAGGGGGGCGCAGGCCTACCGGAGGGGGAGGGGTGACAGAAGGTGCGGGTCACGTCACTGGGGTCACCCGTGTTGTCTATGTGGCTAGGAGGTGGAGGCCTGACTTCCCGGGGGGAGTGTGTGAGTAGAGGGCCTGACTACTAAGGAGAGAGGAGCACTGATCGGCCTGCCTGTCCTCCTCACCCCTACACTGTTCCCAGTCCTGTCTGCTCTACACTGTGCCCAGTCCTCATCTCCTCCTTGTCTGCTCTACACTGTGCCTAGCCGCTACGCTGTGCCCAGTCCTCATCTCCTCCTTGACTGCTCTACACTGTGCCCAGCCGCTACGCTGTGCCCAGTCCTCATCTCCTCCTCCTCGCCGCTACGCTGTGCCCAGTCCTCATCTCCTCCTCCTCGCCGCTACGCTGTGCCCAGTCCTCATCTCCTCCTCCTCGCCGCTACGCTGTGCCCAGTCCTCATCTCCTCCTCCTCGCCGCTACGCTGTGCCCAGTCCTCAGTGGTGTAGCGGTTAGCACTTTCACCTAGCAGCAATATTGTCACTGGTTCAAATCGCAACCAAGACACCATCTGCCTGGAGTTTGCATGTTCTCCCTGTGCTTGCGTGGGTTTCCTCCAGGTACTCCGGTTTCCTCCCATGCCCACAAAGACATGCAGGTAGGTTAATTAGACCCTGTCTAAAAATTGACCAAAATGTGTTTGTAAGCCTGTTGGGACCCAATGGGGTAAAGGATCGAACTATACCGCAGATGGACACCGGCGGCAAAAGCGACCTGAGGCGATTCAGTTTGCATAGGTAGCGCTATATATCACTCATTCATTCATCTCCTCACGGCGACACTGTGCCAGTCCTCATCTCCTCACGGCGACACTGTGCCAGTCCTCATCTCCTCACGGCGACACTGTGCCAGTCCTCATCTCCTCACGGCGACACTGTGCCAGTCCTCATCTCCTCACGGCGACACTGTGCCAGTCCTCATCTCCTCACGGCGACACTGTGCCAGTCCTCATCTCCTCACGGCGACACTGTGCCAGTCCTCATCTCCTCACGGCGACACTGTGCCAGTCCTCATCTCCTCACGGCGACACTGTGCCAGTCCTCATCTCCTCACGGCGACACTGTGCCAGTCCTCATCTCCTCACGGCGACACTGTGCCAGTCCTCATCTCCTCACGGCGACACTGTGCCAGTCCTCATCTCCTCACGGCGACACTGTGCCAGTCCTCATCTCCTCACGGCGACACTGTGCCAGTCCTTCTCTCCTCACGGCGACACTGTGCCAGTCCTCAGTGGTGTAGTGGTTAGCACTTTCAGCAGCAATAGGGTCACTGGTTCAAATCCCAACCACGACACCATCTGCCTGGAGTTTGCGTGTTCTCCCTGTGCCTGCGTGGGTTGCCTCCGGGTACTCCGGTTTCCTCCCACACTCCAGACATACTGGTAGATTAATTAGACCCTGTCTAAAAATTGGCCAGAATATGTGTATGTGTTTGCAAGCACGTCAGGACCCTATGGGGTAAAGGATGGCACTATACTGCAGATGGACACCAGCAACAAAAGCGCCCTGAGGCAATTCAGTTCGCATAGGTAGCGCTATACAAGTCATTCATTCATCTCACCGCGCCACTGTGCCAGTCCTCATCTCCTCACCGCGCCACCATGGATCCCCAGAATGGGTCTAAATTTATTTAGCAATCACATTGTTACAGCAGAAGCCATCGGGCTTAATGAAGGGGTCCTGCGAGGCTCTGAATGAAACCTTCCTTCTGCTGTAACTATGCGATCGCTGAATAAAGTTTTGGACCCATTCTGGAGATCCATGATGTGCTGGTGACATTCTAGCTCTGAATATACAGTATCTCACAAAAGTGAGTACACCCCTTACATTTTTACAAATATATTATTATAGCTTTTCATGTGACAACACTGAAGAAATTATACTTTGCTACAATGTAAAGTAGTGAGTGTACAGCTTGTATAGCAGTGTCAATTTGCTGTCCCCTCAAAATAACTCAACACACAGCCATTAATGTCTAAACCACTGTCCAAATTAAGACCAAACTGTCGATAATTTGTGTGGCCACCATTATTTTCCAGCACTGCCTTAACCCTCTTGGGCATTGAGTTCACCAGAGCTTCACAGGTTGACACTGGAGTCCTCTTCCACTCCTACATGACAACATCTCGGGCTGGTGGATGTTAGAGACCTTGCACTCCTCCAACTTCCATTTGAGGATGCCCCACAAATGCTCAATAGGGTTTAGGTCTGGAGACATGCTTGGCCAGCCCATCGCCTTTACCCTCAGCTTCTATAGCAAGGTAGTGGTCATCTTGGAGGTGTGTTTGCAACGTTATTATGTTGGAATGCTGCCCATTCTTCGAAGGGAGGGGATCACGTTCAGCTTAAGTATGTCACAGTACATGTTGGCATTCATGGTTCCCTTAATGAACTGTAGCTCCCCAGTGTCCGCAGCACTCGTGCAGCCCCAGACCATGACACTCCTCCCCCTGGTGGTGCATGGTGGTGGAAGACACACTTGTCTTTGTACTCCTCACCTGGTTGCTGCCACACACGCTTGACACCATCTGAACCAAATACGTTTCTTGGTCTCATCAGATCACAGGACATGGTTCCAGTAATCCATGTCCATAGTCTGCTTGTCTTCAGCAAACTGTTTGCAGGCTTTGTGCATCATCTTTAGAAGAGGCTTCCTTCTGTGACAATAGCCATGCAGACCAATTTAATGTGGTGTGTGGTCTGAGCACTGATGGGCTGACCCCACACCCCTTCAACCTCTGCAGCAATGCTGGTTGAACTCATACCTCTATTACCCAAAGACCATCTCTGGATATGACGCTGAGCATGTGCACTCAACTTCTTTGGTCGAACGTGGCAAGGCCTGTTCTGAGTGGAACCTGTCCTGTTAAACAGCTGTATGGTCTTGGCCACAGTGCTGCAGCTCAGTTTCAGGGTCTTGGCAATCTTCTTACAGCCTAGGCCATCTTTATGTAGAGCAACAATTTCTTTTTTTTTTTTTTCAGTTTCTCAGAGTTCTTTATCATGAGATGCCATGTTAAATTTCCAGTAACCAGTATGAGAGTGAGAGGAATAACACACCTGCTCCCCATTCACATCTGAGACCTTGTAACACTTAGGAGTCGCATGACATCGGGGAGGGAAAATGGCTAATTGTGCTCAATTTGGACATTTTCACTTAGGGGTGTAGTCAGTTTTGTTGCCAGTGGTTTAGACATTAATGGCTGTGTGTTGAGTTATTTTGAGGGGACAGCAAATTTACACCATTATACAAGCTGTACACTCACTACTTTACATTGTAGCAAAAGTGTACTTTCTTCAGTGTTGTCACATGAAAAGATATAATAAAATAGTTACAAAAATGTGAGGGGTGTACTCACTTTTGTGAGCTACTGTATATGGTTCCAGTCAGTGGTCACTGCAGCACCCACTTACATATACAGACATTTCTACAGGAACGTGTGCATTTGAAATCTTGAGGCTGTGCAAGGTGTCAACATTGCAAATATTTCAGAAAATAAAAATCGTTATCGGTGCAAAGCTGTACACTTGAATCCTGTATGTTAGAATTTGATCTAACAAACGATCGATCAACTTCCATGAACAGTCCTACTGGAAAATGTTATATTTGGTTAATGCTTGCAGTCAATGGGTTGCAGTATTGATCAGTGTATTCTGATGGAGGAGGAGTCCTGCTGTCACAGAATACATTAATACAGCAGGGAGGGTTTCCCATTCGCCTAAATGTGTGGATGAGTGAATCGGGTCAGTGGTTTTTGTTAAACCTGCTGGCTGGAAAAAAAAAACCTGAAGCATGTATGGCCAGCTTTAGGGAATTTCATGTCATCACTAGATAAAAAAATATACATACAAGATAATGGCACTGCAAGCTGGGCTGGCAAGATCTGTTTCCACTCCCTGCGCCTGACTTGCAGTCTCCACCCCACAACAGAGTCCTTCCATGGTAGATAATGTCAGCAACCAGGTAAGGATGAATAAAACGTATTTTTATTTTTTCCAAGGAGTACACATGTTCCAAGCAGAGCCAGCACTAATGCATTTCAAGGGCTCGACCAACCCCAGGCATCAGGACTCTGCTTGCCCATCTGCGGGCCTGGGACCGGCTTAGTGGTTGCTGCCAGGGAAGAACAAGAAAAGCCGCTCTCTGCCCCTTTTAGTTGTTGACCCAGAAGTGACGTGTTGTAATTTCTGGGTCCCATTTGACGGTTTCCCTGGCCATTAAGGCTGGGAAAGAATGTAATGCAGTGTGAGCATTAGTCAGTGGAGCACAGGGGAGACATGCAGGATCTTAAACCAGTGGTCATCAACCCTGTCCTCGGGGCCCACTAACAGGCCAGGTTTTATGTATAACCCTTGGGAGATGCAGACTAGAATACTGCAATCGCTGAGCAGCAAATTATATCACCTGTGATTTATTGCAGTTATCTTGCAAGCCTGGCCTGTTAGTGGGCCCTGAGGACAAGGTTGATGACCACTGTTGCATGTCTCCTTAAATAAAAAATCATCACATAGTGGACTTTGTCAATAGAAAAAATAAATAAGTAAAAAATAAATAAAATTCAGCCCCCCCCCCCCATATATATGTACAAACGTAAGCGCACTCAGCGGGGCGCCTATGCTTGAAATAGCATTGCGATTAGATTACATGTTGCATATCGCCACGCATGCCGGAATGAGAAAAGTAATTCTAGCCCCAGACCTCCTTCGTAGTGCTTTTAAAGCATCACCTATGGAAAATATAGGGTGCTAACATGTTTAAGGTTTGCCGTAGTGTGTTTTATTTTTTATTTTTTTTCTCTTTTATGTCACGCGATATTAACGCAACTTGTAACTACCACCATTTTATTCTCCAGGGTGTCTGCTTTCAGAAAATTATCTAATGTTTGGGGATTTTTATGTAATCTTCAGGCCTAAAATTGTTTTTAATTGTGTTCAATAAATGCAAGAATGGCTCTGGCTGTTAAAGGATAAGTTCACATTTGGGAACTTGTTCCAACCATAAGATTTGTTTAAAAAAATAAAAAACAAAATAAAACTGGCTCCTAGCTTTTTTTTTTTTTTATTTTTTTTTTTTTTTTTTAGCTGGCTTCTTGATTCAAAGCAAATGTGTCAAGCTCTGCCCTATGGTAAGGCCTTGATAGGCTGAAACGTGTTAGTGTTGGCTCTGTTTGAAACGTGTGTATTGCTTGGACAAAATAGGTACAGAAATCTTTTTAAATTCTTTTAATAAAAGCAATGGAACTTTATTACAGTAGAAATTAAAACCTATTAAAATAGGCTGGTTTAAGTATAAACGCCAATGAACATGATTAAATAGTACCAATGAATGCCTATATTTAAATGCATAACTAGGGGATATAAATGTAGATTCTGTAGCTGATGTGGTCTTAACGCGCTTTGAAGCAAAAATGTACCTTTTTTTTTTTTTTTTTATGTATGAACAAAAGTATCATATAGATAGAGGGATAGATTCTCACCAATACATGAATAATAGAGAAATCTACATCTAATCATAATTCATTACAATTACATATGGGATAAATTATATGATATTGGGGCAGCAGGCGCTCTGTCCTTGTGACAGGGCCCATGTATTCATGCAGCGCATTTGACAGTATCTCTGGGGTTCTATATCAGTGTTTTTTATTTTCTATCCCAGCAGGCTGAATACTACCTTTTTAATACATAAACTAGAATTGGGGATTGTCACTTGGACCCTGATCCTTTTAGTTTTACCTGGCATTTAGAGCCCAGATCTCAGCCCCCTTCTACACCTCAGCGTTTAGTTTCACGTTTCACAAAGTGCGACAAAATTCAAGATAAAGATGCCTGTATTCTGAAAGGGACCTGTTCATACCGGAGTGTGGTGTCGTGAAGCTCAACGTTGTACAAGCTTCTCTGAGGCAGAATCCAGGCATTTCCATCCCCCATGGAAGTGCCTGGGGAAAAGTGTGCATTTTTTTTTTTTTGTATGGTGCTCCCATTTGAAAAAAAAAAAAGTCCATGAGGACAAAAACACAGAATTCTGCACCTATACTGCAAGAGCCTCTAAATCGCCTGGCTGTGTTTATGCTGAAGTGTGAATGGGGGCTGATTTGTGCTCGTGCCCCAGTTTGTCCCACATTTCTATTTTTTGAGCTGCAGATTATCTATATTAATCCTGAGTGCTTTAGGGGCCATGTTTTTCAGCTTTCCCAAAACAAAGGCAGAGAGAAAAGGTGACACAAAAGCATGCCATTCTGATGCAGGCTATACAAAATGAGAGGTCAGCTCTGGGTTTTCCAGTGGGACTGTTTTTCTGCAATCACAGTAAATACTTTTTAAGGTGGCAGTGTGAAAATTCTTTGATCTGTTCCAATTCTTTGTATCCATTTACATACATTTTTTTTACACAGACTATTTATGTGTAGTTGTGGAATTGTATGCTTCTTTGCGCGTGTTTGGTTTTGATCTTCCTTTTTTTTTTTTTTTTTTTCTCCAAAACATCAGCTTGATTAGTTTGTAGTTGTGTACAATTGCATCAAGTATTTCCTGGATTTTTCACCAATGCTTCTTTCTGTGGTCTAGTATATTTCTTCTCCTGTGTTTTTGTCTCGGGGGGGGGGGGGGGGGAAGCAGCCAGGTCACTAGAGTGCAGGAGCTGCTGCTTCTTTACCTCTGTGGGTAGGAGACAGATGTCCCCCCTGGCATCATCTTGTACAGCACAGGTTATGGTGTCCTTTGTCTGTCTCCAGATCTGTGTCTGGAGAGGTAAAGTTGTATTTGTATTCTGTGCACTATTGTACAGGGGATGATTTGTTTGTGCCAGTGGAGGTGGTGTTGTGGCTGTGCGGGGTGTTTTGTTGCTGGGGATTGGTCATGAAAGAGCAGCAGGAATGGCTGCTGAATGTGTCACTGCCCATCTGCCTGCATTACTATCGCTCCAGGCTGCTGTAAGCTAAGCCTCTGTGTCTGTGCTTTTACTTTCCCTTTTATCACGTACACAAGTTACCCTGCCCAGGTAATATATACAGAATTTAATAGCAAGTTTATCCTTCTGCGTTTCCTACAATTTATATTCCGTGTGAAGTAATGAACCTTCCCTAAAGGCTTTAAAGTATGCCATCAGTTATTTTGTTTTATAATGTGTACAGTCTGAATCCTATGTTGCCGCAGATGCTTGTGCAATATTATGCTATATTTGTCTGTTAATAAAGCTAAAATACATTTTTAGGTCTGTCTATGATTTCGTGTAATAGAAGCAGAGGGAATAAAGGGGGTGTGTACCACGTCAGGCGAGCATCCAGAGACAATGCAACTCAGGCATGAATGCCGCATAGAAAGGAAGAAATGGCACATCTTAGCAGTAAACTCGCCAGCAGCAGTTTGACATGGCATTGACTCATGCTTACTGCTGTTTTGCTTCTGTATTCATGCCCTACTTGGCTTGTGCCTGATCTTGTATCTGGCATGGAGTTGACTGCTCCACCTTCTTTTCTAGTGCACACTGAAATGTTGCTGTCTTTGAAAGGAATATATTCTGAGTTATATGTGGCAACAAATAGGCAGTACAAACCAGTGAACATCTCTGTAAATACTTTTGTAGCTTGTGGTAGATCCCTCCACTGCTGCAGTAACATTTTTTAAAAAAAATCTTTGAGCGACCTTAACAGATTTCACAAAATTCTCCTGGCAAGCAAGGCTTATTTTCAACTTCTGGTTCAAATGGTTTATTTAGGCCTTATTTACAGTTGTGCATGTGCAAGCATATGTGGTATGTGCTATGGCGTGCATTGTAATTCATTCCTGTGCCAACCTATAGCTGCACGTTTTCTGGATAAAATGAGAATCACAATTTTTATTTGTTTTGCTTAAAATAAGATCGCAATTCCCGGTGTAACATCTTTTAAATTATACAAAAAAAAAAGGTTAACTTTACTGTTAATTTTTTTTTTTTTGTTTTTTTTTTTAAGTTTATTTTTTTCCCCAAAAATTGCTTTTGAAAGACTACTGTGCAAATACAGCGTGACACAAAATATTGCAGCGACTGCCATTTTATTCTCTAGGGTCTTTGCTAAAAAAACTAATTATGTAATGTTTGTGGGTTCCAAGTAATTTTCTAACAAAAATACTCTATTAACTCGTGGGGGGAGCATCTTTTCCAACTTAGAGCTACGAGACAGTGTGCAGCCGTGAGGATGTGGCATAAAAGGTGTGTAGGGGTGTGTGTGTGTGTGTGTGTGTGTGTGTGTGTGTATGTATATGTATATATATATATATATATGTATATGTATATATATATATGTATATATATATATATATATATATATAACATTATTTTTTTGTGTGTGTGGGATTTGAAATTTTTCAGTGGTGATGAGCCCTAGTAAAAACATTTTTGGTGTCGTGGAGACCTGTATCTCGAAAAGACGGGCCGACAGCTGTTGAACAGAGTTCCAAAAAGGGGCAGTCAGTGGGCAGCTCCAGTAGATATGGAGGAGGGTGCCTTTTTGTCTCCCTTACAAGGCCAGCAGTGGTCGGAGCTAGTGGGGGTAAATGGCGTGGAGCACATCTGGGGGTCAGGTACCAAAAAGAGGATTTTATAAGCGTTTTCTTTCTACAGTCTGCAGAGTGAGCTTTTCGCTGCTTGGGACCAGATCACCCACCACTGCTCTATAGGGATTTCCTCATCGAGTGCCTTCTCCCATATGATCATATGTTTGCCCTGCACTTCTAAGGGATAGGCGTTTTAGTATCCTGCATATATCAGAGATTAGGCCCTTCTGGGCAGAACCTGCTAGGATATTTTTTAAATGTTCCACAAGGCACTTTGCAGCCCTCAGGGTCTTGCTAATCTGGGGATCCCTCAGGGCATGGTTGACAACTAACTGCAATGTATGACCAGCACACCTGAGAGAAGAGATGCCATGCTTTTCTTCCAAAATACGCAGAGCAGCGACAACATTTGCAGCGTTATCATGGACAACTACATTTACATTGGCCATGGATATCTCAAACTTTTCAGCTGCTTTTTCCACCCAGCTGTGTGCCGATCTTCAAGTGGCGTAGTGGTCAGATTGTACGATGTAAGATTCCAGTCTTCATTGATGAAGTGGCATGTGACACCCAAGTATGCCTCTGTGGCAATGCTGGTCCATGCGTCTGTGATGAGAGCTATTTTTGATTTCACATCTTTGAGTGATGCTTTCAATCTTTCAAAATTCTCCTCATATTTCTTCTCCATCAGCTTAGTGAAATGGGACCTGGAGGGAAGTGTGTATCCCGGGTAAAACGTGTTGATCATCTCACGAAATCCTTGACCGTCTACAATGGAAATTGGTCTCATATCTTTTACAATCATGTTGAGTATGCTATTGGTATATGCAATGGCCATTTGGGGTGTGCAAACAGTGACATCCTTTTTATGGAAGAAGAACTCCTGTACACAGCTTTGCCTCTTCCTGAGGAAAAAAAAACCCAGAAAAGACACAATAATAATTAACATTTAACCAACATGAATGCTCAATGCTGCTAATAATGTACTTGTACTGCGTATTTAAAAGAGGGTACGGGTAGTGTAGTAAATGTCTGTCTGCAATTAAATTAATATTATATTGTTGCTGCTCTGTGTATTGGAAGAAAAGCATGGCATCTCTTCTCTCAGCTCATACATTGCAGGAAGTTGTCAAACCATGCCCTGAGGGATCCCCAGATCAGCAAGAGGGCTGCAGTGCAAAAAGTGCCTTGTGAATGTGAAACATTAAAAAACAAAACAAAAAAAAAAACATGAGATGGCCACTAAAAAAAAGAAATTAGCAAAGCAGCACAGCAACAAATATGTACCCCTGGCCCCTGAGCATGCACTAATAATGATGTATCTTACTAGCAGTAGCAGCACGAGCATATAAAATATATAAAAAAATACATAAAACATGAAACATAAACTAAAAAGTCCACTTTTTATGTATAGCAGCGCATGCACATTTTTTTCAGAATATGCGTAAAAGTTCAGTTCAGTGTTCAGAAGACAGGGTGCTTTGTTCTATCAACTTGCTTTTGTGATTAAAACACAGCTTCCACCATACAGATCACCACTTGTGGTACCAAGGACGACCCCCTATGGCAGTGATGGCGAACCTTGGCACTCCAGATGTTTTTGAACTACATTTCCCATGATGCTCAACTACACTGCAGAGTGCATGAGCATCATGGGAAATGTAGTTCCAAAACATCTGGGGTGCCAAGGTTCGCCATCACTGCCCTATGGGAATGCACTCACCAAACGTATGAAACCAATAAGCCTTCAAAATGCCATTGCAGTTTTCTCCTTTTACCACCAGTTATCTCCTTTGTTGGAAAACGGCTTTCACATATAGGAAACAAAAATGCCCAGACATAGCATAATACTGTATAACAATATTTATTATGTAAAAGCAGAATCCATATATGCATACCAAGTAAAAAACTGTGTAAGCGTTTACAAATACCGTGCCTTATTCCGCTGAGTTGAATCCGTCCGAGGAAAACCGACCGTTTACAACGTGCACCTAAAAGTGTGTGCTTCCGTATTTCCTCGGATCAGCAGCTGTTTAAAAGATGATATATTGAGTAAACATTGTAGTTAAACACCCAGGAGCACAGAGTAGTGTGCTATAGGGGCTGGCGAGAATTATTGTTTTTAGCACATTTTTTGACATATAAAATATATTAATAAATATTGACCACAAATTACTCCCAAAATGAACAAAATACTAGTAAGTAAGTACTTACAAAGATGGCTCGTCCGTTTGAGGCCGTAGTGCACCAGGATGTTTTCTTCTGAGGTGCTCGTGCATCGCAGTAGTGCTGCCGTGGTACGCCAGTTCGGTCTTGCAGAGGGAACAAAGAACCATTTTATCTGGCCTCTGTTTAAAGAATTCCCATACCTTTGAAAGTCGTGGTCTGGATTTTCGTGCTGCACCGGAATTTTTTTCCCCCATTCCCGAGAGCAGGAGCAGCAGCTGCTGCCGCCGCCATTACCGCCATTTACCTGCGAGATGACACGTGCGTGACGCGTCTACGCCATTCTTAGTCGACGTAGTCGATTAAGTTGACGCGTCGTGGCAGCTCTATCGCCCATGAAATAAACCAGCCACAATCATGTGCTAGATCATTTGGTGAGCAGGTACCATGGGAAAGAGGGTAGACATAGTTCAGCCATTTCTGTGTTTGGCTTTACGGGATGTGTCCATGCCCCAAGGACGGTTAGGTGAGGGTATCTTCTGCCAGACTGTGGGAGGAGGCATGGCACAAGATCCCAGTCAGGTAGTTGGGTAGCGGGGATCTCCAGGACATCACAAAAAGGCAGCTAGGTCTTCCAGGTATCGCAGCACGGCAGATTTGCCCTGGCGCTTTGCTGTGAGGCTGAAGGGGAACCCCCAGCGGTACAGAATGTTCTCGTCTTGCAGAGTGCGCAGTAGGGGTTGAAGAAGTCTGTGCTTTTGTAGAGTGATCCAAGAAAGATCTGGGTATAGCTGAATTTGGACACCTTCAAATGTCACTTTGCGTGCTAGGTGAGCCTGTCTCATAATTTCTTCTTTCAGAAGGTAAGAGCTGATCCTACAGATGTGGCTTGGAGGTGGATCCTTTTAGGGCGTAAGGGCTCAATGGGCTCTGTCCACTTCAATAGGTTTTAGCAAGGGGTTCGCCTAGCAGGTTATTGAACAGGGTCTGCAATGTAGACTGTAAATCCTCAGAGCCCTCGAGTTCTGGAACTCCCTTCACTTGAATGTTGTTTCTGCATCCTCTGTTGTCCAGGTCTTCCTCATGCTGTTGCATGTCTCTAAGGAGTGGTGATCTACACCCTGAAGTTGGGCCCTGTGGACTGCCAGTTTGGTTTCCTGAATCTTTTTTTGGCCATTTCCACTCTGCCAGTCATTTGAGGTCTGATTGGAGTACCTGGATCTCTGAGCGGCAAGTGGATTTCACGTCCTCTATCAGCTGCCTGAAGTCATCCTTAGATGGCATTGCCTGCAAGTAGGAATGCCACTGGGGGGGCATGGGGGGGACTTGAGCGGGCACCGTTTGTGGTGCTAAATGAGGGTAGGGCGGCAGTGGTTGAAATTCCATATAGTGTAAGTTAAAGTGGAGCTCCACAGAAAAGGGGAAGTTCCGCTTTAAGGCCGCCTCCCCAGCTCTTGTTTGTGAAATGGAGCTTTTCGGGGAGGAAGAGGGGGAAGCGCGTACTCCATTTTTGACAGATACTTGCTTCCACTTCTGCTTTAACCGCCTTAGGTGTTAGGAAGTTCTTCTCCCTCCCAAAGTCTTCTGAGACACATGCTCAGTAGGCACCCAGCTGTGAAGACGCCAACTGTAGCCATAGTAAAAATGCCGTTGAGGGAGGACACGGAGAAAACTGGGGTGAGCACACCGCTGGATCGCGGGACAGGTGAGTGGCTGTTTAGTCAGCAGCTACAGTTTTTGTAGCTGCTGACTTTTAATTTTCACTTCAGAGACTGGGGCTCTGCTTTAATACACAAA
Organism: Lithobates pipiens; assembly: GCF_037356315.1. NCBI lineage: Eukaryota > Metazoa > Chordata > Amphibia > Anura > Ranidae > Lithobates > Lithobates pipiens. Next base: position 407,097,257 of record NW_027507764.1, on the reverse strand, counting down.
TATCGTCACAAAAGCAGAGAAACCCTGCCAATATCAGACAGGCAACCCATGCCTGTTTACTGCACTGAGACAGATCACCAGTGACTCCATCCAAGACTTGGACTACTGCCCTCCAGTGCTAGGTTTCTTTCACCTCATACTGTTGATTCGTCTGAGTTTCATTGCTATGGTAACAACTTCAAAAGGAGATCCTCAGCTTCCAGCGGCCTGGCTTTTGTGAGTATATTTCTTGTATTTTCCGAAAAACAATCAAATTTAACATGCTACACTATATGGGGTTCTTTCTCTTGATGGTGTCCATCTTGGGTCAGGTATTGGAAGCAAAAGTGTTCACAATGTCCTGGAAATTTTAGTATTTTTTTTTTTTTTTTTTTATTTTATTGTTCTGGGGAAAATGGGAAAGCAATTTTTAAACATCCATGAGCTTGTTTTTCTTGGAAAAGCTAGACATAAAGATCTGGTGAGTGTGATGTGTGCAGTTGTGGAAGGGGAGCATGAGTACGTTTTTTATTTTATTTTTTATATATATTTTGAAGTGAGCATGCACTGGGTGTAAAGAATGTATGAAGCATAAGTGGATCCTTTATACATAGTTGGATACTAGAAATAATTTTCTTTATCTTTAAGTTTGTCTTGATCAGATATTGGGCCTCATTTTAGACTTGCGGATGTTGGACAGAAAAAGAGATGTGCAGTTGAGCCATGTTGTTGCCACCCACCTACCAACCCCCTCCCCCCCACCCCCTTAGGCTGCAATAGGCAGTAGATGAACGTGTTTACATACCACAGCCTTGATGCCTCATGCCCGTGGCACAGCTGGACCATCTTGTCGCAATTAGTACGCCCGCAAAACTCTACGCAATTCAATGCACCGCAAATACCCCACAGTCGCGTGCAATAAATGTGCTTATGACATGTTTGTCTGCAAAAAAAATTCCTCACTACCTGTCAGCCTCTGGAGCACAATCCAAGCATGGATAGGGCTTCAGAGGTAAGGGAGATTTAGATAAGTTTAAATCTACACTTAGTGAGCAACGTGTTTTGACTTATGTTGGTTATATACTGTATGTTCTGTTTACAGTATTAATGTTTATTTATAACACTTTCAATATACTGAGTAGATATATTGCAGTTTTTTGTTATTTTCAGGTGATCGTTATATTAACATCGATGGGTTTAGACCCCTTTTCACACTGAGGCATTTTTCAGGCGCGTTTGGGCAAAAAAATAGCACCTGTAAAGCACCTGCAAAACGGCTCCCCTGCAATCTCAATGTGAAAGCCGGAGGGCTTTCACACTGAGACGATGTGCTGGCAGGATGTTAAAAACTCCTGCAAGCAACATCTTTGGAGCTGTGTATGCCCATTAAAATGAATGGGCAGCGCTGCTGCATCGGCACTTTGCAGGTCATTTTATCCCTTTTTCGGCCGCTAGCGGGGGTTAAAAGTGCCCGGGTAGCATCCGAAAACTCCTGCAAAACCGTCAGTAAAGCGCCGCTAAAAATAGCGACGCTTTACTGCCGATGCCCCAGCGTGAAATGGACCTAATGGACGTGACATTTTACTTTATTGGTTTTGTTTTGATGCAATAAAAAGTGCATTGCTTTTTGCTGTGAAAAAAAATGAGTGCATTTTTGGTCTGTGGATGCACGTTGAAGACTCTCTCACTGAAAAGGAATGTGCTTGCCCAACTTGTGCACTAGCAAGGTTTCTTTCAAAATGTATCGGCTGAAGTTTCTTACGTGTTGCAAGATTTTTATTTATTTTTGATCAAGTCCCATGATTTGTGTTATGAAGGTTCATCCTCCTCCTCCACAATGCTGGAGGCTGCAGCATATTGTAGGAAAATATCTTGCAACAGGATTTTGTTTTAGGTATTGCGTGACTGATTTGAAAATGTCTGTCTGAAAATACCCATTCACTACTACATTTTTTGACAGATTAGACCGTTTTGAGATGAATGGAACTCACTTTTATTTTATTATTTTTTTTAATCACATTTATTTTAATAAAATGCTTTTGGAGTAAAAAGCTATCTAAAGATTTATGTTTAAGATACATTAATAATTTTTGTTTATTCAGCATGAAATGGAGCTTAGTTGTGTAGTATGAGGCTGTATATTCTGCAATATTTACATTTTTGGTAAACTCATTCAATGAATCCAGGCTCTGCAAGCGGGGATAACATGCACTGAATTGATGCATTTGCACAATTTCACAGTAACCATGAGATAAAAACAAAGTTCAGGAATGTTCCTTTATCCCATTGTTTTGCAAATCTATGTACACTACAAACTGTATGATTGAATTGATTCTAATATCACTGTTTTACTAACCTGGCCGCTTATTACTCTAAATAGGAAGTCATTTTGTTTGCAAATATTAAAGCTTCTAACTACCAGTAAGAAATCCTTTACATTTAAAGAGCATCTGTCATTTCAGATCAATCATGGCACCGCCTGTTAGCGGGCATCCACTCACCTGCTGCCACCACATCCCTCACCTTGGTGTCACTGCCGCATCACCAGCACGCCCATTAAAGTGAATGAGACTGTCTGAGTCAGCTGCGGGACAGATGACAGTTGCTCTTTAAGAATTCTCCTGTTTACTAGCGATTTAAATAGACTGGATTTAAATTAAATACACCCTGGTGCTTGACACTTTCAAAATAATTGGTAATTGACCTGGAAATCCAAATAATCCATTCACTTCAGCTTAAATTTTGCAAATGAAAAAAATAAATTCTAAAAATCCTTTTGAAAATCTTATTTCTGAAAAGACCAGATGGAAATATAAAGTGGGGAGGAAATAATTGTAGTGGTTACAGGGCACGCTATAGAGCAAATGTTTAACTCCAATTCTCAAGTACCCCCAACTGGTCATGTTTTCAGGATTTCGCTCAGATGAAACGGCTGTGGCAATTACTAAACTCTGATTCACACCTATGCATTTTTAGTGCATTTTGCAGATTTGCACTACAGAATGTGTTCCATAGGAAACCATGTTAAATGGATTGTAGTGCAAATATGCAAAAAGCACTAAAAAATGCATAGGTGTGAATCGAGGATTAGTAATTTCCACAGCCGTTTCATCTGAGTGAAATCCTGAAAACATGACCTGTTGGGGGTACTTGAGGACAGGAGTTGAGAAACCTTGCTTTACAGCCTTCCTCAAACTTTTCAACAAGGAGGAACTTAAAAAATGACTTGGATTTCAGGTAACCCTTGATAATAAAAATTGCGTCTATAGCTTATAAAACACGTAGAGTACCTTGGGTGTACAAGAATTGGGCACGTGGCATACTTAACATTATTTTACAGGGCTGCCTTGTACAACAAAATTGATTTTCAGTATTATTAAAAAGGCTCCCCTCAAAAAATGTAAGTGGTTGTAAAGGCAGAATGTTTTTTATCTTAATGCAAGGATAAAAAGCCTTTGGTGTACAGCAGTTTAATTGGAAGAATGAATCTCCCCTTACAGTAAGCTTTGAAGAGAATTTGTGTTAATGGTAACTTATTGGAGAGTTCGAAATTGCCTAAGGGGGGACCCCCTAGGGTTTCATGGCATCCTGGTTAAGAGACTGGTGTAAAGCAAGCCAATGTGTGAACCTTTGTTGCCAAAATATCTCCCTTGTATGGCCAGCCTTATGCTTAATTTACACCTCTTCCCCCCTCCCCCCCTCTTCTTATTTTTTTGTATGAATCTACATTGTGATGTGGTACCAAAAAACAGATGTCAACTTTTTCTGTGACGTGATCTGGCAATATTTTGAACAATGAATGTGTACATGTGTTAATATTAAAGCGGTTCTTCACCCTAAAGGGGAAGTTCCGCTAGTATTATCCCTCCCCCCCCCTCCGGTGCCACAATCTGCACCTTTCGGGGGGGAGGGGGGTGCAGTTACCTGGATAATCCAGGTAACTGCACCCACTTCCGGCCAGACCGCCGCATGGCTCCGCCCACCGCCGCATGGCTCCGCCCCCGTTGTGTTCTGGGAAACACACAGTTCCCAGAGACACAGCGGGGAACCAGCGCAGCACGACTCGCGCATGCGCAGTAGGGAACCGGGCAGTGAAGCCCTCTTGCTTCACTTCCCGATTCCCTGACAGAGGATGGCGGCGGTGGCTGCAGCGAGACGAGCGACCGTTCGTCATCTGCCGCCGACATCGCTGGAACCTGGGACAGGTAAGTGTGATATTATTAAAAGTCAGCAGCTGCAATATTAGTAGCTGCTGGCTTTTAATATTTTTTTTTTTTTGTGCAGCTCCTCTTTAATTTAAACATATAGGTGTGAATTGGCTTTATAAGAAACGTAACAACTTTGTTCTTTAAGCCCCTGTTCACATTGGAGAAATTTTGTCATGCAATTTGACAGTTCCAATCACATGACAAGTCGCAGCCTATTGCCACGCTGACTTTGTGGCGCTGCACCAATTTGCAACTCTAGTTCCTGCGCTACTTTTGGCGACTTCAATAGACATCTGTGCATTAGGCTGCATAGATGTCTTTCATGTCGCGTTTGAAATCGCGTCATTTCACATAAAGTTGCACGATTTCAAAGCCATGTTCAATGTGAACGAGAGCTCAATCTAAATTATATCGTGTACAATACATAAGTGTCATATAACTTGACTTTGTAGTAACCATGGGATCAGTTTCATAGCCACACACTGAATAAAGTTGGCCATACATGGATTCCTGCTGAATTTCAATCCATGTATGGGCACTTGGGTTTTACACAAGTCAGCCTACCAATCGACTTCTGTACTACCAGCCTTCAGGTTTTTTCCAATTGATCAGTGCTGTCGGCTATAGCTGGCAACACCGATCAGTGTATTCTGACAGCAGGGAAAGCCCCCGACATCAGAACACTATTGCACAATGGGAAGATTCATCATCGGATCGTTTTTTCTCATTCAACCCGCTGGCTTAATGAAAAATAAGATGAATGTATGAGCTGCTTTTGGTCTTATTTTCATGGTATGTTCAAACCATCCGCGGTGACCTGCATTGTTTGCGCACTGGATAAAAGCAGATCCCTGCTGGGGTGCATAGAAAGCAATGTTCTCACCACAAAACTGGTTTAATGTCCATTGCAGTACATAAAAAAAAATGCAGTCTGCAGTTTTTTTCTTTTTCTGCACTGGACAGGGTGGCACCGCATGTCTTGGCACAGCACAATGCCAGCTTTATATCAATCCCAATACCAGTTGGCTTCAATCCTCAGCTTTTTCATGTAAGCTTTGAAAATGAAAGTCAACAGCTGATTGGCTGTCATGCACAGCTTGCTCCAGTCAGTAAATCCCTCCTCCCCCCCCCCCTATTGTACTTTTATATAAAAGGCAAGTATGAATTTGTATTAAATATATATATATATTTTTTCCCCCCGCACATTTTATATGTATATGGTTCACTTTAATCGGTTTCTACTGACAAATTTCACTACACTCCTTTGCAATACAGTGAAAACAATGTGCTGCAGGAGATGATTGTTGACAAGCCGATAAATTGCTTAGTAGCATGAGACTATCGTAGTCCATATTGTATAGGTTTTATTGTTTTCTTTCTTATTTATTTATTTTTTCTTTGCCCTTTAAAATCAATAACCTTTGTAGTTAAATCACAAACGATCCAAAATGGAATAGATAATGTAAAAACATATTTTTCTTTGTCCTCTGAGTAGCTGCATATATAGAAGGTATATGCTTGCTCAAGTATTCTTTTGTTCTCATGGTTTTAGCTGCTGTGAATTTGACATCCTCATGCATTTATGTTGGGTATTTTACTTTTCTTTGTCATTATGGTTGAAATCGCGTATCAGATGTTTCTCAGCCTAGACGACGTAGACATTTAATAGAATACAGACTGAGCTATAGTTGTTGGGAAGTCTTCTTGCTGACGCAAAGGTGATGCTGACCTACACAGAGCACATACGTCTGAAACAATACCCATTGCATATTAATTGCTTTGTGCTTTCATATACCCTTTTTGTGTGTTAAACATTGTAGTGTGGCTACATCTTTTAGTGTTACAATATAGTGAAAACCTTTTAATAGGCAAAATTGCCTCGTTTTTTGCTCCTGACTGGGTGTTTTAAATTTGGCACCCCAAGTATAATCTTCTGTACGGAGTCTTTTTTTTATTTTTTATTTTTTTTTTTCTTCTTTGCAAAAACCATGTTTATTTCCTGCTGTAGTCAAAACCTTTTGTTTTTTTGCTCTCATTTGACACTGCAGCTGTCCTGTGTCCTTGAATTATTTCTGCAGTTTTGCAACTGGCTGCTCAGCACTTTAGGTTTTTAGCATTTTCTACTTTATTGCCAATATGTATTTGCACTGCCACTGTCCTTTGTTTCAGGCTTCCTAAAGATTCTACACTAAAATTTTGATGGTGAATTTTAGGTCTAAAATATAATATGACTATGAATTGTAGTATTTGTGTGACACAAATGACTATTGTTCTTGTGGCAGTTGGGCAGTTGCAAGTTTGTTTGTGATGTGACAATAACAGCAGACTTTTGTGATTGCCTTTATCATCCCGCTTCATGATGGTTTCCTAGCAGCCCAGGTATACTTCTGTTTTGTTTTTTTTTTTGTTTTTTTTCTTTTTCTTTTTGTTTTGTTTTTAAACCGTTTGTCAGGCATGGTTTTAGTCTGCCTAAGGGCCTGTTTGCACCACAGAAATGCAGTCGCATGTGTTCGGATACATTTCTGCATGCACGTTTTTGATGCATTTTCAATGCGTTCAAGACATTGCTTTCCCCAGTGTGTCATGGTTCCATTTACACAGAATGCTAATTGTACTGAGGGGTGTAGCAGTTATTATTGATTATAAAAGCAGAGGGTTTTTTGTTTTTTTATCTTAATGCATTCAGATAAACTTTCAGTGTGCAGAAGCCCCACTAATACTTTGCTGGATCGAGATGGAGCTCAGTTATGTGCACAAATGCCTCGGCTGTCTGGGGCTCTCCCTCCTAATTGGCTGAGGCAGCAGCAGTGCCATTGGCTCCTGCTGCTGTCAGTCAGTTAGCCAATCGGGGAAGAAAGGGGGTGAGGCTGAACCGCGGCTCCGTGTCTGAATGGACAAGCAGAGCTGCGGCTTGGCTCGGGTTCCTCTATAGCAAGCTGCTTGCTGTGGGGCCACTCATCAAGAGGAAGGGGCCAGGAGCTCCGGGGAGGGACCCGAGAAGAGGCAGATCAGGGCTGCCCTGTGCAAAACCACTGCACAGGGCAGGTAAGTATACGTTTTTGTTATTTTTAAAGAACAATAAACGATACAAGAAGTATCACTTTTTAAGCACTGTCAGCATAGACTATTTGAGTGGTAGATCATGAGGCAGAAAAGCTGTATTGCATTTTTAGGCAAAAATCCATCACAGATCATATATGGATGTACAGGACTATAGAGAGAAAAGGTTTGGGACTTCAGTTGGGCCCAATAGTGTAAACCGAGCCTTAAAGAGGAAGTAAACCCTGATGGGTTTACTTCCTCTTTGTCTCCCAAAGCATAATGGGCTAGTATGTATCGCATAGTAGCCCATTATGTGTCACTTGCCTGACACGGGAGTCAGAAATGTCACCGCTGTAGCACGGAGCATCCATCTTCTTCCAGGTATAGTTGCTCCGGCCCCCCACAGCACCGGAGCAGCGATGACGGCACTCCCGCACATGCTCACTGGAGCCGCCACTAACGGCATATCGCCATTAGCAGTAGCATGCCCAGTGCACCTGCACGCCGCTGTCTACGGCGCCGTATAGGTTTAGAAGATAATTCTTGGACCTACAGGTAAGCCTTAATCTAGGTTTACCTGTAGGTCAAAGTGGTTTGTAGGGGTTTACAACCACTTTAAAATACCAAATAAAGGCAGCCTATATATTTTTAGTGTACTGTGAATAAAGCTTATGAAAGTGCCACATTTTAACCACCACATATATACTGTGGCAGGGTGGCTCTATTGCGCAAAATCATGTACCAGTGTATAATGCTGCGCACCAGTGTTCATTTTGTTGACTAAAATGGCTAAAACATTTTAGTTGACTAAAATGGGACTAAAATTAAAATGTAATTTTAGTCAAAAGACTAAAACTAAATTGAAATTTGACATCAAAATTAACATTGGCCTTTAGTGCTTGTTCATACCTAAATACCTTAATATTTGTGTTGTTTTTTTGTTTTTGTTTTGGTTTCCCCCCCCCCCCCCCCCACTCCGGCAGTATATAATGAGTTTGAAAATTGTAGAGAAATGTTAATGCAGTACAATTTAATTACACCCATTTGTTTTCAGACGACTAAAATGAGTTTTAGTCGACTAAAATGTACTGGAGATTTAGTCAACTAAAACAAAAAACTGTCATGTTAGTTCCAAGACAACTAAGGCCCCTTGATCCGCCCCGTGATGATCCGCTCGCTCAGCGGGGATCGCTCCGTTGTCCCCGCTGAGCCTGCGGCGGACAGGGCGGTCTCCGCACACTGTGCAGGGACCGCCCTGTCAGCTCTCCACTCTCCTCTATGGGGATCGGACGAGCACGGACCGTCTGTCCGTGTTCATCCGATCCGCTCTGCAGACGGATAGAAAAATAGGATTTTCCTCCGTCTGCAGAATCGGACAGTAGCGGAGGCGGACGATATCGGGTGTATGCGGATGTTCATCCGCAGACACCCGCTATCCCATAGGGATGAATGTATGTCCGTATTTCATCCGCAAACAGATGGATGAAATACGGACATATCGTCCGCATGTGTGAAAGGGGCCTAAATCGAAATTTTTTGCCAAAATTAACACTGCTGTGCACACCCATTGGACAGAGGGGGAGCCAATCAGCGGTCGTTCCCCAGAGAGACAGAATGGTGATGTGCCTATGTAAATGAGGCAGCTTGCTGTAATCACAGGGGAGGACACAGATCTTCTGTTCCTGCTAAGTAGGAACATGGATCTGTGTTCCTTCACTCAGTCCATCCCCACACAGTGGCACCTGCTAGGGACACACTTAACCCTTGATCTCCCCTGATGTTAACCTCTTCCCTGCCAGTGTCATTGGTACAGTAATGGTGCATATTTTTAGTACTGAACACTAATGTCACTGGTCTGCAAAAGTTTCAGTTGTCTGCTGCAATGTCGCAGTACCGCTAAAAATCACTGATCGCTGCCAGTACTGGTAGTAAAAATGCCATAAAAATATCCCATAGTTTGCTATATATGCTATATCAGATGCTATATCTTTTGTGGAAACCAATCAGTAGACGCTTATTTTAAAAGCAGAATACATATTGGCCTAAATTTGAAGACTTTGTTTTTTGTTTCGCAAGCAATAAAAACCGCAGAGTAATAAAATAACACAAAAAGAAAGCTCTATTTGTGTGGAAAAAAGTCATTCATTTTATTTGGCTATGGCATCGCATGACCCCAATTATCAGTTAAAATAACGCAGTGCCGTATTGCAAAAAATGGCCTGGTCAATAAGGGGGTAAAACCTTCTGGGGCTGAAGTGGTTAATAAGCATCATAAATAAAATTATAATTTGCTTCAGCATTCACCCATTTGCTTGCCGGGCCTTGCATCTCTTTGTTGCATTTTGCATGCATACCTGCTTTACCCATAGGTGGGGAGCTTCATTAAAATATTCCCAAACTGGGTCTCTTTTATGGCCTGCTGGCATTTTGCTCCTCAAGGGAGGAATAATGCACTTCAATCTTTGAGCAGAAAGATCACAAGTTTTATAAGCTGCTTAGGTTTCACTTTCGTTTTTACTGCTTGCCCTACCTCCTCACAATTGGAGCCTGGTACAGATCATTCAAAATGACAGTTTTGGGCGCTTTTGCTGAGGCGGTCATTTTCTTAGTAGCCTCAGATCTGTTATACTCTAGCGCTGGGCGCTAGTTAAACCTGGAACAGCGTGAAACTGACACAGAACACCTTGTGGCAGCCAGAGGGGAGAGCGGGCGGTGGCAGCACAGCGCAGTACCTGGGTCAGGGTGGCAAGTCCTGTGGGGGGCCCCTCAGTCTGTGGCAGCTAGGAGGGTGGGCATTTTTTTTGTTGCTTGCCTTAGGTCCCTAAGGGTAACAGGCGAGAGTGGGTCAGCATAGTGTCAGAAGCTAGTGCTTCTTCCCCAGACATCCCTGTTATAGCAACCGGTTTCCTTGCACCTGAGGTGCCTATGGACGCTCTGTCGGCAGTCCTGGAATCTTTTGCTGCCAGGGCAGAAGTGGCTTGCGGGTGCAAGGGGTGTAAAAAAATAAATAAATAAATAAAAAAGCCCCCCCACTGTCTTCTGGGTAAAGCTCTGATTTAGACTCTGGTCCTGCTGTGACAGACGGCCCCTGTTCTGACATTTCAGAGGATGTGGACCAGGACTGTTCGGACAGTGAGGATGACTTCCTTCATTTACAAGGAATGGGGCCTTTTCAGTCCCGAAACGAATGGCCGTGCCCTTTTGTGGAGAGTTTCCTGAAAAAATGGACATCTCCGGTTGTTGACCCGCCCCGGTATCTAGGTTAAATAAGGTAAGGATCCCAGTGGAAGCGTCCCCTGCTTTTAAGAACCCTGCCGACAGAAGGTTCAAGGCGGTGGCCTGGTCCATGTTTACGGTGGCGGGGTCCGCATTGTGGCCAATGTTAGCCATGGCCTTGGTGTCACAAATGCTTACTGAATGGGCTGAGTTGGAGAAGGAACAGGTTTCCCCAGTCTGTGTGGAACTGGCAGACCAGTTGGTGGATGGCCTTTGCTTTTTAGAGCCTCGGTATCAGCACTTGATTTGGCTTAAGTGCTGGTCTCCGGACCAGGCATCTAAGAAAGCACTGGCAGATTTGCCCTTCCAAGGTGAGAGGCTATTTGGAGCCTCACTGGATGACATTATTAAGAATGTTACTGGGGGAAAGAGCACTTTGCTCCCACAGTCCAGGAAGGGTAAGGAGCCACGCCATAGGCAGGGGCCCTCATTTTCCGCTCACAATCTGCTTTTTCGTCCACCCAGTCCGACAAGGTACCCGCGGAGGGAAACGTCACGGTTTCACAAGCTGAACAAGCCTGCTAGCAAATATGTTGCCGCGTGAAGGTCCGCCCCCGCCTGACTCCTCGGGTGGGGGCCGCCTTCAGGAGTTTGAAGTCCGGTGGACTTCTCTCCTTTACAACCAGTGGGTCTGTGAACTGGTTTTGTCAGCCTACAATTCTTTGTCTGCCAAACAGATTTTTTTTTTTTTTCTCTCCAACCTTCATCTTCTGCCTGCTCGTCAGGAGGCCCTGTCTGGGGCAGTACAGGACCTGCTGCTGCGCGTGGTGATAGTACCTGTACCGACGCCGGAAAGGTTTCAGGGATTCTACTCCAATCTGTTTGTAGTCCCAGAGAAGAAAGGGGTCCGTCCAGTCCTGGACCTCAAGGCCCTCAACTGTTTTGTGAAGGTGCGAAGGTTCAGGATGGAATCTGTTTGTTCCGTGGTCTCTGCACTCCCATCAGGGGGATTTCTTGGCGTCTTTGGACATCAAGGACTAGTGATGCACCGAAATTTCGGCCGCCGAAACATATCGGCCGAAAATGCCCTTTTCGGCAATTTGCCGAAAGAGAAAAACGGCCGATAATGGAGCCGAAAATGGGGCGTGGCCTGGGTGGGGGCGGGGCTCCGCCCCCGCCCCTGGTGACGCCCATCATGGGGGGTGTATAGCGCAGGACAGCCGCCTCCGCCGCTTGTTTGATCACAGCGCCAGGAACATCACAGCTTTAATTTCAATGGCTGTGTGTTCCCGACCGTGCGCCGTCACACGCAGCCCCTCCCCCTTGTCCGGGCACTTAGATAGACAGATCATCCGCAGGATTGGACGGATGATCTGTCTATCAAAGTGCCCGGACAAGGGGGAGGGGCTGCGTGTGACGGCGCGCGGTCGGGAACACACAGCTATTGAAATGAAAGCTGTGATGTTCCCGGCGCTGTGATCAAACAGGCGGCGGAGCCGGCTCTCTTCCCTACACAGGCTGCAACAAAAGGGGACACACAGGCCTGCAAAAGGGGACACACAGGCCTGCAATGGGGCACACTGGCCTGCAATGGGGGATGCCTCCTGTACCACGTCCTCTGTCTCTGACCATCTCCTGTACCACGTCCTCTGTCTCTGACCATCTCCTGTACCACGTCCCCAGTCTCTGACCATCTCCTGTACCACGTCCCCAGTCTCTGACCATCTCCTGTACCACGTCCCCAGTCTCTGACCATCTCCTGTACCACGTCCCCAGTCTCTGACCATCTCCTGTACCGTGTCCCCAGTCTCTGGCCACCTCCTGTACCGTGTCCCCAGTCTCTGGCCACCTCCTGTACCGTGTCCCCAGTCTCTGGCCACCTCCTGTACCGTGTCCCCAGTCTCTGGCCACCTCCTGTACCGTGTCCCCAGTCTCTGGCCACCTCCTGTACCGTGTCCCCAGTCTCTGGCCACCTCCTGTACCGTGTCCCCAGTCTCTGGCCACCTCCTGTACCGTGTCCCCAGTCTCTGGCCACCTCCTGTACCGTGTCCCCAGTCTCTGGCCACCTCCTGTACCGTGTCCCCAGTCTCTGGCCACCTCCTGTACCGTGTCCCCAGTCTCTGGCCACCTCCTGTACCGTGTCCCCAGTCTCTGGCCACCTCCTGTACCGTGTCCCCAGTCTCTGGCCACCTCCTGTACCGTGTCCCCAGTCTCTGGCCACCTCCTGTACCGTGTCCCCAGTCTCTGGCCACCTCCTGTACCGTGTCCCCAGTCTCTGGCCACCTCCTGTACCGTGTCCCCAGTCTCTGGCCACCTCCTGTACCGTGTCCCCAGTCTCTGGCCACCTCCTCTATAAAAATATTTTTTAAAAACAGTCATTTTCGGTATCGGTGCTGTTTCGGTATTGGTTTTGGTTTTCGGCCTAGTGTATTTTTCATTTTCGGTATCGGTTTCGCCACAAAAAAAACCATTCGGTGCATCCCTATCAAGGACTCATACTTGCATGTCCCCATATGTGTCAGACACCAGAGGTTTCTGCAATTTTTGCGGTCAGGGACTAGCAGTTTGTAGCTCTTCCCTTTTGGCCTAGTGACGGCACCAAGGGTCTTCACCAAGGTGCTATCCCCAATTCTGGCATTGCTAAGACGAGGCATTGCAATCGTGGGTTACCTGGACGATCTCCTGAGAGCAGCTTCTGTCTCAGAATTAAGGGAGGACGTGGAGATCACCATACATACTCTCTGGGAGTTTGGCTGGGTGTTGAACCTCCAGAAATCTGTGATGCTGACTCAGCGCCTGGAGTACCTGGGGTTAATTCTGGACTCTTCAGAGGCGAGAGTTTTTTTTCTCCCTTCAGACAAGCTGAATACTCTTCAATCGGCAGTGCAGTTGTTGATGTCCCAGTGGTCATCGCTGCATTTTTGCATGCGAGTTCTGGGTCTCAAGGTAGCCATTTTTGCGGCTGTACTGTATGCTCAATTCCACACTCGAGTCTTGCAAAAAAGAGATCCTGTCCAAATGGGATAAATCTCTGACATCCCTGGATTGTCAAATTCAGGTGAACCAGCTAGGCAGGGATTCCCTTGTCTAAGGTCTCCGGCTCTTTGGTCCGGGAAGTCGTTCCTTCCTCTTCATTGGGCGGGGATCATGACGGACGCCAGCCTGATCGGCTGGGGGGGGGGGAGAGTTTGGGGCGTACAGTCAGCCCAAGGTCACTTGACGCAGGAAGAATCCCGCCTGCCGATGAGTGTGCTGGAGCTTCGGCCAATCAGGCGGTTCCTCTTCATAGTCGCAGAGGCTACAGGGGTGTCTGGTCAGGATTTAGTCTGACAATGCCACGGCAGCAGCGTATGTCAACCATCAAGGATGGACAAGGAGCTCAGCTGCTGCACTGGAGGTACCTGACATCCTAGTGGGCAGAGCGATGTGTGGCGGTTCTGTCAGCCGCATACATTCCGGGCGTAGAAAACTGGCAGGCGGACTACCTCAGTCATCTGCTGCTGGACCAGGGGGAGTGGTCATTGCATCTGGAAGCGTTTCGGATCATTTGCATAAGGTGGGGCACGCTGAGATGTGGATCTCTTGGCCTCCCGGCTCAATCAGAAGGTACAGAGGTTTGTGGCCAGGTTAAGAGATCCCCGGGCGGACGCGCCAGATGTGTTGGTGGCTCCATGGGGGCATTATCGGCTAATTTATGCCTCCCCACAAACTGAACTGCTGGTAGCAGAGTGAGGGGTCATAGCCAGTAGGGCCACCCCCTGGGCGGTACTGTACAGTTTTGCTGTTTTTATGCATTCTGCCTCGTCCTGTCCTAAAGGTGGCGATATAACCCTTAGGTCAAGATTAAAGGTGCTGTCTGTCAATGAACTTCGGAGAAAAGGATTTTACGGTGAGTACAAAAATCCTATTTTTCAAATTTTAAACTTAAACTCCCTTCCGCAAAAAATTGTATTCCTATTGTGGGGTCACCAGTATGGTATTTTTAAAATTGAAATCTTATCCCCTCTCAAACATCTCTTCTCCAGAGAGAATAAGTTCAGTGCTCGCAACCTTTCTTCATAGCCAATATCCTCCAGACCCCTTTATTAGCTTTATTGCCCTTCTCTGTACTCGCTTTGTTTCTAGTACTTCCTGAGGACTGGTGCCCGGAACTGGACGGCATACTCCCAGGTGCGGCTGGACCAGTGTCTTGTAGAGCAGGAGAATTATCTCTTTATCCCTGGAGTTTATTCCCCCCCCCCCCCCTTTTTTTTAATGCATATCAATATTCTGTTTGCTTTGTTAGCAGCAGCTTGGCATTGCATGCCATTGCTGAGCCTATCATCTACTAGTACCGCCAGGTCCTTTTTATCCATCCTAGTTTCCCCCAGAGGTTCACCCCCTAGTGAGTAGATTGCATTCATATTTTTGCCACCGAGATGCATTATTTTACATTTTTCTACATTAAACCTCATTTGCCATGTAGTTGCCATCCGCAAATGCAGAGGTTGAACTCTTTACCCCATCCTCCAGGTTGTTAATGAACAAATTAAGCAGGATTGGTCCCAGCACAGAACACCGGGGGACCCCACTTTCCCACCCCTGATCATTTTGAGTAGTCCCCATTTATCACCACCCTCTGGACTCCCCCTTGTAGGCAGTTTTCAATCCATGTACTCACCCTATGGTCCATGCCAGCAGACCTTTGTACAGTAAACGTTTATGGGAAACTGTCAATTGCTTTGCAAAATCCAGATACGTCACATCTATAGGCCTTTCTTTATCTAGATGGCAGCTCACCTCCTCATAGTAGGTTAATAGATTGGTTTGACAAGAACGATTCTTCATGAATCCATGCTGATTACTCCTAATACCGGTTTCCTTACTTAAATCTTGTATATAGTCCCTTATCCCCTCCAAGAGCTTGCATATTATTGATGTTGGGCTAACTGATCTGTAATTCCCAGGGATGTATTTTGGCCCTTTTTTTAAAAATATTGGTGATATGTTGGCTTTTCTGCAATCAGCTGTTGCCTGAAGCTCAAAAAAGTACATGAGCTTCTTTTTAGGCAGATTACATGCATTTTACTGCTTTTTACATTAGTGACCTTGGGACCTCGAAATGCCTGTACAAAAACTCTGCAAAAACACCTGAAAACAATACGCTCAGGTGTGACTGCAGCCTAAACAGTCATACAGTTTGCATTGTACATCATTTTCAAAACAATGGGATAAAGCAATATTCCTGAACTTTGTTTTATCTCACGGTTACTGTGAAATTGTGTGAATGCATCAATGTAGTGCATTATCTCAGCTTGGATTCATTGAATGAGTTTACCAAAAATTTGAATATTGCAAAATATACAGCCTCATGCTACGTAACTAAGCTCCAGTTCATCCTGAACAAACGTAATTCTTCTATTACTACTATTTATAAGTATTGGTTTTTATACTGCTGGGTCTGCTATTACTTGGTGAGTGATCATTTCACTGGAAAACACTCAGTCTTTTGGTTTTATGTCCTTTTTTTTTTTTTCCACCCGATCTCACAAGCTGAGCTGTATAACATAAGAAAATGTCTCAAGTGGAAATGTTTGGAAGGTGGGCCTAAGTATTTGTAACTTTATTGATCCAGACGCTTAAAATTTGTATAGAATTGCATTCCTTTTAGAGGTAGCGTAGGTAGAATTCCTTGAAAAATTGTGTACAATAAGAGGTTTAGGTATTACCATTTAAAAAAAAAAAAAAAAAAACACATTTCTCTGTAATTGTCCTTTTGCAGGTACTTGATTATTTTGGTGAAAGAAGCAGCATCCTCCTCTGTCATGTTTACGTAATAAGAGGCCTGAGTCTGGACATTTCAAAAAGTGTTAGTGTATTTCTTTTTACTTTTTATATTAATGCGATAAGTCTGAATATTGCTTTGCAATCTGCCCTGAAATAAAGAACCTCAAACCTGCCACTATGGTAGTGCTTGGTTTTTAGACTTTTTAATAGATCTTTAAGAGCTCTCCAGCTGTCTTGCAGTTCATTTGCAATTACCACAAGGTGTGCTCATAAGTTTACATACCCTGGCAGAATTTGATTCCTTTTCCTGCCATTTTTCAGGGAATACAAATAACATAACTTTTCTTGGTTAGTGTTTGGCTGAAGCCATTTATTATCAGCCAAATGTGTTTAGTCTTTTTATAAATCCTAACAAACTACGCTGATCAAAAGTTTACATCCCCTGGTGATTTTGGCCTGATAATATGCACACAAATGCATGCAAAGTGGTTTGAAAGGCTATTAAAGGTAACATCCTCACCTGCTTTCTGTTTGCTTATAATTTGTGTGTGTATACAAAAGGTCAATGAGTTTCTGGACTTCTGACAGACCCTTGCATCTTTCATCCAGTGCTGCACTGACGTTTAAGGATTCTGAGTCATGAGGAAAGCAAAAGAATTGTCAAAGGATCTGCAGGAAAAGGTAGTGGAACTGTATAAAACAGGAAAGGGATATAAAAAGATATCCAAGGAATTGAGAATGCCAATCTCTAATCAAGAAGTGGAAAATGAGGGGTTCTGTTGAAACCAAACCATGGCCGGGTATACCAACTAAAATTTTAGCCACAACTACCAGGAAAATTGTTCAGGATGCAAAGAAAAACCCACAAATAACTAGCTGAAATACAGGACTCTCTGAAAACATGTGGTGTGGCTATTTCAAGATGCACAATAAGGAGGCATTTGAAGAAAAATGGGCTGCAAACGGCACAGAGACAAGCCTCAAACCTTCTGGCACAAAGTCATTTGGAGTGATGAGACCAAAATTTTGCTTTTTGGCCACAACCATAAACGCTACATTTTGAGAGGAGTCAACAAGGCCTATGATGAAAGGTACACCATTCCTACTGTGAAACATGGAGGTGGATTGATGATGTTTTTCTGGATATGTGAGCTACAAGGGCACAGGAAATTTGGTCAAAATTAATGGCAAGATGAATTCCGTATGTTGTCAAAAAAAATACTGGAGGATCATTCATCAGCCAGAAAGCTGCTCATGGAACGTACTTGGACATTCCAACATGACAATGATCCAAAACACAAGGCCAAGTTGATCTGTCATTGGCTACAGCAGAATAAAGTGAAGGTTCTGGAGTGGCCATCTCAGTCTCCTGATCTCAGTATCATTGAGTCACTCTGGGGATATCTTAAATGCGCCTGGGTGTTTAATTGATCTTATTGGCCAAAATAATGTTTTATTCTGGTCCATGAAATTAACGCTCAAGCGCTAAACGTGCCTAGCAATTACAAGTGTCAAGTGTTTTGTTCTGCCAAAATGCCACTGCTCCTGGAAGCATTGGCAGTGGGTATGGTTTTAAATTTTTTTATTTTATTTTTTCCTGCCTCCAAAAGCCCCTGCCACTAAACGCTGCTAAAAGCCTATGCTAAAAGAATTAAACACATTATCCCTAAACTGCATAGTATTAACCAGTAAAGCTATTCAGCACATAATGCCGGTGAAACAGTCTAAAATTGCTGATTGCTTCACTTTGGGAAATGAGAGCAGTCGATATTTGGAAATTGCTACATTAAAAAATGTGCACATTGGCTAATTGGAAAACTAAAATCCCTGGATAACATTCAAGTATTTTAATCGAACTCCAAATGCAGCAAAGATTGGGCAATCCCGACATGGCAGAGCTTAAACGTTGAAAACGCACACAAGTGCATTATTAAATTGGTACTATTGTAAAAAGCTCAAGATTGAGTGTGTGTGTTT
Organism: Lithobates pipiens; assembly: GCF_037356315.1. Lineage (NCBI taxonomy): Eukaryota > Metazoa > Chordata > Amphibia > Anura > Ranidae > Lithobates > Lithobates pipiens. The sequence goes on along the minus strand of NW_027507764.1, from coordinate 407,079,069 downwards.
TTTTTATTTATAAAGCTGTGTTTAGCATATCAGGTCTATTCTGGCACTCCTCTCCTACTCCTCTCCTACACGTAAAATCCTAATTTGTTTGCTAGAAAATTACTCAGAACCCCCAAAACATTATAGAGATATATATATATATATATATATTTTTTTTAGCAGACACCCTAGGGAATAAAATGGCGATCATTGCAACTTTATCTCGCACAGTATTTGCGCGACAATTTTTTAAACACTTTTTTTGGGGGGGGGGGGGGGGAGTTTCAGGTTTTAAAAAATAACAAAACATTAAAGTTAGCCCAATTTTTTATATAATGTGAAAGATGTTACGCCGAGTAAATAGATATCAAACATGTCACGCTTTAAAATTGCGCACACTCATGGAATGACGCCAAACTTCAGTACTTAACCGGTTCCCGACCAGCGCATGACGATGTACGTTGACAGAATGCCACGGGCAGGCATATTGGCGTACAGGTACGTCCAATCTTTAATGTCGCCCTGCCATCGGGAGCGCGCCGCTGGCGGCGCGCTCCCGCGGTGGTCGGGACCCCCGTGAGTCTGGTCGCGCCATCCCCGGGACGGCTGTTTACACGGCATTTCCTCCATTCTGCTAAGCAACTAATGACGCTGATCTCTGCTCTGCTCCATGTGATTGGAGCAGAGATCAGTGTTCACTAAATGAAAGCCCAACCCCCCCCCCCACAGTTAGTAACACACCCCTAGGAACACTTATCCCCTACACTGTCACCCACTGGTTAACCCCTTCACTGCCAGTGTCATTTACACAGGAATCACTGCATTTATATAGCAGTGATTACTGTATAAATGACAATGGTCCCAAAAATGTGTCAAAAATGTCAGATGGGTCCCCCACAATGTCGCAGTCACAATAAAAATCGCTGATCGCCGCCATTACTAGTAAAAAAAAAAAAAATAATAAAAAATGATTAATAAAAATGCTATAAAACTATCCTTATTTTGTAAATGCTATAACTTTTGCGCAAACCAATCAATAATCGCTTTTTTTTTTTTTTTACCAAAAATATGTAGAAGAATACGTATCGGCCTAAACTGAGGGAAAAAATTTTTTTTATATATTTTTGGGGGATATTTATTATAACAAAAAGTAAAAAATAATGCGTTTTTTTTTTTTTTGTTTTTTTTCAAAATTGTTGCTCTATTTTTGTTTATAGTGCAAAAAATGAAACCCGCAGGGGTGATCAAATACCACCAAAAGAAAGCTCTATTTGTGGGGAAAAAAGGACGTCAGCTTTGTTTGGGAGCCACGTCGCACGACCGTGCAATTGTCAGTTAAAGCGACGCAGTGCCGAATCGCAAAAAGTGGTCTGGTCTTTGACCAGCAAAATGGTCCGGTCTGTAAGTGGTTAATCTCCATAGGCAACGCTTTAAATTTTTTTACAGGTTACATATTGAGATCTGCAGAGGAGGTCTAGAGCTAGAATTGTTGCTTGCGCTCTAACGCACGTGGCGATACCTCACGTGTAGTTTGAATGGCGTTTACATATGTGACCGGGACTAACTTGTGCGTTCGCTTCTGAGCGCGAGCTACTGGGGACAGGGGTGTTTTTAAAAAAAAAAATTATTTTTTATTTTTATTTGCAACTTTTTTTTTTTTTTTTTTTTTGATCACTTTTATTCCTATTACAAAGAATTTAAAGATCCCTTGTAATAGGAATCATTCATGACAGGTCCTCTTTATGGAGAGATGTGGGCTTAATAAGACCCCACATCTCTCCTCCAGGCTGGAAAGCATGAGATTGTGAAAACATTTTCACCTATCCCATGCTGACAGCACCGATCGTGGCTTTGTTTACTTCTGGGAACCTTCCGTCATAACGTCGCGCCCGGGCCTCAGACGGTCATAGAGATGACTGGTGACCATTTGGTCACCGGAAATTTCTATAGTCATCTGGCGCCGGACGATTCTTTCTCTGAGTCCCCGATGGCACGGGAGAGCCCAGAGAAGCACCGGACGGCGGCAGGAGGGGGGGGCTGTCCCCTCCCGTTGCCTGTAAGAATGATCAAGTGGCGGAACTGCTACTATGATCATTCTTATGGTGCACAGAATCGCCGGCTGAAAACAAGGATATCTGAATGATGCCAGCAGCCACAGGCATCATTCAAATATCCTTGTTTTCAGCCGGCGATTCCCACTCATATGATGGCCTTGGGCAGGAAGTGGTTAATGTATTGATCCTTGTTGTACTTTTCTACATTTTCTAGTTAAATCCTGAAATTAAAATGATTGAGTTTAGATTTTTACACCACTCATCTTTACAAACCCATGAACGATAAACTTCGACCTAGTTTCCAAATTTTAAGTAAATGACGATTCTTGATTGTCCCCTTTGCTGTAAAAACATTAGTGCAAAAATTTGCAAGCAGAAGATGCAACAATGTGCTTATTTCTAAAAAGACCTCAAAATTTGTTAGCAAGCCATGTATTAAAAGAAAACACATCACGACAAAGAAGCTGACAAAGCAAGTCTAAGATTCATTTCTATAGAAAACACAATGAGTGTTAAGCCACTAAAAATAAATAACCCTTGGGGCATTTAAATCCCTAATCTATATAGCAAAATGGAAAGACTGGGACAACTGAGATTCTGGCTAGCAAAGGCTGTGTAATGTTTTATTTTTATTTTCCCCTATGCAAATAGTTGTTTTCAGCATCTCCTACATACTGTCTAGCAAACGAAAAAGCTCTATTTCCCAATGAGACCAATATGGGACTTATTGGCTTTAAAGTGGGGCTAAAGGCTTGCGTTTTTTAACTTAAAAAACAAGGGATAAAAATAAACCTGTTTATACTTTCCTGCTCTGTGTAGTGGGCTAGCACAGAGCAACCCAGATCCTCCTCTTCTTGGGTCCCTTTTTAGTGCTCCTGGCCCCTCCTGTTGAGTTTTGCCACAGCAAGCAGCTTGCTATGGGGGTAGCAGAGCTGCAGCTCCCGATGTCCATTCAGACACGGAGCCGCAGCCTGGCCCTGCCCCCTTTCTCTCCTCATTAGCTAGCTGACTTTGATGGACAGCAGCGGGAGTGATTGGTGCAGTGCTGCTGTCTCAGCCAATGAGGAGGGGTGTCGTGGGCAGCAAAGAAAAATCTACATCGCTGCATCTAGAAGGGGCTCGGGTAAGTATTAGAGGGCCTGATGGGGGCTGCTGCACACAAAAGGTTTTTTTTATCTTAAATAGAATGCATCAAGATAAAAAAAATGCATTTATAACTTATATATTTTTTTTCACCAAATGGGGGGCAAAAGACCACCTATGTGATGATCTTTTGGTGACAGGTTCTCTTTAAGGAGAGATTTGTGGTCTAAAAAACCCTGGATATTGTGCCCTGTGCTCCACTGAATGTAATACAGTGCAGACCTGACAGCGAAAGGGTTAAAGCAATAAACCGTTACATAAGCCCACTAAAGTGACTAACCTCAGGTGATGCACAATGATGAAGCAAATCCTCCCTGACATAAGATATATCTGTTTATCTGCAGACCTTTCTCCACAGCCTTCCAAAGTACAGTGTTCCCATGCTATTTCTCAGCTTGCAGGAAGCAGCAGGTGGGATCAGCAGCTGGCCTCATACACTGCTAAGCAGAGAGCTGAGTGAAATGTGACACCTTAGTGGAGGCAATGGACACGCCTCCATCTACAGTCTCCTAGAGAAACCTCATCTGAGGCTGTGGTTACCTGCTGTGCTATGGAGGGGGGGTCTGCCTGATGTGGGGGAAAATAATCATGGTTGATGGTAAGATGGATGAAACCAAATACATGGTAATGCGGGAGGAAAACTTGTTTTTAACATAGCCAAGGACATAGATTTACCTTGAAGCAGAACAGTGGTCATTAAAACGCAGCCAGACCTATAAAAATATTTTACATCCTCAAGCTAAGTATTCAAATCAGTCTAAGGTGGTAAATAGTTCTGAAAAATACTGTAGGAATTGTTTGGTTCACCCCTGCTGACATCAGCTGAGAGGAGGAGAGAGACAGGCGGCCATGTGAGGGCTGAGCGGCGCTTGGAAATACAGTATAGAACGGCTTATTTTTCAAAACCACATACTCTGGGCACATCAGTTAATGTAATGGAGGGGATTGTAGAAATGAGACACAGAATTAATAGCAGCAGTCGGAGCAGGCAGGGGGGAGGAGGACAGAGGAGAGCTGCGTATGACCGAGGCTCTTAAACTGACCACGGTGTTATGGCTTATCAGCCGTGATAAACCGTGGTCGGTTTACAGTGGGGGGGGGGCAGGATCAGCCAGGTATTTCAGGTGCTACAATGGGCCAAAATACACAGCACAAGCACTGTGCTGCTGTTCATGCTTTAAAGGAGCAGGATCTATATTTTATTATTTAGGGTTACAAACACTAAGAAAGAGCCTGCATATTTCTTTCAGCATAGGTTTAAGGACAAATTTACACTGTAAATCTCATAGGAAGGGCTGTCTTTGCCTGAGCCTGATGCACAGGTGTTCTGTACACCAGCCAGTCTCATTCCTGTCTATTGGGCATGAACGAACAGCCGCTTGCCCAAATCTGGCAACTTTGTAGGTGCATGTCCCTGTTTGCGAACAGCAAACAGCCGTTTGCACAGGTGTATGAATAACATGGACATGTTGCCAGGTATCAGTTATAGGCACCACATCCCTTCATAATCAAAATATTCAAGGTACAAAAAATGGGATTTTGGAGGTGCCAAACCAACAATCTCTTTATAAAAGTAGCAAAGATTTTATTTTTAACAATGATTAAAAACATTTCACAGATAAAAAAAATCATTAAACAGTATTTATACGGTTATGATACAGGTGCAGTATCTCCAGCTCTACAGGTTTTTTCCAGTCTTCTTCAGGAGACTTGAATGAGTACTGCATACATAATCATTAAAAACAATACCTTGGTCACATGTGTGACTATCGCATATATTGGTGTTCAACAAATTGTCACAAAAAATGGTAGATGTATTTTCATTTCACGAAGATGCATGCGATTTCAAGTTTGTCAAGGAAAGCCCTCTTACCTGACTGTATATAAGGTATTTTTAAAAGAACTGCGTATCAGAAATGTGTTCAAAGGAAATATCTGTGAACTCCCCAAATCGGGCCTGTGCAAAAGGGGATTCAACAATAAAAATGGGGGTATTCACCAAATACAACACAGAACAAGCCCAGAAATTGAATGTTGACCCTACCAATTTAGCAGTGCAAGAAGGACCAGGGCCAGAAATACATGAACAGGTTGTCAATGGGTTAAATGTGTTGTAATTCCTATGGTATCCTATCCCCATTCACTTGCTATCAAGCAGGCAATCCTCCAGATTGGCTCTGCAAATGAAGCATATGTAAACTTAAGTAATGACTTCCTCTCCCCAAATGGACATAAAAGTAACGCGATTGGCCCTAAATGGCTGAAATGACATTTACCTCTATCTGTCATTAAAGCATTCTTCCAGCCTCTCCTGGGCAAGCCACCGCACTAACCACTGTCAAGGGGATCTTTAAATATCCCTCCCCACCAGCGTTCAATGGCACTGATGGAGGTGCGGACATCCAAATGAAGCCACTGCGCATGCATGATGGTTTCCAGAGGTGACATCACGCGCGTGTGCTACAGGCCTCCGGCATGGTTGGGCAATCTGCCCACAGATAGGATGGTCAGAGATGTGCATAGATTCCTCCAACCCAGCTCCTCTGCACCAGTGCCCACCGAAAATGGAGGCACCCACGTACACAGGAGATCATCCTGTGAGAGAACACGCAAGGCAGAGGCGCCACCATCCAGGACAACAGACAGGAGCACTGGCTCCCACTCCACCATCCAAAATAATGGTGCCCGTGCGGTAACTCCTCCAGAAAAGATCACCATCACTGTAAAAAATATTAAATTTGCACTATCTATTGGACAAACTCTAAAATGGCATCCACGAGATGTCTTTTATCAATGAAAACGTAAACCAGCCATCAAAAGGAATTTCAAAGAATACATCCACAGGGCTTTCAGACAAACCTCAATTTTAGACAAATTCACATGCATTTTCGAGTTACAAACCAGAAAAATTTTATTTTATGGTAATTTTAGCCACATATCAATTCACACCAGATACAAATACATGAGAAGCATAATGGGCAGTTAGGGTTTTTTTTGTTCTTTAAAAAAATTCTACTACAATTAATAGATTACAAGAAGGGCTTGAAACTGATGGAGTCATTTAACTACTTCAGCCCCGGAAGGATTTTCCCCCTTCCTGACTAGAGCACTTTGTGATTCGGCACTGCGCTGCTTTAACTGATAATTGTGCTGTCATGCGACGTGGCTCCCAAATGAAATTGGCGTCCTTTTTTTTCCCACAAATGGTGCGTTCTTTTGGTGGTATTTGATCACCCCTGCGGTTTTAATTTTTTGCGCTATAAAAAAAATAGCGACAAATTTGAAAAAAACGCATTATTTTTACTGTTTTTATAATAATTATCCCCCAAAAATATATTTAAAAAAAATAATTTTTCCCTCAGTTTAGGCCGATACGTATTCTTCTACAGATTTTTGGTAAAAAAAAAGTCGCAATAAGCGTTGGATTTGCACAAAAGTTATAGCGTCTACAAAATAAGGGAATAGCTTTATGGCATTTTTATAAAAAAAAATTTTTTGTTAGTAATGGCGGCGATCAGCGATTTTATTTATTTTTATCGTGATTGCTAATTATGGCGTACACATGAATTTTAACACATTTTTGGTACCATTGGCATTAATACAGTGATCAATGCTATAAAATTGTATTGATTACTGTAAAAATGTCACTGGTAGTGAAGGGGTTAACGACTAGGGGGCGGGGAGGGGTTAGGTGTGTCCTAGGGGAGTGTTTCTAACTGTCTGGGGGGTGGGCTGTGTCTGAAATGGACACTGATCGCTGCTCCCGATGACAGGGAGCAGACGATCAGTGTCCTGTCATTAAGCAGAACGGGGAGATGCTGTTTACATCGGCATCTCCCCGTTCTTGAGCTCTGTGACATGATCGTGGGTATCCCTGCGGCCATCGAGTCTATGGGTCCTGTGGGCACGGTCACGGAGCTTGCGGCAGGCGCCCAGCTGTGCCATTCTGCAAACGTGTATATGCCGACAGCAGTCAGCAAGTGGTTAATCCAGGTGATTTAGCCGCTGCCAAGGTGTGAATCCATTTGGTTTCACGCTGCAATAGCAGCTTGTCCACATCTCCACCTCTTGTTTTAGGCACATGTTCTAGAGCGAAGGATTTCATTTAAGATATTTGGAATTCATGATGAAGGCCCATGTGATGGCTAATGGGGGGGCTCCAGTCAAAAAGGCAGAAAAGCTTTCTTCATCTATCAGAAACGGAGAAGCTGTAGTAACACTGAGAGCTGATTGGAGGAAAGGAACACGCCCCCCTCCACACAGCAGAAGAACTGTTCTGTGCTGAGCTCTCCCTCCTTACACAAATATCTCATGTGTCGGGAAAACTTCTCAGAAGTGACATATGCTGATAACAGAGGAACGAAGCACCAGAGATAAATGACACTTAGAGCTTTGGAGAGCGATAAGTAAACTGGACAGCATATTCCAGAGTCCTGTAGAGTAGGAGAATTCTTGTTTTTTTCTCTGGAGTTGATCCCTTTTTAATGCATGCCAATATTCTGTTTGCTTTGTTAGCAGCAGCTTGGAATTGCATGCCATTACTGAGCCTATCATCTGCTAGTACCCCCAGGTACTTTTCCATCCTAGATTCCCCCAGAGATTCTCCCCCCAGTGTATAAATTACATTCCTATTTTTGCCACCCAAATGCATTTTTAAATTTTTCTACTTTGAACCTCATTTGCCATGTAGTGGCCCATCCCATTAATTTGTTCAGATCTTTTTGCAAGGTTTCCACATCCTGCGGAGAAGTTATTGCCCTGCTTAGCTTAGTATCGTTCGCAAATACAGAGATTGCACTGTTTACTCCATCCTCCAGTCCGTTTATGAACAAATTAAATAGGATTTGGCAGGGCTTGACAAATTTGCTTGGAATCTAGGAGCCAGCTAAAAAAGTTAAGAGACAGTGTTTTTTTTGTTTGTTTTTGCTTTTTTAAATGACCGACAAAGCTATTTTACTTTTTGCAATAAAACATATCCAATAAATGTTGGCCAAAACGCAACATGTCTTTGGTTAAAAAAAAAAATCGCAATAAGTTTATATTATTATTATTATTATTATTAGGTTTGTGTGAAAGTTAGTCTACAGATTGTTATATACTGGAGTTTTTCTTTATTTTGTTTTTAATACTAGTAATGGCGGCGATCAGCAACTTGGAGCGGGACTGCGATAGTGCGGCATACTATCTGACACTGGGTCGGAACTAACTGCTACCGACATCTCAAGTGACACTAATACAGGGCCAAGCGGGGAGATGACAAATAATAAATTCATTTTAATTAAGAAAAAATAAACAGTTTTTACTTAAAAAAATAAAAATAAACCAGCCACCCCACACTCAATATTAGGCAAAAGACGCCTGCAATCATTTTGTTCTCTTCTCCACTTTAGGAAGCAGATGGGCGGGCAGGGGGGAAGCTCCATTAGCATTGCTTGTCTTACCAACGACCACCACAAGAGGGAACCAGATTCCATAAGGAAGCATAGGACTACTGAAGGCTGCAAAGCCATGGCCTCAATTACCGGCTGGCGCGGCCCGCTACGTTCGCACGCTGGGGGGGGGGGGCACGCATGGAGAGGGGATGCCCCAGCTGTGTCGCCCCGGGTGCCAGGTCACTAATTCTAGTTGCAAATGCCACCTGGCGCCCGGTGTTTGTCAAACCCTGGGATTGGCCCCAGCACAGAACCCTGGGGGTCCCCACTACCCACCCCTGACCATTCCGAGTACTTCCCATTTATCACAACCCTCTGAACTCGCCCTTGTAGCCAGTTTTCAATCCATGTTACTCACCTTATGGTCCATGCCAAGGGACCTTTAATTTGTAAATGTTTATACACCCAGATACACCACATCTACTGGCCTTCCTTTATCTAGCTGGCAATTCACCTCATAGGTTAGTAGATTGATTTGGCAAGAATGCTTCTTCACCATTTTTCTAGGTAAATATATTTCTAAGGGTTCTATTGAGATTAAATTTTCACCACGTTTGTAACAATCCATGCAATCCATACATACAAATAAACCAAATCAAATATCAGAAATGAAGTTTTGTGTAATATAATGGAATGACACAGGGAAAAAATTTCTGACTTGGAAGCATTTAGTCATACCACAGATGGTCCAAGTGGTTCCCCAGCCTAGCATACACAAAATACACCAAATGTTTGAACCGGTTTCCTTTCCTACTGAGCTATTGCAGCATATCGGTAGATATTGATGTATTGTGGTTTGCAGATGTGTATTCTATTTTGTGACTGTTCGCTGAGCCACGTTAATACATTTTCATCCCATGGAGCCTAATGCATAGAAATTAACTTGTAAAAAAAAAAAAATGTTAGCTGGATTGTGGCATATGTATGCAGGGAAACGTTTTTCTGGGAGTAAACCATAAAATCTGCTTATGTTTCCGAGGGAAGTGTTGCTGTTCTTTTGGTTTGTTGCTTTCAGTTTACCAGAAGTATTTTGAACACATCCACACTGATTGCTGCAAAGTGTAGAAAAGCACTGTGGAAGAAAGTTGCTATAAATGAGTGTTTCTGTGCTATTGTATAATTATGTGTGTTCTCTGCGTGCAGAAAAAGGAGAGCTTTACTGTCAAAAAGAGAAAAAAATGCATTTTGTGGTTTTCCGTTTAAATGTAGTCATAGATTTCAGATTCATGTATCATTGGCAAGATGAATCAGCCAAAGTCATAAGTGTTCAGTAGAAATTGTACAGCTGCTACAGAGAGTTTACAGACTTTCATCTCTGCTCTACTCCGTTTTATTTAAAAGGAAATAAATGCCACCTACTATTTTTGGGGGAGGCCTATGAGTTTTTAATAATTGGGGTGTAAATGAAGAATAGTAACTTTATGTAAATTGTAATAGCAAAAGCTGTTTCTGTAAAAACTATTTGGTAAAGAAAGTAACTTGCAGTGGTGCTGCTGGAATAAGACTGAATTATATTGCCTTTTTAAAGTGGTTTTAAATAAGCCTAAAATAAGCATGTTATACATACTTGCTCTCTAACTGTACTGTGCAGAGCAGCACTCTATTTAGGCCCCCCACCGATGCTCTCCAATCCTCCTCCCCTGTGTGTGCCTCCACAGAAAGCTGTGTGCTATGGAGGCACATGTGCAGGTGCAAACCTGAGCCAAGCTATGTGCGTCCATAGACGCACACAGCCTGACTTCTCCCCACTCTCTGCTCCCAGGATTTGACTGACGGCAGTAGGAGCCAATGGCTACCACTGATGTCTCTGTCCTATGAGAGCTGCTGCAGATGGGTACAGTGCTGTATCAAGTAAGTACAGATTTTTTTTTTTTGGGGGGGGGGGGGGGGGACATATAACTACTGGGACATTTTTTTACCTTAATGCAGGGGATGCATTAAGGTAAAAAATGTTTTATTTTTAGAACCACTTTAAGTTTATGGTATATAGTCTTAAATGCACATTGAGAAGCACAAAACCTTAAAATAAGGGCCCATTCATACTTTATTACATTGCCGTAATACTTGCAAAGCAGTGCTTTAATGTGCGTTGCTACATGTTGTCTTTTTATAGCCCATTTATGAGCTGTAGCACAAGTGCTCCTGCTCTACATTTTTTCATTGCAGCTCACCGCAACACACACTGGGGGAAATTTATCAAAACTTTAGCATCCAGAATCTGGAACAGCTCTGCTTGGCAGCTAATTGGCTTCATTCATTTAACTTCAGCTGGTTCTATTAAGTTTTGACAATGAGCCCCCATTCACATCGGCATGATTTGACAAGCAGCCTATTGCCGGCAACAGCACTGTCCCAATCGGTGAGATGCTGACTTTGCGGCGCAGCACCGATTTCCAAGTAGTTCCTGCACTACTTTTGGTGACTTTGGGGGAGATTTCAAAAGACATCTGTGCATGAACCCACACAGATGACTTTCAAATTGCCCCCAAACTCTCACTGAAATTGGGTTGTAAATCATGCAAGTTCAGCTGAACTCTCCCGATTTCAAATCTGCTTTCAGTGTGAATGAGGGCTAAGCCCTTGCGATGATCTAACAGCTAACCCTTCCCCACACTGCTTAAAATGTGACTTTGTTTTTGTCTTGTCTTCATTGAAAATATTTCTCATCACTTCCTCTTAGGAAGTAAAGGGAACTCTACCTAATAAGATCAGAGACGGCTGTATAAACCCGTCGAGGATAGCCCATTGCCTTCCCTATCCCAAACAAAATAAATTTTGGCAGCATTAGGGCTTTGCTCTGTTAAATATACAATACACTCCATCTGTGCAAAAATAAATGATCGATCCAGTGAGTATGCCCTGTGGTAAACTGACACCACACTGCATTGAAATCGGGAGCAAGCGGTCTAGGGTGACTGTGCTGTTTCTCTGTAGATCTAGTTCAATGAGATTAAGCTTTCTCACCCTAGTACAGAAAATGTTTTTGCTGGCACCATTACTACATTTTAAAATGGGGGAGGGAATGAGAACTTTTAGGACTTGGAGCCGCAATATATACATCTTTTCTTCTTCCTTTTTTTTTTTTTTTTTTTTTTTTTAACATTTTAGTAAATTGGGGGAGAGGCAAACTGTATTAAGGTGGTATCATCCAGTTTCTTTAGCTGTGTATACCTGTCTGCATGCTGGTAAATGTTCTGTCTGTCAACTGAACCATGGACAAGACTTGTTTTTGACAGTTGTTGAATTTGGCTTGGTTTTTATGCATTACATAGTGCGCTTAAAGAGATGAATCTGCATTATTAAATGTCCCCCACAAAATGGTAACCATTCCGTACAGTGTAACATCTGCACATAAATCTGTAGCATGTACACACCCCCCAAGCATGATGTTCAGGCTTCAGTGTGTGTCATCCCCATATCATATGATTTTAATGTGCAATTCAAAGCTACTTAAGATATCTGCAATATAACTGCCAGCAGTGTTCTTGCTTAGTTTTTGTTTTTTTCTTTGTAGGCAAAGCCATGAATACTGTATGCCATTGTTGCCTGTTCTTGCTGCCTGAAATGCAGAACAGCTTTCTGACTTTAATCAACGCTCATTGAGGTTTATGTGGAGCGCAAATGAATTCACTGTGTTTAGAAAGGAAAAAAAGAGTGGATGTGAAGAATTCAGCCCCTAGGGATTAGCCTGCGCTAGGTATCTGCGATTTGTGTAAAACTGCTATCGTATTTCCCACCCACAAAATGAAAAGCCTCCCTATGTAATCCAGACCTTGTCATTAATATCTGATCTTTTTTTGAGTTTTTATTTCCGTTCTTTACATTTTTTTATTTTCCCCCTTTTGAAGAGGCGGTACTTACTGTAATTGTAGGCTGCCCATTAACTTGGTGGTTCTATGAAGGCAAAATCCAACACCTGCAAAACCTGATCATTCCTGGTCAAGTCACTGGAGGGCTAGGTTCACATCTGTGCGGGTGATGCTGTTGTGGGACCCGTACAAATAACAGCGGCAACTAACCACACAGAGAAATGCAGGAACCACGGGTGGGTGCTATTCTAATGGCATGCCACTAGCACTGGAAATCGCAGCTGTACCGGGAATCTGGGTTCCCACACAGAATGCAATTTAAAAAATAGTGGAGGAACTTTTCCTGTGTGTCATTGGGCAAGGCAGCCTATTCAAATGGATATGCTCTTGTGCCCACGCAAACCGTAGCCAGCACAGCTGCACGGGTGTGAACCTAGCCAAAGGGGGAATGAATAGTGCTAGCAGATACTGCTTTTCATGGGGGGGGGGGGGGGTGGATACTGTCCCTGGAAATGGTCAATGTCTATAACCTGATACTGTCATTGGGAAGTTTTACATTTAAACAATAGGGAAGCTTCTGGGTGTTATAGTTGTTGTTTTATGTGTGGTGATGCATAATTTTAAAATTTGATCCTTTTGGCCCTCAGGATTTGCTCACACTCTAATCTCCTCATTTTGTCTGTTACCTTCTTTTTCAGATTTTTTTACCACCTGGGTGTTTGTTTTCTTTCTATTCTAATTTCTTCTGCCTCCTTTTCTATTTAACTGTGCCATGTTGCCTTCTGTTACTTTAGGCTGCGGCTTTATTATAACGGAGACCGCTTGTTTGTCAGTCTGAGGCCATGTTCACACCTATGCAATTTTTTTTTTTTTTTGTGTGTATTTTCAGTTTTGCATAAACACACTACAGTCCATTTAACCCGGTTTCCTATGGGTCATGTTCACATCTATTCATTTTATGGAAAGGGCCAGGGACTTTTTCTTTTCAGTTTTTTTTGGTTCCATAGACTTCAATGGCTCAAAAACCTGTATTGAAAAACACAAAAAAATGCACTTGGAACATGCAACCTGCATAGGTGGGAACCAGGCCTGATCAAGAAGTAAATGCACTAAAAGACTTTGTCCTTAATGGTGTAATACTTGAACTGCGATTAGGCCTCATGTTCATGGCCACTTTTTAAGCGGTACTGTTTTTCTTTGTTACTTTGTTCAATTTGTGGTTTGATTCAATCCATTCCTCAGATCAAGCAAGACTGGACAAATTCCAATTGTCATGGCGACTGGAAAAAGTTCCTCAGTGACCAGGAAATTCAGCTTTGTACCAGCATTTTGGCCATAGCTTGGAGCTTAGCTCTAAGTCTGAGTTGTGAGTGATTCCATCTCAACAGCTCTACAGACCAATGATGACAATGTGGATTGTGCAGTTTAGTTAATGCTGGTTGGAAAAGTGGGGTTTGTACCATGTGGTGCAAAAAGAGGAGGAAGAGCAGTGAAACAGAGTAGGCAGGAGATTGGCAGATTAACCTTCTCACCAGCGATCCGTTGGGTCCAGAACAGCAAGGGCCGCAGAATATAACTGCTGATCCACCTGTACCACTTACTGTGACCCTCCCCTTCTGTACCTCTTCTGCATCTCCACTCTCTGTAACTACCTACACTACATTTAGGGCTCCTGCCTATGGACATTCAATATTCAGCATTCAGAGCCTTCATTTGATATGTATGCTGTGGGTCCATGTACAGTGGTCCATTTTGGTCCTTGGGGTTTAGCGATGTAAACGAAAACTAGAAAGATCTTTGTTCACGTTCTGGCGTTTGGCTGCTCGGGGCAGTCGTGTAAATATCAACAGTGTGTAGTCATTAGCATCATTGATTTACACACTATGTAAATTAAAGCAGAACATTAGTACACACACACACACACACACACTAAACAGTTATTACTTTTGTCAAATTTTTTACCATTTAAGAGATATGACTGGTTGAATTTTCAGGAAGTCTGTTTTCTGATTTAAAAAAATGCAGCCTGTATTCTACCCAAGAGGAGGTGTTAGAGTAATAGCATCATATCCTCTTCTCTCTCTTTAACTGTAAGGCCCCATTCACACCTGAACATAGCGTTTTCAGGCCGAAAATCGCACAATTTTCCCATGATTTTGCAGTGTTTTTTTTACTGTGTTTTGCTGCAATTTTGTGTAGGACAGAAGGTCACCAATGTAAAAAGAAGAAAAGAAAAATGCCCAAATCTGCCCAATTTGAGCGACAAAAAAGGGTCCAGAACTTAATTTGCTTCAGGCGACATGGAGTGGAGATTTGAACCATCTCAATTGAGAATAATAGATTGTTTTCCCCTCCAGCGTTTTGTAGCTTCAGGCTTCAAAATGCAAAACGCTCAGGTGTGAATGGGGCCTAACTGTAATCGGCCTACATTTCCCATGAATACTTGGGATGGGAGTGAATGTGGGAGATACACAAGGCTTGCACATGTAAATGTGAACTCGCACACTTAACATAAATTACACCCCTCATTCCTGCAGCTAGCAAGCCATACATAACACACGGTATGATAGGTTACAGCCTTATAAATACAAAGCATTTTAATAATATAAATGCATATAATGTAGCGGTACCCTCGTAAGGGCTGCTGATTTGGTTACTTGGCAATCCGCCAATCACCCTGCTGCCATACTCCTCACGATCAATTAACTCAAAGAACAGTCAATTTCTCGGTTTTGTTGCTTTTTTTTTAGGATGTTACTTGAACTTGGAAAAAGGTTGACATGAGATGCCCATAGCATTTAACACAATGCACGTTGGATGCAATTATTCAGTGGCCTTGCAAAGAAAGACTGAATACACTGCTTGCACCTCAATCTCTTCCTTTTGAACAACTCTTCTGCAGACTATTACTTTCCTTGTACAAATCCTTACTGCAAAACATTCTATTTCTTAACTTCCGTTTTGAACAAAGAAGAATCACTCTGAATAATTCATCCTTGTTGACCATGATGGGATTGTCCATGCAAATAAGAGCCAGAAGCGCACACTGCCTCACCCCCGATGGCCCAGATAGTCAGTCAGCGCACAGTCTTTGGAAGGCACTACCATTGTGCTAACCAGGCCAGAGATGACTTTATATCTCCATACGATAACCTGACACATGGCAGTGAGCGGACCACTGCTTTCAGCCAGTCCAGGACTATTAACGCTGTGTTCCACGGCCACAGCATTCTGCACTGACCTTTCTTTAGGAGGATAATAATTCTGTGTCCTCGGTCACAGAACGCTGCACTACTCTCCTCCGCTTCCTCCTTCCAGATCTCCTCCAGCATGCAAGTCCTGTGTTCCCCAGTCACAGCAGCTTAATACTACATTAAGGATGAAGATCTTTATCTTAAGCTCCCTCCTAGCAGTTCCTCCATCCCTCCTCCACGCTCGGCGCAACCTCACGTGGGGACGCCTGGAACAGCAACTCAGTACTCCATTGTCAGTTCCTACTTTTCAGACTCCCCCCCCCCCTGGAAGCATGCGACCCCCAGCTTATATGAGAGGCCTGCCCCTGCCAATACGGAAAGATAATTGGTCAGGGCTCCTCACATGAGCTGCTTGCCACTCACGCCCAACCTAAAATACAGGCCTGTCTAAATTTACCTGCATCTGAGCCCTGTGCTTAGAAAAATCCTACTCTAGCACATACTTTTAGGTAGAGGGTGCTACATTAATGTAATTGATGAATTTAATATAAATGCAGACCAATGCAGCTTATCAGTGTCCACAACTGCCAAATATCAGGGACCACCAGTGCCACTTGTCAGGTAACACCAGTGCAGAGCGGGATTATTTGTATATACACAGTGGGGATCCTCGGCAGTGTCCGGTATTGTTATGAGAGTGATGATGCCCGCCATTATGATTGACAGTGCACTGTTCCTATAACGGTAAGTGGGACATCATCATCGGTGTTCTCGTATACAATACCGGTGTTTCTATGCCATGTTGCTACACCCCGCACTCCTCCATAGTAAGGGGACAAGCAGACATCTTGTTAAACCTTGGATTTTTCAAATGAAGGGGCGGTGACTGTCGGAGCAGAAGAGGAGGAGGACACCACCTCCATGGGCAGCACAGACCGAGACCCCTTCCGTCCACAACATGTCTGCTTCCTCCTGCTTGGCTTTTGGAGGACTATAAACAAGGGAACATGTCAGACCGCTGGCTGAGCTCAGGAGAGGCATAGCAGCCAGAGTTCTTACAAACAGGATGTCAGCAGGCAATAAAATTTTTTCAGAAAGTTCAGCAGCCAACTACAGAGCTCAGAAGAACATGGATGGCAAAGTGGGTGAAGGCAGAATTTTTCCTGGGTCCTCTAGTCATGACTGCTTAACTATAGACAAAGTGCATCCCAGATGTCTAGTGGTATTGTCTTTCAGCCTTGCTCAGTCGCCTTATCGCCTCCTTATCAATTGCATTTCTTTGCACCACGTACTGTCAAAGCAGCAGTACAGATCCCCACCCACTTCGTCATACATCATCTCATTCATGCGCCATCGCTGCAGGAATGGCAGAGGCAGATGTAATGACCTAAATGTTGGTGCTTATATTACTGGCAGGATATCGTGAGAGGATCCTGCTAGCGATACAGGCATTTAAGATGCTTTCTCCTGTCAGATTTATTTTCAGGAGTTTTTTTGTTTTGAGCTTAATAGAAGCTTTTGATGCCTTGTCTGGGCCCTGATGAAGGGGGATCCTCAGCCTCTAAAATGCATCAGATGCTGTTTATTTTCCTGCTACTTGTAACTATATTAAGACTCCTGAGATGATCATTTGATGCACTTTTTTTTTTTTTTTTTTAATTATTTTTTTTTTTGCCTCCATTTACCCATGTTTCCCAATATTGGCATGCTTGATGTAGCAATACATGTGTTTGCAGATCTACTTGCCTGTTGTGCGTGTCCCTCATGAGTGGAGGGAAAGATTCATGGCCCAGAAAAATGTAAAATAAAATTTACATTTTTACTGTGCCGTCCACTTCTAATTGCAACCCATGGGTTGTGCTTCCCAGTTTAAAACCACCAGTTTGCTTTAAGAAATCTGGAATATTTTGCTTTTAATTTCTGTGTTGATATATACAATAATTGGATGTCCATAACTAAAAACTATCAGCCTTTTGAACATCAATATATGCAGCTGTGTGCCCTGTTAAAAATTGAAACGTGTGAGTGATATTTGAGATCATTTTTATTTTCAGGAATATTTTGTTGGTTTGTTTTTTTTTTTTTTTTTTTTTTTCATGGTAGAAATGTCTTGAGTGGTTTCAAATTTTATGAATGCTCCTTTTTTTCTTTTTCTTTTTTTTTTTTTCAATGCATGCCTTTTTGTTGAGTTCATGTTTCTGCTTCATTAAAATCAGCTTATATTGCATAATATATTTTTATTTTCAAAGTGATACCTCTTATACAAATATAAAAGCTGCTGGCTACATTTGTTCTGTAATTATAACGGTTTTATAAATTAAAGCTCATTGTAAACATAGCACTTTGTTGCTGTTGTGCTGCAAATTACATCTCTTGATTGACAAGCCTGTAGTGGTTTGCAGATCAGTTGGATTTAGTTGCTATGGGAACAGATGTGCAGGGTAAAGAAAATGTAATGGTACAGCTCATGGCTTTTCAGTGGATGATCTAACCAGGGTTGTTTCAATTCCAGTCGCTTCTGTAGCAGTGAACTCCAGCATATAAAACAGAGTTCACTGCAGGGACATTAATCTGTTCCCTTTCATGATACTGCAAGTTTCTTCAACCTGCTGGGCACAGTCCTCTTGAGCAGAAGTATAGGAGAGTTATAGCTATGAATTAAGCAGTCATCATTATGCAGTGCTTTTATTAACACACACTTGACCATTAAATATACTGTGTACACTGTGGAAGTGTGTTTCTTTTTTTTTTTTTTTTTTATATGTAATCTTTCTCCTCCTCACAACAAAATCTGTTTTATCTTCCACAAAGGCATTACCTTCACACAGTATTACTGTTGACAGTCGTTTTCAACCTTTTTTTCATTTGCATACCCCTTGGTAGTCCATTTACATAAATTGTTTTCCTTGATGAAGGTGGAAAAGTAGGCCTGTTTAATTGGTGGGGCACCATCGCAATATAAGCTTACTTTTAGATTGGGTGATGCTTGTCTGCTGACATTCTCTTAAACTTCTTGGATTCCCTACATGCTTTAAATCGTCTCTTTTTGCTGGTAACTTTCAATTTCTAAGGACTACATATCTCATGGTATCTTGCTGTCTGCAAACAGTGATTCCTTTACTGACTCCGCCTCCCGAATCTCCTCTCAGCACCTCTGTAGTTCGGAAGGCAGGCTCTGTGAAACGTTACACAGCAGTGCCTACTCACAGGTCATAATAAATATGAGTCATAGAATAAAAGGAAGTCAATTCTGTGACCCGTTTGAAAATTTTCACAAACTGTTTATAAGTGTCACGTTTGTTCAGATTAATATGAGTAGGCTAGACATATTTAAAATTCAATTTGGAAATGAAAATGAAAATGTGATTTTTATATTTTGACCAGAGATGTACTTCATTAACGTGCCCTGTTCTGGGTAGTGCTGGAGTTTTCCACTGCCTTTTTCTCCTCGCACATTCCCATTGATCCATCAAAATAATGTTCTGACCGAAATGCAAATACAGTGCCTTGAAAAGTATTCGTATCCCTTGAAATTTTCCACATTTTGTCATGTTGCAACCAAAAACGTAAATGTGTTTTATTGGCATTTTATGTGATAGACCAGCAAAGTGAAGTGGAAGGAAAATGATAAAGGGTTTTCAATTTTTATTTATTTTTTCTGAAAAGTGTGGCATGCGTTTTGTATTCAGCCTCCTTTATTTTGATACCACTAACTAAAATCTAGTGGAACCAATTTCCTTCCGAAGTCACCTAATTTGTAAATAGGGGTGCAACGTATCAAAAAAACTCACGGATCGGATCGTTCCTTGGATCAAAGTCACGGATCAGACCATTTTTCGGATCAGCAAATAATTGAATTTGCGAAAACCTGTGAAAATTGCACCACCATATAGTCCCCACTGTAATATCCACAATCTCCCCCACTGTAATATTGGCTGGGTACTACCGAGTATTGCAGAGTATGGCTGGGTATTGGCAGAGCACTACGGAGTATGGAGGGATGGCTGTGACTGCAATTGTCACAGAGCAGCACTGTGGGCACAAAGACTAAATTGAACTTTTTGGCTTAAAAGCAAAACCCTATGTGTGGTAAAAAACTAACATTGCGCATCACCCCGAACACACCATCCCCACCATGAAACATGGTGGCAGCATCATGTTGTGGGGATGCTTTTCTTTAGCAGGTACAGGGAAGCTGGCCAGAGTTCATGGGAAGATGGATGGAGCCAAATACAGGGAAATCTTAAAAGAAAACCTGTTAGTCTGCAAAAGACTTGAGACTGGGGTGGAGGTTCACCTTCCAGCAGGACAATAACCCTAAACATACAGCCAGAGCTACACTGGAATGGTTTAGTTCAAAGCATATTCATGTGTTAGAATGGCCCAGTCAAAGTCCAGACCTAAACGCGATTGAGTGCTGTTCAGTCTCTCTCCATCCAATCTGACAAAGCTTGAGCGTCTTTGCAAAGAAGAATGGGCAAAAATGTCACTCTCGATGTGCAAAGCTGGTAGAGACATCCACAAAAAGACTTGCAGCTTTAATTACGCCGTAAGGTATTTCTATAAATATTGACTCAGCGGGGCTGAATACAAAATGCACGCCACATTTTACAGATATTTGTAAAAAAAAAATTGAAAACCATTTTTTTTCCTTATACTTCACAATTGTGTGCCACTGTATGTTTGGTCTATCACACAAAATCCCAAGATTTCCATTTTTAGTTGTAACATGACAAAATGTGGAAAATTTTAAGCGTTATGAATACTTTTTCAAGGCACTGTATATGGGATTGTGCAGGAAGTGATGGACAAGCTTCTGCATGATCAGAAAGTGCTAAAGCTCTACCTGTTAAGAATGCCTAGAATAAGGCTGCTGCAGGTATATCTAGATACCTTTTTTAGATTCTTACCCCTTGCACCTGCTGCAATTTTATTTAGAAACTTGGTAAACTTTCCTACCTGAACCTTGCGTTTTTTTTTCCCTGCATGACATGTGCATTGATTATGTACTTTTATGGTGTCATTTTTTTGCCCTGTACACACACCCTATAGTGTTAAAATATGAGACTTGTAGCATGACACTGCAAAAGTTAATTCATGATATCTGTCTGTAGTGTGGGACCTAATACTTTCTGTGAAGAAACTACATATCCCACAGTCCCTGGGTCTCCTTGTCTAGTGTTCATGCAAGTGATGACTACACAGTAACTGGATCTGACACAGACACAAGCATGCAAAGGATTTCAAGAGCGCTCATTCATGCAGTGTTTTATCACAAGCACATACACCATTATGATGCAACACACAGGAGGTAGTGAGGCATGCATTGGACGCTTTGTGACCTTGAACAGGATGTTGTACTGTCCTCTTGGAGTTCAGGGATCTTCTAGCTGAAACAATGCATAGGGAATTTGATCAGCCATGACACTACAAACTGCAGCCAAAACACGTTAGCCCATCATTTCAAGGTAAGGCAAACCAACACAGGGATTATAACTGCACAAATACCGTATATACTCGAGTATAAGCCGAGATTTTCAGCCTCTTTTTTGAGGCTGAAAGTGCCCCCCTCGGCTTATACTCGAGTCATCGCTGTCTGCCCGCTCGATCAGCGTGTCGAGCAGACAGACAGCGGCCATTCTATCATTCAAAAGCCGCGCCTCCGGCTCCGCCTTCGCCTTTGATAGGCGGAACACTGAATTTCCCAGCAGCCTGTGTTCCGCCTATCACGGACATCGTATCATCCTCGTACTACGGACGAGGATGATACGATGTCCGTGATAGGCGGAACACAGGCTGCTGGGAAATTCAGTGTTCCGCCTATCACAGGCGGAGGCTTTTGAATTTTACAATGGCCGCCGAGGCGCCGACGAAGAGGGCACGGGACGGAGGCAAGGCACGGCACGGGACGGGACGGGACGGAGGCAAGGCACGACACGGGACGGAGGCAAGGCACGGCGGCAAGGCACGGCACGGGACGGAGGCAAGGAGGCAAGGCACGGGACGGAGGCTCGGGACAAAGGCTCGGGACACAGGTAGGCTGGACACACACACACACACACACACACACACACACGGATGGATGGAGACACACACACAGGGATGGATGGATGGAGACACACACACACAGGGATGGATGGATGGAGACACACACACACAGGGATGGATGGATGGATGGACACACACACACACAGGGATGGATGGACGGACACACAGGGATGGACGGACACACAGGAATGGACGGACACACAGGGATGGACGGACACACACACAGGGATGGACAGGCATGTCTCACCCTCGGCTTATACACGAGTCAATAAGTTTGCCAGTTTTTTTGGGGGTAAATTGGGGGCCTCGGCTTATATTCGGGTCGGCCTATACTCGAGTATATACGGTACCTAATTAACACAACAAAAACAAATTTGTAAGTGTACAATGCCTTTAAAGAATTCTGCATGCTTTAAAAATGCTAATAAAAGGACTATCAGAGAGCTTTTTGAATTCTGACCTGATACCACTGTTGCTTACTACAGCACACAGGCCTTGTCACGTAAAGCGGGGAAGGCATCAGTCAGTAGCAGCTTGACACTGTTGTGAAGCAGGGATAGTTTACACTTATGGTTTTCCTTTGGGGTAGTATTTCATAGACCTAGTTGCCAAGAAATCTAATTAGGCTGGGTATAAATTTTGAATAAATGTAATCAAGTAACACATACAGTATATACTTGCAATGGTAGGACAACTTGTTTGAGACTGCAGTTGTTGTCATTCATTTAGGTCTTGTGTGTTAATTGTACAGAGAACTACTGTTCTCTGTCAAGCATGGCATCCTCCTACCAAAGAAAAAAAAATCCCAGAAATGTTGCGAGGAAACAGGGATTCCGGTCTTGTAAAACCAAGAAGGATTAAAATAGAAAATTTTTGTACTAAGGATGCACAGGTGTTTGCTTCTGTTTTTAAATTTTAACTATTTTATTTTACTATTTTTTACTACTATTTGAAAGAAAAGACAATGCTAAACAGTGGCAGCTGGTGCACCTTTGGCGGAGGAGCAGAATTGACCAGATGTCATCCTCCTGTTGGCCCAGCCCCTCCCCCAATCGCTTGAGCATGCCACCTCCGGCTCACCCTCTGGCCCGTCAGCCCTGCGCTAGCCCCATGAAGGTCATGGCAATGGCTTCTCCCCTCCATCTCCCCAGTGTCCCGGACATGGCTTCTCCTCCTGGCCAATGGGGTCTCAGGACCCACTTCCTGTTTGGTCAGGATGAGATTCAGGAAGACATTAGCGAATAATTCTTCACACAACAGGGTGGGCTCAGGGCACAGTGCTCTGCGTCTCGAGCCCACCCTTTTTTGAAGCTAATTAGAGCCTCAGGCTCTAATCATGTGCTTCTAAAAAAAAAAAAAAAAAATCCATTCAAATCCATGCGTCTGGTGCCCTGCATGTAGATTAGGGGCCGGACGCCTGATTTAAGGGTTGGCTGCACCCCTAATGTGCGGCCGCCACTGCTAAACAATGTGTCCATGCCTTTAGCAAGGTGGCCCTTGACAGGATCATGTTTCTGTGAGTTGTGGATATGGTCCAGCCATAAGCATGCTTCCACAGTGATGCTCTTTGACTAGTTTCACAATTGTGAAGAACTCATTATAATAGTTGAGAAGCCTGTTATTGTGACAATATTTCATGATACACCCAAATTTAGGGTGTAACATAAATCATAGTCGCAGTCAGCAGCCCCCCACCCCAAAACCAGCAACCTCCTTATAGAATCTGAGGATTCTTCTCTCTGTCCTCTCCTGACATTATTTGAGTTTGGTGCAGCTGTATGTGGATCCCCCCGCACAGCTATGAAATTAATTTACAGGAATCTGTGCTATCATGGCACCTTAGCTGAAGGAATAATCTGCAGGAGCAAGAGAATTGGCTGCACCCATGATCCACTGATTGCAGAGTTCAGTCACTATGTTTTACAGACTTCAATGCAAAAAATATTATAAATGTACACTTTTATTTTTTATTAATGAAAAAAAAAATTCTGCATTTTAAAACTAATCTATCTAGCCCTTTAACCACTTGACCACTGGGCACTTAAACACCCTTAATAACCAGACCAATTTTCAGCTTTCGGTGCTCACATTTTGAATGACAATTATTACTCAGTCATGCAACACTGGACCTATATGACATTTTTGTCCTTTTTTTCACACAAATAGAGCTTTCTTTTGGTGGTATTTAATCACCGCTCGGTTTATTTTTTGTGCTATAAAAGAAAACATACAGAAAATTCTGTAAAAAAAAAAATGAATTTTTCTTTTGTTTCTGTTATAAAAAAAACTGGCAGATTGCTCTTCAGGCTTTAGTGTTGTCACAAACTGAGATTTTAGCCTGCAGTAATGAGGTGAATGCGCACAAGACCTGGATAAATACATTTAAAGCAGCAACAACTTTTCTTGATGACTAAATATTTCATATTTTTTTCATTTATCAATACTATCGAGTCAGACAACAAAGTGCAGTAAAAACCGCTGCCCATCAAAAATATTTTTGTTCTTACGGCTTCTAATGGATATAAAAGGGAACTCCATAGAGCTGAAGAAACGAATACCATTTTTTGCAGACTGTCCAGTTTAGCATTTGCTACCTGGGTTACTGAACTGTTCACGCTACAGTATTAATGGCCTTTTATATTGCAATATTAAATATATCTAATGGAACTGATTTCCATTAGCCTGTTTGTGTGTATGCGTGTATATACTGTCATTTATATTTTGACAGGGAAGGTTGTACAAACGTAAACCTTACCTAAATAGGAACATATTTATCCTTGGTCTCTTAGTGTTAGTAAACCTAGGACCCTGCATTTACTAGATCTGGTCTGCCACAGTACACGGAACATGGAAATGAAATCATTAACAGTGGCTGCATCCTATCAAATGCAATGACGGTTTGGCTATTCGGGAATATTAAGCTGACTATAATAGCTGGCAGTGAAGATTCTGCTGTGGGGCTAAAAGGGAGAACTCTAGACATGTATACCTAGTCCAACTCTCGGGGCCTAGATCACCAGATAATACAAACCTTATGCAGTTAAGGTTTCTCCTCCTGCTCATGTCCCCACTGCAGCAGCATCTGAGCAGCCCATATGACTATAGAGTGAGTGTACACAAGGTGGTAAATGACAGCTCACTCCCTTCCTTCTCTATTACATGTAGATTGACCGAGGCTTCGCCTCCTTGTTCTAAGACAGACTGGAGGGGCGTGACACAGCCTGTGACTGGCAGAAAACCACCCACTCCATGTTATTGCCAAAAAGATAATAAAGATTTAATTTCAAATATGTCTTTGTATGACGATTTAAAACAGTTTATTTATATTGATTATTTTTACTCTGTATTCCAAAGGCTGCTGGGTTTTTTTTTTTTTTTGTTTTATGAACATGCAACCAGCTACAGAGGACAAGAAGCTTCTCATATTTCCCTGCAAACAGGCTGGGAAAGATGTGGGTCATGTAACAGCTGTATATCAATTAGGAAAAAGGTACTTAGATGTATTTTATTTTTATTAAAATAGGTACAGTGCCGCCATCGACATGCATAAAGTAAAGGGATGATGTAAATTAAACGGTATGTGTTAAGTATCACTTTAACGGCTTCCAAATCGCCCCACGCATATATACAGCGACAGGGTCAGGCTTTTAGCACAAACTCTTCTACCTGTAGGTGATTTTATTTCCTAGGTCTCTGGCGGGCACTCTGGCGACCAGGTCCTGCTGTGATTGGACACAGCGGGAGCCAATCGTGGATCCCGCTGTGATTGGACACAGCGGGAGCCAATTGTGGATCCCAAGGACCCAATGTCCGCCGGGACCTGCCGATCGTTCCTGAGGCAGACAGAACGGTAGTCTGCCTATGTAAACAAGGCAGATCGCCTTTCTGTGACAGAAGACCGAGATCTTGTTCTTCTGCTAAGCAGGAACATGGATCTCTGTCTTCTCACAGTACCAACTTCCCCCTCCCGAAAGTTAGAAAGCACTCCCATGGAACACATTTAACCCTTTGATTGCCCCTGATGTTGACTCCTTTCTGCCAGTGTCAGTACAGTTACAGCGCATATTATTTAGCACTGATCACTGTATTGGTTTCACTGATCCCAAAATATGTCAAAAGTGTCACTTGGTGTCTGATTTGTCTGTCGCAATGTCAGTCACCCATTACTGGTTAAAACTAAATAATAATTCCATAAAAATATCTGTAGACGCTATAACTTTTGCATAAACCAATCAATATAAACTAATGGGATTTTTTTTTTTTTTTACCAAAAATATGAAATCGAATACATATTGGCCTAAATTATTTTTTTTTTTGTTTGTTTGGGGTTTGTTTTATAGCAGAAAGTAAAATTTGTTCTTCTTCAAAATTGTTGGTCTTTTTTGTTTTTAGTGCAAAAAATAAAGACCACGGAGGGGATCAAATACCACCATAAAAAAGCTTTATTTGTGGGGAAAAAAAGGACATCAATTATATTTGTGTAAAGCATCACACGACCGCACAATTGTCAGTTAAAGTAACGCAGTGCTGTAGAAAATGGTCTGGTCATGAAGGGGGGTAAACCTTCTGGAGCTGAAGAGGTTAAAGTAGAATTCCAGACAAACCTAACAGCTATTCTAACATCAAAGATCTTTATCCTTACTATTTTGAGGCCGCTGCCATCTGGTCACATGATCCCCCCTGTGAGCCAGTGTCTGCTGCAAGGGAGAGCGCTATTGACATTTTACAATGCCTGGGAGCAGCAATGTCCCTCATAGGCCCCTATGGCCCATCCGTTGTGAACGCTTCCTCCTCTCCCCTGCATCCGGTGCTGCCTGACAAAGGGGATATCATGTAATTGGACTGGAGCGGCCTGAGAATAGGTAAGTATTCAGATCTTTCTTGCACAGGTTTAGTCATACTAGGTTTTAAGAGGGGCAGGAGCAGTTAGATTTTGTCTGAAATTCTACTTTGAGTGCTGATTTTATTATCTTTTTAGTATTCTTATCTCTTTTCCCAAGTTTTATTTTTTATTTTATTTTTTGCAAACACATGACTGTTGTATTCTTATAACAGGTCTTGGCTGGATGACTGACTTTGTAAGTGATAGTAATTTTGGCAAAATTAGTCAACATGTGTACAATTCTGATGCTTTTCGGATTCACACCCATTTCTGTAAGATATCCTCTCCTGTTCTCTTCTCTGTTCATACATGATAACGCCTAACCACCAACTGAGCTCAACACCAGAGGTATGGTAAAGCCTGCGTTTGGCAGCTCACAAAGTCACTCAGATCACTTGGGCCATCATAGTACGAGGTACTAGAAAGTAGTTTTCATTAAAGCTGAACTCCAGGCAAGCAGCTAAATACACAGTATATGCTGTAGCTACATACTGTGAACTGGTTTACCTGATAAGCGATTTGTAATTGTTGGTCAACCAGTCTTTTAAGGTATGTAGGTTTATTTAGCTATTTCGGCTCTTTGTGTGTAAATATGTATTTCATGTTTATTTTGGTATCTGCCTAGACTTCAGCTTTAATAAAGACAGACTTCTTGCTTCTTTTTTTTTTTTTTTAAGCATAAGGTTTATTTTAACATTTGCTAGAAGCTTCCTTGGTGAATGGAAAGTCCCATTACACACGCCAATAAGGAGCTGAAGCATGCCATAGTGATTACCATTTTTTTTCTATTTGCAGAATATAAGGCCTGGTATGTAAGATGATTCTGTAGACCTGGGCAGTATTTACATGTTTTCTGGAAAATCAAATTTTTGTGTTTTTGCCATTCCATAGAAAGTGGTTTACTTGTTCACACATATGTCTGATTTCTAAAGCTTTCCAGAAAAGCTGTGATCTAGAAATATTCACATTTTTGGATATTTGGCACCTTAATACATGTAGCACAACTGTATGTGCTCATGGCAAATATACTTATACTATACAAATATTGTTCATAGGTGGCAAGTACCATATGAATGTTTTTTACAAGTTATGATTATGCATATGGGAACAGAGGGGCGCCAGACTGAGTGCAGTATAAATCATATATTTAATAAAAACAAGTAGTAACTCACAGGTTAAATTAGATGAGTTCAGTATGCAGTGAAAATCGCCAGTCCTGGAGTCTCATAAATGTCTTCCCTTTGCAGCCTGGGGCACTGGTGTGATCTTACAGGGATCCAGAAAATGCTGGGAACCAGGAGGCAGGAAACAAGAAGCAGCTGGTCGTGACTTCACAGGAACAGGAAGTGTGATTATTCACAGTGGCAAGGAATGGTAATGCATTTCGAAGCTACAGCTTCTTCATCAGACCATGATTGGCTGGCAAACCTGGCAGTCTTATATTGCAGAGGAAATAGAAACAGAGAGATCTGATGGGCTGGCTAGCCCATCAATCAAATACACAGATTCAAAGAGGTAGATGGCTGGAGACCGAAGAGAATGTAAATATGAGTAAGAAGCTTGCTGATTAATAGTGGAAGATAAGTTTATAACGTTTGCAGAAATCGATCAATTCACTAATTGATTAAATATATAAATATAAAATGTATAAATATACCTCAAATTTAAAATGAATACATTTTTATAAGTAAATTAACTAAAAAAATGATTTAAGAAAATTATTAGCAATTTGGAAATCAATTGATTATTATAAATTATAATGAATTAATAAAATGGTGAGAATGGAGGAAAGAGAGGACTCTATGCTAGGTATAATATTAAGGTTCTAAGTTATATCATGACCAAAACATCATGTACATGTTTACAACATGCAGTTGTAAACATGTACATGTGCAACAAACACATGTATATACGTGAGTATATACAAACATCCTTCTGTCCCAATACTCTCTAGAGGGAACATAATATTGTATAAAAAAGGGGAAGGGGAAGAGAAAAAAAAAAAAAAAAAAAAAAAAAAAAAAAAAAGGGGGGGGGGGGGGAAGGGGGTGGTAAAAACAAAAACAAAAAAGGGGGGTGGTAAAAAAAAAAAAAAAAAAAAAAAAAAAACGGTGCCAAATTTGTGTCTGTTGCCCAAATGAGCTATTTAGTGGATAAAACTGGGTATCCATTCACCAGTAACTGGGCAACCCACTGAGGCATGACCAGGGGAAAATCACACCAGCACCTGATTAAATAACAGTGCTGATTTCGATCTCCTCGTTCATTCCTCTAGGCGACATAGTATCCAAAGTGAAAATCCAATACGTTTCCTGACGACACAGTCTTTTGAAACGTTCTGCTGGGGGAAATTTATCTGGAATTGATTCAAGGACCCAAACTTTTAGATCCTTGGATGATTGTTTATGATATTCTAGAAAGTGGCGGGGGACACTGTGTTTAGGGAGACCAGCATCGACAAATCTGCGATGTTCCCCAAATCTGGCTCTAAGGGCTCTGATTGAAACAACATACAAAAAGGAAAGAGGATTTCCTTCTAAAATCGAAACTAGGAAAATTCCGTAGAGATATAGATGATTATAACTCGAACAGAGTTTTCAATTGGAAAAAGAAAAACCGTTTGAATAATGTACCACCACTCATGTCCCTGACTCCTACTTCTCACATCCATAATCATTCTAATCTCATTCCCTCCAAATCCAACCACCAGACTGTTACTTCTAGATTTTCCAAATCTAAAACCCCAAGTCCCTTTCCATCTTCTCAAAACCACAGAACAGTATCTTCCTCCAATAATAAATCTGAGACCCACAGGCCAACATCTGTACATCCCACGGCAGACATCAGTCTGAGTCGTACAGATACCACCAATAGAGATTTGTCCAATACTACATCTGCCTCAGGTACACTAACCACTGCTATTATAGCGACAGAGGACACCACCCCTACCATTTCATCATCCATTGATCCCGTCACCATTATCCATGATGCACCAATTGCATTTGGTATGACTGATAACACTGTCCCTACTTGTGATCTTTCAATTACGCCCTTGGCACCAGCCAGAGATAGTGATCCTATACATGATGTGGCTGGAAACATTGGCCACCCACCTGGTTCTCCTAGTGCTCTCAATAAATCATCTTTTTTATGCCTAACCCCCCGATCCAGCCCCAACAAAAGAAAACACGACGACGACGAGGCAGGAGAGGGGGCAGATCTAAACACACCACACCCAGAAAAAATGCGGAGACTGTAAAGATCTTCAATTTGTCTTCCATTAAATTTACTGATGATGAACTGTCATTATTACAACGAGGTCTAAATTTCGCCCCTACTATTCCACTTAATCCATTTACCATTTTCAAAGATTTGAACAAATTCATCCGAAATATTACTCTCAAGAGACATTTCAGTCTACAGGCCAACAAACACAAAGATACCATAGTAGCCAATGTCAACACCATCCCAGTGCCTGACACCATTTTCGATACCTCCATAGAAATACGAGCCATGAGCGATTTGATGGAACTATGGGAGGATTGTGATAATATGGAGCAAATTCTTGCATTCCAACAACTAGCCCATTCTCCACCTATTAAACATACCTCTTTTAAACCAAAGTCTATCTTTAACCCCACACATAACAAAGGCCCCTACATAGAATCATTTTATCAGGTGGTATATTCAGAACTTCTGGAAATATGTAAACAATCCAAATCCATACATAATAAAGCCAATCTCACCTCTCAAGAACGTCTAGCTATAAACAACTTAAGTAAGAACGAACAAATAATTATCAAAATGGCAGACAAAGGCGGTGGTATAGTCATTCAAGACCGAGCCACCTATCTTGATGAATCACACCGCCTACTTTCTGATCGTAGCACATATACAAAACTAAAAACAGACCCTTTACCAGATTTCATCAAGGAATCCAAGAATTTGATTACCATAGCTTCATCTGAGGGTGTCCTTTCTAAAGCTGAAGCCTCTTTCTTCCATAGAGAATATTACAATGTACCGTACTTCTACCATCTTCCAAAGGTACACAAGAACCTTGAGAATCCTCCTGGACGTCCCATTGTGGCATCCATGGAGAGTATTACCACCAGTTATTCTCTCTACATCGATCAATTCCTCCAACCTCTGGCCCAAGCTCTCCCCTCATATATCCGGGATGGTACCCATCTCCTAGAGTTATTACAACCATATACTTGGGAACCAACATATCTGTGGGTATCGTTGGATGTGTGTTCATTGTACACCTCGATCCCGCATGAGGTTGGACTACAGGCGGTTTTGCATTTTTTATCCGAGGACAGTGACATCAATTCCAGACAGTCACAGTTTATTCTGAAAGCGACCAGATTCTGCCTGGAACATAATTACTTCAACTTTGAGGATGATTATTACCTTCAGAATACTGGGACTGCTATGGGGGCAAATTTTGCCCCCAGTTATGCAAATCTCACGATGGGCCTATGGGAGACCAGGTACATATGGGCACATAACCCATTCGCAGCGCACCTGGTCTTCTATGGGCGCTACATCGATGACATTATTATCATCTGGGATGGTCCTCTTCATACTGTACAGGAATTTCTATCACACTGCAACTCTAACAATTTTGGTCTTTCCTTTACCTCAGAAATAAATGCCACTTCTCTTTGTTTTTTGGACCTGGAACTCAGTCACCAAGAGTCCACAATTATAGCTAAAGGTTACACCAAGCCCACATCAGGGAACTCTTTTTTACATTTCACCAGTTGTCACCATCCGAGGTGGGTTAAAAATGTCCCCAAAAGTCAATTTTGCCGGTTACGGCACAATTGCACTAGGTTGGAGGACTATAATGCACAAAGTGTTCACCTCAAACAGAAATTTATAGAGAAAGGCTACCCCCCAGACCTCATCGATCAGGCTCATATGGTTTATAAGACCAATGACATTCCAAAATCAAAACAGCGATCACAAGAAAATGTAGGAACAAGATTCATAACCCAATATCACAACAAACACTGGAAAATGGAGAGCGTTTTCAAAAAACACTGGTCTATACTACAGCAAGACCCACACTTAAAAACCACTATTCCAACAGTGCCACAATTTGCCTATAGGAAGGCTCCAAATATAAAAGGGAAAATCGCTCCTAGCAAAATTAAATCTGCCCAATCTATATCCAATAACATTCAACTAACACTCATTCCTCTGGTGGGCATGTTTCAGTGTAAAAAATCCCTGTGCCTGACTTGTGCTCATATTGAACATGGTCAAAAATCCTTTGCTCATAAGGGTAAGACATACACATTCAACACCTTCCATAACTGTTCTTCCATGTTTGTGGTTTACTGTCTAGCTTGCCCTTGTGGCATGCTATATGTGGGCCGTACAATCAGAGCCCTTAGAGCCAGATTTGGGGAACATCGCAGATTTGTCGATGCTGGTCTCCCTAAACACAGTGTCCCCCGCCACTTTCTAGAATATCATAAACAATCATCCAAGGATCTAAAAGTTTGGG
The DNA here is from genome assembly GCF_037356315.1 of Lithobates pipiens. Classification (NCBI taxonomy): domain Eukaryota; kingdom Metazoa; phylum Chordata; class Amphibia; order Anura; family Ranidae; genus Lithobates; species Lithobates pipiens. The sequence goes on along the minus strand of NW_027507764.1, from coordinate 407,047,007 downwards.
TCCTTGAATCAATTCCAGATAAATTTCCCCCAGCAGAACGTTTCAAAAGACTGTGTCGTCAGGAAACGTATTGGATTTTCACTTTGGATACTATGTCGCCTAGAGGAATGAACGAGGAGATCGAAATCAGCACTGTTATTTAATCAGGTGCTGGTGTGATTTTCCCCTGGTCATGCCTCAGTGGGTTGCCCAGTTACTGGTGAATGGATACCCAGTTTTATCCACTAAATAGCTCATTTGGGCAACAGACACAAATTTGGCACCGTTTTTTTTTTTTTTTTTTTTTTTTTTTTTTTTTTTTACCACCCCCCTTTTTTGTTTTTGTTTTTACCACCCCCTTCCCCCCCCCCCCTTTTTTTTTTTTTTTTTTTTTTTTTTTTTTTTTTTTTTTTTTTTCTCTTCCCCTTCCCCTTTTTTATACAATATTATGTTCCCTCTAGAGAGTATTGGGACAGAAGGATGTTTGTATATACTCACGTATATACATGTGTTTGTTGCACATGTACATGTTTACAACTGCATGTTGTAAACATGTACATGATGTTTTGGTCATGATATAACTTAGAACCTTAATATTATACCTAGCATAGAGTCCTCTCTTTCCTCCATTCTCACCATTTTATTAATTCATTATAATTTATAATAATCAATTGATTTCCAAATTGCTAATAATTTTCTTAAATCATTTTTTTAGTTAATTTACTTATAAAAATGTATTCATTTTAAATTTGAGGTATATTTATACATTTTATATTTATATATTTAATCAATTAGTGAATTGATCGATTTCTGCAAACGTTATAAACTTATCTTCCACTATTAATCAGCAAGCTTCTTACTCATATTTACATTCTCTTCGGTCTCCAGCCATCTACCTCTTTGAATCTGTGTATTTGATTGATGGGCTAGCCAGCCCATCAGATCTCTCTGTTTCTATTTCCTCTGCAATATAAGACTGCCAGGTTTGCCAGCCAATCATGGTCTGATGAAGAAGCTGTAGCTTCGAAATGCATTACCATTCCTTGCCACTGTGAATAATCACACTTCCTGTTCCTGTGAAGTCACGACCAGCTGCTTCTTGTTTCCTGCCTCCTGGTTCCCAGCATTTTCTGGATCCCTGTAAGATCACACCAGTGCCCCAGGCTGCAAAGGGAAGACATTTATGAGACTCCAGGACTGGCGATTTTCACTGCATACTGAACTCATCTAATTTAACCTGTGAGTTACTACTTGTTTTTATTAAATATATGATTTATACTGCACTCAGTCTGGCGCCCCTCTGTTCCCATTTCTACACAGAGCTCATCGCTTCACTCTAAGGGAGCTGCCTCCAGGTGCTAATCATACAAGATCTCGGATCATTTATGGACATTATGTTTTAAACAAATGTTTTAATATCATGTGTGCTTATTCACACACGTTTTATGTATACCTATATTCCAGTTGTTATATAATTTTATGTTATCACCATATCTAGCGCCGCTGTTCACCCTTGTTTTTAATGATTATGCATATGAATGTTTTCTCTTTCCAGAGATGAACGAGAACCAAAATAAATTGGACTAATTGCAACTGTATTAAACCAAGCTCCTCTCTTTATTTTTATTTTTATATATTTTTTTATCCCCAGCACTTTTTTCACTGAAAAAAAAAAAGAATTTAAGTTGCAATAAAACGGAAATTAAGAAACCCTTTCATTACAGTTACTATCATGTAAAAACACTATCAGCAGGACCAAAAAGCAGAATGCTGAAATGGTAAAGAAAATTTGAGAAATCATAGTGCCGATGTTTATGTAAACAGACGAAAAGAAACAGATCCACATTGTGCTGCCATTTTCTTACTCCTTACGGAGACAGACAAAAATGGAACCATCCATTCATTACCAGCATCTGATTCCCAATGACAAAAGTGTATAAGATAGTACAGCACATTCTAAATGACAGCATGTTGCCTCCATAAAATGGGATGGGGAATGGGGAGAATGATAGTAATACTAACATGTAGAAGGTACTAATTTCTCTGAAGTAATACATAGCCAATATACAACATCAATATAAAAACATTTTGGTATATATAAGGAGAATTCATGTAAAGTTCCACTACCCTACCAGTGGCACGTCATCCCCTCCCACCCAATTTACTCCCCTGCTCCATTTCCTTTTCTTTTCTACCCCAGGTGTCTTAGATAAAACGCGCTGGTTCTTGTAAGCTTTTTAATTTCCTAGAACATGCTTTACTATCAACTGGAAAGATGTTTCTATTCCTATATATGATCCCTCCGCATCCTTGGGTACGCTCTGTGTGCAATGTACTGTGATATTATTCCTCTGTTTCCATCAGCAATTTTCAATCTTGACTGCTTTGTTGCATAACTTTATACAAAGTATACTGTTGGATTATCAAGATCCTAAATGTCTGACACTAGAATCGAAATAATGTAATTTTAAGATGACTATAAACTATTTTTTCTCCAAAAATACTCCAGACAGACTGCAGTGGATCTCATAGTCCATAGGCTCTAGTCTAGGGCCAGGGTTGGCAACCTTTTTGATTGCGATGCACAGTATTTGTCGATCATGGCCTGGTGATGGGTAGATTGCTTCTCTGCATTGCTAACCTTGGGCTAAACTCCTCCCCAGTGACATACTAATAGAGTATGGTTGGAGTGCAAGCTGTCCGGAGCAGGTGAGCAGAGAGGCGGCTGGGTAGAGTAGTTGAGCAGAGGGCCACGAGGGGGGTGCTGTATTGTAAAGCCGGTTGGTCTATGCTGGACCGGGGCAGTCTATACTGAAGGGAGTAGGTTGGGAGGGAATAGGATAAGAGAGGTTAGGGGAGAACTCCATCGTAAGGAATACGGGCTGTTGGGGGGGGGGGGGGGGGGTGAATTGCACTGAGCAGAGGCGGTCATTGTGGTGGTACTTTTTAAAGTGTTTTGTGTGTTAGGACTTTTTTCACGCTATTGGTTAAGGTAATGTAAAACCCCTCAGCTGAGCTGCAGTTTATCTCCTCCCAACCACTTCCCCTTTAGCTGCAGAGGCAACAGCCGGTTCTGTACACACATTCTGGTCACAAGGCTTTTGGGTTGTGGCCACGTAAGGAATTATAACTTGTTACTTATTATTGGGGGTTTGCTAGTAAATGTATTTTTCTATAAATAAAAAGGTGTACCCGGAGATCTTTGATCTCCACCATGTTGTTCAGGTGGATGTCCACCTCCTAAAGGTGCAAAGATTGCACAAAGGTAAAAACCTTAAGCCTTTAGAACCGCTTTAATGTTGGGATCATTCCAGAGTCTGGAGCAGGTCTGTGGCGTCAGTGGACCTTAGCCCACTGTTGGCTGATTCTGGGTCACATGAGAACACAAGTACCGGTAAGTGCACGCCTGTGACCCACATGAGAAGTATGGCCAAAAAAGCTTTGGCAATATATATATATATATATATATATTTTTTTTTTTATGTGAAGGCCATCTTCCCCCCAGAAATTGTAGACCCTTTTCTCTAGTAATTGCATTGTGCAGTGCATTATCAAAACCATCTTGTAGCTCCTAGCATTGAACACAATATATCAAACTGTTATGTGGAGTAAATGTTCCAAGCCCTGATTTGCATGATGGCTGCTCTCAACTTTACAGTGCAGAATGTAGACAAGCTGAATGTAAACCAAGCAATGTTAACACTGGCCTAGGTCTGTGATTTTAGAGGTAATGGGTTATTATATCTGACATGTGCTTGGTGTTCCTGGGTATTTTAAGAGACATTTATCATACAAATTGTAAAAAGAAAACCTGTAAATCGGGCTGCATGTTGCCAAAATCTATGTGATGGTTGTGTTTTTGCTATGCCTGGGCTTGAAAGCAAACAGAGACAGAATTTCATCAAAATGCTGTACAATTCCAGTGGTTGTAAACCCTTTTTAGAACATATAGGTAAGCTTTATTATTGGGTTACCTTATAGGTACTATAAATAACTCCTATACGTGCGCTGTTTAGGAGATATTTACTGTGTAGTGTGCCGATTATGTCATCGGCCCTCCAAGCCATTTCTTCCAGAGTGAGTGGCTGGAGTGACGTCACATGGCTTCAGCCAGCCACACAGCCAGAGTCCGCGGCCCCAGAAGGGAGAGGGCCAAAGATGGATGCGGCCTGCAGAGAGGACAGCTTGGGCTACGATTGCAAGAAGTGACACATAATGGGCTCGTATGCGGCGCATAGAAGCCCATTATGCTTTTACTTTGCAGGGAACAAAAGAAGTAAAACCCATCAGGTTTTACTTCCTCTTTAAGGAATGGTCAGCAGCAGATTTTCATGTGTTGCAGTGCTACTTTCGAGCAGAAAGAAATTTATGAATGACAGCACATAATTCTCAAAAATCAGCCTTCCAGTTCTAACTGCTTTTGTTTAGCGTTGCCTGCATGTGCATGGCCACATTAAATAACATGCAGCTGAATTAATGAGTCTTTAACCCCGTCCAGTCTGGCCTATTGTAATATAAAGGCAAAGTGGGAGCCCTGTTATCCTGGGAGGACATCATATGATGTTCTCTCAGGATCACACATGCCCCTCAGGCCAGGCTCTGGTGTGACCCTGGCACCCACCGTTTCTACCAGACACAGCACATAGCAGGTCACTGTTGTGACCCGGCCCGCTGCCAATCACAGCAGGCCATATAACAAATGTACACAATGAAAGCTTTGATTCATGCCTTTCACTGCATTGTGATGAGCTCTGTGATTGGTCACTGTGATCACATGGTACAGACAGGGCCAATCACAGCCCATCTGTACTGTGTAATTAGCTGTGGCCAATCACAGCTAATCATAACGGTAAATTAATAGTTTTCTTGCAGAGGAAATGTTGCTTAGAACTGTAACATTCACAGTTATAAGCAATCAGTGTGTAAAAAAACATTGTGACTAAAAAATACAGCTTCAAAAAAATGTCCCGTGCCTCTTGCTACATACCTTGGACTGTCTACTTTCCAAAAAGGCATCATTTGGGCACATTTGTACTCTCCTGGCATTTTAGGGCCTCAAGAAAAAAGTTAAATTTTCCAGTACATCAGATTGATCAATTTTCAGAGATGCCATAGTTTGTTGGCTCTCTAACTTTCCTACAGACTGATTAGTATACACTGATTTTCACCAAAAAATGTTATAACCGAAACAAAAAGGATATTTTTATTTTTCATAATTTTTGGTCCATTTTCCATTTAGCAAAAAATAAACCCTGCGGTGATTAAATACCACAGAAAGTAAGCTTTTTGTGTGGAAAAAATTATAAAAATTTCATTTGGGTACAGTGTTGCATGACTTCGCAATTGTCATTCAAAATGTTACAGCTCTGAAAGCTGAAAATTGGCCTGGGCAGGAAGGGGGTAATAATAATAATAATAATAGTAGTAGTCTCAATGGCCTGCACCACTTCTGTTCTTCAGAGAAGGCATGACGCTGTACTGTGTGTAGTTTCTGGATGTTAAAACATTCTAATAACTTGTGACTGACCAAAGTGCACAGTTATCAGATTGGCTGATTTTCAAGGTAAAACATTTTGGGGGATTTTCTCTTTGGGAACATATTACCATCTCCTATCATGTAAAATGAATTTTCTCTGTGGTATAGTGCATGTAACCACAGCTATTGGCAGTTTTTCAGCATAGATTTATATGCATGCTTTCACATCATACTTTTGGAATGTGCAGTTCTATATTTAAATTTTCAGTTACTTGAAAGCGCTTTATGTGTGACACTGTGTGAGCGTTCCAGGTGCTTATTTGCTGTAAAGATATATTAGTAAAGCTAGACTGCAGTTATAATGTGCATATATTTTCAGACACTGGATTTTGGTTTTCATTTCAGCAGCTTGTGCTGTGATTTTTACTGTTTGGAGAGGGGAAAACGGCCAGCAGGATGCCAGTATCCATCTCACAGAAGGCTGTTGATTATAGAGTATTTGTTAAATGCACAATGACCTCAAACATTTTCTTGGCCAAGCTGCATCTAGTGTAGTGGAATGTATATGCCCTGTTCAGTTTTCTATTACAGCTTTGCACATTTTAAAAACATATTTCGGTCTTTGTGATGGCGTCGGGGCTGGTTCCCAAAATTGGCAGAACAGAATTCTAATCCCTCTGGCATGTAGCACAATTCGCATGTGTTTTTTAGCTGGTTGTCAGGAGTTCTGTCTCCATAAGATGGAAAGGAGGGCGGTGACAATGGCACTCCAAGGATGGCAGCAGTGCCGAGCAAGTGACCCTCTTTGGTCTTGAATTCCTCCCTCCACCCTGAATCTATTGCACTGGCTAAAATGGAGAAAAAAAAAAGACCAATCTATGGCAATACACTAGGATCTTCAAGTCCTCACCTACAAATACTGTCATGTTGTATGTGGGATGCGCTACACTCTGTGAATGGTCTCGCAGCCTAGGACCTGTGACATGTCCCAGAAGGTTGCGGGGAGGGATGGGCCAACTTCTGCTGGGATTGCCTAGGTGGTTCCAATAGAAGAGGGAGCAGGTTTTAACCAGTAAAAAAAGCATTATTTCTGTTTTCCACTGATTCACTTTAGGGGTTCATTTATAAAGGGGGAAAAATTACTGTTTGCTTCAGAATTCAGTAAAAAGTAATGAACAATACCCATAATATGTGTGTGAAATATCTGTTTCTATTTAATTTCCTAACATTCCATACCAAGAGGAAATAACCTGTATGGTACACTGAGCAGACTAGACTATGTTCAGAGCCACTTACAGAGCAGCTACAGCAGACTGGTTTCAGGGCTGGAAAGAGCTGCTGAGGCGAGGCATAAGGCAAGTATTTATGCCCTAATTCTCTGCCTAAGCAAGCAATTAACCCTTGCAGTGTAGTGGAAGCCACTAAAAACATTCAACCAGAAGAGGAAATATGAAGGAGGCCTATTCACTGTGTATAAAGTGTATGGAGATTGCTGTATATTTTTCTTAATTTTATTTATTTTTTGTTTTGTTTAAAATAAAAAAGATCGTGCTTTACCTACTCTCTCTAGGATACTGCACGAAAAGGTCCCTTACTGCCTCTTCCCACAATCCCCTGCCAGGGTTGTCGGCCTCTCCCTCATCTGGGTGCCTTCTTAACAAGCCAGGTGCTTAGTAGGCATCTGTGTGCATTGATAAGCCGGTCACAAGCATCGGCACCCCAAACGTATAGCTATGACGGCTTGCGGGATTGTGCTGACCCACCGCAGTATGACTGTAGTTGGTCGGCAAGTGGTTAAGGTAAAAGACCTTTAGACTTTAGAATCCCTATAATCCAAAATGCTCAACCTCTATTTGTCAGGGTGGATTTGATTTAAATAGTGTTGATTTCAATCGCTAGTAAAAAGTCTCAATTTAAAGAGGAAGTAAACCCTGATGGGTTTACTTCCTCTTTCATTCCCTGCAAAGGCAAAGCATAATGGACTACTATGCATCGCATAGTAGCCCATTATGTGTCACTTACCTGACACAGGAGCCAGCGAAGTCACCGCTGTCCCCTGTAGTCCGGCGCATCCATCTACTTGGTGGGGTCTCGCAGCTCCGCCGCTGTCATTCGGCGGAGCCGCGATGACGTCATCGCGCATGCGCACAGGAGCCGACACGCGCGGCAGCTCCATTGTTGGAAATGCCGCGCTCAGTGCGCCTGCGCACCGCTGTCTACGGCGCATGCGCCGTAGACAGCGGTGCCTGTCTTCGGGCCAATATCTCCTAAATCGTATAGGTTTAGGAGATATTTCTTGGACCTACAGGTAAGCCTTAATCTAGGCTTACCTGTAGGTCAAAGTGTTTTGTAAGGGTTTACAACCACTTTAATTCATAATTTTTACAGAGCAACTGTCATCTGTCACGGAGTGGCTCCTCCTCTGATCTGCTGTTGACTCACCGACAGTCCTATTCACCTTAAGAACCCATTCACACCTGAGCGTTTTGTCGCTTGAAGCCTGAAGCTACAAAACGCTGGAGGGGAAAAAATCCATTATTCTCAATGGAGATGGTTCACATCTCCACTCCAAGTCGCCTGAAGCTCAAACAAGTTCCGGACCCTTTTTTGTCGCGCGAATCGGGCTGATTTGGGCGTTTTTATTCCCATAGAAACTAATGGAAACGCTCGATTCAAGCGACAACGAGCGTTTCTATGGGCGTTTTGTCGCTGTATCTGCTCAGGAGGAAATATCATTTACATAATTTACATAAGGAAATAACAGATGAAAAGCAGAAGCAGATGAAAAAAGATGAATATTTTTCCTATTGGCTGAAAAAAAAACGCCAAAGTTAAAAAACGCGCAAATCGCTGTATGCAAATGCGCGACAAAACGCCGTTAAAAACGCTCAACAACGCTACGCTGAGGTGTGAATGCAGAGTAATGGGATGACTGGTGATGCATCAGTTACACAACAAGGTGAGGGGCGTGGCGGCAGCAGGTGAGTGGATACCAGCTAACAGGTGCTGCCATGATGGATCTGAAATGACAGGTGTTCTTTAAATGTAAGGACATGCCCTTCGACTTTGCACCGAATCAACTCAACACTTCCGGATATTTGCTGGCGTTGCTTGTCATCTAAAGGAACCTTACTTCACATTTGGTGGGCATGCCCCCCTGCGAGGAAGTTCTGGCAAAAGATCCTTGATTTGTACTGCAAACTTATGGCGACCTCCATCGCACCCTCTCCTGAGATGGCTCTGCTATCTCTGCTCCCGGGACCGCTTAAGTCAGTCAAGAAAGACGTTCTGCGTCACTTTTTGGCGGCTGCTAGAACGGTGTTGCCCAGACATTGGAAGTCAACGAGCATGCCTTCCCTAGGGGATTGGGCAATTGAAGTGGACCGAATTAAAACTTTGGAAAGAATGTTGTCGCAGGAAACGGGTAGGGAGGAACAATTCTCTAAGACCTGGACCTCATGGTCGATGTTTCGATATTCCTCAGAGTTTATCTCATGGGCCACAGAGGACTCTACCAATACACCTGTGTGATCAGGGTGGAATGTATATCTTTTGATCCCTACGCTCTTTACTGTCCTGACCCCTCTTTCCTCACTCTCTTCCCCCTTTCTTCCCTCCCCTATACAAGTTGCAGTAATACCCGATTACTTAAGTTATGACCTCTAGTCTCATTAGACCAGCATGGTGGCACATACAGAGCTTCCCCCCCAGAGTGAACGTTGTCAGAATGAACACAATAGCCCTAGTCTACCTGTAATGAGTGGGCAACACCCGCTGAGAGGATAGTGTTGCGCACACACACCCACTTTAACTTGGACTAATCATGGTAGGACTACAGGCTCTCTTACCATACTACCTAAACCGAAGCTCAAAACAAACACTTTAACCTCGTGACAGTTCGACACCACTGTAGTACAGTGGATTTCTCTGTGGTTTCTTTTTTATGGTTATGTAACAATGTAAAACGAATATGTTGGAATATTCTGTATTTTTTTTTCCCCCTCCTATCTTGCTTCTATATCTCAATAAAAATAAGATTGAATTAAATGTAAGGACATAATCTTGCTGGTAGTTGAAATCTTAAATATTTACAAACAAAATGAAAGATTCGTATTTAGAATAATAAGTCAGTTTAGTAAAATGGCGATATGAGAACCGATTCAATCATACAGTTTGTAGTGTACATAGATTTGACAAGACAATGGGATAAAGGAGTATTCCTGAATTTTTGTCATGGTTATGCAATAGAAGAATGCAGATCACTGGCTTATGTGCAAGAGACATCAGTCCTGAAATCATCTGTACCAATCAGTACCCCCTGCCAGTGCCATCTGCCATTGCTGCCTATCAATGCCCACCAGTGGTGCCAATGTGCCACCTAGCAGTGCTGCCTATCAGTGTAACCCATCTGTGCCTATTATTTACACCTATTGCCAGCTATCAGTGCCACCTATTAGTGCCGCCTCTCAGTTCCCACCAGTGCCGCTCTGTGCCCATCGGTGCCGCCTTATCGTTGCCCATTGCTGCAGCCTTATCTGCATACATCAATGAAGAAAAATGACCCGTTTTTTTCGGTCTTTTTCCTTTTTATTTATTTTTTTACAAAAAAAAATGCAGGGGGGATCAAATGCCACCAAAAGAAAACTATTTGTGGGGAAGAAATAACAATTTCATTTTGGGTACAGTGTTGTATTGACATTCAATTATCATTCAAAGTGCGACAGCGCTGAACGCAGAAAATTGGTCTGGGCAGGAGGGGGGTTTAAGTGCCCAGTAAGCAAATGGTTAAATCATAGATTTGTATCCACCCTGCTGTTCGTGTAATCTGTGGTATCAGGCAGAAATCTGGATGCCCTCAGGTCTAGTTGCTGTTGAATATTTGCTTGAAAGCTGGATAAACCTGTACAGTACCTTAAAGTATTCTTACTTTTAGTATTCATTTTCATATTCATATTGCACCCAAAAACTTAAATGTATTTTATTGGGATTTTACGTGATCGACAACCACAAAGTGGCACATAATGAATGTGAAGTGTAAGGAAAATGATAAATGGTTTTAAACGATGTTTACAAAATAAACACCCACTCTTCTAACCACTTGAAGACAAAGCCCTTTCTGACATTTTTTTTTTTATTTACAAAATGTGTAATATATAAATATATATATATAATATATATAATTTATTTTATTTTTATTTTTTTGATAGAAAATTACTCTGAACCCCCAAACATTGTTTGCTTTAAAAAAAAAAAAAAAAGGCTCTACAGATTAAGATGGTGGGTGTTGCAAACATTTTTTTTACAAAGTATTTGTGCAGCGATTTATTTATTTAACGCAATTTTTTGGGGGGAAAAACACTTTTTTGAATTTTAATGCACAAAAACACACTATATTTCCCAAATATTTGATAAAATATTAAAGATGATCTTATGCCAAGTACATAGATACCAAACACGACATGCTTCAAATCACAACAGTCCCGCGCCGACAAACTACATACATATGTTTAAAAGCCTTTACAGGTTACCACTTTAGATTTACAGAGGTCTACTGTTAAAATGACTGCCTTCGATCTGACGTTCGTGGTGATACCTCACATGCATGGTGCAATTGCTGTTTACATATGACAAGAGACAGACGCTTGTGTTCGCCTTGCATGGGGGGACAGGGGTGTGTGTTTTTTTTTTTTTTTTTTTTTTTTTTTTTTTTTTTATTGGGTCTATTAGACTCTAGATCTCTCCTCTGCCCAAGATTGGTGTGATCAGATGCTTTCCCAATGGCATTCTTTATATCCGGCAAAACCGAAGTCATGAAATGCTTGTAGCTTCCGGTTTCTTAGGCCATAGAGATGATTGGAGTAGGGCTGCATTCAAGTAAAATCAACTGTTTCCACCTGAATTCCGGGTTGGCCTGTGAATATGGGAACTACTGGTGCTGCAGTGGTGGGCTCCCAATTAGGATTGGCAAATTCTGCAGAAAGGACACTATGGACTCGACGGGCCTGTGTTCATCTTCTTGGTGGCTGCGGGACACTACTTGTGCTAGCCACCGCAACTTGAACTGCATTTATGGGACTCACCAGATCACGACATGATACTGCGGTGCTTGATGTACGACCAGGGTGTACTAGGCCGCTGGTGCTTGCCAGTTCACCAGAAGGATGAGTGGCACTAGTACTGGCTCACTGCTCCATAAGAGAGCCCTGGGGTTCTTGCACCTCAACAACAGAACAATGGGGTTGGATATGCCTGACCTTGGCTTTGAGGACAGAGTAGTGGTCCCTGCTATCTGTCAGGGTGCTGCTGCTGTCTGCTGGATCGTACTCTGAGCCTGATCAGTGAAAAATCTGAAAACTGCAATTGGTGACAGGGAGTGAAGAGGTTAACGTTGGGGGGGGGGGGGGGGGGGGGGGGGGGGGGGGGAGACAAGTGTGCCTACCTGTACCGTGTCAGTTTAGTGTTGGTGCAACTCGCTATAAGACATCCTCTCTTGAAAGGAAAATAATTCAGAGAGGGAAATTACATAATTTCCCCTGCCTGTGTTTACACTTGCAGGCAGGGGAAGCATTTTCATTCACCAGAAACGATCAGCAGGTCCAGGCCAGAAATCATTGGCCTGGGCCTGAAGACTGATCGGTTCTGCAATGAATCTGATCGACGTACGGGTATGTGGTTTTGCGCACCCGTGCCATTTTGCCGGCTAAATCAGTGTGAGCTGGTCAGCAAGTGGTTAAATTACAACCTCAATCTTCTTATAGAGGTGTTTTTCCTTTGAATATCAGTGCATATTATATAATACGTCACAGTTCCTCATAAGTGCTCCAATATACAATTTAAACGTGCTCCGCCGATGTGTCCCACCACATTTCACTGCTGCCGCTTGCCTCCAAAATATGACCTACACTCTGTGCATGGTGACCTTACCTTTCTCAGCAATCTGGGCCAATACCCTGCAGTAATCCACCAGAAGAGTCTATGCCTGGTTCAACATGTAGTAACACTGCTCACCTTTATTTACCTAAAAAGAATAAAACACTACTCAAATATAGAGCACTAAAAATCCAGTGCTCTACATAAAGCGCCTTCTTAAAATCTTCTAAACATTGACTCCTTAACCACTTTCAGACTGGACCATTTTGCTGGCTTAAGACCAGACCACTTTTTGTGATTCGGCACTGCGCAGCTTTAACTGACAATTGCGCGGTCGTGCGACGTGGCTCCCAAACAAAATTGACGTCCTTATTGTCCCACAAATAGAGCTTTCTTTTGGTGGTATTTGATCACACCTGCGGTTTTTATTTTTTTGCGCTATAAACAAAAAAAGAGCGACAATTTTGAAAAACAAAACGCATTATTTTTTTACTTTTTTCCATAATATCCCCAAAAATATATTCTATATATTATATACGTATTCTTCTACATTTTTTTTTTTTTTTTACCAAAAATATCACAATAAGCGATTGATTAGTTTGTGCAAAATTTATAGTATTTACAAAATGGGGGATAGTTTTATGGCATTTTTATTAATAAAAAAAAAAAAAAATTATATATATATATATATATATATATATATATATATATATATATATATATATATATATATATATATATATATATATATATATATATATATATATATATATATATATATATATATAATGATATAATTTTTTTTTTTTTAAACTAGTATTGGCGATCAGCGTTTTTTTTTTATTTTTTTTTTTTTATTTTTTTTTATTGTGACTGCGACATTATGGCGGACACATTGGACATTTTTTTAAACATTTTTGGGACCAGTCATTTATACAGCAATCAGTGCTATAGAAATGCACTGATTCCTGTGTAAATGACACTGGCAGTGAAGGGGCTAACCAGGGGGGGGCATTGTAGGGGTTAAGTGTGTCCTAGGGGCGTGTTACTGTGGGGGGCGTGGCTGTGTGTTAGTGAACACTGATCTTTGCTCCAATCACAGGGAGCAGAGATCAGTGTCACTTGTTGCTAGGCAGAACGGGAAGAGGCTGTTTACTTCCGCATCTCCCCATTCAGCCACCCCGTGAGATGATCACGGGTATCCCCTCACAAGCGACCGGCACACGCACGTGATGGCAGGACGGCAATTTCAAATGGACATACCTGTACGTCAGTTTGGCTGCCCATGCCATTCTGCCGACGTACATGGCCGTGCGCCGGTCAGGAAGTGGTTAAAGGACTAGTATTGATTTATTATATTGATTTGCATATGATATTTTTATATTTATCATATTTATTTTTTTATTTTATCAATTCAGTTTTATCAATTCATATTGACATTTTAGGTGTGGGAAAGCACAACCGTGATTGGCGCCAACATTTTTATTTTGTATGTTTCTTTTGTATTGTTGGTAAGCGTGGAGATGTTTTTTGTTTTCACATTCTAATTGGCTTATTTATAATTTAATCGCAACGCATATGCATACCTGTTTACAAACATTCTGGGAGGGAGAAAGTACTGCTGGGCAGTATACTCTGCAAAGTGAGGTTTGTTTAAAAACAAAAATACCAGTAATAAAAAAAAAAAAAGTTTAAAGATCTATATATACAAATAGTGACACTTACCTGTCCAGCGCGCCCGCGATGTCGGCACCCGAAGCCGATCTCTAGATCGTCTCTCGAGTGCTGCCGCCGCCATCTTGGGTATGGGAATCAGGAAATGGAGCCTTTCGGCTTCATTTCCCAGTTCCCTACTGCGCGAGTCGCGCTGTGCAATAAGGACGGTCCCCGCTGCCTCTGAGATCTGTGCGTTTCCCAGCAGGCAGCGGGGCACTTGCGGAAAGGGGCGGGCACTTGCGGAAAGAGGCGTAATCTACGCCCCTTTCCGCAGAGAGCTATCCCGGAAGTGGGTGAAGATACCTGTACTGTACAGGTATCTGCACCCCCCTCCCCCCTGAAAGGTGCCAATTGTGGCGCCGGAGGGGGGGAGGGTTCCGATGAGCGGAAGGTCCACTTTAGGGTGGACCTCCGCTTTAAACACTAAAACAACATTGGCAAAAAATATAGCTTCACTTTAACTGGTTGGTCAGAGATGCTCAGGTGAAACATAAGGATTCTTAATTTAGCTCTCTGGACTCATGTCTAGACATTAGTCTTTAGACTTTTTTATATAATGCAGCCATTTAAACAAATTCTGTTATTCAGTTGTTGTGCTTTTATAATATTTTCTAGTCTGATTGTCATAGTCCAAAATGATTGGCCTGGGGAAAATATGTATTTTGATTTCAGATGGAATAGCCCCACCTACTACTTAAAACCCAACCAGTTCTCTTAATAAAGTATAGGCTCGTTACAAGGTAGACTTGAATGCCACCCCAACCAGATAGCTTGTTATGAAAATCACTGGTTTTAGTAATAGCCTAAGACTTAAGCTGTGAAGGACAGGTACAGACCAGCATGGGGCTCACTCCACACACCTGTAGCAGATGATGCAAGCCTGAAAAAGGAGTGCCGCACACCGTTGGTAACGTCCAAGAGAAACTATTGGAGACTTCTCAGACAGAACATGGTTCTGCCATAGTGTTCCGTCTGAGCAGTCTCCAATAGTTTCTTTTGGATGAAACCACTGGTGTGCGAACCTTTTCAGCTGGCATAGAATTGTATTGTTCTCTTAATTATAAGCTGATGTCGGCACCATCCCCCGTTTCATACTTCAGAAAGAAGCTGGGGGTGATGCTGGGAAGCAAAAGGTGCTGGGTCTGGCGGAGGATCAAAGGACAGTGGGAGTCAGCTGCCAGAGTCTGCTAAATGCTGAGACCAGGGGAGGTGGATACTAGGGGGAGCCACAGCTGCAGAGAGGTACGGGATCTGTAGGAGGAGTTCTGTCCTCCCTTCTGCCAACTCCTAAGACTAGGAGGGGACAGAGACTGAGGGGGTTGTTGTAGCTAGGGCCACATGAAATGGCCCAGCGGGCCTTGTGTTTGATACATGTGGTGTTTGCCTAGCTTAACTCTACAGGTTGGCTGTGGAATGGTTTGCATGCTAGATGACCATTTTGTTCCCCTTCATTTCTCTACAGTAATCCACCTACTTGTCTAATCTATAAATTCAAAGCACCTTTTATCCGAAATTTACAGTTTCTTTTCGGTAGTTATTGCATCTAACTTCCCTTTCCCCACATGTATGCTTAAGAGTTGACATTAATTTAAGTAATTATCGTTTGAATGTGTGTTTGGAAAATAATGGCTATAGCATAATCCAATTTTTAACTTTTCTGTGCAAATGTTTTCTTTCCTTGTAGGCACATAATGATCAAGCTGACTTGGTTTGGGAACTGAATGAATAATAAGATGCCCAAAACATTATCCACAAAAGTAACCCCAAGTGAGAATTCTGACAGTGACTGCAACATCATGGTAGAGAAACAAACCGGAAGAAAGGTAGGTGAAACTGCTTTCTGTAGAACTTTTCTCATTTCTGTAGAATAGGATAAACTGATTTAAGGCACCACCAGATGTTTTCATTTGCTTTTCCCTTAAATAGGTTGTTTTTGCAAAATAAATCCTATTTTTCCATGTCTCAAGCAGCTGGCTCTGGATGTTCCGGATGTCTTCCTGTGCTTGCTGGAATGCATGGAAAACAGCTGGTGGGTTTCTTGAAGAACTTGCTTTCGTCTTACACATAGGCCTTTATTGTTCAGATTCATTTTACTGGTCAGGTTTTCATTTCAACATTTAATCCTTTTTATATGCAAGTAAAGACTCACAAAATGAAAATCTACATATGTAACTAAGTTAATGATTATTTGACTGTACAAATCTTCACACTTAACCAGTAATCCCGGTACTTCTACAGGTTTTCCAATAGTTTTTTTTTTTTTTTTTTTGACTTTTTGTAAGCTAGGGCTCTGGAAATCCATATTTTAGATGTTACATACTTATCCTTGTAACAGATACTAAAAAAGCTCCAGAGAACTTAGTTGGATAGTTAAAAATGTAAAGTGTTTTTTAAAATGCAGTTGGTGAAAGCGTCCAGATTTGTATTGCATTCTGTAATCCTCTATTATAGCGGGATTCAGGTAGAGCGGAGGGTCAGCGGTAGAAATGATGGAGTGACCTCCTCAATGTGCTGCTTTTTCATTGTCCAGTCTGGGCTGTGTTTTATTTTATTTTTTGTTTTTACAAAGTGCTCTTGATTAGGCTTAATGACAAAATTGGCTGCAAGGAATTGCATTTTTTTGGCTGATGAGAGTCCTCATATACATATTGTATTTTGGCTATATATTTTTCTGTATTTATGGCTGGTTCACACTACAATTTCTATGTGCGCTAAATGCCAGTTGTTTTATGTGGTATTCTTCTCTCCAGATATTGCATGATTCTTTGTAATATCTGAAATATTATTTCTACACCATTATTAATATTTTGGGATGTTGTATCGAGCTATAGACCTAAGTTTTGTATCTTTTAATAACAAAAGATTGCTCTGTATATGTGTTCAGAATTGTGACACATTTATCATCCATTATAACGACTGGTTTGCTTTGATGTAATAATGTTGTTCACATTTTATTTGCATGTTAAGATTATGTCTGCATTCCATTAGTACTTCACTACATGCACTCTCAAGTGAATTTTACTGTAATCTATGTAGCTGTTCCATTAAATTTCATACCTTCTGTCTTTGACTGCATTTCCTGTACTTATGGTGTAGTCAAATATTAGTGTCCAGTTTATAGATCATTTCTCTATCTGGGCACTCAGAAAAAAAACATACCCTATATTTGGTAAAGTGTCGTCTGCTTTTTTAGCAGTTAAAATTCTATAATCTATTTAAAGCTTAAATTGAGCTTCTAATAAAAATGCTAAAATTGAATTAATTTGTTTGGATGCTGAATGTCTTGAACTCCTCAGAACACTGACAGTTTGAGTAGATCCTGTCTTTTTTAACTTCTGAAAGTAAGATGAGATATGCAGCATCCACGTGCAGCAGCTGCTTCACAAGTTTTATGTCAGGGTAACCTTGAAGAGTCACTTTTACTTCAGAGAAGCTCATTTTTATGAAGTGTGCTTGTGTCAGTGCTCTCTCAGAAGACATCTGTCTTGCTTTGTCTCATAAAAGCTGTTAGTCACTTCTTCTCTTCCTCTTCATATTCCCCATACACACTAAACATTTCTGTTAATGTGTTACATTATGTATTTTATTAGCAAGGCTCAGTGCATTTATCAAAAGGGATGGCGCAAGGAGGCCTTTCATGCAGTGTTGGTCCATTTGATAGGTAGACTGCTGACTGCTTAATGCAAAAAAAAAAAAAAAAATGGACAGGTTTATGATTTCTGTTGATTTTAACAACTTATCAGATGTAACCAGTTAAATTATGCTTTTGTTTGCTAACTTCCTCTGAACATATGTTGTTGGAAATTACAGCACCTTAACCACTTTGTTACCGAGCCTATTTCTGAGATTTGGTGTTTACAAGTCAAGCAGTTTTATTTTTATTTTTTGCAAGAAAATTACTTAGACCCCCCCCCCCCCTTAAAAAAAAAAAATTATATATATATATATATATATATATATATATATATATATATATATATATATTATAAATTTCCTAACACCCTAGAGAGTAAAATGGTGGTCGTTGCAATACTTTCACACCGTATTTGCACATTTTTTTGGGGAAAAAATTCACTTTTTTTTAATAAAAAAAAAAATAAGACCACAATAAAGTTATCCCAATTTTTTTTATGTTGTGAAAGATAATGTTATGCCGAGTAAATTGATACCCAACATGTCACGCTTCAAAATAGGCAACGTTTAGAAAAATTCTACAGGTTGCATGTTTTGAGTTAAAGGAGGGCTAGAATTATTGCTCTTGCTCTACCAATCGTGGCGATGCCTCACGTGTGTGGTTTGAACACCGCTTTCTTATGTGGTCGCTAATCACGTATGCGTTCGCTTCGGAGAGACGGGCGCGTTTTTACTTTTTTTTTTCTTATTTATTTTACCTTTTTATTTTTTCACTGTTCTTTAAAAAAAAAAAAAAATAATTGTCACTTTTATTCCTATTACAAGGAATGTAAACATCTCTTGTAATAGAAAAAAAGCATGACAGAACCTCTTAAATATGAGATTTGGGGTCAAAAAGACCTCAGATGTCGTCATATTTACAGTAAAGTGCAATATAAAAAAGAAAAAAAATTGTCATTTGAAAAAAATTACAAAAAAAGTCCCTTTTAAGCAGTATGGGTGGAAATTACATTTTTGACGTTGCTTCCACCTTGCAGTGTCATGGAGATGGGTGGGGGCCATCTTTCCCTCACTCGTCTCCATGCACAGCTAGGGAACGGACCGATCGCTGCCGACAGCTCTGGTAAGCGATGGATGGCAACGGAGCAGAGGGGGGGGACCACTTTTATCTGAAAGAGAATCGTCGGCTCTTGAAGAGGATACCGGGGTTTTGTTAGCTAGCTGCTACCATAACACCGGTATTCCTCTTCAAAGACAGGACGTTCAGGAACGTCCTAAAGGAAGGAAGTGGTTAAAGTGATATTAACCTCACAATTGTTGTTTTTTAAGCAATTTCAACAAATGATTAAAAAATTCCTTATTATGCAGCCTCTTCTTCATCATTTAGATCCTTGCTTTCATTCCAGTTTAAGTTGGTCCCTCTGCGTTAAGGTGGTCCCGTTCCCTTGCAAGGGTGCTATGAAGCCACCCTTGCTTTGTGCTCCTGGCTGGGATTAGAGTGGTGTCTATATATATATATATATATATATATATATATATATATATATATATATATATATATATATATATATATATATATATATATATATATATATATATATATATATATATTTTATAAATACCCCCCTCCATTTTTTTTTTTTTTTTTTTTTCTAGTGATCACATTCCCTCTGTTCTCAGATGCATAGGAGTTTTTTGTAGGAAAGCAGAGTGACTGTCAGGAACACCAGAGATTTCACATAAAGGAAGCAATACAAAGAGAACCGGATACTTTCTCATAAAAATACATAGTACGGCAGGCACATATCAGGAATATGATGACGTCTGTATGATGAAACCGGTTGGGTAGAGCTGGATCACATGACTCTGCCAAGTTTGGAGGTTAGCCATCTTGATGGTTGGAAACATTCCCCTGTGGATTATTGATGTACATGCAAGTCTTTACCTTTCCTTTACCTTCACAACCTTTCCTGTGGTGATTGAGTTTGCTAGATTTTAATACATTTTACATTGAACATATTACACTATATAGTGGTTTGTTTGTTTTTTATCTATGGGGGAACAATACATTCATTAAGGGGCCATATGATGTGGAATCTGTACAAGGGTACAAGAGTGCTGCGGTTCAATCATTAGGATTCTGTAACAAATGCATTCGATCACTGTATGTAGTTGTCCACACTGGATGGTAAGAGCCAGTGTGTGTGCATCTGTCGGTGGAGGATCTCTCTCACAAGATTTTGTATTTCAGACCCCACACTTATTGGACTCTTTTTGTTGAATTTTTTTGTCAAGGAGTTTGTCAGTTTTTAGCGCTGCACCTTTTTTGTATGCTTTTATGTTAATATTGGCCACCAGTGAATTGTTCAGCTGCTTTTTTCATGCATTATCCTAATACTGTAAGCACAGGTTTATTGTTTGTATTTGTTTAAGGCATATGAAGTGTTGAGGTGTTTCTATAATTACAGTATGCCTGTATATTTGTTGTTTAAGACAAGTAATTGATAGGAACCAAGAGGCATGTACATTTCAGCATTGAATTGCGAACAACTAGCTACACTCTTATGCCACGTACACACGATCAGACTATCCGATAGACTTGGATGGACAATCCGCTCGTGTGTGGGCTCCGGCGGACTTTATTTTTGCCAAAAGTCCGGCGGACTTAAAGTAGTTTGGACTCAAAAATTGACAATCCGGCCGTCTGTGTGTTAGTCCGCCGGACTTTTGAAATGAACGGACTTTCCCGTACACGGGGGAAAGTCTGTTCATTTTGAACGTGGCTCCAGGTAGACAGGACTAACGCAGGAGGTCAGTGTTGCCGCCTTCGGCAGCGAGATTGACACGTCGCTGGCCCCGTCACCTGGTATGGACTTAAAGGGGAAGCCCTACGCCGAAAAAACTGCGTGGGCCCCCCCAGGTCCATATAAGACCCTTATACGAGCCCGCAGCCTGGCCGGTCAGGAAAGGGGGTGGGGAAAAGCGAGCCCCCCCTCCTGAGCCGTACCAGGCCGTGTGCCCTCAACATGGGGGGGGTGTTTTGGGGAAGGGGGCCCTGCGGCCTCCCCACCCCAAAGCACCTTGTCCCCATGTTGATGAGGACAAGGGCCTCTTTCCCGACAACCCTGGCCGTTGGTTGTCGGGCTCTGCAGGCAGGGGGATTATCGGAATCCGGGAGCCCCCTTTAAGGGGGCCCCCAGATACCGGCCCCCCACCCTATGTGAATGAGTATGAGGTATAATGTACCCCTCCCTATTCACCTGGTGAAAAAAAAACACAACACAAGGGTTTAAAATAATTTATTGCACAGCTCCGGGGGGGGGGGGGGGGTCTTCTTCCGTCTTTAGTGGTCTTCTCGCCGGACTGCTCTGCTATCTTCTGCTAGCTCTTTTACTAGCGGAGGAGCCCAGATTTCTTCTTCGTAGCCGCCCGGGGGTCTTCTGACTTCGGGGGTCTTCCCCCCCTCTTCGGTTCTTCTTGCCGGGTTCGCTCTTTTACTAGCGTTGGCCCGGTCTTCAGTCGCCGCCACCTCTTCTTCCGCCTTCAGGGGTCTTGTCCCCCTCTTCGGTTCTTCTTGCCGGGCCTCCGCTCCTTCTTCCAGCTCTTTTACTAGCAGTGGCCTGGTCTTCTGTCGCCGCCGCCTTCTCTTATTCTTGTTCTTCTTTTTGTTCTTCTTCCTTGAGATGTTGACTCAACGCTCTCTCTGGCCGCAATGACAGGGAAGCTGTGTGCGGCAACTTATATAGGGACATCACCGGGTGATGTCCCCGCCCATTATGATGTCACAGTCCCAGCATTCTCTGGAAAAGTCCGGTTGTGTGTGTGTGTGTGTGGGCAGGTCCGCTCGTTCAGTCAGGCGGTTTGTCCGCCGGATGGTCTGATCGTGTGTACGCGGCATTAGGGCAACAGTAGGCAACCTTTGACAGGTAAAGATCTGCAGAGCTACCGGAACAACTTGAAAGATCAAAGATTATCAGGGTGATCCTTTTTATGAAATTTTACTAGCAAGCCTTAATAAGGAAAACTTTAAAATATAAAACAAATATCACCGTAAAATGTATAAACTTGGTCTACCTTCAAAGTAGACAATGGTCTGTAGGGCAGTGGATGGTGTGTGGGCAGTGTCAGTAGGGGGCTTTTTTTTAAATATCAGGGGTCTAAACAGGCCCCTTATGCTCAATGTTTGAGACCGAGAAAAGAGACCCTGTCCTCAGTCTCCATCTATGCAGCCTTAGCTGCACGGAATGAATGAACAGGAAGAAGTCTGCTTAATATATTTGCTCATTCACAAACTGAGGTATATTAAACACTGGAAAGTGTTTGCCAAATTTTTTTTGCAGTATTAAGCAGTTTAACTGCTTAAGGCTGGGTTCACACCACAGCGATGCGGGAACGCTGCGAATCCGCGGCGTTTTCCCGCATCGCATGACTCCCGCCGGCAGTTCACACTGCCCTATGCGAACGGCTGGGAGTGTCAATGAAATGTTAATGACACCCCCAGATCCGTCCGCATATCGCAGTGCGATCTGCAGACTCGCACAAGAATCGGATCGCATGGTGTGAACACCCATGCGATCCGATTCTGTTGCGGACCAAAAAAAGGGTCCCGTGCGAGTTTGCTGCGGGAGCGATGCGAATTCAGCCATACTATCTGTATGGCTGAACTCGCATCGCTACGGAGATCGGATGTGATTTGCACTGCAGTGCGGTGCGAATCACATCCGGATCTCCCCCCGCAGCAGTGTGAACCCGGCCTTATACTGCACGGACTGTGAAAAATGTAGCATTTCATTTGGAAATCAAGGTCTCAGAGTCTGGACAAAGAGTGGAAAGGCACAGAAGTTGCCTGAGGTCCAGTGTCAACTTTCCACAGGCAGTGATTTGGGGAGCCATGTCATCTGCTGGTGTTGGTCCACTGTGTTTTATTATGTCCAAATTCAGCACAGCCCTCTTCCAGGAAATTCTAGAGCACTTCATGCTTCCCTTGGCTGACCAGCTTTATAGAGAGGCCAATTTAATTTTCTAGCAGGACTTGACACTGCCAAAAGTACCAATACCTGGTTTAATAATCACGCTATCACTGTGCTTGATTGGCCAGCAAACTCGTCTGACCTAAACCCCATAGAGAATCTGAGGTATCTTCAAGAGGAAGAGGAGACCCCAGACCCAACAATGCAGATGAGCTGAAGGCCACTATCAAAGCAACCTGGGCTTCCATAACACCTCAGCAGTGCACCAGGCTGATCACTTCCATACCACACCGCATTGATGCAGTAATTCAAAGGAGTATTGGTGCAGTGCATACTGTACATGCTCATGCTTTTCAGTAAGCCAACATTTCTGTATTTAAAAATCCTTTTCTTTATCGTACAACATTGGACACAGAGTTGGGCTAATATTCATTACCTACTGGGTTATACGCCATCTCTAGGTGAATAGACACTGGTAGACAATGTCTTAGACAAGGAGTACGCCCTTATATAGCCCCTGCCATACAAAAAGTACTTCAGTTTTTTTTACCAGTGTCTGCAAGGTGGATGTGCACGTTTGTTGAACTCTCTGAGCTCCAGGTCTTTAGTCCCAAAAACTGTTTTTAAATGAATCAAGGAATTGACCGATTGGATCCATTTGAAGAAAAGCTTTTATGTTTAAATAAATGGTACCCGAGCCTCGCAAAGAAGACTTAAGCATCCGGCGAGGATTTGCCTGTAAGGTGACCTTTGGGTGCTGGACCCCACGTACTGGAATCCTGAACACCAGAGAGCTAAGGCACTCCTGCAGGGGCCTGTACGGGTCTAAGGGATTGGACCCCTAAACATGAAAGGGTACCCAGTCCTTGGAGGTCCGCAGGTGGCCGAACCTGCCGTGATGGGTGAAGACGGGTAAGTGAAACTCCCTTAGTTAATTATTGTGAGGTGCCCCAGTGATTGTAACAATCAGTCAAACTAGCTAGAGGTTTTACACCTGTGCTCGGTGACCGGGGGGTGTGGAGAGTTTGGGCTAGCTGTGTGTACAGAGTACAAAGTGCACGAGTTTTTCCTCGTCTTGACTATTTTTTTTCTTATGAATGGTCAGCGCACGAGGGTTCGCCATTCCGCACGTGCATTTGCCAAAGTGTGCAAGTGTTGGTGGCTATGGCGCACAAGGCCGCGTGTTCTCTGGATCTCCACCAAGGTGTCATTGTGAATGGTAGAGAGGATGTGTCTTTCTTGTCCCTCCACTTCATGGCCAACACGTCCTCATTTCTCATTTAATGTAGATTCCCTGTTTTGTGGCCTTTCTGTCAATCCATTTTGTGAGAAGCCCTTCCCTGTGTGTTTTTTTTTTTTTTTTTTTTTTTTTTTTTTTTAAAGGTGAAGGAACAGGGGGCAAGCTAATATAATAGTTCCCATATAAATGGTATCCTTTTTTTGAACAGGGGTTATGCCAGATCCCAGATAATTGTGGGGCTAGAGCTGGGAGTATTTGCCTTCATACATATGGAGGGTGTACACACATCCTCTAAACGATTTTAACTTGTCTAGTGTGAGACTTTGCCAATGGAACATACAGGTGTAGGACTAATTGGAGCCAGAGGTAATACATTGCTCTGCATAGAGATTTGTTTGGATCACTGTGTACTGCAACAAATCTTCATGGAAAAACAAATGATCTAATTGGGAAAAATTAGTAGTGTTTAGCCGCACACCTGCCTGTGCGGTGAAAGGGGGGATTATAGCAGGCAACCATGAAGGAGTTTGCCAGGGCATCGAGAAGGTAGGAATGAGCCTGGATTCTTCGGGTTGGGTGTGTAATTCCAGTAATGGGCTCCTCTTCCTGGGGTCTGGCACTGCTGGTGGTAGGCAGATCTTCTGATCTTGGTCCTGATCTCCTTATTTTTAGGAGGGTCGGTTTCCTCTGCTGAGTCCGTCTCTGATCCACTACCCTCTACTGGCCCGTATTCCGAACCATAACTGGATAATGGGAGCTCCCTGCAGCTCTCATCATCCGACATAGTAAGGATGTTATATGCCTCCTCAGGTGTGTAAACTCTTTGAGACATGATGGCGTTACTGTGTGACAGTCCTGCTGGTGGTACTGACAGGTAAGTGATGGGGGGCCTGTGTGACGGTACTGCTGGTGGTACGGACAGGTTAGTGATGGCGGGCCTGTGTGACGGTACTGATGGGCCTGTGTGGCGGTACTGATGACAGGCTTGTGTGACAGTTCTTCTGGTGCTACTGACAAGTCACCGATGGCGGGCCTGCGTGTCAGTACTGCTGGTGCTACTGACAAGTCACTGATGGCAGACCTGTGTGACGGTATTGATGGCGTTACCAATGGCGGTACTGTGTGACAGAGTCAGATGGACTGTGTGACAGCACTCTGGTAACAGGTTCTCTTTATTGGGGGGGTGCTGTGTGGTGTACAGCAAGGTGTAATGTAATCAGACAGACCCTAAATTACTCGCTGATCCCTGCTCTCTCCTCACGTGATCGGTGTGAGAAGAAGCCGTGATCAGATAGTAACCGCTCTTTGTTTACATGTGT
Organism: Lithobates pipiens; assembly: GCF_037356315.1. Lineage (NCBI taxonomy): Eukaryota > Metazoa > Chordata > Amphibia > Anura > Ranidae > Lithobates > Lithobates pipiens. Next base: position 407,021,804 of record NW_027507764.1, on the reverse strand, counting down.
GACTGGATTGGACACAGCTGGTCACAAGGTAAACAGCCAATTTTATTAGCGGTTACCCCTGATCGGGGATGGGCATTGTCCGAGGGACACTATCCCTGATCACTGCAGGTTGCGCATTAGGCGTGCTTCTGTAATGTTGACATATGTGACCAGCTGCGATTGGACACAGCCGATCACGTGGTAAACAGCCAATTTCATTGTTTCCGGGGGACACGCGCCATCCCCAATCGCTGCGCCACCTTGTTATCCTGCTGGCTGTCATATGGCACCCAGTCAGGATAACTGAACCACTTCAACTTTAACCCTTTCTCAGCCGCTAGCGGGGGTTAAAAGCAGCCTGCTAGCGGCTGAAATGCACTGCAAATCCAACGGTAAAACGCTGCTAAAAATAGCAGCGTTTTACCGCCGACGCTATGGGTGGCTCGGTGTGAAAGGGCTCTAACTGAAGGCGCTACCAAGGCAAACTGACAGTACAGCTGCTATTTGTGAGGTAGTGGCTTAGCACTGTTATTCCGCAAGAGGAAGTACTAGTACTGTTACTGGTATAACCTCCCAGGTAAAAAACCAAGGCATAAATATGGTTTGAAAACTGTACTGTGGGGCATGATGCCAAACAAACAGAAAAATAGTTTTAGGTTGTAGGTACATTTAAAGTGTTAGTAAAACCCACAACAGTAAAATAAGTCTGTGTATGCAGTAAAGCATGCTTGTTATACTCACTGTGGAGCCTAAGGGAGTTAATCCTTTGCATTGTGTAAAAAGGCTGTTTGATCTGGTCTTCTCTGATCCTCCTCTACTTCCACTGTCCCCAATCTATCTGCTGATAGTACAGAGGCTAGGGGGCAAGTTGCACATGCTCAGTTTGGTGTGTATTGCTTTTTTTTATTTTTTTCTTGGAAGTGTGCATGTGATCAGCACAGGGCCAAGCAGCACTGTCCAGAGGGTTAGAGGTCCTGTCAAACGATGAGGGGAGATTGAAAACACTTCCTACAAGCTTTAACCAGACACTGATAAGAAAAGGTATTTAGCAGCCTATGTTTATTAAAATAATTGCACTTCCATGTTCTGGGGGGCCAGATATAGTAAATGCAGGATCCTGGGTTTAGTAACACTTTAATTGTAGTATTGGCTGATAGTTTTAATGGAAGCTATAATGGTTTTGAGTCGGTTTTATTTTAGAAGAATTTTTTTTCTCTCTGTTTATACATATTTAAACGTTTGTTTCTTCCAAATACACATTTGGGTTTTCTAAAGAGTACAGCAAACAATGTCTGCTTTGAAGCTATGATTTAGTGAATTGAAACTTCAGAGTGAACTGTCCAGAGAGGGAGTGAGTCATTCAGTTTATGTATGTAAATTACAGCTTGAACTATTATGTTAGTAAGCAACTGGCTTTTACAACATGTGAAAGCATAGAAAACATGAAAAGAAGCCTGCTGCAGAATGCAAAATATCATATTTACCGAATTAAAACATTTTTTTTTTTTACAAACTTTTATTTTATAAATATTTTTTGAAATTCTGTACAAAAATTGCAGGTTTGCCAGTGTGCATGAGGCCTAAGACTACACAATGTTCTGTATTAGTCATTCTTGTAGTTGGGTTTTATTTAGTACAGGTACTTTTATAGCACTGTCAATTTACGCGGAGCTTTATAAATATAGTTGTAAGTACTTGTCATAAGTTTACAAACCCTGGCAGAATTTATGATTTCTTGACCATTTTTAAAAGCATATGAATGATGACACAAAAACTTTTCACTCATGGTTAGTGTTTGGCTGAAGCTATTTATTATCAATCAACTGTGTTTTATTCTTTTTAAATCATCATGGCAACATAAACTACCCAAATGACCCTGATCAAAAATTTACATACCCCAATTGTTAATACCTTTAACATCAGCGACAGATTGAAGTCTTTCGTGGTATTTGTGGATGAGGCTCTTTATCTTCTCAGATGGTAAAGCTGCCCATTCCTCTTGGCAAAACCCTCCAGTTCCTGTAAATTCTTGGGCTGTCTTGCATGAACTGGACATTTGAGATCTCCCCAGAGTGGTGAATGCAAATTTTCCTCCAGTATTTTTTGATAACTTACTGCATTCATCTTGTCAACAATTTTGACCAAATTTCCTGTGCCTTTGTAGCTCACATATCTCAAAAACATAATCGATCCACCTCCATACCTTTCATCATAGGCCTCGTGGACTCCTCTCCAAATGTATCATTTATGGTTGTGGCCAAAAAGCTAAATTTTGGTCTCATCACTCCAAATGACTTTGTGCCAGAAGGTTTGAGGCTTGTCTCTGTGCTGTTTGGCGTAATTGTAAGTGGGATACTCTGTAGCACTTGCATAGTAATGGCTTTCTTCTGGCAACTCAACCATGCAGCCCATCTTTCTTCAAGTGCCTCCTTATACTTTAAACAGCCACACCACATGATTTCAGAGAGTCCTGTATTTCATCTGAAGTTATTTGTGGGTTTTTCTTTGCATCCCGAACAATTTTCCTGCCAATTGTGTCTGAAATTTTAGTTGGTCTACCTGACCATGGTTTGGTTTCAACAGAACCCCTAGTTTTCCACTTCTTGATTGGAGTTTGAACACTGCTGATTGGCATTCACAATTCCTTTGATATCTTTTTATATCCCTTTCCTGTTTTTTATACAGTTCAACTACCTTTTTCCGCAGATCCTTTGACAACTCTTTTGCTTTCCCCATGACTCAGAATCCAGAAATGTCAGTGCAGCACTTGATGAAAGATGCAAGGGTCTGTCAGGAGTCCAGAAACTCATTGACATATATATAATTTATATTACACACACTATAAGCAAACCGATCACAGGTGAGGCTGGTTACCTTTAACCACTTCAATACTGGCCACTCTAATTTTCCTGCCCAGACTAATTTTCAGCTTTCAGTGCTGTCACACTTTGAACGACAAATGGGTGGTCATGCTACACTGTACCCAAACTAGATTTTTATCATTTTGTTCCCACAAATAGAGCTTTCTTTTGGTGGTGTTTGTAAATAAATTTTCTCCTTCACTGATGAGGCGGCACTGATGAGGTCGCATTGATGGGCACTGATGATGGGGCACTGATAGGCAGCATGGATAGGAGGCATTGGTGGGCACTGATGTAATGTATGGTACTGATGGATGCCAATCAGTGCCAAACAATGCCTGCCAATCAGTGCTGCCCATTGTAGGCACAGATTGGCATCCCTGGTGGTCCACTGTGGGCATCCTTGGGGGATGTGAGGGAGGAAAAGCCGATTAACGGGTCTTCCTGTTTACATTGTGATCAGCCGTGATTGGACACGGCTAATCACATGGTAAAGAGTCTCCGTCAAAGACACGTTACCTAGATTGGAGTTGCGGTGTGTTAGAGTGACACACCGCAGCAACGAACGTCGCGATGCGCACCCCCGGGAGCGAGGCAGTGGCTTAATATCCTTAAGACGTCATATGAAGTCCGGTCAGGATATTGAAACCACTTTGCCGCCGTCATTTTGCTATATGGCGGGCGGCAAAGGGTTAATAGCTATTCAAACCCCTTTGTGTCAACCTGTGTGCATGTTATCAGGCCACAATCACCAGAATATGTAAACTTTTTTGATCCAGGTAATTTGGGTAGTTTGTTGCCATTATGATTTAAAGAGTAAACACAGTTGATTGATAAGTGGCTTCACCCAAAGTCCCAAACACTAACCATGAATGAAAAATGTTTGTATTTATCATTCCTATTCTCTGAAATAAGAAATCATTCTAAGAAATCATAAATCCTGCCAGGGTATGTAAACATATGAGCACAGCTGTATATTACATTCACATCAGACCTAAAAAGCTTACAATATATAGATATTTATTGATGGTGTCTGTTGAGCATCAGTTTGAGAAGGATAACCACTTCCCACCCAAGGTACGTCCAGGGACGTCATTGACTTTGCGGGAGTATATCTGAATGAAGCCTGCAGCTACAGACATCATTCAGATATCATCATCTTTTAGTGACGGCGATTCCCTACACCATAAGTATGATCATAAAAGCTGTTCCACCGCTTGATCGTTCTTGCGGGCAGCGAGAGGGAATTCCCTCCGGTGCTTCTACCGACTCACCGCTTCTGTCGGTGAGTCAGAGATGGGATCAGCCAGCCCTGGATTGTGATCATAGAGACTTCCAGTGGACCAGATGGTTGCCGGAGTCTCTATGATCGTTTAGAGGCCGGGCCCAATGTTATAACATCACGCCCGGCCTCTGCATTCAAACGAATGGCACTGCTTCGGCTGGGAAGCTGTGATTGTTAATTTATTTTATTTTATATTTTTTATTTCAGACTCCCCGGCCTAGAGGTGAGATGTGGGGATCTTGCTGACCACCCTATCTCACTGTAAAGAGGACCGATCTTGGCATATTCCTATTACAAGGGACGTTTACATTCCTTGTAATAGGAATAAAAGTGATCAAAAAAAAAAATTTTTTTTTTAAAGTGTCAAAGTAGAAAAGTAGAAATTAAGGATAAAAAAAAAAACAATTTAAAGGGCCCCTGTCCCTGTGTGCTCGCACACATAAGCGAATGTATACATGTGAGGTATCGCTGCGAACATTGGTGTGAGAGCAATAATTTTAGCCCTAGACCTCCTCACATGTAACCAGTAAAAAAAAAATTTCAAGCTTTGCCTATGAGGATTTTTTTTTTTTAGGTGCCGAAGTTTGGTGCCATTCCACGAGCGTGTGCAATTTTGAAGCGTGACATGTTGGGTATCTATTTACTCTGCGTAACTTTTTATCTTTCCAATTATGCAAAAAAAAATGGACTAACTTTAATGTGCTTTTTATTTTTTATATATTTTTTTTCAAAGCATGAAACCGTTTATTTGGGGTTTCTTTGTGCTTTTCGAGCAAAAAAATTATTAATCTTGCATGTAGGAGAGAAATGTCAGAATTGGCCTGGATGGCAAGTAGTTGAAGTTCAAAATCCATTGACCGATGCATTTGACCTGCAGTTGACCTGATTCAAGATCTGAAAAAAAAACAAAAAACACAGGCACTAGAATATTCAATAAATAATTGACTAGTCGATTTTTGGTTGATCAGTATTCTGTGGGCAGTGCTTGCAATCACTGGTCATGAGGATGAGGACTATCGATCACAAGCAGACTAAGGCCTCATGCACACGAGACGCAGTTAAACGCATGTTCAGATGCAGTTGGACACTTTTTTTTTTTTCAACTGCCCCTGAACTCATTCAATGTTATCCTATGTGTCCATGCACACAGTCTAGTTTTTTGCCGTTTTTATGCAGTTGCGTTTAACCTCGTTTTTCCAGAAGCAAAAAAATGGGTTCAGACGCAAAAATGTCCACGTTTCAGACGCAAAACACGGCTAAACGTGGCACCAGCGTTTAGCCGCGTTTGCGTTTAGCCGCGTTTTTATATGCGTTTTTAAAGGAACCCAATTTTTTGGACCTGAAAACTCAGAAATATGATCTGAGAATGACATTTTGTGACCAGAATTTGGGGGCCCATATCTTGGCGCCACTTATTGCCAGGAACCCCAAATTTGGTATGCAGACACTGTGGATCTAGCACTACAACATATCCAAAGTGACCCCGAGATAGGCGGCCCCAAAGTTGGGTCACAAAATGTCATGCACTTTTCTGCATCAGAGAATGACCTTTTGCAACCCGACTTTGGGGACCCATATCTTGGGGCCAATTATTGCCAGGAACCCCAATGTCATGTCATGCACTTTTCTGCATCAGAGATACATGGCCTCAAAGTCAACTGTGACCATCTGCGGCAATGTAGTTTGGTCATTAGGGTTGGGTGTTATGGTAAGTGGTTATCCGTTAGGGTTAGGGTTATTGTTTGTTTAGGATTAAGGGTTGGATTAGGGTTAGGGTTGTTTAGGGTTAGTGTAAGGGATAGGGTTAGCTGTTAGGGGTAGGGTTAGTGTTAGGATGAATGGTTAGGATTCTGGATATTTTAATAAGGCATTAAAAAATATTATACTACCATATACAGCAGCAAAGAATTAAAATATAATAATCAATACATATTTCACGATAAAAATATAAAACATGTATGTGCAGCTGCGTACCTACCCCGACAAGATTTTTCATTTTAGCTGCATGTCTGTTGTCACATTTGATCTGCTCTTGGAAAAAGTACGACCTGGTCTGACATTCGTGGACACCAATATGAGAAACAGTGTGTCACCAGAGGAACGTCTGGTAACGATCAGGTATGTGTATATATTTATAAAATATATTTATCTATAGATGTACAGATGAATTTTTTTCTCTGTCCTTTATTTAAAAAAAAATAATGTCTATTTATAGCAAATTATGCAATTTTTTAAAATATCTAAAATTTTCTTGTGGCAATTTTTAACATGTTAAAAAATTGGCCAAATAAATTTAAAACAATTATAAAAAATCTAATTAACATAGATTTGCTTTTAAATAAAAAAAATTGAAACTAGAAAAAATGAATAAAAACATATATTAAGATTAAAAAATAAATAATTAACTATTTTAATATTGTTTTATATTAGAAATAATGAAAACATGTTAAAAATTGCCACAAGAAAATTTTAGATATTTTAAAAAATTGGATAATTTGCTATAAATAGACATTATTCTTTTTTTAAATAAAGGACAGAGAAAATCATCTGTACATCTATAGATAAATATATTTTATAAATATATACACATACCTGATCGTTACCAACAGACGTTCCTCTGGTGACACACTGTTTCTCATATTGGTGTCCACGAATGTCAGACCAGGTTGTACTTTTTCTAAGAGCAGATCAAATGTGACAATGGACATCCGGCTAAAATTAAAAAACTTGTCGGGGTAGGTACGCAGCTGTTGTGAAATATCCAACGGACATTCGCTGTCCCATCAACGGATGGGTCCAATATCGATGAGCTCTGACTCTGGACCTCTCACGAAATTTGCGACGACGTTGCTGTCTCATCAAGAGCAACATCAGGAGCATTTCCTGACATATATTCAATATGGGATCCATTTCAAAATATATACCACAGAAAGAGAGGCAAATGCAAGTGTACAACTGCTCTCTATACTGCTGCTGCTCACTCTGATCAAAATAGCAGAAATAGTTAAAAAAAAAAAATGCTTAGAGAGCTTGGGGAGGGTCTACATGATGTTATCTTCATAAACGCTTATAAACACGTCTAAACGCGGCAAAACACGCGTTTCTAAACGAGTGTTTCAGCTTTTTTTGAGCAGTTTTCACCTGCGTCTCGTGTGCATGAGGCCTTACAAGGTCTCTCAGCCTCTGCCTCATAAAATAGAAAAAGCATGTAAAGTGTTACTTTCTGATCAGTAAGGACCCATGCATACGAGACACCGGTGCAAACTCTGCTGAACACATGTTTTTAAAAGCTGAAACCGGCGTTTAGAAACGCCAGTTTTGCCGCGAATTAGCGGCGTTTTACCGCATTTGTGTCTAGAAGCATTTAGTTAAGATAACATAGACCCTCCCCAAGCTCACAAAAACAGTATTAACTATTTCAGCCATTTTGTGAGACCAGAGTGAGTAGCCGCAGCTGTCAGAGCAGCAGTGTACGTGTATTTAGCGTGTCACTTGCCACGTCACCTGCCACAAGTTAGGGATTGTCCACTTGCCACGTCACTTGCCATGTCACCTGCCACGTCACTTGCCAGAAGTTGTGGATTGTCCACTTACCACGTCAATTGCCACTTGCCATGTCACTTGCCACAAGTTGTGGATTGTCCACTAGCAATTGTTTCAAATATTTTTTTAACGGTTTTTCATCATTTGCCATAATTTTTGAGATTTTTAATGTAAAAAAAAATAGGTCACCTTTAAAAACTCTTATAAACAAAAATGCAGTATCAGCGTTTTGCCGCGTTTGGCGTCTAAAACGTGGAAAACGTTTGTGTCTGAACCCATTTTTTTGCTTCTGGAAGAACGAGGTTAAACGCAACTGCATAAAAACGGCAAAAAACGAGACTGTGTACATGGACACATAGAATAACATTGAATGAGTTCAGGGGCAGTTGAAAAAGTGTCCAACTGCCTCTGAACGCGCGTTTAACAGCGTCTCGTGTGCATGGGGCCAGAGTCAACAGATTTTGAATTTACACAATAAAAACATAGATTCAACATTCTTCCATAGACCAATTCGACTTGTACAACCTTTTTAAAACCGTTTAGCCACATTTACTTGTTCTAGAATAAATCTGTTCTTACACTTAACATTCTAGAGAGCTAGCTTCAGGGAAATGGTGCTGGCATGTGCGTTTTATCATTCTAAGGAGCCCTGAAACATCTGCTTGGAAAGTTAAGTTCTGGCTTGCTCTCTCCTGCCCCTGCTATTGGCCTCTCAATGCATTGGCTGTCTCAATTAGCAACAACAAACTGTGAAAGAGTCAGGAGAGGGCATTCCAGGGCTTGACTTTCCCACCAGAAGCTGATGCTTGTATTACTGAACATTTTAGGGTTTTGGGGTTTCCAGCAGGGTTGCCACCTTTTGTTCAAGCCAAACCCAAACACTTTAGAGGTGCACAGCAAAGGTGAGCACACAGGAGCCCTGGGGGCAGCAGGAGGAGGAGAAGCTGGTCAAGAAGGGCAGTGGATGCAACATTTACTAGTATAAATACTCTGTTTTCCTCCTGCAGCAGCTGAATGCCAGCAGGAGGGAGAGGAGGAGAAGCCAACATTCAGCTGCTATAGAAGTAAAATGCAGCCAATCTGTTCTAGTAAATGTGTGTTAGGGAGTCAGCACATGCCTCCTAAAGCTATGCCCACAGTCCCTGCTAAATAATGTGTCCGGGTTGCCGGCCAATACCATCAACATCCTCTGCCAGAGATACGTGAGGATCAAAAGCTGGAAAATGGGGGTGAGGACAGGGGGACTGGGAGAGAAGGGGAACCACCAATCGTCCTTCCCATCATCCACTAAATGGTACTCTGTACCCAAACACTGCCCACCCCTCAGTCTGGCACGAATAATGTGTCTGGGTTTCAGGGGGAAATGAAACCTGGACACATGATTCAAAACCCGAACTGTCCAGGTGAATCCTGGACAGGTGGCAACAATGGTTTCCAGGAGGTTTTATTTTTAAAAGTAATTTAAAATATTAACTCACCTCTAAATGCCTGTTGCTAGGGGGTCCCTCGTAGTCTGCCTCCTTCAGTGCCTGGGCTCCTGACGTCTCTTCCCCTCGGTGAAAGGAAGGGCTCAGCTCCGCCCCCTCCCTCCTGTCAGTCATTAGTACACGTGACCGGTCCCAGATTACTGTGCATGCGCACTGGGTGTCCTGCTGTGAAGCCACAGCCGGGTGCCCACAGTTGCAATGCTGGCACCGCCGAGAGAGGAGGGGGGGGGGACGAGCGGGGCTTCGTTCCCCCGTATCACTGGACCCTGGGACAGGCAAGTGTCCGATTTATTAAGTCAGCAGCTGCAGTATTTGTAGCTGCTGACTTTTAATTTATTTTTATTTTTTTCAAGGAAACTCCTCTTTAAGTAGCCATTAGCCCTTGCTGGCATTCACTTGCTCTAATGTACTGTGGGTTGTACCAAAAGAAGGTGGAATTTGTGCATCTTCTCTAGACAAGCCAGGCAAGGTCACAGTAGCTGATTAAAAGGTTCTTTCCTAAAGTTTGTCATACATGCTTCTCACTGTTTCCTTACTGTGGACGGGGGCAGGGTGTAGCAAGATGGTGGCGACAAAACATCACTTCCATTACATTCTGATGGGTTGCCAAATCTGACGGAACACCCTCACGAGTGCACCCCCCCACACTCGATGCGGAGGAGGAGCCAGGAGCACCCCTGGGGGACCCCAGAAAAGAGGATCAGGGCAAAAACCTTGCACTGAGCAGGTAAGTATTAACAGTTTTTTTTTTTTTTGTTTGTTTGTTTTTAAAACTAACCTTTACAATCACTTTAACCGCTTACGGACCGCCCACTGTGGATATATGTTGCTACTTTGATGTTTAAATACCGTTGTTATGGCAACAGATAGCTGCCATAACCCCAGTATTTTTTTTTCAATGGCAAGTAGTCAGCTTTGGGATGAAAGTGGTCTCTGTGGCAGATTTGCTGCAAGATCATTTTTTTATTGGCGGCGGGAGAGGTGCACACCCCTCCCGCCCGCCACGTATTTTTTATTTTTTTTTTCTAAAGGACAGTGTAAAAAAAAACCATTGCACCCCATCCATCCAATCTCGCACGCTGAAACGAACACATGCATAAGTCACGTCCACGTATGAAAACTTTGTTCAAACCACACGTGTGTGGTATTGCCGCGATCGTTGGAGCGAGAGCAATAATTATAGCACTAGACCTCCTCTGTAACTCAAAACTGGTAATCTGTAGAAATTTTTAAATGTCGCCTATGGGAATTTTTAAGTGCCAAAGTTTGTCACCATTCCACCAGCGGGCACAATTTTGGAGTGTGACATCTTTGGTGTCAATTTACTTGGTGTTACGTTATCTTTCACAATATAGAAAAAAATGGGGCTAACTTTACTATTTTCTTATTTTGTTAATTCATTAAATTGTATTTTTTCCAAAAAAATGTATAAGACCGCGGCGCAAATATGGTGTGACATAAAGTTTTGCAATGACTGCCATTTTATAAAAAAATATATATATATATATAATAGGGGTGCACTGAATGGGTTTTTTGGTGCTGAAACAGATACCGAAGATGAAAATACACTAGACCAAAAACCAAAATATATATTTATTTATAATGGTCAGAGACTGGGGACATGGTACAGGAGATGGTCAGAGACTGGGGACATGGTACAAGAGATCAATGCAGCTTCACCAGTGCCCGTCAGATGCAGTCAGCCAGCGTGTCCCCCATTGCAGCCAGCCTGTGATCCTGGGACAGATGATCTTTCTGTCAAAGTTCCCCAGATGAGGGGGAGGGGCTGTATGTGACGGTGCGCGGCCGGGAACACACAGCTATTGAAATGAAAGCTGTGATGTTCCCGGCGATGTGATCAAACAGGCGGCGGAGGTGACTCTCCTGCGCTATAGGACACCCCCATGATGGGCAGCACCGGGGGCAGAGTCCCACCCAGGCCCCACCCCATTTTCGGCTCCATTATCGGCCATTTTTCTCTTTCGGCAAATTGCCAAAAAGGGCATTTTCGTCCGATATGTTTCGGCGGCCGAAATTTCGGTACATCCCTAATATTTAATGTTTGGGGGTTCTAAGTAATTTACTAGCAAAAAAAAGATTTTAACTTGTAAACGCCAAGTGTCAAAAATAGGCTTGGTCCTTTACACCCATGTGATCCGATTCATGTCCAAACTGTCAGTTCGCAGTGCGATATGCAAGATGGGGGAACCCGCATTGTATTTGCAAGGTTCCCGCATAGCACAAGTGTGAACTGCCACTTACTGTTAGAAAAAAATCTGACCTGTTCCTTCAAATTTTCTTGTCACTCCTATCCATTAGAGTGGTTAAAAAAAATAAAAGCAAACATTTGTCTTTGACCTGGAAACCTGGTCAGTAAGTCTGTTATTTTTTTATTTATTGTTTCAAACAAAACAAGCTCTCTTGCAGATGTAGTAGTTAAAGGGATGAGACAAAACCATTTGCTACTGACGGGTGCTTACAATGACCAGCTTTTACTTTGCGTAAAACCTTTATCTCAAAAGGAAAAAATTGTTGCTGTAACTGCTTATAAAGCATGAACTGGAGTTTGTCTTCAATTAGTGTAGCCAAATCTGCTAATAAATTGAACACTCCCTCCCCCCAGATTAACAATGCTGCTGTAAAAGGTGCCCCGTGCTCCTCCATCCAGAATTGAGGCACTCTAATACAGGAGGTGTGTTACTGGCCAGATCACTGAAAACGGAGGGAAAAAAGAAAATGATGCAGCCACCAAATCTAAAGATTGATGAGCTGCATAATTATTAAATTTTATGGTTTTGGATTTAATACAACTTTAAACCATTTTTGTTTGTTGTGAATAGATTTGCAAAGGGTTGCAAGCACCAATTTCTATTTCTGTTTGTGAAACATTGAAGAGAATTTCCTGTATGGCCCCCAGATTAGGAAGCAAGATATGTCTTGCGATTGGAAACACAGTAATTAAGCACGTTCTTAAGGGCTAGTACACTTGCTTCAAAGTGTGTAATTTGACATGCTTTTTTTAAAGCACGATGAATGCCAGTCAAAGCACCTCTCACTAAATAAAATTACAGTCCTTACAGTTCTGTTCACATGTTGCATTTGAGTTGCTTCAAAAATTATACCCCATGTTGCTTTCTTGGTGCTTCAAAGCATCCCCAAAGCCTCCATTGATGTCTGACAACAATCGCTAATAGCACCTGCAGCTTTTGGGGCTTTTATTCAGAATTAGCATTGCTTTATTTAGTAGGTATTACAAGTATGAGATAACCTGGGATGCACTGGGAAACCAAGCGAACGGGAAATAGACCATCAGCAGTCACTTCCAGTTCACATGTATACAGTATATTCTGGAACTGTCTGGTGCAGATATTACACCTGGTGTGCAGCATGGAGCAGCAGGAAGGTGAGCAGGGTCCAGAGCGGAGCAGCTAGCAGACGGCACATGTGGTATGCAATATGTAAACGGCATAGCAGAAGGTGAGCGGGGTCTAGAAGGAGAGGACTGAGTGTCAGAGGATTTACAGAGCTTGGGGACCAGAGCAGGAGGAACTAGCAGATATCACCCATGCAGTGGGGAATCAATATAGCGGGTGGTGAGAGGGGACCAGAGAGACAGGAAGATCAGCAGAGCTGGTGTTTATTACTGAGTGGGGGATCAGAAGAGTTGGGGGGCCACTACTGAGTGGGGAATTGGCAAAGCTGGGGTGTACTACTGAGCAGGGTGACAATTAGCAGAGCGGGGGGGGGGGGGGGGGATTTGGCAGAGCTGGGGGCTAATACTGGGCAGGGTGGGGGATCAGCAGAGCTGGGGGCTACTTCTGGTTGGGGGAGTCAGCAGGGAGGGGGGGAGAGAATCAGCAGAGCTGGGGATCTGCTGAACAAGGGAACTACTGAGCCAGTGTTCTACTAGCCCCCTTTAAAACAAAGAGAAAATCAATACACAGGGGTCTTTTGTCAAACTTCATTAATGCATCACAGAAGCATCAAAAACGCATTCCAAAAAAAGCATGTTGAACGCAGTGATGTACAAAGCTTGGCAGATCATGAAGACATTTTATAAAGTTCATGATGTTGCAGCTGCAGTGTGAGGCATTGGATTGCTTCATGCTGTGCCGAAAAAAGTACTGCGTACAGTACCTCCCCCCCCCCCCCCCCCCAACACATCATACATCCACACCACTACAGCTGAACTGAACCCCAGGCACAAAGGCACTACCCTGTACCAAGCACATAGGAGATGAGGCATTTTGCCTTACCCATGGGACTGCTCTGGAATAGCTGCCCAGTGCAGTCCCATCTCATCTGGTGTGAACAGGCCCTATAACACACTTGTGCAGTGTGACAAAAGCGCACGGAAATGAGTCCCCCTTAAATCATATGTAACTGTTCACATTGCTGTGCTGCATTTGCACTACCTTTTAAAAAGTCCTGCATGCTGCATCTTTGGTGCGCTTGTCAAAAGTGCACCAAAAATGCCTTAAAAACACACAGCTGTGTGAGTTTCAAAGGTGCATGCTAGGAGACAGGAATCCAAAAAAATGCACTGAAAATGCGATGTGCATTTTTGCAAAATGTGTACTGCGCCAGTGTGAAAGGGCCCTTATGCTTTGGAAACGGTGTACATACCCTTTCCTTTTGTGACAGCCGTCAAAGTCAAATTTATACTGTTTTTTTAACCCCTACTATTGACCATCTGATACTTGGTTTATATCAATTTTGTTCTCCTTTTTGTTTTTGGTGCATGAATGAAAGAATCAAATTGGTAGATATAGGGTCTACTCAGGCGCTTTTAGTCATGGCGTTAATTTTGCAAGTAGAAAAAAAGTAACTAAAAATGGCCAAATGGATTATCCCCTTTTTAGTTGTTTAGTCAAGTAAAATAATACATTGACATGTTTTCTCTTTATACCAGAAGAAACCAGGTTGGACAGATGATTCAAGCGGTCCATTAACCATGCATCCATGAAAGTATTCACAGTGCTTCACTTTTTTCACATTTTATGTTACAGCATTATTCCAAAATGGATTAAATGCATTATTTTCCTCAAATTCTAGAAACCATACCCCATAATGGCAACGTAAAAGAAGTTAATAAAAAACGAAAAAAATCACATGTTCATAAGTATTCAAAGCCTTTGCTGAATACTTTGTTGAAGCACCTTTTGGCACGAATTACAGCCTTGAGTCTTTTTTGTGTACGTTTATACAAGCTTGTCTCGCCTGTTTTTGGGCAGTTTCTCCCATTCTTCGCAGGATCTCTCAAGTGCCATATCGGGTTGAATGGGAAGCATCGGTGCACAGCCATTTTCAGATCTCTCCAGAGATGTTCAAGTCTGAGTTCTGGCTGGGCCACTCAAGGACGTTCACAGTGTTGCCCCATAGCCACTCCTTTGTTATCTTGGCTGTGTGCTCAGGGTTGTTGACCTGTTGGAAGATGAACCTTTGCCCCAGTCTGAGGTCCAGAACACTCTGGAGCAGGTTTTCATCAAGGCCATCTCTGTACATTGCTGCATTCATCTTTCCTTCGATCCTGACTAGTCCCCCAGTTCCTGCCACTGAGAAACCGGTATTGGCCAGGTGATGAGCAGTGCCTGGTTTCCTCCAGACATGGAGCTTGCCATTTAGAACAAAGAGTTCAATCTTTGTTTCATCAGACCAAAGAATTTTGTTTCTCATGGTCTGAGAGTCCCTCAGGTGTCATTTGGTAAACTCCAGGCGGACCCTCGTGCCTTTTTACTGAGGAGTGGCTTCCGTCTGGCTGCTCTACCATACAAGCCTGTTTGGTGGAGTGCTGCAGAGATGGATGCTCTTCTAGAAGGTTCTCTCTCCACAGAAATGCTGGACCTCTGTCAGAATGACCATTGGGTTCTTGATCACCTCCCTGACTAAGGCCCTTCTCCCCTGATCACTTAGTTTGGCTGGGCGGCCCACTCTAGGAACAATCCCGGTGATTCCAAACTTCTTCTATTTACGGATGATGGAGGCCACTGTGCTCATTGGGACCTTCAATGCTGCAGAAATTTTTCTGTACCCTTCCCCTCTATACAATCCCATCTCTGAGGTCTGCAGATAATTCCTTGGAATTCATGGCTTGGTTTGTGCTCTGACATGCACTGTTAACTGTGGGACCTTGTATAGACAGGTGTGCGCCTTTCCAAATCCTGTCCAATCAATTGAATTTACCACTGGTTGACTCCAGTCAAGTTGTGGAAACGTCTCAAGGATGATCAGTGGAATCGGGATGCACCTCAGCTCAATCTTGTGTCATGGAAAAAGCTGTGAATACTTATGTACATGTGATTTTTATTTTTTTTTTATAAATTTGGAAAGACTTCAAACAAACTTCTTCATGTGGTCATTATGGGGTATTGTTTGTAGAATTTGTGAGGAAAAAAATGAATTGAATCCATTTTGGAATAAGGCTGTAACAACAAAATGTGGAAAAATTGAGTACTTTCCCGATGCACTGTATGTTAAGATTCTTGAGTAGTGTATGGAGTCAAGTATGCTCCTATATGACGTTCTATTTTCTGTACTGTTAACTTAAATGTTACTGTTACCAGAATCCTATTTGTTTCTGTTGTTTTAGAATAAGGAGAAAATCACATCCTACACCCGAACGCCTAAGTTGGATAGGAATGAAGTTGGAAAAGAAATGAAAGAAAAATCTTCAATGAAAAGAAAACTCCCCTTCACAATCAGCCCACCTAGAGAAGAAGAGAGAGATTCTGACACAGGTAGATGACCCAGAATGATACTCATGTCCTGTCATATAATCTGGCCTTTTGTTCATTCTAGGTAACTGTATGTAGCTGGATTTGAAGATTTAGTATTCTTGTGTTCTTGTTTGGAAGTAGCGTTCAGGTAGTCCCCGGGTTACAACACAAGATAGGTTCTTTAGTTTTGTTCTTAATTTTGAATTTGTATGCAAGTTAGGACAGAGGTACTTTTTTTTTTTTTTTTTTTTTTTTCCCCTAAGAGTAACCCAAGCCAAATAAAATAATTTTAAGTGTTTTGGATAGCATAGGGAAGGGTTAACACTCCTGTAGCATTTGTTTTGCTGTCTGTGCCCCTGTTCAGCAGATTTCACCTCACTTTCTGTCCCTATGACAATTTGGATTTTGAAACGTTCGGGTTGTCATGGAAACAAGGATTGGTGATAAAGCGTCACCTTTTTCCCATGATAACTCTTACAGGAGTTGATTTCCCTTCGTAGCGGTAGATTTCCTATCGCTTCCTGTTGTCTCCCTTCATTTGAAAGTATCCAATGTATGTAACTCGGGGACTGGCATTACTATTACCGCAGGTTTATTTACAGGCCATGGCTTTATAGTATAATAATAATAATAAAACGATGTTAAAGTGGTTGTATACTCGATTTTTAAACTTTTACCTACAGGAAAGCCTATAATAAGGCTTACCTGTAGGTAAAAAAAATATCTCCTAAACCTGTACGGTTTAGGAGATATCCCCCTCGGTATGCGCCGCTGACTGCAGCGGCGCATGCGCACAAGGGGATTCTCGGCCTGAAAATCCAGCAGTGGCCGGCGGCCGGAATGAAATCTCCCGCGCGCATGCGCGGGAGTGACGATATCGCGGCTCCGGCCACTCACAGCGCCGGAGCCGCGATACCCGGAAGAAACGGCGTGGATCGGGCCAGATGTCGGGGCCTCGTTCTAAGGCAAGTATTTCATAATGAGCTAGTATGCGGTGCATACTAGCTCATTATGCCTTTTGCTTTGCAGGTTTAAAAAAAAAAAAATGTGCGGGTTTACTACCGCTTTAATGGTGACTATAAAGGCTCATTCAGTGAACAATGCACAGAACAAAATGCCGCACACATAGCAATGCATCAAGAACTACCTTGTACAGATATGATTTTAGTAAGACCTCGTTCACACAGGCGTACTACAACGAACACTCGTGTTAGGGCCATGTTTTCCCCGCTGTCTGCGTTCAGAGCTGTGAATTGACACAGCTGTCAAATTGGAAGCAAAAGCTTTGTCCGTGCAGCAATTGCGACCTAGTTGACATAAATGGGCCTACCTGCATGGCACACCTGTGCATCCATGTGTAGGTAAGAACAGCCTTCTCAGGGGTGTACATTGGATTACGTCCCTGTGAACAAGGCCTAAAGGGTATTTTGTATCCTTTGCCTTGCACTGGTCACTGAATAAATTTGCTAGATTACAGGAGTTAATGGAACACAGTAGTGGAGATGCTGCAGCTAGTTTTCATCCCCCCCCCCTCCCAATTCCACCCTCCTTGGAGAAGTCTTCAGTATGGTCTCTTCACATCATCATCCTCCTCCTCTTATTCTCCTGAGTGGTGGGGTATTGAATGCTGCAGGGAATGTCATCAAATAATGATATGGCATGGCTCTTTGCAGCGTTTACTTGTGATTCTGACTCGTATGACTGGTCTCCAGGGAGTAGATCCTTGACACCTTCAGCTTACAAGAAGCAGGTTAAATGTATCTGGGATCCTTTCAACCTGGAAAAGAACTGACACGCTGGACCATGCAGGAAGAAGTTATATTACTAGGGAGGCTGTTTTAAAAAAATATATATAAAAATCGACACTAGAGTTGGACTTTAATTTATGGAAAAAGCCTAATTTTTTCCTTTCTTAAGCTGAAAAATACTTTACACCCCGACAACCCTGGCTTTCACCTACGTCTCAATTACCCCAGGTTCACATTTGTGCGTTTCTGCAAGCCGTGTTTGCGTGGGCCTCGCAGCCCATTCATTTAAATCAGCTGCCATGTCTGCAATTACCCCAGAAAATGGTGCATACACCTTTTTTTACAAAACACAGCCCACAGGGAATTTTCATGATCATTCTGACCATGCGGTTCCTGCACACTCACTGCAATTTTGGGAGATTGAGTTGCAGGCCCGCTTGTTTTCACAGAGCAGCGGGTTTTCACTGCAAGTGGTTGCAGAAATGCGGGAATCGCTGCGATTCTCACACACGCATAGGTGTGAACCAAGCCTTAGGGTGATGTCAAAGGCCCACTGATTAGATGCTGGGGATCCCAGATTTTTTGAGTAGAAACTACACCAGGGATCTGCAAACTTTCTAAACAAGGAGCCAGACTTTAGGGGGGCCAGACTGCGGCCATTGGGAGTAAACCATGCCCTATCTTTTGGTAATAGGGGGAGAAATAGTTGGTGTCAGTGGGAGAAATGGTGCCCCAGCATTGGTATCAGTGGTAAGAATAGTTCTCCGGCGTTGGTGTCAGTGGGAGGAATAGCATCACATTGTTGATGTCAATGGGAGGCCCCCTCCTCCTTCCTCTGCTGCCGGGCCATTTAGAAAGAGCAGTGCGCTTTGTGGATGCACAGTAGGGAACCAGCAGTGAGGCCAAAAGGCTTCAATGCCACGTTCCCTTACGAGAATGGCGGCGGCTGCACCCGACAGGCCATCTGAAGATTGGCTGGGGAGCTGACATCGCGGGCACCCTGGACAAGTGTCCATATGTTAACCACTTTGTGCAAAACGACGTACATGTACGTTGGCACTTTGGCGCTATATAGTGGTGTTATGGTAGCAGCTAGCTGTTTTCGGGCACGCCGTGCGTTTGTCTTTAAGATAAGTGGTCTCTATGGTGGATTCGCCGCAAGATCACTTTTACCAGCGGTGGGAGAGGTGGCCACCCCCCTCCTGCTGTGCTACGGTCATCTCTGCTGCTTACTGTACCCACCAGTAGCAGCAGAGACTATCGCGCCCTGTCTACCGTGGATGCCTGTCTGCCGACTAAAGGGAAGATGGCCCCTGCTCGGCTCAATAGCACAGCATAGGCTTTTTTTTTATTATTGCATGCTAATGTAAATATGAGGTCTGAGGTGTTTTTGACCCCAGATCTCATATTTAAGAGGACCTGTCATGCTTTTTTTTCTATTACAAGGGATGTTTACATTCCTTGTAATAGGAATAAAAGTGACCCAAAATTTAAAAAAAAAAGAAAAAAATTTGTCAAAATAAAAAATTTAAACGTAAAATAAATAAGAATACATTTTTTTTTAAAGTGCCCCGTCCCAAATAGCTTGTGCGCAGAATCGAACTCATACATGAGTAGCACCTGCATATGAAACCGCTGTTCAAACCACACGTAAGGTATCGCCACGATCGTTATAGCAATAGCCCTAAAACTTCCTCTGTAATACAAACTGGTAACCTGTAGACCTTTTTAAACATTGCTTATGGAGATTTTTAAGGGAAAAAGTTTGTCGAGGGCGCAATTTTGAAGAGTGACATGTTGGGCATCAATTTACTTGCCATAACATCATATTTCTGAATATTAAAAAATTGGCCTAACTTTACTGATGTCTTATTTTTTTTTATTCAAAAAAGTGTATTTTTTCCCAAAAAAAAGTGCGCTTGTAAGACCGCTGCGCAAATGCGGTGTGACAAAGTATTGCAACGACCGCTATTTTATTCTCTAGGGTGTTAGAAAAAAAAAATATATATAATAAATGTTTGGGGTTTCTAAGTAATTTTCGAGCAAAAAATTAAATAAAATTCAACATGTAAAAAAGAGGCTTGGTCCTTAAGTGGTTAAAAGTCAGCATCTGCAGTATTTTTGTAGCTGTTGACTTGTAATTTTTTGAGTGTGGGGGGCGGGGGGGGGGGGCTGGACCTCATCTTAAAGATCCTGAACTTTCCTAGGAAACCTGTAACTAGGGTGGTAGTTGAATATTTTTATTTGTCAATGTTCTCCTATAGTAGGATTGCTTTGTAATGTTCACTTCTGCATTTTTGCATAGTGTGGGAGTCTAAAGAATAAGCTGCTTTAAAATGTTCGAATGCTATACCAGGCGTTTTTGTTTATTGTTAGACTAGACAGATATGTCACTGACATGACTGCTGCAGTTATTGTGTTTGGTTGCCTCGCTCTCTCAATATTGATGACTTGTCACGTTTTCATTGTTATGCAAACCAGTATGTAGCTCTAGAGTCAGGATTTCCATGGCTTCCTAAAAGGCACTTTGGCTAGTACAGATTGGCCTGTTCTTTGTTCCAAGTTTATTTTTCAGTTACATGTACAGAAGTTCACTGAACTTAGAAATGGGTAGTATGTTGAATGGAAGAACATGAAACGATTATTACTGGGGGGAAATGGATCACAGGTGTAGCTGAAAATGAGAGAAAACATTATCTGTAGCTGTTACTCATAAGCTGTTTTCCTGTAACAAAGCTGAGATGCTTCACACTGGAAATAGAACAACAGTTTGCTGTGTGGTAATGGATTTTTTTTTTTTTTAGTTTGTACTCGGTAATGATTAGTAAACATTATTTGCATTAAATGTTTTTGAAGATTTGCAAGCATGAACTGTAAACACTTATAGATCTCGAAACTCTGATCTGAGGCCATATAAGGACCAGGCTCCGTCGGTTGCCGAGCCAAGGTTCAGTGGTCACATTTTGATAGATGTAGGTCACACTCTCATACTTTGAAACAGATGTTACTTTTTTTTATGTACCGGTAGATAGTTACACTTGTGCTGTTCTTGCAGGTATTTAAGGTTTGTTTAATGCTATAAGTAAATGGTCTAAACAAGTGACATCTGTGCTTTTCACTAAAATTAGATCCTGTCGGTTGATTATAAAGGAAAGTCTTGATTTCTAGTAATGTGCAGGTGTAGCCACCAACAGAATCCTCATATCCCCTTGAAATGTTTATGACTTTGCTTCTAAAGCCCCATACACACTATCAGATTTTCTGCTGAGTTTTTCCTTCAGATTTACCAAAACCATATAATATGAGGACAAACCTTAGGAGTTTCAATGTGTATGCAATCAGGCAGGCCCTTACACTACATGGTTTTGGTAAATCTGAAGGAAAAACTCAGCAGATAATCTGATAGTGTGTATGGGGCTTAAGTTGGAAATGACTGCTGCATGTAAGTCACTTTAAGCCCTGGTTCACATTGATGCTACTTTAAAATCGCACCCATTTCACTTGAAGTAGAGTGATTTCAAAGTAGCAAGGTCAACGTGATTTCAGGTGCTACTTGATAGACTTCTGGCTGGCTTCATGCGCAGCTATCTATTGAAGTTGCACCTGAAATCTGCAAAAGTAGTGCAGGAACTATTTTTGCAAATCGGTGCAGTGCTGCAAAATCTATGTCGCACCAATTGGAACAGTGTCATTGCCTCCAATAGGCTGCACACAAGGCCCCAAATAACCCCTCCCACTGACCGGTATCCTCAGTTTTTGCTAGTGTCCTCTAATTTATTTTTTTCTGCTACATACTAGCCCTTCTGGCTACTTACACAGCTTTCGGAATTGTATGGAAGGTCTCTTGTCGGATAAACATATACTGTACATACCATGGCTCATCACTGCCTGCCAAATGCTGCATGAGGATTGCTCTTCAGACAACAAAGCAAATGTGAACGATCCCCCTAGGCTTTTTTTTTTTTTAGCTTTTTATTTTCTCTTGATGATCCAGCCAGTAAGTCCTCCATTTCAACTTCCTTTAATGGACCAAGCTGTCCAGCAAAAATGGCATTTAAAAGGCAGAGATAAACCATTTAACAAACCATGTTATTTATTTATGTAAAACATGTATCACACCTTTGCTGAAGCTCTTCTCCTCTCTTCCTCTATTCACTGGAAGCACTGAGGGCAGCGGGAGCCATTAGCACCTGCTGCTGTCATTCAAATCCAGTGAGGAGGAAGTGGGGGCAGGCCGAGCTGCACTGTGTGTGTGTGTGACACACGGCCCAGTTCAGGAGTGCGCCCACACGAGTATCCTCTCAGCACACCGCTATCTGGTGGGGTACTCAGAGAAGAGCTGGATCAGAGAGTGCCAGTGGGAGCTGTATAGCATATTTTTTCTTTTATAGGAAAAAAAGGCTTAACAATCACTTTAAGAAGCTGCAGTGCAACTTCAGTTTGTTGGCCAAGTCCATATACAGTCACTCAAAAGTGAGTACACCCCTCACATTGTAATATTTTGTTATAGCTTTTCATGTGACAACACTGAAGAAATTACACTTTGCTACAATGTAAAGTAGTGAGTGCACAGCTTGTATAACAGTGTATATTTGCTGTCCCCTCAAAATAACTCAACACACTGCCATTAATGTCTAAACCGCTGGCAGCAAAAGAGAGTACATCCCTAAGTGAAAGTGTCCAAATTGGGCCAAAAGTGTCTTGGACATAGAGTTCACCAGAGCTTCACAGATTGCCACTCTTCCACTCCTCCATGATGACATCACGGAGCTGGTGGATGTTGGAGACCTTGCGTTCCTCCACCTTCAGTTTGAGTATGCCCCACAGATGCTCAGTAGGGATTAGATCTGTAGATAGGCTTGGCCAGTCCATCACTTTTACCCTCAGCTTCTTTATCAAGGCAGTGGTCATCTTGGAGGTGTGTTTTGGCCGTTTTGTTGGAACACTGCCCTGCAACCCAGTTTCCGAAGAGAGGGGATCATGCTCTGCTTCAGTATGTCACAGTACATGTTAGAATTCATGGTTCCATCAATGAACTGTAGCTCCCCAGTGCCCTCCCACCACCATGCTTGACTGTAGGCAAGACACATCTGTCTTTGTACTCCTCGCTTTGTTGCTGCCATGGCCACACACGCTTGACACCATCTGAACCAAATAAGTTTATCTTGGTCTCATCAGACCACAGGACATGGTTCCATTAATCCATGTCCTTAGTCTGCTTGTTTTCAGCAAACTGCTGGCTTGTGCATCATCTTTAGAAGAGTCTTCCTTCTGGGCCGACAGCCATGTAGACCAATTTGATGCAGTGTGCGGCATATGGTCTGAGCACTGACAGGCTGACCCCCCACTCCTTTAACCTCTGCTGCAATGCTGGCAGCACTCAAATGTCTATTTCTTAAAGACAACCTCTGGATGTGATGCTGAGCACGTGAACTCAACTTTTTTGGTCGACCATGGCGAGGCCTGTTCTGAGCGGAAGCTGTCCTGTTAAACCACTGTATGGTCTTGGCCACCATGCTGCAGCTCGGTTTCAGGGTCTTGGCAATCTTTTAGAGTTGCACAGTTAATCGTTAAACGATCGCAATCTCGATTCACCCCTCTAACATCTGTATTGCCGTGTTTCCCGATTCTTTCATGTAACAAGTATAGAGAGTTCTCTGCTCACTCTGCCAGTCTGCCAAGTTTTTAACAACATTGTAACTCTTCCATCTTAGATCAAAGGGATAAAACGTCTGTGTGAATATGCAGGAATTAACCACTTAAAGTCTAAACCTTTTTCTGACACTTGTTTCTTACAGTTAAAATGCAATATTTTTGCTCAAATTACTTGGAACCCCCAAACATTAGATAGAGAGAGAGCGATACATGTAATATATAATTATTATTTTTTTTTTTTGGAGAGGCCCCAGGGAATAAAATGGTGATTGTTGCAATATTTAATGTCACACTGTATTTGTACATTGGTCTTTCAAATGCAATATTTTGGAAAAAAATACATTTCAAGGAATAAAAAAAAAAAAGAGTAAAGTTAGCCCAAATATTTTGTTTACTGTGAAAGATAATGTTACGCTGTGAGAGAATCGTGATCTATCTAATAAGCAAAAAAATTGTGATTCTCATTTTAGCCAGAATCATGCAGCTCTACAATCTTCTTAGGCTGGATTCACACCTATGCATTTTTAGTGCTTTTTGCAGATTTGCACTGCAGTCCATTTACCATGGTTTCCTATGGAAAACGTTCTGTAGTGCAAAATGCAAAAAGCACTAAAAATGCATAGGTGTGAATCCAGCCTTATAGCCTAGGCCAGTGATGGCGAACCTTGGCATCCCAGATGTTTTGGAACTACGTTTCCCATGATGCTCATGCACCCTGCAGTGTAGTTGAGCATCATGGGAAATATAGTTCCTAAACATTTGGGGTGCCAGGGTTCGCCATCGCTGGCCTAGGCCATCTTTATGTAGAGCAACAATTCTTTTTTTCAGATCCTCAAGAGTTCTTTGCCATGAGTTGCCATGTTAAACTTCCAGTGACCAGTATGAGAGAGTGAGAGTGATGACACCAAATTTAACACACCTGCTCCCCATTCACACCTGAGACCTTGTAGCACTAACAAGTCACATGACACCGGGGAGGGAAAATGGCTAATTGGGCCCAATTTGGATGTTTTTGCTTAAGGGTGTACTCACTTTTGTTGCCAGTGGTTTAGACATTAATGGCTGTGTTGAGTTATTTTGAGGGGACAGCAAATTTACACTGTTACATAAGCTGTACACTCACTACTTTGTAGCAAAAGTGTAATTTCTTCAGTGTCGTCACATGAAAAGTGAGGGGTGTACTCACTTTTGTGAGATACTGTATATTTGCTAGTCTAAGGGCCAATACTCACCAGAATGCGATGTGGAAAACCCATGTGCCATGCACGTTTCCCAAGCCACATTCAAAACGCAAAGCATTTGTAATCTGCAGCAGGTGTCAGTGTTTAATGACACCACAGTGCATTTGCCTGCACTTAATTGCATGGTACAATAGTACCATGCGATCCGGCTGTTGTAAGGTTTGTAAAGTAGCGCACGAACAACTTTTTGGTGCGATCAGGTGCCATTTTATTGCATTCAAATGAATGGGCTAAAATGACACACTAATGCATAGCATTACACATTTGGTGCACTAATGGGTGCTCAGATTTTCATGTCTTAAAATTAGTCTTTAGGCCTGTTTCACATGGACTTCAGCTTGTATAAGAACAGTGTGAACAGCAAGCTTTGATAAAGCATTTGCAGATCTTTCAGCCAGCTTTTTAGAAGCATTTAAAGTCACTAGCTGCCACGGTCTGCAACAAACGCAGCCGTGCAAGGCTCCACCCGGTCATGTCATCCATTCACAGTGTTCTGTGAATGGGAAAACTACAAGGTCGGACAGCCTTTGCGGCTGTCTGCTTGTAGTTCTCAATGAACTACCACAGCACTGTTGAGGACTGTGGTAGTTCATTCATGCTTCCTGTCTCAGTGTAACTACCTGGCTGGCATTACACCCACAATCTGCTGGTCGCGGGTGCAATGCTGTACCGGTCCATTACAAAAAATTATAAATGCATATTTTTTTACATGCAAAAAAAGTGCATTTATTTGTTTTGTAAAGGTGCACTTATTTTTTAAGGACTGTTAAACTGGAATATATATATATATATATATTTTTTGGATTAATTAATGCTTTAAGTTCTAGAACCGGAAATCTAAAAAACAAGAATTCTAAACCCCAGAACTGGTTTATAGACTGCTTTTCAGGGTGAAAAAGAAGCATGTAATTTTATATTTCTAGCCAAAACCTGATTGTGTCACAGTATTCAAACAAATACAGATTGAAGTAAAGGAACACATAAAGTATCATCCTAGTATCCAAAGCCATAACCTCTGTAATTTTAGTACAAATTCTTACAAGGTTGAAAATTTTTTATTGATCCCACTTCCCACACGCACTTTGTCTTTTTTTAGTCTAATTTCATAAATGATGTACTCGTAACATAACATGGTATAGATGTTGCTGTTAAAGTGATTCTAAATGTAGATTTTATTTTTCTAAAATAAACCCGCCCCCACTCCCTTTTCACTGACTGTGAGCCAATGGCTCCTGCTGCTGTGTCTGAGTCAATGAGGAAGGAGAGAGCAAAGAGAGCCTCTGTTCTCCTGCACAATGCAGGATTGAGATCAAGCTTGGGCAAGTATAAGGGAGGGGACTCCATGCAGAAGGTGTTTTACCTTTATGCAGAGAATGCATTATGTAAAAACCCTTCCTCCTTTAAAACCATTTTAACATTGTAAAAACATGTATTCTCCTCTGTTTACCCTTTCTCCCCTCTGTGCATGATATATTGTGTACAAACAGTGTTACTCAGGGGCAGAAAATATTCCTGGACATCATACAGCCACAAGGTGTGACAAGGAGTTGCACGTATTCTTATTGTAAGTGGTTACAAGTTGCTTGTCCGATTGAATGGAATAGCATCCATCCAAGCAATGTGACTAGATTAATCCAGCATCAAAAATCATTTACTAGTAAAGACAAGCCATATACTCTCGCTTCACCTTTTCGGAATACCAAAATTTTTTTTTAGTGTCTTTAAAAGAGTTGTACAGATAAGGGTATTGTGTTTCAAGCTAAAATTCAGCAAGTTTCAGAAAAACCTCATATGCTGAAATTGTATAACCATATTTCTTATAATGAAGTATATATGTTGTTAATATGGATTACTGTCAATCACTGCAGCCATGGTATTTTTATATTTCACTTAGTAGATCAATGTTTTACACATTTTATAACCTGTCTTGTCACTCCTGTGTCTATGCTCTTTCTTAAACAAACTG
Organism: Lithobates pipiens; assembly: GCF_037356315.1. Classification (NCBI taxonomy): domain Eukaryota; kingdom Metazoa; phylum Chordata; class Amphibia; order Anura; family Ranidae; genus Lithobates; species Lithobates pipiens. The sequence goes on along the minus strand of NW_027507764.1, from coordinate 406,995,323 downwards.
GCACAAGGTAGTTAGTGCAGCCTTTTGCCGCTGCACTCTTTTTACAATTTAAACTGTCGTCCTTGCTGAGAAACAAAACAGAACTTGATGTTTAAGTAAATGTGTAGAGCAAAGAGAATATAAGTATCAAGAGTAAATACGCTAGAAGTGTTAACATTCAAAAATTTGAAAGGAGAAGTCTAGCATGAGTTCATTCGGCTGGGCTTCTCCTATGGGTCACAGGAGTGCAATTCATTTTGTACCCCTGTGACCCATTTTCAGCAGAGAGCGGTCTGAAGTCCGCTCTGCTGACATCACCGAGATCAGTCCAGGCACTGCATCATCCCAACTCTGGAAGTCTGGATCCGCCAGGTGCCTGGACTGATGGCAGTCTCTCAGCAAGCCCCTGAGACAGTCACTCCCCACCCCTCCACAGCTCAGTGCTCCAATGAGTGTGGAGGAGCAGAATAGGAGAGCTGCTGATTGACACTGGGGACTAATGCTGCATCCATCTAGGTAAGTATTCTGCAAAAAACAGGATTCCCATACTTCTCCTTTAAGCCTCTCTTTCATCCAACAGGGAAAACGAGACCCTCTTAAAGAGGAAGTAAACCCTGATGAGTTTACTTCCGCTTTGATTCCCTGCAAAGGTAAAGCATAATGCATCAAATAGTAGTCCATTATGTGTCACTTACCTGGCACAGGAGCCAGCGATGTCACCGCTGCCCCCTGTAGTCCGGAGCATCCATCTTCTCGGTGGGTCTCGCTGCTCCGCCGCTGTCATTCGGCGAAGCCGCGATTACGTCACTCCCGCGCATGCGCACGGGAGCCGCCACTCGCGGCATATCACCGTTGACAGCGGCGCGGTGCCTGTCTTTCGGCAAATATCTCCTAAACCGTGTAGGTTTAGGAGATATTTCTTGAAACTACAGGTAAGCCTTAATCTAGGCTTACCTGTAGGTCAAAGTGGTTTGTAAGGGTTTACAACCACTTTAAATTGGCCACAGCACACATTGGTAGTCCCTGGACAAAATCATCTTCTAAATATAAGAAGTTTTCAAGTGGTTTTGTTTTTTAACATCTAAAATGTTAGTTTTGAGTGGACTGACCCTTTAATATCATTAGGGCATTTTTCATATACACAGTTGGGAAAATAAAGCTTAAAGACTTATTGGGACCCCTGCACATCATGAAAACATATAAAAGCTTCCTCCGTAATCTAGTGCAAAGAGCAGTGTAAAAAAAGCATAGACTGCACTATCATATCAACAAATCAGACTAAAGTTATATCTCTGGAAGATTAATCCTGATTGGTTGCTGTGAGTTGCTCATCTTTGTACTTAGCTTTTTGACAGTAAAATTCCATGAAGGATGGGTTTCCTTGCAAAGGTAGCCATTGCCTTCTCTTTTATGCTTGTGCTATCAAACTGTCCTTTACTTGTTTCCTTCTTCCCTTCTTTCCTGTGCCTTTTAATCCTGTAGATTCTGAAGCAGGACACACAAGTGAAAACTGGGGCGAACGAATAACATCCTCTTACAGCACAAATGCAGGTAAAATGAACTGTACATATATTATTACATGGCACGTTTATCTGAGTATGAAATCACTCTTCATCCGTTTTAGACAAGTCCTATAAATCTGTATAAAGAATGAGTCTAGCTATTGTTGCCTATGGTTAAGATTGCTATAATATACTTTAGACTGGTTTTGTTATAATGCTGTTGGCTTTATTGGTATTGCAAAATAACCCTAAAATTAGTAGAAATGAAGAACACCTAATATGATATACAGTTGTGCTCATAAGTTTACATACCCTGGTAGAGTTTATGGTTTCTTGGCCATTTTTCAGAGTATATGAATGATAACACAAAAACGTTTCTTTCACTCGTGGTTAGTGTTTGGCGGAAGCAATTTATTATCAATCAACTGTGTTTACTCTTTTTAAATTAAAATAACAGAAATGACCCTGATCAAAGGTTTACATACCCCAGTCTTTAATACCGTGTATTTCCCCTTTTAACCACTTAAGCCCCAGACCATTTTGCTGGCCAAAGACCAGAGCAATTTTTGCAATTTAACACTGCATTACTTTTTAACTGACAACTGCGCGGTCGTGTGACGTGGCTCCCAAACGAAATTGACGTATTTTTTGTCCCCACAAATAGAGCTTTCTTTTGGTGGTATTTGATCAGCTCTGCGGTTTTTATTTTTTGCGTTGTGCTATAAACAAAAAACATCAATTTTAGAAAAAATCTTAAATTTTGAAAATAACACATTATTTTTTGCTATAATAAATATCCCCCAAAAATATATATAAAAAAATTATTTTACTCAGTTTAGGCCGATATGTATTCTACATATTTTTGGTAAAAAAAATCGCAATATGCGTTTGATTGGTTTGCGCAAAAGTTATAGCATCTACAAAATAAAGGATAGTTTTATGGCATTTTTTATTTTTATTTTACTAGTAATGGCTGTGATCATCGATTTTTTATTTTTTTTTTTATTATTGTGACGCGACATTATGGCGGACACGGACAGTTTTGGAGTGATTTTTGGAACCATTCACATTTATACAGGGATCAGTGCAAAAAAAATTGCATTGATTACTGTGTAAATGTGACTGGCAGTGAAGGGGTTAACACTGGGTGTTGCTGTAGGGGTTAAATGTGTCCTGGGGAGTGTGTAACTGTTGGGGGGGATGGGCTAGTTGTGAAACATCACCGATCATAGTTCCTGATCACAGGGAGCCGAGATCAGTGACACTGTCACAAAGCAGAATGGGGAGATGCTTGTTTACATTAGCATCTCCCCGTTCTTCCTCTCCGTGAGACGATCACAGGTATCTGTCCGCTGGACCCGCAACCGACTCACGGTGGTCCCAAGCGGCGCACACGCGATGGTACGACGGCAAGTTTAAAGGGACGTACAGGTACGCTTATCTGCCCAGCCATGGCATTCTGCTGACATACATCGGCGTGCGCCGGTCGGGAACTGGTTGACATCAATGGCAGCTTGAAGTCTTTTTTGGTATTTGTGGATGAGGCTCTTTACCTTCTCAGATTGTAAAGCTGCCCATTCCTCTTGGCAAAAAGCCTCCATCCAGTTCCTGTAAATTCTTGGGCCGTCTTGCATGCATGTTTTGAGATCTCCCCAGAGTGGCTCAATGATATTGAGGTCAGGAGACTGAGATGGCCACTCCAGAACCTTCACTTTATTCTGCTGTAACCACTGACAGATCAACTTGGCCTTGTGTTTTGGATCATTGTCATGTTGGAATATCCAAGCACGTCTCATGCGCAGCTTCCTGGCTGAATAATGCAAATGTTACTCCAGTATTTTTTGATAACATACTGCATTCCTCTTACCATCAATTTCAAGTGCCTTTTATAGCTCACACATCCCCAAAACATCAGCGATCCCCCTCCGTGTTTCACCGCTGGAATGGTGTACCTTTCATCATAGACCTGGTTGACTCCTCTCCAAATGTAGTGTTTATGGTTGTGGCCAAAAAGCTACATTTTGGTCTCATCACTCCAATTGACTTTGTGCCAGAAGAGTTGAGGCTTGTCTATGTGCTGTTTGGCGTATTGCAAGCGGGATACTTTGTGTCATTTGCCACAGCTTTTTTCCTGTGGGTTGTGTGAAGGGGGAGTGTGTCCCTTTCCTCCAATCACCTCTCTAAGCTCTGCAGAGTGTAACTTCAGTGCTCTGCCCATTTTTTTTTGACTGCTCCAACAAGCTTTCAAAATTCTGCATTTTGAACAGATTTAAAGAAGAAAGGGCTGCAGATAAACAGGTACACCTTATGTAGGAGCATTTTTTTTCATCTCTGTGTATCACTTGAGGGCAGTCACTTCATAGGATATATGTAAGGTTTTACAACCACTTTAACACAGAGCACAGCACTTCAGATTTCCAGTGCTCTGATGCTCAGCCCCTACCCAGTGTTTTAGTCAAGAAAAGCAACACTTGACAAAAATAACTCAACACGCAGCCATTAATGTCTAAACCACTGGCAACAAAAGTGAGTACACCCCTAAGTGAAAATGTCCAAATTGGGCCTAACGTGTCAAGTAATGGTGGCCACACAGAATATTAACAGCACTGCCTTAACCCTCTTGGGCATGGAAGTCACCAGAGCTTGACAGGTTGCCACTGGAGTTCTCTTCCACTCCTCTGATGACATCACGGAGCTGGTGGATGTTAGAGACCTTGCGTTCCTCTACCTTCGTTTTGAGGTTGCCCCACAGATGCTCAGTAGGGTTTAGGTCTGGAGACATTCTTGGCCAGTCCATCACCTTTACCCTCAGTTTCTTTAACAAGGCAGTGGTCACCTTGGAGGTGTGTATGGGGTCGTTACCATTTTGGAGTACTGCCCTGCGACCCAGTCCCCAAAGGGAGGGGGATCATGCTCTGCTTCAGTATGTCACAGTACATGTTGGCATTCATGGTTCCCTCAATGAACTGTAGCTCCCCAGTGGCGGCAGAACTCATGCAGCCCCAGACCATTACACTCCCACCACAATGCTTAACTGTAGGCAAGACACACTTGTCTTTGTACTGCTCACATGCTTGCCGCCACACACGCTTGACACCACCTGAATCTAATAAGCTTATCTTGGGCTCATCAAACCACAGGACGTTGTTCCAGTAATCCATGTCCATAGTCTGCTTCTCTTCAGCAAACTGTTTGCAGGCTTTTTTGTGCAGCATCTTTCTGGGACGACAGTCATGTAGACAAATTTGATGCAGTGTGCGGCGTATGGTCTGAGCACTGACAGGTTTCAGGGTCTTTGCAATCTTCTTATAGCCTAGATCATCTTATATGTAGAGCAACAATTTATTTTTTACAGAGCTCTTTGCCATGAGGTGTCACATTGAACTTCTAGTGACCAGTATGAGAGAGTGAGAGCGATAATGCCAAATTTAACACACCTGCTCCCCATTCACACCTAAGACCTTGTAACACTAACGAGTCGCATGATACCGGGGAGGGAAAATGGCTAATTGGGCCTAATTTGGATATTTTGACTTAGAGGGGTACTCAGTTGTGTTGCCAGCAGTTAAGTTCTTTTGGGGGGGACAGCAAATTTACACTGTTATACAAGCTGTACACTCACTACTTTGTAACAAAGGTGTAATTTCTTCAGTGTTGTCACATGAAAAGATATAATTAAATATTTACAAAAATGTGAGGGCTGTACTCACTTTTGTGAGATACACACACATACTGAAGTCCTGCAATGATTTCTGCAATGCACATGCTATCAATAAATATGCCCCATATTGGTATAAAGAATGACTAAGTGAAAACCATGATTTTTTATAATTTAACTGAACTGTGCAAGCTTTCTCTGCAGCTGATTTTCTTTCCCATTACTAACTTTTCACATCTTGTTCTGCATTATATCTGTGTGTGGAGGTGGTGCCTTGTTTCTTATGTTGAAGCCTTTCTCTGATGGTGATCTAATGACTGGTGAGGGAATACCCAGAAAGCAATAAGAGGGATGGAGAAAGCACAAACTGACATTTGTAAATGCTAAATGAGTGATGTAATTCCTGTATGAATCGCATGCACTAGTGTGAACCCAGGCTAAAGGTTTTTCTTTTTTACCTTTAAAAAATAAAAAATAAAGTCTTTGTCATAGAGCCCCTCTCACCACCACCACCAAATAACCCCCCCCCCCCCCCCCCCCCCAATAGATTTTTATAGAGGCACTTGGCAGGGGGTAGGAGTGAGGCGCACAGGTGGGACACCCCAGAAGAGGAGCACTTTTAATCACTTTAAGCCTCAACTTTTATCAGTCTGCAAATGATCAGATCTTTTGTAGAGAAGATCATTGCATGTTTGTTACCGTGGGATGTGAGCATCATAAATATAGACCTATGTAGCCTTGAAGCTATTTGTTGTCATTTTCCTCGCTGCTAAATTTAGGACATGTGTATCTCCAAACTGTGTCTGTATGCGATCATAATAAAAAAAAATATTAAAAATGTCCTTTGTTTCTTGTGACATAGTGATGACTCTCCTCGTATAGCATCTACAAATATATTCTAGGACAGCTCTAGGTGGAATCCATTGATTCCCCTATGCGTCCTCCATCAGTGTCCACACATCAAAAAAACATACCCGACAATGCACCACAACACATCTACGTGATTCTTCAGATATGTGGTGTGGTTCATTGAGGGTCAGGTATGCTATTTACTGTGGGGACTTGCATTGGGGCACAGTTGAATTAAATGGGCACACACCCCAAAATACATACAAGAACTGCATTTAGACTTCAGATGTGAAACTGTTTCTTGGTCAAGCAAAGCCCCTGCTGTTTTACCTGTGGGGGGCTGGGCAGCACTTGCCAGCTTGCATTCCTACTCGAGAGAAGAGCATTTTAAATGAAACTGGTACTAGATGACCATTACCCAAGCAGAGTACTGCAGATAGAGGTTTCCATGGCAACACAAATCGGCTGATGCTACACATTCATTTAAGATTAGAGCTCTGTGTGTGAGTGTGGAAGACACCCTGTAAACTCTACTGTGACAATACTTGCCTTTATCATGTAGTGTTTAACTCGTGATTTTTTTTAAACCTTGCTTTTTGTTTCACTGTGTGCAATTGACAGGTGTTTTTGCTCACAAAAAAATAATTTACAGAGTATTTTATATTTTTGTATGAATTGAATTAGACTGCATATATAAGTGTACAGATCTTGTTATAGCCGAGCCTTCCTTCTTTTTTTTTTTTTTTTATTACATGTTGTACCTTCTGCAATTACAGAGAAAGAAGGACCAGAGAAAAAGAAAGTAAAGAAAGAGTCTGGAAACAAGAAATCTACTCCGGTTAACATCCTCTTCGGTTACCCGTTATCTGAACGCAAACAGATGGCACTTCTCATGCAAATGACTGCCAGGGACAACAGCCCAGGTACCTGATTTATTGCTGCTTTAAGAAGGGAAAGCAGATTGTTATGGTAAACATTTTACCTCATAATGCACAGAACATTACACTTGTATATGATATAAATTGAATAACCGCCATCTGCAGGCTTACAGTTCAGATGCTGATTACCTTTGGCAGTATCTGAGATGTAGCTGCTAATTTGTGAAGGTGCTCTTATTATATAAACGACTGTAAGACCGAAAGGTTATTTATCAAATGAAGATCGGTAATCAACAGTAGGAACAATACATAGGGGGGCACAGGAGATATCACAGTCAAAACTGGAGGGGCACTAATAATTTTCACCACTAAATCGTACAACTGTGGCTTCAAAGCCACTACCAATGCCAGGAAAAGCAGCTGTAAAAACGCACTTTTAGTAGCTTTTTGCATTGGCGTTAATGCACGTTTAGCCACGTTAGCTTTTAGCAGCATTTCTCTTCCTCTATTCAAATTCAATGGTTCCCTATAAGAGCCGTCTTAACTGACCCAACTTTAAGCCCATTTATTGGTATAGAAGTTGCATCCAATTCGGATCATTATGATCTGACTTGTGATGCGACTTGTGCTCTGAGGATCTTAAAGGGAAACCCCTTGCCAAAATGACAAAAAAAAAAAAAGTGTGGGCGTCCAGGCCTTTTTGTTGTTGAGCTCACCAGTGCGTTCTTCTTTCCTCAAAATGTACCAAGCTGTTCATATGGCCACTCCTAACCCAATGTTGCTGCTATCTCTCTGATTTGTTTAGTTTTTGAAGCCTTACAATGATTGCCTGCCATTGTTGGGCCAGGTGAGCAGGGGGGGCCCCAGTGTTGGGCCAGGTGAGCAGGGGGGGCCCCAGTGTTGTGCCAGGTGAGCAGGGGGGGCCCCAGTGTTGTGCCAGGTGAGCAGGGGGGGCCCCAGTGTTGGGCCAGGTGAGCAGGGGGGGCCCCAGTGTTGGGCCAGGTGAGCAGGGGGGGCCCCAGTGTTGGGCCAGGTGAGCAGGGGGTGCGCCCGGTGTTGGGCCAGGGTGACCAGGGGGAGGGCCCGGTTTTGGGCCAGGGTGACCAGGGGGAGGGCCCGGTTTTGGGCCAGGGTGACCAGGGGGAGGGCCCGATTTTGGGCCAGGGTGACCAGGGGGAGCCCCAGTGTTGGGCCAGGTGAGCAGGGGGGGCCCCAGTGTTGGGCCAGGTGAGCAGGGGGTGCGCCCGGTGTTGGGCCAGGGTGACCAGGGGGAGTGCCCGGTTTTGGGCCAGGGTGACCAGGGGGAGGGCCCGGTTTTGGGCCAGGGTGACCAGGGGGAGGGCCCGGTTTTGGGCCAGGGTGACCAGGGGGAGGGCCCGGTTTTGGGCCAGGGTGACCAGGGGGAGGGCCCGGTTTTGGGCCAGGGTGACCAGGTGGAGGGCCCGGTTTTGGGCCAGGGCGACCAGGGGGGGCCCCCCAGCGTTGCGCCCCGTGAGCAAGGGGGGGTGCCCAGCATTAGGCCAGGTGAGCAGGGGGGGTTCAGCGTTGGGCCAGATGAGCAGAGAGTACAGAGGGGAGACAGATGCCAAAGCCGCTTATAGTGATGGGGCACGTGAGTAGATGGGTTCAGTGTTAGGACAGATGAGACAGAAGAGCATGGGGATATGGCGGTGGAGCAGTTGTGCAGGGACATACATTGATGGGGCAGATGAGAAAAGGAGCACATTGATGGGGCAGATGAGCAGGGGGTTACAGTGGTGACACAGATTTCAGGGGGGGGGGGGGCGGTGATCTGAGGTGTGAAGGTGCAGGAATTGGGGCTCATCTGGGGTGGGAGAGTCCAGGATGTTAATTTCTCACTCTAAACTAAAGTTGTTTACAGCATTTATTTTATAAAGAAAAAATTATTTTCGTGATTTGAGAGTGTGAAGTTGACTTTTTTTGTTATAAAATCGTCACGCCCAATTTCTTTGAAAACGTTTTTCGGCACGCTGTGCTCAAAAGGCTGCTTACCCCTGTCCTAAAGACTGCTTTTATGCTGACTATAAAATGTGAAAGGTTTCAGACATGTAGGTAATTTAACTGCTCCATATATACCCATGACGTTTTATTAGATTCTTTATATGACAAAAATATTTTGCCCAGGTGTTTTGCCCATTTTGGTGTGCTAAATGGGGACAAATGCTAAAAGTAAATATTTTGATATCTGTTCTGTTTGACTTAATCTTCAGTCGACTGCCAATTATGTGCTGAAGTAGATGTGTACTGTCATTTTAATATCCATTCTTTTTTTGGACACCTTTGAATTAGATAAGGGGTTTATCTGCTTTGGGATCCATTCACACCGAGATGTGGGCATTGAGCATGTGTAATTGCACATGCCTTGACATGCATTTTAATGCTGTGTTGTGTTTTAAAATACACTGCAATATTTTATATATTTTTTTAAAACTTCACATAGACTGTTTTGTTTCTCACATGTATGTGCATTGCAGTGCGCTTACATGCATTTACACACTTTGTGCTCAAAAAATAGGGTATGGTCTACTTTTTGTTTATACCTTTTTTGTATTTTTTGTTTTGTTTAAATTTTCTTGATTGTCAGGACAGAAGTAAAAAGAAAATGTAATTGTATACGAGTTCTTTGTATTTTCATATCCAGCCAGCAGATGTTACCCTATAACTCCTTTCACTGATTTTATAGGTTTTCTTTCGCGCTCCTGTATAAAGATGCATCTTTAGTGGCTCAAACTAAAATTCACTGACTTGTAATTCCCCCCTCGCTTCCTCCTTCTTTAAGACAGCTCTGTATGAGAGATTTAATAATAGATTGGAAGTCTGAAAGAAAGCAGCTTCTGCTCTGCTCAATCCATAATTCTCTGGGAATTGTATGTCTTGTGCATCCTGTGTTAAATGGTAATTTGTGAAGATCTTATATATATTTTTGCAAAAAGTCAGTTTAAAAATGTAGTTTGTAACTTTAAACAAAAATTAACTCCAAACAATTATAGTTTACCTTTTATGTTAAAACGGTGTCTGTATTTGTACATGTATGTACACTGTACGCTTGTGTATGTATATGCACTTTCTAATAATTCAAAGAGCATGGAGATTGCATAGCGCTCCACCTGCTGGCTGTAAAAGGTAAATCAGAAATTTTCCTATTTGCCAGTTAAAAAGAGAAAATATACTTTTAATAAAATAAAGGCAATGCCAAACAAGTGAAATCTGGAATGTGAAAATCATTGTATCAGCCTATTTAGGGGTCATTTAGGGACTGTCCACCTTCTTCCAGAAGTTTTTGCAAAAATACCTTTGGGTTTAAAGTGGATTTTTATTCTGGTGGGGAAGAAAATAAATGTAGCCAAATAGTTTGAAGCATACTTTCTTGCTTGTTAAAGGGGTTGTAAATGCAGAAGTTTTTTTTTATCTTTATGCATTAAGATTAAAGGCCTTCTGTGTGCAGCAGTCCCCCTCAGCCCCAAACCCCCCCCCCCCCCCATGCTTACCAGAGGTCCCTCTCTGACCAGCGGTGTCCACGAGTGTCTCAGCTGTCTGATATTCTCCTTCCTAATTGGCAGAGATGCAGTAGTGGCGCCATTGGTTCATGCTGCTTTCAATCAATATCCGCAACCAATCAGGGGAGAGAGAGGACGAGGCCAGGGCAGAGGTCCGTGTCCAAATGGACACAGGGAACTGTGACTCGGCTCAGGTGCCCCCATAGCAAGCGGCTTGCTGTGGGGACACTAAACGGGGGGCAGGAGCACAGAAGAGGGACCTGGGAAGAGAAGGATCCAGGCTGCTCTGTGCAAATCCACTGAAAGAGAGCAGGTAAGTATAACATGTTTGTTATTTTTATAGGAACAATCGCTTGTTTTTACTCTGTGTGAACTGAGGGACATGGGCCCTTTAGCAGATACAGCAGTCTCTGGTGACAGCAGTTTATTTAATACTTATCCACAGAGGATAGTTAAAATGTAACTATCCTCTGTGGCTTAAATTTAGCATTTTGGTTGGAACTCAAAGTGTGGCTCAGCATATTTGGCAGATGAGCAGCAGAGAACTGCTGCTTTAGTGAACACTTTTTCTATTTTTACCTGCTAGTTGCTTTATATTAGAATTGCTTCCATATGTTTTCATATCCACAGACTCTACTCCAAGCCATCCTTCGCAAGCAACACCAACTCAAAAGAAAACTCCCACATCTTCCACAAGGCAGAAGGACAAAGTTAATAAAAGAAATGAGCGTGGAGAAACTTCTTTACATATGGCAGCTATACGCGGAGACCTTAGTCAAGTGAAAGAGCTCATTCGTCTTGGTGCAAATGTAAATGTTAAAGATTTTGCAGGTAATAAAAAAATGTTAATAAGCAATGTTTTAGACACCTTTGTTGCAACAGTAAACCCTCTTGCTGCAGCCAGGCAGCACGCTCAGACATGAGACAAGGGGGTGAAGTTGGGCAGCAGGTGCTACTGCCTCCAGGAGCAATGGTTTTATATGGGGTGTCATATGGCAAGTATCCTCCAAAGTTAAAGGCTTACTGGAGTAATGACCACATTTTCACTACTCCTGTCAGGTGCAGGACGTGGGGAGCCAATACTATAGAGGGGGAGAAAGCCAGTAGGAGGCACGAGTTCTGTTCGCTCTCCCCCTTCCAGCACCAGCTTCCTGCCGGTGCAGCGTTCCTTTATGCATGTAAACACAGTCAATGACTTTGGTAATACAGGCGTACTGTCAGATTAGGACTGAGCAGGGTTTGCTCCCCTCCCCCCACCTGCATTGTTCTGCTGCCATCTTACATGTCTGGCCACATTAATGAGCTGAAGTGAGGACAGTGGTGACTCACCAACACAAGCCTGCGCCCAGTATTAACACTGCAGAAATTGTTTATGTTCAACTCCTTTTTTTTTTTTTTCCCTAACTAACATATCAATTATTTAATACCTAATGCATAGCTGATTGTTCCGATATAAACACCCTTTACTTATCCCTAATCTGTGCAAATGCATGCATACTTTGCCCTTTGTTTGGCCTCTATCTGGTGTGATGCTATTCACAGTTGGTGTAAGGAGATTGGCAGAGGCAATGATCACACAATAGGAATATCACTGTGCACTTCGGGTCTGCCAATCAGGTTTGACATGGACCCAGGAGCCTGTGCAGTGACGCTGAGACAAGCAGGAGGCAGTTGCATAGGACATTTTGGGCTTGCACAATAGAAGATGGGAATAGCCATTTGGCATCTTCACCCTGGGCACTGGATGACCTTGTCCCTGTACTGAGCACACTGTGGCATTATTCCACAACATATTCTCGTACTTTTATATACAGGCGGTTCCCGGTTACCAACAAGATGGGGTCTGTGGGTTTCTTAAGTTGAATCTGTAAGTCTGAACCGGTATGTTTTTTTAAGAGTAGCTCCAGCCAAAAAAAATATTTTTAATTTTTTTCAATAGCATAGGGAAGGGTTAACGTTTCTGAAACATTTGTTTTGCTGTTTGTACCCCTGTCCAGAAGATTTCACCTCACTTTCTGTCCCTATGACAATTGGATTTTGAACATTTTGGCTTGTTGTGGAAAAGAGGATTGGTGATAAAGCGTTAGTGGAGGTACCTTTTTGCCATAATAACTCTTACAGGAGTGAATTTCCCTTCCTGGGGTAGATTTCCTCTCGCGTCCTGTCATCTCCCTCCGCTCGTAAGTAGGAGTCGTTTGTAACTCGGGGACCGCCTGTAGTCTGAAACCAGGGTTTTAAATTCTGTCTCTGAAGGATGGACTCTAGGCAGATATAGAGGACACATTAATGCAGATCGGTAATCATTATTACATCATTAAATTAGTTTTTAAAATGCAAGCATTGTATGTATCTGAATTTGACCTGGTATCAGTCTCTAGCAGTCCCTGTATAACAGAGATGATGTGTGAGCAGAAGCAGCACAAGGAGTCAGTTCATGTACTGATGAGAAGCATGCAGAAATTTTTTTTTTCTTTTCTAAAAAGTATTTATACTGATGATATCCTTATGTCCTTAATTAGAATTTTTTAATTTTGATAACTATTAGTATAAATGTATCATTACACTGCAAAACTGTACAATATTTAGCTCCCACATTGAAGACAAATATGCTTTCTTGGGAGTAAAAGCTTTGTTAGTCACAGTCCAATGATTTGTTTGAAACCGATTATCATAATAGATTTGTGTCCCTGAAACTATACAACTTAGCCATTGTATGCATTAACTTGCTTTGCAGGATGGACACCGCTGCATGAAGCTTGCAATATGGGGTGTTATGAAGTTGCTAAAGTTTTGATTGCAGCAGGAGCTGATGTGAATACCCAGGGACTGGACGATGACACTCCTCTTCATGATGCAGCCAGCAGTGGCCACAGAGATGTAAGTATTTCCTGTTTTTAATCTGAGATTTATTTTTTATTTTTTGTGGAGTTTTCCTTTTATTCATTCAATGCCTTCATTACTTGACTTAGCATTATTAAAGTGGAGGTTCACACAAAAATTGAACCTTCGCTTTTCTAAGACCGGTATTTGCACCCACTTCTGGGCATAGACTCCCACGGTTCCCAGAGACCACAGGGACCATTCGGATTGTGCTGATCAGCTTTTAATTAGATACATTTTTTAGCCCAAAAGGAATTGCTGTACTTGCTTATGAAGTATTATCTAGAGTTTGGCTTCAATTTGGCTAGTATGTCAAAGACTATACACTAAGCTCTTCTGAACATTGTCCTTTCTTTCAAGTGTTTGGGAGTTAATGCATTTCATTGGTTAGGACACTAATTTATTCTGGCCTTTCAAATGAATGAATGCTCAAGCAATAATCACGCCTAGCGTTTTAGACTTGTTTACACATGTTTAGGCATGTCAGGTGTTTTTTCTCCCCAACGGCTCCTGTGCTGAACAGCCTGTAAACTCCTGTGTATGTATGGACAAATAGGCTAACATAGAGGGGCCTTTAGGGGCAGGAAAAAAAAATTGTCAAATGCCCAGTAAAACTGTTTAAGAGCTGCACTGTGCATGAGGCCTAAAACTCCCTTCCCACAGACTGACAATGCTGCTTTTCAAAGGTGCCCCTGTGCTCCTTCATCCAAAGTGAAGTTAGCCTTTTACAAGAGGTATGATGTTGGTCAGATTACCAGGTGAAAGCAGAGGGCAGAAAAAAAAAGAAAAGGTATGCAGTCACCATATCTAATAATTTGTAAGCTGCAATATATTACATTTTTGTTTTGGGGTTTAATACAGCTCTAACAATATTGGCATTCATGGAAGCATTTTTTCCTTTTTTTGATACACCATTGACAAAAGACCAGACCTTTTTAAAAATGTTCTCACACAAATGGAGCTTTCTTTTAGTGGTATTTGATCCCCACTGGGTTTTTTATTTTTTGCTATATAAAAAAACTAAAATAATGAAAAACCTGTGTGTGTGTGTGTGTGTATGTATGTATGTATGTATATGTGTGTGTGTATATGTATATATATATATATATATATATATATATATATATATATATATATATATATATATATATATATATATATATGTGTATGTGTGTGTGTGTGTGTGTGTGTATATATATATATATATATATATATATATATATAATTTTTTTTTTTTCTTTTTTAAACTAGTAAAAATCATTCACAATCCAATCACTTAAAACGAGATTACTAAAACGGCGCTTAAGAACTGATATTAGTCCAATATTGATAATGTGTAGTCTTCCATACAATGTGCAAATGAAATATGATATATAGCAGAGTGATAAACAGTTCAAACGTGGAGTTGGTTATACACGTAGACTTCAGGATAAAAATTAAAGTGCACCTGTCACCCGAAATGACAGTCCACCAACGTGTTGCACACTCCCCATAGGGGGCAAACTCACCAGATTTTTCTGGGTAAATAGGCACGCAATCAAATACAATAGCCTCGTCCTATTTCCTCATCAGAAGTTTCCGGCTGTGCAAGGGTTAAGGATTCCTCTTATACAGTACGCTCTCAGTGCAATTCAAGTTTTTAAGAGATATGTCTCATTTCATCATCAACACTTCCAGGAATGCAGGGGTTAACATAAAGAGCAAACAAAATCCACATAGTGTAATTCCTTTTATTATATCAAAAACCCCTTTGCGTAAATAAACCCCTTAGTAAAAGCTGCGTACATCACATAGATAAAAAAAACAGCATCAATACAATCATGCAGGGCGCTCTCGCTATACTCTGCCTTTCCAACATGTATCACGCTTGTACCGCAGGAAGTTGCCAGCACTGCCTTTTACAGCGTTGGAGGGCTGTGGAGCACAGAGCGTCAGTGTTAGTGTTATGTAAGCCACACCCTTTTTAAAATATTTATAAATAATCCATTTAGAGCTGCAGGATTCTGGCTAAAATGAGATTGGAGTTTTTGGGGTTTTTTTGCTTAGAAGATAGATCATGGTTCTCGTGGCGTAGCGTCATCTTTCACATTAAACAAAGAAAATTGGGCTAACTTTACTGTTTTTTTTTTTTTTTTTTTTTTTAATTTTATTAATTGAAGTGTATTTTTCCCTCAAAAAAATTGTGTTTGAAAGACCACTGTGCAAATACAGTGTGACATAAAATATTGCAACAATTGCCATTTTATTCCCTAGGGTTTCTGCTAAATCTATATAACTGGGGGTTCCAAGTAATTTTCTAGCAAAAAATACTGATTTTAACTTTGTAAGAAATGAATGTCAGAAAAATGTTTGGACTTTAAGTGGTTAAACTTCCTGCATTTACAAACAGAAGTTTATCCCTCTGATCTAATGAAGAGTTACAATGTTTCTAGTTATCTGCTAGCACAGACAATGTTAAAAACTTGGCAGACTGGCAAGATTTTTTCTCCTGACAGCTGAGTGAGCAGAGAAGTCTCTACACTTGAAACAACTCAGGAAACTCTGCAATAGAGATTGTGAGGGGGGGTGGGGGGGGGGGGGTGAATCGAGATCACAATTTTTTAATGATTAATTGTGCAGCTCTAAAATGTATTTATAGATATAGATCATTATTTATCAGAGTATAACACAACCTTAACCTTAACCTGAAAATTGTGGGTGTGTGTTACACACCAATCCCTGCTGTCTCTGAGGGAAGAGGAGTGAGTGCCGCAGCAAACAAGGTGGGATGAGTTAAGCGCACTCTGGGTAGTGTGAAACAATTAAAACATATGTTAAAATCAAGTCCGTAATGGAATGTCCATATGTACAGGATAAAAAGCTAATGTTCTAAGAAGGCTGCTGGCTTGCAGATAGAAGTGCATCTGAAAAGTGAACCGGACAAAAAAAGCAGCACCTTCTAAGTGTAGTAAAACGTTCTTTAATGAGTTCAGTATAAAAAGAAGGTGAATACACTCACAAACAAAAGCTGGAGTCAGGCATGTAAACTAGATTTCATCCGCTCTTGTCTGGGAGGAGTGTGCACTGGCCGGTGTATACAATAGAACAGTCTGTATGGTGACTGCAGGAAAGGAGTCCAAACAGTGCAGGTCTCTACTGAAGGAAAACTGCAGACACCTGAACATGGCGCTGGAATGACATCACTTCCGGATCCGGGTCAGCGGGAGGGTGCACGCGTTCGAAGCATGTGTGCTTCTTCCTCAGGCTTAACCCTTTTTTGGGCGCTGGGGGAGTTGATTCCGACTTGCTAGCGGCCGAATAGTGCTGGTAAAACAGCACTAAAAAAAGCACAGTTTTACCACCGACGCTGCCCCCCCCCCCCCCCCCCCAGTGTGAAGGGGCCTTAAGGTTTTTTTTTTTTTTTTTTTTTTTTTCTTACTAGTAATGGCGGCGATCTGCAATTTTTATTGGGACGTTGATATTATGACGGACACATTTTAGAGACCATTAACAATTATACAGTGATCAGTGTTAAAAAAAAAAAATGCACTGATTACTGTGTAAATATCACTGGCAGGGAAAGGGTTAACACTAGGGGGCGATCAAGAGGTTAACTGTTCTAGGGCTGCAACTAACAATTATTTTCATAATCGATTCATTGGCCGATTGTTTTGATTAATCGGTTGATAACCTTAAGAAAAAGTGTGGTGTAAAATTTAGTTAATATGTAAAGTTTTAAAAAAAGGCAATTTATTCTTAAATATCTATATATGCAGTGGTAAATATAACTAAACAACTATATGGTTAGGGAGCAAAATATCTAATCCACTCTGAGAATAACACAGAAGAGATATACTGTATATACTATTAGAAGAGCTATACTGTATATACTATTAGAGGAGATATATTATATACTGTATATACTATTAAAGGGTGAATCTGGTAAATATCAGACTCGGAGATCAAATTTTTTTTATTTAAAAAACAAATGTCCTCCTTCAAAAAAAAATTTATTTTAAGAATGTTCGTTCGATTTTCTAATCGTTAGTGGGGTCAAATCAACGTTCATTTTCAACCGCAATGACGGGAACATTTAGAAATAGAAAACTTTGTGGTCAAAGGAATTTCCACAGTGTATGTGGCTTTCGTTCAGAAGTTACATTAATTTTAAAAGCGGAATGTTAAAAAAAAAAAGTGAAAATTTCAAACAACATTCTTTCATTCAGTGAATGTACAAAGATTTTTCGTCTGAAAATTGATCCGTGAGGCCAGCATAAGGCTCGGTACACACCTATGCAGTTTGCTTTTGATCTGCAGTGCTTTTTGCTGTGCGTTTTTTTTATTTTTGCGCACGTGATTTTACTGCGATTTGCGGTTTTGCATTTTGTTTTTGTCGATTTTGTTGGGCAGATTTACCACTTTCAGACCGGACCAATTTGCTGGTCAAAGACCAGACCACTTTTTGCGATTCGGCACTGCGTCGCTTTAACTGACAATTGCGCGGTCGTGCGACGTGGCTCCCAAACAAAATTAACGTCCTTTTTTTTCCCATAAATAGAGCTTTCTTTTGGTGGTATTTGATCACCCCTGCGGTTTTTATTTTTTGCGCTATAAACAAAAATAGAGCGATAATTTTGAAAAAAACACATTATTTTTTACTTTTTGTAATAATAAATATCCCCCAAAAATATATAAAAAAACATTTTTTTCCCTCAGTTTAGGCCGATACGTATTCTTCTACATATTTTTGGTAAAAAAAAATCGCAATAAGCGATTATTGATTGGTTTGCGCAAAAGTTATAGCGTTTACAAAATAGGGATAGTTTTATAGCATTTTTATTATTTTTTTTTAACTAGTAATGGCGGCGATCTGCGATTTTTATTGTGACTGCGACATTGTCGGGGACCCATCGGACATTTTTGACACATTTTTGGGACCATTGTCATTTATACAGTAATCACTGCTATATAAATGCAGTGATTCCTGTGTAAATGACACTGGCAGTGAAAGGGTTAACCAGTGGGTGGCAGTGTAGGGGTTAAGTGTTCCTAGGGGTGTGTTACTAACTGTGGGGGGGTTGGGCTTTCATTTAGTGTACACTGATCTCTGCTCCAATCACATGGAGCAGAGATCAGCGTCACTAGTTGCTAGGCAGAATGGAAAAATGTTGTTTATACAGCATTTCCTCCATTCGGCCGCTCCGTGAGACGATCGCGGGTATGCCCGCGGCGATCGAGTCCGCGGGTCCCGCGACCGGACTCACGGGGGTCCCGACCAGCGCGGGAGCGCGCCGCCGGCAGCGCGCTCCCGATGGCAGGGCGGCATCGAATATTGGACGTACATGTACGCCAATATGCCTGCCCGTGCCATTCTGTCGATGTACATCGTCGTGCGCTGGTCGGGAAGTGGTTAATATAGCAGAGATTTTCTACTTTTTATATATTGATGTGTGCATGTAGGAAATTTCCCTCCCGTTAAGTGATAAGGGTGTAATAAAATATTGCGGGGTGGTGTGCGCAAGTGCAATGTGCTTGACAAAGTACAGGAAATGAGGGCAAGCTGAATAGCCAAAGATGGCTTAAAAAAATGATTCTTTACTGCAAATCTTTGGAAACCACTTTGACAAGTGAGTTAGTTCAATAATCACCCAGTTGCTGTATGTCTACAAGAAACCTCATCTCATATTTCCAGCCTTCTATTATAGTATGCATGGAGTAAATGTCTACAAAGGGAAGCCTTTGACAACCCTGCAGTGTTAATCCCTCACATAGACAGTATGAACCTAGGAAAAGGTCTTAAACACCAGCGCAACAGTCCTTGTAAATGGATTGTTAATAAAGTTCATACGTAATTTTAAATGCTGGGGTTACAGAAAGCTAGTGCTGTCATACATATGTGCATTGAGGTATGCCAGAGGCTGTTTTTGGAAATGTGGAACGACTATACAGCACTGCGGCTGGCATACTTATACGGCCATCTTTGATAAACTGTGAGACAAATAATTGGAGCTTGTATATAGCTCTACAGAATGCTACATTTGATTATTTGTATATGTGCAAATATCTTCCATGTTTTTATAAAGTCCATTTGGTGCCATATTGTCATCCCTCATGTTTAAAGTACCCTTTACACTCAAGTATTATAAGACCGTACCTAAATAACAATACACTTATTGTTGGGTCACACTGATGTGATTTCTGATGCAACTTGAGTCGCACAGAAAACACATTATTTTCAGTGATGCCCGTTCACATCAATCCGACTCTGTGCCATGCGATTTTGGAAAAGATTCCTGTGCTATTGTTTTGAGTGCATAGAATATGCTAACCCCATCCAAAGTTGCACTACATAATCTGACTCAAAAATTGCATCAAAAGCACATTGCACTAGTACGAACTGATCCTTAAATGACACACAATGCTATGGACTAGCTTGAAAATAAATTTGCACTTTTCTAGTGTTTTGAATAATATATTCTATGAACTGATCAAAAACTTCAGATTGCTTCTATTTAGTTATTTAGGCAGGGTCCTCATATTAATTATTCTTTTTTTTTTTTTTTATCATTGTAGATTGTAAAATTACTTCTCCGGCATGGCGGCAATGCTTTCCAGGCCAATAAACATGGAGCACGTCCCATTGATGTGGCTGACTCTGAAGAACTAGAGCAATTACTAAAACAAGAAATTCCCCTTTCTGATGATGAGGAAAGTTATACAGGTATGCTGTAATTAACCCTGTTTATATTTACTTGAATTTTCTTATTTTTTTCTCCCCATAATAGTATCTATTAACATTTTCATTACATTGGTACAGAGGAAGAACAAGCAAACATAGGTCAGCAAAAGTATTGGTAGAGAGAGAATATAAAGCATTTACAGGAGGTGTGTACAATCTTTGGGAATTGTTATCCTGGCATGACGTCTCCCATGCGCCCAGCTGCTGGGGACATTGGTGAATCTTTGAGGCGCTACTGTTCAAGGGTCCAGAGGGGCTTTCAGGGAGTTTAACCTGGGATAAACTTTTTCCTATTTTATTTTAAAATAATTAATTATTTTAGTATGGAGATTGTTGTGCCTAGATAAAGAGCACATATGAAAGTTTTGCATTCACATACAGGGACTGTTTTGGAAACCTTTTTTCCTGCAACGCAGTTAACAAATGAAATGATCATAAAGCCCCACCCCAGACTGCTGTTAAATGTGCCATCCCATCACCTTTCCCACACTGAAGGTTTTAAATGCCCATATGGCTAGGGGGTGAAGGAATAAAATAAAACATTTATCTATTCCCTCGCTTCCTTTCCTCCATGCAACCAGACCCCTAAAACTGCTTAAAGCCATAGTAAACCAGATTATAAAGAAAAAAAGTTGGCACCGGCAGTTTGTCATAATGTGCTAGTATGCATCGCATACTAGCACATGACATACTTACCTGAAAACGAATCCCTCAAGCTGCGCACTGTGAACACTGAAGGAGCTTCCATCTTCACCCGGTCTTCCTTCCGGGTTTGCGGGTTTAACTGATATGAATGGCCGAGCTTTCAATGATGTCACTCCCGCACATTCATGCGGGAGTCACTGTTTAGGGCACGGCTTTAAAGGAATGGCACGGGTAGGCCATTCCTTCAAAGTGCATGCGCCAGTGATGTCACCAGCTGCATCTAAAGTAAATATCTGCTTAACTGCGCACATTTAGGAGATATTTTCTGTACCTATAGATGAGCCTTACTATAGGGTTACTTCTAGGTAAACAATATACATGGGCGTTTACTCCCACATTAATTGTGCTGCCCGCCTCATTGCACCTCTCTCCGATATTCTCACCTTTAATGCTGGGCCAGTAGTCCTGCATTGTACATGATGATACTGAAGGTCCTCCCATAACCTAAGAGTTTATGTAGCCGAAGCCTCTGTTAGCTCATCAGCCGATGTGGTTGATTCCCCCTTAGTTTTGCCAGTGTTATTGTTTCATGGAGTGAGACATGTTCCTAAAGGGGCTGCACCCAGAATGATGAACGGGAGGCGTTTGAAAGGTGCCTTTTTTTTTTACATGGGGCCTCCCTTTTAAGCTCTTTTTTTGTTTTCTGGGTGAAACAGAAAATTTTCTCTGGTATTTTTTCATATATTATGTTGTGTACTGTTAATGTGCTTTGTAAACCTAAAATAGGCAATCTTGGCATGTGATGCTCAACCAGGATTCTGCTACAATTTCTGTGACTCCCAACTCTTTTCTTCCTCATGATTGTGGTAAACTGCCAGTAGTAAGGCTAGCAAGATATGAGCCCAAGGATTGATGGGCGTGGAGAAAAAAAAAATCATTAATGAATGTAAAACACGCTAAAGTCATTAAAGATTTTAAAATGAATGTTTCTGCCAGTAATGAAAACCCTTTGGCTTTTACTTTATCAAACAGTCCCTTTTAATATCTTTACAAACTATTTTAGCTATATACAGTGGTTTGTGAACCCCTTGATATTAACCGGTTTTCTGCAGTATTTTGCCATAAAATAAGATTTGATCCTCATCTAATGGCTGGTACACACTATAATTTTTCTTTTCGTTCATCCCAACGGGCTAAACAATAAACAAACAAAAAACTTGCAGTTGGTTCACTGTACTAACACAAGCGATGTAATGTAGTGATATCCCCCGCTGATCTCTTGTGTTCTGACAGGGGGACTTACTCACTCCCCCTCCCCCCAAGGTCATGAAACTGGCTTCTCTCAGACAGGAAGCTGTACTCGCAAACTGAAAGTCAGCTGGTTCCTGCTGAACTAGCAGCTTTCAGCCCATGTGTACCCAGCTTTAAGTGGTTGTAAACTCTTATGTATACGCAGTGAAGTGACTGTCCTCAGGTGATACCCAGAGAGCAAACCAATCCTCTTGCATCGGTTTTACCTGTCTATCTACAGTCTTCTCTACATCTGTTCAAAATGCTGAACTATAAAGCTTTCCTGAGCTTTCAGGAAATAGGGGGCAGAGAGCTGAAGATACTCTGCAGAGCGCAGTGAGAAATGCTGACAGATGATTGGAGGGAAGGGCCCCCCCCCCCCCCCCCCCTTTTGGCATAACACACAGAAACAGACCTGAGGTTGTCATTCAGCTGAAGGTCCCTCCCCTGTCACCATTTTTCTCTTGGTGTCAGAAAAACTTGTCAGAAGTGATTAATGCAGATAGCAGAAGGAGGAAGCAGCAGACAAAATGACAGACAGTGCTCTGTGATAGAGACAAGTACACACTCTAGAGCAGGGATATGAAATTAGCGGACCTCCAGCTCTTGCAAAACTACAAGTCCCATCATGCCTCTGGGTGTCATGCTTGTGGCTCTCAGTCTTGCTATGCCTCATGGGAATTGGAGGTCCTCTAATTGCATATCCCTGCTCTAGATGAATTTGCTTTGTTCATATTCAGGGTATAACATGATATGCACCAGCCACCGGGGATCTTCTCTCGGTGTCTGCTGCCACAGTTAAAAAAAAAAAAAGACCCGGCCGCGTCGCTCATTCACAGTCCTCTGTGAATTGAAAACTACAAGGTCCGGCAGCCATTACGGCTGTCGACTTGCCGTTTTCAGTGAATTACCACAATGCTGTGAGCTCTGTTGTAGTTCGAATCTTTCTGTCAGAATGTATCGGCATTCTCGTATGAGGTACGAGCAGGTCGCAAACCTGGACAGATTTGCATCAGCAATCTGCTGATCGCTGGTGCAATGCTTTATAGGTTCCCAAAACAAACAAAAAAATGCACATTTTTTTTTTTACCTGCAAAAGGTGAACGTATCCATTAAAGTGATTATAAAGGTGTTATTTAAAAAAAAAAAAAAAAAAAAAAAAAAAAGTTCCCTTCTCTGTGCAAGAGTTTTGCACAAATCGACCCGATCCTCCTTTTCTGGGGCTCCCTGGTGGCGCTCCTGGCCCTTCCTCTTTGGCGAGTGGCCCCACGGAGAGCCGCATTCCATTTGGGCACTTGTGCACACAAGGGAGGGCATGTGAGGTGCCAGAGCTCAATCACAGACAGACTACATGTTTCTCTTCATCAGGTCACGTCATTTAGTCCGTCTGTGATTGAGCTCCGGCACCTCTTCCCTCCTCCATTGCCTTGTTGAACAGTGACCGGCTAGAGACCGGTCGGTGGTTGCAGCTGCTGGTTCGTGCACAGACTTGGCAGCCCAGCTCCTCTGCCTGCTCCTGCCATTTTCAACCAACTGGCCCGTTTAGCTCTACATTGCCTGACTGAGATTCAGAATTGGAGCGTGCTCTCCCTGAGCCCCATATCTCCTTCCAGGAACTTCAGAATTCGACACAGCCAATTTCCAACTGGCTCTGCCTGGTGAGTTGGGAGCTGAGCATTTACACACTGAGCTCACCGTCCCTCTCCCTCAGCCCTAGGGCTTGAGACCGCCATCCATCTCTTCTGACTTAACAGAGAAACCACAGAAGCCGTGAGTCGGTGCTCACAGGGCACATTCTTTTCCCTTGTTTTTATCATTTGAGTTTTTGATGCATTGTTTCCTTGTACATGATTCCTTCATAGTTTGTTACTTTTAACTCATTTTAAACTAATTTTTCATTATTCTACTGGAACGTTCCTTATGTTGATATCTTTTTACATAATCTGTCTTGCTACTGTATATAAAATAAAGCTTGGCAAAAGGTAAATTATCTTAAAGTGTTACTAAACCCAGGACCTTGCATTCACTATATCTGGTATCCCACTGTACACAGAACATGGCAATGCTATTATTTTAGTACATCTAAACTTTTAAATACCTTTTCTCATCAGCAGTATATAGCAGTCTTGTGACTTCTATCAGTGTCTGGCTTGACACTGGTTAAAGCTTGTAGGAGAAGTTTTCATTAGCTTCTGGCTGTCCTATGAGGCTGCATGACCCTTGACACTCTGTCTGGACAGTGCTAATTTGCCCTGTACTGATCAAAAAAAAACCTCTCTAGCAATACACACACACAACTGAGCATATCCAGAGTGCCTCCAAGGCTCTGTACGAACAGCGGATGGATTGGGACTGTGGAAGGTGGGGATCAGAGAAGACAGCCTTTATACACAATGCAGAGGATTAAACCCTTAGGTTCCACAGTGAGTATAACCAGCATGCTTTATTTCATATACAGACTGATTTTACTGTTGTGGGTTTAATAACACTTTAAATTAAGCATGTTCTTGTTCAATAACCTTGTTTTATGGATGGTTTATAATTTTAAATGTTTGTCGGACATCCATATTTGCCGATTGCTTTAAATCCTTTGTCCTACTTATTTTACTAGTAAGATTTGTCTAAAAACAACAAACGCACTCCAGTGTCTATTGGGATGAAATGCCTACAATGTACCTGGTTTTCTGCCTCCATGTCATCTTTGCCCAGCCTGTAAATGGCACGAATGAACCTCTGGGTCTTAGTTTTTGTTCATTGCCAAAAAGTTGGGATTTGATTTTTTTGTTTTTCCATGCAACGACATTTAGCAATTGTTGATGTATGCTCCTAATCATTCATGCGATTCAGTTAGTTTTAATTTAATTGTATTTTATTTTACAGACTCTGAGGAGCCCCAGTTTACCAATCTCTCCAGTGTAGATGAAAACTTGGATTCAGAGGGCGAAAAGGAGCCTATGATTGATGAAACCAAGCATGCTACTGCCAAGGGGACACCTTGCACTTCAGGACTTGATGAGTATGAATTTAAAGATGATGAAGAGGATGATGACGATGATGATGGAGAGATAGGTAAAATGATGGAGGACAAACGTGTGATCAGGAATGAGATCAACAAAGAGTGTTCTGAAGAGAGTGAAAACTTTTTTGTAAAGAAAGACAAAATAGATTTTCCAAAACTGTACAAAAACAGAAAATCAAAACCATCTCGCTTATTATTCACAAGCTCTGACAGCTCAGATGATGATTTGCTTCCTGAAAAAGTGAGCCTTGCTTCTGAAAGCCTAAATTCTGACATCCGACACAGAAAAGAGTACAGTGTTCTACATGAGCAAAAGGAGAAGGGCAAAGTTAAGAAAAAAGTGAAGAATCAAAGTAAAAACAAAGAGAACAAAGAATTAAAACAGGAAAAAGATCAGAAAGAAAATGTTAAAGTAGTGAACATAGTGATGAACTCTGCTTTGGATTCTATAGAAAAATCTAGAGGTGAGGAGGTGTTTAGGAAATCTCTGTGTACAAAAGATGAGGGGTCTTTACACTTGTTTCAGATTACCCCTGGCAAATCTCCCAAGCACACATTCACTTTTGTCGATAAGCAATCGACACCACTAAAACAAGACAACACTAAAATGTGCGTTTCACCACCTGGTGGATCCGAATCATCATTGCAAGCAGAGCTCTTCCACTTCGAACAGAGCCCCGACTCAGAATATGCACTGGAAAGTTCAAGCACCGCTATTTCCAAAAACAAGGAAAAAAGTAAACACGTAAAAGACTTTTTTAATGAATATGGGGACAGGGCTACAGCTAAAAGCAAAGAAGATGACAAAAGCCCTTCCTTTGAAACAGCGGAGTTTGTTGTAAAGAAAGACAAAGAAGGCAAAGTACTAAAAAAGCACAAAGTAAAGCATAAGGATAGAGAAAAAGACAAAAATAAAAAAGAGCTAGATGTGGAAAAGGATAAAGGCAAACACAGAGATAATAAAAACACACCAAGAAATATAGAGTTTGACAGGGAATTCTGGAAGGAGAACTTTTTTAAAAGTGATGAAAACGATGATGAATTTTTGAGCATGGAATCCAAAAACCCATCTCCAGATAAAAAAGGCAAGTTGGAAAAACCACAAGCAAAAGAAGATAAAACAAAAGAGAACTATGACCACAAAGAAAACACTAAAGATCTTGAGGAGACCATGAAAAAAGAAAGGGATACTAATATTTTTCCAGAAAAAGGTGATATTTTTTTAGGAAATGTACTTGTTAAGGACGAGTCAACAAACCTTGCCAGGGAAACTGATACTGAAATACTTGCTAAGGAGAGCAGGGAGAAGTCTGAGAAGAGATTAGCACTTAAAGAAAAGGACATTGATAAGTTGGATAAAAAATGCACAGACAAAGAGAAGAAATCAAAAGATCACAAAGCAGAAAAAGAGAAGATTGACATACACGACCACATAGAAAAATGCAAAACACATTTACAGTCTGTACAGAAAGAAAATGATAAAATAAGAACCGTTTCAACCAGCAAAGAAAAGTCCAAAGACAAATCTGAGAAGAAACTTGAAAGGATTGAAAAGGATAAGCATCTTGGTGAGCAGAAAGTTTCTTCTGATAAGAAAACTAAACAAATGGAAAAAGATCTGGAATCGAGCAAATCTGACAAAGGAAAACGTAAAGAGCGGGATTATCGAAAGAAGGAGAAATCTAAAGAGGGAGATTGTTTCTCGGGAACAAGTGTAAAGCACAGCCAGGAGGAACGGAAACCAAGTAGCACAGAAAACAAGGTATTGCATGAACGACTATCATTAGTAAGGGAAAAGTCAAAAGAAGAGCAACAAAAAATGTCTGAATATAAAGAAAAAGACCGCAAAGACAAGGAAAAGGATATAGATAGATATAAAGAACGGGACAAGCATAAAGACAAAACTCAAACAAATATATTGAAAATAAAACCTAAAGAGACTGAACCAGAAAAAAATAAACCTAAATTACAACTACTCAAAGATACCAGACCAAAAGAGAAAAGATTAGTGAATGATGACCTAATGCAAACTAGTTTTGAGAGAATGCTTAGTTTGAAAGACCTTGAAATTGAACAGTGGCATAAAAAGCATAAAGAGAAGATCAAACAAAAAGAAAAAGAAAGGCTGAGACATCGAAACAGTACTGAATTAAGTAAACTAAAGGAAAAAGAAAAGCAGAGACATTCGCTTACACCATCTAAAAACAAAGAGTTAATGAGATCAAAAAGTTCAGAGCTGTCAGATTCTGGCCCCAAAGATAAAATGCTAAAGGATGCTACAAGCTGCAGATCACAGTCGGTCGATGGAAAAAATGTGGCACATCCCGGAAAAACACTTTTAATATTGGAAAACAATAGCCTAGCTAGGTCTCCTCGGTCTGAGAGTGAAAAAACTGGTCTAAGTTCTCGATCTATATCAATGATATCAGTTGCCAGTTCTGAAGACTCTTGTCATGCTACTGTGACCACACCAAGGCCTACTATTGAATATGATTCAGACTTTGCACTTGAAGGTTCAGATTCTCAGATGTCTTTCTCTCAGTCCCCTTTTCTATCAACTGCTAAATCACCAGCTGTTCATGACAGAGAGTTGGACAGCCTTTCTGAGCTACCTGATCGTGTTAAGCAACCTCTGTCAAACAGACTTCTCCCAGGTTATCTCAGGTCAGTGTCCGTAGAGGATACTAAATTGGCAACCAGTGAATGCAGGCCGGTTGTAGAAGTTAGAAGATGCAGCATGCCAGCTGCTTTTGTTGATCAAATTAGGCCCTCCCCTTCAATTTTAGAAAGCACTTTACAAGAAACTACATCAGCTGCTTCATCAGTGCCTAGCAGCTGTATGTCTCCAAAAATAGAAGAAAAAGATTTCCAAGGTAGCTTTTCTAATCTACATCCAAGTAGTAAAAAATCCTTACCCTTTAGTAAGCATACTGGAGATTCAAATATGTTAGTCCAAGAAACTCAAACCATTCCAGAGGAGTCACCTTTTATAAATAGCTCTGACCGAGCCAGTTGTCATGTAGGAATATCTTCACCTTTGGATTCTGAACTTGAAAAATCAGTTTGTTCAGAACAAGAGTCTGCCGCCTTTGCGGAGGCTGATGGCAACATGCCTCAGGATTTGCTTTCATGTAGACAGGAAAACACCAAAACAAGCCCACATGAACCATGTGTACTTTCCTCACCTATATCATGTCCTACTGTTACAGCTCCACCACCTTCAGATCCACATAGTTCACCAAAAACTTCTGTGTTTTGTAGTTTGACACCTAGCACTGGAATAGAAGAGCAAACTTGTGCAAGTGCCAACTCTAGTAACATCAAAGGAAATGAGGTAAAAGAAGATGAACCCAAGCTTCCTGAAACTGAGAAAACTGAGGTATCCACTGCAACACCTCAAGAAAATGTTCACCCTGTTGACGGGTTAAAAATTGTCCTTTCAGACTGTGTTATGGAAAGAATGGACAACACAGCAGATATTCAGGATCCTAATCTTTTAAAGAAAATCACACCAAGCTCAAGTCCAACAAAGGAGAATATTCTGGTAGACAAACAAGAGGAGGAACAGTCTACATCTAAAGACTGCAAATCTGGTGTAGAAAATCTTACAGCATCACAGAGTGATAGAAAAGATGATGGTGACTTGGAAAAGACGAGTGGAACAGCAGAAACACTTAAAGAAAATACACATCAGCAAGTCAACCATTCTGGTAATACAAAGGACGCTTCTTTGCAAAAATACGACTTGTGTTCATCCGAGAATCAAACTTCTTCAGTACAGGAAGAGATGCAGAAATGTAGCCAGACCATTAAGATGGAAGTAGAGGAAAATACTGAAGTAAAAACCGAGCCGCAAGAAATTCCTCAAAGAATTACAAGAAATCGTGCTAACATGTTGGCCAATCAAAATAAGCAAGCGCAAGCAAGCTTCTCCCACACTTCAGAAAAAGAAGCTGTTGAAAACACTATATCCCTGAGAGGGAGGATACGACTAACTGAAGAGGATGATGTACAAGTTCATCATCCACGTAAAAGAAAGCTGCCTCGTGTGCCTCAACCTGGTTTAGCTAACCCTTCTTCAATACAGCAAGCAAAAGAAAAAACACAACAGTCCTTGGCTGCAGTTGTGGATTCTTTGAAACTGGAGGATATCCAACCATATCAGTCTGAGAGGGCAAATCCTTATTTTGAATATCTTCACATTAGACGAAAAGTAGAAGAGAGGCGAAAGATGCTGTGTAGTGTTATCCCTCAAGCACCGCAGTACTATGATGAGTATGTGACTTTCAATGGCTCATATCTTCTAGATGGGAATCCCTTCAGCAAGCTTTGCATCCCCACAGTAAGTCCGCTA
Source organism: Lithobates pipiens (assembly GCF_037356315.1). NCBI lineage: Eukaryota > Metazoa > Chordata > Amphibia > Anura > Ranidae > Lithobates > Lithobates pipiens. The sequence continues at coordinate 406,966,033 of NW_027507764.1, read as the reverse complement.
CTAAATCAGCAGCAATCTTTTTAAATGTTTGAGTTTGGTTACAAAAAAAAAAAGTTTAAGCGGAACTCCAGTCAGCAGTAATCTGTTTTTATATTTTTCCCTAAACTTGCTGCCCTGCTTATTTTTCCCTTTATTTTATCTAAATATGAACAATACAAAGACCATAAACCAGGGGTTATGTATTGCATCTTTTTGCAGTCCAGATTATGCTGGACAGCATAAAGCATTAACCTATGTTACCCTTCTGTACTCCTTAGTGCTCTTTTATAAGTAAATATAGCACAGATTATCACCTAATACGATAAAGAACATAGAATATAATTTGTGCTCACTGAGAAATAACAGTCACATTGAGAGCAACACAACTGCTTAAAATACACTGCTTGTTTCAAAAGAGCTCCTAAGTACCACGATTCACTGAATGTCTCTTCAGATGACCTTTTCTCTTCCAGAGTCTGTACAAGTCTGGATCACACTGTACAGACACTAGTTTGACCAACATTACAACTGCTGCAGAAGATTTCCTGAGTCCCTTGGTTTAGTGTGCACAGGGAAGTGTCAGGCTTTGCCGCTAACTGTAATCACATTAAACTGGCTCTGGGAAAGTTGTGCTTACCACATGAGTAACAACTGTGATTGGCAGCCTCTGTAGCCCAGGGGGCATATCTAAGACTGTATCTGTGACTTGGAAGGCTGGGCATTCTCAGACAAGAAGTGTGCCTACTGCAGTGCCCTTGAATGTATAATTAGAAGCATGAGGGCAATAAAATTAAAGTGCAGAATACTTTTCAACTAAGAAACGGTAGCAAAAGCACATTGGAGATATAAGTAGAGGTCAGCTTTTTTAGTATGTTAGCCATCTATCACAGCTAACTGAACTGAATAATTCTCAATTTAACCACTTTTTTACCAGACCCTTTTTTTTTAGGTTGCACATGTTAAAATTTCACATTTTAGTGAATTTTTAAATTGGTTAAACCCTCTGAACATTATACTTTTTTTGAAAGCAGAAAATGAATGGGTAGTTGCAATCTTCTATGTCATATGATATTAGTGCACACGTTTATGCACTAATGCTTATTTTAGGGTACACAATAAACACCAATTCCAAAAAAGTTTGGATGCTGTGTAAAATCTACATGAAAACAGAATGCAAAGAATTTCAAATCTCAAAAAAAAAAAAAAAAAGTCATTTTGAAATTGATGGCAGCAACAAGTCTGAAAGGTTGGGCAGGGCAACAAAAGGCTGATAAAGTGGTACTGACAAGGAAGAGTTGGAAGAACATTTTGCAGCTAATAAGGTTAATTGGCAACAGGTCAGTAACGCTGGACTGGGCAGAGGTTTACCAACCCGTGAAAAACTGCTTCTAAAAATTGTCAAACAATTTCAGAATAATGTTCCTCAACATAAAATTGAAAAGACTTTAAATATATCACCAGCTATAGTACATAATGTCAAGATTCTTGGAATCTAGAGAAATCTTTGTGCTCAAGGGAAAAGGCCAAACCTCAATACTGGATGCCCATGATCTTTGGAATCTCAGACTGCACTGCCTTAAAAACGCACATGATTCTGTGAAGGATATCACTGTGTGGGCTCAAGAATAGCTAAAAAAAAAAAAAATATATATCAGTCTGTGAGCACAGTTCACCATGCCATCCAAAAATGAAAGATGAAGCTCTATAATGCAAAGACGACGCCATATCTGAACATGAACCAGAAAGGTTGCCACCTTCTCTGGGCCAAAGCATGTTAAAAATGGTCTGATGTAGAGTGGAGAACTGGTCTGTGGTCAGGCAAATCGAAGACATGAGCATCGTGTCCTCCAGACTGAAGGGGAGATTGACCATCTGGCTTGTTATCAGCACTCATTTGAAAAGCCGGCATGGTATGGGGGTGCATTAGTGCATATGGAAGGGGCAGCTTGCACATCTGGAAAGGCACCATCATTCAGAGGCGTAACTAGAATCTTCAAGGCCCCGGTGCAAGAAACCATGAATGGTCCCCACCAGGGGTGTTGATAGGTCTACAAAAGATCTTGGGCTAGAGTCCATAGCGGCAAATTAAGAAAGTCATACTCTTGGGCCAGCATACACATGTATATAGTATACTGTACGTGTGTGTGTGTATGTATGTTATATATATCTCACAAAAGTGAGTACACCTCTCACATTTGTGTACATATTTTATTATATCTCTTCATGTGACAACACTGAATAAAGGACACTTTGCTACAATGTAAAATAGTGAGTGTACAGCTTGTATAAGAGTGTAAATTTGCTGTCCCCTCAAAATAACTCGGCTGTTAATGTCTAAACTGCTGGCAACAAAAGTGAGTACACCCCTAAGTGAAAATGTCCAAATTGGGCCCAATTGGCCATTTTCCCTCACCGGTGTCATGTGACTCGTTAGTGTTACAAGGTCTCAGGTGTGAATGGGGAGTCGGTGTGTTAAATTTGGTCTTATCGCTCGCTCTCCTACTGTTGTGTAAAGTGTACAAGCAGACTCTTTCTGAAGAGTGAAGCCGATACATGCTTGGGGTCAGAGGCCCCTCCCCTCTGCACTGCATACATTCGGAGCAGGAATTACAAGCCTCAGGGAGATCCCGCGGCTCGGGGGCATCATAGAGCTGCCAATCGACACCTTCCAACCCCCCCCCACATGTTAAAAGGACAGCCAGGGGCAGAACATCAGGGCCCAGACGCAAGTGCATCTGCAGCGACCCCTATAGTTCTGCCATCATTGCTAAAAGATATATCCTGGTTTTTGAGCAGCATATGCTCCTATCCAGATGATGTCTTCTTTAGGGAAGACCTTGCATATTTCAGCAGGACAATGCTAAACTGCATCTAAGAAAACAGCATGGCTTTGTAGTAGAAGAGTCGGGGGGTGCTTAACTGGCCTGCCTGAAATCCAGACACCAATCAACAATATTTTGTGCATCTTGAAATGAAAAAAATATGACAGACAATCTAGGACTGTTGAGCAGTTAGAATCCTATATCAGGCAGGTATGGGACAATATTCTCTCCCAAAACGCCAGCAACTGGTATCAGTTCCCAGACATTTACAGAGTGCTGTTAAAAGAAATGGGGATGCTACACCGTGGTAAACATGGCCTTGTCCCAACTTTTTTGAGTCGTGTCGCTGCCATCAATTTAAAAAAAGTTTTTTTTTTTCTTAAAATGGTACATGTTCTGAGTTTAAACATTTGATATGTTTTCTGTTGTGAATAAATAATGGGTTTGAGATTTGCAAATCATTGCATTGTTTTTATGTAGATTTTTCAGTGTCCCACCTCTTACGGAATTGGGGTTGTATAATCGCACTTTTTGTATAATAAGGTTGTGACAAATGCATTCCAAACATGTCTAACCGTAAAAAAAAAAAATTGCATGTGCCTGTGAAATGACGACAAACTTTGCTACCCATAATAGTCAACTCTTTAACCACTTCCAGACTGCCCGCCATCATTTTACGTCGCTTCTTTGAAGAGGAATACCATTGTTATGGTTGCAGGGTGGAAGGCACGTCAAAACGTCACTTCCACCCAATGCTCTTAAAGGGAATTTTTTTCTTTTAAATTACATAAAATTATATTTTTTTGCATTTTAGTGTAAATATGAGATCTGAGGTCTTTTTGACCCCAGATCTCATATTTAAGAGGTCCTGTCATGCTATTTTCCTATTGCAAGGGATGTTTACATTCCTTGTATGAGGAATAAGTGACCCAATTTTTTATTTTTTTTAAGAACAGTGTAAAGATTAAAAGGTAAAATAAATGAGAAAAAATTTAAGCGAATCTGTTTTTTCTGCTTTGTTTCTGCCAGGTAAGACATGGTCACCTTGTATCTCCTACTGTTACTGCAAAAGACCAAGGTTCAATTTGTATTGTATCCGTTAGGATGTAAACTTTTCAAATTTGGTGCAAAAGCTCAACCACTCATAGCGCAGTCTCGGGTAGATGGCCAGATGTTACATTACACCACAAGTCGCAAATTTTTCCACCTGAAGCCTTATTGGGTACTTTGCCCTTTCACTATGAGAAGTCGTTACAGGATGGTCTACACCTGGATTGCTGTGTTCCCCTTCTAGAGATGCTTAACTTATTTTACGCATCTTACTCTGTGTGAGACCCACAGGGGAATAACCTCATCCATTGCTATGGTGGAGACCAGGATATAGGGAGCCATGCTAAAATCTCATTTGGACATTTTCTCTGCCAAGTGTGAACAATCAACCTCAGTGTGACAATGAGCCCCTTACACTGCAGCAAGACCTACCGTATATACTCGAGTATAGGCCGACCCGAATATAAGCCGAGGCCCCCAATTTACCCCCAAAAAAACTGGCAAACTTATTGACTCGTGTATAAGCCGAGGGTGAGACATGCCTGTCCATCCCTGTGTGTGTGTCCGTCCATCCCTGTGTGTCCGTCCATCCCTGTGTGTCCGTCCATCCCTGTGTGTCCGTCCATCCCTGTGTGTCCGTCCATCCATCCCTGTGTGTGTGTGTGTCCATCCATCCATCCATCCCTGTGTGTGTGTGTCTCCATCCATCCATCCATCCATCCCTGTGTGTGTGTGTCTCCATCCATCCATCCATCCATCCCTGTGTGTGTGTGTCTCCATCCATCCATCCATCCCTGTGTGTGTCTCCATGTGTGTGTGTGTGTGTGTGTGTGTGTGTGTGTGTGTGTGTGTGTGTGTCCAGCCTACCTTTGTCCCGAGCCTCCTAATAACCAGCAATTTGTTTCATGGAGTTGGGCTTTAAAGGGACTACAGATCCCTATTTGGGATGATCCTACTTTCTTTATGGTGTTATGATGCCCTATAGGGTGAGCCATAGTGCCGGTGAAGAATAATGAATCTTTATGTACACAGGGTTATGGAAGGCATTCGAGGGCACAATAAACACATGTAATCAGGGATTGTTCTGGCCAGAATTATCTGCTGATAAGAGCAAGCAGCCGCATTCTGTAGGCATATGAATTATTAATGTTCCTCTGAAACTCTCTGGCTTGTTCTGAAAAGATCATTTCTTTGTGAGCAAAGGACTGAAAAACACACAGCACACAAGGAAGGGGGGATTTACCTTGCCTCCTTGCCTCCGTCCCGTGCCGTGCCGTGTCGTGCCTTGCCTTGCCTTGCCTTGCCTTGCCCCCGTCCCGTCCCGTCCCGTGCCCTCTTCGTCGGCGGCCATTGTAAAATTCAAAAGCTGCGCCGCCGCCTTCGCCTGTGATAGGCGGAACACTGAATTTCCCAGCAGCCTGTGTTCCGCCTATCACAGACGTCGTATCATCCTCGTCCGTAGTACGAGGATGATACGATGTCCGTGATAGGCGGAACACAGGCTGCTGGGAAATTCAGTGTTCCGCCTATCACAGGCGAAGGCGGAGCCGGAGGCGCGGCTTTTGAATAGAATGGCCGCTGTCTGTCTGCTCGACACGCTGTTCGAGCGGGCAGACAGCGATGACTCGAGTATAAGCCGAGGGGGGCACTTTCAGCCTCAAAAAAGAGGCTGAAAATCTCGGCTTATACTCGAGTATATACGGTAATTTTAACAGCGGTGTCTGCATCCGGTTCTGGCCGTTTCAGGTACGCAACAAGTGGAGTACCTGACAAAGGCAGAATTCTCTGCTTCTATGTTGCAATTCTTTTGACAAGCAATGGCTTTAATGCAGCCATCTCTGTGCCAGGACTCTTCTGCTCCCATGTTTTATTGTTTTTTTTACCTGAGTCAGATCCCTATATGCCTGCCCTAGATAAGGCAGACCCAAAAGGGAATAAAGAGCTTCAAGCAACATTCTTGCTAATGTGGAAAATCTCACTGCTGTCCTCGGCAAAAGCCTTGGCATTGTGCTCTCTTGCCATGCTCTTTTTGGGTACAAAAACACCTGCAAAATCCTTAAATACATTACATGAACAAAGAGTGTGCAATCTATGATGATCGGATTACTCCAGAAAGTATTTTAACTCCTTCCAATATCTTTGCCGAACTCTGTAGTGGAAAAAGAGTTCACTAAAAGGTTTATTCCCTTAGCTGATCCTGCAATCTCAGGCTCAGCTGAAAAGTTCAGCTTTGGAACACGTTACATGTTCCATCCGTTTTCAGCATCTGCAGCATGATTCAATTTCCCTGACCCCCCCCCCCCCCCATCCCTGTGAAAGCGGGTGGGGGTTCTTCTCTCTGCACCTGCTTTCGCAATTTCAAAGTGGCATGGCCTTGCGGGGCTCCGCCCACATGGTTAAGTCATTCATTCATGCAAGAAGAAGCCAGGTCATCTCTTTCCAGCCGTCTCTGTGATCCATATCACAGGAGTGGAAAATGGGCTATCTCAGCCACCACTGCCTGGATCAGGAGTATTGGGCTCTTCCCCCAGACATATTGAACCTATGTCACACGGGGGATCTTGGATATAGACGTTCTCAAGAATCCACAAAATGCTACCTCAGTTTGTGGCCAAGACAAAGGATACTCTAGTGCTGACTTTGGATGCCCTGATAATCCCCTGGTCTCAATGCAAGCTGATCTATGCCTTCTCTCCAGTGCAAATGCTACCATGTTCTCAGCAAGATAAAGTACAAGAAGACAAGGGTGATTCTCATTGCACAGCAGGCCAGACCTGCTGTCCTAGGGTCCTTTATTGCATTCCGCTTCTCTGTTTCTGGCTTTAATGGCATGGCTTTGGAAGCCCAGGTCTTAGAAACCCCTCTGTCTGCTAAGTCTGTTATTTCTACATTGCTAAAAGCAAGAAAAGTAATTTCCAGAAAGATCTATCATTACCTGGAAGTGCTTATTTTACTGATGTGAGCACAGGCACCTCAATCCCATTCTTGCCTTCCTACGATTAGGTTTTGATCAGAACTTGGCCTTAAGCACTCTGAAAGGACAGATCTCAGCCTTGTCTATTATTTTTTCATAAGCCACTGGCTTCCCTTTTCTGTGTCAAAACCTTAATTCAGTGAGTATTCTCGCATCATGTACCTGTGTTCTTTTGGGATCTCAACATGGTTTTCTCTGCCCACACTTTGAAATCACCTGAGATATCCCCCTAGATGAGCTGTCCTTCAAAGTGGCCGCCTTGGTTGTTATCACGTCTCCGACTTGCTTTTGAGTTGGCAGCCTCTTCTTTGAAGGAGCTGTTCCTCATCCTTTTCAATGAAAAGCCCATCCTTTTCTTCCTATGGTGATTTTATGCTTCCGCCTCAAAGAAGACCTAGTCTTACCATCCTTATGCCATGCCCCAAAGCATCAAAAGGAAATCCCTCTTGCCATGATGTAATTAGATCCTTTAGAATTTTCCTCAAAGCTATAACTTTCTTCAGGAGAACAATTATACTTTTTGTCCTCTTCTCAGAACCTTCTGTTTCAAGGTCTACCATTGCTTGATGTATAAGAACAAAGCTTACGCTGTAAAGGACAAATATCCTCCTGTGCTCTCACTTGCTCATTCCACCAGATTGGTGGAAGTTTCCTGGGCTTTCCAGCACCAGACCTCTGTAGCCAAGCTCTGCAAGGCCGTCACTTGGTCCTTTTTGTTCATTCCCTTTCAAGGTTTTACCAGAGAGGCATTCAGTCCTCAGATGCAGCTTGTTTTTGCAGCCGCGCTCTGAAGTTGAATCTATTGACCCTTTTTGAAGAGCCTGTTGGCACAATTCTCCATGCCTAGTTCTTGCCCACTCCTCTCTTACATTATTTGGGAACTTTCCAGGGACCATGAATACTTGGCCAGTGTCCTGTAATGTATGATTAGGTTAAGAGGAATTTTGACCTGCATGTAATTTCCATATCTTGGAGTACAGTACAGGACACACTCCCTGCCATTTCATGGTTAACCCTACATTACTTGCTACAAAACTGATAACTCAGAATGGGGTAGGCTAATACAGGAATCATCCAGTGGGTGTATTCTTGAAAGCTTACAAGTGTTGAATCACCTGAAGGTACAAGCCTATAACACAGGGTCTATAAATGCTTTGCCTGTGTCTTATACTGTACTTAAAGATATGGAATTTACAGGTAGGTGAAAATCCATGTTTTCAATAGAAAACATTCAGATTTACAGTATATACAAACCTCTCAATTTTCTATTAAAAAATGTATGTTTTTTTTGTTTTGTTTATAATCATACCTAGGTGGATGCAGCATCGGTCTAAAGCATCTGTCCCCAACACCTCTAACACTGAGAACTGAGCGATCGAATACCGCTGATCGCTCAGTTCTCACAGCTCCCTGAACAGAGAGCTGCTGACTGTCACTGGAGCAATGGGCTGTGGAGGGGGCGGGACTGGCCGGCTCAGGCTCGCTGAGAGGATAAACTGAGTGCTACTCCAGGCATTTGAGCTCAATAATATATGGGTCACCTAAAACAGGTTTGCAGATTAAGAAATCGTCATAATCAAGACCCCTCTGCATGTTGGCTCCAGCTCAGTGCTTTAGAAATTTCCGAAACAAATTATCCATGTGACAGCCATGCAGTTAGCGTTTATAGAAGGGGGCCGCAATGGCAGCCTCTCTTTCTCTAATATGTTTTTTTGGGTTTTTTTTAGTTTCCGCTTTAAGACCTCCTCCCCAGCTCCTGATGGTGAAACTGAGCTGTTTTGGGAGGAGGGGGGTGCAGGTACCTGGTTTTGCAGGTAACTGCAGCCACTTCCATTCCAGTCACCTTAGGCGATTGGAAGTGGAAGTTCTCCTTCCCCCTCTCTCCCAAAGTCTTCTGGGACATGACAGGTCCTAGAAGAATTCAGGACCAGTCACAGAGAGCAGCACCGCTCACGCATACACAGTGGGCACCCAGCTGTGAAGCCGCAAGTTGTCAGAGCTGGGTGCCTATAGTAGAAATGCCTGCGCCGCTGAGGGAGGAAAGAGGAAGAAAACTGCTGGATTGACTGGACAGTGGGACAGGCAAGTGTGTTTATTAAAAGTCAACAGCCACACTTTTTGTAGCTGCTGACTTTTAATAAACACTCAAATGACTGGAAACGCTTTAATAAAATGTATCGTTGTGTGCCTAGGTTTCCGACAAGTGTACTTTTTAAGAAATGCATACCACGATTAAACCTGTTACACAAATTTTATATATAATAGGGTGTGGGTAATGTCGTTCTTTTGTGAAAACACTGGGCCTTACATGAAACTTGTCAGAACAAAACTCATTGCTGGTGGCCATTTTAATGAAGGAAGATTATAATTTTGCATCTGGGTGTTCCTTTTGCTGGTACAGTTGATAGTAATTTAGCTCTGCATTGTTTTGAATAGTCTATTTCAGAACTAGTTTACATGTGTGTTGTTTTCCTGCTGTGTTTCTTCTAGTACAGCAGGTTCTATCGAGGTGCAAATTAATTGCATGCAAATCAGGTTACATGCAACATTAGGTCCTGCTTAAATGAAGAGGTGGGGTTGGACATAAAGGCCCATCCAATCTTAAGGCTTTATTTACACCTCTGCATTTTAGATTTATTTTAAGTCAGTTTTACATATTTTACCATACATTCTTATGGAGCTATAACATTGTTACTTTGCAGATTACACCACCTCCGTCCCTCTCTGAACCTTTGAAAGAACTTTTTCGACAACAGGAAGTTGTACGGATGAAACTCCGCTTGCAGCACAGCATAGAAAGAGTAAGTGTTAATGTTAATTTGAGAGCAGATAGTAATTATAATAATAATTATCATGAGTTTAAGAACTTAAGCTCCGGAAGGTTTCGCCCCTTTCGTGACCAGGGCATTTTTTGCTATGTTGCAGTTGCAACACTACACAAATGAAATTTATATAATTTCTTTCAGACAAATAGAGCTTTCTTTTAGTGGCATTTAATCTCCACTGGGGTTTTTATTTTTTATTATTTAAACAAAGACTGGAAAAAAAAAAAATTTTTTTTACTTTCTGCTATAAAACCTGTTTAGTAAAAAAAAACTAAGTTCAGGACAAAAATGTATTCTGCTAAAAGAAATCCCAATAAGTGTATATTGATTTTGCTTGAAAGTTAGTGTCCACAAATTCTAGTGTGTGTATGTGTGCATGTGTGTGTATATGTGTGTGTGTGTGTGTGTATATATATATATATATATATATATATTTTATTATTATTATTTATATATATTTTTTTTTCTATACTAGTAATGGTGGTGAACTGCGACCATGATAGTGTGGAAGACAATCTTGACACTGCTTGGGAACTGACATCACCTGTGACATTAATATAGTGTTAATTCTATACACTGTCACTATACTAATGACTGGGAAAGATTTAACATCTAGGGGCAATCAAAGAACTGTGTGCCTAACCATGTATAATGTGTGCTGCTTTTACTAAGAGATGTGATTGTTTTTTTTGTGTTTTTTTTCTCCCTGCCTTCAAGAGAGAAAAAATAGCCACATCACTGCTCTGTGTAGAGAGCCCTGTGTTAGTAAACACAGGGCTCTGTACTTTGATTTGCTGAGGCGACCAGCAGGTCCTGGCCATAAACCATTGGCCGGGACCTGATGACCAACTTATATTGTACTGAATTACAGCACAGATAGGGTGGCGCGCGAATATATATACAGAAGTATTTTACATGTAAAATGTAGGGAAAAAAAGGCATGCTTTCAATAATTAGTAATTGGACAGTTTATGATGTTTTAAGAAAGCTAGCGCAAAAGCCAAACATTAATTGTAATCACCCAGCTTTTTGTTTTATTGGAAAATAAAATTTGATGTGTTATTACAGCACATGCGGTGCACTTGTTAGTGCATTGCAGTGCCAATGATATTGAATATTATTCCAACACACTAAACAGCATACCCATGTAGCAGAACATCATGCATGATGCATTCTAAAAAAAAAAAGGGTCAAGTTCCGTTTCCTGTGCACAAGTGTGCGGTGGCAGTACATTTAAAAAAAGTGCCTTAACCATTTGCCGACCGCCACCTGTATATATACGTTGGCAGAATGGCAAGGCTAGGCAAAGTAACGTACCTGTACGTTACTTTGCATTACACACCGTGCGCGCGCCTGCCGCGAGTTCCGTGCCTGTGGGGACACCCACGATCGTGTCACGGAGCTGAAGAAGAGGGAGATGCCAATGTAAACACAGCATCTCCCCGTTCTGCCTAGTGACAGGACACTGATTGTCTGCTCCCTGTCATCGAGAGCAGCGATCAGTGTCGTGTCACTGCTAGCCCATCCCCCAGACAGTTAAAAACACGCCCCAGGACACACTTAGCCCCTCCTCGCCCCCTAGTGGTTAACCCCTTCACTGCCAGTGACATTTTTACAGTAATCAATGCAATTTTATAGCATTGATCGCTGTATTAATGCCAATGGTCCCAAAAATGTGTCAAAATTGTCCGATGTGTCCGCTATGAAGCAGTCACGATAAAAATCGCTGATCACTGCCATTACTAGTAAAAAAAAAAAAAATTTGCTATAAAACTATCGCCTATTTTGTAGACACTATAACTTTTGCGCAAATCATTCAATAAACGCTTAATGCGATATTTTTGGTAAAAAAAAAAAAAGAAGTCGAAGAATACGTAATTGCCTAAACTGACGGAAAAAAAATAAGTTTATATATTTTTTGGGGATATTTATTATAGTAAAAAGGAAAAAACATTGCGCCTTTTTTTTTTTCAATATTGTCGCTCTTTTTTTGTTGATCGCGCAAAAAATAAAAACCGCAGAGGTGATCAAATGCTACCAAACGAAAGCTCTATTTGTGGGGGAAAAAAAAGGACGTCAATTATGTTTGGGTACAACATCGCATGACCGTGCAATTGTCAGTTAAAGCGACGTAGTGCCGAATTGCAAAAAGTGCTCTGGTCAGGAAGGGGGTAAATCCTTCCGGGGCTGGAGTGGTTTACACAACGCATGTAAAATGTGCCTTAAAGTGGTATTAAAGGCGATATGTTTTTTATATTATTTTTTAAATACCAAAAAACGCTACACTTACCTGCGCTGTGCCATGGAGTGGTACCCCCGATCCTCCTCTTCTCGGGTCCCCCGCCAGTACTCCTGGCCCCTCCCTCCTGCTAGTACCCCCACAGCAAGCTGCTTGCTGTGGGGGCACCCAAGCAGGCTCACTCCCGAGCTGCTGCTCTGCATGTCCATTCATACACAGAGCCGTGGCTTGGCCCCTTCCCCTTCCTCCTCTTTGGCTCACTGGCTGTGGCTTCTCTTGGCTTCATAAACAAACACCTAAATGCTTTTTTATACTCAGTAGGACTAGTGTGACTATTGTTTTTTCTCTCTTTAAACTTTTTCTAAATTTTTTTCTTTTTTAGGAAAAGCTGATTGTGTCCAATGAACAAGAAGTTCTGCGTGTCCACTACAGAGCAGCCAGGACATTGGCTAATCAGTCGCTGCCATTTAGTGCCTGCACAGTATTATTAGACGCTGAAGTGTACAATGTTCCACAGGAGTCACAGGTATGTTACTTTGGTACAGTTTGTTATTAGTTGGATAACCTTACATAACCGTGATAGCCTGATGTACCAGTTTACAAAAACTAGCCGCCTTTTAAATTATGTAGCAGTTATTGTCGATACACCACTGTTGGTGACATTATTTAAAGCACCAGTGCCACTATTACTAAATTTTATACAAAATATTGATGAAATACATTATTTTTTTTTTAACAAGTTATTTTGCCTACTTCAGTCACATGGTTGACTCGTGTTGGTGTTGTATTTTAAGATGAACTCCAGTAACACCCAACACCCCCCATCTGCCCATAGCATGAGTTAAATACTTCTTTAGTCTATGAGGTAAGAAATATGGTGAAATACTTGACTGCATGTGGTGTGAACTAGCCCTAATGTTTTTTTTAAGATGTTTAATAAAAAAAAACAAGGCGTAAATTGACAGAATTACAACACAAGTTGCGGTAAGTGAGAAACTCAACCTGTGTGGCGTCATCTTTTTTTCGTCCATGCTTTACATGGCCATTTGAAATGATTGTTATGAATACCAATGTGTTGGGCCCACAAATTACTTTCCATTAATCTTTTTCTTTTTTCCAAAATAGATAACAACAGGACAATTTGGAATACGTGATGTGGATGAAAAAAGAAAAGTAAAGGTAAACCTACATGTACCGATTCTGTAAATAATCTGTCACATTTCCATACTGGACAATAACCTTGTCATGTTACTTGCTGAACTAAAGTATTTTTTTAATGAGTGCCACCCTTTGTTTTTTTTTTTTTGTTTTTGTTTTTTTGTGTGTTTTTTTATTTTTATTCTTTGGTAAAGCACTCAAGGGCATGTGTACAAAGATGCATGGTTTAAATACGTGGTTCCATATTCAATATCCCTGTAAAGCTGAATTCTGGGATTTTTCTAAAAACATCTTTACAGTGGGTCCCCTCCTGCATTGCAAGGGATAAATGCTTGTTAAAGTAATAAGCTGGCATACTTACTTTATCTCTCTCCTCATTGCTCTGGTTTGTGGGCGGGCTCTCCCCAACCTTTTGTACAATGCAGTACAACTGTCAACCTGAGCGCCGAAGAAAAGAGGCTTCAGGTAATCTGTTGCACAGTGTGGTGGAAGCTGTCTGGAGTGAGGAGCTTACAGCTTATTCCTCTAAGACCCCTTTCGCGCAGGGGCAGCGTTGGCGGTAAAATGCCAGTTTTTAGAGGCTCTTTAATCCCAATTTTGCAGCACTTTTATATTCCCCACCCCCACGCGCTAGTGAGCGAGAAAGGGTTAAAACCACAGCAAAGCCTGCGGTACAGCCGCGCTGCCCCATTGATTTCACCACTGCAAAGATGCTGCTAGCAGGACTTTTTTTTACCGTCCTGCCAGCACACCCCTCCAGTGTGAAATCCCTCGGGGCTTTCACACTGGAGACACAGCAACTGCTCTTTCAGTGCGCTTTGCAGGTGCTATTTTTAGCGCTGTATAACCTGCAAATTGGCCCAGTGTGAAAGGGGTCCTATTCCTCGGTTGCCAGACTTGGCGAGCATTTTACTCTTGCTGTAAAGCCCAACTGCAGCGGTAATTTTTTATTTATTTATTTTTTTTTTTGATGCTTTAAAGAAAATAGTGTATAAAAATATAACATGACAGGATGCTGATTTGTTTTGTCCTTCACACTAACAAATCAATCTTGGCCCGCTGTGTACTTCTGATCCTTTGAGGGGAGAGCCCTAGAAAGACCTTTCTGAAACCTTGTGTATAGGATATCTGGATTTTTTTTTTTTTTTTTTTTAGTAATGGCCAATGAGATTCTTATCATTCTATTATGTTAGTAAGCTAGTAGCCGATACCAACCTTCAGCTTAAAGCGGCTGTATACCGTTTTTTTTTTTTTTTTTTACTTTTATCTACAGGTAAGCCTATAATAAGGCTTACCTGTAGGTAAAAAAAATATCTCCTAAATCTGTATGGTTTAGGAGATCTTCCCCTCGTAATGCACCGCTGACTGCAGCGGCGCATTTGCACAGGGGATTTTCAGCTGAAAGCCCGGCAGACGCCGGACTTTGCCAGAAAGAAATCTCCCGCACACATGCACAGGAGTGACGATATCGCAGCTTCGGCCACTCACAGCACCGGACCCACGATAACCCGGAAGACACGCCGAGGGAACATTTCAGCTCCTTCAGTGTGGATCGTTGGAGATATTGGGGCCATCGTTTTAAGGTAAGTATTTTATAATGAGCTAGTATGCGGTGCATACTAGCTCATTATGCCTTTTCCCTTGCAGGTCAGGAAAAAAAAAATCAGCCATCCATGTAGTTAACAGCCTAAAATAAAAACAAGGTTTACCGTTGTACAGTTCTGTTGTTAATTGGATAGCATGGAAACTAAAACGGCTGACATTCTAAAGAACACTGCCACCCAGAGTCCAAACCCTTTTAGCCATTGTAGTAATATAAATTGGTGTTTTCTTCAGTTAGCAGGATCAAACATTCTTACTTTCTATGTATTTTCAGTGTGATATAAAATGTTATTTTGTACATACATCTTGTTCCATGTGTTCTGATAATCCACTTCAGCTTTCATGAATGATATACTCTCTATGGTCCAAAGCAATTTTTATATTTCTGCTATGGGCCTATTTATTCATCAATATTTTGTCATTATTTATGGTAACATAAAAAAATTAAGTTTTTTTTAGAAGACAAGCAAGGATTTATTTTGGTGACATTGTCTTGAAAAAATGTTATTTGTTATGCAGTCCATAGACAAAAAAGCGTAACAAGACTATAAAAAAAAAACACACTTTTTTGTACTTTGTTCAGTGTTGGTTTGAAAACAAATATATAGTTTTACTATAAATAAAAAAAATATAACTTTATTTAGTGCTTTGCTGTGTTTACCATTACACTAAATATATAATTCACATACATAGCATTTTCAAAATTATTTTACATTGCAATACATTTTTTATTTATTTTTTATTATTGGATGGCTATCAAATTAGGGCCGAAAACCAAGGCGTTTGTAAGGAACAACAAAACGTCTGCAAAAAGGTATTTGCAGCAGTTACACTGTACCTGAAATGTATGTTGCAATCACAAAATGTTGCTGGATACCAGCATAAAATATACCTTTTTGCAGATGTTTTTGTGTTGTTCCTTACAAATATAATGGTCTGCAGCGAACAATATCTACTCCCCATTATAAATCAGGCCAACAAAAATGTATTCTAGATTCTTGTGTGCATACACAATTACATTGTTACTTTGCTGTTTAGCTGCAAAGTATAAAGAAAATTAGTCATGACGGGGCTTATGCAAGAATATGAACGAATCATAAAGGGAAGTGTATATGTACAGGATTAAATAAATTAAAATTATACAACATTAGTTTCCTAGGTAGGTATGAATTGTGTATGAATATTTCATGTTTACCAGTTCCAGGCAGAAGATGGGGCTCCTTTTGATATTTGACAGACTACCTTAAATGCTTCTATGAAAAAT
Source organism: Lithobates pipiens (assembly GCF_037356315.1). Classification (NCBI taxonomy): domain Eukaryota; kingdom Metazoa; phylum Chordata; class Amphibia; order Anura; family Ranidae; genus Lithobates; species Lithobates pipiens. The sequence continues at coordinate 406,950,120 of NW_027507764.1, read as the reverse complement.
AGTGAACAGAGCTGAGCATCTCAAATTAAAGTATTAATTAAAGGCAAACAAAAACCCTAACATATCATACCTGCCCTGTGCAGCGGTTTTTGCACAGAGAAGCCCCCGTTCCTCCTCTTCTGAGATCCCTCTGCAGTTTTAATGGTCCCTCCCTCCTGTCGAGTGCCCACAGAGCAAGCCGCATGCAATGCCGGCACCTACGAAGGGGCACTCCCGAGCTGCTGCTCAGTGTGTCCATTCAGACACTGAGCTGCGGCTCATCTCTGCCCCTTCTCTCATTGGCTTTCTGGCTGTGATTGACAGCAGCGGGAGCCAATGGCTCCTGCTACTGTCTCAGCCAATGGGGAGGGGGAGACCATAGAGAGCCAATGCTCTTGTGGACATTGTTGGATCAAGAGGGAGCTCAGGTAAGGATTGAGGGGGGGTTTGGGGGGAATGCTGCACACAGAAGTTTTTTTTTTTTTTTTTTACCGTCATGCATATGCATGACGGTAAAAGGCCTTTAGAACCACTTTGTAACATACAGCTAAATGGATCAAAGGTGCGATTCGCCCCCCTTCCTTTCCTTTTATATGAGCCATATTAGCCACATTTAGATCGGCGGTCACAAAAGAGCTTTCTCTTCAGAAAACCTGAAACACTCTGGATATGTGTCATGGGTGCACGCTGTTTTAAAGAAAGTGAAATATAGGGTTTCATTGCTGTTATGCTTTGGCTTCAATACTTTCACAATCTATGACCTGGAACAAATATAAAAATAGATTTTTTTATTTATTTTTTATTTTAATTTCAGAGTGAAGATGGCAAGGCATCCGTGAGAGACAGATTTAATGCACGGCAGTTTATGTCTTGGCTGCATGATGTTGACGACAAATTTGATAAACTGAAGGTATGTTTTAGCGTTTTTTTTTTTTTTTGTTTGTTTTTTCAGTATTTTTTTCATTGGTTATAAATACTAGTTCAAAGTACACAGATTTTACCTTTCAGGCACAGTTTTTCTTAACATGAAAGGCCACTTTTTAGACCATGTTTCATGGAACACCCATATTTAGAGTGTAATGGTAAGCATAGTAGCATACAGCAGTGGTTGTCAACCTCAATCCTCAAGTACCCCCAACAGGCCATGTTGTGGGAATTTCTCTTAGATAAAATAGCTGTCCAAAATACCAAGCCATTGACTGGTTTAAAGCACCTGTGCACGATGAAGGAAAACCTGCAAACATGGCCTGTGGGGGCTACTTGAGGACTGAGGTTGAGAACTACTGCATACAGCATCTCTGCAGTGATTCTTGTTTCAGAAGTTTTTTTCCAGAGGGACTGTGCAGAGATTCCTGGCAATCCCTCCTGCCTCTCTATGCTCTGTCAATTAAGCCATAATTCCTCCAGCAAAACATTGCAAGAGTCCATGCATTGCTCTGCAGGCATTGCAAAAAATTGGTAAATGCACATTGATTGTTTGATTAGTGTTGGTGCATTTATTATTAAAAAACAAATGTATTCCAAAAGGTGGACTACGTTTTATATACAGTATATTCTATATTCACTCACCACGCACAATGTATCATATGGCAACATATTTTCTTTCCAACTATAGAAAACATACAAAATTGTAAAAATATAAGACAAAAGTATTTATAAAAACACTTCATATTTGTCAGTACCGAGTTCCAAATAGAGCATCAGTTATGCAGTCTGCATTGCATCTTTTCAAATATTGCGCAGTTCCATTATATGTGCATCAAAAATGTTTCATAATTTGTGTGTGTTGTAATTCAGTATATTAATAGGAATATGCACTTCATGAAATTTGCAAGATTCTCCCTATGTCAGCCTTAAAATGATTGTAATTGATCACCTTGTAAAACAACCCATTCAGTTTAACCACTTGCTTACTGGGCACCTAAACTCCCTCTCCTGCCCAGACTAATTTTCAGCTTTTAGAGCTGTCACTCTTTGAACGAAAATTGCGCGCTCATGCAATACTGTACCCGAGTGAAATTTTTTCCCCACAACTAACTTTTGTTATTTGATCACCTCTGTGTTTTTTATTTTTTGTTAAAATCAAAAAAAGATACAAAACCGTTTTATATTTTGTTAATACATTTTGCAAACAGGTAATTTTTCTCCTTCATTGTTGTGCGCTGATGGGGCTGCGCTGATGGGGCAGCACTGCAAGGTGGCACTGATGGGCAGCACTGCAAGGTGGCACTGATGGGCGACACTGGCACCATTGGTGGGCATTGATGGGCGATACTGATTGTTGACACTGTTATGCACTGGTGGGCACTGACTTGTGGCACTGTGGGCACTGGCAGGCGGTACTGGTTGGCACAGATGAGGCGGCGTTGCCTCTTCCTCTTCGGGACCGATGTCCCTTGCATGGAAGCCGATGATGGGCTTTTTTTTTTTTTTTTTTTTTCTCCTGACAACATGAGGAGAAAAAAACAAGGGGGAGGATGTCCCCTTAACCACCTCCCCCCCCCCTTTTTTTATAAGTATCACATTCCCTCTGCTCTCATCTGCATAAGAGATGGGGGAGGAGAAACGGCAGCATGACTTTCCCAGTGAAAAGCTGTACAGGGGTGTCAGGATTCTTGGAGGAGAGCAGGGTTAGTACCCAGCAAAGCTAGAGAACTGACCATGATGTGTTCTCCTGCTTGCCGTAGTCAGTTTTTAATCGGAAAGCAGAGGGACTGCCGGGAACACCAGGGATTTTTCTTAAAGGAAGCAATACAAAAAGAACAGGCGACTTCTTCCTACAAGTACATTGTACAGCAGGCACATAAAGAATAGGTTAACCCAAAATTTCATATTCCTGATAAGATACTTCAATACAGGGCACTTTACTCCCTTCCTGCCCAAGCAAATTTCAGCTTTCTGCAACATTGTACCCTTTTTTACACAAGTAGAGCTTTCTTTTGGTGGTAATTAATCACCACTGGGTTTTTATCTAAATGAAAATAGATCAAACATTTAAAAAAAAAATGTTTCTTTTGTTATCAAATTTTGCAAATAAAAAAAATCTTTCTTCATTCATTTAGGCCAAACTGTATTCTGCTACATTTCTTTTTTGAAAATGGCCAAAATCAGTGTATATTATTTGGTCTATAGTCCACAAACGATTGTGTGTGTGTGTGTGTGTATGTATATGTGTGTGTGTATATATATATATATATATATATATATATATATATATATATATATATATATATATATATATATATATATATATATATTATTTATTATATAGAAAAAGTGAGTACACCCCTCACATTTTTGCAAATATTTTATTGTATCTTTTCATATAACAGCACTGAAGAAATTACACTTTGCTAAAAAGTAATGATTGTACAGCTTGTATAACAGTGTAAATTTGCTGTCCCCTCAACACACAACTATTAATGTCTAAACCACTGGCAACAAAAGTGAGTATACACCTAAGTGAAATGTCCAAATAGGGCCCAATTAGCCATTTTCCCTCCCTGGTGTGATGTGACTCGTTAGTGGTACAAAGTCTCAGGTGTGAATGGGGAGCAGGTGTTAAGTTTGGTATTATCGCTCTCACTCTCTAATACCGGTCACTGGAAGTTCAGCATGGCACCTCATGGCAAAGAACTCTCTGAGGATCTGAAAAAAATAATTCCTGCTCTACATAAAAATTGCCTAGGCTACAAGAAAATTGCCAAGACCCTGAAACTGAGCTGTAGCATGTTGTCCAAGACCATACAGCGGTTTAACAGGACAGGTTCCACTCAGAACAGACCACACAATGGTCGACCAAAGAAGTTGAGTGCACGTGCTCAGCGTCAAAGCCATAGGTTGTCTTTGGGAAATAGACATATGAGTACTGCCAGCATTGCTGCAGAGATTGAAGGGGTGGCAGGTCAGCCTGTCAGTGCTCAGACCATACGCTGTACACTGCATCAAATTGGTCTGCATGGCTCTCTTCTAAAGATGTTTGCAGGCTTTCCTGTGCATCAGTTTTCTGAAGACAAGCAGATTAAGGGCATGGATTACTGGAACCATGTCCTGTGGTCTGAAGAGACCAAGATAAACTTATTTGGTTCATATGGTATCCAGCGTATGTGGCGGCAACCAGGTGAGGGGAACAAAGACAAGTGTATCTTGCCTACAGTCAAGCATGATGGTGGGAGTATCATGGAGCTACAGTTCATTGAGGGAACCATTATTGCCCACATGTACTGTGACCAGGGACGGTTCTACCACTAAGCAGATTAGGCAGCTGCCTAGGGTGCATTGCCACCTAGGGCGCAACTGTTGCTCCTCTGTATACACCTCTCTTTGGTGTGGAGATAAGACAGCCTTGTGTGTAGAGTAGTATAACAGGACGGGGGGGGGAGGGGGTTGCAGAGACAGCGCAGCTCAGTCACTGGGGAAAGCAGAAGATTTTTTGGCAGAGCCGCTCTGCAGTACATGTATATGTGAGCGATCTGCACTCCCCTCCTGGGAGCAATACACAGTGAAGCCATGGAAGTGTCCTCCGCCCAGCTCCAGACACTCATCCTGATAATGTCCTTGGTGGGGTTTGCATATCCTGTGTATAGGGAGACACCAGCGGAGGAAAATGCACAGACTGGTGCTTGTAAATGCCGCTCTATTACACACCACTGACCCCTGAGCCTTTATATTGCAGCACATTCACCCCACTGACTGCTCTGTACACACTCAGCCCGCCCATTACATGGCACAGTAAACGGTTCCTTCAGCTTTCTGCAACTTTCAGGACAGGCTGATATGATACCAGCGTAGAGCTGGGCGATTTTCTCCCCAAAAAAATCTGCAAATTTTTTTTTTTTTTTTTTAACTCTATACACGATTTGAATAGTTCTTTGTTTTTTGATGGACACCGCACCAGTCCTGAGTAGCTGCGGGCAGGAGTCTTTAGGCGAGGCCGCGGCGTCTGGCCTCAGGGATTAGGGATTGTTTCTCATAAAGATATATGAATAGCCATCATAGTGTAGTATATAATCAAATTTATTTAAAACGTAAAAAACAAAGTTTAAACTCACATGTGCCTATGCCGGCACCAAGCATGTCCAGCCGTGTACGTGGGGATGGGTTTCAGGTCTATCACCCTATTGCTCCTATCCCCTCCAAGTAGCGGCGTGCGTCCCAAAGCCTCCGAGTGCGTTCCAAGCTTCGTTTTCGTGTACCGGATGTGATGAAACTGAGTTCCCAGCAGCCTCTACGCGTTTCTCAAATTGTATTGCTTCATCAGGAAGCTTCCGCTACTTGGAGGGGATATGAGCGATAGGGTGATAGACCTGAACCCCATCCCCACGTACACGGCTGGACATGCTTCGTGTCGGCACAGGCACATGTGAGTTTAAACTTTGTTTTTTACTTTTTAAATACATTTTTGATTATATGTTACACTATGATGGCTATTCATATATCTTTATGAGAAACGATTAGTGCGAGAGGTTCCCATATACTGCTTGGAGAGGCTGTTGGTGAAATCCCTAAAGGAGTGGTTATCCTAAATGAATTAAAGACGCATATACAGATTTAATCTGGTGAGTGGCTGGTGGTGGTGAAGTCACTTGTTTGGATACAAGAAGCACTTTATACAGGAGGAATTTATTGGCACTGGAGTGATCACTCACTTAGGACATTCATTTTGCACTGGAACTAATTGCTTTTTCTGTTCATATACATTTTATTTTTGTTTTTTTCTGTTTGTAGTATTTTTTTTTTTTTTTTTTTAATACTGTTTTTTTATTAGTCTTCATCACATACAAGATACTTGTTAATCTTATTACAAGTACAATTGCTTATACATTGCTGATACATTTATAAAGACAACGTTTTCTTTTCTCAAATTTTGTAAATATGTCACCTTCTATACAACAGAAGTGAAACCAACATCACCAACTGTAACACTCAAAACAAAAAAAAGGGGGGGGGGGAACCCCCTCAACACATAATTACATTTTTGCACAGTGCTGAAAAATATTCATAAAGTCGAAGCCGATCTAGTTAATTGTTCCCTGGAGTACCATAAAACCCATTCTTGTGATTTATCCTATTGTCCTACATTCCCCCCAGATCTCAGCTCCCCATCAGAGTATTCACATGTATCCATTAGTTTGGTCCATTTCCCCCAAATCTTCATAAATTTACCCGCACACCCCCTAGCCTCATATGTAAGTTTATAAACCGGTAATACCTGATTTATTAATGTTTTCCACTGGTCCAGAGGAACCGGTGTAGAATATATCCATTGCATAACCACTGTTTTCCTAGCATAATACAACAAAAGACGAAGAAATTGCTTTTGATACTCGCTCAAATCTATATCCTCAAAAATCGCTAGGATACACCACTTTGGGCTGCAGATATTAGGTAACTCAAAATTATTTGCAATAAATTGCGTTACTTGAGACCAAAATGGTCGGATCCTTTCACAATCCCAAAGCATGTGAAGCAAATCTTCTATATGACTATTACATTTATGGCATGTAGGACTGTGTAATTTCTGCATATAGAAAAGTCGTAAAGGAGTGTAGTAGACTCTATGAAAAATACGCAACTGTATCATTTTATCTTTAGCCGAGAGCGTAGTGACAAAATATGTGTTAAGAAGTTCCTCCCAATTCTCATCTGTAAGGTCCTGTATGTCTAATCGCCAGCGATTTTGTAATGGGCGAAGTTGGTTAGAGTCGTGATGTCCCAACATTTTATAGTACCTAGATATCAGTCCCACGTGTGTAGGTTGTAGTAGTGCCTCCTCCAATGGAGAGTTTTGAAAAGATACATTTTGCAACCCCAGTTGAGCCATGGCTGCGTGTCTTAATTGCAGATAACTAAAGTGCCAAGAAACTGGAAGCCCAAATTCAGCCCGCAGTACCTCAAAGGATTTAAAGTTCCAGCTACATTTAATGTCTACGTGGCAGATAAGGTCGTGAGTGGGGGTGCAGTAGAGTGGGGAGTGGAGTACTCTCCAAGCATACTTTAAACAGGTCAACAGAACCAGTCCCGAAACGTCTGAAGGATGCCAAATGTAATAGAAAGCAGTCCAATCAAGATCCAGCAGTTAGTTGAGGAGACTTAGCCCAAACCATCCAACCAATCAGAGGGTTCTGTAGGGGACAGAAAGAATTGAGCTTTACCATCGTTAATGACTCTCAATTTAGCAGGGTACAACATACTGTAACTGAGCTGTTTGTCCCGAAGACGTTTCTTGACTGCCGTAAAGGCTGCTCTTTGTTTCTGTGTAACAGTGGAGAAATCTGGAAATATTGATATCTTATTTCCATTGAATTTTAAATCAGAGAGGTTCCTGGCCGTGCGCATAATAACTTCCTTATCCCTGAAATGCAAAATTTTTGCCAGAAGAGGTCGTGGTGGAGCTCCCTGTGGGAGAGGCCGCATGGGTACTCTGTGCGCCCTCTCAATGGCAAACAAAGATGATAATTTCTCAGGGCCTACAGTTGCCTTAAGCCACTTTTCCAAGAACAGTTCTGGTTCCCTTCCTTCCACCCCCTCCTGAAAGCCAACAAAGCGCAGGTTGTTACTGCGCATGCGGTCTTCCAAATCGCTGAGCTTTGCGGTTTGTTCTTTTAAATCCTGCTGTTGTATTCTCAGACTCGCAGACATAGGTTGCACAGTATCCTCAATATCACTGATACGTTGTTCAGCTCCAGTAATTCTGGAGCGCATTTTTTGCATATCATGTTTAACGATCGATAGGTCCAGCCTGACCGTTTCGATCTGTGTGGTTAGGGAAGACTGACACTGTCGGATTGCCTCCATAACATGCCTGAGTGTTAGCTCCTCTGTCCCTCCATTGTCCATCCTCTCCTCCTCCACTAGCAGATTCGGCTGTGATGGGCCTCTTAGCTCACTTTCTTCCTCCCACCTGTCTGTATTCTCCCACAAGTCAGATTCTTCCCCCTCAGGGATAGCTGGAGTAGCCGATAATCTCGGGCTCTGTTGAGACTCTGAGAAATGGTCTCTTATAGTAGTGGGTGGCTTCCCCTTCCTTGTGGAGAGTGCAGAGCTTTGTATAGGAGGGGATGATTCGTCACTCACCATCCTCTTGTCTCCGGGCGGTTTCTTTCCCGAGGAGCCGGCGCCATCTTTGATTCCTCCCGTGGCCTGTGATAGCCGGCGCTCCGCGGCCGATTTCGTTCCCGTCTGGCCATGCCGCCCCATTCTGATGGGTGTCAGTGGGTCTCAGGAGTGTTCCCCTCCTCTTGGGGTAGATAGCGGAGGTTATCGGGGTCCGGATACTGTACAGGATCAAGCGGTGTCAGAGGAGCCCTTCTCTGGCGCTGCTTACATGTCCGCCGCTGGCCACGCCCCCGTTTGTAGTATTTTTGAGGTATTGTTTACAATAATGAATTGCACTTTATATAGCAATATAGAAGATACATGCTCCTATTGAGGGTGGAGTAAGTAGTCTTATAGGAGTATTAATGCACAGCACTTTTTGTTTTTTATAAAACACTGTGGAAGTGATATTTGATATTTAATGATTTGTGGTGGTAGTGCAATCCATATTACACGTATATTTTGAATTAAATTTGTTTACATAGTGACATTTTTATATTAGTTTGCAGCAAACTAAGATATGAATTAGTAGTTCATTTTTGCGCCGGTACTCCATTGCTTTTTTATATGTGCACATCAACCTCTGCCCCAGCATCAGGGAGATGCTGCAGAAATGATTTATGTTGTACCGAGGTTATTACACTGTCCACTGACACCATTCTCTTGTGATAATTGTCACTATGGATTAGAAAAGGGATGCCTTGACAGCTGATGAATATAGACATGTGCGGCCTCTAGTGACAGATATTGTGAGGGGAAAACAAGACTTATAGGAAATTTATTTATGGGGGAAGCCATTTAAAGATATATTTGACACTACATTACAACCTTCTTTCCTGAAATGAAGGCAGACAGTTTTTGTTTTATCCAGCTATATTTACTCAAATGCAAATTCTAATATCCAAGGGAAAGATATAACACCAACATGTCCGAGAAAAAAAGAAAATAAAAAACAATCACGGCGTTGAGAAAAGGATCACCCCCTTGTGTCAATATTTTGTTGAACCACCTTTTGCTTTAATTACAGCCTTTAGTCTGTTGGCATATGTCTCTACTAACTTTGTACGTCTAAACTTTGCAATATTTGCCCACTCTTCTTTGCGAAACTGCTCAAGTTCTGTTGAATTTGATGGTGACCATTTGTGGACTGCAGTCTTCAATTCATTCCATAGAGTTTCAATGGGTTTTTAAGTTTGGGCTCTGACTGGGTCATGCAAGGTTATTCACCTTTTTTCTCCTTTTAACCACTGTGTGATCATTTTTGCTGTGTGCTTTGGGTCATTGTCATGTTTGGTGAACCTTCTTCCCATTGACAACTTTCTGGCAAAGATCAGATTTTCCTCAAGAATTGGTATTTTGCCCATCCATCCATTTTTCCCTGCTGTGCTTCCTAGAGAGCCTGTCACTGATCGTCTTTTCCCTGTCATAGGGAAAGACTATCAGTGACGCCACGCCCCCTACAGTAAAAAAAAAAACACTCACACTTAACCCCTACACTGCCCCCTAGTGGTTAACCCTTTCACTGCTAGTGACATTTTTACAGTAATCAGTGCATTTTTAATCGCACTGATCGCTGTATTAATGCCAATGGTCCCAAAAATGTGTCAAAATTGTCCGTGTCTGCCATAGTCGCAGTCGCAATAAAAATCGGTGATCGCCACCATTAGCAGTAAAAAAAAAATTAATAAAAATGCAGTAAAACTATCTGATATTTTGTAGCCGCTATAACTTTTGCGCAAACCAATCAATACACGCTTATTGCGTTTTTTTTTTTTTTTTTTTTTTTTTTTTTTTTTACCAAAAATATGTAGAAAAATACGGATCGGCCTAAACTGAGGAAAAAGTTTTGTTTTTTATATATTTTTGGGGGATATTTATTATAGAAAAAGGTAAAAAATATTGCATTTTTTTTTTTTCAAAATTGTTGCTCTATTTTTGTTTATAGCGCAAAAAATAAAAACCACAGAGGTGATCAAATGCCACCAAAAGAAAGCTTTATTTGTGGGGAAAAAAAGGACGCCAATTTTGTTTGGAAGCCACGTTGCATGACCGCGCAATTGTCAGTTAAATCGACGCAGTGCCGAATCGCAAAAAGGGGCTTGGTCCTTTAGCTGCTAAATAGTCCGGGGCTTAAGTGGTTAATAATGAACGGCACTGTAACTGGGACATGCATTTTTAGCTAATTTTGTAAACGCATGCAAAAACACATATGATAATATAGTCAAAGTAATTTCGTTATTAAAGTTTTTCCTGTATCCTTTTAAAGATGAGTTTGAGAACTAGGCCCAAGTGTTTCCAGAGTGCTTGAAAGAAAGGAACTTATGTCATTAAATGAACTAGCTCTTAGGCTCATTTCAGATGAGGTGGACTCCACTAGTTTAGCATGCCCACTGAGCAGGCAGATGGCTTGTCTGTGTCTGCTCCGCGTTTGCAGAGAGGACAGACACAGCCCACTGTCCTCTATGGGCAGACAAATGTAAATGGACCTACTGTCCGTATACATCCAACGGTCATCCGATCCACCAGGTGAGTGGAGGCGGAACACATCCCCCATCTCTTTGTATCGAACTGGACGTCAACAGACACATGTCTGTTGATACCCCGCCGCTCCATAGAGGGCACTGGGTGGTGCGATCTGGTTCACCTAAAAAACAAAAACAAAAAAAAACACTCATAGGTGGACCCGATTGGTAATGTGAAAGATATTAAGATATTTACTTAAATGTAGATATGGCAAAAAAACTCTTCTATGCAAATAGTAAATTGTGTACATTTTCATTATTTGGATCATTATATACCCAACACTGTATTAGGACACCTAAGATTGTACAAAGAAGGCGGGTAATATGGATAGTTGGACAGTTTGCAAATTGTTTTGACGCATTCTTATGGTATTTTTTTTTGTACACTAGTTTTGCACTAAATATCCCTAGTTACTCTGTGTGTTACAATGTTTACTATATCACCTTTATTCTTTTTCTGTAGACATGTTTACTCATGAGGCAGCAGCATGAAGCAGCAGCTCTGAATGCGGTTCAGAGATTAGAGTGGCAGCTCAAACTACAAGAACTTGATCCAGCTACATACAAATCCGTCAGTATCTACGAGATCCAAGAATTCTATGTTCCACTTGTGGAGGTCAATGATGACTTTGAACTGACACCTATATGATGCTGTGAAACTCCACAAGCTGCATTTTATAGTCACCTTCACTTGATCACAGTTATGAGAGGCACTGCTTCTTGAACAAAGTTTCTAAGAGGAGGAACTCAAAGAAATACAAAGTGCACATAGCCTTCAGGCCTTTCAGAATCGTGCAGTCTAGGATGTGCATGTAGGATTTAGTAATAAAATATTTAACTATGGAAAAGCTTATTCAACTTTTACTAATATAATTTCACTTTTGGTGGGATCAGAGTTCTACTTTAAACTGGCAGCTCAGGAAGCTGCTTAACGTTAAGCAGCTCTAGATCACATAATAGAGATTGTCCATCACCTCTGTATGATGCTTTTGGTACTGGGCTTTTGCACATCAATGCATTATAGTCCCACTTCAGAGCTAATCCATTGAGTGCCATAGGGATAGCTACCTAAAAGTGTAATGTAGGAGCAAAGCACACCCTTACACAAAGTTTAACCACTTGCTACCCAGACCAATTCTGACACTTCGCTCCCACATGTAAAAAAATCATATTTTTTTTTTTTTTTGCCAGACAATTACTCAGAACCCCCAAACATTATATATGTATTTTTTTAGCAGAGACCCTAGGGAATAAAATGGTTGTCATTGCAACTTTTTATATTGCACGGTATTTGCGAATTTTTTTTATTTGGCAAAAGACAGTAAATTTAGGCCAATTTTTTTTTGCATAATGTGAAAGCTGATGTTACGCCGAGTAAATCTATACCTAACATGTCACACTTTGAAATTGTGCACACTCGTGGAATGGCATCAAACTTTGGCATTCAAAAATCCTCATAGGCCACGCTTTAACATTTTTTTACAGGTTACCTTTTTAGAGTTAGAGGAGATCTAGTGCTAGAGTTATTGCTCTCGCTCTAATGTTCGCGGCGATACCTCACATGTGTGGTTTGAACGTCGCTTACATATGTGGGCGCGACCTACGTATATGTTCACTTCTGTGTACAAGTACGCTTTAAATTTTTTTGTATTGATTGTTTTACTTTTATTTTCCTATTTTGACAAATTTTTATTTTTTTTTCCTTTTTTTTTTTTTTTTTCCCCTCATCACTCTTATTCCTATTACAAGGAATGTAGACATCCCTTGTAATAGGAATAGTGCGTGACAGGCCCTCTTTACGAGATCTGGGGTCAATAAGTCCCCAGATCGCGCCTCTAGGCTGGGAAGCCTGGAAAAAAAACTGAAAAATTATCCTGGCTTCTTTCAAATGCAGAGGCCGGGCGTAACGTCCTAGCTTTGCATCCGGCCTCCGAACTGTCATGGAGACGCCGGGGGGGGGGCACGCATCTGGTCCACCAGATTCTCTATGGTGAACTTCTGGTATGGACCGATTCCTTCTCCGGCTCGCCGATCGTACAGGCGAGCCTGGAGAAGCACCGGGGGGGGGGGGGGCACGCGCTCTCCCCCCTCACTGCCTGTAAGAAAGATCAAGCATCTGAACAGCCGCTATGATTGTTCTTACGGTGAAAGGAATCACTGGCTCTAAAAGAATACATCTTAATGATGCCAGTAGCTGCAGGTATCATTCAGATATCCTCACTCAAAGTGGTTAAAGGGTTTATGTTCCGTTACATAACAAGAAAGATGATGAAGTGTAATGCATCTAAAAAAAATAATTAGAAACGCTCTGAATGGATCAGATCTAAGGAGACGTGTGAAATTCGAAAACGGATATAATATTGTCTTATTTTAAATAACTTATTTTCTATATATATTTGTGCATTTGTATATAGTATTGTAATTAATGAACAAAGCCTGTATAAAATAGATATTTTATGTGTAAACCTATGTCTGCCGTTTTAATGGACCAAAGTTGTCTTTTTTTTTTTTTTTTTTTTTTTTTTTTTTTTTACTGTAATGTGTTGTATTTGTCAGTGTTCAGTAAGGCATGATCATGGCCTTGTACAGGTTTATGGATAAAAGGTATTGCATGCGTCACACTTCAACACGTCTACTGCACTAGACTCATTGCTATTTAACACTTTAACAGAATTCATGTTAGCCTGCTGAAGATAACCTTTATCTTACTCAGATTATTTTTTTGTTTAAATCTTAAAAACCAACAAAAAAAATAAATTCTTGTTAGACATCAGACTCAAATGAGCCTATTTTTAAAGGAAAAAAATGACTTTGAACGAAACAAATTCTAAAATTGTAAATGTTCTATTTTAATATTTACCTAAAATTTGTACATATCTATGTAAATATATTGTTTAATAAATTTTATTGGTCATGTTCCGATTGCATATGAACTTATTTGTAAGTAAATTTATTTGACAACTGGCATCATTTGTTTTCCTTTTTTACTTTGAGATGTATATGTGAATGTTTCACTGGGATGTGCACCTAAATTTAAAAAGTATAGGAAGTGCTCCTTCACTTATGTGTTTGGATGAGAATATTCATATGAGCATTAGTACAAAAATTATTTGTATTTTGATGAATGGACAAATGTCATTCGAAAATTTCCCTTGCTTTTAACATTTGACTTTTAATATCTAAAGGACACTATGGGTTCTATTTTATGGATTGTTTTCACACTTTTACCCAGGATTCACACATTTTTCCCATTTAATCCACTTAGACAGCCCAAAGATGGATGATTTTTATTTATTTTTTTGCATACCAGCAGGTTGAAAGAAAAAAAAAAAAATCTGGCCTGATTCCCCCATACTCCCCACTGAGCTATTGTATTGTGACACCAGGAACATCGACTTCTGTACAACCTTCCTGCCCACACATGGACTGAAATTCAGCCAGTCCCTGCTGAGCCGACTGAATTTGCATGTATGGTCGGCTTTATAATGTGTGAATCTAGAAAGAAAACATTTATAAGCAGATCCTTATGTTATCTAATCTGAACTGGCTGTTCATTCTTCATTGTGTTTAGGAGAATAGCAGAGACAATACAGGATCAATCTTATCGCACAGGAAGCATGGTACCCAATATAGCACCTGGTTCAGTGATTTTTTTTTCCTCTAGCATTTCAATCAGTCATGTGTGTAATTGTGTGTAATTGAAAAGCTAAACTGTAATTATGAGATTTTATGTAATTAGTCTTAAAAGATTAACGGCTCCCCCCTAGCATAGTATGATTGGGCAGCACAACTACACTAAAATGCAGGTTTAAGTATCTCTTGAAATAAATGCACAAAAGCAGTAGGGGGTAGGTGTACTTGAATCAAATAACCTTGCTTATGTTCACAAATTGGTTAGAAGTCAATCAGTTCTGATATGCAATGTCAAGTAGTGACATTTTGGCTTAATTAAAGATTACTTCTAGCTTGTATCATTATTTTTAAACGATACAAAAAATTACCAAATCTCCTACATTATAATAACTACAAAGTATGTAGTAAACATTTGGAAAAGGCAGCTTGAAAGATGCTATTCTTGGGGGGGGCGTGGCCAGCGCACGAGCTGAATGGAATCTCTGTGAGAGAGCTCCGTGACACGAACGGGCATATTGGCAACAATTCACAGCGAATATCGGTAAAAAAGATACGAACAGACGGCGGAAGAGTTCCTGAATCCAAAGGTGATGTCGAAAAATTGGAAAGACGAACGGAAAATGAAAAAACTAACAACATTCTCCTCTCAGTCAGCGGGAGGGAGAAAAAAAGATGGCGCAGATCCTCTCACAGCTGCTGTACCAGCATCGGCCTCCTCGGGGAGAGCGCACTACACTGACATGCCTGATGCTGCTCTAGAAGAATCAACTCACAAAAAACATCTGGAATCTCCTCATGAGGAAGATTGCCTCAGCCCTACATGTCGCAGCCCGGCTAAAACTCATATCAAACTGGATTTCACAAGCCAGGAGGTAAGCCATAAAATACCTCATATTAGTCAAGATAACACCTATAGCCGCATTCCCCACTAATAACCAGCCTATTCTGGACACCCAATTAAAAGAAATGCTATTAACTTTACATACTTCGCTTCATACAGATATTTTACAACTCACAAATCAATTCTCCAAAGCAGTGAACTCCTTAGGTGAAAGAGTACACACTATTGAGAACTCTATGGGAGACATGACCAATACTATTAATGACTTAATAGATGCTCATGAAGAAAATAAAGCTGAAAAAGAGTGGCTTCAATATAAAATCGCAGATTTAGAAGACCGCTCAAGGAAGAACAATCTTAAAATCAGGGGTATCCCTGAAAATATACAGCAGTCTGATCTTAAAAAATATGCCACTGACTTCTTCTCCAACTTGCTGCCAGCTATACCAGCCTTAGAGCTCACAATTGATCGTATCCATCGGATTCCGAAACCGTCATTTCTCCCTCCACAGATACCACGTGATGTACTACTTAGAGTACACTTCTACCATGTTAAAGAACAAATCCTATATAAAGTGCGACAACTTCCACAACCATATAATACAATCCAGATTTATGCTGACTTGTCTAAACATACTCTAGATATGAGAAGACCACTTTCCACGATTACAAAAGCTCTGCGTAATCATAAAATTGAATACCGTTGGAAACAACCATCTAAACTACTGATACAGAAGAACGACACCTACCATACAATCACTTCTGTGGAACAAGGCATTAAGTTGCTTCACGCATGGGGTATTATCCCCGAACCAACTCCACCTATCGGAGCTAAGAAGAATCCGGAGAAACTTACGCCACAATGGCATTAGCTTTCTTTGACTAGATCCGGTCAAAATACAATCCTATCTATAGGAAACCGATCTATCAGCTTGCCCGCCGTGCCGTGCGATACTAAATCTTTGGAACAGCTGACCTTTGAACTAATTCCCCATTCTAATGTTGCAGTATGCATTGAAATGTTTACCACTGCAAGTTAAGTTTAATGTTTGGTTATATTTTTGTTTGTGCTTTTACTTTTATTTTTTTCTTCACAGTATCCTATACGCAACTCGTAGCATTCAAAGGGACAGGTATGTTGTGAACCTACAAAATTTGAATCAAAACTTTTCAGTCACTAAATTTTTTGACATTCATAGTCATTTCAGACTACAGATTGTTCACATGGAAGTAGAATTTAAAGCTATTATCAGGCTAGTATGTACTCACTTTTTCCATCTTATTAATATCCTTTTATGAGTATAAAATTAATATCTTTAAATACTAATGGCCTTAACCATCCAGCAAAAAGAGCGTCGATGTGGCAAATGGCTAACACCCAGCGATGTCAAATATTGTGTATACAAGAAACCCATTTCAAAACAGGCGCTATTCCCACTTGCACCCATAAGAACTTTCCTCACATATTTACAGCCTCAGGCCAACAGAAAAAAAGAGGAGTACTTATTGCCATACATCATTCAGTTAATTTTCAATTACATGAATCTATTGTAGATACCAATGGACGATACCTCATATTAATATGTACCATTGATAATACACTTACTACATTGGTAAATGTGTATGTGCCTAATAAAAGGCAATCCCATTTTCTGAATGGCCTGATGAGAAAAATAGGTAAATGCAGAAAAGGTGCCTTAATAATTTGTGGAGACTTCAACAAAATACATGAACAAGAACTAGACACTTCTAATCCCAGAACCAACTGTGAACTTAAATTTTTTTTGAATAAAAGCGATCTCTATGATGTATGGAGATGCCATCATCCTGGAGATCATGAATACACATATCATTCCCTGGTACATAATACCTATACTCGTATCGATTATATTTTTACGGATACGTGGTTATTGTAGGGGGTGAGGGAGTCTGACATTGCACCCATCACTTGGACTGATCATGCCCCAATTAGTATGACTATTCTACCTAAACACTCTCAAACTACCCATTTTCTATGGAGAACAAATGCATATCTTATCAAAATGCCTACCTATGCTACAGCTATACAAAACCAGATAACTGAATTCTTTAAATATAATGTGGGATCGGTGTCAGACTCCGCCACCCTATGGGGTGCTCATAAAGCATTTAGTAGGGGAATCATAATGCAACTGAATGCTCAATTCAGGAAAAATAAAACGAAACTCATTGAGAAACTTACTGCTGACATTAACGCATTAGATTCCTAAAACCAATATCACCCATCACAACAATTGAAAACTAAACTACAAATATTACGACAGGAACTCAGAACAACTTTATTGGATACATTTGAAAAACATACTAGAAAACTTAAAGCTAAATATTACCATACTAGCAACAAAGCAGGAAAAAACATGGCACTTCGGATCAAAGGCAGATATTCCAAATCAAAGATTCCATATCTATACCACCCTATTACTAGAGAAAAATTGCAAGACCCCCAAGACATAGCGAATGCATTTAGCTGTTATTATAGCTCCCTTTACAATCTTAAAGATGATTCTCAAACTCCCACACCTACCCCAAAGTTAATAAGTGATTTCTTAGATACTATTAGTGTCCCATCATTAACTACTGATCAAATCTCTGATCTTAACGTCCCATTTTCAGTGGAAGAAATTGCTAGAACTATAGACTCCCTGCCCAACAATAAATCTCCGGGCCCAGACGGAATGATAGGAGAATACTATAAATTACTTCGAGATATACTGGCTCCCCACTTATGCTCACTTTTTAACGAAGCGGCATCCAAATCAGAATTTCCGGCTGAGATGCTTCAGGCCTTGATCCTAACACTGCCGAAACCAGGCAAAGATCCCAACGCTCCCCAAAATTTCAGACCGATTTCATTATTGAACATTGACATCAAAATATATGCCAAAGCAATAGTGAATCGACTGATGAACTACATACCAGACCTCATTCACAAAGATCAATCTGGCTTTACTAAAGGTCGACAATCTTCAGATGCAACAAGACGTCTGATGGATATTATACACTTCACTGAGAGACATCAAACGCCTTCTCTGCTCCTTTCTTTGGATGCAGAGAAGGCGTTTGATAGGGTCCATTGGGGCTATTTACAGTCAGTGCTTTTAAAATTTGGCTTTCATGGAAATATTTTGGGCAATTTTTGCACTGTATAAGGGCCCCTCAGCGAGAGTATACACAAATGATATGATGTCTAGGCCCTTTGGCATCTCGAATGGAACACGACAAGGTTGCCCCTTATCTCCTTTAATATTTAATTTAGCCATCGAACCTCTAGCAGAACGTATACGATCTGACACGAAACCATCTGGTATAAAAATTGGGCAAATAGATAATAAAATAAGTCTGTTCGCAGATGACATAGTGCTTATAGTGTCTGATCCTATTTCATCTCTCCCGAATCTCCAAAATATACTAACGACATTTGGAGCAGCATCATATTATAAAATCAATGAAACCAAGTCCCATATTTTAGACCTAGGATTAGATAACACAACCAGGCAGTTATTGTCTAATAAATACCCCTACCACTGGGAAGATGAGGGGATTTCTTACTTAGGAATCACTCTCACTAACAAAACAAAACAGTTATTTAAAACAAACTTTTTACCATTTAAGAAACATTTTGAAACAGATCTGACAACACTTAGTAAATTCGAATTTACATGGGCTGGTCGCCTGGCAGCTTTCAAAATGATGACCTTACCAAAATTATTATATCAACTCAGGTCCCTTTCAATATGTATCCCTAAATACTACTTTAAATCCTTACAAAGCAGTTTGGGAAAATATCTATGGAATGGCAAAAAATCCCTTTGCGCATACCATATACTAATTAAACATAGAAATATAGGTGGTGCGACCGTACCTGATCTACAGGATTATTATGACGCAACTCTTTTGACCCAATTGCAAGAATGGTTCTTGCCTACTCCTAAAACTTTATGGGGACAAATTTAGAAAGACATCACACGACAGCCTAATATGCAATTCTGGTTACTTAGTAGGAAAATTAAGTCCACAATTACAGCTCAATACCCACCAACGGTGAAAGCGACGCTACACTCTTGGCAGAGAATCATCACATACAAATGGGATAAAACTCCAATCACGGTGTTAAACCCTCCTCTAACAATCATACCAACATTAATTCCTGGCGTACAAATACACGACTGGAATTTGGGTCGGGATATCAAACTTGGTTCCTTCTTCCAACAGGGCTCAAAGTCTTTTTCTCAGTTAAGTAATGAATTACAGCTTCCGAATTCTGAGCGATCTACATATATTCAAATAGAAAAGTGTCTGCTACACAATCCACAACTCAGAGCTTTAATCCCGGTTAAAATATGGTCTTTCC
Source organism: Lithobates pipiens (assembly GCF_037356315.1). NCBI lineage: Eukaryota > Metazoa > Chordata > Amphibia > Anura > Ranidae > Lithobates > Lithobates pipiens. The sequence goes on along the minus strand of NW_027507764.1, from coordinate 406,930,658 downwards.
TCAATAACCATGCTACCAGGAGTAGCTACAATATACCCAATTCTAGGGGGAAAAAACATACCCAGCAAACTACCTTCCTTCCTTAAATGGGAACAAGATTTGGGGCAAGACTTTTCAATTAAACAATGGATGGCTTCCCTACGAAGCATATATAGGGCCACTGCATGTGTTGCACTATGGGAATTGACACAAAAAATTGTTCAAAGACAATACCTGACTCCACATATCCTAGCAAAATTCAAGGGGAACTCGTCACCTAATTGCTGGAGAAATTGTACCCAATTGGGGACCCTATTTCATATTATGTGGGACTGCCCAAGCTTACATAACTACTGGCAGGCAATCTCCCATTTACTCACTTCCGTAACAGGTATTATCCTTCAACTTTCACCAGAACTAGCCATTCTGAATATGAATTTACATACGATTCCCAAACAACATCGTAAAGTAGTAACATATACTTTTAGCTGCGAGACTATCCATAACTAGAAAATGGGAAAACTGACTCTCTTCCTACTATGACAGAAGTTATAGAATTAACCCAACTCCACCACTCCTACAAATTGTTATTTCCTAATGACAAATCCCTATATATTAAGGAACAACAACTATGGGAACCTTGGAGTACATGGTACATAAATTATACTTCCACAATTTAGATAATGCTGATTCTTTAATCATATAGAAGAAAGAACTCCTGTGTGTTTTTAATATTTTTTGGATGGCTTTAAAAATAATTTCATAACAAAGTGACAAATATATCACGTCTGTTTATCTGAATTGAGCTGCGGAGTTAGAATAGATCTTTATTTTCCTTCATAAAAGATAACTACTGTGTTTGGATTTCCTTTAGGATGTTGGCCTAGGTACTCCAAGACACAGATAGATCCCTGTGAGGGGTGTCTTGGGGTCCAGAAGTGGCCATTATCCATATCGTTATTTATAAATCTTACAATAATTATATTACAGACTTTATTATACAAGTTCTAAGAGACTTATTCTTGTTCGAGTCCCTTTATGACTATGAATATTAGATACTTGGGAATACTACTTTATTCTTTATTGTGGACTATTTGTTACTATGCTATATTGTGCTGAGAAAACCCTGTCACTACATTATACTGTGTTATTTTACTTTTATTACTATATTTTTTTTTTTTTGTTTTGTAACCCTTGTTGTAACTAACTCTGCTAAAAATCTCAATAAAAACATTTTAAAAGAAAGATGCTATTCTTCTTGAGCTGCCTGTTGGGGAGGGCATGGGACAGGGAGTTCACCCCCTAGAGGGCATGTCATTAACCACAAGCCACGTGGATACGCCACATATGCGCCGTAGCCTTTATCTGGGCGCACAAAGTTTCGCCTCGTAAGCAAATACAGTCATGCCTACTGGCTGGGACCACACACATGCGTGCATGCACACATAGAACATTTTGGAGCACACCCAGCTTATTTAAGCTGTGTATGCCAAGCATGTGGTGCTTCCAGAAGGCAGCTGTGGGACACAGAGCAGGCTCTGAACAGACACTTGCAGTGGTTCATTTCGCCTTGCTCGGGTCACGGGAGTCAACAGGTGTTGCTTGGCAGGCTAAAGGTGCTTAACAGGATTGTTGCATAGGGGCTTGGTGAGCCCTATTAAAGGGTCTCCCTTTTTGAGGTGTTTTAACTACACCCAAGTACTCTTTGCTTGCGCCATTGAATGTCTTCCAAAAAGAGGAGCGGGACTAATACCATGGGGAAGGGCATACCTACGTCATAAGTAGTTCCTGTTGAACCTAGTTGTATCCCTAGTGTTGTATCCCTTGAACGACCACAAGCTCCCGTGCAATCTGAACCACTGCGCCTATCTGGTATTGTGCCTACAGTCAACGCTGCTGCTTCGCTCTTCATCACTAAGGATAAACTGTCCTCGGCCCTAGCCAGGTTAGCGCACAGGATTGCCGGCATGATTGGCAGGAAGCGTGACAGATCCCCCTCCCCGGAGTCTCCTCTGGCATAGAAATGGGTTGGGGAAGAGCTTAAATCTCAGGATTCAGTGGAGCTCCGACAGAGGAGTCTGCTTCTGAGCAATCTGGACAAGAAGATATCCACTGGATGTCTGCCTCTCAGTCGCAGAGGTTTTTGATCCCGACTCTGACCAAAATGGTTCATTCTGCCTTTAAGTTGCCTCTTGCAGAGGTGGCTGAGCCCCCCCCCCCCCCCAGGTCCTCTGGGATCTCTGAGACCTTTTCAGGTCGCACAAACTTTCCTGCTACAGCCCCTGTTGGAACAGTCAGTGTATGCTGATTGGGAACATCCTGGCAGAACTTTTTTGCCTTAAAGGTTTTCCCTTTTATATCCCATGGAAGATAAGTTTTTATTTTTATTTATTTTTTAAATGGAGCATGCCAGCTGTAGATGCAGCAGTCTCTTCCTTAAACACTTAAACGGGAACTTGTCTGGTAGATAAAGCACAGGACTTGAAAGACCCTGTTGGCCTGTTCAGCCATTTAGCCAGTTGCCGCAATTGGTATTTGCCAGTCCATAAAGAATCGAGTCAAACGGCCCTGTAGGCCTAACCAGGAGGATGTTCTGTTTTGAAAGTAAGAAAGATATTCCTCAAGCGCTGTTTTGCTGTTGATGCTTTAAAGGATTCAATATAGCAGCTTTCTTGTCTGGCTCTCTTGTCTGTACATATGCACAGGCTTTTATGGCTTAAGAACTGGTCAGCCGAGCTTCCTTGTAAAAAGTTATTGACCGGTTTCCTGGGGAGCGTTTATTCGGTGATCACTTGGACAAATAGCTCTAAAAGATTTCTGGAGGTAAGCTCTACTTTCTGTTAAGAAAAGCAACAAATGTCCCTCATTTCCAAAAACCAGGGACTGCTTCTTCAAATGCCTCCATGCCAGGGAGGTTCTGCCGTCAAAAGGGCGCTAGGGCCAGGGGCAAGGCTAGGGCCAGAAAAGGCTCTGGGTCCAAAATTCTTCTAAACCCAGCACCAAGCCCTCCTTTTAAGGGGACGCCCCCACTCCATTGGGTGGGGGAAGGCTGCTGCACTTTGCGGACATTTGGAAAACAACCATTCAGGACGAGTGGGTCACCTCAATTATATTTTATATTACAAGCTGAAGTTACAGGGGAGTGTCCCTCAGAAGTTTCTAAGATCCAGCATTATCTCGGATCCTCCAAAAAGAAACTTATTGCTTCAGGCACTACATCATCTGGTGCATCAAGGAGTGATTGTAGAGGTTCCAGTATCCGAAAGGGGCACAGAGTTTACTCAAACCTGTTTATTCAGAAACAAAACAGGGACACAAGGCCCATTTTGGACCTAAGGTCCCTGAACAAGTATCTGTAGATACAATCCTTTTGGATGGGAGTCTGTCAGCTCAGTAGTAACCTCACTCCAGGGAGGGAGACTTTTTAGCTTCCATCGATATAAAGGACGTGTATTTGCACGTACCTATCTTTCAGCCTCATCGGAGGTTCCTAAGTTTTGCAGTAAAGGAACATCATTTTCAGTTTGTGGCTCTAACCTTCGGGCTTGCTACAGCTCCCCGGGTGTTTACAAAGGTCATAGCACCAGTACTGGGTCTTTTAAGGACCCAAGGGATCCTCGTGCTTGGGTATCTAGACGACCACGTGCTCAGAGATCACTCAGTACAGGCTCTGGAACAGAGCATAATATACACAGTGAAGTATTTGAAAAGCTTAGGCTGGATCATAAATACCGAAAAGACAGCCTTAAGACCAGCTTAAAGTCTAAATTATTTAGGTCCGATTCTAAACACGGTCCAAGCAAGAGTATTCTTGCCACCTGTAAGGCTTTGTGCCCTGAAGGATCAGATGCGTCAGATAAGGGGCACCAGACAACCATCCATTCGGCTCTGTATGCATAGTCTAGGGAGGATGGTATCCTCCAAGGCAGTGCCCTATGCCCAATTCCATTCCAGGCCTTTACAACAAGACAGCTTCGCTTGGAACAGAGGAAGAAAAACCCTAGGTTATCCAATGTGCTCATCTCAGGCATGCTTAAAGGGGTTGCAAAGGTAAATGTTTTTTCACCTTAATGCATTCTATGCATTAAGGTGAAAAAACATCTGACACTGCCTGCGCCCCCAGCCCCCCCCCCCCTGTTTTACTTACCTGACCCCTCGAAAATCCCACGCTCGCCCCCGCCGTCCTCTTCACCACTCAGCCTGGCTGCTGATTGGATGGATGGAAAGCGGCGCAGCTATTGGCTCGCGCTGCTGTCAATCACATCCACTGACGCGGAGCACTGGGGGGCTGGGACGTGTGATACAGGCAGTGGCTATAGCCGCTGGCTGTATCACGGGAGCACGCCCGCAGGTGCTTTTCACGTTCATGCGAGCTCCCTCGCATATTGAGAAGTACCTGCGGGAAGAAGCAGAGACACTCTGTGCAAAACGTAAGTATAACATGTTTGTTATTTAAAAAAAAAAATTTACTTTACAATCCCTTTAAGCCTAAATTTTTACTTTACAATCCCTTTAAGCCTAAATTGGTGGTTGCATGATCAGAACCTGTGAAAGGAAAAATCCTTTCTCCCAGTAACTTGGAGAGTAATGACTACAGATGCCAGTCTCTCGGGCTGGGGAGCGACCCTAGACAGGCTCACAGCCCAGGAGAAATGGTCAGGGACAGAGCAGACCCTGCCAGTCAATGTCCTAGAATTCTGGGCAGTATGTTTTTTGATCAACTCCAGAGATAAAACAATTCTCCTTCTCTACAAGACTCTGGTCTGGCCGCACCTGGAATATGCTGTCCAGTTCTGGACACCAGTCCTCAGGAAGAATGTACTGCAAATGGAGCGAGTACAAAGGGCAACAAAGCTGATAAAGGGTCTGGAGGATATTAGTTATGAGGAAAGGTTGCGAGCACTGAACTTATTCTCTCTGGAGAAGAGACGCTTGAGAGGGGATATGATTTCAATATACAAATACCATACTGGTGACCCCACAATAGGGATACAACTTTTTTTTTTTGCAAAAGGGAAGTTAACAAGACTCCTGGGCACTCATTAAAATTAGAAGAAAAGAGGTTTAACCTTAAACTACCTAGAGGGTTCTTTAAGGTAAGAGCAGCAAGGATGTGGACTTCCCTTCCACAGGCGGTGGTCTCAGCGAGGGGCATTGATAGTTTCAAGAAACTTAGATAAGCACCTGAACAACCACAACATACAGGGATATACAATGTAATACTGACATAAACACACACATAGTTTGGACTTGTCTTTTTTTTTTTTTCAACCTCACCTACTATATAACTATTGCTTGGTGAGAAGCCAGAAAATGGCATCCTTAGAAATATGTGATTGGGAGAATTCTCTCTTCTCTCCAGTCAGCTGTGGAAATCAAATTTGGCTTTGAGTACAATCAGAGGTCAAGTTTCAGCCCTATCAGTATTCTTCCAAAGGCCTTTAGCCTCCCATTCACTGATCTGAACCTTTTATGCAAGGGGAAACTCGCTTGCTTCCCACCCCCCCCCCCCCCCCCCCCATTAGCTCAAATATATGTCCTTGGTGCTGTCTGTGTTACAGAAACAACCATTTAAACCTATTAAGGAAATTCCATTAGGCTTGCTGTCACGCAAGCTAGCCTTCCTGATGGCTATCACCTCGGCTATAAGGGTGCCGGAGTTGGCGGCCCTTTCATGCAGGGAACCATACTTTATCCTTCACCATGACAGTGTTATGATCTGTTGCATCCCTTTTTGTGGTGGTGGTCATTCATTATTTAGCCTTAGCATTTTTTTTTCTCAGCCTCGTTCGGCGGAAGAGAGACAGCTGCATTCTTTGGACATTGTCTGGGCAGTCAAGGTTTATTTGTCTAGATTAGGTATGAGCCGAACACCGCCCGGTTTGGTTCGCACCAGAACTTTCGAACGGATTGAAAATTTGTACGAACTTTAGAACCCCATTGAAGTCTATGGGACTCGAACGTTCAAAATAAAAAGTGATAATTTTAATGGCTAATATGCAAGATATTGTCCTAAAAAGGGTTTGGGGACCCGGCTCCTGCCCCAGGGGACATGGATCAAGGCCAAATAGTTTTTTTAACAATGGAAGTTTTTTCGGGAGCACTGATTTTAACCACTACAACACAGGGCAATTTCACGCTCTTCCTTCCCAGCCCAATTTTCAGCTTTCATCGTTTTCGCAATTTCAATGACAATTGCGCGGTCATGCTACACTGTACCCAAATGAAATTTTTATCATTTTGTTTGCACAAATAGAGCTTTATTTTGGTGGTATTTATTCGCGACTCCGTTTTTTATTTTTTGCGATATAAGCGCAAAAAAAGCGGAAATTTTGAAAAAAAACAGTATTTTCTTTTTTCTATTTTAAAAGAAATCCAATAAAATCAAATTTTGTCATACATTTAAGCCAAAATGTATTCTGCTACATGTTTTTGGTAAAAAAAAAAATCCGTTAAGTATATAATAATTGGTTTGTGTGATCACGGACATATGTACGCAAATGATCATGTACATATGTGTGCAGATAATCATTGGGACATGTGATTTTAGTGGGACATATGTTTTTTTATTTGGGGACATGTGTTTTTACACTAGACTAGTGATCAGTGAGTAAAAAGCTGTAAAAACAGCTCATACTCACTGATCACCAGTTGGCTGCAGCGATCTGCTCTCCTCTCCTCTCAGCGACGACTTCCGTGTGAGGAGAGGAAAGCCGATTGCCTAGCAACCGGCTGTTTGTTTTGATCACATGACGGCTGTGATTGGACACGGCCATCATGTGATCAGGAGGGCCAATCACAGAGCCCTGCTGCCGATCCGAGATGCGCCGTGTCCGGGTGACACAAGCGCATCGGGATCCCACCACTGCGCCCACACGCGCGCAATCCCCCTCCTTCTGAAGGACGTTCCGGTCCAGTCAGAAGGAGGCGGCTGATGACTGGAAGTGGTTAATGACGATTAAAGTGATAAAAAAAAAGTGAAATATTCCTTTAAATATCGTGCCTGGGAGGTGTCTATTGTATGCCTGTGAAGTGGCACGGGTTTCCCGTGTTTAGAACAGTCCCTGCACAAAATGACATTTAACAGAAAAAAAGTCATTTAAAACTGCTTGCGGTTTTAATGTAATGTCTGGTTCCGGCAATGCGGATGAAAATCATTGAGAAAAAAATGGCTTGGGTAGGCCCCCCCCCCACCCATTACCAGACCCATATTAAGGGGAACCCCGTACCCAAATAAAAAAAAAGGAAAGGCGTGGGGCCCCCGGGCCCTATATACTCAGAACAGCAGTATACAGGTGGTACAAACAAGGCTGGGACTGTGTAGGTTTGTTGTGTTAAGTATAATCTGTTTGTAATTTTGAACTGGTACATTTTTAAAGTGTAGCTCCAGTCAAAAAATCTGTTTTTAAGCTTTTTGAAAAACATAGGGAAGGGCTATTACCCCTGTATAATTTTTTGGGCCGTCCGTCTTTTTTCATCTCCCTTCCTGTTGTCTACTTCCATTTGCAAGTAGGAGATGTTTGTAAGTTGGATGTTTGAAAGACGGGGCCTGCCCTATATGCTCTTCAGAAATGTGGGCCTAAGGTGTTGTTGCCACAACACTGTAAGCCCTCAAAGTGACTCTTGGTGGGCGCTGGAGCGCCCTGCTGTGAATGATTATATCAAGAATTGTAATTGCATGCCATTGTTGAACAGTGGTAGAAAAATTGGGCCTTTGGTGGTGTTGGTGCCACAACACTATAAGTCCTCACAGTTACACTTGGTGGACGCAGGAACGGGCCCTGCTGTGAAATATATCAAGAATTGTAATTACATGCCCCTGTTAAACAGGGGCTGAAAAATTGGGCCTTAGGTGCTGGTGCCACGACACTGCAATCTCTCCCAGATACTCTAGTTGGAGTGCAGGAATGAGCCCTGCTGCAAAGCATTGCATCAAAAATGTTAATTACACGCCCCTGTAAAACGGGCTGAAAAATTGGGCCTTAGCCACTGGTGACGTCACCCAGAACCAAAAATGTTCCTCCAAGCTATCAGCAGGATCATTGAGGATGAAGAGTATAGTCAGTCAACATAGGCAGTCTTGAAGGGATGTGATATTTCAAAAAAATTATTCGGTTACATCAGCTTCAGGTGCTTGGTAACTGGTGGTGATCCAAAACTGATTCATCTTTATGAAGGTCAGTCGATCAACCGAGTCGTGGACAGGCGCACCCTGTGATCGGTTACAAAGCCTCCAGCAGCACTGAAGGTGAGTTCCAAAAGAATGATGGATGCAGGACAGGCCAGTAGCTCAATTGCATACTGTGTAAGCTCTGGCCAGTGATCCATCCTCAAGACCCAGTAAGCCAGAGGATTTTCGGTGGGAAAGGTGTCCAAGTCTGACCTTGCCCCTAGGTATTCCTGCACCATGTAAATCAGACGCTGGCAATGGTTGCTGGAACCGATCATACCTTGGGGCTGTGGACTAAAAAATTGACAGAACACATCAGTCAGACGGCCACCTTCTCCACTACTGTGACTGACCGAAGCCTCAGCAACACGTTGTCCAGGACCAGGAGTTTGTAACCTCCCAGTCTCTGGGGACGCGTTGCACAGACCTTTCTGCAAGGCCTCCCGGAGATGTCTCATCCTCTGCTATGGCAAGATAAGGTCCGCAACCTTACCCTTGTACCGTGGCCAGCCAGTAAATGGTCCCTCTCCTTGATCCGAAGAATACGAGGATCCTTCCGCAGGTTTTGCAGGATCAGGGAGGCCATGCAGCGTAGGTTAGCTGAGGCATTCGGTCCGGAGTCCTCTGGGTCACTAAAGACAACATGATCCGCAGCCACCTTCTCCCAGCCATGTACAAGTCCACGGGTTTCTTGGGACTGTAAATCATCCCTAAAAGACTGCTGATGCTGAGTGCCAGGCTCCACCTCCTCCTCGTCCTCTTCCTGTGTGATGGGTGGGACAGCAGGAACACTGTCTGGATAAAGGGGGTCTTGAGAGGCAAGGAAGTCCTCCTCTTCCTGCCTCTGTTCTGCCTCAAGTGCCCTGTCCATTATTCCACGCAGTCTATGCTCCAAGAGGTGGACAAGAGGTACAGTGTCACTGATGCATGCACTGTCACTGCTCACCATCCTTGTGGCCTCCTCAAATGGTGACAGGACAGTGCATGCATCCCTGATCATGCCCCACTGACGTGGTGAAAAAAAACTAGCTCCCCTGACCCTGTCCTGGTGTCGTATTCGCACAGGTACTCATTGATGGCCCTCTGCTGCGTGTGCAGCCGCTTCAGCATGGCCAACGTTGAGTTCCACCTGGTGGGCGTGTCACATATAAGGCGGTTCTTGGGCAGGTTCAACTCCTTTTGGAGCTCAGCTAGCCCAGCACTGGCATTATATGATCGGCGGAAATGCACACAGACTTTCCTGGCCTGCCTCAGGACATCCTGTAAGCCTGGGTACCTGCCCAAGAACTGCTGCACCACCAGGTTAAGGATGTGAGCCACACAGGGCACATGGAATAGTTGTCCCTGTCTGAGGGCGGAGAGGAGGTTGGTGCCATTGTCGCAAGCCACCATTCCTGGCTTAAGCTGATGTGGTGTCAATCACCTCTCGGCCTGCCCCTGCAGAGCTGACAAAATATCTGCCCCAGTGTGGCTCCTGTCCCCCAAACAAACCAGCGCAAGCACGGCATGGCATCTTTTTGCATGCATACTTGCGTAGCCCCTTGAACGCCTACGCAGCACCGCTGGTTCCGAGGACAAAGCACTGGAAGAGGCCATGGAGGAAGAAGAAGAGGAGGGGGTGGAGGAGAGAGGTGTGTCACAACCAGTAGTAGCATTTTAGAGGTGCGGTGGCAGAACCTCCGACACTACTGCGCCTTGTCCTGCATCTTTCCCAGCTGCCAGAAGAGTGACCCAATGGCCCGTGAAAGATAGGTAACGTCCCTGTCCATGCCTGCTGGACCATGAGTCAGCGGTAATATGCACCTTACCGCTGACCGCCCTGTCCAGCGAGGCATGGACATTGCCTTCCACATGGTGGTAGAGAGCCGGAATCGCCTTTCGTGAGAAAAAGTGGCGTTTGGGAACCTGCAACTGAGGAACCGCACATTGCACAAACTCACGGAAAGGGGCCGAGTCTACCAACTGAAAAGGCAGCAGTTGAAGTGCTAGCAATTTAGCCAAGCTAGCATTCAACCGCTGGGCATGTGGATGGCTGGGAGTCCAGCAGCTGGGGCAGGGAAATTTGCCTGATACAATCGGACGTCGGTCTACTGCTAGCAGAGTGCCCGCAAGTACTTGACTGTGACACACTTAATACCTAATTCTACACCTTCATTCCTCTCAGAGCAGGTTTCAGAGAGGACTGAAGGTCTAGTGGGGTTGGAGATCCCAGCTGATGAGGAGCAAGCAGAGGTCCACTTTGTTCTTTGGTGTGGGTCTTTAAGGTACGCTTGCCAACGAGCTGCATGGCAGGTCAACATATTTCTGGTCAAGCATGTGGTGCCTAAGCGGCTGATGTTTTCGCCACGCGAGATACACTTGAGACATATGTTGCAAATGGCAGCGGTGCGATCTGATGCACTGGTCTCAAAAAAGGCCCACACCAAAGAACTTTTGGAATAACACGCAGAGGCAGCGCCCTGCACAGGCTGGGCTCTGCAGTGTGATTCAGTCGGTGTGCTGCCCCTAAGCTGGCCCCCAGAGGGCATCCTACCTCGTTGGAGATGTGCCTCCTCCTCCTCCTCTCTCCTATCAGACACCCACGTGGAGACAGTGACCTCATTATCCCCTCCCTCTTCAACATGACTGCCAGATTGCTCTCCTTATTAAGCATCACCTCTCTCTGCGCTCATACTACTGCCTTCCTCTAGCTGGGTATCAACATCAGAGCCTCCAAAATGATGGGCATCCAACACTGTGCTCAAACAGTTCGGGGGACTCCTCGGGAGGACATGGTGGGTCTAGAGAAGGAGTGACTGATGACATTGAGACGAGGGAAGAGGATGTGTTGGAAGCTGCCTTGCTAGTGCCCTGAGCCTGGGTGAGAGAGGAGGAGGAGGAGGGCTTGGTCATCCACTCTACCAAGTCTTCGGCATGATGTGGCATGATGCGGCTCAACAGGTCCAGCTGCCAAAAATAACGACAAGCGTGTCCCATGGCCACGTGCTGATGACGATGCACCGCGTCCATAACCAGCACTGTTGTCTCTAGACACAGAGCCTGCTTGCCCTCTTTTATTGGCTCGTGACTGTCTGCCTCTCCTTGTTGGCCTTCCAGACATAGTAATGGCCTGCAGGGAGATGGGAAAACCAGCAATTGGGTAGCTTTAGGTGCACACTGAGCAGATGACACAGTACACCGACTGTAATTACTGCAGCTGCCTGCCTGTGTTACAGAAATAGAACAACACCAGCAATAAGGGGTAGCTTCAGGTGTATACTGTGCAAGAGACACACAACACCTACTGTAAATTCTGCAGATGCCTGTATTACAGAACACCAGCAATAAGGGGTATCTTGTATACTGTGCAGGAGGCACACAACACCCACTTTAACTGCTGCAGATGCCTGTATTACAGAAACAGAACAACACCCAATTTAACAGCGCTAGGTTTTCAAGCCACAAAGACACTGCCTATCCTGCTCTTTCCCTGACCACCGCAACACACTACACAAGGCCGCCGCGCTGGCGGCCTTATATAGTGTGGGGCGTGTACGTAACCTCCCTGAGCTCTAACAGGCCAATTATGGCTCTCCTCGCTGCCGGTGCTGTGATTGGCTGAGCATGCGAGGTCACAGTGCGTGCTTGGCGAATCATGAGCCAGCAATGCACTGTGATGGCGCAGTGCATTGTGGGCCGTGAGCGCCACACGAATAGGGAGCGAACGGCCCACAGAGTCCTGGCTTCGCCGAATGGGCGAACAGCCGGTGTTTGAGGCGAACATGCGTTCGACTCGAACACCGAGCTCATCCCTAGTCTAGATCTGCGGATGACCGAAGACTTTTTTTTTTTTTTTTTTTTTTTTTTTTTTTTTTACCAAAAGGACCCAAGACAGCTTCCAAAGCTTCCATTGTCCATTCAATTGGCCATTCAGGCCTATGGTCTGAAACATAAAGCTCCTCCCTTTAGGGTGAGAGCTCATTCTACCAGGGGTGTAGAAACCTCCTGGGCTTTTTGCCATCAGGTATCTGTGGCTTCAGTGCATACATTTACAAAATGTTATCAAGTGGATGTTCGAGGATTCGTCTTTCAGCCGCAGTTCACTGCAGGCTGCCATATATGTTCTGATTGCTATTGTTTGGCAGGGTGTCTCCCTCCCCTCCAAGGCTATTGCTCTGGGATGTCCCAGCAGGTAATTAATGTTAGCCTGACTCTGTGTCCCATGATGTATGAAAAAGAAAATAGGATTTTTATTTCATACTTACCTGTAAAATCTTTTTTTTTTAGTGCATCATGGGACATAGAGATCACTCCCCTCTTTTTTGAGGATTTAGTGCTTGCTACAAACTTCCTGTATGGGAGGGGTTATATAGGGGATTACTTCCTGTCTGAAGACCTTTGGTCTACCAGGGTCAATTCACCTAATGATGAAGTATAACCCAGCAGGTTGCACTTAACCACAAGGGTTAAAGCGGAGGTCCACCCTAAAGTGGAGCTTCCGCTCATTGGAACCCTCCCCCCCTCCGGCGCCACAATTGGCACCTTTCAGGGGGGAGGGGGGTGCAGGTACCTGTACAGTACAGGTATCTACACCCACTTCCGGCGTAGATTCTGCAGAAGGTACGCCCCATTCCGCAGAATCTACGCCCCTTTCCGAAGGTCCCCCGCTGCCTGCTGGGAAACGCACGGATCCCAGAGACAGCGGGGACCATCCTTATTGCGCAGCGCGACTCGCGCATGCCCGGTAGGGAACCTGGAAATGAAGCCGCAAGGCTCCACTTCCTGATTCTCATACCCAAGATGGCGGCGGCAGCACCCGAGAGACGATCGAGAGATCGGCTTCGGGTGCCGACATCACGGGCGCACTGGGCGGGTAAGTGTCATTATTTTAAAAGTCAGCAGCTGCAGTATTTGTAGCTGCTGGCTTTTAAAAAAAAAAAAAAAACGGCGGACTCCTGCTTTAACCTGGTACTAGTGTACTACAACAGCACAAGACTGTTTTTAACCCAGAAGGTTGCAAGGCTTTAACTCCCAATGTAAGGTTATTTTGGATACACCAAGGTTACGCTAGTTCAAGGTTCTTTTGGATACACCGAGGTTATGCTAGTTCAAGGTTCCTTTGGATGCATTCTTGACTTGAACACTTCTCTCAGTATGTGACATGGACAACTACTTCACTTAAATTAGGTTCTTTTACTTGTAAAGTTACATTTCATTCTCCAAAACATCTTCCACGTACATGTACAATCGGTTACATATAATTTGGCTGAGGTAGAACGTCTGTACTCCTGACTTACTACACTGTCCCTAGTGGTTTTTATAGGAAAAGGTACATAGGGAACTTAGTGCACCCTATACCTGAATTGGATAAAGTCCATAGAATGTGGATCCATGAAGAACAGGCCCATTGAAGGGAGAAAATAATAAAGGAGAGGAATCACAATACAAAAGTTTGTCCTCACAGATCTGTTTTCATAGGAATCCCTCCTTAGGTCGATCCTCTGCAGCTATATATACACCCCAGAAAGGCACGAGATAATACACTATATTGTCAAAAGTATTGGGATGCCTGCCATTACACACACACACACACACACACACACACACAAACTTTAATGGCATCACAGTCTTAGTCCATGAGGTCAGGACTCTGTACAGGTCAGTCTTTTTTCTCCACCCCAAACTTGCTCACCCATGTCTTTATGGACCTTGTTCTGTGCATACTTGGTATACTGACACCTTTAGGGGCCAAGCCCAACCCCTGAAAAACTATGTCAGGGCGGCATTAAATATTGGACGTACCTGTACGCCAATATGCCTGCCGTGCCATTCTGCCGACGTACATCGGAGTGCGCTGGTCGGGAACTGGTTAAAGTTCATGTGAGTGTAAAGGCAGGCGTAACAATACTTTTGGCAATATAGTGTGTGTTGGCTCTAGGCTGCTGTATCATTTACTGAAGTGAGTATAGTGGTGTGGAAGCCTTCCTTGCAAGTTCACTACTCGACTGCACCCATTCCCTAAGCTCAGTGCTGTCCCTCACAAGCAAATTCTGTCCTTGTCTAATACTTGCCAAAAGTGCACCAAAGTGACATGGATTCTTCTAATTAAAAGGTTTACGTATCCAAAATGGCCGTAAAATCTCTTAAGAGTTCTTTGTCCAATCAGATAACTTCTCTTCTCAAGGCACAGTACGGAATCTCTAAGGCCGCGTACACACGCGGGGACTGTTCGCCCAACTGAACAGCTGAACAGTGTTTCGGCGGACAGTCCGCTCGTGTGTGGGCTTTCAGCGGACAGTTTCAGCGAACAGTCCGCTGAACAAGGTTTTTCGGAATTTCCGAAAAACTGTCCGCTGAAACTTTGTTTCAGCGAACAGTCCCCTCGTGTGTAGGCTTGTTCGTCAAACTAAGTTCCGCGCATGCTCAGAAAGGATTTACACGCCGAAAGTTATAATGCAGTGTATAGGACGTCGTATTTTTCGTCCCGTCGTATGTGCCGTTCACGTCATCGCGCACGGTTTCAGCAAACTGTTCGTTCGTCGTGTGTGGCCATGTCCGTCCATGCTAATTTTGAGCGGACTGTTTGCTGAAACTGTTTGACGGACAAAGTTGGGCGAACAGTCCCCGCGTGTGTACGCGGCCTAAGAGACTGATTCCCTCATGAGACTCCCTCTCCTCATGCAATAAAGGCGCAAGGCCATCTGCAGGTGAGAATACTAATTACACCTGTCTACAAAGCAGAAAAGTAAAATGGCACAGAACAGCCTTTCAGTCCAATCGATTAGGGTTGCTTGTTGAACTATGAAAAGGCATGGTAAGCACACTCCTTGAATTCTATGAAAATGTTCGCTTAGGCCTGATTCACACCTATGCATTTTTAGTGCTTTTTGCAATTTGCAGATTTGCACTACACTCCATTTAACATGGTTTCCTATGGAACACGTTCTGGAGTGCAAACCTGCAAAAAGCACTAAAAATGCATAGGTGTGAATCAGGCCTTAGGCTGGATTCACACCTATGCATTTTTTGTGCTTTTTGCATTTTGCAGATTTGTACTACAGTCCATTTATCATGGTTTCGTTCTGTAGTGAAAAATGCAAAAAGCACTAAAAATGCATAGGTGTGAATCCAGCCTTAGAATGCAGTATAATACATTTGGGATAAACAAAAAAAGTAATGGTTGCATTCCAAAAAGGTAAAGGACACAGCCAAGTTATTAACAGTCACTAATAGACTTTTGGGGGATATTTACTAAAACTGGTGCACACAGAATCTGGTGCAACTGTACATAGTAACCAATCGGCTAACTTCAGCTTGTTCAATTAAGTTTTGCCAATGAAACCAAGAATCTGCATAGCTGCGCAAGATTGTGTGTGCATCAGTTTTAGTAAATCTCCCCAAAAATGTTCTACACCTGTGGTTGTGTCCAGCTATGATAATATGTTTTATATACAGTGCCTTGAAAAAAGTATTCATATCCCTTGAAATTTTCCGCATTTTGTCATGTTACAAGCAAAAACATAAATATACTTTGTAGACCCACCTTTCGCTGCAATTACAGCTGCAAGTCTTTTTGGGTATGTCTCTACCAGCTTTGCACATCTAGAGAGTGACATTTTTGTCCATTCTTCTTTGCAAAATAGCTCAAGCTCTATCAGATTGGATAGAGAGTGTCTGTGATATTCTCAATTGGATTTAGGTCTGGACTTGGGCCATTCTAACACATGAATATGCTTTGATTTGGGGGCGTGGGCGGATGCAGGTGTTGGTGAGAGCAAGTGAGGAGTGAGCTCAGCGTCCTCTCACCCCCCTCCCTCCTACTCCCTGTGAACTGATGACGCCCGGACCCATTCGGCTGCTTGCCTAGCGGTCTCGCTGTGAGAGCGAGGTGAGCAGTGCTGTTGACGGGGCTGCGTGCGAGCTGACAGATGGGCGGGACACAGGCATTTTGCCTTGCGCACGCAGAGTAGCGCGAGCGGAGGACAAGGGATGAGGACTAGACACCTGTTGGGTGTGAGGTAGTAGAGGGGGTAGTGAGAGAAGTGAGAGGCTGCCTCCTCTCCCTCCCCCCTGGTGGCGGCAGAGCTGGCTGCTAGGGAGAACGGCCAGCAGTGAAGCAACCCAGCGTCTGCTCAGCGCGTCCAAACAGAGGGAGAACCGTGAGAGGGTTCCCTCTATCCTTACCTGCGGTGACGCAAGTGGAATCATGAGGGGTTGCCCATTAAATTAAAGAGCTTCAGCGCTAGAGGGGCTACGAGTGTCCCATCCAAAATCCCTGTGTAACCGGACAGCACTTGATAAGCATCACCATTTAAGATGTCTGAAGCCGACTACAGCAATCTACTGTAAAATTCATCACTTGGGATTGGTGAGAAATACCCATAACTTCTTTTTTGTTTGCTTTTTCTCTTTTTTACATCCTTTTCCTTTACATTATATGCTTGTTGGGGACATTTCTGAAGGAAAGAGGTGGGTTTGACAGCCTGTGCTGCTATTTGAACTGCTACTTTGAACTGCTACTTGAACTGCACCCCCCCCCCTTTTTTTTCTTTTTTCCCCCTAAGAATTTTTGTCTATTGGAATCCATTTACACATCAATATACCCCTTATCAGGGGCGGTCAAATAACAAAAGGACTGTAAGCGGCTGCACATCTTGTTCTGGTACTTTGTCTTGTTAAAATTATGCCGTCGCAACACACTACAAAGACTAGTCAAGCAAGTCAAGCAGCAGCAAAACTTGAGAAATTTGCTCACATTCCAGGCCAGGCACCAGGCCAGACATCCCCTAAATCTACTTCACAAAACCAAAAGGTCCACCATAATAGACAGGCTGGGGTTTGCGGGGGGTAGGAAAAGCCAAGGGCAGAGTCACCAATTACTGCAAGGGGAATAGGCGATCCTGTGGCGAGGTCCCAGGGCCAACCAGTGTAAGGGGCCTTGGGATTAGTGGTAGGACCTGGTGTAGAAAATTCAGAGCCTACTCTTAAGGAGGTATTTGAGGTGATTAACTCCTGTATAACTTCCTTGTTTGAAATTAATATCCAACTGAAAACTATACAAGAAGATCTCTCGTTTGTCAGATATGACTTACAAAAAATTCAAGAGAGGACTACAGCGCTGGAGGGTAGAGTAAGTATGGTGGAGGATGACTTAGCCCCCCTTAAACGTGAGATGAGTGTTATTAAAGAACAACTGGTCAAACAAGCAAATAAAATGGATGAAATGGAGAATAGGATGAGAAGAAAAAATGTTCGTATACTAGGTCTCCCAGAACATTGCGAGGGCACAAACCCTGTTGCTTTTTTGGAAAAATGGCTCCGTGAGTAATTTGGCCAGGAATCTTTTTCACCACTCTTTGCAATCGAGAGAGCCCATAGAGTTCCTGCTAGGTCTTCCCATTCTGAAGCCCCTCCAAGACCCCTTCTGGCAAAAGTACTGAGTTATAAGGATAAAGTGACTATAACGCGGAAAGCAAGGGAATTGGGTAACTTGTTGTACAATGGCACTAGGGTGTCTATTTACCCGGGCTACTCACCAGACCTCCAGAGGAAGAGAGACAAATTTGGGGAAGTAAAACGTAGGCTACGTCAAGCTAATTTAACATATGCACTACTATATCCAGCAAAATTAAGATTAACTTCTTCTGGAGGAACTATATTTTTTGACACCCCTGAAGGGGTGGAGGAATGGTTGTCAACCCACAATGAAAGACATTAGAAGAATGGGATTGCTGTATTGTTCTAATCGAGGTTCTCCTGGGGTCACAGTAAATTAATATGCATTGTGTTTTATCACTGGGTGGAAGGGAGACGGCATGAGGGTTTTTTTTTTTTTTGCTTTTCTGAAGGAACTTTTACTGTTACTTCCTCGGTTTGTTGTGTCCCTCTCCCCCCTTCTTTTCCCGAGGGAGGGAGGAGAGGGGGTGGGGCTGAGGAGTATGGAGGGAGGAGAGCAAAAGGCATGGTATCCCCTGTTCAGGGGGGTGCAGCAAGATGTTCTCTTTGACTATTTGTTTTGTTTGTCTTTCTTCTTTTTTTGCTTTTTTTGGGGGGTGGTGGATGGTAGTTTTCTTTGTTCTTCTGGGGGCGGGGAGGGTTAGAGAGGGGAAGGGTAGAATAGTAAACAAAGTCACAATGGCAAAATATCGAATATGGTGTGTATTGGCAGGTCACAATAGAAGGCCCCCGGTCAAACCGAGTGAGGTAATGAGAGATGGAGTTATGATAGAAGGAGGGTGTGATGGTTGGGTTATGCTTGTGAGGGAAAAAGGGCACAGTATGTATGTATGGTGCAGGTAGGATTGTAAGTTTGACACTCAATATAAAAATTATTTCTACAACTTATGTTTGGTCACCAAGAAATCAAATGTAACTATTAGCAATAAAGAAAGTAATAAAGAAAGGAAAGAAGATCCACTAATGAGTAAAGGTATAGCGCACAAAGTCACAGAATCAATTAAAATCTGGAAAAATATGAATAGTAAATCACTGGTTAACAAAAAGAGTATTTTTATATGCTCTTGGAACACTAGGGGATTGGGAGACCCAGGGAAAAAATCCGCAGTATTGTCAATGGCAAAAATTTATGGGGCCACAATCTTATGTTTACAGGAGACCCATCTTACTAAGGTGTCCATCCCTCATTTGGGATGGGGAGAGTTTTCTCAGCAGTTCCATTCGACTCATATGTCTTTCTCTAGAGGAGTGAGTATCCTTATTAGATCAGGGATTACGTCTAATTGTATTCAAAGCAAGTTTGACGACCAGGGGCGGTATGTCTTCTTACATTGTAAGATAGAAAATAGAATATTTTTATTGGCAAATATGTATATCCCTCCCCCCTTCGACACAGAGATCCCTTTTGATCTAGTGGAGTTTGTGCTGGACAAGCCAGGACTCCCTGTTTTGGTAGCGGGAGATTTTAAAGCGGTTATTGACCAGTCATTAGATGGGTTCCCACAGGGGAGTCATCAGAGAGGGATAATGGAATGTCGATTACCCCAGTTTATGAGTGAGATGGGTCTGAAAGACATTTAGTGATTAAGAAATCCAAGATCTCTGAGTTATTCTTGCTTTTCCAGTATACACGCTACATTATCAAGGATCGATATGATGCTTGGTAATGACAAGGTGATCCCTATGATCAATAACCTTAGCTATATGCCAGGACTTTCGGACCACTCTCCATTAATAGCTTCATTGGAGGTTGGGGCAAGAAGTAATTATAGGGAATGGAGAATTAGATCTGCCTGGCTGGAACTCATGGGGGAACCTCAAGAGGTATTAAGGGCCTTAAAAGAATGTATAGATTTGAACACTGGCTCAGCCCCCCAGGGGGTAGTGTGGGATACAACTAAGGCCTTTCTCCGAGGACTATTGATCCAGCAAATCTCAAAAATTCCAAAACATTCAATGGAAGGGGAGTACTTGGCAGCAGGTAAAGTTGCATTCCTAGAAGAAAATTATATAAGTGATCCGACACCTGGGAACTTTAAAGTCTGGACAGAAGCACAACAGAATTATTGTTTAATAGTATTAGGCAAAGTTGAGAACAAACAAATTTTCCAGAAACAAATTGCTTTTGGGGAAGGGGAAAGTGTAGGTAGGATGTTGGCTCACTTAGTTAGAACTGGCGGGTTTGAAGCCTCCGGGACCGGATGGCCTCCCTATTGAAATATACCGTGATTATGGCGAAGTGCTCCTCCCTGAACTGCTAAAGGTGTTTAACGCTTCGGCGGTGAAGGGGGGGTTTCCCCCATCCATGATGGAGTCTACTATAATAGTTATTCCTAAGGAAAATAAAGATCCACTAAATCCTGCCTCATATAGACCTATTTCTCTACTTAACTCAGATATTAAGGTTTTATCAAAGTTCCTGGCGGCTAGATTAAATAGAGTCATACAGAAGCTGGTTCATCCTGACCAATCGGGTTTTATTCCTGGTAGGTCTACCAGTAACAATATCAGACGACTGTTTTTGAATCTTCAAATCCCTACGGATGAGGACAGCCATAGGGCCGCTCTCTCTTTGGATGCCGCCAAGGCCTTTGATACCCTTGAATGGAAGTATCTTTGGAGAATTCTGAGAGAATTCCAGATTGGACCTGAATTTTGTCAACTGGGTGAAGCTATTATTTGGGTCTCCAGGGGTGAGGGTAAAAGTGAATAATGAACACTCTGCCAGGTTTCGATTACTGAGGGGAAAGAGACAGGGGTGCCCTTTGTCCCCCCTTCTCTTCGCCCTCGCTATCGAGCCCTTTGCTCTGTCCCTTAGATCTTCTCCAGAGATTAAAGGATTTAAACGAGGGGAGGAAGAAAAAGTAATATTATTTGCTGACGATCTCCTAATACTGCTTAGTGATACACAGAATTCACTGAGGGAGACCATGCGTAAAATTGAGTCCTTTGGACATTTCTCAAGATTGAGGATTAATTGGGAGAAATCTACTCTGTTGTCTATGGATCCACTAGATACGTCTTTGCCACATGAAGCAGACTGACTACAAATAGGTAATCAAATAAAATATCTGGATATAAATATTTCTATAGATCCCAAACAATTCATTGCCAATAACCTTGTTCCATTGTTAAATAGATTTAAAGCTAAAAGTAAAATTTGGACTGCCATAATTTCTTTACCTTCTAGATCAGGGGTGCCCAACCAGTGGCCCGGGGGTCCACATGTGGCCCACAGAGCCCTCTGATGTGGCCCGCGACCCCTTGATCTGGGATAGAATAGAAATAATACTGTTATTAAAGGTCAGTTTATTACTAAAATCACAGTGTATATATAGGCATATCTTTTCTGCAGTGGTTACTGGGCTGCTTTCAAACTGATCTGCAGGTGCAGAGCAATTTACCTGTGGATTACCTGCACTGAGCCATAGACTTCTATTATTACCTGCGAGTTTGGTGAGCTTTCTGAAAGTGCACCAAACCTGCAGAATATAATAGAAGTCTATTGCAAACTGCAGGAAAGCCAAAGGTACACTGCGTTGCACATGTGGTGCAGGTAAACCGTAGCGCATCCGCGTAAAAGCAGCCTTGGACCCCTTTCACATGGTCAGTCTGACAGTCCGACCAATTGGACCCTCTAATCACCTCTAAGTAGTGGCACACATAAACCGACTTGTGTTCTACCTCCAATATGATCCGCTAAAAAGTATCGTGGGCTGTGTCCGTGTCTGCTCTCCAAATGCAGAGTGGACACGATCATGCCATCCACCTGCTACGTGCATTGTGGCCCGCGACCAGTTACCAAGTCGGTTAAGTGGCCCTCGCTCTTAAAAGGTTGGGCACCCCTGTTCTACATAATTCTCCAATATGGATTCACAAAATATGGTTTCACAAAGTATACAGTATACTGAGGGAACTAATATGGAGAGGAGGGCCATCACATATTAGCCTTAGTACACTGCAACTCCCAAACAACGAGGGAGGGGTAGCCCTTCCACATTTTTTTAGCTACTTCCTAGCGGCTCAGCTACAACATAGGGGGGGATGCAAAAAAGAGAGTGAAGGGCAAGATAGGAAGATTTTCTCTAGTAAACTGATGCATAAATCTTTGCCTGAAGTATTGGAGGCGGGAACATTCTTGAGGGGATCCCCTACCCTCGAGTTGATGGGAGAGTTTGGGAAGTGGGGAAAAAAATCTTGGGGTATAGAGGATTTTCTGAGTACTCCCCCTTGTGGAATAATAATAAGCTGGGTGAGGTGCAGAAACTGGGTCCAATTAGAGAATGGGAAAGACGAGGTCTAAAGTTTCTCTCACAGATTTTTCATGAGGGAAAGTTGAGATATTTTCAAGACCTGCGAGACCAATTCACATTCCCTAAGCAGTCATTCTTCAAGTATTTACAGATGAGGCATGCTTTGACTGAACAGTTTAAAGGGAGGGCGATATAATGGAGTACTATACCTGCACTACAGAACATTATTAAGGCTAATACACGGAAGAGTCTAATACCTAAAATATATCCAAGCATACACAAAGGAAGCTGGGAAGGGCTGCAAATAAGGCCCTATAGGAGGAAATGGGAGAAAGACATTGGAGACATATCGAAATCACAATGGGAAAGAATTCTTGAATTAGCTCCATAAAATCCGAATAGATATGGATCCCATACTGTGTGTATTGGGGTGGATAGAGGGAGAGGGTAAACTGAGAGATACCCAGCTTGCAATGCTGAGATGCCTTTTCCAGGCTAGGAGACGTATTGCCCAGAGGTGGAAGTGTCCCGCCCCCCCCATCCTGTTGGGAATAGGAACAAAATATGGACGTAGTAATTCTTAAGGAAAGGACGATATATATCAAACAAGGAAGTGTTAATAAATATTATAATGTTAGGTGTGACCTCAACAAGTCACCTATTTGTCAGGTTATGTTACCGTTTCCCAATTGTTAGTTAGAGTTCTTATCCGAGCAAAGAGACACGGAGAGATTATTCAGTATTTCTGCTCAGAAGTCCGTCGTTAACTCTGACTGTCTCTGACTGACTGTGGCTCTGAGGCTTCTTTATTACATCTTTTATAGACAGAAAAGAGCAAACATCAGCAAATGTAAAAAAAACAACATTTTTGCAAAGGAAAGACAATTCTCCGGGTGTTATCAGCTGATAAGACAATCTTCTGGGCGTAGACTGCTTTTTAGGGCTGATGCGGCCTCTTCTTGATGAGTACGTGACAATAGATGACGAGTGTGGATTTTACAGAGAAGGATAGAAAAATATAAGACATAAGGTCAACCATTTTGTTTCAACATATACCTTAATCCTTACATTTCCCCCTTTGACATCACCCCTCCCTCTTGCCCTGGGTCCACCTGAACAAGTTCTAGTCAGCCTATATCCAGAGTACTCTCCCTGACCGCGAGTTGTCAGAGGGGTATACACCCATCCCCCTGGACAGTACCAACATCTAAAATTCAGGAAGAGTGGCTTTTCTGACAGATGGGTGATGTCAAGAAACTAAATCTACCTATCTTCACAAAAGTTCCATCTTTTCCACATCATTTACCTTGGCTTTCTTGCAAAAGCACATAAACAACTTAAAGCATGCATAAAAGAAAAATACGAATAAGAGCACCACTATAATCGTCATTGCTGCCTTCTTAACCCAAGAGAATAACCCTGAGAAACTAAAAGTTCCACCAAACGGATCCCAGTCGCGACCAATATTTCGGGCCTTCTCTTGTAAATTCTTTACTTCCGTACGGTGTTGTGCAATGATGTCATAATAATCAGGTACCTCAATGCTGGTGTTATGTATCCAAGTACAGCACTCATAGTCCTCAGTAGTTTCACAGAGTCCTGTCAGTGCTGCACTCATACTTTCAATTGCTAATTCATGTAATTCTAATTGTTGTCTGATGGCTCTGGTCTCCAGATTTAACTTAGTAATATCATCAGAGTTTTTCTCCAAAACATCATTAATAATTCCTGTATAGTTATTTAGTCTTTTCATTAAGTCTATACCCCATCCTGTCCAGGACGGGAACCAAGCCCATGCCATGTCCTTCTTCAGGAATATTTCTCTTTTACTACGATACCTGAGGGGATATCTAGGATGCATGCTAGCTTCTAATAGGTGATCACCTCGTTCATCACCTACTACTCCCATTACTGGTACTAAACTTGCGAGGTAGCACCATCCCTGAGCTCTTCTAGGTATCCAAGTATAACATTTATCCTCACAACAGATGTATATATTATTTCCTAGAGCTACTGATCTTGAACTGATATCATTTCTATAACGAGAGGTGTATCCATAGAGGGATAAGTTGGATACTAACCACCTAACATTATTATCCACAATGTTAGTGAGGAAGTCAGATAATGTCTGGTGTGTGCTGGAATTACTGGGATAGAAGCTTCCATTTAATACGACAATGGACAAATTAAACTTGCTGTCTTGGCATTCTCCATTTCCTCCCGTTGTGTTCCCTAAGTTGAAACACCAATCAGGGGAAAAGGCGATACCATTTGACTTAAACATTACTGTCTCATTGGTATTTGTTCTAATTATGTTAATGCTACTGTTAGCAAGATCAGTATAGTTTATAGGAACTGCCATCAGTGGTATACTTGCTGTGCTGGGGTGTAATTTGCTACAAATCCAACATTTCTCATATCCTGACTTCTGGGCATAAGCATATTTTAACTTCAATAATAACATTTTTTTAGAAAATCCTTCATCCTTGTGTATTTTATTCTGTGAGGTAACCAAACTATTAGCCAGAATTACTGAAACAATAAAAAGATACATGTTGTCATTTGCCAACTGGCTCCTTTTTACAATGAGAAGCGTGGATCCAGGTAGGTTTCCCTTCCAATTTCACTGAGGTTGCTGTAATCAATAGCACCTGGAAAGGACCTTCAAACCTTGGTTCCAGTGTCTTTCTGGTATGTTTCTTTACATACACATAGTCTCCTGGTTGTAGATCGTGTGTACCTGTGACAGAATTAGGGTCTGGAAGAGAAGAATACACACTCTTGTGGATTTTAGTCAGACGCTGTTGCAACTGTATTACATACGTAGTTAAACTATCACATTGTAATTGCATACTTTGAGGAAAATATAAACCTAATCTAGGTGCACTTCCAAACAGTATTTCATATGGGGATAACCCTGTTTTTCCTGTTGGGGTGTACCTAATAGAGAACAAAGCTAAAGCTAGGCACTCAGGCCATGGTTTGTTTAACTCTTGCATAGCTTTTTGTATTTTCAGCTTGATTGTACCATTTACTCTTTCTACTGATCCTGAACTCTGTGGGTGGTAAGGAGTATGAAAACTTTGTTGAACCCCTAACATTGCCATCACATTTTGCATTATTTCTCCCGTGAAATGTGTTCCCCTATCTGATTCTATTGTTTCTGGGAGACCAAACCTAGGTATCAGCTCAGTAATCAGTTTCTTGGCGGTGGCTTTTGCCGTAGCTGATTTCACAGGATAACTTTCTGGCCAGCCTGAA
The DNA here is from genome assembly GCF_037356315.1 of Lithobates pipiens. Classification (NCBI taxonomy): domain Eukaryota; kingdom Metazoa; phylum Chordata; class Amphibia; order Anura; family Ranidae; genus Lithobates; species Lithobates pipiens. The sequence goes on along the minus strand of NW_027507764.1, from coordinate 406,905,560 downwards.
AATAGGCAGATGCACACGAGAACAAATTCAAAGGGGCCGCTCTTAGGCATTTGTATGTAGTCAATCTGCAGTCTCTGAAAGGGATATTGGGCCCGGACCTGATGTTTACGTGGGGTTTTCACTCTCTGTCCTGGGTTATTAATCAGACAGATTTGGCATGCAGCACAGTAGTTCCTTGCAGTACTACTGAATCCAGGGGCTAGCCATCCTTGGCTTACAATCCTATACATAGAATTGGAGCTGACATGAGTGGGTAAGTGAACAGCCGCTGCCATTGCTGGGTATAGAGAAGCGGGTAGACATATTTTGTCTCCTTCTCTCCATACATTGTCAAGGCCTGGTGCAGCTCCCTCCTTAACCCAACGGTCCTTCTCAATAGCCCCTGCTTGTTCCTGTAGTTCCATTAGCTGCTGCCATGTGGTTTCGGGCATACTCACCTGTACCGTGGCTAAGGTCTCAGGGCTTACTTCCCCTAGAGCTGCCTTCTTTGCAGTTAAATCTGCAAATGCGTTTCCTTTTGCCTCAGTTGTTTTTGCGCTCGTGTGTGCCGCTATCTTCATGATGGCTACTCTTATAACCTTTTGAAGATTGTTCAGGACTCTTTTGATTCCTTCACCATGTTTAACAGGTGTGCCTGCTGCTGTAAGGTAACCTCTAGCTTTCCATATGTGGCCATAATCATGTGCCACACCGTAGGCGTATGCGGAATCAGTGTAAATGTTCCCTTCTTGTCCCTCCAAGTGTTCTAGGGCTTTCTCTAGAGCGGTTAGTTCCGCTTCTTGTGCCGACATGTGTGCTGGTAATGACTTTGCCTCAATTACCTGTGTGTCCGTTACCACAGCATAACCTGTGTGATATTTACCTTTGTCATCGGCAAATCTACTACCATCTATGTACAGTGTGTGTTCTGCATTTGTAATGGGTATGTCTGTGACATGTGGGAACCCCGTGGTTTCTTGTTCCATAAGTTGAAAACAATCGTGTTCATCAGATGTTATGTCATGAAATGAAAGTGTGTCAGAATCCTGAGTATCTTGTGCTGTGTCTACACCATTATCATCATTACTCCCCCCTGTCAAATCTGTCTGTAATGGTAAAAGCTGTTCTAAGTTAAAAGAAGTGCATCGCTGAAAGGTAACATTGGGGGGTAGGAGCAAAGTGCATTGTAGACGCAGCTGCCTTGCCATTGATATGTGTTTTGGTTGGACCTGTGATAAGATGGCGTGTATCTCATGTGTGGTATGTACCACTACAGGATTGTCTAAGACAATTTCTGAGGATTTGTCAATGATAATTGACACTGCTGCAACTGCTCGTACACAGGACGGTGATCCTCTAGAGACAGGATCGAGAGCCGCCGAGAAGTATGCTACCGGCCTTTGTTTGATGTGTTGTTGTGTCAACACCCCTGTTGCGTGTCCCGTGATTTCAGCAATGTACAAATGAAATGTTTTGGTATAATCAGGGATCCCGATCGCAGGTGCCGAAATTAGTAACCTTTTTAAGGTGCTAAAAGATTCATGACCTGCTTCTGTGAGTACATAGGGTACTATTTTCAAGCAATCATATAATGGCTGCATCAGAGAACTGGCATGTGGTATCCATTGTCTACAATATGATACCATTCCCAGAAACATACGAAGTTGCTTAAAGTTGCGTGGGATATTCATTTGTCTTATGGCCTGGACTCGGTCTTCAGTGAGATGTCGAGTACCCTGGGATATACAGTGGCCCAAAAAGACAACCTTTTTCTGACATACCTGTAACTTAGTTCTATTCACCTTGCACCCTTTTTCAGCCAGGAATTGTAACAATGAGAGAGTGGCTTTTAAACAAGTATCGTTATCCGGACAACATAATAGGTCATCTACATATTGCAACAATACACAAGTGTCAGGCGGTAGCCATTCTCCCTATTTTTACCTTTTTAAGGTTTAGTCAGTGGGGCATCAGTCAGGAGTCCGTCATAACCACTTATGGGTATGGTGTCACGGGACGTCATGTGTGGAGGGACTACTGAATCAGACAACAGACTGCGTGACGCTCCTGTGTCAACCAAACAAGGAATATGTTTACCTTCCACCTTCATCAACATGTGGAGCATTTTGTTCTCTGATTCAGCTAGGACTGGGGCAAGTCATGCGGTCGGATCGTCCCTATCATTGGTACGCCTCTGTCTGTAGTCCCTCGTGTCTCTGTCCGTGTTTCCTTCCTGTTCGTCTTTTATCCTTTTCCTACAGTCTCTTTTTATATGTCCCACCTTGTTGCAGTAATAACAGGTAAGAGGTTTACGGGAGGAATTCCCTCCTTCATTGACCCGGGCAACAGTGTTAACTCCCGGTGTCCTTCTGGGTTTAGTTTCTGCTAAATCAGCCTCTATGCCTTGTGCTTTCTGCAACAATGTTCCTCTGTCCCGTATGGCTCTCCATTCGGGAGTACATGCCTTCAGTTTGTCACCTATTTGGGGTACTAGTCCTTCCATAAACTGTCGATTGAAAGCCCTAATGGTGACGGGTAAGGCTAAATCTAGACCTTCGTCAGCCATCATGCTTTCCATGTTGAGGTAAAATTCTGTAACAGTCTGACCTGGGGCCTGTTTTATGGGCGCTGTCGAACCCCTTTCCTGCTGTTTCCCTTGGCAAAATTCTCGTAACTGAGCAATAAACAGGGGTCTAGAGTCTATATGACGAGGGTGTACTCCTGGCGGATCTGCCGCTGGATCCCCTTGTGGTCTATGTGGAGCAATTTCATTCATAAATTGATTAAACATCGTTAGTGTCATTTTATGTCTACACAAATCTTCCCCATCTTGCCAAGTTGCTTCATGTGTGTCTAGTAATTGTGTCACGAATCTACAGAATGCGGCAGGTTTTGCTACGGGATCAGGAGCATTCTGTATTAATGCCATAAGAGTGTCAGCCGACCAAGGTGTCCATGTCCTCAGAACGACTTGTCGGGTCACTGTAGGTGGCTGTCCTGCTTGACCCGCATTTGGATTATTTACTTGTATTACCCTAGTCCGACTATGGACTGGAGCTACGGGCTCTGGTCTTTGAGCGCCGCAATGTACACATTCCTGTGCCCAGTCTGTGTTCTGGGTACCGCATACTCGGCATACCCATCCTCTTCCTCTTAAGGAAGGATAAAGTTTTGGTCTTTCATTACCTGGTGTGGTAGTGTTATAAGGAGGTGGAGTATCTTCCGTATTTACCCTATCGCCGGGAGCAGAAGGAAGACTTTTGTGTCGGACCTTCATATCCCATCCACCCTTTTCCTGACAATACTCCCATCCCTCCTCTTCAGCCCTGTTGGAAACCTTAATTAAACATTGTATTTGTGATACCCATCTGTTCTGCAATATCTCTCCCTGTCTGTCTCTCTTTATTTCTTCCCAACCTTCTACACTTAGCCCATTTTCTCCATCCATCCCCAATTTCTTGAGAATCCTATTTGTGCCCTGTGCCTTATCCTTCCCATACAACATTGTAATTATGTCTTTAACAGCATAACATTTCTGAGGTTCCTCCTGGGGTTTACCATGTGTCTGGCCCATTTTGACAGTCCTGCCTAGGTGGCGTTTGGATCACTTACTAAGTGTCTCGTTGCCTTCTCCTCCTAGGGTGCCAAAATACTAAAAACCTCTCCTAGATGAGATTTCTGAAATCGAATTACTTTATATGCTAGCCAACTGACAAATATTATGACCAGACTGACAGCTACAACATATACAAGCATTCCCTTTTGGTGGCCAAACACATATGACTAGGTCTCCGGGACTTGTGGAGACCTTATTTCCTTCCCATTACCATGGAATCTCTCAGCATTCGTTTCTTATTCCTGCTTTATTGAGGCAGTCAGGACTTATACTTTCAACCCGTTTTTAGGCTCATGAATCAAAAAGCGTATATCAAACTTAAGTGTCGGACCCCCAAAGTACTCTTACGAGTTAAGGGCGCATTCCGTTACCCATTGGGATGATATATGTTTCAATTCACACCATACAAACAGGGCTTATCTCATTCACAACAGACAGATGACAAGTAGACAGACAAGAAACAACGGTAACATAAGCCAAAATATTAAGTTCAAGACCCACTTACTACAGAGGTTGGTGTTTACCTGAAGAACAATTCAGACAGATCAGGTGGGCACAAATCTAAGAAGCACAGAGTTTATAAGAAAATAAAGCTTTTCTTACCTGCGCAGGATTTGTCTGTGGTTCTTTGATGTGCCCGACCATTTCGTTCCGTCCTTATGTTCGTTCGCCTCTTGTAGTTTCTTCAGCGAGTCCGTGTTCGCGGCGCCAGAAATGTTAGGTGTGACCTCAACAAGTCACCTATTTGTCAGGTTATGTTACCGTTTCCCAATTGTTAGTTAGAGTTCTTATCCGAGCAAAGAGACACGGAGAGATTATTCAGTATTTCTGCTCAGAAGTCCGTCGTTAACTCTGACTGTCTCTGACTGACTGTGGCTCTGAGGCTTCTTTATTACATCTTTTATAGACAGAAAAGAGCAAACATCAGCAAATGTAAAAAAACAACATTTTTGCAAAGGAAAGACAATTCTCCGGGTGTTATCAGCTGATAAGACAATCTTCTGGGCGTAGACTGCTTTTTAGGGCTGATGCGGCCTCTTCTTGATGAGTACGTGACAATAGATGACGAGTGTGGATTTTACAGAGAAGGATAGAAAAATATAAGACATAAGGTCAACCATTTTGTTTCAACATATACCTTAATCCTTACAATAAGATCTGGAAATTGTGGAAAGAGAAATAGCAACTTGATGGAATAGGGCAATGGGGGTGAGGCCAGATATTTAGGATTAAGGATAAGTATTTTGCTGAGGGATGGATGTAGTGGTGAGCAATGGAGGTATAATGCCCCGTACACACGACCAGACTTTTCAACATCAAAAGTCTGACGGAATGATTCCGGCAGACTATTCGAACGTGTGTGGGCTGCAGCGGACTTTTGATTTGCAAAAGTCTGACAGACTTTAGAAATGGAACATGTTTCAAATTTTTCCGACAGAACTCTGCCGGACCCAGTTCCTACTGAGAAATCCGCTCGTGTGTGTGCTAGTCTGACGGACTAAAACCGACGCTAGGGCAGCTATTGGCTACTGGCTATGAACTTCCTTATTCTAGTCCAGTCATACGTCATCACGTTCGAATCCATCGGACTTTGGTGTGATTGTGTGTGGAAAAGTCCGTTCATTCGGAAAGTCCGTCAGAACTCTGTCAGAACTCCGTCGAAAGTCTGTCAGACTTAGTCCCTCGAAAAGTCTGGTTGTGTGTACGCGGCATTAGAAGTATGGTGGTGTGGTGTGTGTGTGTTTAGTAGATAAGGGGTGAATAAATGATAGACTGATAAAGTCGCTTACGAAGGGGGAGTCTAGAAGCCCCATTTAATATGTCACTTGAAGAATGTAAAATGTTTGTGAATTTTGTATGTTTTGTAAATTTGAAAAGCAAATAAAGATATATAGTTAAAAAACAGAATATGCTTTGATTTAAATCATTCCATTGTAGCTCTGGCTGTATGTTTAGGGTCGGTGTCCTGCTGGAAGGTGAACCTCCACCCCAGTCTAAAGTCTTTTGCAGAATTTTGACAGGGTTTCTTCTAAGATTGCCCTGTATTTGGCTCCATTCATCTTCCCATCAACTCCGACCAGCTTTCCCTGTCCTTGCTGAAGAAAATCCTACCCACAACATGCTGCTGTCACCTGCATGTTTCACGGTGGGGATGGTGTGTTCAAGGTGATGCGCAGAGTTAGTTTTCTGTCACACATAGTGTTTTGCTTTTAGGTCAAAAAGTTCAATTTTGGTCTCATCTGACCAGAGCACCTTCTTCCACATGTTTGCTATGTCCCCCACATGCCTGTCAGTTTAGGTGGATGGCCGTGTCTTGATAGGTTTGCAGTTGTGGCATACACTTTCCATTTTCAGATAATGGATTGCACTTGACAATTATGTGCCACTTTGTGTTGGTCTATCACGGAAAATCCCAATAAAATACATTTAGGTTTTTGGTTGTAAAATTACAAAATGTGGAAAATGTCAAGGGATATGAATACTTTTTTCAAGGTACTGTAAGACACTAGATACTGGAGCAGAAGACTTCCCCTAGATATGGAACTTAATATTTATGTTTAAACTGTTGGGTTCAAAGATCATTGTTCTGATCTCTTATGCCACATACACATGAGCGGTTTTGCCGTCAAAATAAACTCTGAAGGTTTCTCAGACGGAATTCCGCTCAAGCTGTCTTGCATGCACACGGTCACACCAAAGTCTGACCGTCAATAACACAGTGACATACAACACATACGACGGGACTAGAAAAAGGAAGTTCAATAGCCAGTGCGCCACCCTTTTGGCTCCTTCTGCTAATCTCGTGTTAGTAGAAGTTTAGTGAGAGACGATTCGCGCTTTCCAGCTTTCGTGCTTTTCAGTCCGTTACTGCTCTTCAGTTTGTGCTTGTGGGTTTGTATCTGCTTTTCAGTGCATTTAGTCAATTCGCATCTGTTTTTCAGTGTGTTCTTGTCCGCTCATTTCTGATTTCAGATGGCTCTTCACAGGCCTTGCCATTCTTCAGTGCATTCTGTTAGTTCATTCTGACCAGCCCATCATTTTGAAGCCATGTTGCTGGAACATACTCGTCATAGAGTTTGTGCTGTGTGGGGGCTTGGTGTTGGGGTTCTTACTTTGACCCAAGCCCAGTCCATGATCAGAGTGGGGAGGAGTTCATGGACCAAGAATTGGTTGCTCAAGTGTGACCAATTATCTCCTATGCCTTTGCTTCATGAGATCCAGGAGAATAATCCTGATGATTTCAGGAACTTTCTCAGGGTGACGGACCCTGTTTTTCACTGTCTGTTGTCTTTGCTGTCCCCTTATATTATGAAGCAGGACACCTGCATGCGGCAAGCTATCGCTCCCGAGCAGAGGCTTTTCTGCACATTGTGGTACTTGGCGACTGGGAGAAGTCTGCAGGACCTCAAGTTCTCGACAGGCATCTCTCCCCAGGCTTTGGGGATCATTATCCCAGAGACCTGTTCTGCCATCATTCAGGTCCTACAGAAGGCCTATATTAGGGTAAGTTTTCTCCTTTAACATCACATTCTTTGTATTTAATGTTTGCTAATGTATTGAATTTCTTTCACCGTTCCCTAATTATCATGATTGGAATATACTGTGAATGTCCCCTTTGTCCTCATGCATGGTGTAAGCTTTTAATGCTCCTTTTTTTGGCCTACATGCATATTTGCCTTTACTAACCTCCCCAGCATGCTATCCTGTGCCCATATACACCTAGCCTAGACACTTAACAATGTATTTTGTCAGCTCCATTGTAGTGCTTTACCCTAAACCCCCCCCCTAAAATGTGTACAAATGTTATGTGTGTCCTTAAATTCAGGCAGAGTGCCATAGGCTTTTTTTGGCTCCCAAACTCAGCTCGAACCCTCCTCCCCTAACATTTTTACAATGGGCCATCAGAGGGGGTGAGTAATTTGATAAGTGGACCTTATATTTTTGGCTTGAAATACTCCTTAAAATAAATGTTATACTGATGTCGGCCAAGAATGTTTGTGTCTAATCTGCTTGCAATGTTATGTGCAAAAGTACTAATATTTTTTTTTTCTGTTTTCACTCCAGTTTCCTTCAATGCCACAGGAATGGCAGACTGTGGCATCCCATTTTGCCGACTGTTGGGACTTTCCCAACTGTGGAGGGGCTATAGATGGGAAGCATGTCCACATTGTGCCACCACCCCATTCGGGGTCTTACTATTATTATCATAAGGGGTTTAATAGTATAGTGTTAATGGCGGTGGTGTCGGCACAATATGAGTTCCTCTATGTGGATGTGGGGAAGAATGGCTGGATGTCGGATGGAGAAGTCTTCGTCCAGACGGAGTTTTACCAACCTCTCCAGACTGGTGGCCTGGCATTGCCACCTAATGCGAACAACGTTGAAGGACTCCCGTTCGTCTTTATTGCTGAAACGTTCGGTCTGGGCGAGCACCTGATGAGGCCATTACCCCAAGGACCCTCACCCCGGAGAGGAGGGTTTTTAACTACCGGCTGACCAGAGCGAGAAGAGTCGTTGAGAATACCTTGGGATAATGGCCAGCCTGTTTCTGAAAGCAATCCATATGTCAGACTACAAAATCAGCCACATCATCTGATCCCACTGCATATTGCACAATTCTTTAATGGAAAAATGCTCAAAATGATATTGCCTCAGTTGGGCCTGAGGCCGGACTTCCTGAGAATCCCCTGATGGGCCTGGATACTGGCCATCCTGGCTTGGCACCCCAAAGCCCCGCGTGAAGTTTGGCAGAAATATGTAATATTAAAAAAAAAAATCTGATAAAATCTTCAATTTTTTTTATTGCTTGTGTTTGTTGTTGGCTGTCTCCTAGGTTCTCCTAGTGTACTTGTAGTGCCAAGTGAATTTTCCTCTGTGCACATTCACAAGTGCGTTATAAAATTTTGATGCAAAACACACATGTTTATAAACATAACATACAAAACTCTGAAACTTACAAAGTTCAAAGTAGAAAAACTTAAGGCAATATCAGACATTATAGTGTCAAAAATGTCTTGATATTGCCTTCATCAGATGGGGTAATGTCACCCCCGTAAAAGCCAAATTTTGAAGATGCACACAATTTGGGAGTCAAAATGGGTATTTCCCACCTGATCCCATGCCTAATGTCAACATGTGCTATCTCCCATCATGGGGGGATCAATGGTTGTGTTTTGGGGGTGAAACCCCTTCCTCTCACCTACTAGAGTTACAAGGAAGGGGTGGCACCCACAAAACGTGTACATCGATATCCCCTGATGGCATATAGCAGATGTTGACACACCCTGTGCATCTTCAAAATTTGGCTTTTAAAATGTCAAAAAAAAGTTTTTGTAAAGTACAACAAATGTAAAAATGGTGGCATTTGGAAGAAATTCAGGTTCTATCCAACCCATAAATCATGTTGTTGATTTGTTGTTCCATAACATTGAGTTTCTTCCTTATGATTTCAATTTCACAATTCCACACCATGATGCCGTTGATTAGCCTTTGTGCACTGTCACTTGTGAAATGTTCAGCCTGCTCTTCAACAACCAGCACATCACCTAAAAATGTAAGTAAAAACATGTATTATAAATATGCAGGCATATATATATATATATATATATATATATATATATATATATATATATATATATATATATATATATATTACCTGAAGCTGGGGTGTCAGACGCTCACCTGTTGTGGTGACAATCTCACCTACTTCCTCCACCTCTCCTTCCTCCAGATCTTTGGGGTGTGTTGTTGTTCTGAGTTCCCCTTCTTTCTCATGTGGGGGAGTTCCTGGTGTCCTCCGAGTCTTTTTTTTTTTTAAATAAATTCTTTATTTTCTTCATAGATTTCACAGTACAATTCATTACACTCCTATATTGTCTTCCTAATATATTTTCTATAACAGTTACATCTTACAATGTTTTCAGTTTACATCTAAATTTCATGTGAATTCTCCTTTTTATCGTTTGCCCCCTTAACAAAAAAAAAAAAAAGCAACCCCCTCCCTGCCCCCCCCCCTCCTCCTCTCCCCAAGATCCCCCAACTCTCATTTTCCAGGTTCCATATATTTTACATCTCACTTTCCCTATAGACTAAATAGGGAGCCCATGTCTTCCGGTATTTCTCATCTTGATCTTTCATTGCCATTGTAAGGTTTTCCATTTGTTGAATTTCTGCAATTCTCGTGAGCCATTGTGCTCTTGTTGGGGGGCTGTCTTTTTCCACAGAACAGGAATACATAATCCTCAGAGTCTTTTCTCTCCTATGAGAATGAAACAAAAGGTATACTTAGCACACAAATATTTGAGTCCAGAAATAGGAATATGAAACATTGCTGGGAAGTGGGGTACAATTGTCTGCTTTGGGCAGAGTTCCAAGCTGAAGACATGATTTTTTTTTACCTTACCCAAGCTGGAATACTTACCTTTTTCTGTCAATTTTCACACATGGAGACACCACAAGTATCCACTGGAGCACCTGTGTGGGACACCTTAAAAAATTTGTTCTTGTGTCCCACACTAGTGCTCCTGAGTCAAGATGTGTACACAGCTGCTGAGTGTCCTCTCCTTACATTACACTGAATCAAGCTTGCATTTCATTCTAGTTACAAACACATCTAGACATCAATGTACAAAACATATTTTTTGACAAATAGGTATAACCAAATGTATTTAACCTGTATCTGCCCAAAACATTCATTGTATTTAATGATCGAACGATGTTTCCTACGACCGATTAATGTGCTCACAAACATGAAAGTCGCCATTTTAAACTGTACAACATTAATGAAAATCACATGGAGCAGCATACGAGTAATAATAATAATCGGAACACACAACAACTACGACAAGTAGCCTCCCAGAACTAGCCGGCCGTGCTGTAGCTGTCAATTGGCTATAGCGTGGCGGCAGTCAGCAAGTGGGAGAAACTTGCCCTGAGCTGAGTAAACATAGAGCAAATAAGCAATTAAGCCAGCCTGCCACTCACATTACCTAGACTTACTTTGAAAATAGAACTCAACAGATGGCAAAGTGGTACCTGAGCCTCTTCTTATTTTGTCTTGCAGCACTGGTGTCCGTCATGAACAGGTATTTGTGCTACCTGTGTGCTATGCTATGATGTGCTCTGCTCTGGCCTGGGCCTTCCAGCCAGGAAACCTGCTCTGCTCAGACTGCTCTGCTCTCTAACCCATGCACCACTCTGGCTCCACTCCGCAAGCCATGCCCAACTACTCCAAACCAATGCCGCTTGTCCCGCTCCACAGCAATGTACACAGGAGTAGGAAGAGAGGAGGTGACATGACAAGACATGGTGACTGTATGCTGGTCTCGGTCTGGAGACAGGAGAGACTGACTGAAGTGAGGCAGAGACGGCACCATGCATGACGGCTGGTGGCCACTTCTTATACACCCGCCGTGAAAGTCACAGACACATGCTGCATTTCTAGCAGGCAGTGGTGGCAGGACATATAGAGGTGGCAGCGGGGCCACCCCTGCTCAAACTGCAGCCTGGGTCCCATGGACCCACCAGGACCCATGGTAGGGTAGTATGCCAATGGTATTATGAAGGCTATCAACCTATAATAGTACAATTATAACAATGCACAAAATAGTATCTGTTACAAATATACCTACGTTAAATATCTAAATAAATGGATTCATAAAACAGAAAAAAGTGTGGTGTTACCCCCTATAGGGGCCGTTGATTTTTTTTTTTTTTTTTTTTTTTATAATCAGTTTTTATTAGAAAAGGAGGTACATACAATACATACATCGAGATCCAATGAAGAAAAACAATTATCCGCATACATCCAGTACATAGCAGAGGCCGCATATCAAACACCAATGCAATAGGAGTAGAAAAGCCATGTTTCGACCAGCACATAAGAATGTACGCCTCCCTTCCGGTTTTACAGCAGACAGAGTAAAGAGAAGAACAAAAAGAAAAAACAGAGCAGAAAAGAGGGTAAAGAGTCAACGAAGAAGGAGGAGAAAAAAGAGGGGGGGAGGAGAAAAAAGAGGGGGGGAGGGGGGGGGGAAGCGGTTTGAGGTCTGAGGTGTGGGGGCCAGGACCTAAAAAAAAAGAAGTACCGTAAGTAATTACAAATATACATAACCCCCACACAGCAGAAACACATGCAGTGCACCCTGTGTGTAAAACATCAAACATAAGCGTAAAATGCGTAAGTCACTAAAGAAAATTACTTAATTAATTTAATTTACTTAGGCAGGTTGAGCCATAATTTCCGCGTATGCAGAGGTATACAGTGGTGTGAAAAAGTGTTTGCCCCCTTCCTCATTTCCTGTTCCTTTGCATGTTTGTCACACTTAAGTGTTTCGGAACATCAAACCAATTTAAACAATAGTCAAGGACAACACAAGTAAACACAAAATGCAATTTGTAAATGAAGGTGTTTATTATTAAAGGTGAAAAAAAATCCAAACCATCATGGCCCTGTGTGAAAAAGTGATTGCCCCCTAAACCTAATAACTGGTTGGGCCACCCTTAGCAGCAACAACTGCAACCAAGCGTTTGCGATAACGTGCAATGAGGCTTTTACAGCGTCCTGGAGGAATTTTGGCCCACTCATCTTCGCAGAATTGTCCTAATTCAGTTACATTAGAGGGTTTTCGAGCATGAACGGCCTTTTTAAGGTCATACCACAACATCTCAATAGGATTCAGGTCAGGACTTTGGCTAGGCCACTCCAAAGTCTTCATTTTGTTTTTCTTCAGCCATTCAGTGGTGGACTTGCTGGTGTGTTTAGGATCATTGTCCTGCTGCAGAACCCAAGTTCGTTTCAGCTTGAGTACACGAACAGATGGTCGGACATTCTCCTTCAGGATCTCTTGGTAGACAGCAGAATTCATAGTTCCTTTTATCACGGCAAGTCTTCCAGGTCCTGAAGCAGCAAAACAGCCCCAGACCATCACACTACCACCACCATATTTTACTGTTGGTATAATGTTCTTTTTATGAAATGCAGTGTTCCTTCTACGCCAGATATACTTGGACACACACCTTCCAAAGAGTTCCACTTTTGTCTCATCGGTCCACAGAATGTTGTCCCAAAAGTCTTGGGGATCATCAAGATGTGTTGTGGAGAAATTGAGACGAGCTTTGATGTTCTTTTTGCTCAGCAGTGGTTTTCTCCTTGGAACTCTGCCATGCAGGCCATTTTTGCCCAGTCTTTTCCTGATGGTGGAGGCATGAACGCTGACCTTAACTGAGGCAAGTGAGGCCTGCAGTTCCTTGGACGTTGTTGTGGGGTCATTTGTGACCTCTTGGATGAGTCGTCGCTGCGCTCTTGGGGTAATTTTGGGCGGCCGGCCACTCCTGGGAAGGTTCACCACTGTTCCATGTCTTCGCCATTTGTGGATAATGGCTCTCACTGTGGTTCGCTGGATTCCCAAAGCTTTGGAAATGGCTTTATAACCCTTTCCAGACTGATAGATCTCAATTACTTTCTTTCTCAATTGTTCCTGAATTTCTTTGGGTCTCGGCATGATGTGTAGCTTTTAAGGATCTTCTGGTGGACCTTACTGTGTCAAGCAGCTCCTATTTAAGTGATGCCTTGATTGTGAACAGGTGTGGCAATAATCAGGCCTGGCTGTGGCTAGAGAAATTGAACTCAGGTGTGGACAACCACAGTTATAGTATGTTTTAACAAGGGGGGCAATCACTTTTTCACACAGGGCCATGATGGTTTGGATTTTTTTTCACCTTTAATAATAAACACCTTCATTTACAAATTGCATTTTGTGTTTACTTGTGTTGTCCTTGACTATTGTTTAAATTGGTTTGATGTTCCGAAACACTTAAGTGTGACAAACATGCAAAGGAACAGGAAATGAGGAAGGGGGCAAACACTTTTTCACACCACTGTATTTAAAGGCAAACCAGCCTGACCATATCTTTGTAGATAAATCTGCCTTGCCCCTCAGGGAGAGGGTCATATCTTCCATATGGTAAATGTCGTCAACTAATAGAAGCCACCGGCGTAACGTCGGTATGGTTTTGGTCTTCCAATAGCATGGAATAAGGGTTTTGGCTGCATTAAGGAGATTCGGTGTAGCAGAGCGCTTGTATGGTCCCACTGGTTTACCCGTGCAATGAAACAAAACACACCAAGGATCATTAGGAATAACACAACCTTGAATCTCCTTAATCCAATATATGATAGCAAGCCAAAAAGGGCGTAACCGCAGGCAGTACCACCAGATGTGGGCATGGGTAGCTGGTTCTCCACAGTCTCTCCAGCAAAGAGGGGATTTTTGAGGGAAAAATTTATGGAGTAACACTGGGGAATAATGCCATCTAGTGATAAGCTTGTAGTTCATCTCCGCCACTTTAGAGGCTCCCGACGAAGTGTGGGTCAAGGTGAGGATATTAGTGATTTGATCCGAGTCTAGCTCAGAATGAAGGTCCCGTTCCCAGTTACGGATAAATGAAGGGGATGTGGCAGACGACAACGAGATCAGAGCATGATAAAAATACGATACAGGTTTTTCCACTGGTTGTGTTTCGGAGAAAGCTGCTTCCACAGGCGTTAGAGCAGACAGAGATCTCAAAGGTTTCGGCAAGGAATGAACAAAGGCAGATAATTGCTGATGTCTCCACTGATCCATAAAGGAGATAGGTCAATCCGGCACCATGGATGATAGGGGTAACACCCCTGCCGGCCCCCAGACCTGGTGTAGGCGAGGTTTCGGACCCAGATTCCAAAGGTGGGGATTAGAGCCCATGTTCCCCGGGGGAAAATAATTATGACCAGTAAGGGGCAGTAAGGGTGAATTATACAACCAACCATATGTCTTGCACAGCTGATCCCAGACCGTCAGGGGCCGTTGATTTTAAGCAGTTTTTTCGCATATGTACAGAGACTGCCCACCCACACAAGCAACAGTCCATTCACGCTGGCTCCAATAAACAGTCTAGGGGATAGCGTTTTAAAGTTTATTGCTTGAAGAAGTCCAACAGAGAAAAGGGAACATGGACTCGGAGTAAAGCTCTTAGTAATTAGAGAACAGTCTCTCGTACTAGTATAAGTAGCTTGTGTTGAACAGTCATTGCACTGCTAAATATGCTTTAATTACTGTGCCACAAGGGAGAGTGTAACAGACATGTACAAACCTCAGAAAAATCATGGCAGTTTTATTTAACCCCTTTCATCCTGCATTGGTGGTCAGTGTCATTCGTATTTAACCCCCTTCCCACATTTGTGATCAGTGACATTGTTATTTAACCCTCCTCTCCACATTGCTGGTCAGTGACATTGTTATTTAACCCCTCCCCACACTGGTGGTGAGTGGCATTGTTATTTAACTTGCTACTCACACTGATGGTCAGTGACAGTGTTATTTATTCTCCCCTCGCATTGGTGGTCATTAGCCATAATGAGTATTCCCTTTCCCCCTGGACTTGGGGTCAATGACAGTGCAAGAC
Organism: Lithobates pipiens; assembly: GCF_037356315.1. Taxonomy (NCBI): domain Eukaryota; kingdom Metazoa; phylum Chordata; class Amphibia; order Anura; family Ranidae; genus Lithobates; species Lithobates pipiens. The sequence goes on along the minus strand of NW_027507764.1, from coordinate 406,890,523 downwards.
ACTTTAAAGCTTCAAGTGGATTCTCAACCTATAGGAGTCTGCATTGGATCCAATTCTCTGCTTGGAGTGCCAGCGCCTAGTCTTGGACACAGTCCAAGTCTGAGTCTAAGTAATGAGTGCTGATTCTCCGAGCTCATGTCTGGATCTTTTACTCAAAAAAACTCCCTAAAGACCCCATTTGCATGAGGGTTCTGGGCCTCATGGTGGCCTCATGTGAGGTGGTGATGTTTGCCCAGTTTCACTCCAGGCCTCTGCAGCTCAATATGCTGACTGCATGGAACAAGCTCCTTCAGTCTCTGGACAAGCCCATGCCCCTCTATCCCAACACCAGTATATCTCTGACCAGCCCTGTGCTGAAATTGGGAAACTAATTTCTCCCATTGAGGGTGGTCCTCACGACAGATGCCAGCCTGTTGTGGAGGTGTCCAAGGGATTGAAATTTTTCAAGGGACAAATTTGTCAATACAGTCCAGGCTTCATTAACATTCTCATACTGAGGGTTGTTCACTGCTGGTTGGACGTGCCAGCTTCAGGGACAACTGACAAGGGGTTTAGTCGAATAAAGCCATAGCCATGGCCTATATTAAAACAAGGGTGGCAACAGGAATGGACTTAATTATGGTTTGAGCTAAAAGCATGTTTCAGCCTTGTCCAAAATCCACATTCTGGGAACAGACAATTGGCAGCCAGATTTCCTAAATCATCAGTGTCTGGATGTGTGGGAAAAGTGTCTTCACCCGGAAGTGCTGCAAGACCACTGTTGGATGTCATATGTAGATCTGTTGGCATCCTGATTCAATCACAAGGTTTGTGGCTGGTGACCCCATGAGATCAGTTTCGCATTTTAGAGCATTTTAGTGATCTTGGTGTCACCAAATTGGTCCAGAGGGGCTTGGTACTTGGACATTCTCCAACTCCTGGGAGACACTCTGTGGGCACTTACAGACCGGCCAGACCCACTGTCTCAGGGTCTGTAGGGTTTAAATTCTACCATTGGTCTCCCTCTTACCTTGCTTTGACTCAGAGCCCTGGAAGTCCTGTCCAATCAGAGACACACACTGAACTGAAGAGCAGAGACTTATTTATTTTGGCTTGTGTTTCATCTTGAGTACATAGGATGAGATGGGTGTTAATCATTTTCTTCCACCAATAAGCGGTACATATTTGGATGACATACAGTATTTCCTTTATAAGTGAGAAAACCTACTTTTTCATTTAAGCAATCATAAAGATACATATATTAAGATTTGTATCTAGGCAACTTATACTGATTAATTAGAGTTTATAAAAAAACTCCAGTGTTAGCTAAGACATCTGTCTGGTTCATATCACAGTCTTTAGGTTAATGAAAAATAGTCCTCAGCAAAAATATAAATTAAAACAAAAAGAGTCTCTCTTGTATGGCTTGTAAATGTAAATTTCCAGTATCCACTCTACTCACTCCTTAATTTAATTTCCTAAACTTTTAAAATATCTCCAAGGATTTGATTCTGTACTCATCCATGCAATCAGAAGATTCTCCACCCCAAAAAATTGCCTTTTTGTAAGTACAGAACTTGACATCCACAGACAGACTGGAACTGATGCATTTGGGCTAGGCTTGGGTCTTCAGGAAAGCACCTCAGATCTTTCTCTCGCGGTGTTCACTGGAACTCTCAGGCCTTGCGTTTGCATCATGACTCCCCCTCTAGGTGTCATTCCCAGGTACATTTTTCCAGCAGGAGCACCCCCTTTAACCTTCAACTTCAAAAAGGGGAGGAAAGACCATACTGAAATGATGGCTCGGAAAAGCTTTTGGACTCATCCCAGGACCTCCTGTGGCATTAGAACAACGAAGATTTCCATGGAAAAGATGTAGTCATTTCTTCAATAACCACAGAATCACCTGAACTACTACATAAAGCCTTCCTTACTTAACCATTGGAGGTGTTAAAAATAATATTCTTTCATTAATTCAAACATAAGTTCATAAGCATGCAGAAATGAAATGTTTCCTAGCAACAGTTTTCATATATATATATCTATATATATTTATATATATATATATATATACAGTGCCGGACTTACCATTGGGCTTGACTGGGCTCAAGTCCATGGGCCCCGACCACAGTATGCCGGACAGTTTGATCGTGTGTGGGCTCAAGTGGAATTTTCATCGTAAAGTCCGGCGGACTTAGAAAGTAGTTTTCACTCAAAATTTGTCCGCCGGACTTGGCTTTCAGCGGACAATCCGTTCGTCAGTGTGCTAGTCTGGCGGACTAAGAATGACGCGTGCTCTGAAGCAAGTATGAGAAGGAAGCTACTGGCTATTGAACTTCCTTTTTCTAGTCCCATCGTACGTGCTGTACATCATCGCGTTAGAAATCGCCGGACTTTCGGAGCGTCCGTGTGTAGCCAAGTCCGTTCATTATAAAGTCCGGCGGATTGTTTGCCAGATTGTTTGCCGGACCAATTTCCGCCAGACAAGTCGATCGTGTGGCATAAGTAGTCAGACGGAGTTCTAAGTCTCACTATATAAACTGACTTTACTGTTATAAATACGTGTAAAATGTGAAACTCTGGTGGGTGTAACAACATGTCTGCTTTACCCCTTCTTAGTGTATCCTTACTGTGGACAAGTGTGGGGTGTACCAAGATGGAGGAGACGAAACGTCACTTCTGTAGCAAACTGCGATGGATTGCCGAATATGTTGTTACACCGCCGAGAGGATCTGAGAGACACCGAGATACACAGGACTCTGTATCTCGGCGGCTCCATTTTTAAATTCAAGACTGCAATGACACTAGACAAGGCTGCTGATGGATGGGCAAGGCTGCAGATGGACACTGATAAGGCTGCATTGATGGGCATTTAAATGTAAGTTTTTTTCTTAAACTTTCTTCCTAAAAGTTTTTTTCCTTAAAATTCCCTCCTAAACTTGGGGTGCGTGTTATACGCCGGCGCGTGTTATACACCGATAAATACAGTAATGTATAGAAGGTAGGGCCCAAAGGTGACTCAAGCCCAGGGGCTCCCACTACCCTAAGTCCCGCTCTGTATATATATATATATATATATATATATATATATATATATATATATATATGGTTGAACTAGATGGACTTTTGTCTTTTTTCAACCTGATAAACTATGTAACTATATTCAACTGAACATCTTTCTCAAACCCCAATATTGCAGCAGGATTCAATAAAACATAAACACCTTTAGTTCTTTTTATCCTCTGGACCCAAGTGAAACCCAAGGGTCTCAGAACAGAACATTTTACCCAACCACATATTCTGACTCAGAACTTAGTTTCCTAACTTTGTAAATGTATCTGACTATCATAAACAAAATAAAACTGTAATGAATAAGCAATATTACATCCTTGGCACTTTACAGCTGAAATTCTGGGAATTCAAAAAGTAAGATGTCCTAAAAGTAGTAACTTTAAGACTGTATTCAAACTTTCCCACCCAAACATTAGCACTTCTTTCAAATATCTGTTTATTAATTTTTTTTTAAATTCCAGAAAGATAAAACAAGATAGACAAAAACTGAGAAAGAAAAAACAAATACAATCTGCTTAAATTCGTAAGCAAAATAGAGATATTTAAAATACCCTTTAGTATGTCTTTAACTCAGATATTATACAACAACCTAAGATAGGATATATATTAACAATCCTATAGAGACCTTTTCAAAATTAAAAAATGAGTATCCACTTCATGGATTCAATATCACAAACCGTTGTAACTTTATTTTGGTCATGGTTTCTTAATCTCAAAAACTCTTATGCTGTGTACTTTCAGGCAGAAAAAGTCAGACGGAATAATTTTCATCGGATATTCTGATCGTGTGTGGGCTTTTTTTTTTTTTTTTTATTCAGACGGACCTAGAAATAGAACATGTTTTAAATCTTTTCGACTGAATCAATTTCTATCGGGAAAACTGTTTGTCTGTATGCTGTTCCGACGGACCAAAAACTACACAAGGGCAGCTATTGGCTATTGAACTTCCTTTTTCTAGTCCCGTTGCAAGTATTGTACGTCACCATGTTCTAAACGATCGGATTTTGGTGTGATCGTGTGTAGGCTATTTCGTTTTCAGCGGAACTCCGTCAGAACTCTGTCAGAAAAACCATCATAGTTTATTCTGACGGAAGAAGCGATCGTGTGTATGCGGCAATAAAGTATTTATGATTTCACCCTTTTTTTTTACCACAATTTTTTAATTTAACTTCAAACCCTAAAAGAGGGGATATTAGGCTTAGTATCCAACTTTTCTCCATGAATACCATAGGTAGACAAATTTTTTAAACACCTAATATTGTACACATCCTAATGCCGCGTACACACGAGCGGACTGTATGGCGTACTTAGTTCGTCATACAATCCGACGGACAGTCCGTCGTACTTTCGACTGAACGGACTTGACCACACACAGATGCACAAACAGTCCGTCGAAAGCTTGCGCGATGACGTGTACAGCACGTACGACGGGACTAGAAATAGGAAGTCCAAGACACAGCAAAGCACCCTTCCGCCGTGTAAATCCTTTCTGGGCATGCGCCATTCTTAGTCTGTCGAACTAGCATACTGACGAGCGGATTGTCTGCTGAAACCAAAGTACGACGGACAGAATTTCGAAAAATCCGAAATTCTTAGTACGCCGGACTGCACGCTGAAAAAGTCAGCTGAAGCCCACACACAAGCGGATTGTCCGCTGAAATGTGTTTCGACGGACTAAGTACGCCATACAGTCCGCTCGTGTGTACGCGGCATAAGGCGTACACAGAATAACCTTGCCTTATGTATTTCAATGATTAAATGGTAAATCTTGTGCATTCATTAACCACTTGCCACCCGCCCTATAACAAAAGCACGGCGGCATAGTGGTTTTAATATCCTGACCGGACGTCATATGACGTGATCAGGATATTAAGCCCCGGGGGCATGCATCGCGGCGATCGTTGTTGCAGGGGGGTCAGTCTGACCACCAGGGATGCCAGCCAGTGCCCATAATGAATGCCAATCAGTGCCCATAATGGATGCAAATCAGTGCCCACAATGGGCATCACAGATTGGCATGCATTATTGTTTGGCACTGATTGGCATCCATCCCTACAATACTTTAAATTACAATGTCGCCTATCAGTGCCCATCCATGCCGCCTATCAGTGCCCATCCTAGCCGCCTATCCATGCCGCCCATCCGTGTCGCCTATCCATGCCCATTCGTGCCGCCTATCCATGCCCATTTGTGCCACCTATCCATGCCGCCCATCCATGCCAATCCATGCCACCTATCCATGACAATCCGTGCCATCTATCAGTGTCTGTGTCGCATATCAGTGCCACTTCATTGGTGCCACCTCATCGGTGCCCATCAGTGCCGCCTTATCAGTGCCCGTCACTGCAGCCCCGTCAGTGCCCATCCATGAAGGAGAAAACTTACTTATTTACAAAGTTTTGTAACTGAAACAAAAGAAAACATGTTTTTTTTTCAAGGTTTCGGTCTTTTTTTATTTGTTTAGCAGAAAATAAAAATCCCAGAGGTGATCAAATACCACCAAAAGAAAGCTCTATTTGTGGGAACAAAATTATAAAAATTTAGTTTGGGTACAATGTAGCATGATCACGCAATTGTCATTCAAAGTGCTGAAAGCTCAAAATTGGTCTGGGCAGGAAGGTGTATAAGTGCCCAGTATTGAAGTGGTTAAACATAACCCAACACTGTTGTATTATTAGTCTTGATTCTTGTATCAATAAAACACCTTCTCATTCCACATTCATCAGCCATTCCATTCATTCTGATTTTCCCTTTATATATTTTTATAAATCCATGTCATTAGCATAACATAACACCAGTATAGTAAATTAACTGTATTAAAAAGAGTCAAAGAAATTAAAATATATTAAGTTAAAATTTACTTCCTCTTTTTCATACCCGCCCCCCCTTTTCTTTTCTTCGTGCAAACATTTTTGCAAAAAAAATAAAAAATGACGCGCATGTTGAACACTTACTTTAACTAAGCTGACTTCCTAATTTGACAAGATATGTTAACCACTTTCAGACTGGACCATTTTGCTAACTTAAGACCAGAGCACTTTTTTGCGATTCGGCACTGCGTCGGTTTAACTGACAACTGCGCAGTCGTGCAATGTGGCTCCCAAACAAAATTGATGTCCTTTTTTCCCTCAAATAGAGCTTTCTTTTGGTGGTATTTTATCACCTCTGCAGTTTTTTTTTGCGCTATAAACAAAAAAGTGCACCAATTTTGAAAAAAAGCATTATTTTTTACTTTTTGCTATAATAAATATCCCAAAAAATATATAAAAAAATTATTTTCCTCAGATTAGGCCGATACGTATTCTTCTACATATTTTTGGTAAAAAAAATCGCAATAAGCGATTATTGATTGGTTGGCGCAAAAGTTATAGCATTTACAAAATAGGGGATAGTTTTATGGCATAATTTTATTAATAATTATTTTTTTTAGACCTCCTCATGTCAGCCTACTATAGGTCAGCTCCATCCCTCTGACCCCTCTAGGACAACCTCTAACTAGCCTATAAAGTGTGGCTAACTCCCATAGGAATTTTTTTTTATCCTTGCTCTGAAAACCTCAAGAAAAACAAAAAACAAAACGTTTACCCTTCCTCATGGCCTTCCTAGGTTCTGCCTCTCCTGGAAAAAAAGTCCCCCTCTTTTGGGCTGTAAATCTCCCTTGATGGTGGGTACCCTTGGTGCTGGTGTAAGTTACATTGCAGAATAAATTACTGTGTTTAATGCTGGAGCCAACATTTGGCAGCTAGACACTTTCCAGTGGCGGTTCTTCCCAGTTGTTGATACAGTATACATTACTGTAATGAAGCTACCTGGTGATTTTTGTTGGTAATTTTTTTCCCCTAACAGGCTTACTGGCACTGGTAGTCTGCTGGTGATGGCAGTTTCACATGCTCCGGCGTGGGGGGCACAGAACTGGAGTGAAGCAGGTGACGTGTCACGGTCGGATTGGCTGGTGGAGGGGAAGGGCCGCCCCCTTCCCCTAGTTGCTATGGAGCAGTAGGGATGCTTTTGATCACTGGAAGCCATCTCCAGGATGTGCGGCCATCTTCCTTCTCCCTCTGCTGCCAGTGCACTATGTACAGCCTGGGTCTCTGCCGCCCTCACTGTGAGTACATGCCCAGACTTGTGTACTATGCCTGTGTTTCCTGGATATAGGATTCTGTATTTCTATTTTGTATATCCTGATTCCTCAATATTCATGTTCAATATAATAGACCATGTTCAATATTTCATGTATTTTTCTATAAATAATTAAAACAATATTTTTTTACTTTCGTTGTCTTTGGAACCCCCTAGGGGTTCTCTCTCACTCTTTGTTCTTCATCGGATGTGGCACACTTTGATATCTCAAATATCAGAATTCCTTTTCATTACAGAATACTGGGAAACCATTGTTTAGGGGATGAGGAAGGGAGACTGGATGCCTTTGGTGGTTTTAGCAGATGCAAATCTACATATTCCTATAGTCTGGGTACACCAGCACTTTCTCAGGTTTCAAGCAAACGGTGTACTTTTCCTGGTTCTTGGTATGCTTTTTGGTCTTGGCACCGCCCAAAAACCTTCTTGCAGGTAAGATCAAATGGCAACGCTCAGAATGTAAGGTCTTCAAGGCTTTTATGACCTCAAGTGACATCCTGCTAATAGCTATGTCAGAGTGCTGCTGCTAGATAAGACTCTAGCCTGCAGGATGCTCAAGTGCTTAGAGGAACTTGTCAATTTTCAGTAGGGTCAACTTCAGTCTACTTAAGTCCTAGAGTTCTGTTCATTACCAGTCAAGTCCATGCCTATCCTTCTGGGTCCTGGTGCCCTGCCTGAACATTTTGTGCAGGATGAAGGTGTTCATGTCCAGGCTCTGTCTATTAGCAAGGGATGTATGCTGTGCCTGGACTTTCTATCCTCCACCATGCCTGTGCTGTCAACGGTCAAGCAGTGAAGTAGATTGCTTCATTTTATTTTCCTTAGGCGATGAGATTGTCATTTTATTTTTATTTTTTAATTTTCAGCTCTAAAAGTTGTTCTCCCAGTTCCATTAGCCCACTTATATTGGTTAACAGTTTTGTTGCTATCTAGCCTCCTTCATTCCACTCCAAACTAGTGTCTACAGATGCCAGTACTTTGGGACTGGGAAGTTCAGTGTGTGGGTCATTATCTGAAGGGTCAGAGATTGCAAGACATCAGGTTCCAATCTGTTGAAACCAGAGGCAGTCCGATATGTTTTGATAGCGGTTCGGTCTCTTTTAGGGAGTCAGGCGGTAAGAGGACCATGGTAGTTTACTTTGCCCGCCAAGAGGGAGCAAAGAGTCTGCCTCTCTAGAGTGTATTGGGCTGAAATTTTTCATTTGCCCAAGTGCTAGTTCATCTTGCGTGGTATATCCAGGTACAGAGAACTGTACCAGACTGATTGACCAGGAAATTCATAGATCCCTATGAACTGACTCTCAACCTGGAATACGTGCATTTGTTCTTCAAATCTCATGTTATTCTGCCCATAAGTCTAATAGGGTCAGCAGAGAATTCCTAGTGTCCTTTCTACTTTTGCTGGTTCTGGGGTTGGCAGGCCATAGGTCAGGACATCCTGTCTAAAATGTGTAAGTTCCACCTGGTGCTTGCCTTTCCCCCAACTCTGCTGATTCTCAACGTGATTCCAAAGACTCGATAGCCATTTACACTAGTTTGTGGCCATAATTGCATACTCCAAGATACAAGTATTTTGCATCCAAATCCTGGGAGTCTAAAATGGATGGCCTGTAGATTGAAATGTGGTTCCTGTAATAATTTTATGTTGCCAGAGGGCACAATGGGGTCCTTATTGCAAAATCAAGAAATGAGGACTATTCAAATTATCACCGCAGGTGGTAGGCTTTCTGCGCATTTCTTCAGGGAAGAATTCCTTTTCTCCTTCAGGTTAAGTTGTCATGTATTCCAGCAAATGGATTCGTGAAAACGTGCCATACAACTCATTAAAGGCCCTATATCCTAGTGCTTGGGTTCTTAATTCTCTAAATTGTTTTGTTTTTTCTTTTTAAAACGCTGCAATGAATTAGACCACAATTCTTTCCTCAGTGGGATCTATCATTTGTTATGAAGGCCTTATTATCTCATATGCTCCGTACACGCGGTTAGATTTTCCGACAGGAAATTTTGGATGTGAGCTTGTTGTCGGAAAGTCTGACCGTGTGCATGCTCCTTCGGACTTTCCGCCAACAAATGTTTGATAGCAGGTTCTCAAATTTTCCGCCAACAAAACTTTGTTGTCGTAAAGTCCAATCGTGTGTACACACGTCCGTCGCACAAAAGTTCACGCATGCTCAGAATCAAGCAGAAGGAGCCGCGCTGGCTATTGAACTTCCTTTTTCTTGGCTCCTCGTACGTCTTGTATGTCACCATGTTCCCAAAGTCATAATTGTTGGCCAACATTTGTGTGACCGTGTGCATGCAAGACAAGTTTGAGCCAACAACCTTCGAACAAAAATCAACAGTTTTGTTGGCAGAAAGTCAGATCATGTGTACGCGACATTACTCTTTGTCCTGTTTAATCTGAACCAATATTCCTTACTGTAATTGCTTCCAAAGGCAGAGTTCAGGATTATTTGCATTTTATGCCGATGGAAAAAATCTTTTTCAACTTTTTTACCAAATCTCATCTACATTCCAGTTGAACTGGGAAACCACTCTTCCTGCCTTTCCAGATGATGAAGGAAGGGAAGTATAGAAGGAATGCAATCTGATTCTTCCCTTTCGGCCTACCTGGGATGAATTTGGGCTTTCAAGAGGAAGATAACCACTTTGTGTTCTAAGTGGGTCAAGGAAAGTTTCACTGTGCTGGCAATGGTTAATTCTCCCCAAATAGTCAATTTGATTCAGTTTTCCTAGCTCTCTGTGACTTCTTCCACCTTCGCAGTTTACAGCACATTCCACAAAAACTAGGCAAGTCCCTTGGGCATATAAGCCAAGGGGTTTGCAGAAGTGGTATGTAAGTATCAAGCTAATGTTGGCTAACACTTTCATTGGCCACTACAGAGTGGCCTGACCCGACTGCCTTCTGAGGCACTTCTTAGGTATTTCTGCGGCTGTCTGTTGTGCAAATAGGTTTAGACAGCAGGTTTGAGCTATTTTGTAAGGTTTTTTTCCCCTCCCTTCCTTAAATGGTAATGCTTGTTACATCCCATAGTAGGCTGACATTAGGAGGTCCAGGAATAAGGAAAATTGTTTTCATACTTACCTTAATTTTCCTTTCCTGAATACTCTTCATGTCAGCTGAGGATTTCCCACCCAGGTCTCCGTTGCGAGACTTGTAAAGGGAACATTTCCTATGGGAGACAACCGCACGTTATAGGCTAGTTAGAGGTTGTCCTAGGGGGTCAGAGGGGTGGAGCTAACCCATAGTAGGCTGACATGAGGAGGATCCAGAAAAGGAAAATTACAGTAAGTATGATAACTATTTTCCTTAATTAAAACATTATTATTTTTTACTCTTAAAATTTGTAATTGCAAATGTCTTAACCTATTAAATTTACTTTACTATCTGATCAGATTCCTCAGGAGAGGAAATGTTGGTACCATTAAATACATGTAATTTAGTAGTGACGTCACGTTTCCCACATATAATTCCAATTAACCACTTGACCACTGGGCACTTAAACACCCTTAATAACCAGACCAATTTTCAGCTTTCGGTGCTCTCACATTTTGAATGTCAATTACTCAGTCATGCAACACTGTACCCATATGAAATTTTTTTTCTTTTTTTTCACACAAATAGAGCTTTCTTTTGGTGGTATTTAATCACCGCTGGGGTTTTTATTTTTTGTGCTATAAAAGAAAAAAGACAGAAAATTCTGTAAAAAAAAAAAGAAATTTTCTTCGTTTCTGTTATAAAATTTAGCAGATTAGTAATTTTTCTTCATAAATTTTGGCCAAAATTTATACTACTACATATCTTTGGTAAAATAAGTACAAATTGGTGGATATTATTTGGTCTTTGTGAAAGTTATAGAGTCCACAAACTATGGTGCCAATATCTGAAAATTGATCACACCTGAAGTACTGAGGCCTATTTCAATTCTTGAGACCCTAACATGCCATAAAAGTACAAATACCCCCCAAATGACCCCTTTTTGGAAAGAAGACATTCCAAGGTATTTAGTAAGAGGAATGATGAGTTTTTTCAAGTTGTCATTTTTTCCCACAATTCTTTGCAAAATCAAGATTTTTTTCCCCTTTTTTTCACAAAATTGTCATATTATCAGTTTATACAAATTACACCCCAAAACACATTTTGCTATTACTCCCGAGTATGACGATACCACATGTGTGAGACTTTTACACACCGTGGCCACATACAGAGGCCCAACATGCAGGGAGCGCCATCAGGCGTTCTGGAGCACCCAGGACAATTCTGACATTTCTCTCTTACATGTAAAAATCATCATTTATTTGCTCGAAATTTACATAGAACCCCAAAACATTATATATATATATATATATATATATATATATATATGCATACATGTTTTTTTAGCAAAGACCCTAGAGAATACATTGGTGGTTATTGCAACTTTTTATCTCGCACGATATTTGCGCAGCAATTTTTCGAACGTGTTTTTTTTTAAGAACATTTTTGTGCTTAAAAAAAAAACAAACAGTAAAGTTAGCTCAATTTTTGCATAATGTGAAAGATGAAGTTATGCTGAGTAAATAGATACCTAACATGTCACTCTTCAAAATTGCACACGCTCGTGGAATGGCGCCAAACATCGCTACTTAGAAATCCCCATAAACGGCTCTTTAAATTTTTTTACTGGTTACATATTTTGAGTTACAGAGGAGGCTAGAATTATTGCTCTTGCTCTAACGTTCGCAGCGATACCTCACATGTGTGGTTTGAACACCGTTTTCATATGTGGGCGGGACTTACGTATGCGTTTGCTTCTGCATGCGAGCACATGGGGACAGGGGCGCTTTAAAAAAAAAAATTATTGTTCATTTTACTTTATTTATTTTAGTTTGACATTTTTTTCCCCAAAAATTATTTTTTTTGATCACTTTTATTCCTATTACAAGGAATGGAAACATCCCTTGTAATAGGAATATGCCATGACCGGTCCTCTTTACAGTGAGATATAGGGTCAATAAGACCCCACATCTCACCTCTAGGCTGGGAAGCCTGAAATAAAAAAAAGCAGGTGGGTGGATGTCATTGGCTGGGTATTGCAGGGTATCACCGAGTATGGCTGAGTATTGCAGAGTATGGCTGGGTATTGCAGGATATCTCCGAGTATGGCTGGGTGTCTCCGAGTATGGCTGGGTATTGCAGGGTATCTCTGAGTATGGCTGGGTATGGCAATTTACGGCAGAGTATTGGCAGGGTATTGCAGAGTATTGGCGGGTATTGCAGAGTATTGGCAGGGTATTGCAGAGTATTGACGGATATTGCAGAGTATTGGCTGTGTATTGCAGAGTATTTGCGGGTATTGCAGAGTATTGGCAGGTATTGCAGAGTATTGGCGGGTATAGCAGAGTATTGGCTGCTATTGCAGAGTATTGGCTGCTATTGCAGAGTATTGCTGGTATTGCAGAGTATTGGCTCTATGAAATTTAACGAGGGATTAGCGTCAGTCGTGTGGGATATTACTATCTGCCAGGAATAGGGATACACTTCCTGGATCTTTTTAATCTGCTGTTTACCTTACAGCAGTAAGGTAAGGGGCCATTTCACCTGGTCTTATTTGATTTCACTTGTTCTTTAATGCATTTGATTGGATTTGCCTATTGAAAACTTTGTTGCACTTTACCATTGCACATATGGAGATTGTTATTTATCTGCAGATTTTAATATGTGAATGTGTTATAGTTTTATTGTGTTGATTTAGGCACTAGGCACTTTTGTATACTTGTATTTACTTCTTTTTTGAGGGACTGTCATATTTATGACATAATTTATTTTAGTGGGGTTTGCACCTCTGCAATATAGTTTTGCATATTTACACGTGATTTACTTATATTCATGCACTAGGCACTTTAGTTTAAATATTTATATTTGGTAGCACAACACCATTTATTGATTTCTTTACACTTCAAAAACAAGATTGATACAATCTGTAATGAAATCTCCACTCTAAAGGTATCTACCTAAGTTAAGACCCCATATCAACAAATACATTTGACACTCCTCTTATTCAAATCTGCTACGACAGACGAAGTTGCTAAACTCATTTCTAACGCCCACCTTACCACCTGCCCCCCGGACCCTGTTCCCTCTCAAACACTACGGTCACCCTCTGACTCTATCCTACACTCTTTAACTCACATCTTCAATCTCTCCCTCACCTCTGGCATTTACCCCAATGCTCCAAAACATGCACTGGTCACCCCCATACTTAAAAAGTCATCCTTGAACCCTACCAATCTTAACAACCTACGCCCTATTTCCTTGCTCCCCATTTCCTCTAAACTCCTTGAACGCCTGGTTTACAACCGAGTGACCACCTCATTAAGAATAACCTTCTTGATCACCTTCAATCTGGATTTCCCCCTCAACACTCCGCAGAAACTGCTCTTTTAAAACTCACAAATTACCTACTAACTGCAAAAACCAACGGACGCTATTCTGTACTCCTACTTCTGGATCTTTCAGCTGCCTTTGACACAGTTGACCACCCTCTCCTCCTCAAAAAACTTTACTCCCTTGGTTTCCATGACTGTGCTCTTCAGTGGCTCTCATCCTACCTATCCCAACGCAACTTCAGTGTCACTTACAATTCTACTTCCTCCACTCCTCTTCCCTTCTCCCCAAGGTTCTGTTCCTGGACCTCTTTTATTTTCGATCTACACCTCTTCCCTGGGTCAGCTGATAGCCTCTCATGGGTTTCAATATAATTTGTACGCTGACGACACACAAATCTATCTCTCCACTCATCAACTCACTCCATCAGTCTCTGTCACGTACCTAGTGGTGAGCCCGGAATGCAGAAGGAGACCTCTCTTGCGTCCCCGACTCACGGCCCCTGATGGTGGTGACAGGAGGCACAGGAGTTAAAGGTAGCACGAGTGCCTGGCAGGATCAACAGCCAGAGGATGGATCAGGCTGACTTCAGGAACTGTAGCTGGACAAGCAGGCCCCAGTGGCAGCAGACAGGAACCAGTAGACAGAGGGAGACCAACAGGAACAGGTGGATCACTCGGGGCAGGCACGCAGAAGAGTCGGGCAAACCGGGTCAAACCAGACAGTCAGTACAGGAACAGATGCAGCAGGCAGAGGCAGGAACGTGGAACAGGCCGGGTCGGTAACGGATGAGCACGGATGGACCAGAGGATGAGACAGGTGCAGAGTCGTAGACAAGCCGGAGGTTAGAGGCAGGCAGAAGGCAGGGAAGGTCACAGGTCAGGCCAGGTCAATACACAAACAGATCAGATTCAGGTAATAGTCTCAGGAATGCTGTAGATCAAGAAGCAAGATCTGAAGGGAGAACTGGGTTTAAATAGCCCGCCTAGCACCGGTAATCGTGCGCGCGCGCATCACTAACTTGCTAACAGACATATCTGTATGGATGTCACACCACTTCCTCAAACTCAACTTGTCCAAAACCAAGCTTATAATATTTCCTCCCCCATGTGCCTCTTCCCCTGACTCTGTCAAGAGCAATGGCACAACCATCCACCCATCCCCACATGTCAGCATGCTAGGTGTTATCCTGGACTCTGAACTCTCCTTTTGGCCCCACATCTAATCAATTTCCAAAGATTGCCACCTCAAACTCCGCAACATCTCCAAGCTACATCCCTTTCTAACCAAGGAAACCACAAAGCTCCTGATTCACTCCCTGGTTATCTCTCGCCTTGACTACTGCAACTCCCTCCTCATTGGCTTACCATTAAACAGACTTTCCCCCCTTAAGTCCATCATGAATGCTGCTGCCAGACTCATCCACCTTACAAACCGCTCAGTGTTTGCTACCCCTCTCTGCCAATCCCTACATTGGCTGCCACTTGCCCAATAGATTAAACTCAAAATACTAACAAGTTACAAAGCCATCCACAACTCTGCCCCCAGCTACACCACTAGCCTAGTCTCAAAATACCAACCTAATCGCCCTCTTTGTTCCTCCCAAGACCTCCTGCTCTCTAGCTCCCTCATAACCTCCTCCCATATCCGCCTCCAGGACTTCTCCTGAGCCTCACCCATCCTCTGGAATTTGCTACCCCAATCTGTCAGACTGTCTTCAAATGTATCCACTTTTAGGCGATCCCTGAAAACTTTCCTCTTCAGAGAAACCTCTCCTGCCTCCATCTTACAACTGCACTATTTTGTCCATTAGCTCATCCCCAGAGCTATTACCCTTTTGTATAACCTTGACCCTCCCTCCTAGATTGTAAGCTCTAACAAGCAGGGCCCTCTGATTCCCCCTGTATTGACTTGTATTGTATTTGTACTGTCTGCCCTAATGTTGTAAAGCGCGTAAACTGGCGGCGCTATATAAATCCTGAATAATAATAATAATGAGGGAGAGACTGAACAGACTTTCAGTTGCTTATTGGCTGAGGAGGCAGCAGGAGGTGGACTGCTCTGCCTCGTGCTGCATCCTTAGCCAATAGTTACACAGGGTGCACTGTCCATCACTGCAGAGCCTTGTGCTTCCTGGGTTGGTGGGAGGGACAGAATTCCTCTGCAAAGAAGCTGCTGCAGAGATCGAGGTGAGTGAAAAAAATAGTGTTTTCCTGAAGCTTCTAGAAGACATGTACAGTACATAGCCTGTGTTCATCTGTTAATATCAATTGCCAGCCCTAATGCTGTCCTTATAGCAGAGTGAAAGTAACTTTACACAGCATAGGTGTTAGCTTATGTCACCATGTTAAAAGGACAGCAACATGAGTAGCATTACAGTGACTGTTATTAGTCCAGGTTCACTAAACTAGCCAATTCTCTGAAAAGCAATCCATGCAATTTTTTTTTTTAGGTCCCTTTCATATGAGTGGTCCGATCGGGTCCTCCTGTCTGTTTTTGATGCTAACCCGATCGGACCACCCAGTCTCCTCTATGGAATGGCAGATTTCAATGGAAATGTATCCGCTTACACCCACCTACCTCCAATCTGATCTGATCTGGCAAAAAGAAAAGATGGAAGGTCCTCCATTCCCCTCTGTCTAGCCATATCAGAGGGCAGTTGGGTGTAAACGGACAGCATGAGTGTACACATACCTGTCAGTTGCCCACTCAGCCCAGCAAGGTATCCACGGACAGATCCCCTGCTGAGAAAAACTGTATCGGGCCCATGTGAAGATTGCAGCTAGAGTGCAGATAAGGCCAGCCATAGACAGTTTGAATCTCAGTCTGTTTGGCAGAGACTGGCCGAGATTCAAATTATGTATGGGCAGGCTGAATGTACCCAAGTAGATAGATCAACTTGAGTACAACTAGCCTGTCAGATTTTACATACAATTATTGCTAGCAGCTCTTGTAGCTACTAGCAATAATCACTGTGTTCTCCTGGCGCCCCCCCCTCCCCCCACCTGGAGAATACAATGGTTCTGCAGCAGGGATTCCCCATCAACACTGTCTTGCTCGATTTTCTTATTAACACAATTTTTTTTTCCTGCAACCTGTGGGACACGGATGGAGAAAAAAATGAATGGGGTTTTAATTTGTCCAAAATGGGGAAAAAAGTGCTTGCTTTATATATATTTTAGTTTTATACATAACTAGAACATCTAACAGGGTTATGTCATTGCAGGGGATTTCCCCTCATTTCCTGTACATGCCCCTGTACACACGGTCGGAAATTTCGACAACCAAATCCGTTGGATTTTCTCCGTCCGATTTTGTCCGTCGGATCTTGTCCGAAACTGTTGCATACACACGGTCGGACTAAGTTGTCGAAAAATCCGATCTTTCAGAACGTGATGACGTAATTTAGTTACAATGGGACTACATTCAGGCTAGTAGCCAATAGCTTTGATGTAGGAATTTTATATGAGCATGCGTGGCACTTGGTCCGATCAAAATTCGCTACACATGATCGGAGTATGTCCGACCGGCCCAGTTGGTCGGGAAATATTTCCAACATGTTGGAAAATTGGGTCCGATGGATATTCCGATGGAATCAGTCCGATGCATACCACACACAGTCGGATTATCCGACAACACGGTCCGATAGGACACATTCCGACGGATTCTCCGACCGTGTGTACAAGGACTTAGTGTCACCAGAACAGGAAGTGAGGGGATATCCCTATGGGGATATAGCCAGCAATTGTTTCCTTATATATAATATGAACATTATAAGGCAACAATTGAAAGCTATTTTCCCACAGTGAGATTCCCCCGCTTTCTGTTCTGGTGACACTAAGACAGGAAGTGAGGGGAAATCTCATGCAATGATATAACCCTATTAGATGTTCTAGTTATGTATAAAAATATATATAAAGCAAGCACCTTTTTTAAAAATTTTGGCTAAAACATGGAAGCCTTAAAACCGCATTCTTTTTTTATCATCTATGTCCAATTGTGAGGTCCCATAGACACATTGGGTAGTGAGAGAGAAATGGAACAGAGGACTGGAGGAGGAGGACATGGAATGGAGGAGATGGGACTGGAGGAGGAGGAGTATGTGGGATGGAGGAGATGGGACTGGAGGAGAATAAGGACATGGGATGGAGGAGATGGGACTAGAAAAGGATGACATAGAATGGAGGAGATGGGACTGGGGGAGGAGGAGAAGGACGTGGGATTGGGGAGATGAGACTGAAAGGGGACATGGGATGGGACTCCATGGGACTGCCAGTGGGCGGGCACTGGGGAATGTTGATGGTCAGGTCCGGGGATGTGTAAGGGGCCCCAAAATTTCTGATCCTGTCGGGGACATACTGTTTGCCGCCCCCCCCCCCCCAAAAAAAAAATTACCACCGGGCGCCACTCTCTGAGCCAATGGTTATCATGCCAGCAAGATGGGTCTGTAAAGGGGAACTCAGATGTAAATGCTGCAGACCCTAATGTAAGTGGGAACTCTGATGTAAATGGAAATTCAGTGGACTCTGATATAAGGTGGCCTCTGGTGACCAGAGCCCCCCTTACATCAGAGTTCCCCCTTAGATCATGATCTTCAGCATTCCCCTTTACCTCAGTGTTCCCTTGCCCTGTAAGGGGGGGATCCTGCAGACTGATGTACCCTTAAAGACCACTTTGACCTACAGGTAAGCCTAGATTAAGGCTTACCTGTAGGTCCAAGAAATTTCTCCTAAACCTACACGGTTTATGAGATATTTGCAAAAAGACAGGCACCGTGCAGGCGCACTGAGCATGCTGATGCTAACGGCGATATGCTGTTAGTGGCGGCTCCTGTGCGCATGCGTGGGAGTGACGTCATCGCGGCTCCGGCCAATCACAGCGCAGGAGCCGCGATACACGGAAGGAAGATGGACGCTCCGTGAAAGAAGGGACAGCAGTGACAATGCTGGCTAATGTGTCAGGTAAGTGACACATAATGGGCTGCTATGCGATGCATAGTAGCCCATTATGCTTTACGTTTGCAGGGAAACAAAGAGGAAGTAAACTCATCAGGGTTTACTTCCTCTTGAAAACTGCAATTTTTGATACTTTTTTGCACTGCCAGTAAAAAATTTGGCTCTGTCAGTAAAAATCAGTAAATGTGATTTTTGTCAGTAAAAATTGGTACCATTTGTAAATTTTTGTATCCTGCCAGTAAATTTCACTTCGGGGAGCTGACAACACTGGGATGTGCATGCCCTAAACCCATCAGTAGGCAGTGATGTATGGGTATGTTGCTTTTCCTGCAGCCACTGCTCACCCACAGTACACTTTTATAGGGGTTTTTAATCTAGGCGACGGGGGGAGGGCCCAGAGGTAGAGATAGTCAGCGCACAACATATTCCAGAGGGGATTATTGAGGGCATTAGTGGTAGGTTGACAAGAGCACATAAACCCAAGGTAAGTATAGTAAAAAGTCCTAGTTGCAATCTTGGAACACCCAATGAGAGGATGGTATGCGACCACTCTAAACTACGTGGCATGTTCACCAATGCCAGGAGCCTGGCGGACAAGATGGGTGAACTAGAGATACTGTTGTACAAGAAGAATTTGGATTTTGTGGGAATTTCAGAGACTTGGATCAACAGCTGTCATGATTGGCTGGCAACCATTCAAGGGTATACCCTTTATTGCAGGGATAGAGAAGGTAAAAAAGGGGGAGGGATATGCCTATATATCAAGAATAATGTACACGTGAATGTGAGAGATGACATCACTAAGGAGGCTCGGGAGGAGGTAGAAACCTTATGGGTAGAGCTCCAAATGGATGAAGACAAGGGGGGAAATATTAATGGGAGAATGCTATAGGCTCCTTAACCTGAGGGAGGAGAGGGAGATGGATGGATCTCCTATCATAAGTTGGATTGTTGGATTAGCAGCAAGGATGGGAAGTGTTATCATAATGGGGGATTTTAATTATCCAGACATAGACTAGGCGGAGGGAACCACGCATTTGTCTAAGGTCACCAGTTCCTAAATGTCTTGCAGGACAATTTCATGGTTCACATGGTAGACACACCAACTAGAAATAAAGCATTACTGGATCTACTGATTACAAAAAATACAGACCTGATCACGGATGTGGAAATATGGGGCAATTTATGAAACAGTGATCACAGATCAATTGGCTTCAGTATAAATCAGTATAAATCACACAAATAGGAAACATAAGGACCCTGAATTTCAAAAGAGCCAAGTTCCCTAAATTACGAACCTTGTTAGAAGGCATGAACTGGGATAAAATCTTAGGAACAAAGAACATGGAGGAGAGATGGGTTTGCTTTAAGAGCATATTAAATAAGGGCATTAGCCAATGCATTCCATTGGGTAATAAATTTAAAAGAGCGAACAAAAGTCCTGTATGGCTTAACTCCAATGTAAAAATGCATATAAAAGCAAAGGAGAAGGCCTTCAAAAAATACAAGGTTGAGGGATCATCAGCATTCAGACTTTATAAAGAATGCAACAAGAAATTTAAGGGTGCAATTAGGGCGGCTAAGATAGAACATGAAAGACACATAGCAGAGGAGAGCGAAAAAAAATCCCAAGAAATTCTTTAAGTATGTAAACAGTAAAAAAAGGAGGACAGACCATATTGGCCCCATGAAGAATGAGGAAGGACATCTGGTTACAAAGGATGGGGAGATTGCGAAGGTATTGAATTTATTCTACATTCTTATTCTTTAGTAACCAAAACTACAGTGTTTATCCTTATGACACATCACTGGAAGCACCTCCATGGCTAACAGAGGAAAGAATTAAATTAGACTTGGGAAACTTAACATTAATAAATCACTGGGACCAGATGGCTTGCATCCATGGGTACTTAAGGAACTCAGTCAAGTAATTGCCAGACCATTGTTCCTAATTTATTTTATTTTTTAATATCAAAAGTTTATTGAGGTTTTATTCAAAGTTCACAAATCAAAGCATATAACAAATACAACTGGTAGGGTGTTCACCACATAGGGAAGCATCGGCAAACATTCAATGATAGTGTAACAAAGTTAACTAAGTATGCATAACATATGTAGTAGACAAAGACAATAAGGCAGTGCTCTACGCCCATGGAGAGTAAAGTGCCGGAGTGGCTGGTTATTGTTATATCTTCTGACCATTTGTGATGATGGAGTTTATTATCAAACTCAATTGGTGGTGTCCAATAATACAACTTGCTTTCATATCAAAATTATAGCTAGACAAGGAGGGGTCAGAGAAAGGAAAGAAGGGAGAAGAGAGAAGTAGAGAGGGTCAGGGAATACAGACTCCTTTCGCAATCAGGTTCTTTACTCAATTATTCGTTATCAGTTACGTTTCACAGTCTTATTGTTGGGGTCCTTTTAGTGGGTTTTCATAGGTGGTTGAGACTTTAAGGGCAAACCACAGAGACCAGGTTTCGTGGTATCTCTCTATTTTATCTGAGGTTTTGGCTAGCGTATCCTCCATTTGACAGATTTTGGATACCTTTTGCAGCCAGTCTTTTCCATAACAGTGGAATCAGAGTTTTAGCCATGTTTAGTAAGTGTTTAGTCAAGGACTTTTTGTACCGTCTACGCGGAAAGTTAGAGATGTGAAATAAGCAACAGGCTGCATCTAGCTTGAGTCTACTCTCTGTGATTAGTCTAATGGTCTCTCTAACTTTGTTCCAATAGGTACTTAGTATTGGGCATTGCCACCAGATATGCAAGAGAGAGCCCGTTTCCTCTCCGCATCTCCAGCACCTGCTGGAGGTGTGAGGGAGCCATTTGTTTAACTTGACAGGGGTGGCGTATCAATGTGTCAAGAGCTTGTATGCTGTCTCTTGTGTTCTAGTGCTAATGGAGCACTTGTAAGAGAGGATACAAGCTGTTTTCCACTGGTTGTCTGTGATCTCTATTTGCAGAGCTCTTAACCATTTTCTCCGAAAACTATCCTCTGTAGTAGCTGTGGAGTATTGCAACCAAGCATAAAGGACGGATGTTGCCTTTTCAAATTTATCTCCTTTAGAACACACCACTTCCAGCTCAGTCAGCTCTCTGGTAAAAACGTTTTTTTTGTTTTTATTGTTGGCGAAGATACGTATTTGAAAGTAGGACCAAAGAGGTAAGCTTAGAAGTCCAGTGTCGCTTTGAAGTGTTAGGGTGTCCTTAATTTGGGCATTGTGAAAGCAGTCTCTTACTGTAATCTGTCGCATGAGGTCTCGAGTGTGGAGGTTAATGTTCTCAGTCTCCGGGGCGAAGTCAGGATTGTTATTTAGTGGGGTTAGTGGACTGAGGGCGGAGGTTAAGGAGGATTTTTTGGTCACTGTGTGACACTCACTTAACCACTTAAGCCCTGGACCAATTGCTTGCCTAAGAACCAGAGGTCTTTTTACAATTTCGCACTGCACTGCTTTAATTGGTAATTGCGCGGTCATTGTTGTACCCAAACAAAATTTGCGTCCTATTTTTCCCACAAATAGAGCTTTCTTTTGATGGTATTTGATTGCCTCTGCGATTTTTATTTTTTGCAATAAAAATGGAAAAAGACCGAAAATTAAAAAAAAAAAGATATTTTCTACTTTTTGATATAAGAAAAATCTAATAAACTCAATTTTAATCATACATGTAGGCCAAAATGTATTCAGCCACATGTCTTTAGTAAAAAAAAATGTCAATAAGCGTATATTTATTGGTTTGCACAAAAGTTATAGCGTCTACAAACTAGAGTACATTTTCTGGAATTTACACAGCTTTTAATTTATGAATGCCTCAATTTCATTTCTTGAGGTGCTAAAATGGCAGGGCAGTACAAGCCCCCCCCCCCCCAAATGACCCCATTTTGGAAAGTAGACACCCCAAGGAAATTGCTGAGAGGCATGTTGAGCCCATAAAAAAAAAATTTTTTGTCCCAAGTGATTGCAAAAATTTTTTTTTTACAAAAAGTTGTCACTAAATGATATATTGCTCACACATGCCATGGTTATATGTGTAATTGCACCCCAAAATACATTTTTCTGCTGAGTACGGGGATACCACATGTGTGGGACTTTTTGGGAGCCTAGCCGCGTACGGCACCCCGAACACCAATCACCACCTTCAGGATTTCTAAGGGTGAACATTTTTGATTTCACTCCTCACTACCTATCACAGTTTCGAAGGCCATAAAATGACAAAATAGCACAACCCCCCCCCCCCCAAATGACCCAATTTTTGAAAGTAGACACCCCAAGTTATTTGCTGAGAGGCATGTTGAGTCCATGGAATATTTTATATTTAGCCACAAGTTGCGGGAATATTACAAACTTTTTTTTGCACAAAGTTGTCATTAAATAATATATTGCTCACACATGCCATGGGCATATGTGAAATTACACCCCAAAATACATTCTGCTGCTTCTCCTGAGTACAAGGATACCACATGTGTGGGACTTTTTGGGAGCCTAGCCACGTATGGGGCCCCGAAAACCAAGAACCGCCTTCAAGATTTCTAAGAGCATACATTTTTGATCTGCAAAATACTCACCATACCTCTCAGCAAATAGCTTGGGGTGTCTCCTTTTCAAAATTGGGTCATTTGGGGGGGGGGGGTTGTGCCATCTGGGCATTCCATGGCCTCTGAAACTGTGATTGGCAGTGAGGAGTGAAATAAAAAATGTACACCCTTAGAAAGCCTGAAGGCGGTGCTTGGTTTTTGGCGTCCCGTACACGGCTAGGCTCCCAAAAAGTCTCACACATGTGGTATCCCCATACCTCACATGCATGGTGCAATTGCTGTTTACATATGACGCTAAACTGACGCTTGCGTTCGCCTTTGCGCAGAGCAGGGGGGGACAGGGGTGCTTTTTTTTATTATTTATTTTGCTTTTTTATTTTATTTTTAAATTGTTCCTTCCATTTTTTTTAATCATTTTTATTGTTATTTTAGGGAATGTAAATATACCCTATGATAGCAATAGGTAGTGACAGGTACTCTTTTTTTGAAAAAAATGGAGTCTATTAGACCCTAGATCTTTCCTCTGCCCTCAAAGCATCTGACCACACCAAGTTCGGTGTGATAAAATGCTTTCCCAATTTCCCAATGGCGCTGTTTATATCCGGGAGGGGGGACATTCCCTCCCACTGCTTGTAAAAGCAGTCTAGAGGCTAATTAGCCACTAGGATTGCTTTTACATGAAAGCTGATCACTTGCTGAAAATAATGATACCAAGATGATATCTAAACTAGCGGGCATCATTCTGGTATAACCATTCAAAGTCCAGCAACATACCAGTACGTTGCTGGTCCTTGTTGGACATATATTGCAATCTTGTTTTTCGTGCAGCCTGTTGGCTGAACAAAAAAAAGAGATTGAGCAGTGGGTATGCCCACCATTAGAATACCTCCCTTCATCCACCCACTTCTATTGATGGGCATACATGCACCATTCATATATGCCAAAGCATGGGGGCATCCTCCCGCAAAAGTTATGCCGCATACACACAAACTTTTCCACGGGCAAGCCTCCGTCAGAATTTCGACCGTATGTACGCGGCATTAGGAGCAAATCGCTCCTTCACCCCTGCTGCCCCCATGCTTCGGCATATATGCTCTTTTTTTAACTGTGGTGGTGAAATTACCTCCTACAGTGTTGGAGTCACGGCTTTATGTATCATGGGAGAAAACGCTGTTGCTGTCAAGATAAATAAATCTGCGCTGCAACTGAATGGCATACCTGCTAAGCAAATTATGGTTAACATTAAAACAAAGTAACATTACAGTATAACAGTTAGCCCTTGTACACACTCGGACATTCCGACAACCAAATCCGTCGGATTTTGTCTGACGGATTTTGTCCGAAACTGTTGCATACACACAGTCGGACAAAGTTGTCAGAAAATCCGATCGTACTTAACGTGATGACGTTATTTCGTTAGGACGGGACTCCGTTCAGGCTAGTAGCCAATAGCTTTGGTCTAGGAATTTGATCTGAGCATGCGTGGCACTTTGTCCGATCGGAATTCTCTACACATGATCGGACAAAGTCCGATCGGATCATGTTGTCGGAATATTTTATAGCCCAGCTGAAAAACTTGGTCCGTCGGATACTCCGACGGAAACAGTCCAATGGAGCCCACACACCGTCGGATTATCCGACAACACGGTCCTATCGGACATTGTCCATCGGAATGTCTGACCGTGTGTACAAGGGCTAAGACCTTACCATACCATACCTGAAAAGCAAATACCAAAAAAAAGCATAGTAAAAAATAAAACATTTTTTAACTCAACCTGTGCCTAAAATATATATATGCCGAAGCATGGGGGCATCCTCCCGCGTACACATGGTCGGACTTTTCCATGGGCAAGCCCCAGTCGGAATTTCGACCGTTTGTACGTGGCATTAGGAGCAAAATCGCTCTTCCATCCCCACTGCCCCCATGCTTCGGCATATATGAAATCACCTCCTACAGCACAAGAATCACGGCTTAATGTATCGTGGGAGCAAACGCTGTTGCTGTCAAGATAAAAAAAATCCACGCTGCAGCTGAATGACGCACCTAAAAACAAAAAAATGGTTAACAATAAAACACAGTAAACAGTAAAGTATAAAAAAATTACACACCTGAAAAGCAAGCATGATAAAACATAATAAAACATTGCAGAATAGAATAGAGTAAAAAAGAGCAACAATAGAGAGAGAATAGAGAGAGAACAATTAAAAAACAATTATTTTGGGGTCTTTTATTAATTTATTTTTGTGTTTTTTGTTTTTGTTTTTTTACTTATTTTTTTTTTTTTACACTTTTTTTTGTAACTGTAATTAAACAACTGTAACGGTTCGGGTCTCTCAAAATGGAATGGCATCTTGGGAGACCCTGTGTAAGTGTGTCCAAGACTGTGAAATGCTGTACCCTATGCTAAAACTTCACTAGTATGTGGTAGCGTTCAAAACATTCACCAATGCAAAGATCAGGATTGTCTGGACAGCGTGGACAATAATAACGGGTGTCACACCTATATCCGCGCTTGGTACAGACACAACATCTTCTTTGGGGGGCTCGTTGGGTAGGGGTACTCTCGAGGACATATAGAAGATGCCTCTCATGCAGCCGGCTTACTGCATTTGGTTGGGGAAGGTGAGGTGCAGAACCATATGGATACAGAAGGTCTGTGACAATCTCTTCCTGGAATGTAAGGAAGGATAAAGTCCCGCCTGAAGCTCTGTATAGCACATGAGCGTTCAGCAAAGCCAATTGAAACAAGTAAACAGATACTTTTTTTGTACCAGCGTCTGGCCTTACGGGCAACTAGATACGGTGCCAACAACTGGTCGTCGAGGTCCGCCCCCTCCAATATTTTGGTTATATTCGTGGACACAGAGGGGTTTCTCCACAACACCAGTCGCCGTAGTAATTTGGACTGTCGTGTCTGCATGAGGGAGGTAAGAGGACGACAAAGTTCATTGTTGTTGAAGTGCATGAACCGCAAGATCTGCTCGTATCGTTTCCTGGACATGGAGGCAGAGAACACGGGCATATGGTCAATTGGGCGCGTGGACCAATACATCCGCAACATTGTGAATTTATGTATGCCCATGTTGAGGGAAAGGCCCAGAAAGGTCTTAAATTCGGAAACCGTAATTGGTTTCCAATTTCTGGCAAGGGAAGGCAACTGGGGATTAGCGGCGATGTGTTGACCAGCATATAAATTAGTTTGGTCCACAATAGATCTATAGAGATCTTCCCGTGAAAAACAGCGAATAAAAATCAAGTGGTGTAAAATCAACTGTTTCTACCTGAATACTGGGTTGGCCAGTGATTGGGGGAAGTGGTGAGCACCCAATCAGGATTGGCGAATTCTGCAGGAAGGACACTATGGGAATGATGGGCCTGCCTTTGTCTTCTTCTTGGTGGCAGTGGGGCACTACTTGTTTTTTTATTTTTTTATTTAATCCTTTTTTATAACATTTTCAAACACAAAATTAACAATAAAATTCACAATTCGCGAAAGCCTTCATCTCGAGCATAATTAACACAAAAGCAGAACTATACACAGCATTCAAATTGTTACAAGCTTGCCTTGTAATTATCCCCCAACCTCCCACCCAACCCACCCCCTATTTGAAAACACACTGCTAGCTCCAGCCACTCCAACTCCAATGATGGTTGACTGGTTGAGAGATAGTAAACGCTGCCTGGAACAAAAAAAAGGGGGGAGGGGGGGCACCTCACCCCACTGGGCGACGCGCCCACGGGACGGGCCAATGGGCGGGAGCGAGAAGGCCCCCACCGGCCATAAGCTAGCCAGGTGGGTTCTAGGCCCGCCCCCCCCCCCGTGACACTGCCCAGGGGGTAACCCATCTCGCTCAGCCAGGGGTTCCATAGCGCCCCGAATTTCTTTAAGTTATTTTGCTTTATGAACATCACTCTTTCACACCAGATTGTGGAATTAATAGCATTAACCCATGATTCAAATGCGGGGGGATTCCTGGCTTGCCAGTTTATTGCTATTAGCCGCCTAGCCTGATACAGGCACCTTAACCCCTGCCTTTCCCATTCCCAAGGTCTATCTATGCTGTTTAATTCAGCCAAATTTCCATTATGCCATAAAGGGGTATAATCGGTCACGCCCGTATATCCCATAAATAACTTTGTTGTCTGCCACACCTTCCTCATTAAGACGCTGGTAGGGCACTTATGGGCAAATGAATTAGCCTCCAATACTTCGACCAGTGATTTATGGGGTGCATTCTCAATCATCATTTTGTGATTTGGGCACTCTCCACCTTGGGACCCGGCCCCGGCTAAATGTTGGAGTTGGGCTGACAGGAAGTATGATCTTGGGTGTGGTGTCGCCACCCCTCCCCTCGCGGCGGGCAGCTGCATTGTCTGTAGGCTAATCCGGGCTTGGCCCTTCTTCCAAATGAGATCCCGGAATAACGATTCCAGTTTCTTAAACCATTTCTGGTTGATCCAAGTTGGAGAATTATGTAGGATATATAGTATTTGTGGCAGCCAAATCATTTTAATTAAATTGCAGCGTCTCGCCACAGAGAGAGGGAGGCAACACCAAGGGTTGACTTTCTGTTTCAGTTTTGTCAATAGTGGTGCTAAATTCTCGACACTACTTGTGCTTGCCACCTCGCCAGCTTGAACTGCACTTATGGGACTCGTCACGATACCAAGTGTTACTGCAGTGCTGGATGTACGTCCAGGGTGTACTAGGCCGCTGGTGATTGCCAGTTCACCAGAAGGAATAGCGGCGCTAGTACTGGCTCTCTGCTCCTGCGGTTCTTACACCTCAACAACATCAGAAGATCGGGATCGGGTATGCTTGACCTTAGCAGGGACTTCACCTTCGTCGCCAGAGCTATCTATCATGGAGCCAATGTCGTCTACAGGATCATATTCTGAGCCTGAATCTGACAGATGAGTGACCTCCTCTTCACTATCTGTCATGCTCAGAAACCTGTAGGCCTCTTCACTAGTGTACCTTCGATTTGCCATTTTGGGCTCTAAATTTACTGGTACAACTAGTGAGATTCACAGGTAAAAAGGCACCTAGGCTGTCAGCAACTGTATAAAACGCTACAAAAAAAAACTGTTAGCAATCAGACCTGAGTCTTCGAACGATTCAGTTATGTGTGTTGTGTTTTGTAAGTGACAGTGGTCGATCGATACTGCACTTGGGTGGGCTGGGCTGGGCTGGGCGGAGGGGCGAAACGCAGGTGCTAGCAGGTATCTGGGCTGATCCCACTTTTGGAACCCTAAACTGCTGGGGACGTTAGTATAGATCTGATCAGATCAGATATTGATCTGTTCAGATACTATATCACTAAGGGAGGTGTATGCTTTGTGCATTGGGTGTTAGTGGTACTGGCACTAACCTGATGCTGCCTGGGGCAACGCAGACCCTATCTGACCCTAAAACTTAATTGATATCACCCGCCAGGTGATCAGGGGGTTAAACCTTTATTGGGTAATAAATGGCGGGTGCCCTGATGCTATAAAAAGCAAACTAACTAACCAGCATTACCCGTAACACTTATACAGTGATCACTGGCCCCTACCTGTGTCCTCTATAGTTGACTGGGATTCCTCACTGTAATCCTCCACCTCGTGTAGGGCCCACGCCCTATTGTGTCCCGAGACGGTGTCAGCTGGGCTTTGAGAGGATCAGATATGCTCCTGGCTGAGGAAAAAGATGTTCCACGTCTGGGTCTGGAGTTTGGTGGAGCAGTTTTCCCATTTCCAAGTCTGGGCAAGCAGGGTATCGGGCTGTCAGCTGTGTCTTTCATGGAGCTCCGCTAGTGTGCATCCATCTCGGCCACTCGCTAAGCCACCCATTGTATCTAATTTTTACTGACAGTCTACTGACTGGAATGGTACCAGGTGATTGGAGAAAAGCCAATGTAGCGCCAATATTTAAAAAGGGCCCAAAATACAATGCTGGGAATTACAGACCAGTTAGCCTAACATCAATAGTATGGAAGCTCTTGGAGGGGATGATAAGGGACTATATACAAGATTTTATTAACGAGAACATTAGCAATAATGAGCATGGATTCATGATGAATCATTATTGCCAAAGCAATCTATTAACCTTCTATGAGGAGGTGAGTTGCCATCTAGATAAAGGAAGGCCCGTAGATGTAGTGCATCTGGATCTTGCAAAAGCATTTGACACAGTTCCCCATAAACGTTTACTGTACAAATTAAGGTCTGTTGGCATGGACCATAGCGTGAGTACATGGATTGAAAACCAGTTTTCATAGATTGAAAACCAGTTACAAGGGCGAGTTCAGAGGGTTGTGATAAATGTGAGTACTCTGAGAATGATCAGAGGTGGGTAGTGGGGTAACCCAGGGTTCTGTGCTGGGACCAATCCTATTTATTTTGTTAATAAATGACCTGGAGGATGGGGCAAATAGTTCAACCTCTTTATTTGCAGACGATACTAATTTAAGCAGGGCAATAACTTCTCCGCACACAGGCGGTGGTCTCAGCGGGGAGCATTGATAGTTTCAAAAAACTATTAGATAAGCACCTGAACGACGCAACATACAGGGATATACAATGTAATACTGACATATAATCACACACATAGGTTGGACTTGATGGACTTTGTGTCTTTTTTTAACCTCACCTACTATTTAACTATATATATATATATATATATATATATATATATATATATATATATATATATATATATATATATATATATATATTGTACTCCAAGTAAAGAATTTTAATAATTTTTAAGTAAAAAATCCTTATTTGTAAAGACCCCCACACCCATGTACACGCACCTACAAGCGTACATGCACACGTAGGGTGCATCTACATACAAAAATTACATTTGTGCTACACATATTCAGTGTTGTGCACACACCAGAGTGAGAGGGTCACTAATGGACAATTTTGTTGTTTGTTGTTTTACGGGCAAGTGCAATTTTAAGGCTTAACATGTTTGGTACAGTGCCTTGAAAACGTATTAATACCCGTTGAAATTTTCCACATTTTGTCATGTTACAACCAAAAACGTAAATCTATTTTATTATTTATTATTATTTATGGGATTTTATGTGATAGATCAACACAAAGTCGCACATAATTATAAAGTGGGAGGAAAATGATAAATGGTTTTCCATATTATTTACAAATAAATATTTGAAAAGTGTGGTATGCATTTGTATTCAGCCCCGTTTACTCTGATACCCCTAGCTAAAATCTAGTGGAACCAATTGCCTTCAGAAGTCACCTAATTAGTAAATAGAGTCCACCTGTGTGTAATTTAAGCTCAGTATAAATACAGCTGTTCTGTGAAGCCCTCTGATTTTTGTTAGAGATTATTAGTGCACAAACAGCATCATGAAGGCCAAGGAACACACCAGTCTGGTCAGGGATAAAGTTGTGGAGAAGTAAAAAGCAGATTTAGGTTATAAAAAAAATCCCAAGATTTAAATATTATGGAGCACTGTTCAATCCATTATCTGAAAATAGAAAGAGTATGGCACAACTGCAAACCTACCAAGACATGGCTGTCCACCTAAACTCACAGGCCGGGCGAGGAGAGCATTAATCAGAGAAGCAGCTAAGAGGCCCATGGTAACTCTGGGGGGGGCTGCAGAGAACCACAGCTCAGGTGGGAGAATCTGTCCACAGGACAAGTATTGGTCTTGCACTCCACAAATCTGCACTTTATGGAAGACTGACAAGAAGAAAGCCATAAGAAGTCTTGTTTGCAGTTTATGAGAAGCCATGTGGGGAACACAGCAAACATGCGGAAGAAGGTGCTCTGGCCAGATAAGACCAAAACTTAACTTTCTGACCTAAAAACAAAACGATATGTTTGGTGGAAAACGAACACTGCACATCACCCTGAACACATCATCCCCACTGTGAAACATGGGGGTGGCAGCATCAAGTTGTGGGGATGCTTTTTTCAGCAGGGACAGGGAAGCTGGTTAGAGTTAATGGGAAGATGGATAGCGCCAAATACAGTTAGAGTCTGCAAAAGACTTGAGACTGGGGCTGAGGATCACCTTCCGGCAGGATAACGACCCTAAACATACAATCAGAGCTACAATGGAATGGTTTG
Organism: Lithobates pipiens; assembly: GCF_037356315.1. Lineage (NCBI taxonomy): Eukaryota > Metazoa > Chordata > Amphibia > Anura > Ranidae > Lithobates > Lithobates pipiens. Next base: position 406,859,386 of record NW_027507764.1, on the reverse strand, counting down.
TATCAAAGCATATTCATGTGTTAGAATGGCCCAGTCAAAGTCCAGACCTAAATCCAATTGAGAATCTGTGGCAAGACTTGCAAAAATTGCTGTTCACAGACACTCTCATCCAATCTGACAGAGCTTGAGCTATTTTGAAAAGAAAAATGGGAAAAATGTCACTCTCTAGATGTGCAAAGCTAGTAGAGACATCCCCAAAAACACTTGCAGCTGTATTTGCAGCGAAAGGTGGTTCTACAAAGTATTGGCCACACTTTTCACATGTTTATTTGTAAAAAACAAAATTGAAAACCATTTATCATTTTCCTTCCACCTCACAATTATGTGCCACTTTGTGATGGTCTATCACATAAAATCCCAATAAAATACATTTTTTGATTGTAATATGACAAAATGTGGAAAATTTCAAGGGGTGTGAATACTTTTTCAAGGCATCTGTATCTGTTTACTTAATGTAACCTCATCTTTTATATGTGACCAAAACATAATGGGTAATATATTCTGTTTGTGTGCACTAACATTAATGCTAGTGTATTTTTCACTGATTATATGAGTTTGATATATAGTTGCTCTAATATTTTGTGACATAAAAAATGCAACTGCCACTGTTTTGTTCTTTATTCCCTGTGTTTCAGAAAATATATAATATGTGGGGGGGTTTAACTAATCATTAGGCCTGAAATGTGCATTTTAATGTGTGCAAAAAATGCAAACATGGCTCTGGGAGCTAAATAGTTTAATTCAAAATGAATGAAAATCAGGGCTGGACTGAGGCATACTGATGTGTAAATCAATGCGTAGGGCTGTCCTTGCCTTCACAGGATACATAGGTGTTCCATGCATCCACATGCAGGCAGTTCGAATTCCTGTCTATTGGTATGCAGTAGCTGCCTGGACACAGCCAGTGGTTCCAATCGGACAGCCAGCCAGGTGTGTGTGCTTACCTCTGAACACCGATAAATTTAAACCCAGGAGAAAGTGATCTGGAAGTATAATGGCCAATTCATACCATATCATAGTTGCCAACATTCTCAAATAATTTTTAGGGACACTTTTTTTCTGTGGGATATATTTTAAATTAGGGGCGGGGCATTAGTTTGTAGGCATGGTCTAATGGGAGCAAAAAATGTGCTGCGACATGCTAAAAAATGGGCATGGTTTCAATTACGCTAAATAATAGGCACAGTTTAAAGGGGGTGTGGTTAGGGTCTGAGATGACTTACATAGTGGAGAATGTGGTAATATATAAGAAAATAAAAAAGAGAAAGAGGGATGAAGGGAGCGAGAAAGAAGAATAGAGAGAGAAAGAGAGAAAAAGGGATGGAGGGATAAAGAAAGAACAAGAGAAAGAGGTATGGAGGGACAGAGAGGGAGGGAGAGAGAAAGAAAGAAAGAAAGCTGGGGGGAGAGAGAAAGAGGGTGCAGGGAGAAGCAGAGAGAAAGAAAGAGGGATGGAGGGAGAGAGAGAGAAAGAAAGAAAGAAAGAGGGATGGAGGGAGGCAGAGAGAAAGAAAGAGGGCCAGAGAGAGAGAAGGGAAACAATATAGAGGGATGGAGGGAGAAGCAGAGAGAAAGAAAGAGGGATGGAGAGAGAGAAGGGAAACAAGAAAGAGGGATGGAGAGAGAAAGAGAGAAAGAAAGAGGGATGGAGAGAGGGATGGAGAGAGAGATGGGAAACAAGAAAGAGGGATGGAGAGAGAGAGAAAGAAAGAAAGAGGAATGGAAGGAGAGAGAAAGAGAGCAGGAAAGAAAGAAAGAGGGGTGGAGGGAGGGGGAATCGAGAGAAGGAAAGATAAAGAGGGATGAAGGGAGAGAGAATGAGAGAAACAGAGAAAAAGAGGGATGGAGGGATGGACAGAGAGAGAGCGAGAGAGAGAGAGAGAAATCAGCCAACAGGAATACCATACATTATAAATGCATTATAAATACTATATCCCAGGCCACTTGGCCCATTGGCTGGGACTAGGGATGAGCTTCGTGTTCGAGTTAAACATACGTTTGACTCGAACATCGGCTGTTTGTCCGTTCGGCGAATACCGAACGTTATGGGCCGTTCGCGCCAAATTCGTGTGGTGCTCATGGCCCACAATGCACTCCACCATCGCAGTGCATTGCTGGCTCATGATTGGCCAAGCATGCACTGTGACCCCGCATGCTTGGCAAATCACAGCGCCGGCAGCGAGGAGAGCCATGATTGGCCAGAGGCAGGATGCCTGTGGCCAATCATAGCTCAGGCTGTGTAGTACACGCCCCACACTATATAAAGCCGCCAGAGCGGCGGCTTTGTGTAGTGTGTTGGCGTCTGTAGGAGTTAGTTTGTGTTATGTGTACCTTCAACACAGTATACACCGTTCGTTATCGGACGATTTTGCGTTCTTGCTCTTCTGTAGTGGTTGTTGTCTGCGTGCCCTGACCGCAGTATACACCATTATATCCACCTATATAGCTAGCTATATTTCTCTTTTTTAATTGAGCTTGCAGTCAGTTGTAGGAGATTGTGCGTGCTGTCTGTGTGCCCTGTCCGCAGTATACACCGTTATATCCACCTATATAGCTAACTATCTTGCTCTTTTTAAATAGAGCTTGCAGTCAGTTGTAGGAGATTGTGCGTGCTGTCTGCGTGCCCTGACCACAGTATACACCGTTATATCCACCTATATAGCTAGCTATATTGCTCTTTTTAAATAGAGCTTGCAGTCAGTTGTAGGAGATTGTGCGTGCTGTCTGCGTGCCCTGACCGCAGTATACACCATTATATCCACCTACATAGCTAGCTATCTTGCTCTTTTTAAATAGAGCTTGCAGTCAGTTGTAGGAGATTGTGCGTTCTGTCTGTGTGCCCTGACCACAGTATACACCGTTATATCCACCTATATAGCTAGCTATATTGCTCTTTTTTAATAGAGCTTGCAGTCAGTTGTAGGAGATTGTGTGTGCTGTCTGTGTGCCCTGACCGCAGTATACACCGTTATAGCCACCGACATAGCTCTTCTCTAATTGAGCCATCTGCAGGAGTTAGTGGGTGTTGTGTGTGCCTCCAGCACAATATACACTACCCAATTGCTGGTTTTCCCATCTCCCTTCAGGCCATTACCATCTCTGGAAGGCCAACAAGGAGAGGCAGACAGGCGTGAGCCGATAAAAGAGGGCAAGCAGGCTCTGTGTCTAGAGACAACAGTCCTGGTTGTGGACGCAGTGTATTGTCATCATCAGCACGTGGCCATGGGACACGCTTGTCCTTCTTTTCGGCAGCTGGACATGTTGAGCCGCAACATGCCGAAGACTTGGTAGAGTGGATGACCAAGCCCTCTTCATCCTCCTCATCCTCTTTCACCCAGGCTCAGGGTACTAGCAAAGCAGCTGCCAACGCATCGTCTTCCCTCCTCTCAATGTCATCATCAGTGACTCCTTCCCTAGACCCACCACGTCCTCCTGAGGAGTCTCCAGAACTCTTTGAGCACAGTGTTGGGTACATGCTCCAGGAGGATGCCCAGTGTTTTGTAGGCTCTGATGATGACACTCAGCTAGAGGAAGGCAGTAGCGTGAATGCAGAGAGAGGGGATGCTCAAGAAGGACAGCAATCTGGCAGTCATGTTCCACAAGCTGCAGCATATTGCCAGGTTTGCTACAGCGATGAAGAGGGAGGGGATGATGAGGGCACTGACTCCACGTGGGTGCCTGGTAGGAGAGAGGAGGAGGAGGAGGAGGAGGAGGAGGAGGAGGAGGAGGCACATGTCCAACGAGGCAGGATGCCCTCCGGGGGCCAGCTTAGGGGCAGCACACCGACTGAATCACACCGCAGAGCTCCGCCTGTACATTATTCTAAAAGTTCTTTGGTGTGGGCCTTTTTTGAGACGAGTGCATCAGATCGCACCGCTGCTATTTGCAACATATGTCTCAAGCGTATCTCGCGTGGCCAAAACATCAGTCGCTTGGGCACCACATGCTTGACCAGACATATGTTGACCTGCCATGCAGCTCGTTGGCAAGTGTACCTCAAAGACCCACACCAAAAAACAAAGCAGACCTCTCCTTTCTCCTCATCAGCTGGCATCTCCAACCCCACTAGACCTTCAGTCATCTCTGAAACCTGCTCTGAGAGGAATGAAGGTGTAGAATTAGGTGTGTCACAGCCAAGTGCTTCCGGGCACTCTGCTAGCAGTACACCCACGTCCGATTATAGCAAGCAAATGTCCCTGCCCCAGCTGCTGGACCGACGAAAGAAGTTCACTCCCAACCATCCACATGCCCAGCGGTTGAATGCTAGCTTGGCTAAATTGCTGGCACTTCAACTGCTGCCTTTTCAGTTGGTAGACTCTGCCCCCTTCCGTGAGTTTGTACAATGTGCGGTTCCTCAGTGGCAGGTCCCCAAACGCCACTTTTTCTCACGGAAGGCGATTCCAGCTCTCTAGTGGCATGTGGAAGGCAATGTCCTTGCCTCGCTGGACAGGGCGGTCAGCGGAAAGATGCATATTACCGCTGACTCATGGTCCAGCAGGCATGGACAGGGACGTTACCTGTCTTTCACGGCCCATTGGGTCACTCTTCTGGCAGCTGGGAAGGATGCAGGACAAGGGGCAGTAGTGTTGGAGGTTGTTCCGCCACCACGCCTCCAAAATGCTACTATTGGTTGTGACACACCTCTCTCCTCCACCGCCTCCTCTTCTTCTTCCTCCATGGCCTCTTCCAGTACTCTGTCCTCAGAACCAGTGGTGCTCCGTAGGCGTTCCAGGGGCTACGCAAGTACGCAGGTAAACGATGCCTTGCTGTGCTTGCGCTGGTTTGTTTGGGGGACAGGAACCACACTGGGGCAGATGTTTTGTCAGCTCTGCAGGGGCAGGCCGAGAGGTGGTTGACGCCACGCCAGCTTAAGCCAGGAATGGTGGTTTGCGAAAATGGCATGCACCTCCTCTCCGCCCTCCGACAGGGACAACTGACCCATGTGCCCTGTGTGGCTCACGTCCTTAACCTGGTGGTGCAGCGGTTCTTGGGCAGGTACCTGGGCTTACAGGATGTCCTGAAGCAGGCCAGGAAAGTCTGTGTGCATTTCCGCTGATCATTTAATGCCTGTGCTCGGCTGGCTGAGCTCCAAAAGGAGTTGAACCTGCCCAAGAATCGCCTTATATGTGACATGCCCACCAGGTGCAACTCAACGTTGGCCATGCTGCAGCGGCTGCACATGCAGCAGAGGGCCATCAATGAGTACCTGTGCGACTACGGCACCAGGACAGGGTCAGGGGAGCTCGGTTTTTTTCACCACGCCAGTGGGGCATGATCAGGGATGCATGCACTGTCCTGTCACCGTTTGAGGAGGCCACAAGGATGGGGAGCAGTGACAGTGCATGCATCAGTGACACTGTACCTCTTGTCCACCTGTTGGAGCATACGCTGCGTGGAATAATGGACAGGGCACTTGAGGCAGAACATAGGCAGGAAGAGGAGGACTTCCTTGCCTCTCAAGGCCCCCTTTATCCAGACAGTGTCCCTGCTGTGCCACCCATCATACAGGAAGAGGATGAGGAGGAGGAGGAGGAGGATGATTGTGTCAGCATGGAGGTGGAGGCTGGCACTCAGCATCAGCAGCAGTCTTGTAGGGATGATTTACAGTCCCAAGAAACCCGTGGACTTGTACGTGGCTGGGAGGAGGTAGCTGTTGAAGACATGTTGTCCTTAGTGACCCAGAGGACTCCAGACCGAATGCCTCAGCTAACCTACGCTGCATGGCCTCCCTGATTCTACAAAGCCTGTGGAAGGATCCTCGTATTCTTCGGATCAAGGAGAGGGACCATTACTGGCCTGGCTGGCCACTCTCCTTGATCCACGGTACAAGGGTAAGGTTGCTGACCTTATCTTGCCGTCGCAGAGGGAGCAGAGGATGAGACATCTCCGGGAGGCCTTGCAGAAAGGTCTGTGCAAGGCGTTCCCAGAGACTGGGAGGTTACAAACTCCTGGTCCTGGACAATGTGTTGCTGAGGCATCGGTCAGAAGGAGCGGTGGAGAAGGTGGCCGTCTGGCCGATGCGTTCAGACAATTTTTTAGTCCGCAGCCACAAGGTATGATCGGTTCCAGCAACCATCGCCAGCGTCTGATTTACATGGTGCAGGAATACCTAGGGGCAAGGTCAGACTTGGATACCTTTCCCACTGAAAATCCTCTGGCTTACTGGATCTTGAGGATAGATCACTGGCCAGAGCTTGCACAGTATGCAATTGAGCTACTGGCCTGTCCTGCATCCAGCGTTCTTTCGGAACGCACCTTCAGTGCTGCTGGTGGCTTTGTTACCGATCACAGCGTGCACCTGTCCACCGACTCATTTGATCGACTGACCTTCATCAAGATGAATCAGTCTTGGATCACCAGCAGCTGCCAAGCACCTGAAGCTGATGTAACCGAATAATTTTTTTTAAAATATCACATCCCTTCAAGACTGCCTATGCTGATGCTGAGTGACTGTCCTGTTATGTTGATTGTCTATCCTCTTCCTCCTCCGCTGATATGTTGGAAGAACATTTTTGGTTCTGGGTGATGTCACCAGCCCAATTTTTCAGCCCCTGTTTAACAGGGGCATTTAATTACAATTTTTGATGCAATGCTTTGCAGCAGGGCTCATTCCTGCACCTTAACTAGAGTATATGGGAGAGGTTGCAGTGTCGTGGCACCAGCACCAGTGCCTAAGGCCCAATTTTTCTGCCCCTGTTTAACAGGGGCATTTAATTACAAATTTTAATGCAACGCTTTGCAGCAGGGCTCATTCCTGCACCACAACTAGAGTATATGGGAGAGGTTGCAGTGTCATGGCACCAGCACCAGTGCCTAAGGCCCAATTTTTCTGCCCCTGTTTAACAGGGGCATTTAATTACAATTTTTGATGCAATGCTTTGCAGCAGGGCTCATTCCTGCACCACAACTAGAGTATATGGGAGAGGTTGCAGTGTCGTAGCACCAGCACCAGTGCCTAAGGCCCAATTTTTCAGCCCCTGTTAAACAGGGGCGTTTAATTACAATTTTTAATGCAATGCTTTGCAGCAGAGCTCATTCCTGCACCACGACTAGAGTATATGGGAGAGGTTGCAGTGTCGTAGCACCAGCACCAGTGCCTAAGGCCCAATTTTTCAGCCCTTGTTTAACAGGGGCATGTAATTACAATTCTTGATATAATAGTTCACAGGAGGGCCCGTTCCTGTGCCCACCCAGAGTAACTGTGAGGACTTATAGTGTTGTGGCACCAGCTCCACAACCACCAAAGGTCAATTTTTCTACCACTGTTCAACAATGGCATGTAATTACAATTCTTGATATAATCGTTCACAGCAAGGCGCTCCAGCGCCCACCAAGAGTCACTTTGAGGGCTTACAATGTTGTGGCAACACCAACACCTTGTTCCGCCATTTCTGCAGAGCATATAGGGCAGGCCCCTACTTTCAAACATCCAACTTACAAACGCCTCCTACTTGCAAATGGAAGGAGACAACAGGAAGTGAGATGAAAAAAGACGGACGGCAAAACAAATATTACAGGGGTGATAACCCTTCCCTATGTTTTCCAAAAAGCTTAAAAATAGATTTTTTGACTGGAGCTGCACTTTAAAAATGTACCAGTTCAAAATTACACACAGATTCTACTTAACACAACAAATCTACACAGTCCCTGTCTTGTTTGCACTGCCTGTATACTGTTGTTCTGAGTATATAGGGCCTGGGGGCCCCACGTCTTTCCTTTTTTTAATATGGATACGGGGTTCCCCTTAATATCCGTACAAGACCCAAAGGGGCTGGTAATGGGCAGGGGGGCTACCCATGCCATTTTTCTCAATGATTTTCATCCATATTGCTGGAACCAGATATTAAATTAAAAATGCAAGCAGTTTGAAATGACTTTTTTTCCGTTAAATGAAATTTTGTGCAGGGACAGTTCTAAACACGGGAAACACGTGGCACTTCACAGGCATACTATAGACACTCCCCAGGCACGATATTTAAAGGAATATTTCACGTTTTTTTTCCCTTTAATCTGTGCTCCCGCCAAAACTGCCATTTTTAAAAACATTTTAGGCATTGACCCATATCCCCTGGGGCAGGAGCCAGGTCCCCAAACCCTTTTTAGGACAGTATCTTGCATATTAGCCATTAAAATTAGCACTTTTTATTACGAACGTTTGAGTGCAGTAGACTTCAATGGGGTTCTAACGTTCGTACAAATTTGCGGTCCATTCAAAAGTTCTGATTCGAACCAAACCGGGGGTGTTCGGCTCATCCCTAGCTGGGATACACTGCAGCCTGACTCCTGCTACCTCCTTAAGCCAGTAGCTGGCTGAAGTTGTCCGTTATATGCCTCCCTCTCCCTCCATCACCCAGTCCCGCCTCCCAGCCCATCCAGCTTACTATGTGGGTGGGCCGGGATGACACGGAGTGTGACTTTGTTATGGAGGATTAGACACCTCGGCCCAGAGCGCCCCTGCCCGGAACAAAGCGTATTTTCTGGGATTTTGGCCAGGACACTGTCAGAGCGGGACATGGGTCTGAATTCCATTAATGTTTCGGCCAAATCGAGACTGTTGGCAAGTATGGCATATGCCTTGGGCTGTGCTAGACAGCCTTGCCCAATGTAATTCCACCACACAGACAAGGCAATTTTCTGTATGTTCTATTAGTTCAGTTCACACCATTGTGCTGCAGTGGTATGCATTGATAAAAAGGAATGACAAGCTTACATTTTTTGCAGTTCATTATGTTGGGACACATTACATCGCTTCTCAATGTATTGTGGTGCATACATATGAATGAAATGTCTTTTTATGACATGTCAATAAAGTAAAAAAAAAAGAAGAATAAGTGTGATGTGTTCTAAAAACACATTACACCACCCCTTCACACTGCTCAACAGTGGCTGTGTTTTTTAAGGATTATAACGCACACTATAAATGTGAATGGGCCCTTACATTTTTCTATACTCCCTAGATAATTACTAGAATTCATAAAGAATGTTGCAGACACTCTTTAGAATTGTTTTGTGCATTAATTTATTGTGTGGAGCCATGGTGGACATTCTGAAGCCAGAGTGTCCATTCTCAGTGCATGTTTAGCCCCCAGGGCACACAGCTGCTGGTTGCTGTTGGCTACACATGTAATTGATTGCTAGGAAGCGCTTCAGACGACGTCCGATGACGAAACGCGTAGGGTATGGCCTAAGGTGTATGCACTCTCGTACAACGGCGGCAGCAGCGGTGAATTCAAACACGCTGTGACTCATATTGAACTATTGAAACGTTTGGTTTATCTTCTACTGTGTGAGTAGCTTTCTACTGATTTATTTAATAAAAAAATTTAAAATACTGGATTACACTATGTTTGCCTTATCTTGCTTTTAATGAGGAAATCCTTGGATTATCACTGGATAATTAACCGGACCAGCTCAGTATAGCGGCACAGGGGCTCACACTGTGGAGGCGCATTAACCCCTTAGGGGAGGGGGAGCTGGTGAGTGCGGATTATTGTCTTTTTACACGAAAATCGCACCGGTTGCAATCCAGGAATCCTGAAGCACACTGTCACCTTTGTTTTAGAAGAACTTTTTACTGGAGCTTTATTGTTTTTTCTGCCGTTGGACTTTTTATATCAACTTATATACCGCATGCTTCCGTTTAGCGATTTTATAAATGCATAAGGACTGTAAATATATATAAATCATGGCACTTTAAATAGCAAGCAGCACTTTTTCACTAAGATATTGTCATTCCAGCACTTTTTTAAGCACTGTGCACTTTATAATGAATGTTTTGCACTAAAGTACATTTTGCACCAAGTATATTAGAATTTTCATACGTGTAGTAGGGCTTTTACAATACCCCTGCGCATATTGGCAGCGATTCATACTTGCAGAATATTTGTTGTGCGTTTTTTCACACATCATTGGTTACTTCATATTTATATTGGTTTATCATCGGTTATTAGAATCTTTTCATAATTTCATGAGAGACATTATCACGTAGACATTTTTATGTCACACTTTTTATTCTCCCACACATTTACACAGATTCTTGTAAATATAAAATACACTGAATAGCAGGTGTCTGCAACAAGTACAATTAATCAATAGTAGGTGTGCGCCGTTACTACCACCTTTGATATATACTCATGTTATTCACCTTTTGGGTGAATTTAACCACTTGCTTACTGGGCACTTAAAGCCCCCTCAGTCCCAGACCAATTTTCAGCTTTCAGTGCTCTCACATTTTGAATGACAATTACTCAGTCATGCAACACTGTAACCAAATGATTTTTTTGTCCTTTTCTTCATACCAATAGAGCTTTCTTTTGGTGGTATTTGATCACCTCTCGGTTTTTTTATTTTCTGCGCTATAAATGAAAAAAGACCGAAACTTTTGAAAAAAAATGAATTTTTCTTCGTTTCTGTGACAAAATTTAGCAAATTAGCAATTTTTCTTCATACATTTTGGCCACAATTTATACTACTACACATCTTTGGTAAAAATAACCCAAATTTTTGCATATTATATGATCTGTGTGAAATTTATAGAGTCTACAAGCTATGGTGCAAATCATAAAGATTTGCAAAAAAAGATCACATCTGATGTACTAAGGCCTATCTCCATTCTTGAGACCCTAACAAGCCAGGAAAGTACAAATGCCCCCCAAATGACCTCTTTTTGGAAAGTAGACATTCCAATGTATTTAGTAAGAGGCATGGTTAGTTATTTTAAGTTGTCATTTTTTCCCACAATTCTTTGCAAAATTAAGATTTTTTTTTTTTCCACAAAATTTTCATTGTAATAGCTTATTTCTCCCACACGGAATGTGCATACCACAAATAACACCCCAAAATACATTCTCCTACTCCTCCTGAGTATAACGATACCACATGTGTGAGACTTTCGCACAGCCTGACCACATACAGAGGCCTAATTTTGAAGTAGCACCTTCAGGCATTCTAGGAGCATAAATTACACATTTCATTTCTCAACCACCTATTACAGTTTTGAAGGCCCTGGAACACCAGGGCAATGGAAACGTCCAGAAAATGACCCCATTTTGGAAAACTAACACCCCATCGTATAATCTATGAGGCATAATGAGTCTTTTCAATGGTTCATTTTTTTCCAGAAGTTTTCGGAAAATGTGGAAAAAAATGAAAACGCATTTTTTTTTACACAAAGTTGTCCGTTTATAAGATATTTCCAACGCATAGCATTTACATAGCAAAAATAACACCCCAAAATACGTTCTACTACTCCTCCTGAGTATAACGATACCACATGTGTGAGACTTTTACACAGCCTGACCACATTCAGAGGCTTAATTTTGAAGTAGCACCTTCAGGCATTCTAGGAGCATAAATTACACATTTCATTTCTCAACCACCTATTACAGTTTTGAAGGCCCTGGAAAACCAGGGCAATGGAAACGTCCAGAAAATGACCCCATTTTGGAAAGCTAACACCCCAACGTATAATCTATGAGGCATAATGAGTCTTTTCAATGGTTCATTTTTTTTCCAGAAGTTTTCGGAAAATGTGGAAAAAAATGAAAACGCATTTTTTTTTACACAAAGTTGTCAGTTTATAAGATATTTCCAACGCATAGCATTTACATAGCAAAAATAACACCCCAAAATACGTTCTACTACTCCTCCTGAGTATAACGATACCACATGTGTGAGACTTTTACACAGCCTGACCACATACAGAGGCCTAATTTTGAAGTAGCACCTTCAGGCATTCTAGGAGCATAAATTACACATTTCATTTCTCAACCACCTATTACAGTTTTGAAGGCCCTGGAACACCAGGGCAATGGAAACGTCCAGAAAATTACCCCATTTTGGAAAGCTAACACCCCAACGTATAATCTATGAGGCATAATGAGTCTTTTCAATGGTTCATTTTTTTCCAGAAGTTTTTGGAAAATGTGGAAAAAAATGAAAACGCATTTTTTTTTACACAAAGTTGTCCGTTTATAAGATATTTCCAACGCATAGCATTTACATAGCAAAAATAACACCCCAAAATACATTCTACTACTCCTCCTGAGTATGGCAATACCACATGTGTGAGACGTTTACACAGCCTGACCACATACAGAGGCGCAACATGCAAGAAACACCGTCGGCGTTCCAGGGACACATAGCCTGCACATACCAAGAATTACACCCCCAAATACATTATGCTGAGCAAAGGGTAAAGAAAAGATTACCTGTGGTTTTAGAAGCGCAGTTGTCCACAGGAGGATATCACTGGTCCAGGCAGCAGGCAGGGACTTGGTCAGCAACAGCGAACACAGTTTTTTAGGCAGCAGGCAGGGATACTGTCCATATTACAGTCCAGGGTCAGTGCAGAGATGTCAGCAGTGCCAAAAATATTGGTCCTGGTAGTAGGCAGGTCCTTGTGGTGTGGTCAGTGCGGCATGATGGCAGTAAGTCCTACAGGCAGCAGACAGAAGTAGAGCCTCGTTCAGGACAGAATGGGGATAGGGGTAGAGGCTTCTCCCTCCCAAATCTCTTTGAAGCCTCCGAGTCTCCAGACCCTAATCTAGGAATAAGAAAACAAAGAAAATTGTTTTCTTCTTCCAGAAAAACTATACTGGAGCCCCTCACATATGTGAGACCCCGTGTTGAATCCCACTAGTCCAGTTGCAGAATACAAGATCAGTCCAAGAGGCAGGCAAATATCGTGGTCAAACAGTCCAAGGTCAGTTCCAGATCAGGCAGAGATATGTACAGAATCGTTAGACAGAAGCATGGTCGAATAACAGTCCAGGGTCAGTTCCAGATCAGGCAGAGGTATGTACAGAATCGTTAGGCAGAAGCATGGTCGAATAACAGTCCAGGGTCAGTTCCAGATCAGGCAGCGGTATGTACAGAATCGGCAGGCATAAGGCCGCGTACACGCGCGCGGACTGTTCGCCCAACTTTGTCCGTCCAACAGTTTGAGCGAACAGTCCGCTCAAACTTAGCATGGACGGACATGGCCACACACGACGAACGAACAGTTTGCTGAAACCGTGCGCGATGACGTGAACGGCACGTACGACGGGACGCAAAATACGACGTCCTATACACTGCATTATAACTTTCGGCTTGAAAATCCTTTCTGAGCATGCGCGGAACTTAGTTTGACGAACAAGCCTACACACGGGCGGACTGTTCGTTGAAACAAGGTTTCAGCGGACAGTTTTTCGGAATTTCCGTAAAACCTTGTCCGTCCAACTGTCCGCTGAAACTGTCCGCTGAAAGCCCACACACGAGCGGACTGTCCGCCCAAACACTGTTCAGCGGACAAGGTTGGGCCAACAGTCCGCGCGTGTGTACGCGGCCTAAGAGTGGTCAAATAACAAGCCAGGGTCAGTTACAGAGCAGGCAGTGGCATAAGGGGTGTGAAGGTGTATGAAGGCAGGAACTGAGGATTATGTTTACCATACTTCACTAAAAATTTATTGAAGTATGGTAACGCCGAAAACAGTCGCCTATACAGAGGCCTGGTTGGGAAGGACATTGTGCACAATAATAAGATGTGTCTCTTCTGACTCCTGCTCTGGTACACACCTTACATCTTTTTTGGCGTCTTTTGCCTGTTGGTGTGGGGGGCATTTTATCTGGAAAGTGGCGCTCGGAGAGTCGACTAACAACGTCTGATCTGATATTTTCTGGTGGGCCGTTTGGGAAAATAAGGGCAGTGAAAACTTCCTCCTGGTAGCCAAAGAAACGTTTGGGGTTTTGGGTGGCGTTGCGGTAAATGACATATGAATTATAAATGGCCAATTGAAAAAAATAAATTGCTACTTTTTTGTACCAATGGTATGTCCGTCTTGTGACCAGATATGGTTCCATCATTTGGTCGTTGAAGTCGACTCCTCCCATGAACAAATTATATTCGGAAATGCATTTGGGTTTCTTTACGGGGCCATTCCTTCTGGGGATTTGCACGAAGGTATCGTTGTGGATAGAAGATAACATGTATACATCCCTTCTGTCCCTCCACTTCACTGCCAGAACCTCCTTGTTTCTTAGACTTGCGGTTTCTCCTTTCCGCAGCTTCTTGTTCACCAGACTTTGAGGAAAGCCCTTCCGATTCTTTTTTACAGTGCCACATGCTGGCGTCTTCTTCCGGTGAAGGTTGTGGAACAGGGGCAGAGATGTGTAGAAGTTATCTACATAGAGGTGGTAGCCTTTATCCAGTAGGGGGTATATGAGGTCCCAAACAATTTTTCCGCTGGATCCCAAGTAGTCCGGACAATTAGGGGGCTGTAGCTGGGTGTCCTTCCCTTCGTACACCTTGAATGAATATGTGTACCCTGTGGCTCGGTCACATAATTTGTAGACCTTCACCCCATAGTGGGCCCTTTCGCTGGGCATAAATTGCTTCATTCTAAGCCTGCCACTAAATTTAATAAGGGACTCATCCACACATATGTGTTGGTCCGGGGTAAACAATTTGGGGAATATTTCAGAAAAATAATTTAGTATTGGTCGAATTTTGTAAAGGCGGTCATAATTTGGATCATTTCGTGGAAGGCACTGGGAATTGTCACTGAAATGTAAGAACCTCAGGATCATCTGATACCTGGTTCTGGGCATTACAGCGGAGAAGAGCGGTGAGTGGTGGAGGGGGTGGGATGACCAGTAGGTACGTAATTGATTTTTTTTGTTGAGTCCCATATTAAATGTGAGGCCTAAAAAAAGCTTGAACTCCTCCACCGTTAGGTCTCTCCATTCGTAGGGATGGGCATAATAGGAGGTCGGATTTTGAAAAATAAATTGTTGTGCATACAGGTTGCACTGGGCCACAATTGACGCCAACATGTCCTCCGTAAAAATTTAATTAAAAAAATCTATAGGGCTAAAATTCTCCGTGTCCACCTGGACTCCTGGCTGGGCGGTGAAAGGGGGAACATGGGCCTCTCCTGAATTAGGAGGAAGCCACAAGGGGTTCTGAAGAGCATAGGGAAGGCCAGCATGGCTCCTAACCCTTTGGGGCTGAGATGACACCCCACTGGTACTTGGCCTTTCTTGCTGGGGCACTGCGGTGCTGGTGGACGGCACTGCGGTGCTGGTGGACGGCACTGCGGTGCTGGTGGACGGCACTGCGGTGCTGGTGGACGGCACTTCGGTGCTGGTGGACGGCACTTCGGTGCTGGTGGACGGCACTGCCTCACTAGAACGCCTTCGCTTGATGGGCCGGATATCTTCCTCCTCGGATTCAGTCAGTGTTTCACTGCTGAGGACTGGCTCATAATTTACGTCGGCTTCAGAATCCGAATCCCAAAAGGAATCTGAAGAGGAGAGCTCCCCGTTGCTCTCGTCGGCCGTGGAAATAATTTGGTACGCCTCCTCAGCGGAAAAGACACGTTTAGCCATGGTAGCACTGATGGGCACTGATGAGGTGTCACAGATGGGCGCTTTTGAGGTGGCACAGATGGGCGCTTTTGAGGTGGCACAAATGGGCACTGATGGGTTGGCACAGATGTGCACTGATTTATTGCACAGATGTGCAGATTTATTGCACGGATGTGCACTGATGAGGCGGCAGATGGGCACTGCTGAGGCGGCAGATGGGCACTGCTGAGGCAGCAGATGGGCAATGCTGAGGCGGCACAGATGGGCACTGCTGAGGCGGCACAGATGGGCACTGTTGAGGCGGCAGATGGGCACTGATGGGTCGGCACAGATGTGCACTGATTTATTGCACGGATGTGCACTGATGAGGCGGCAGATGGGCACTGCTGAGGCGGCAGATGGGCACTGCTGAGGCAGCAGATGGGCACTGCTGAGTCGGCAGATGGGCACTGATGGGTCGGCACAGATGTGCACTGATTTATTGCACGGATGTGCACTGATAAGGCAGCAGATGGGCACAGATGGGCACTGCTGAGGCGGCACAGATGGGCACTGCTGAGGCACAGATGGGCACCGATTGGTACAGATGGGCACCGATTGGCACTGGCGGGCACCGGCGGTGCACAGATGGGCACTGGCGGGCACTGGTGGTGCACAGATGGAGCACTGGCGGTGCACAGGTGGGCACTGGCGGTGCACAGGTGGCCACAGGTGGGCACAGGTGGGCACAGGTGGGGTAGATTTGGACACAGGTGGGGTAGATCTGGGCACTGGCAGGGTAGATCTGGGCACTGGCAGGGTTTATATTGGCACTGGCACGTTTACACTACTAGAGAACACTCACTCGCTCTATCTGTCTCCTCACACGCTATCGCTGTGTGAGGAGACACATTCGGCAATGGGTGATGATCTCATTTGTTTACATTTGAGATCATCACCCATTGGAGGCGGCGATCGCGCTGTAAACGGCCGCTGTGATTGGCCGTTTACAGCGATCTGTGATTGGCTGTGTCCAGGGGACACGGCCAACACAGATTTTCCCAGATGCGCGCTCCCGGGAGCGCGCGGGGAGCTCTTAAAGGGGCACGACGTCAATAGACGTAGTCCCGGAAATTGAGATCCGCGCTGTAGCCGTCATTTGACTATAGCGCGGATCTCAAGTGGTTAAATGGTAGTGGCAGCCCCTTTCTCTTACCACTAGGGTTTTATTTTTATTTTTTGTAGTTTGCCTCCAGGTGTAGTTTTATTAATAATCTAGGGTCCATAGCGCACCTTTACTGCTTCTTCCTTTTTTTCAGTGACACAGTGTAGCTGACAGTGTGTTAGCAACCAGTGGTGCTGTTTAGCCAACCATGCTCTAGCAACAAGTTATGTTGTGTAAACGACTGCTTCCTACCAACCAGTGACACTGTGTAGCCAGCAGCGTCCTAGCATCAGTGATGCTATGTAGTTGATAGCTTAATAGCATACAAATGAGGTTGTGTAGTCAACTGCAGCCTAGCAACCAGTGATGCTGTGTAGCTGACAACATTCTTGCAAACATTGATGCTGTGTACCTGATAACTTCCTAGTAACCAGGGGCACTGTGTAGTTGACAGATTTTTAGCAACCAGTGATGCCATGTAGCCAAATGTGCCCTAGAAAACCGGTGATGTTGCGTAGACAACTGCATCCTAGCAACCAATGATACTGTGTTACCAACAGCATCCTTGCAGTCAGTGATGTTGTGTAGCTGACAGCACATCTTAGCAACCAGTAATGCTGCGTAGTTAACTGCATCCTAGCAACCAGGGACAGATAAGTGTGTTGAGGGGGGAGGGGGGCAATAGCCACTTGGTGTAAAAGTGGGGCAAATAAGAATTGGCAACACCAGAAAAGTGTTGTAGATGCGTTAAATCCTTTGCATAAAGGGGCATCTAGCTATTGCGCATTCCCCTGGAATTTTAGTGTGCCTGGGAGGGACAGCTTGCTATCTGTCAAAGTCTATGGCAGGCTGCGCTGGACAGGGCTGAACATAACTGGTATTTGTGTTTAAAGTGTTTGTTATCCCAACATTTCATATTGCTGATATATATTCCTGCTATACCATATAAAAGCATTCTTTTCTCTTTGTATTGCTTCCTTTGTGTGAAATCCCTGGGTTTTCCTGCAAGTCCCTCTTCTTTACTATTAAAAACTGACCACACTAAGCAGGAGAACACACCGTAGGTCAGTTCTCTAGCTATGCTGGGAACTCAGTGTACTCTCCTCCAATGATTAGGCTTGTCCTGACACTCCTCCCCTGCACTACCTTTCACTTTGAAGCTCAGTGTGTTGCTGCGTCTCCTCCCCCAGCTCTATAATATATTTTTTTATATCTATACCAAAATGTTTTGCCTTTCATTTCTATTTTAAACAGAATGCATTGTTTTACAAGGTGATCATTTACAACCACTTTAACCACTTCAGCTCCGGACCAATAAACACCTTAAGGACCAGAGGTCTTTTTGCAATTTCGCACTGCGCTGCTTTAACTGGTAATTGCGCGGTCATGCAATATTGCACCCAAACGAAATTTGCGTCCTTTTCTTCCCACAAATAGAGCTTTCTTTTGATGGTATTTGATTGCCTCTGCGATTTTTTTTTTTTTGCGATATAAATGGAAAAAGAGCGAAAATTTTGAAAAAAAAAGATATTTTCTTCTTTTTGTTATAAGAAAAATCGAATAAACTAAATTTTAGTCATACATTGAGGGCAAAATTTATTCAGCCACATGTCTTTAGTAAAAAAAATGTCAATAAGCGTATATTTTTTGGTTTGCGCAAAAGTTATAGCGTCTACAAACTAGAGTACATTTTCTGGAATTTACACAGCTTTTAATTTATGACTGCCGATCTCATTTCTTGAGGTGCTAAAATGGCAGGGCAGTACAAATCCCCCCCAAATGACCCCATTTTGGAAAGTAGACACCCCAAGGAAATTGCTGATGGGTATGTTGAGCCCATTGAATATTTATTTTTTTTGTCCTAAGGGATTGAATAATGACAAAAAAAAAAAAAAAAATTTTTTTTTACAAAAAGTTGTCACTAAATGATATATTGCTCACACATGCCATGGTTATATGTGAAATGACACCCCAAAATACATTCTGCTGCTTCTCCCGAGTACGGGGATACCACATGTGTGGGACTTTTTGGGAGTCTAGTCGCGCACGGCACCCCGAAAACCAATCACCACCTTCAGGATTTCTAAGGGTGCAAATTTTTGATTTAACTCCTCACTACCTATCACAGTTTCGAAGGCCATAAAATGCCAAAATAGCACAAAACCCCCCCAAATGACCCCATTTTGGAAAGTAGACACCCCAAGCTATTTACTGAGAGGCATGTTGAGTCCATGGAATATTTTATATTTTGCCAAAAGTTGCGGGAATATTACAAACTTTTTTTTTTTTTGCACAAAGTTGTCACTAAATGATATATTGCTCACACATGCTATGGGCAGAAGTCAAATTACACCCCAAAATAAATTCTGCTGCTTCTCCCGAGTACGGGGATACCACATGTGGGGGACTTTTTGGGAGCCTAGTTAACTAGCTACCTAGCGACACTAGCGACACTGATGCAGCGTTCAGAAAAATGATCGCTTAGTGACACTGGCAAAAGGGGGTGAAAGGGTTAACTAGCGGAAATCAGGGGGTTAAAACCATTATTGGGTAGTATATCGGGGTACCTAGCGCTATAAAAACCTGGCGGTGAACCTAAAAAAATAACTAGCTACCTAGCGACTGTAGCGACACTAATGCAGCGATCAGAAAAACGATCGCTTAGTGACACTGGCAAAAGGGGGTGAAAGGGTTAACTAGCGGCAATCAGGGGGTTAAAAACATTATTGGGTAGTATATCGGGGTACCTAGCGATATAAAAACCTGGCGGTGAACCTAAAAAAATAACTAGCTACCTAGCGACACATGCAGCGATCAGAAAAATGATCGCTTAGTG
The DNA here is from genome assembly GCF_037356315.1 of Lithobates pipiens. Taxonomy (NCBI): domain Eukaryota; kingdom Metazoa; phylum Chordata; class Amphibia; order Anura; family Ranidae; genus Lithobates; species Lithobates pipiens. Next base: position 406,840,058 of record NW_027507764.1, on the reverse strand, counting down.
ACACTGGCAAAAGGGGGTGAAAGGGTTAACTAGCGGCAATCAGGGGGTTAAAAACATTATTGGGTAGTATATCGGGGTACCTAGCGCTATAAAAACCTGGCGGTGAACCTAAAAAAATAACTAGCTACCTAGCGACTGTAGCGACACTAATGCAGCGATCAGAAAAACGATCGCTTAGTGACACTGGCAAAAGGGGGTGAAAGGGTTAACTAGCGGCAATCAGGGGGTTAAAAACATTATTGGGTAGTATATCGGGGTACCTAGCGATATAAAAACCTGGCGGTGAACCTAAAAAAATAACTAGCTACCTAGCGACACTAGCGACACATGCAGCGATCAGAAAAATGATCGCTTAGTGACACTGGCAAAAGGGGGTGAAAGGGTTAACTCTAGGGGCAATCAGGGGGTTAAATCTTTATTGGGGGGTGATAGGGGGCTACCCTGGACCTAACACTAACTGTCCTGACAGTTTTTACTGTCACAACTGACACTGAATGCATTGATCAGTAAAGAAATGATCAATGCAATCAGTGACACTGTGACTGGGGGGGGAGGGGGGGCGGGGGGGGATCGGGGGGCGATCGGGGGGGGGATCGGGGGGGGTTTGTGTGCCTGTGTATACCTACATGTCAGTGTAGTGTTCGTGCAGACTTACTTTTACTCTTCTCCTCGTAGTCCGGTCAAAAAGACCGCCCCGAGGAGAATGACATCACTTCCTCCTTCCTGTGTAAACAATACACAGGGGAGGAAGCTTCTCATTGGCCAGGAGCGATCCAGAGGGGGTGGCCGAAAACGAACGGCCATCCCCTCATCACGGAGCGCTCCTGGACCGAATCGGACCGCCGTAACCAGCGGGAGGGGGTCCGATGGGACCCCCCACCCGCTGGAAGGCAATCACGTAGATGTACGTGATTATGCCTGCCTGTGCCATTGTGCTGACGTACAATGGCAATACGGCGGTCCTCAAGTGGTTAAAGAGGAGTTCCACCCCAACACAAAAAAAATAAAAGTCACTAGCTAAAAATACCGTAGCAGCTGACTTTTAATGTTAGAACACTTACCTGTCCATCGATCCTGCAATGTTTGCACCCCTGCTGATTTCCCGCTTAGCTCCCGGATGCTGCCGCCGCCATTCGTAGTAGGGGAATTCGGCTTCACCGCCAGTTCCCTACTGTGCGTGCGCGCTGCGCTTTTCTAACTGGCCTGGCAGCGGAGGAAGGCTAAGGTCGCCGCAGCATGGTCTCCCAAAAGTGAGTGACGGGTACCTGTCAAAAACAGGTATCCACTCCCCTCAAAAGGGGCCAAATATTGCACCGGGGAGAGGCAGATAAGCGGAGCTTCCACTTTTGGGTGGAACTCCTCTTTAAGGTCCTATGTGTCCAGGAATAAATGCCAAGAACACAGAAGATATGAGCACATAGGGCCCTAAACGCATGTATCACTCACAGTGTTCATTGCCATCCAGCCAGGTGCACTAAAACTCTAGCATACATACACAGTGGTGAATGGGAGGGGGCGCGATTGACTCGCCCCATTATCGGCTGCCTTTAGATACATTGAATGTAGACACTGTACGAATGAGGCCTCAGGATTCTTATTTCCAGAAATGGCAGCTGTGTTCAGCTTCCAAAAAGAAGTGACCCTTCTAGTTACATTGGAGATAAAGCTTTGTGAATGGAGTTGTGTGTGGAAATGGTGCCATACAAAGTCAGTGCTAGCTGTGGAGACATGTATGAGGAGGAGAGATGTATGAGGAGGAGGAAAAGCAGCAGTCCGTGTTTAGAGATGGAAACTAGGAGGGAGGTGCTGTGGAAAAAGTTTTTGTGAGTGTTCTGGGGGCTGGGATGTGCCTGCTCCTCCTTCCTCTTCTCCTCCACACGCCATAGAGCCTAGGAGCTCCGAGCAGTACGGACTGAGAGGAACGCAGGCTGAGTACAGAGAGGCGCTCCGAGCAGTACAGAAAGGAGTACAGAGAGGCGCTCCGAGCAGTACAGAGAGGAGCACTGTGAAGGCGGGAGGGAACCCATCCTCTGGTAAGACCAACACAGGAGGAGGGCGGCTGGGATGTGTGTCTGGGGACATTACACGGCTTTTTGTATGACAACAATGTACGACTGAGCAGTCCTTATCAGTGGAGACAGAGGACATTCCTGAGTCCTACAGAGATGTATCCACCTTCACCTCTCCCTCACATAGCTCAGGACATTGCTCTCCTCGGCTGTGTATGGGAGGCCGGTGTGGTGAGGGGAGAGCCGAGTGGAGTCTTCTCCTATACAAGTCATGGAGCCAGGAATGCCTTCCCAGCAGAGGACCTGCTCAGGTCTCCCTCTGTGTTGTATCTGTGAGGGCTTTACAACCTGTGCTTATAGTATACAGAAATGTGTCCCTTCTTATATCATTATATCGTGTTATGGAGACTATGGGGGTTATTTACTAAAGGCAAATCCACTTTGCACTACAACTGCAAAGTGCACTTGGAAGTGCAGTCGCTGTAAATCTGAGGGTTAGAGCTGTAATGAGGGGGAAGCTCTGCTGATTTTATCATCCAATCATGTGCAAGATAAAAAAATGCTGTTTATTGTCCTTGCATGTGCCCCTCGGATCTACAGCAACTGCACTTCCAAGTGCAATTTTATGTGCTCTTTGCATTTGTAGTTTGCACTTGTAGTGCAAAGTGGATTTGCCTTTAGTAAATAACCCCCTATGTGCGCTTTATGTGGTCAGTCGGTGTGCAATTCGATCAAATCTGCAATCGCATAGCCATAACATCCTATCTGGTCCATTTTAGACTTGGTTAAAGCTGGCCATAGATGCAGCAGTTGTGTGTGTGTTTTTTGTTTTGGTGTTTTTGTTTTTTTTTTCTTGTTTTTTTGATCAGTCAGGTGTGTGTGTGTGTGTGTGTGTGTGTGTGTGTGTGTATATATATATATATATATATATATATATATATATATATATATTTAGGGCTGCAATTAACGATTATTTTCATAATCTATTAGTTGGCCGATTTATTGAATCGGTTAATAACCTTAAAAAAGTGTGGTGTATAATTTTAGTTAATATGTAAAGCTTAACATAAAGGCAACTTATTCTTAAATATCTATATGCAGTGGTAAATATTAATAACCACCTATATGGTTAGGGAACAAATCTCTAATCCACTCTGAGAATAACAGACAGAAGAGAGATACTGTATATACTAGGGTGAAGCTGGTAGATCTCATCAGATTCTGAGATCAAATATTCATTCATTTTTTTTATTTAAAGGGGGAAAAAAAAGTATGTTAAAGACTGTTTTGCAGATTTTCAAAAAGAACTGTAATATATTATATGCTGGCCATACAAAAACAATGTCTTCCTTTTAAAAACTATAAATAAAAAAAAAAAAAATGTAACTTTAAGAACATTCGTTCAAGTTTCTAATCGTTAGTGCGGTCAAATTGACGTTCGTTTTCAACCACAGTGACGTGCAAATTTAGAAATAATAGAAAACGTCTTGGTCAAATTAATTTTTCGATAGTGTATGTGGTTTTTGTTAGAAATTACAGTCATTTTAAAACGGAATGTTAAAAGCAAGTGAAATTTTCAAACGACATGCTTTCATTCAGCGACTGTAAAAAAAAATTCGTATGAATATTCTCATCTGAAAATTGATCGGTGTGGCCAGCATAAGGCACAGTGCACACTTACGCAGTTTGCTTTTGATCTGTTTTTGCTGTGCGTTTTGATTTTTGCAAACATGATTTTCCTGTAATCTGCATTTTTTTTTTTTTTTTTTTTTTTCCTTTTGGGCAAATTGTTGGATAAAAAAAAAAAGAAAACAAACAAACACACATTGCTGCAAAAACACACTACATGCTTTTCTGCAGCTTCTTTATTAAAATATATTGAACCAAAAAAGCATAGTTTTGCTCTGAAAAAAGTCCTTGACCCTTTCCAAATACACAGAGACTGGGAAAAAAAAAGCATAGATGTGAAACCATGTTAAATGATCTGTAGTGTGTTTCTGCAAAAAACACATAGGTGTGAACCATTGAAATACAAATGTCCTCTAAATAGTACTTTAAGATAGACCAGGTAGCTAATGAAATGTAGGAGTATAAAAATATATATCTTTTTAATGAAAATATTTAAAATATTGAACACATACGTAATACAAAGAACATCTTGTGATACTCTGGAAACTAGTAAACATGCAAATACAATAACAAATATACAGACCATAACCACACAAGATCTGTTGAACTAACGGTGAGGACAGCAGAAGTAACCGACGCATTTCAATATTTGCAAAAGTTGCTTTCTCTTCATCGGGGTTATATGCGATTTATTGCAGAACGTAAAAAAAAAGTCTAAAAGTCTGCAAATAATAAACAAAAATACATTACATATTAAGTGTGCAATAAAGGTACAGCTTCAAGGTACACAAGTGTATCGGTACACCTTATTATATATATTGTTTAAAAACTGACCGTACATTAGCTCACTGGCCCTATATGTATAGAGCAATGGACCAGGCCTAAGACGTTTAGTAAAATAATGGGATTAAAAAAAAACTAAAATTAACCCTTTATAGTACAAAAGGAGCGAATCGCTACTGTTGGGGGTTAATTTTTTTTATTTAAAGTAGCGATCGTTTGCTCTTTTTGTACTATAAAGGGCTAATTTTCGTTGTTTTTTTTTTTTTTTTATCCCCATTATGTTACTTGCCTGATTAATCTATTATGAAAATAGTAATCGATTAGTTTCATAGTTGATTAGTTGTTTTGACTCACACTCACTCTGATAGAACACCCATGCGGACATCTTGGTACACCCAGCCTCGTCTTGAATTTCAGCAATAAAGTGAGCATATATAAATATAGTATATTGATATCTGTGATGCTGTTTTGATGTTACATTTTGAAGGTGGTGGAGGCATTGTTGCTAAACCTTTAGGCCCCTTTCACACCGAGGCAGTTTTCAGGCGCTACAGCGCTAAAAATGGCGCCTGAAAAAAACAGCCCCTTTCTCTCCAGTGTGAAAGCCGGAGGGCTTTCACACTGGAGCGGTGCGCTGGCAGGATGGTGAAAAAAGTCCTGCTAGCCGCATCTTTGGCGCGGTGAAGGCGCGGTGTATTCACCGCTCCTAAACCGCTCCTACCCATTGAAAATCAATGGGGCAGCGCGGCTATACCGCCTGCAAAGCGCCGCTGCAGCGGCGCTTTGTGGGCGGTTTTAACCCTTTTTCGACCACTAGCATGGGTTAAAACTGCCCCAATAGCGGCCGAATACCGCAGCTACAACAACGCTATAAATAGCGGCGCTTTACCGCCAATGGCCGCACCGCTCCAGTGTGGAAGGGGAGTAGGCTTTCACAATAACCAGTTGCCGACCGCCTCACGACGATGTACGTCGACCGAATGGCACGGGCAGGCATATGGGCGTACCTGTACGTCCCTGCCTTCCCGCAGGTGGGGGGCCCGATCGGGCCCCCCCCCCCGGTGTCAGCGGCGGTCGGAATCCGTTCAGGAGCGATCCGGGATGAGGGGGCGGCCATTCATTCATAGCCACCCCCTCGCAATCGCTCCTGACGAATGGAAGTGCAGCATGACATCACTTCCTCTCCTGTAATGTAAAAGTGTCACTAAGGCTGGGTTCACATTGCAGCGGTTTATGAGAACGGATGTGATTCGCACCGCACTGCAGTGCAAATCACATCCGATCTCTGTGCGATGCGAGTTCAGCCATACAGATTGTATGGCTGAATTCGCATCGCACCCGCCGCAAACTCGCACGGGACCCTTTTTTTGGTCCGCAGCAGAATCGGATCGCATGGGTGTTCACACCATGCGATCCGATTCCTGTCCGAGTTTGCAGATCGCACTGCGATATGAGAACTGATCTGGGGGTGTCATTAAAATTTCACTGACACTCCCAGCAGTTTGCATAGGGCAGTGTGATGCGGGAACCCGCCGCGGATTCGTGGCGTTCCCGCATCGCTCCAGTGTGAACCCAGCATAATAAGCGATCGTTTTTCTGATCGCTGTATTAGCGTCACAGGTGACGCTAGTTAGGCAGGTAGGTATTTAGGTTCGCCGCAGCTTTTTATAGCGCCAGGGACCCCCATATACTACCGCATAAAGCCCCCTGATTGCCCCCTAGTTAACCCTTTCACCAGTGATCACCATATAACTGTTACAGGTGATGCTGGTTGGTTAGTTATTTTTTTATAGTTTCAGGGCACCCGCCATTTATTACCTAATAAAGGTTTAACCCCCTGATCACCCGGCGGGTGATATAAGTTTGAGGGTCAGATAGGGTCTGCGTCACCCCAGGCAGCCTCAGGTTAGTGTCAGTACCGCTAACACCCACGCGCAAAGCATACACCTCCCTTAGTAATATAGTATCTGATCAGATCTATATTAGCGTCGCCAGCAGTTTAGGTTTCCCAAAACGCATTGTTAGCGGGATCAGCCCAGATACCTGCTAGCACCTGCGTTTAGCCCCTCCGCCAAGCCCAGCCCAGCCCACCCAAGTGCAGTATCGATCGATCACTGTCACTTACAAAACACAACACACATAACTGCAGCGTCAGGCCTGATCCCTGCTAACAGTTTTTTTTTGTAGCGTTTTGATACAGTCGCTGACAGCCTAGGTGCTTTTTTACCTGTGAGTCTCACTAGTGTACCCCTAAATTTAGGGGTGTCTACTTTCCAAAATGGGGTCATGGGGGGGGGGGGGGGTTTGTGCCATCTTGGCATTTTATGGCCTTCAAAACTGCAATAGGTAGTGAGTAGTGAATTCAAAAATTTACACCCTTAGAAATCCTGAAGGCGGTGCTTGGTTTTCGGGGCCCCGTACGCGGCTAGGCCCCCAAAAAGTCCCACAAATGTGGTATCCCCGTACTCAGGAGAAGCAGCAGAATTTATTTTGGGGTGTCATTTCACATATGCCCATGGCATGTGTGAGCAATATATCATTTAGTGACAACTTTGTGAGAAAAAAAAAGTTTGTAATATTCCCGCAACTTGTGGCAAAATATAAAATATTCCATGGACTCAACATGCCTCTCAGCAAATAGCTTGGGGTGTCTACTTTCTAAAATGGGGTCATTTGTGGGTGTTTTGTGCCATCTTGGCATTTTATGGCCTTCAAAACTGTGATGGGTAGTGAGGAGTGAAATTACAAATGTATGCCCTTAGAAATCCTGAAGGCGGTGCTTGGTTTTCGGGGCCCCGTACGCGGCTAGGCTTCCAAAAAGTCAACCACATGTGGTATCCCCGTACTCAGGAGAAGCAGCAGAATGTATTTTGGGGTACAATTCCACATATAACCATGGCATATGTGAGCAATATATCATTTAGTGACAACTTTGTGTCAAAAAAAAAAAAAAAAAAAATTTTTTTGTCATTATTCAATCGCTTGAGGCAAAAAAATTAAATATTCAATGGGCTCAACATGCCTCTTATCAATTTCCTTAGGGTGTCTACTTTCCAAAATGGGGTCATTTGGGGGGGTTTTGTACTGCCCTGCCATTTTAGCACCTCAAGAAATGAGATAGGCAGTCATAAACTAAAAGCTGTGTAAATTCCAGAAAACGTACCTTAGTTTGTAGATGTGACAACTTTTGCGCAAACCAATAAATATACAGTTATTGACTTTTTTTTTTACCAAAGACATGTGGCTGAATACATTTTGGCCTAAATGTATGACTAAAATTGAGTTTATTGGATTATTCTAATAACAAAAAGTAGAAAATATCATTTTTTTTTTTGTTTGGGTACAACATTGCATGACCACGCAATTACCAGTTAAAGCAGCGCAGTGCCAAATTGTAAAAAGACCTCTGGTCATTGACCAGCAAAATGGTCCGGTCAAAGTGGTTAAAGTGACACTAAAGGTCACTTATTTTTATTTTATTTTATTTTTTTCTCTTTTGTTCATTGACAGAAACAGCATCTTCATCTTGACCTTAGGATTATATTGCCACTTTAGGAGAAGAATAGGCAGAAAGTGTTAAACAGCAACACTTGCAAAGTACTGCCCAGGGGGTAGTCCTACTGGCTATAACCCCTCACACTTCATCCAACAGCTCAGCTCATTTTTTTATTTTATTTTTTTCCCCTGCCTAGTGTAGGAGAAGGACCTGGCTCCCATTGGGACTATTGGTCCTGGGAATTTTTTCTATTTTTTCAGCATTTTGATTCCTATGATCTACAATCAACAGTTGGGCTGGATAATATAGATCCTGGTAGTCTCTCCAGCCTGGCCATCGAGTGTGAGCGGGCCCTAGCTATGCGCTGGGTCGGCCACGACATGCCCCGTCTAATCCAGGGGCGGCCAGTGAGCTGTATGCTCTGGGGCACACATATGACCGGGCTACTGCTGTCTGTGTCAGTGTGCCGTGGCCGACAGCCACCCTGTACTGCTCGGGTGATGGGTCTGTCTGTGGAATGCGTCCAGCAGTCCCTGCAGGAGGGGTAAGTAGGGTTCCACCTGTCTCTGCAGGATGGAGCAGCTGGGCATTCCTTGGGAGGTCGAATAGGGGGTCTCTCACTCTCCCTTTCTACTCTGCCTGACCCCCCATACTATGGGCCACTGTGTGACTGGGCATGTGGGGGTGCGTTGAACTTACCTGGCCGGGAGTCCTCGGGGGAGGGGGGCTCTGGGTCCTGGCAGGGGGCTGCTCTGGGTGTTGGGGGCTGCTCGTCCTCTTCCCTGTTTCTGGGCCACGGTGGGGTGTTTGTGCAGTGTTTTACATGTGGGGAGGCCGCTGCCACAGCCGGTTTTTGCCTTTCAGACATTTTCTAGAAGTTTGGTGGCCATTTTCTCTGTTCCCTCAGACTTTTTTGCTGAGGCAGCCATTGGCCATTTTCTAGTAGCCTCAGGTAGTTTTGCCTCTAGTGCTGGGTGCTTGTTTCCTTCTAGAACAGCACGCTTTTCACACAGACACCTCGTGGATGACAGGGGAGAGCGGGCAGCAGCGCAGTACCTGGGTCAGGGTGGTGAGTCCTGCCGCGGGCCCCTCAGTCTGTGGCAGCTAGGAGGGTGGACATTTTGTGTGACTTGCCTTAGATCCCTAAGTGGTGACAGGCGAGTGTGGGTCAGCATGGCATCTGAAGCCGGCGCTTCTTCCCCAGACATCCCTGTTATTGCAACTGGTTCCCCTGCACCTGCGGTGCCTACAGATGCTCTGTCAACAGTCCTGGAGGCCTTTGTTGCCAGGGTGGAAGCGGCGTGTGGGTGCTAGATGGAGGATATGGCGGGGGCATCTACAGAGGTGTCGGTCCCTTTCGGGTCCCACAAGCCGGCCCGCATGGCTAAGGTGTTTCCTTATCCAACTTATTTTGATAAGTTTATTTACAAGGAGTGTGGAAAACCGCAGCGGGCCTTTTCAGTCCCGAAACGCATGGCGGTGCGTTACCCTTTTGAGGAGAGTTTCCTGAAGAAATGGACATCTCCTCCGATTGTTGAACCCCCCCCCCCCCATCCAGGTTAAATAAGGTAACCAAGATTCCGATGGAAGGGACTCCTGCTTTCAAGGACCCTGCCGACAGAAGGGCCGAGGCGGTTGCCCAATCCATGTTTACGGTGGTGGGGTCAGCATTGAGGCCTGTGTTAGCCATGGCCCAACAGGCTTTCCCGGTCTGTGTGGAGCTGGCGGATCAGTTGGTGCAGGGCCTTAAGTATATCTGTGATGCGGCCTTCGATACGGCCCCCTTGCTCTCTAGAGCCTCAGTATCAGCAGTAGTGCTACGTCACCTGATTTGGCTGAAAAATTCTGGTCTGCGGACCAGGTATCTAAGAAAGCACTGGTGGACTTGTCCTTCCAAGGTGAGAGGCTATTTAGAGCCTCGCTGGATGACATTATTAAGAATGTTTAGGGGGGGTAAGAATACGTTAATCCCACAGTCCACAAAAGGTAAGGAGCCACGCTGTAGGCAAGGGCCCTCCTTTTTCTGCTCAGAAGCGGATTTTTTTTTTTTTTTTGTCTGCCCGGATTGGCAGGTAAGCGTTCCCAGACAGACGAGGTGCCTGCTGAGGGACAAGAGTCCCTGGTTTCACAAGCCTGCGAGCAAACCTTACTGCATGAAGGTTTGCCCCAGAATCCCCCCCCCCCCCGAATCTTGGGTGGGGGGGTCGCCTTCAGGAGTTCGCAGCCCGGTGGACATCCCTACTTTCTGACCAGTGGGTCTGCGAACTGGTTTCATCAGGATACAAGATCGTTTCTTTCTTATGCGCCAAACAGATTTCCCCCCTCCAACCTGCGCAGGGTGATGGTACCTTTACCGACGCCACAAAGGTTTCAGGGATTCTACTCCAATCTGTTTGGGACTACAAAGAAGGAAGGGGTCTGTCCGGTCCTGGACCTCAAGGTGCTCAACAGCTTTGTGAAAGGTACAAAGGTTCAGGATGGAATCAGTTTGCTTCGTGGTCGCTGCACTCCATCAGGGGGATTTTCTGGCATCCCTGGACGTCAAGGATGCATACTTGCATGTCCCCATATGGATCAAGCATCAGGTTTCTGCGATTTGCAGTCAGGAACGAGCACTGCCAATTTGTAGCTCTTCCTTTTGGCCTGGCGTCTGCATGAGGGTCTTCACCAAGGTGCTAGCCCCAATTTTGGCTTTGCTAAAGCAGCGAGGGATCGCAATCGTGGGTTACCTGGACGACCTTCTTCTGAGAGCAGCTTCCACCTCAGAAATAAGGGAGGATGTGGTAATCACTATGCAAACTCTTCGCGAGTTTGGTTCTGCACTCCTCGGAGGCGAGAGTCTTTCTCTCTTTGGACAAGCTGCAGACTTTTCAAGGTGCGGTGAAGTTGTTGGTGTCCCACAGATGGTTGTTGCTGCTTTTTTTTGCATACAAGTCCTGGGTCTCATGGTAGCTACTTTCGAGGCGGTACCGTATGCTCAATTCCACACTTGAGTCTTGCAAAAGGAGATCCTGTCCAAAAGGGACAAATCTCTGTTGTCCCTGGATTGTCAAATTCGGGTGAGCCAGCTAGTCAGGGATTCCCTGCTCTGGTAGCTGAGGTCGCCGGGCCTTCGGTCCGGGAAGTTGTTCCTTCCTCTTCATTGGACGGTGATCACAACTGACACCAGCCTGACGAGTTGGGGGGGGGGGGGGGCAGTTTGGGGCATACAGTCAGCCCAAGAAGAATCCCGCCTGCCGCTCAACGAGCTGAAACTTTGAGCGATCAGGCGGTGCCTCTCCACATGGTCAGAGGCTGCAGGGACGTCTTGTCAGGATCCAGTCGGACAACGCCACGGCGGTGGCATATGCCAAATACAGGACTCGGCCCTGCTGGCCGCGTCATTGGACTTGATTGGGAGCCAATGGCTGCACTGCTATCAATCTATCCAATCAACAGCCGGGAACCCCCTAGCAGAGAAAGGCTCATCCCCGTGGGACAAGTTTGAGGGTTCAGGTAAGTAAAACGGGGCTGGGGGCCGATCACTGACAGGTGTTTTTTCACCTTAATGCATAGGATGTATTGAGGTGAGAAAAACACTTACCTTTACGACCCCTTTTAAACAGCATTGCAGATATCGATAAACCATATTTATATACACTCGCTTTATTGCTAAAATCTCTCTGAAATGTAAGACTTCGCTGGGTGTAGTAAGATGTCCACACGGGTGTTCTATCACAATACCGCTACCCATAAGATCGTGAAGTGTGTGAAACCCATTGCGCATGCGCAGTAACTATTTTTTGGTCGGAACGTCACTTCCTATGCACAATCTGATGGGTAGCGGTAATCTGATAGAACACTGGCACTGATCAAGTGAACGTTTTCCAACATTCGCATTGGTGAGAAATTGATCATTACGTGACTTCTCTCAAGTGGTTACAGCCATAGATGGATCAAAAGTCCATCTGTCTATGGCCAGCTTTAGATCAGGTTCAGCCAAACTGATGGCAAATCCATGGATTGTTTTGCCTCAGTTAGCACTGGGTCACTTTAGTCATGAATTCGATCAAACAGATTATGAGATTACATGCTGGAAATAGAGATGCCATGGATAATTTATGATCGTATCTTCCAGCTGTTGATCTAACTTCACTTCCCTGTGTGTAGCATACCAATTGATTTGGGTTGTCCACTATAGATCCGTTATTTTTATCACAAGAGATTGTTTAGAAATTGAATACATTATTTATCAAAGCATGTATGCCCACCATAAGGGTTCATTTACACTTGGGATGGGGGTGTAAAATCAGGTGATTGAGTCACGTTTTACCTCCCTCCGAGTGCTCTGCCTTACAGTAGAGCTAAAGACAAATACAAAGACAATATTTACCTTAGGGTGGCCATAGATTATGCAATTTTCACTTGATTCCCCCATCAACACTGTCGGTGTTGATGGAGGAATCAAGTGAAAATTGCATAGAAGCCCTCCTACTGTGTTATTGTGTTCTGACAGCAGGAGTTTTCTTCACCATCAGAATACAAAGATTAGAGAGAACCCTATTTTTGGCCGCTGATAAATCGGTGTATCTGCTTGGTGCCCATAATGTTATGCTACCTCCCATTGACTTCAATGTCACATTAAATTTAAAAATATTTTTTTTAAAAACTGTCCATTTCAGTTTCTGGATTCGGCCAAGTGCATCTTGAACTTTCGGTTTCAATTTCAGCACTGGAATTTTGAATTTTGGCACTCCACTAACAAAGATCACTGCTGGTGGCTATAACCGCTGGTAGTGATTACATGAAAAACGCAACAGGCTGATTGTGCTAGTTTGTTACAACCAGCCAGCCCATAGTTAAATGGAAATTTGTCCAGTTCCTGCTGAACCCGCTCTCACCAGCCTCTTCCGGGTACTGGTCTTTGGCCGCTTGATTGGCTGGAACGAGATGTCACTCCCGCTCAACCACAGGAGTGCAGTCACCCCGGCACACAGGCAGTGTGCCTGAATGTAGACTGAGCATGTGCAGCTCAGCAGATGTTCTACAGGGGATTGTGAACAGGCAGGTGTGTGAGAGATATATTATATACACAATCACAAAAGTGAGTAGTGAGTGTAGAGCATCCGTGTACATTTGCTGTCCCCTCAAAATAACGCAACACACAGCTATTAATGTCTAAACCGCTGGAAACAAAAGTGAGTACACCCCCCTCAGTGAAATTGTCCAAAGTGTCAATATTATGTGTGGCCACCATTATGTTCCAGCACTGCCTTAACCCTCTCGGTCATGGAGTTCACCAGAGTTTCACAGGTTGCCACTGGAGTCCTCTTCCACTCCTCCATGACAACATTACGGAGCTGGTGGATGTTGGAGACCTTGCACTCCTCCATCTTCCGTTTGAGGATGCCCCACAGATTCTCAATAGGGTTTAGGTCTGGAGACGTGCATGGTCAGTCCATCACCTTTTACGCTCTGCTTCTTTAGCAAGGCAGTGGTTGTCTTAGCCCTTGTACACACGGTCGGATGTTCCGACAACAAAATCCGTCGGATTTTGTCTGAAACTTGTGTTGCATACACACGGTCGGAACAAAGTTGTCGGAAAATCCGATCGGTCAGAACGTGATGACGTTATTTCGTTACGACAGGACTACGTTCAGGCTAGTAGCCAATACCTTTGGTCTAGGAATTTGATCTGAGCATGCGTGGCACTTTGTCCGATCGGAATTCTCTACACAAAATCGGACAAAGTCCGATCGGATCATGTTGTCGGAAAGTTTTATAGCCCAGCTCTAAAATTTGTCCTTGGGATATTCCGATGGAAACAGTCCGATGGAGCCCACACACAGTCAGATTATCCGACAACACGGTCCGATCAGACATTTTCCGTCGGAATGTCCGACCGTGTGTACAAGAGCTAAGAGGTGTGTTTGGGGTTGTTATGTTGGAATACTGCGAGGCGGATCAAGCTCTGCTTCAGTATGTCACAGCACATATTGGTATTCATGGTTCCCTCAATGAACTGTAGCTCCCCAGTGCTGGCAGCACTCAGGCAGCCCCAGACCATGACACTCCCACCACCATGTTTGACTGTCGGCAAGACACACTTGTCTTTGCACTCCTCACCTGGTTGGCACCACACACGCTTGACACTATCTGAACCGAGTTCATCTTGGTCTCATCAGACCACGGGACATGGTTCCAGTAATTCATGTCCTTATTTTGCTTCCTTCTGGGATGACAGCCATGCAGACCAATTTGTTTCAGTGTGTGGCGTATGGTCTGAGCACTGATAGGCTGACCCCTCACCCCTTCAACCTCTGCAGCAATGCTGGCAGTAATCGTACGTCTATTTCCCAAAGACAACCTTCAGATATGATGCTGAGCATTTGCACTTAACTTCTTTGGTCGACCATGGTGAGGCCTGTTCTGAGTGGAACCCGTACCTTTAAACCACTGTATGGTCTTGACCACCATGCTGCAGCTCAGTTTCAGGGTCTTGGCAGACTTCCTATAACCTAGGCCATCTTTATGTAGAGCAACAATTCTTTTTTTCAGATCCTCAGAGAGTTCTTTGCCATGAGGTACCATGTTGAACTTCTAGTGACCAGTATGAGAGAGTGAGAGCGATAACGCCAAATTTAACACACCTGTTCCCCAGTCACACATGAGACCATGTAACACTAATGAGTCACATGACATTGGGGAGGGAAAATAGCTAATTGGGCCCAATTTGGACATTTTCACTTAAGGGTATACTCCACTTTTGTGAGGATACTGTGTGTGTGGATATAGATATATATAGATGGATACAGGCGATCAAAAAAAAATCTCTTTAAATTTTGAATCGAGTTGAGAGGTCAAATATATTCAACATTTCAGCAAATTGATTTTTATTTTTCTCCATCAGTACTGATGCTGACACCGTGCCGGTCTTGAGGTGCTGCGGGCAGGAGTTTTTAGGCGAGGCCGTGGCTTCGACCTAGGAAGGGAATTTCACTCCTGTAAGAGTTATTATGGGGGAAAAGGGTGTCACCAAGGCTTGTTTCCACAACAACCTAAAATGTTCAAAATCCAATTGTCATTGGGACAGAAAGTGAGGTGAAATCTTCTGAAAAGGGGCACAGAGATATAGTGTGTGTGGGTGTGTGCCTCTCCCTCTCAGACATTATAAATAGAAGTTTGTAGATCCTTTAGTGTGTATTTTACCGTAGCGGATAAAAGTCCTGAAGTTTACACACTTCCCGTAAACCCATATAATAATAGGCCCAAAATGAAACCTGTTAATTAGGCAGCCATCAGTCTTCAAGTGAAATGTTTTCTGCTTATCTTATCTTGGAATAGGATAAACCTCTACTAATGAAAAGATTTGCATTCTGCTTTTGCCAGCTCTGTAAATTAACAGCGGCTTCAAAAGCCAAGCTTATTATGTAATAATGAAACCTAAGACACAGATATTTCTGATTGTTGTAATGCAGCTTCTTAAGCTCTACAGTGTTTGGCTTATAGAGCTGAAAGGATAGTGATACTTGGAATTTCACCACTAAATACATTTTGATGTGTTTTTTTATTTTATTTTTTGTTTTTTGTTAGCGTAGTTAATGTACCTTGGCATATTGGTTGCCTGTCATCCAATCCAATCAGTAGATAGCTGGTGCAATGCCAGACTCCTGCACACAATGCCTAGAGCTGTGTGCCTGCCCCTCTGTATGGGCAAGACAGTTCCTGAACTGTAGACACCATGAATAAACTACGAGCTTGTTGATCAGCGCCTCACAAATACTACAACTCCATCTGCCGCGGTGGAAGATAGGACTTGTAGTTTATTTACAGGTTCCTGTGAATGATGTGGCTGTGTAGGCAAAGATTTCCCCCTGTCACACAGAGGGGTTCTCTGGCGGCAGGTGCCAAGGGACATGCTCCTAAAGATGAACTTATCCTTTTTAATGCAGGGGTCCCCAAATCCCAGACTGGTACTGGGCTGTACAGCAGGAGGTGACGGGGACTGCGGTCCAGACAGGACTATCGCGGACTGCAGTTGCCACTCTCCTCCTGCTGTGCGGCCATGTCACTTGGTGTGTGCGTTTTCTCCTGGGTCTCCCTCCCCACCGGCCATGTCATCCTTTCAACAGGCTAGGGGGCAGGAGGAGCTGCATTTTGGGACAGAGAACGGGAGTCTCTTCATATTAACAAGTGGGTAATTACCTACTTGTTAACATAAATTGTGCAGCTCCCACCCTCTGTCCAGATTTCTCTCCTCCTGCCCTCTACCCTGCTGATAGGATGACATGGTCGGTGGGTAGGGAAACCCAGGAGAAAACGCCCACGCTAAGTGGCATGGCCGCACAGCAGGAGCCGAGTGGCAACTGCAGTTCGTGATAGTCCTGTCTGGACTGCGGCCCCTGTCACCTCCTGTACAGCCCAGTACCCGTCCGGGGGTGGCGACCCCTACAATGAAAAGGATAAGCTCACCTATTAGGAGCATTTGCACCTGCTGCCAGAGTTCCCTTCCTGTGTGACGGGGGGAAATCTTCTCTGCCTACACAGCCACGTCATTCATTCACAGGAACCTGTAAATAAACTACAAGTCTTATCTTCCACCAGGGCAGATGGAGTTGCAGTGTTAATGAACTGTGAGGGCGCTGATCAGCAAGCTTGTAGTTTATTCATGGTGCCTACAGCTCAGGAACTGTCTTGCCCATACAGAGGGCAGGCAGAAGACACTGTAGAGGACCTACGGGCTGATAACTGCCTCTGCCCTGCCGAAGGTAGGACTGTGCAGGGGAGGCAGCGATCAAAAGGTGGCAGTGTGAAATAGAGGAATAGGGGCGCTCTGATGGGGGTTGTGATTGCTGGGGGCACCGTAATGTAAAGAGGCACTGTAATCATTACAGTAGGGCCGGAACAACTAATTATGAAATTAATTGATTACTATTTTCATCATCGATTAATCGGCCAGTAACAATGGGGTTAAAAAACTAAAATGAGCCCTTTATAGTACATAAAGAGCAAATAATCGCTACTGTAAATATTACTTTCACAGGTCTACAGTAAAAAAAAGTATTAGTAATTGATATTGGCAAGTCTGAGGGCATTTTAGTATGTATAGGCGCACCTTTTTAGATTTAAAAAAAAAAAAAATCTTGCATTGGTCAAATCATTATATATATATATATATATATATATATATATATATATATATATATATATATATATATATATATATATATATTACACACTGTGCTCATTACTGCGCACTTGATGACCTTAATTATCGTTAGCTGATGATTTTATTGATTGCATAATTTGTGAACATTATTTCATGTAGCCTTTTGTAATGTGTCTTATTCAGTTTATGGTCTTATTACACAACTCTGGCGCTGTAATATTTTGATTGCATTCATGAAATTATGTATGCTAACTTTTGTATTCTGTTTGGTGTGCTTTATTTCCAGCTTTCCCAAGAACACTTCCTATATTTCTTGTAAAGAATGAAGTCGTATCACTTTCCCATCCCCGCATTAGCCATTGTCTTGTGTATTTCTTGGCTTTTGCCAGTACAGTGCTGCAATAAAGCCCTCTGCGCAAGTGATGTCAGCAAATGCTTAATTCAGGTATGGTAAAGACCTTTACTGGAATGCTTAGGTAATGGTTCTGTAGAATGGACTGTATTGGTGCAATATGATTGTCTTCTATTTTTAAAGCATATCAAAACCCTAAAACAAAACTTTTATATTTTGCAGATTACCAGTCCTCAAATGTGGTGGCTGCATTTATTTATTTTTTTTGTTGATTGATTGGGCTACAAAAGCAGTGTACTTGTCACTTCTGTGAGGTGGAAAAGAAGGCATCTCTTAAATTTCCATTAGGCCAGCCATACACGTTCCAAATATTTCCTGTTGAACCGGCCGAGATTTGAACCGTGTATGGGCAGGCTGAATGTACCAAATTGATCAGTCGATCAACTTGGGAACAGCCAGCCTGCTGGTTTCTCTTGCGATTTATCACTAGCGGCTGCTATAGCTGCTAGGGATAATCACCGTCTTCTCCCGGTGGGGATGGCTTCAGCCATCGTTGCATCGTGTATGGCCTAAGTCCCATCACTCCGCCATTTAATGGAGATAATAGACATCATATGCGCTCTAGTCTGTGTGACAACCAGGTTTTCTTCCATAGTTCAGTGGAGAAATGTGTAGCCTTGAAGAGACGGGCAATACAAGATTACAAGAAGTGAAAATAGAGAGGTGTGGGGGGAGTATATATAATTTGTGTTTTTTAGGTTGGCTATAAAGGGGAAATGTTGCCGAATGCAACCAGTCTGAGTTTAGCTGTCATTTTTGCTCTCAAACTGTACTAAAACCAAAGCCACAAATGTAATACATTGTACCTTACTAATCATTACATGTGCTGGCTGTATTTTTCTTTTTCCCCCCCTTTATAACCCCTGTATTAGAGTGCCTACAATGAGCAACAGAGACACCTTTTTGGACAGCAGCATTTTCAGTCTGGGGAGGAGGGGAGTCTTAGATGTACTAGCATATTTTGTTACACTAACAAATTGAAGCCAAACTCCAGCTAGCACTTTTCAAGCCGTTACAGCAAAAAGGGTTTTACATAAAAGCTGAACATTATAAGCACCCATGTCGGTGTTAAATGGTTTGTCTCAACCCTTTAACTGCTACATCTGCAGGACAGCTTGCTTTGTCCAAAAAACAACGTACTGGCTAAATCATCAGGTAAAATAAAGGAAAGAGAGCCTTAAAAATGCATCCATCACATCTAAGAAGTGGTAAGCAGCAATACTGCAAAATAAGTTTGTGCTTTTAGGTTAAATACCGATTTTAAAGATAGTCGTATTGCCATGGGAACAGGAAACTCCTTTCCCTCCCGTGTGTGTGTTTGTTGTGTGTTTGTTTTTTTTTGTTTTTTTGTAATTATCAATCCCAGTGATTCTGCAGTTATCAGAACCAAACTTTCACTTATGCCGCATGACATACATCCAAACTTTTACAGCAGGAACATTTTTGGCAACCATGCAAAATAGTTGTGTTCATGCTGCCTCTGAATCCACCGGGCAACTGGATTAGTATTGGGTGTACAGGGTTATGAAGGACTGTGCTTGGAGCGCCAATGGCACCAGGTACAACTAAGTAACAATGTCCTTATTTGTAGGTTGCTTAGTTTTTTTCCTAATCATTGCTGTCAAAACCAGAATGGTCTTCTGAGGGCTGAAACTTGCTTATTTATGCAGGGCTACCATTTGACTTGGTATTCCAACCAACAGCATGTGAAAAACATCTCCATGTTTTTAGACCATGATAAAGTCTTGTGGCTTTTGTTAGTAGCCAGTTAT
Source organism: Lithobates pipiens (assembly GCF_037356315.1). Classification (NCBI taxonomy): domain Eukaryota; kingdom Metazoa; phylum Chordata; class Amphibia; order Anura; family Ranidae; genus Lithobates; species Lithobates pipiens. The sequence goes on along the minus strand of NW_027507764.1, from coordinate 406,820,809 downwards.
GCCTTTTATAGCTTTACCTGTAAGACTACTTTCACACTGAGGCGCTTTACAGACGCTATAGTGCTAAAAATGGCACCTGCAAAGCACCCCTCCTGTCACTCCAGTGTGAGCCCGAGTGCTGCGGCCGAATTAAGGGTTAAAAAGGTGCTTTACAAGCCCGATGCTTTCACACTGGAGCGGTGCACTGGCAGGATGTAAAAAAAAAAAAATCCTGCAAGCAGCATCTCTGGGGCACTTTAGGAGCGGTGTATAGCAGTGTTTTGCCAAAATACAGGCACCGCTGTCTACGCCGCATGCGCCGTAGACAGCGGCGCACTGAGTGCGCCGCTGTCATCGCTAATATGCCACAAGTGGCGGCTCCCGTGCGCATGCGTGGGAGTGACGTCATCGCGGCTTCGTCGAATGACAGCGGCGGAGCAGCGAGGCCCACAGAGAAGATGGATGCTCCGAACTACAGGGGACAGCGGTGACATGGCTGGCTCCTGTGTCAGGTAAGTGACACATAATGGACTGCTATGCGGTGCATAGTAGTCCATCATGCTTTACTTTTGCAGGGAATCTAAGAGGAAGTAAACCCATTAGGGTTTACTTCCTCTTTAAGTGTCTAGCATTGGCCAGACAATGTAAAATCAAGATGAAAAAATGTTAGTACTGATTGACAATTTCTCATTGAACTCTCCATCCCCCCCCCCCCCCCCCTATTTTGTTTAAAAAAAAAAAAAAAAAAAAAAAAAAGTTATATGCACCACAACATATTTCGTAATTTGTATAAGGGTAAAGTTTATTTAAACTGCTTGGTCAGAGATGGTGAAAGGACATTATGGTGTGTTTTGTGCGAATATGCACATTTGCATGTACAATACCTTTCTAGGGAAAATGTATTCATATTTGTGCGCATCGGTGCAAAATACTGACCGGAAATGCATTTTTTTTTTTTTTTTTTTTTATCTAATCGATTTTATTAAAATTTTGACATGATTTACAAACTGCTATTTTAACCCCAACAAAATTCTCCCACCACCCCACCTTGAGGTCCCCAACAGCAGGGGTTCTCATTTAAAATTAACCATTAACTAAAATTAACTATTATAGAGAATTTATTATTATACAGGATTTATATAGCTCCAACAGTTTGAGCAGTGCTTTACAATGTAAAGGGAGACAATGCTGCAACAGTACAATTCAATACAAGAGGGTTGGAAGGGAACTGCTCCTGCAAACTTACAATCTAATGTGAAGGAGCTGGTGAAACAAAAGGCAGTAACTGTATGGGATGAACTGATGTGGTAAGTAGAAGATTTGGTTGTTAGCTAAAAGCATGATAGACTTCCCTGAAGAGATGAGTTTTCAGGGTTTGCCTAAAAATGGATTGAGTAGGAGCTAACAAGTCCGATTGGGGTAGTGAGTTCCAGAGGATTTGAGAGGCTCTGGAAAAGTCCTGGAGAGTAGCATGTGAGGAGGCGACAAGGGAGCTAGAGAGCAAAAGGTCTTGGGAAGAACCAAGAGAATGGTTTGGGTGATATGTGGAGATCGGAGTAGTGATGTAGCAAATAGAAACAGTTGCTTGTAAAACCCAGTATATGTGAATATTGTTTATAAGCCGCCATAACCGTAAAAAAGATTTGTACAATTGTTCTGTTTGATAACTAATCGTGATCATCCTATTTGCATTCTGTGATGGTAAAAACCCCAACAATTAACTTTTATATTTTACTTTATTTTGGTCTGTTAAAGATAGAAAGCATTTTCTTATATCTGTTCAATAAGTCCAATAAATCATGCCTGCATAAGAAATACAGAGCTGTCCTGTGCATGCTTCCTGTGTTATCTCGGTGAGTGTAATTGGCCCTTCCAGTTCTTATCTTGGGCTATGTTGTGGAGATGAGGCCAGTGGCAGGAATTTTAACATTTAGTAACAGTTGGGAGGGCTGACTCTTTTCAATCCACAAAAATGCTGTGTGTTGTCAGCGCACAACAAAAATATGTTAAGTGCATTTCTGTTACATCAACAGGTATTTTTCTGCACTTGAAAGGGATAACACACAGGAAAATGTGCATGTATTATATATTTTTTTATTCTAAAATGGATCAGGGGCAACTCCACTGGTGTAATGTTATCTGTTTGAAAATTAGAGAATGTCTTCTGCTGCTCTTCTTTGAATTTTTCTTCAATCGTGTTCCAGGGCAGCATCTGAGAGAGAGAGGCTCCTCCTTCCTTCCTGCAACAGGAAACGCATTAGTCCACCATTATAAATTTATACCTGTGTGCCTCAGTAGTTTTGTGTTTCCTCCGGACCCACAGGAGCTGCAAACGTTTGTTATTTTATTCAGTTTCTGTGCAAAGGACTCCCTGACCAGAAGCCCATTCAGCTCAAGGGGCCTTGGGAGGGCATGCAGGGGCAGCAATCTGAGCCTCAAGTTTCGCCCCTACAGAGGGGTATGCAACTATCCCCCCAGCTGCATTACATGCCGCCTGCATTTTTCCCCACAGATACTGCTCCTCGATGGTGGAGGGCCATTCAGCTGAGCAACTGCACTCCAGGTTCTTTAGAGCAGTGGTCATCAACCCTGTCCTTAGGGCCCACTAACAGGCCAGGTTTGCAGGATAGTTGAAGTACATCGCAGGTGATATCATTTGCTGCTCAGTGATTGCAGTATTCTAGTCTGCATCTTCCTGATATAGTACGTAAAACCTGGCCTGTTAATGGGCCGTGAGGCCAGGGTTGATGACCATGGCTTTAGAGGTTCCTTCGCTGTGCAGGCAACCTGGCCACCGACCCCCCCCCCCCCCCTGCCCACTGATTGTATTCTGCTTGCATCCCACAGACCTCTCCGCAAAATCCACTCATTTGCGGTGTAGCAAGATGACGCTTGATGCATCATTTCCCGGTCACGCGGTCCAATCAGTGGCTATCTTGGTGGAGGCTGGGGCCTCCAGGGCAAGCATTAGAGTGAGTGAGTGGCTTCTGGTGACATCACTTCCGGCCGGTTGTAGTGCACATTTAAAAAAACGAAAAGGCCTTTTAATGCTCCCCTCCCTATTGGAAACTCAGGAAGGATGATGCCGGGGAGGATGTGGCAGGTGTGACCACCACCCGCACGGGGTCAGCTGGGTCCAGGGCTGGAGCAGGAAGCAGAAAGGGCTCTCTAAGCAGAAGATCCTGGTGGCTGACCAGGTCGGACGCTTCCCCACTCTGCCCTGCAGATCCTACATGTCAGGACAGCTCCAAGGTAAACCAGAGCACTCTGGAGTCACACCTGTCTTTACTTCACTACAAACTGTACAATAGCATTGTACACCGCCAACCTTACTCGGGCCCTTTTGTGCTTACTTGCAGGCAAAGGCCCCAGAGAAAAAAAAGGGCGCAGACCAGAGCAAGGCATGCACCTCTTGTGATCACCAGTTTTTCCCAGAGTGGGAAAAAAGCCACCATGTCAAAAATGCAGAAATAAAATGGCTCATCTCATCTGGTGTGATTTGCCAATGCGACTTGGGACTGCAGGGCCGCATCACAAGGCATACCCCGTGACTTCCAATGAGTAACATTCATATCTGCGCGACTTTAAAGTGGTGCCTGCACTATTTTTGATCACGTTTTGATGCGACTTGAGGACCATTTGCAGAGGAAGATGCCAAGACTTGGGTGAAATGTCCCAAAGTGGATGCCTCCCTCGTGAGTCGCAAACAACTCTGACTTGGCTTTTGATCATGCGGAGCATGGGAAACAGGGGCGGCAATAGATTCCACCTGCACAGCTCACACCCTGTTAGCTGGCTGTCTCAACAACTGCAAGAGTTGCTAGGAGACACGTCAAGGGAAGAATTAGGGAGGACTATTCCCAGAATAACCAGCGTGGCAGTTTTCCTAGCGGATGCCTTGGCTGAAATAGTAAGTAAGATATCTTCTAGGGCCACAGCCTTAGTGAGGAGAGCCCTGTGGCTGAAAGTCATGGGAGGGGACATCGCCTCAAAGAATAGGCTGTGTAGGATCCCATTCACAAGAAATTTCCTGTTTGGGCCAGACCTGTAAACGGTCCTGGACAGGACCGCAGCGAAGAACAAAGGGTTCCCCCAAGCAAGAAAAGAAGGGGAAGGCGTCCTTTCATCATCCCAGGAGATTTAAAGTGTAAGTAAACCCCCCTATCGTTTTCAGCCAAGGAAGCTGCCATCTTTGCCTCTGTTTTAATATAAAACTACCATGATGCTGCACATGTGATCAGTCATGACACCAGCCATTGGATGGTTTAACAGTTTGAGAGCACAACCAATGGGAGTGTTACATTTCCGGCATGCCCCGGAAATGAGACTGTTTTATGGATGGGTTTACTTCCGCTTTAACAAGGAAGCCACTCAACAGAAGAGCAGGGATATGCATGACCACAATAGACTTGCAAGAGGCGTACTTGCATGTACCTATAAAGAAAAGTCATCAGATACTTAAGGTTCATGATCCTGGGGCTGGTGGCCACCCTGCATCTGCAGTACACATCTTTGCCTTTTTTGCATCTCTTCTGCGCCCATAATTTTCTCAAAGATTATAGCAGAAGCCATAAAGGGCCTGAGACAGCAGGGCGTAGGCGCGATATACCTAGACAATCTTCTGTTCTTTGCAGATACAGCAAAGAACCTAGAAAACAACCTCTGTGCAAGTATTTCCTATCCATAAAACCTGGGGTGGATAGTAAATACAGAAAAATTGCAGCTAACCCCAAGCCAGAGGTGGTATACATTGGATTATGTGCTAGATGCCAGAGTAACCAAAACCTTCCAGACGGAAGAAAAGAACGAGGCAGTGCTAGGACTGATGTCCTCAATCCCAGCCATCACTTTGGCACAGCTCCACATGAGGCCTCTACAGAATCACATTTTGACCTGTGGGATGGTGATCCATCATCTTTAGAGATGTCCATTCCTGTCCCTCGGTTGGTCAAACAATCTCTCTTCAGTGGTGGCTCAATCCGATCTGTTACGCCAAGGGGTGCAGATGGATGCAAGCCAACCCTGTGAGGATCACCACAGTCACCAGTACCCTAGAATGGGTGCCTCCTAGTATATGAGGGAATTTTAAAAGCTGTAGAGGAAGCGTGGAGAGCATTGAAACCAGCTGGAGAGTGCCCGAGGTAGATCTGTTTGCCAGAATCGCAAACCCGAGAAGCTTTCGGCTTGGTTACTGAGCGGGTGTCTCTTCAACCTTCCACAGGCTGCAGAACGTGGTTATCCCATGTCCTCCTAACTCGATGGCTATCAGAAAAGACACAAAGAACATGCTAGACGTAATACTCATAGCTTATCTCGAGAAAAAACAAAGGGCTGGCAAAGAACTACCATGTCTTTTGTCCTCCATGCAAGAGTCAATAAGGCAAAGCAGGCATCGAGAAGCATGATGGCCAGATGGCTAAACCTTGCCATATGGTGGGCCTATTGGGCACAAAACCTTGCCCCCCAAGTGGGGTCAAAGCCTGGGCAACCTTGGTCGCAGAAAAGGCAGGGTCAACTCCGGAGCTTCAGTACCTTCGCGAGGCACTAACGCATCGACCAGCTGTCAAGACCAGACATTGGTCGCAAGGTGCTCCAGGTCTTATCCCCACCCTAGTAAGTATTGCTTGATTCATTCTGCTGCCCTGGAAGACGATTGAAGAAAACAGAGTTGGGTACCTGGTAACTTTTTTTTTTTTTTTTTTTTTTTTTTCCCCTAAGAAGCCTTCAAGGGTAGCACTAGTTCCCACCCTAAGTGATGATGCCAGGTATTTTGGGGACGCATTGGCTTACTGAGAGTTCCTTTGGTGTTTTAATACTACTGAGGCACACAGGTGAGACTAATACATTTATAATGGTGGACAAATGTGTTTCCTGTTGCACGAAGGAGCAGCCTATCTCTCGATTGCTGCCCTGGAAGACTTCTTAGAAAAAGAGTTACCAGGTACCTAACTGTTTTCCAGTTGATTTTGGGATTAATTATTATTATTAATATATATATATATATATATATATATATATATATATATATATATATTTTCTTTTTTTCAGTTCTGATAAAACATAAATGCTTACATTTGGAGAACCAGAGAAAGTTAATAAAGAATGAAAGATGTCTTCCAGAATGTGGATCTTTAGAGAAGCATGCATAATGTTAACTTTCTCTTTAGAAAAGGAAAATGCCCTAGAGCTATTTGTCAGTAGTTATGTGTTCAAGCCTTAATACAGCTGTTTACAGTATTAAGTTTAACAGACACTGCGGTGCCTGGGAAGGCCTAGAACTGTGGAAAAGCTCCCGTAAGGCTTCACTCATACTAGCCGCACATACCTGTGAGGCGTGTGTTGCACTTTTTTCATTAAGCATTGCAGTATGTTCTGCTAGTGTGAATGGAGGTTTGTTTCACACCTCTGTGTTTGTGTGGAAGATACACTTTAGTGTGAACAAAATTTAAATATATACAATGTATATGCGCATCTCCTGCAATGGGAGTTTGATAATTTTGTGAAAAAAAATTATGCTGCACCCTCATAAAGGAATTCTATGGCAGCAGAGTTCGATCACAGCAATGAGACTTAAGCCTGGTATATGCTATCCGTCTTGTTTTTTTCCATTCAACCCAGTGGGCTGAATGGGGGGAAAAAATGGAGGAGCTTGCTGTACTAACGGCTAGTTAGTACAACGACCCCCCCTCCCCCCCTTTTATTTCGTTCAGCCCACTGAGTTAAATGAAAAAATAACTATCTTCCCACTGAGCTATTGTGTGCTGACAGTCGGACTGCCCCCTTACCTTGCCAGAACACACAACGGTCAGCGCTCACAGCCAGCCAGGCTGGTGTACTCAAGGGCTCATGGTTTCTGTTGAACCAGCCGATGATATTCGGCAGTGTTTGCCAGGCTTGACCATTGGATCACAGCAATGCCAAACCCCCCCCCACTGTGTTCCAGTATGTTGATTTGACCCCCCTATAGATTAAAAAATTAAACGAACGTTCTTCCTTCCTTTTTTTATTTATTTTTAATTACATTTTATTGTGAGAATGCAATTAACAAGAACAATGGCTGCAACATTCAGCCAACAAGTTAAATCAAGAAAGACAATATTAGGCATTTGATTGTGCAGCATGACACTGCATTTCTGCTGCCCAGGATGCTATGAACAGCAGGCCATAGATATCAATGGGCGAAGTCGATGGTATGCAGCTGTAGAGAGATTTACGTGAGTATTGCACGCACACAGGAGCAGTGCACTGAATGCACATCAATTGTGGTACATGAAAGTGTGCAGTAAGAATCTACTTTTTTTTTTACAGTACACTGCTTGCAGTCAAACATTGATAGCACTGTACACCATTCAGCAGTAATGAAGCATCTCACCATGCAAAAGTGTAGACTTTACTCTAAGCTTTGCTGGAAGATTGTTAAGAAGTTGGTGTGTAAACAGGAGCCTAATGACTTCCTTTTGTGTGACCCTTCCAGACATTTTTTCAACTCCAGACCAGAAGTCTCTGCATTGAAAAAGCATTCATGTATCTCTCCTGCTGGGAGCAGTAATGAGGGATGTGACCATTTCAATCAGCTCTGTCTACCTTGATCTTATCATAACACATTCCTACTGTGCTTTGCAGCAGATCTAGGTATAGATTATATAAACATATTCTCTTTTTGAATATTTGTAAAATATTCTTGCGAATTCCACACCGTGGCTATGTCCTAATAAAAATAAATAAAACAAAAAGGCCAACTATAATACTAAACATACCCATTTGCATTTTTTTTTTCCAGGAGCTGTGCCAGTGTCGCCCTACAGATGGCAACTGCTCTTGCTGTAAGGAATGTATGCTGTGTCTGGGCACACTCTGGGATGAGTGCTGTGACTGTGTAGGTAAGTGCTAGTTCTAGAGATTGTGTAGACAGGCAAAAAGATTTTTAAAGTGATTTGCTGGATGAGTGAAACCCAATTTAGTAAATCTTAAAGCGGTTGTATAGTCATTTTACTAAGTTTAACCTACAGGTAAGCCTACAAGGCTTACTGTAGGTAAAAAAAATATCTCCTAAACCTGTACAGTTTAGGAGATATTACCCTTGCAATGCGCCGCTGACTGCAGCGGCGCATGCGCACATGGGATTCTCGGCTGAAAGTCCGGCAGACGCCGGACCCTGCTGGAAAGAAATCTCTTGCGCGCATGCCACTCACAGCGCCGGAGCCGCGATACCCGGAAGACACGCCAAGGGAACATGTCGGCTCCCTCGGCATGGATCGGACCAGATGTCGGAGCCTCGTTCTAAGGTAAGTATTTCATAATGAGCTAGTATGCGGTGCATACTAGCTCATTATGCCTTTTTCCTTTTGCAGGTCAAAAAAAAAAACTTCAGCGGGTTTACTCCCCGCTTTAATATAGGTTATAGTACCATCATTAAGGTCTAAAACTGTGGATATTGCTATTTGTTTTCAATCTATATAACTGTCCCCATAATTCTGTTTTTTGATTATTGTACCTTCTCTTTGAATTTTTTTTTTTTTTTCTATTAAACAAAAAAGTGATTTGCTGGTGCATTTAGTGTTCAGAACTAATGCGACATAGCAAACATTTGTTATTGCATCTGCAAATTATATCTTGTATGTCAGGGCAAAAAAACAAAAAGAAAAAAAAAAACACCTGATGTACATCTATGCAATACATACACATTTTCCCATGTTTATTTTTATTAGAGGTGCTGATATATAGTTCTGTCAATTTTAAGCAGTGCTTTACATATATACTGCACATTCACATCAGTTCGTGCCCTCAACAAGCTTACAATCTAAAGCCCTGTACACACGAGCCAAATGTTGGGAGACAACAGCCGGTTAAAAAAAAATGATGACGTTTGGCTCATGTGCATGTCTGTCCTATCGCTGAACTAACCTTGCATGGTTAGTACAGTGGCTCCAACCGGAGCTGTCAGTATGTACCCGGCTTAACCAGGTGCCCACTGGGTACTTGTACCCCCTTCCTAACCAGACCAATTTTCAGCTTTCAGTGCTCTCATGCAACACTTTACCCATATGAAATTTCTGTCTTTTTTTTTTTTTTTTTTTCACTCCAAATAGAGCTTTCTTTTGGTGGTATTCAATCAGCACTGTTTTTTTTTTTTTTTTTTTTTTTTTTTGCACTATAAATGAAAAAAGACCGAAAATGTTGTTTTAAAAAAAATAAATAAAAAAATGCATTTTTCTTAATTTTGTTATAAAATTTTGCAAATTAGTTATTTTTCTTCATAAAATTTTATACTGCTGCATATATTTGGTCTTTATGGAAGTTAAGCCCCGTACACATGATCAGAAAACTAGCGATTTTCAAAGCAATTGTATGATAATTGGGTCGTTGGTACAGAGCTTTCGAGAGCCGATCATGGCAGTTCATCCAATATCATTCTATCGGACATGAACGGAAAAAATTTCTGTACAATGTTAGATCGCACAATTTTAATTTAATCAGTACAGCTGTCCTTCGAAAAAGCAGTACAAATGCTTTACAACACATGAGATCACTTCTGAATTTTTATTCTAACATACGAGAATTTTATAATGATCTTATCGTGTGTACCTGACGGTGTCTAGAAGCTATGGTGCCAATCACTGAAAATGTATCACACCTGATGTACTAACGGCCTATCTTCATTTCTTAAGAACTAACAAGCCAGGACAGTACAAATGCGTGCACCCCCCCCCCATGACCCCTTTTTGGAAAATAGACATTTCAACCTATTTCGTAAGAGGCATGGTAATTTTTTTTTCTTTCTTCTTCTTCTTTTTTTTTTTTTTTTTTTTTTTTTAAGTTGTAGTTTTTTCCCCACAATTCTTTGCAAAATGTAAGATTGTTTATTTTTTATCTTCATAAAATTTATCATATTAACAGGTTATTTATCTTACACACACACACACACACACACACACACACACACACACACACACACACACACACACACACACACACACACACACACACACACACACACACACACACACACACACACACACACACACTATGCATTCTTGCAACTATACCACCAAAACATATTCTGCTGCTACTCCTGATTTATGGCGATGCCACATGTGCAAGGTTTTTTTTTTTACAGCCTAGCCAAATATAGAGGCCCAACATGCAGGGAGCACGGTCGGGTGTTTTAGGGACATCAATTACACATTTAATTTCTTGACTCTTGCACTTTTGGAGCACCAGAACAATGGAAACCACCCTAAAATGACCCAATTTTGGAAAGCAAACATGGCAAAACATAATCTGATACATGAGACTGTTGGACATCATTAAATGTTTTTTTTTTTTTTTTTGGAAAATGTGGAAAGAAAATGAAAATAATTAATTTTTTTTTTTCTTTTCCACATGTTGCATGGATGGGCACTGATGTGGCACGGCTGAGGCATGAATTGGCATAAATGAGCCATGGATGAGGCTGAATGGGTACAGATTGATGCTGTGGGCACTTCAGATCCAGCCCACAAGCACTGCTGCAATGGCTCCCTCCACTCGCTGTACCTTGTCGCTTTATAATTTGTCCTATTAAAGTTTTTTTTTTTTTCTATTTTTAAATATTATCATCATTTCCTAATTTGTTGCTGCCTAGAAAACCCCACCTTGGTGGACAATTCCCCTTCCCCAATGGTTAGAACATTAGAGTCATCCGTTCGAATTCCAAATATGGCCCTTTTTGCCTGGAGTTCACAAGTTCTCTCTCCTTGCACGGATCAGTACAGTGAGTGGAGGGAGCCATTGCAGCAGTGCTTGTGGGCTGGATCTGAAGTGCCCACAGCACCAATCTGTACCCATTCAGGCTCATTTATGCCAATTCATGCCTCAGCCGTGCCACATCAGTGCCCATCCATAAAAAATATATATATATTTCTATACGACCAACAGATATCTTTTGCACTTCACAAAAAGATTTAACGTTTTTTAAATGATGTATTTAACAGAGGTAGAAAATAAGAGAAGTTTGTAATTAAGGTTTACATACACTATAATCTTTGATTCTGTTTAGAAATCAAAATGAGTTTGTTTTTGTGGGGCCAATTAATGATGCTCCGTCTATTTTCCCAGTTGTGTTGCCAAAGCATATATTTGTGAGCTAATTGAACCTTATCTCTGTTGCAGAACTTGGAACTCTGTCACGCTTTGTGGCCATATTCACAATACTCCTTGTGGACACTAATTGCAGAGGTTTTTTGTGCATGCCAGCGTCACCCCTGCAGAATTTAGCTCTGATCCTCCAGAAGCCTTAGGAGAGGCCAAATGATGACTGGTTGCTGAGATCATCTCTTATCCATATTCCCAACAGTCTCTGTAGGGTTTTTTGTTCTTGTGTATTTTGGGGGGCACCGTAGTCTTCTGCCAAGGGGGAGTTTTGGACCTTTATTGATACATTTCTTTCTACCTTGTATTTAAAGGATCAGATTGCTGTCTCTATCCTTGGATCTTTCAGAGCTCCCATAGCTGTACAGATTGTTTCATTACACTTGCTGATTGAGGCATTCTTTTTATGAGAACTGAAAGCACCCTGAAGAGTCCTGGGTACCACTTAGGAGTGTGGTTTTTAAAACTATTCCCTTTCAAGAGAGCATTTGTCAAATTGTCTATACCTACCATGGATCTGCCAGTGACTAAACATAATTGCAGCACTTGGCAGGTAGAGGGTTACCCTTAAGGATTCTACCGATCAGCAGTTAGAATCCCTCGTTAGCCCTGGTTCACAGTGGTGCGTTTTGACATGTCAAATTGTCGGAAATTGCCAGCAATGGCACCGTCCTAATATGTGCCATGCTGCATTTGCGGTGCCGCACTGATTTAAAAAAGTAGTTTCTGTACTACTTTTTACAATTTCGGGGTGCGATTTCCATTGACATCTGTGCAGAAACCTGCACAGATGTCTGTGAAATTGCTGCCGAAATTGGGACTGATATGCAGGAGTTAAATCGTACAAGTTCGGCTTAATTCCCGCAGCTCAGTGTGAACCAGGGCTTAGTCGCAGTTTTGCTCTGGCATATTCTGACATCAATTGTGTGTTGACTGTGAACTTTGGCAGACTGTGACAGAATGGTGTCGATCCCTCAAAAGTGACTTTTCCACTTATTCCATAAAAAAGGTGTTTCCGTGGCTGTGAAAGATGTCTGTAGCCTTGTACTTCATTTGTGATGGCTTGCTACAAGCTTCTAAACTACTGTTCTGCATGGGCCTGTTGTCTATAGAGATGTGCAAAGCACTCTGGTTAATCTGCTGGGATACCAGTGCCACTTTGATAGATTATCTGACTCATCCTAACCTTCAAGGGATGTTGTCTCTTTGGATCTACCCTGGATACCACCTTTTTGGCTCTCATGAGAGGCTAGTGCATGTTCTTTCCTCAAAGCAGAATCTCCAGGGAAAGAGTGGCTGAGCCTCACCCATCTACTTCAACTACTTCCGCTAAGTCCACTGACCAACCTTGAAAGTTCCCTTCAGGTAGTGGCAAAGAGTTATTGGGCCAATTCCTTGCTTCTGGAGCTCTCTCCAATTGTGCCTTTTGCTTTCTCTTGTGCTACTGCACTGATTGCTGCACCTCTCTGTTTTTGCTTGCATTCCCTTCACAGCTGGACCCCTTGCTCCAGAATCTGTCACATGGGGTGTCTGAGCTGGGCACCATCACAGCCAACTCTCTCTGCCTGGAAATGCTAGTTTCCCAATGGTATCTGGTACCTCAGACTATCTTCCCTTTCCAGACAGACCTTTGGTCTCACTAGGTTGTTTGGGAGTAGCTTTCCAGCAGGGTTCCACTGGGGTTGCTCTATTTTCAGCTATCTTCAGCCTTACTGGTAGTTTCCAGCTCACCAGTCTGTTACCAGAGTCTATGTCCACGGTATTGCCTACACTTCTGGAGGCGCTTTTCCCAACACCCTACCCCTTCAGTAGTTTGACTCAATGAGACAAAGCTGTCCTGTGGATTTAGAAGTCTTTGCACTGGCTTACTGATTGTTGTGTTCTAGCTTGGTCAGTCTTGCATATCTAGATTGGTTGGTTGTCCAGCCAGACATGCAGCTATGATCCCTTGATCCCAGATGATCAGGCGTGTTAAGGTAGTTTTGACCCCAATCCTTATTGACCATAGTAGGTTGTGTGTCCTTTCTTGCCTTTGGGAGAATTTTGTTATAGTTCCACCTGTTTTGGTGGATTCATAATCCTGTATGGAGTTATCCCCATTTGGTGGTTATCCTTCTTTTTCTAGCCTTAAGCATCAGGTTTATGTTCCAGATTATTCCTTTGGCCATTGTCTGCTTCCCCTTCAGATAGTGCTTGGCATCAGCTCTCGGATTTAGGCACTGGTCCTTAAGGCGGCCCTTGGGCTGATAGCTGACCCCAGTTCTGTTTTGTTTGGCCTGTGGGAGGTTTTTGCTCTGTTGCCCAGCCTTCAGTTGCACTGCTTTTGGACGTCCTGACAGTATCTGAATTCCTGTCCACCTAAATGGACAAGAAGTAAAATAGGACTTTTGTACCTCCAAAAAAAGCCTTCTCTTGGAGCCCATTGAGGTGCACAGGTCCCACCCCTCTAGGTTTATTGTTTATGCTGTTGGTACTGCTTTGCCACAAAACTGAGGCATGCTGGAAGTGGGAGTTATACTGGGCTGACCCACAATGTTTTTGTTTGCCAGTTCTTCGTTCCTCTTGTAGATAGCAGAATTACATGACGGTATCTGAATTCCTGTGCCCCTAAATGCAATTCAACAAAAGGAGTGCAAAAGTTATTTTTATACATTACGATGCAGTCAATAGCATGAACACAGCAGTGGCAATTCGAGGAAGTCTCAGTGAACCTTCTCTCTGTTGACCTCTGCACCCCAAACCCCAGTCTTCTCACTGCACCCCAAATCCCTAAACTCACTCTACACCGCAAAAACCCAAACCACCCTCTGCTCACCTCTGTACCCCAAAACCCCCCTCTCGGCACACCTTTGCACCCCACTCTCTCTAACCTCTGCAAGCCAGCCCCCACCCTCCCTTTTGATCCTCTGTGTTCTGCTTTCCTCACCATGCCAGGATCATTCTTCCACTATAAATCACAAGGCTATGAATAGTACTGCACAAAGCTGTGAGCTGTATTGGCTGTGTTGGGAAAGTCAGGCTAGTGAACTGCAAGGGACATGACTGGGTCCTCTGTATCAGGGGCTGGTTACAGAGTCAGAATGTACCGCTTCTGCTCCCCGTCCCCTTTCCTGTTCTGCATACAGCCTTGCACTGGGTACTGCCCTGTAAGGGGAGAGGGAGAGCTCAAGACACGGGAAGCCGCCTTCTCCATTGCACTGTCCCCAGCAAGCTCCTGCTGATGTACAGGTTGGCAGCAGGAGCTTGGTCAAGTCTAACAGCCTTTCCATTCCCCAATCCCCCCTGCAAATAATTAACATGGAAGCAAGGTGTATTTCATCACCGGGTTCATAGCTGCCAGTCCTCGGCTATTGTTGCCAAGGATGCAACTACACGAGCACAATCTGTGCTTGATTAGCTGCAGTGGATGGTACCTTGAGGTTGTCAGTGATGGTTGCAATATAAGCCCTACCCCCCAAATAAGCCCTACCCTGTTTCCCTGTAAATAAGCCCTACCTTGAAGATAAGACCTAAAAGGACTTTAAATATGGCTTATTTGGGGAGTAGGGGTAGTTGAAGGTGTTTTCCCTATCTTAATACCTAAATACGTAATGTAGGAGTGGGCTACTGTGAAGGGTGAGTGGTGGGCCCATGGAGGGATAGTTGATGTGCCTATAGGGAGGATTTCGCTCTTGCCATAGTTTATGCGGAGGCCCGAACAGATGATGTGCATGTCGGAGGATGGGCTGGTTGAGAAATTTTTTTAATATGTCGTCCGCGAAGAGGGATGTGCAGAGTTATCGTGTTCCACCACCCCTGGTGCCGCCCATCATGGGAGATCTATAACGCATGAGAGCTGCCTTCGCCGTCTGGTTCAGTAGAGCGCCAGATTGCACGGGTGATCGGTCTATCACAGTTCCCTGGACAAGGGGGAGGGGCTGTATGCGACGGCGTGCGACGGGGGAACACACAGCTATTGAAATTAAAGCTGTCATGTTCCAGGTGCTCTATTGAACCAGACGGCGGAGGCGGCTCTCCTCTCTCTTCGCTGTATCACTGGCTGCACAGGGGGCAACACACTTATCTCTTTTACCATGTCGCCAGTCTCTGACCACCTCCTGTATAAAAATATTTTTTAAAAACTGTCATTTTCGGTATCTGTGCTGTTTCGGTATCGGTTTCGGTTTTCGGCCTAGTGTATTTTTCATTTTCGGTTTCGGCACCAAAAAACCCATTCGGTGCATCCCTAGTGAGAGGGGTTCGAGCACAATGTTGAAGAGGAGGAGGGATAAGGAACAGCCCTGTCTCGTGCCTTTCTAGAGACGGAATTCACCCGAGAGGAGACCAGGCATGTATGAGGTGCTTGAAGGGACCCGTAAAGCCCATTTTTGCTACGACCATTGATAGCCAATCGAAGCTGACATTATCAAAGGCCTTTTCCGCGTCCAGGGTGATGACATGGTCCTCCCCCGTGTTGCCCCTGGCCTGCTCCAGAGCCAGCAGCACCTTCCGAATGTTTATGGTAGCCATTCAAACCTTTCACAAAAATTGACTGGGCTGGGTAGATCAGAAAGGGAATGATGGTGGCTAGTCTGGAAGCTATTATTTGTGAGAGAATTTTTACGTCAAGATTTAAGAGTGAAATGGGTCGGTACGAGCCTGGCTCTTGGGGATCCGTGCCTTTTTTTTGGAAGTAGTTATGATGGCCTGGTTCACGGTTGGCAGGTAAGGGCCACCGGACCATATACCATTATAGACTGCGAGGAGAGTGGGCTCGATTGTAGTGTCTTTATAGAATTCCCCTGTAAACCCGTCGGGGCCCGGAGCTTTAGAGGGAGCTAAGTACCTAACGCCATTCGTAAATTTGGGCAGGGAGATAGGAGCATTGAGGGGGTTCCAGTTGGGAGGGAGAAACCTCGGGCATGTGTACTCTGTCCAGGAAAGATTTGGCAGTATTCTCGTCTATGGGGTCAATGGCATATAGCGAGGCATAATATTGAAGCATAATTTTTGTTTATATCCTGTTCTGAGGTTTTTGTTGCCTGCAGAATCCCGTAGGGAGGTGATGTGGGTCGGGCGAAAGAGGCCTTTGCAGAGTCTCGCTAACAATTTGCTGGCTTTGTTGCCAATCTAATGGAAGGTGGCTTCCCAATGTGCCCTGTGTGTCCTCTTGAGGGTGTCTGCCCAAGTGTCGAAATGTCCTCTTTGCTACCTGACAGTTTTTCCCTGTTTTCCGGAGAGTCCCTAGAGCACAGAGCGTTGTGCCAAGTGCAGGTTAGCACTGGCTTTCTTGTAGTTTGCCAAGGTATTCCTCTTGAGGGAAGCAGCATAGCAAATGATGCGGCCCCTGAGGAAGGCTTTACCAGTCTCCCAGAAGAGGTTCGGGCTATCCGTGTGGAGAACGTTGGCAGCCGAGAATTCGGACCAGGCTTCCTCCATGTAATGTTGAAAGTCAGAATTGTTTTGGAGATGCGAGCGAAAGCGCCAGAGCTGGGGAGAGGGCCTTAAGTCAGGGGTGTCTAGCGATATCGAGATGGGAGCGTGGTCAGATATGGGTATATCGTGGATATCTGCCCCTGAGGCCATCGGCATGAGGTGGTCAGTACAAAATAGTCAATTCTAGTAAAGATATTATGAGGGTTGGAGTAGAAGATGTATTGTCTGTCAGCTGGGTGGTGAAGTCGCCAGATGTCATGCAAGCGAAGGGAGTCCATTGTGGATACGAAGTGTGAAGTTTCAGAGGCTGTATGAGATGGTTGCATTTGTTTGGAGGAAGATCTGTCCTCCAACGGATGCATGATGGTGTTGAAATCTTCCCCAACTATATGGGGTAGGTGTGGGTCACCAGGTGGTCATTTCACTGAGAAACTGCTTGCTGGGATTGTTTGGGGCATATACATTGGAAATTACTAGCTCTCTAGTCCCTAGTTTCAAAAATGCGGAGAGGAAGCGGCCATGGTTATCAGTGTCCATGGTCAGTACCTCACAAGGGAGGTTTTTGTGGGTGAGGATGACAACCCCTGCTTTTCGCTTGCGTGAACTGGATCCCAGAACAGTGCCCACCCAGAGCCTTCTCATACGGTGTAAGTCAGAGGGAGTAAGGTGAGTTTCCTGGAGTAGGGCAATATCTGTTTTCAGTCTTTTAAGGTGCCGGATTATCTTGAGTCTTTTAAAGGGGTACCTAAGCCCTTTCACATTCCAAGAGGTAACTCTCATGTGGGTGTAGGCCTGCGTGTGGTATGGGGCAGTGTACTATTTTAGAGCTGAGGGACTGAAGTCATCTGTCAGTACGTGTCAGGGTGGGCTGGTTTTTTGAAAGGAGTGATGGCTGTTCATCTGGTGTTTGATGGGTGCTGGTAAGAAGAGGGAGTGAAAAAGGGAGACAGAGAGAGGGTGGGTTTACCAGGTACACTTGTTTCAAAGAAAACCGCCATAGCCTGTATGCACACTCTATACAAGACTCCATTGCTGAAGGAAAGAGCATGTGGGAGCTCAATTAGTTTGCTGTACAACATTTAGACAAGCCTGTGAAATACTGGGAGAATATAGTCTGGTCAGATGAGACCAAAATTGAATTCTTTGGATGCCATAACACACACCACACACACACCTGCATGTGACTGGTTTCTCCATACAGGAGGAGTCTTAAAGCTGTCATTGGCAACAAAGGATTTTGTACGAAGTATTAAATGCATTTGTTGGACTTAATGTACACTTCATGTAAAATGTAAACTTCAGTTTTGCTGCATTTACAGTTTTTCAAATAAATAATTAAAAACACCTGTTAATGAAATGCAGATAAACACGATTTACCGCGTTTACACGTTGTTACAGGTTTTTGGTGTTTCAAATGCCACTGAACATCCATTCTGAATGCGTTTTTTTTTTCAAAAAATGCTTCTAAACTCAACTGCCTGGAAATGACTATAAATAACCCTGTGGACAAAATAATGCTCCTAAATGTCCGTTTACCAGCAGCAGTGTACAAGAAGCCTTAGCGTTTTAAATACTTTTTCCCTCTGTCATTCCATTTTATTACACATAATGTAATTGCTGAACTTACCTCTCACACCAGACCTCTCAGCTTGCTGCAGAGCTGAGAGGTCTGGTGTGAGATCTTATTGTTGGAATTCTCAGTAGATACTCAAGTCAGTAGCTGAGTTTGTTTGGTGTTGGTTGGGACATATTTGGTCCCCGAGGTATCACCGCCCTCAAGTGTGGGGAACATCGGTCGGCGACTATCGGCCCACTCACCTCTATCCAGGATTAAGTACGCCTATAAGAGGATTCTACACCGCGATCTTTTCATCAGAAGTTGGAATGTAATCCTCTGGGATTACAAGCTCTTTAGACTCACTGTCGTAGGGCATGCGGGTCCAACATTTCTGGTAAGAGTATCCATCTTATATCTGTAGTGTTACATCCTCAGATATTTCTACAGACAAACAGATTGCCGTGGATGGTCTCCTTGCTGCCTTGATCCAAGGTCTACATGAGAAGATTGGTCACTCTTTGTCCTCTTGTATAGATTGATGAACGGATAATACTTTATCTTTCAGGACTCACGTTATGTGATCCCACTGTTATTATATTATCTATGCATTGCTGTATTAATATAGCACTAGTGAATACAACTGGCACAGACTGTTGTTTACACTTATTTTACAATAAGTGAAAAACTTCCCTTTTTTTTTTTTCTAGCACGGGTTGTTCATACTCGCTTTAAATTTGCCTTCAGGTTTTTGAGTTTTTATTTTTTCAGCGCTACATTTATTGTCTTCACATTTATTATAACTTTGTTTGAGTGTTAGCTGCTAGCTTCATCCAAGTAGTGCAGTGTTTTGCTTTTTTGTTATAATTTCAACATTTAGGGTTGAATTGACCATATATCATTTGAGCGCGTGTTGTTGAAAGTAAGCTAAGCTCCGTGCTATTGCTGTCTCCTCCTGTAAACAAAAATGAACTTATTAATGTGTTTTTGTTTAACAGCATTGTTTTAATCAGTTTCTTCTACCCCTTTTTTTTTTTTTTTTTTTTTTACATACTAATTTTCTTAGCTGTAATGAGTCACTATACGAATATACACCCCTGAAACAGATTCTACACCATTCCCTGAGAAGTGTATAGGAATTGATGTGGCAGAGATCAAATTTTTTTTAAGTCAACCAAAAATCTTGGCATGATTGAATGCAGGTGACTCTGCCAAGTGCCAGACTAGCATCCGCCCTCAGGGCCTGTTACAGGCTGTGCACTTTTCTTTCGCCAGATGTGCAGAGTTATGAGCTGACATCACTGCTTACAAAAACACAGGCTCTAGCTGCACTTTCATTACACCTCCTGTCATTAGCACTTCCTGTTTCCAATGTTCTTTTGGTTGGATTTGTTTTCTGTTTATATAGACCTCCACTTTTCTTTTACTAATTAAATATGTTCAACAAAGTTTTTTTTTTTTTTTTTTTTTATAAAGCCATTTTTTAATAGCATAAAGAATAAAGAAGGCAGTGTAACAATAATTAAAGCAAACCTAAATTCAACTAGTAAAGATTTGCTGCCTTGACATAAGGAACATTTAGAAATGATAAACGTGTCTAAGCAGTGCTCTGAAAGAATTTACATTTGTCTTAACTTCTGAAAAACAACATTGTACTTCCTGTGCCTTAAACGTCATAGCTGTAAATCTGCAGTGTGAGATCATATAAGGCACTGTAGCTGAGTGCTAGCCCCATATGATTTGTGGTGTGATTTAGTAAGGTTACTGCTGTGCTGCTCACTAGTCTCCTTGCTAAAAAGAGGCTGTATCTGAGAACCTGCATTGCAAGAATCTCTTTGCATTTGCTTCATCTATTTAGTGTCTGTACTTTCTGCAACTTTCCCGCTGCTTCTTGCACTGACACAAGGATGCAAAGCCCTTCCTCCACACAGAGACTTGTATGCGGTATTGGTCCTGCTTTTAAGTTGGTTTCACTGTGTGTCCCAGGAAGTGAACTACATCGCTCTTCTAGTGTTTAATGAAGTGTCACATTGGTGGGCAGAGTCTAAACCAGGGGTCACAAAATGGTGGCCCTCCAGCTGTTGCAGAACTACAATTCCCATGAGGCATTGCAAGGCTGACAGTTACAAGCATGACTCCAATAGGCAGAGGCATGATGGGACTTGTAGTTCTGCAACAGCTGGAGGGCCACCAGTTTGAGACCCCTGGTCTAAACCATTGAATATCAGAGTCCTGCTGCCTTGTTTGTACAGTGACCAGAGGCGGAAATTTTAATTTGCAAACGCCACCCACTAGTGTGACTCTATTGATTCGCTACTGGGCGAGAGGAGGAGCTTGCTTCGTGTTCTTGTAGTCCAGCTGCAGCTGCAAAGGGTGCAAGGCACTTTATAGCAGAGAGGAGGAGAACTGATTGTGGCAAAGCGGATCTTTTGAAATTGTAAGTAGGTGTCCCTTACAGAAAGTAAAGATCCACTTACAGAAAAGTGTTCGTTCCTTCTTACTGTGCATTTCAGTCCTATGAGAAGTGATGGTGCTGGGGAAGAAGGGGGGAGCATAAATGAGGGCCATTAGGGGCACTATTTGTGGATGAAGGAGGCAGATTGGGGGTGCTGTGTCTTTTTTTTTTTTTTTTTTTTTCTTGTGTGTGGTGGAAAGGAGGGAATTGTGGACTTTTTTCTGTTTCCTGCAACTGAGCTGCAGAATAATGGTATGTCACCCCTGGAGACTCCCTACTGGTCCCCTGCACTCTGCACTCTACACTTTACACAACCCTCATCCTTGCACTCTGTGCATTATGAACCACTGACCCTTGCACTCTGAGTGGAACACCCCTCACTCAGAATATTACACATGCCTGAAACTTGCACTCTTTACACAATACACACCACTTATCCCTGCACTCTGTGTGTGTTTATGTACTCCTGACCCCTGTACAAGCCTAGCTAAAATCCTTCCCTGTGTCCCTCCCCTACCTTACTCCTTACTCCCTACCTTACATCTTTTCTTTACTCTCCCAATCCCCTCTTTGCCGACCCTTCCCCCTGCACTCTTGAAATGTTGCTGGTTTCCTTTGTGTATTTGCCATGATATATCACTGCAGGATACTAGCACGGATTATCTTAAAAAGCAGGATATCGGCAAATGGTATCTTGACCAGCATATTCCCAATATACAAGATGCTGCAAGTGAGCGGGGCTACACATCCAAGTAGTAAATTGAATGGCAATAAACAAACACTGCTACATTTTCCTGCAAATAGACCACATGGGGACCTATAGACCAGCTAATGCACAGCAGCAGCTAGGGTATAAACCCTTTAGTCATAAAATCATCTTTACTGAAGGGTACAGTTTTGGTCACTCATTCAAATAACATCCTCTTGCCTGCCTCTTCACCATCAATCTTATACAATTACGGATTTTTTTTTTTTATATATATAAATGGCAAAAATGCATGACATACCATGTAAAATGTGCTTTAAATTGCAAAAAAGCTATGAACAATGTATGAAAGCATGCTTGGATAGATTTGATGTGACCTTAATGCGCATTGATATGCTTTTAGATGTGTTTTCGTGCTTTTCTGTTGATTTCCATGGGCCCCTCATGTAACTCAAAGGTGTCAGTAAGTCCCTATAGTGGCAATTCCATGTACATACATTAGATATACAACAGAAGATAAACTCAAGTTCAGTTCAGCTTTCTCACAAAATAATTCAGATATAGTACAATTTTCAAATACCGTAACATAAATTGAGTTTAGCTCAACATTTGACTATATTCCAAAATGCAAATACTGTTTTTCTCTTTTTCACACTATCTTAACTACATAAATACTAAAGCAATTTATGAATGCCCAACATCAAATGCTGACTATTTCTACTCATTATATTCTGTGTTGGATGTTGGATGTTGTAGCAATATTGGGGGTCCCACTTTCCCCCTACAAATATGGTATCAGGTTTCTTGGTTATAGAAAGCTATACTAACTTGGTTTACTTGTGGTGCCACCTGCTGATGAATTTTAGTTTTGCATGGCAACGTAAAAATATTCTCCCATGGAAACTATTTTTTTTCCAGTTGAACTTTTAGTTTAGCAATTACAGCAAACTGATGGAATTTACTGCCTTGTCGGATAGCAGTCTTCCATTTTAAAGTAACTGTCACTGTCGGGTCAAAGGTAAGATAAAGGCAGCCCACAGAAAATATTATTATTATACAGGATGCCAATAGTTTGCGCAGCGCTTTACAAGACAGGGACAGACAGTACAGTTGCACTACACTTCAATACAGGAGGGATCAGAGGGTCCCGCTCATTAGAGCTTAAAATCTAGAAGGGAGGATGCTATGTATACTTACCATTCTGGCTGCCAGAGTGTTAATACTATGTTAATGTGTTAATACTATGGGGTTTATTTACTAAAGGCAAATTCACTTTGCACGTGCACTTGGAAATACAGTCCCTGTAGATCTGAGGGGGACATGCAAGGAAAATAGAATTTTTGCTTGTAAATGATTGGATGATAAAATCAGCAGAGCTTCCCCTCATTTCAGATCTTCCCCTCAGATCTAAAGCGACTGCACTTCTAAGTGCACTTGTAGTGCAAAGTGGATTTGCCTTTAGTAAATCAACCCCTGTGCCTCTTTGTTGATCCTTGGGCCACTGTAAATGCATGAGCTGATGGGGGGGGGGGGGGGGACTATAGAATGTATCAGGGAAATAGGTACAGTATTTGAAACTTGCAGTGAACCATTAACACACAGGCTGCCGGAGAAGTAAGCACTGCTTTGTGTAGCTCCACCCACCAGCTTGTCTGTCCTATAGTGTCATATTAGTTGGTGAGCAGAACCACAAAGCACAGTGATGAGCAGGTATTTAACACACCCAGAAGTGTCTGATACCTGTGGCAGCTGGAGATGAACAATAAGCCAAGGTATAAACACATGCTGTAAAGAGAAATGCTGTATAGCACATTTTACAGGATGCTTTTATTTTGCTTTTGACCCTGAAGTGACAGGATCACTTTACCACTCTGGCCAGGCAAATCTAGCAAGATTGTGATATTTTATGCACATCCTGATGGCAGGGACTAGTTGTTTCTTTGCATGTGCAGGTTAACGTTTTATTTTGATAGAATGTTGCTTAGTTACTTTCTTTTATTCCCTTGAAACAGATGCATATTTTCAGTGGACAGAAAAGTTAGTATGCTGTATTCATGCAAAGAATGAAAAGATTAAAATAGAATATAATATAATGTCACTTTGTGAACATGTGTATAAAATGTATTAACTGTCAAATTGGCCTGATGAACATATTAAAGTCTTTTAGTATAAGAATGAATCTGTACATGAAATAAGTTGTTTTGCATTCCTTCCTAGGAATGTGCAATCCCAGAAATTACAGTGACACTCCCCCAACCTCCAAGAGCACGGTTGAGGAACTTCATGATCCCATCCCATCTCTGTTTCGGGCACTAACAGAGGTAGATGGCATAAAGCAACTTAACTGGAACATTGTTTCTTTCCCTGCGGTAGAAGAACTTTCTCATCATGAAAACCTGGTCTCCTTTCTGGATTCAGTAAATCAGCCACAACACCAGAATGTATCAGTGCCTCAAAATGGGGCCCATGTGGTTCACAGCAATGATAAAGGTATGTACAGTCAACTTTGAGCATTAGTGTGTTGTTGTTGTGTGTGTGTGTTTGTTTGTTTTTTTTTTTTGTATTTTTTATTTTTTTTTTGTATTTTTTATTTTATACATTTCCATTTTTGTCATGAATACATTTTAAACCACCTAAATCTGTGTTCATCCTTTTTAGGAACAGCTTCCAACAGTTATAGGAGCTGAACAGTATTTCTTAGTTGTACGATACACGGGCTCTTTATGGCTGGCTCACTTCCTGCAAGGTCATGCTGCGCACTTTACTTTACTGTACTGTAGTGACTGTTCTGGCCAGCGGAGCCTTGTGCTTTTAAAGCACAGTGCATTTTTTTTTCCCCCCTGTAACTGTTCTTTTCCATGCATCACAGCCAAGCTGTGGTGTGGGACGAAGAAATGCTGACATTGTTTAAGATTTCCACACCACAGCTCACCCGAAGGCTGCATTTTAGTGTAAACAGGGCACATCGAATTGTTTTTTGTGTGCCTTTAAAACACTGATATCCACACAAGTTAATTGGTCACTGGCAAAGAAGGCCTCAGGGGCAACTCCTTATATAACCCCTCCCACTCTCAGCTAGCCGGATTTTGCTTGTGTGCCTAGGTGATGACTTCTTGTCAATCCTTACAGAAGGTTACCTTCTGCCAATGGCTGTTTCTCTCTCTCTCTCTGATGATTCTTTCACCAAGGTTATTCTCCTGCCCAAATTCCTGCTGCACCATAGCTATTGTGGCTTCTAATGCAAATTCTGGATAAGTTGATTCCTTTGCAGAGCTTTGGGGAACTGTTCCAGAGCCTGCTGGATGGAAGAAGCGGGGATGACCTGTGATGCTGATGTTCACTGGATCCTGCTGTAGGCACTCCCCTTGGTACATAGCGCAAACGCATAACTTTAACTGCAGGATGCATTACAGGTCTAGGGTCATGGTTTGCCAGCAGCAGAGCCCTGTCCCTGAAGACCCTGGCTGTGGTATGCCCATTGTGGAGGGTGCAGCTCAGAAAATTTTTATGCCCGGGGAGCCTTTCCTCTCCCAATCTCCTTTGCAATATGTGGGAGCAGATGACCACATTTCCAGTGATCGCGGATGAGAGCTGGGAGTGTTTATTTTTTCCCCAAATTGGTAATAGTTTACTTTCATTTTGCGCCTATGATGGCGCTATTGCACCTGCGAGACCTCCCCCATGTGGCACCTAGTGCACTTGTGTGACCTAGGTACTTACTGTGTCTGAGTCACCGCAAGGTATCCAGCATGGAGTCTTTCAAATTGTTTAAACCAGCCAAGGCTTTTTCACTCCCTGTCCTAATATGGGACCTCGCCTCAGCTGGAGAAAATTTTTACTTTTTCGAAATGCTTCACTCGGTGTACCCTGTTGAGGAAAGTTTCTCGTTTAAACATTTTATTAGGTAGCCATCACATACAGCTTGACAGAAATGAGAGGTAGCAAGAGTCCCCATGCAGGGAGAGTTGAAGAAAAATTCACAATTAACAAGGCGGATCAAGATAACAGTGCCTCCTAGAGTGGTGAACACTGAATTAGCAGTGGGGATCCAGCAAGTGATGTCGTTTTTTTTTTTTGTTTGTTTTTTACGTTAAACATGTGTTGTTTATTGAACAGTATTGCAGAGATTACAGTCACAGTAGAAAGCACCGAACATTCAAAAGGTGCTGCGTCATAGCCATAACAGTACATAAAGAAATATTTCTTCATCGCAATAGACAATAGGTATCATAGCTGAGCAAAGTTATATCACAGACATGTCATCTATTGCAACAGTACTCCAAAGTTCCTAATTACACGTGCCAGCCTCTTGCAACCACCTATCCCAGATTTTATTGTATTTAGCTGGGCATCCCCTATTTTTATATATGAATTTTTTTATATGGGAGTGTTAGATTAACTTCCCGTTTCCAATCTTCTACCTTGGGTGGAAGGGGTCTCATCCACTGTCTAGCTATCACTTTTCTAGCAGAAAACAAGGTTTCCTGTAGGAAAGTCTTGGTAAATTTATCCAGTACTTCGGGAAATATCCCTAGGAGACAGGGTTTGGGGTCGAGAGCCAAGGGTGAACCCATGACGTCGTGTAGAAAGGATACTATTTGTTTCCAAAGTTCCTGGAGTTTGGGGCAAGACCAGATAAGGTGGAAGAAAGTCCCGGTCTCAAGGGTACATATCGGGCATAACACAGATTGATTTGTATTATATTTGGCGGTCCTAAGGGGGGTGAGGTATGCTCTATGAACTATGTAAATTTGAGAGAGCCTATCTTGGAGCCTGGGGGACACCATCTTGCACGTTTCCAGAGCCTCCTCCCATTCCTCGTCTGTCAGCTCACCTACATCACCCTCCCAACGAGACTTTAAAGCATAAAGTGATGTCTTTTAACAACATTTTAAAAAACAGTAGGGATGTACAATGTAAAAGACCTGGCAACTGAATGGTCCACCCCAGCCATAGCTTAGGGAGTAAAAAGGATCAAGCAGTGTTGAATGTACACCGTAAATGTCAAGAAGGTTAAAGAGAATATAAAAAATGGGAAAGAGGGGGGGCCTGAAAGGAAAAAGGTTTCTAGGTAAATGGGCAGTTCCTGTGCTAGATCAGGTCAATTCATGTCTCAGTAAGACTCTCAAGATCCCCATTGAGTGTAATTGTGTGTTTAGAGACCTGGAAACAGGAGGTTAGTTGCCCTCTTTTAAAATTCTCCTTTCCTTGGTGGGCAGAGGGAGGGGGGAGGGGGAGACCACTGTTAGTCTTCCGGTCTTAGAAAATTCAAACCTGGGTCCAACATCCAGCAGATCGTTGTGCACACTCTCTAGAGCTTTGGAAGGATCCTCAATCTCAGGATATCTTCACTGGACCCATCTCACAGATTGAAGTGCATGGGCCTGACACTGGACAAGCCTTTCCCCGTGATCTTCCTGCCTTGAGGAAAACATCTGTCCCTTCGCTCTCATGCCTAGGTCCTCTGGGCACAGGGGAAACATTTAATTCATCCTTGCATTATGGTCTTAAGCCTATAGGTTGCCGCTTCAAGGGTGTGTGGTATGCTCAGTTTAACTTCAGGCCATTGCAACTCAACATTCTGGCAGCTTGGGACAAATAAACATGTTCCTTTGGACTGCTCCATGCATCTTACAAGACCAGGCTCTCCACAGCATGGTAGATTTCCAAACCAGTACTGGAGTCAGGTATGCCATTTCCTCCAAGATCATGGAAGGTTCTCGCGATTGAGTCGTCCTAGATGTCCTCTCGGTGCAGAAGATTTTATTGTTGGAACAATTTGATTCTCTTCAACGCTGAGTGGAGTTGATCCTCCCTTGGATAGAACTTCAGGTTTTGGCCCTGTCTGCTGTCTACATCCCAGGCATGGAGAATTGGTAGGCTGACTTTTTTCACTTGTCAGCACCTATATCTTGGGGAATTTACTCTACATTCGAGGAGGAGGGTTACCAGACATAGATATGCTTGAGTCAAGATTGCAATGCTTTACAGGCTTAAAAAAAAAAAGCACTTTTTTTTTTTTTTTCCTGCAAAAAAAAGTGCATTTATTCTTTTTAGAAAAAATAAAATAAAATGTGAATTGCATAATTAGTCAGGTTGAAAAAAGACACAAGTCCATCCAGTTCAACCTTAAAAACAAATAAATAAAATAAAAAATAATCGTACAATCCAATATACCCAATTTTATGACCACAATTGATCCAGGGAAAGCAAAAAAAAAAAACCCAGCAGAGCATGCTCCAATTTGCTACAGAGGCAATTGGATTTTCCCTGGATCAGCTTTACCTATAAATGTTAGTACCCAGTTATATTATGTACATTCAGGAAAGTATCCAGGCCTTTCTTAAAGCAATCTACTGAACTGGCCAGAACCACTTCTGGTGGGAGTCTATTCCACATTTTCACAGCTCTTACTGTGAAGAAACCTTTCCATATTTGAAGATGAAATCTTTTTTTCCTCTAGACGTAAAGAGTGCCCCTGTGTCCTCTGGGTTGACCGTACAGAGAATAACTCAACGTCAAGTTCACTATATGGACCCCTTATATATTTCAACATGTTGATCATATCCCCCCTTATTCTCCTCTTAAGAGTGAATACATTTAGTTCCTCTAATCTTTCCTTCTAGCTGAGCTCCTCCATGCCTCTTATCAGTTTGGTTTGCCCTTCTCTGCACTTTCTCCAGTTCCCCGATATCCTTTTTGAGAACTGGTGCCAAAACTGAACTGCATATTCCAGGTGAGGCCTTATTATTGATTTGAACAGGGGCAAAATTATATCTGTCTCTCTCTGGAGTCCATACCTCTCTTAATAAAAGAAAGGACTTTGCTGGCTTTGGAAACAGCAGCTTGGCATTGCATGCTATTATTGAGCTTATGATCTACCAAAACCCCCGGATCCTTCTCCACTATGGATTCCCCCAGTTGTACTCCCCCCCCCCCCCCCCCCCCCCCCCTAGCATGTATGATGCATGCATATTCTTAGCCCCCAAGTGCATAACTTTATATTTATCAACATTAAACCTCATCTGCCACATAGTTGCCCAATTAGACAGAGCATTGAGGTCGGCTCGTAATTGGAGACATCCTGTAAGGATGTTATTCCACTGCATATCTTGGTGTCATCTGCAAAGAAAGAAATGTTACTTTTGATCCCAGACCCGATATAATTTATAAAGATGTTAAAAAGTAAGGGTCCCAGCACTGAACCTTGGGGTACACCACTGATTACCTTAGACCATTCAGAGTAAGAATCCTTAATCACTACTCTCTGAATTCTGTCTTTTTTTTTTTTTTAGACAATTTTCTATCCATTTACAAACTGATATTAATAAAGCTCTTGTACAGGATATCGTACACATCCCTTGTCGGTCCTCACTTGTAAAGCGGGTTTTCTTATCTCTGCTGAGGGTCTCGGATTTGGCAGCCTTCTCCTATAGGGAACCCTTTTTGGTGTTGAACAATGACAATGTTTTCTTGAGGCCTAAGGCCTCTTTCCTCCCAAAGGTGGTTTCCTCTCTTCATTCCTGAGGGTTTCCCTACTTTTTGCTCCTCCTCTTTCTAGGTGCATCAGACAAATTATCATTCAAGCTTATGGTTTGAAGGATAGGGCTCCCCTCATACCTGTTAAGGCACACTTTATCAGATCTGTTAGTACTTCATTGGCTTTTCAACATGAGACCTCTTTTTCACCATCTGCTGATGACTAAAGAACCTGCGTCTTGTACTGTAAGACTAACAAAATAGGATTTTTGATTTACTAGTATAATCCATTTCTGCTGATTGCTGGGGGGGGTATCTAGGATGTAGAGGGGTCATAGTGCTGGGGAGGCATCAATCTAGCAGATATATTATATGCACAGGACAGCTTTACTTTATGTATGTAGTATTTTCCCCACTGTTTTTGCTGTACAGAATGATTGTTCATGTAGTTAATGCAGAGCTCCACCCAAAAGGAGAAGCTCCGTTTGTCTGCCTCCCACCTACTTGATGTCCATTTCTGGGGTCCCTCAGCAGCTCTTGCGACTCTTCCCCGCATTGGATAACATCTTTGGAGAAGCGCTCTCCCGAGGGGGTTACCTTGCGGGTGCGCTCTCGAGTCCAGCATTCGACATCCATAGAAGCCAAATGCAGGACTCGGCCCGGCCCTTACGCCTGTGTCATTGGATTTAATTGATAGCAGCGGGAGCCAATGGCTGCACTGCTATCAATCTATCCAATCAAAACCAAATTGACCTCCTTTTTTTCCGACAAAATGAGCTTTCTTTTGGTGGTATTTGATCACCTCTGCGTTTTTTATTTATTTAAATTTTTTTGCACTATAACCAAAAAAGCAAAAATTTTGAAAAAAAACACATTATTTTTTCATTTTTGCTATAAATAAATATTCCCCAAAAATATATAAAAAAAAAATTTATTCAGTTTAGGCCAATATGTATTCTTCTTCTACATGTTTTTGGTAAAAAAAATCACTAAGCGTATATTGATTGGTTTGTGCAAAGGTTATAGCGTCTACAAAATAGGGGATCGTTTTATGGCATTTTATTACTTTTTTTATTTTATTTTTACTAGTGATGCCGGCGATCTGCTTTTTTTTTTTTTTAAATAGGGACTGCGACATTATGGCAGACACATCGGACAATTTTGACACATTTTTGGGACCATTGGCATTAACACAGCGATCAATGCTATAAAAATGCATTGATTACTGTAAAAATGTCACTGGCAGTGAAGGGGTTAAAACTAGGGGAGATCAAGGGGTTAATGTGTTCCTTAGTGTGTGTTCTAACTGAAGGGGGGAGGGAACTGTGGAGGGGAGAACGATCTGTCTGTTCTCCCCTCAGAGAACCGGAACCTGTGTGTATACACACACACAGATCCTGGTATTCCGTGTGTCGGTGGTGATCATGACTGCCGGGCGAGCGTCTCGAGTTGCCACAGGGCAAAGCGAGTTATATAACGTTGTTTCGTCCAGCCTTGCTATTCTGCCGCAGTACAACTGCGGCGGCTGGTCAGCAAGTGGTTAATGCATAGGATGCATTAAGGCAAAAAAACACAAGCCTTTACAACCCCTTTTAACAACTTCAGCCCCGGAAGGATTTACCCCCTTCCTGACCAGAGCGTTTTTTGCTATTTGGCACTACGTCGCTTCCACTGACAATCGCACGGTCGTACGCCGTGGCTCCCAAACAAAATTGACGTGTGTTTTTTTTTTTTCCCCACAAATAGCTTTCTTTTGGTGGTATTTGACCTCTGCGGTTTTTATTTTTTGCGCTATAAACAAAAAAAGGGCGACAATTTTGAAAAAACATTTTTTAATTTTTGCTATAATAAATACCCCCAAAAAATATATTAAACTTTTTTTTTTTTTTACTCAGTTTAGGCCAATACGTATTTTTGATTTAAAAAAAAAATTGCGTCTACAAAATAGGGGATGGTTTTATGGCATTTTTATTGCTAAATTTTTTTTTTTTACTTGTAATGGCGATCATTGATTTTTATTGCGCCATTATGGTGGACGCATCAGACGATATTGACACATTTTTGGGACCATTGGCATTAATACAGCGATCGATGCTATAAAAATGTCACTGGCAGTGAAGGGGTTAGCCACTAGGGGGCGGGGAGGGGTTAAGTGTATCATAGGGGCGTGTTTCTAACTGGGGGCATGGCTGTGTGTGACATCACACTGATTGCTGCTCCCGATGACGGGGAGCAGACGGTCAGTGTGCTGTCAATAGGCAGAATGGGGAGATGCTGTTTACATCGGCATCTCCCCGTTCTTGAGCTCCGTGACACGATCGTGGGTAAGACACAATCGCGCCGACACGGCGGGAAATTCAAAGTAACGTACGGGTACGTTGCTTTGCCCAGCCGTGCCATTCTGCCGACGTACAGGAGCCGGCCGGGAACCGGTTAAAGCAAAACTTCACGTAAAAGGGGAACTACATTTTCATTTATGTAAATGTTGATTCTCTCTTTTGCTTATTCCATAGGATTGCAGGCTGCAATATTCCAATAAAAACAAAAACCATCAAAAGAAATGGAGTAAACACTTTATTGGTTTAAATAACAAAATTAATTCATAAAATCTTTCAAGATATGCATTTGAAGCAATAAATCGGTCCTCATGACTCAAGCATAAATTAATCAAAATTATTAAACGACAGCCCCCCCTTTAAAACAAGGTGACAATCCTCTTAAAATGCCAGCGACGAAGGGAGGGAAGCGTCCAGTGTTGCTGCCGACCACTGAGTGAAGACTGCTGATAGTAAAAACCCCTTTTTATAGGGGATTTGAAGATTCTGGAAGGTCCTGGAAGAAACTAGAAGGGCAATAAAATAATATAATAACAGAAGGCATACTTAAAGGGGCAATCTAAAATACACTGATGCTTAGGCAAAATGCTGTTGTCATTTTAAGCAATAGGAAAGCAGCCACAAGCCCATGAAAAGTGAGCCCAAATGAATTGAGCCTCCTTTTTCCCATTCTGCTGTGCACAAGTGAAGCAAGCAGCTAATGAAGGTACTGATTACTTTGTGTGCATTGTATGGAATTTAAACAGTTGTCATGATCACAACAGTATGGTTAAAGTGTAACAGATAAAATCAGACCCATTGCTTTCAGTGGTTTTCCAAGCTGTAGCTGCATTGCCATGAAAATGAGGTCTTCATGCTCAGACATAAGCAAAGAGTTTCCATGCCTGCCCACATCGGAGGGTAACTGCAGAAGTTTTCCTGTTTATTATTGAAAATGGAGAACCGATTAACCTTTTCTCTACTTCAGATTTCACACTGCATCCACTCCAGGAAGCTGAAACAGTGTTCATGCTTCACAAGCACTAATAAAACACAAATCACAGACTTCAAAATTAGTGAAAGAATCCGCATTCCGGTTAAGTGACTGCAGCAGGAGATCCATGAACAGTTTGTTAGATCCCCTGCTGTGGAAAATTGTGCCCCCCCCCCCCCCCCACCGACTAATATTAAACCCACAACTGTTTAAAAGGGTAGATAAAAGAAGAAAAAACATAATACAGACAGCACATTGTCGGCTGTTTCAAAGCGGTAGTGCAATGATATATCGGCTGAGATTCTGGCAGGGTTATAGCTACATGATCTTTACTTTTAATGGCTGCAAAAGGAGGTACATACCAGAGCTATCTCTCCTGTGCAATCAGCACCAGTCTTTCTTTGTAAATGTTCTCTGTGCATATATAATAAACTTCACCAATGAATCCCAGGTGTACAATTCTAAAACCATTAACATTTTTAAATATGAAGTTGACTGTGCCTGGAAACCAGGTGCACATTTTGTTCCCTCATTAATGGTATATATTTAACTTGTAATCTATGTAGATTTCTATGGGTGATTGAGCAGCAAGTTTTAATCAGATGAGCTATACAGAATTTGACTTGTGTTCTATATACAGTATATGTTTATTGTTCAGATAAAGTCAGCATCTCAGTGTATTTAAACTGCTAAAGCGGCTTATATCACCATTGACACGTCAATACCATCCTTGTAACTGAGATGAGTTGAGAGCAATATCAGGCCTGCTTTTTATGGCTGGTTTTAGGTAAATGTTGTTTTCAAAGCTTGACTTTGACAAGATGAACAAAAACTGTTGAAGTGTTCTAAAGAGTACAGGTGCACCTTTTTGACAGCAGCATTGTTACTCTTGTGGGAGGGAGTGTTATATGGACTAGCAGGTTTAGATACACTAACAAACTGAAGCTGAACTACAGCTAACACTTTATAAGAAGTCACAGGAAATCATTTTCTTCCTTGTGGGATAAAGGTTTTAAATAAAAGCTGATCATTGTAAACACCACTGACAGTGGCAATTGGTTTGTTTCAACACTGACACATCTGCAGAACAGCTTGTTCTGTTAAAAAAGAACACTTGGTGCCGGCTCACACAGCAGAGGCTTTAAAGTCGTCCGAATCTGAAGCTGCCCCGCACAGCGCAACCTTAGCGCAGCTTGCAAGCTGCTTCTTTAACAGAATGCAAGCTGCTCCAAAGTCACCCCCAAGTAAATACAGGAACCTTTTTCTAAGTCGGAGCGACTTGAACTGTTCCATTGCACTGCATGGAGCGCGACTTGTTAGACGGCTAAGTCGCCTAACAGGTCACCTCAGTGTGAACTGACACTTGCTGTCTGGATCACCAGGAGAAAATAAAAGGAAGCAAATGCAGCCACAAGAATTTTTTGTAAGCTGCATTTTCTATGTGTGGTCATTTGTATCAACTTTTATGATCAACGCATTTAGCATGCTAGTCTGCTTTAAGCTTGGAAGCCATTAACCTTTTTAATGTATTTTTATAGGGCTTTGGAAGCATAAATGCATGTGACCAAATTTAAAAAAAAAATGTAAATGCTTCAGAAGTATCTGGCTATGGGGATGTAGACGGGAACTTCAGGAATTTGACAGAACACATTGACATGTGAGATCATTGTAAAATGACCTTATATTTAGATGGATATTTGTAAGTAACGGTAATCATGTGCATGCTATTTACTATATTGGCTAAAATGTCTAGATCTGACCACCTATTGCTTCTTTTGTAAATGTAGAGGTGAACAATTTATGGAATATTTTGGCAATGTGTGTATGCATAAAGGCTCATTTGCATCTGGTTTCTTCAATCTTGCATAAGATGTAATTGGAAGAATTTGAACTCTGGCACCATAAATGTTCACTTTTGCTGTAAGGTTGGTCTAATAATCTCACCACAATTGGAGTTGGCACCATTGCAAGGTTAAGTGTTAGAGGTTAATAGTTGGATTGGGTTAAGGGGAGGCCAAGATTAAGTGTAAGAGACCATTTTATACTATTGCATTATCGCGCATTACATTTGCTGTTGGGGTACGTTGTCCACTGCAGTAGCAGCCATGCACTTGCTTTAACCCCTTGTATACTGCAGTGCTTATAAATGTACATTGACAAGGAGTTGCCACAAACCTCTTAGGCCGCGTACACACGGGCGGACTGTTCGCCCAACTTAGTTTGTCAAACAATCCGACAAACAGTCCGCTCAAAATTTGCATGAGCGGACTTGACCACACACGATGAACGAACAGTCCGCTGAAAGCGTGCGCGATGACGTGAACGGCACGTACGACGGGACTAGAAAAACGACGTCCTATACACTGCAATGCAACCTTCGGCGTGTAAATTCTTTCTGAGCATGTGCGGAACTTAGTTTGACGAACAAGCCTACACACGAGCGGACTGTCCGCTCAAACCAAGTTTCAGCGGACTGTCTTACGGGAATTCAAAAAAACTTTGTTCGTCAGACTGTCCGCTGAAACTGTCCACTGAAGCCCACACACGAGCGGACTGTCCGCTGAAACACTGTTCAGCGGACAAAGTTGGGCGAACAGTCCGCCCGTGTGTACGCGGCCTTACACTCTTTATTAGAAGGCCTATCATCCTTGCATGAAAGGCTATGTGGTTGGAAAACCTTTTTGTGACCTGATCGTTGTTATCTGCAGTGCTTCATAGATAGCTGGATTGTTAGCCCTGCTGAAATGCAGGTATGGGCCAGTAATGTCCATAAGCCGATTAAAAGAAACTTGTCATTAAAGAAATGTGGATAATTACTTCCAGAAATGTTAGTTGCTTGGCTGTTATGCTGAACCTTTTCCTACTATACTTGGTCTGAATCAGTAAACTGGAAAGCATTAAAGACTGTTAACATACTAGCTTGTAAACTCACATTTTAGGATGCAGTTCAATAATGGTAAAAATCATTTCTCCTGATCATCTTATTTTAATGATTGAATTAATCAGAATTTCCTCATGTTGTTCTAAGATGTAGTGTAAGCAGCCTATGTACTCACTGTCCATCCTTGTATGGACAGGATGCCTAACCCTGAGTATAGGCCAGTTTCAGTAATGTTGGCTTGGCCACCACTAATCAGGAAGGAGTGTATAAAATAAAGGGCTCCTTCACCCTGAGAAGAGACTTGCGATTTTCTTCACTAGATAGATGAAGGGCACCGCTAGGGGGCATAGAACATAATTTCCATATGCCCCAATCCCATTACAACACTGGTCTAATACGTGGTGTAGTGTTGAAAAATGTAGCATGTCCTGCATTTTTCCACAGCATATCACGACACAGCAGCGCAGTACGGTTAAATAGGTGTCACTACAGGGGTTGATTTGCTAAAACTAGAGAGTGCAAAATCTAGTGCAACTGTGCATGGAAGCCAGTCTGCTTCTAACTTGTTCAATTAAGCTTTGACACATAAAACCTGGAAGCTGATTGGTTTCTCTCCAGAGCCGCAGCAGATTTTGCACTCTCCAGTTTTAGTAAATCCCCACCCTATGTGACACTTCAAATAAAGTAAAAACAAAGTAGTGTGATTTGCTCAAAGATGTATATCACAGTTCCCTGCTGGAATTCACTTTTGACAGCTGCTTGCATGGTAAAATGCAGTGTTTTACTGTGGGGGCCAGTGTGAAAGAGCCCTTACAATATACTGTACATGTTTAAAATATGTCATAAATGCAATGTTACAAGCAGATCATAAACTAGGATAACAGCCTTACTTGGGAACCAAGCAAAATGAGCATGGTTTTTACCTAGTAATCTTCTTGGATCATGAACCACAGGTTTGCAGTAGTTGTGACAACTGGCATGAACCTAATAAGGTGACCGACATGGCCAGTGAGGTGCCAGATGAAGGGTGTGTAGTAGCATGTATGGCAGTTGAAGTGGGATGTATGAAAACAGCTAGAGTTGAGGAACAGCACATCATTGTTTTATGAAAACAAGCCAGTAGATAGAGAAGAGAAATTGGCACAGAACTGTAGTTGGTAGACAAGTCAAAATTTCTGCCTCGTGGATACAAAGCGTGGGCAGGTGACGCGTATACACAGTCGCTAGATCTTCATTTCAAAAATGTAGTCCCATGACAATGTGCATCGCATAGATATGGTAATTATAAAAGATTTTCATTGTCAGTTTAGCTCCCCTTTAGTTCCAATTTTATATTCTGCTTTTAGGTCTGACATTTCAAAACTGTCTGTTTTGGGCATAAGACCAAACACATAACCTGAATCTAACCTTACACAACCAAGTATAAACCTCAAGTGTGATCTATACTATCACTATAACAAATGCTCTGTTATATTATCAGGGTAGCAGCAATATCATCCCATATATCAAAACAAACATGAAATGACATTTTTATCACCTGTGGTTCAGTGTGCCAATGATTAGCTCTGAAAAAGGTATGCAGATCTGCTGCACCTGTATCGAAAACATTCCTATTGGATGCTTTCTTCTGCTGTGCACTAGACTTCCTTTTTTATTTAATCCTGGTGGTATATGTTTATATTATTTCCCAGAGGGATACCTGAAATTTTAACAATTTGCAGCTCATTGCATAGAGAAGATTAATGGTTAGATGCATCATATTAAAGTCTTTTTACTGGGGACATCTCTGTAAACAAAAAGGGAAAAACCTGAAAGGCATGTACTGTATTTGTTGTTGTTTCTAAATGTATTTTTACATAGAGAGTAAAATTATATAAATTGGAACATCTTGGGTGTATGACTGTTAAGCAATTGTAAATATTAGCCAGGAAAATGATCTAGATTCGTAAAGCAGCTAAAGGTTTTTTTTATTTATTTATTTTTTCTTTTGCCTACTGGTTACTATCACCCCCTTCCTGCCTAGGCCAATTTTCAGCTCGCAGCACTGTCAGCACTGTCACCACTGTCACACTTTGAATGACAATTGATTGGTCATACAACACTGTATTTTTTATTTTTTTTGGTTGAGACAGAGCTTTCTTTTGGCATCACCACTGGGGGTTTTATTTTTTGCTAAATATATGTAAAAATTTTCGAAAATTAAAACGCGAAACAAATAAAACCCTTTGTAGCGGAGAGTAGGAGCACTCAGAAAGCTTTTTATTTAACGGTAGCAGGGTTAACTCGGACAGGTAGCAGCTATCACAGCCAGGAAAGAGAGTCAGGAATACAGTATAAATGCACAGCGGGGTAGCAGAGTCCGTGTTAATAAAGGGTAATATGTGCCAGGCTGGCCAAACAAAGGAAGTAAGAGTTCTAGCAAGTAGGGGTAGTCTGTGCTCAGTCTTGGATACATAAGAATAAAGTTCGCTCTACTCGCAGCCTAAGTGATCACAGGGTTAATCCACGCTCAGGATGGCACACAGCCAAGGGTATTCCAGTCCCTGGATGGAGGCTGCAGGACTGACAAACACACACCTGCCTTTCTTCCAGCACATGTTTCAACATAACAAAATCCCTCAGACACACTTCGCTCCCACCCTTGGAAACAGGGCGAGTTAAACTGTCCAATGCCACATAGGTCAGGTGGGGCTGCTGGAGGAGTTCCCCCCCCTCCCTCCACATGCTATAATTTTCTTCCAAGGCATACACAAGCAATGGAATACAACTACACCCCAAACAATCCCAGCAAGGGACAGCTCTCTTGGGTGTAAGGGGACAAGGAGAGGCAGAGAATGTGACACCCTTTTTCTTATAAAATGTTAGCAATTTTTTTTTTTCTTAATGTGCGATGATGAGGCTGCACTCATGAGGTGGCACTGATGAGGCTGCATCAATGGGATACTAATTAGTGGCCATACTGACTTTCCAGAAAGTAGCGGCTCTAGGACTGCTCAGACCCGACTCAGTTGCAGTCTGAGCCCCTGCAAGGTGGTGTCTTGCTCGGGGCAGATGCTGTTCCCGTTCAGAGCTGCCAGTTCCTGCTTCAGGGAGTCTCCCCGGACAACTCGATGTAGAACTGCAGCCAGCGGGAGGAAGGATACAGACACACGGGGATACTTCCAGCCAGAGATCCAACCTGCCCCTGTCAGCGCCACTCCTCCTACAACCCTACCTGCACTCTTACCCTGCACTTGCAGTCCCTGTCTCCACCAGGGATGCTTGGACAGGAATTGTGCAAGAGGCCACCCTCATCTTAGGCTCCACAGTAGGGTATGTGACAGTTCTGTACTTTATAAGAAGTCATATAAATAGATTCATTCTTGATACATGTGTACGCTGCCTATATGGAAGTAATGTCTTTCACCTCTTGTGTAAGTGCTAAACCTACATTTTATAATTAAAATTCAAAAAACGTTACCTATAAATAGCAGGAACTTTTCATGGGGACTGAAAAATATTGTCTAATGTAGAAGATCAAGGACCTGTTGTGAAATCAACCAGCCAGATTCATTTTGAATTCTGACTTGCACAAATCAGTTTGCTCATACATGTATAGGAATAGTTGCCAGGCAACTTCCTTTTTAATTACGTTCTTTTCTACTGATGGCATCTTTAATATGGTATCTGCCAACGCTTATGAAGACTGAAATTCAATTTTAACAAGCATTTAAAGTGGTTGTAAAGGTATTTAAAAACAAAAACAAAAAACAAACATGTTATACTTGCCTCCACTGTGCAGCTAGTTTTGCACAGAGTGGCCCCGAACCTGGTCTTCTGGGGTCCCTCGGCGGCTGTCTTGGCTTCTCCCCGCAAGTACTTCTCACGTTCATGCTAGCTCCCTCGCATGGTGAGAAGTACTTGCGGGTGTGCTCCCGTGATGCAGCCAGCGGCTATAGCCGCTAACTGTATCGCTCGGCCCCGCCCCCAGCACGCCACGTCTTTGGATGTGATGGATAGAATGCATTAAGGTGAAAAAAACTTTTACCTTTACAACCCCTTTAAGTATGCCCGCCTGTTCCTGGGTCATATACAGCTCTGTACCAGGTTTTGGTTGATATGTCATTTCAGCTGTCTGCACTCAGTCACATTGTGATATGGCCCACCTATAGCAAACCACCCTTTTTATTTTTCTGTAGTGAGTTTTCAGAGTGTTCCTTTTGGGTTCTCAGTATAAACAAACCCTATCCTGCCAGCTCACCTTCCTGTAAGAGTGGGGCTGTCTCATAGAAAACATTCTTTCCACTGCTTTGCCCTGTAGTTAGTGCAGTGAGGACATGAGAAATAAGGATGGCTGTTGCTAAGATTCATAGTCTGGTTGGAAGCAAGAAGGAAGAGAATTGTACTCTGAACTACTCCCACCAGAAAAGGAGCTGTAGTGGATGCACCACATTTTTTTTTTTTCTTGGTATAAAATACAGGTATAAAAAAACAATTGTACTAAACTGTCTCCATTTATAGACAATTTGTCTTCTGACTAATGCCTAATAATGCTTAAACACTTTGTGCTTGCTTGGTATCCCTTTCCAGCCTTATGCAGATCAACTAGGTACTCTTTATCGTATGTCTTCAGAGAGCTCCTTTTTGTGAGGCATGGTTCACATCAGCTGCTGCTGCTTATGAACAGTAATCTTAAAAAGTGTCTTATCAATCATATTTACTCTAAACCACACCTCCAAACTAATTTTTATTATTAGACTTCAGTTGTGCTAACAATTTCAATTGGCTTTCATTGAAGTAATTTATGGGTTCACTTACTTTCCACTTAACAATTATATGCCACTTTGTGTTGGTCTAGCACAGAAAATCCCCAAAAAATAGATTTGTTTTTTTTGGTTGTAACATGACAAAATGTGGAAAATTTCAGGGGGTATGAGTACTTTTGTCAAATAAAACTAAAGAATTTCCAAGCTCAACTTGCCAACCAGCCTGTGAGCAACCGAATTAAAGTGCAGGAACACACTGAACACCCAGCACATTGCACAATGGCAGCAAAGGAGTCAGTGTGTTGCCTGACCAATATGTCAACAGTTGAGGGTTGGGCTCCCTCCAGTCATCTGCCCTTCATCTATCCATCAGAATACATGTGCTCCCATTGCGGAGACTCTTCAAAGTTAGAGTTAAGGCCTGCAAGATACAGGGTGCCTTGCTGTGGTCTGCAGCTTACGCATGTATTTGCAAATGTGTGCAACTAGACCCCTGTTTTAAACGCATACTGTTAGACAGGTTAATTCGGTTGGTCGCAGACTGGTTGGTAAGTTGAGCTTGGAAATGCTTTGGTTTTATTTGACATGCGTTTGCCCTTCCAGTGCTTGTATCGTATGAATACTTTTACAATGCACTATATCTCATTACATCACATATTGGCCTATTAAGATCTGTCACTAGAAGAAAAAAACTTGTTGAATCCCCCAGGGTTTTGTGTGCTTGTCCTTATTAAAATCCAAGCAGTGGAATTGAATCCCCTCCTTATCCTGGAATTAGCTGCACTCCAGTGCGATCTTTCACCTGCTGTGTCTATCGGACACCGCCGATGACAGATTACTGTACCGGCCTGCTGCTGGTACCATATGATCACTGTGGCCAATCACAGCAGATCACATGACATTTGTACACCATGAAAAGCTTTGATTCATGCCTTTCATTGGGTACTATTTAGAGCTGCACGATTAATCATTAAGAATCAAGATCATGATTCTTCCCCCTTCAGAATCTTAACAAAGCATTTTCCAGATTCAGCAAGCTTTTTTCTTCTAAAAGCAAAAGCAAATCCTTCAATTCGCCTTTGCGTGAGGTTGTTAGGAATGATGGTTGCTTCATTCGAAGAAGTCCCCTATGCCCAGTTCCATTCAAGACTGTTGCAAAACAGAATCCTCTCTGCTTGGAACAAGACGATCCAAGCTTTGGACTTGCCACTGCGGCTGT
Source organism: Lithobates pipiens (assembly GCF_037356315.1). Classification (NCBI taxonomy): domain Eukaryota; kingdom Metazoa; phylum Chordata; class Amphibia; order Anura; family Ranidae; genus Lithobates; species Lithobates pipiens. The sequence continues at coordinate 406,779,936 of NW_027507764.1, read as the reverse complement.
CCCCAAGAGTGTCTCAAAGCCTCAGTTGGTGGTTAAGAAACCAGAATTTTCTGAATCCTTCAGACCAATAATCTGGAAAGTAGTAACGACAGACTGGGGAGCGATACTAGAGGAAACGACTATCTAGGGACAGTGGTCAAAACTCAAAAGAACCCTGCCCATCAACATCCTAGAGATTCGGGGCAGTGTATCTGGCTCTGAAAACCTGGACCTCCCCAGGTTGAAGAATTGTCCAGTCCGGATTTAATTCGGCAATGCCACGGCTGTGGCCTGTATCAATCACCAGGGGGGCACTAAGAGTCTCTCGGCTCAGAGAGAGGTGAACCATATCCTAATTTGGGCAGAAAGGAATGTCCCATCCCTATTGGCAGTTTTCATTCTAGGAGTAGAAAATTGGCAGGCTGACTATCTAAGTCACCAGCAGTTATTCCCAGGGGAATGGTCTCTTCACCCCGAAGTGTTTCAGGCAGTTTGCCAAAGACACAGATCTTCTAGTGTCCAGATTCAGACGTTGGTCAACTTTGTGTCCAGAACAAGGGATCCACTGGCATAGGGAACAGATGTGCTGGTAACCCTGTGGGATCAGTTTTCACTGATCTACACTTTGCCCCGTTACAGTTGCTGCCCCAACTTCCTTGCAGGATCAAGCTGAAAAGAAAGCCAATAATTCTGGTAGCACCAGCATGGCCTAGAAGGTCATGATATGCAGAGATCGTAAAGATGGCAGTGGAGGGTCCTTGGCCTCTCCCACTAAGGCCAGACCTGCTATCATAAGGGCCGATATTCTATCCTACTTTACGAACGCTAAATTTAACGACTTGGCTATTGAAATACACATTATGAAGAAGCGTGGGCTTTCCAGGTCTTTTATCTCAACTTTTGCAAGGGAACCGGTTTCCAGAGCTGTATATTATAGAGTTGGGAAAGTTTACGTTTCCTGGTGTGAATCCAAGGGTTGGCACCCTCTGAGATATATTATAGGCAGAATCCTTGCCTTTCTACATTTGGGCGTAGAGATGAAGTTGGCCCTAAGTACTATTAAGGGCCAAGTCTCAGCCTTATTGGTTTTATTTCAAAGACCGCTTGCTACGCATTTATGCAAGGGGTGATGCGGATTAATCTGCCAGTTAAATCCAGTTTAACCCCTTGGGACTTGAATTTAGTTTTGTCGGTGTTATAAAAACCACCATTCAAACCATTACAGGTTCCTAAAGCCCCATACACACTATCAGATTTTCTGCTAATTTTTGTCTTCAGATTTACCAAAACCATGTAGTACAAGGACCTGCCTGATTGCATACAAATTGAAACTCCTAAGGTTTGACCTCATATTATATGGTTTTGGTAAATCTGAAGACAAAAACCAGCAGAAAATCTGATAGTGTGTATGGGGCTTTAGTCCTTCTGACTAGGAAGCTGATATTGTTGGTTGCTATATCCTCAGAAAGGAGGGTTTCGGAATTGGCTGCTCGCTCTTGTAAAGAGCCATATTTGATTATTCACGAGGACAGAGTGGTGTTAGACCTTCGTCCAGGCTTTTTGCCAAAAGTGGTTTCAGGAGTTCATCTGAACGAAGATATTGTCCTGCCATCGTTTTTCCCAAAACCATGTTCCAGGGAAGAAAAATCACTACATTGTCAGTCTTGATGTAGTGAGAGCAGTGGAAATCTATTCAAAGAAAACTGCTCAGATTCGTATGACTGATGTCTTATTTATTTTGCCAGAAGGTCCTAAAAGGACAGGCAGCGTCGAAATCCACTGTTGCTAAGTGGATTCGGCAAGTTATAATTCAAACTTATGATTTAAGGGTTGAGATTCCCCCTATTCAAGTTAAGGCCCATTCTACCAGAGCGGTTAGTGCTGCTTAGGCAGTGCGTCACCAGGCCTCCTTTGCTCAGATCTGCAAGGCCGCAACTTGGTCTTTGGTCCATACATTCACAAAATTTTACCAAGTGGATGTACGAAGGAATGAGGATATCGCCTTCAGGCGCAGTGTGCTGCAGGCAGCAGTATAAGTCCTCAAGGTCTGGGGGTGCCCTACAGGTTGTGTCTTCCTCCCCTCAAGTAGCATTGCTATGGGACGTCCCACTAAGTAAATACTTAACGCTCTGTGTCCTATGATATGCGATAAAAAAATAGGATTTTTATAACATGCTTTTCTTGGAGTACATCATAGGACACAGAGGTCTCGTCCCTCTTTTCTTTTAGGGGGTTTAAGTATATTGCTTGGCTACAAAAACTGAGGTACTCCTGGAAGGAGGAGGGATTATATAGGGGAGTCAACTTCCTGTATTTGGTGTGCCAATGCCAACACCTGAAGGTAGCTATAACCCACTAAGTAAATACTTAAAGCGGGAGTCCGCCGGGACTCCGCATTTTATTTTTTTTTATTTTTATTTTTTAAAGTCAGCAGCTACAAATACTGCAGCTGCTGACTTTTAAAATAGTGAGACTTACCTGTCCAGCGCGCCCGCCATGTCGGCACCCGAAGCCGATCTCTAGATCGTCTCTCGGGTGCTGCCGCCGCCATCTTGGGTATGGGAATCAGGAAATGGAGCCTTTCGGCTTCATTTCCTGGTTCCCTACTGCGCATGCGCGAGTCGCGCTGCGCAATAAGGATGGTCCCCGCTGCCTCTGGGATCTGTGTGTTTCCCAGCAGGCAGCGGGGCACTTGTGGAAAGGGGCGTAATCTACGCCCCTTTCCGCAGAGAGCTATCCCGGAAGTGGGTGCAGATACCTGTACTGTACAGGTATCTGCACCTCCCTCCCCCCTGAAAGGTGCCAATTGTGGCGCCGGAGGGGGGGAGGGTTCCGATGAGCGGAAGGTCCACTTTAGGGTGGACCTCCGCTTTAAGGCTCTGTGTCCTATGATGTACTCCAAGAAAAGGATTTTACATGTAAGCTGTTATAAAAATCCTATTTTAATGCCCTGGATGAGGGAAGGAGATTCTCGCCCAAGATTTGATGGAACATGGCGGCCCCGTCTGTCCTCCTTTTGATGCTGTGAAGTTGTCCTGTCCCCTTAGCAGAAAAACACCCCCATAATGTTTCCACCTTAATGTTTGGGGATGGTGTTCTTGGGGTCATAGGCAGCATTCCTCCTCCTCCAAACACAGCGAGTTGAGCTGATGCCAACAAGCTTGATGTTGGACTCATCTGACCACAACACTTTCGTTCTCCTCTGAATCATTCAGATGTTCATTAACAAACTTCATACAGGCCTATACGTGCACTTTCTTGAGCAGAGGACCTTGCAGGTGCTGCAGGATTTCAGTCCTTCACGGTGTAGTGTGTTTACCAATTGTTTTCTGCCTTGACATAATTGACAAGATTCTCCTGTGTCATTCTTGGGCTGATTCCTCTCCGTTCTCGTGATCTTTGAAACTCCACGAGGTGAGATTATGCATGGAACCCCAGACCAAGGAAGATTGTCAGTTATTTTGCGTTTCTTCTATTTGGGAATAATTGCACCAACTGTTGTCACCCTCTCACCAAGTTGCTTGGCAATTGGTCTTGTAGCCCATTCCAGCCTTGTGTAGGCCTACTATCTCTTGTCCCTGACATCCTTGGGCAGCTCTTTTTGGTCTTTGCCATAGTGGAGAGATTGGAATCTGATTGCTTCTGAGGACAGGTGTCTCAGCTTGTTACCTGTATAAAAGACACCTGGGAGCCAGAAATCTTGCTGATAGGCGATCAAATACTTATTTCATTCATTAAAATGCAAATCCATTTATAACTTTTTTGAAATGCGTGTTTCTAGATAATTTTGTTATTCTGTCTCTCACTGTTTAAAATAAACCTGCCATTAAAATGATACACAAATCATTTCTTTGTAAGTAGGCAAATGTACAAAATCAGCAGGGGCTCAAATACTTGTGTATGATACTTGTAGCTGATGTGTGTGTCTGTGTGGTTTTTTATTTTTTATTTTTTTTTTAGCTGAAAATGCAAATGTCCATTGAGTTTAACCAAATCCTCATTTTTCTTTTTACCATTTCAAACAAGGACTATGAAGAAAAATAAACACTCTTTCCATTACTTAAAAATGTATGTACCGTATATACTCGAGTATAGGCCGACCCGAATATAAGCCGAGGCCCCCAATTTACCCCAGAAAAACTGGGAAACTTATTGACTCGTGTATAAGCCGAGGGTGAGACATGCCTGTCCATCCCTGTGTGTGTGTCCGTCCATCCCTGTGTGTGTGTCCGTCCATCCCTGTGTGTGTGTCCGTCCATCCATCCCTGTGTGTGTCCATCCATCCATCCCTGTGTGTGTGTCCATCCATCCATCCCTGTGTGTGTGTCCATCCATCCATCCCTGTGTGTGTGTCCATCCATCCATCCCTGTGTGTGTGTCCATCCATCCATCCCTGTGTGTGTGTCCATCCATCCATCCCTGTGTGTGTGTCCATCCATCCATCCCTGTGTGTGTGTCCATCCATCCCTGTGTGTGTGTGTGTCCATCCATCCATCCCTGTGTGTGTGTCCATCCATCCATCCCTGTG